>NW_024066963.1:0-1498726 GCF_015039405.1 Cantharellus anzutake | reverse complement strand
AGATCAGCCGCGGAGCTGACACTGGATTGGTATCTCCCTCAGTTCTTGACCGTTTTCCGTCGGGCTTTTTTTTAATGGGCCCGGATTAACTCTTTCTACATTTGGTATTGTTAGTGCATGTCGTGAATCAGCGTGTATGAGGAAGTAGCACGATCTTTCCACAAATAAACCATGTAGATCAGTATCTCTGTCAATTATGATTCGTTTTTCGTCGGGTTTCTTTTCATGGGCCCGAACTAATTCTCTGGTTATTTGCTATTATTGGGTGCAAGTCGCGGAATGAGCGTTCATGAGGCAGTGGGATGGTTTTTCAACAATTTTTCACAAAAAAAGCATATACATTCGTATCTCTGTCAATTATCATTCGTTTTTTCACCGTCTTTTTTGTACATACTGTAACAACGCCCTCATTATCTTATATTATTGGCGTCAATCGCGAATGAGGGTCTATGAGGCAGTGGAACGTTTTTCACATTATTTCACACACAAAAGACATGTACATGCATATCTCTGTCAAATCCCATTCGTTTTTCGTCGGGTTTTTTTCCATGAGCTTGTATTAACGGCCCCTCCATCTAATATTATTAGCGCACATCGTCAAACATCCTGTTTGAGGCCGTGGCCACTGTTTCCCACGCACACACCTCGCGCTGGGATGGGCCACCACTCGTATCTCCCTCAATTCTCAACCGTTTTCCATCGGGTCTTTTGCAATGGAATCGCTCAAACGACCTCTCCATCTTTTATTATTACACCATGATAGGTCATCTAGTACAATTGTTAACATTGAAACAGGTCCCACGGCTCAGAGAACTGCATTGCTTACGTTAATTAAACTGAATAGGACAATACAAAAACTGAATAGAACCATATATTCAACCTGACTTTATTATATACTTTATTTATTATATATATAGATTGTAGATTGTAGATTGTAGATATAGATATAGATAGATAGATATAGATATATAATATAATATAATATATATATAAGTATATATGTTCTATTCAGTTTTTGTATTGTCCTATTCAGTTTAATTAACGTAAGCAATGCAGTTCTCTGAGCCGTGGGAGCTGTTTCAATGTGAAAAAACGTTCCACTGCCTCATAGACCCCCATTCGCGATTAACGCCAATAGTATAAGATAATGAAGGCATTGTTACAAGTATGTACAAAAAAAACGGTGAAAAACAAATGATAATTGACAGAGATACGAATGTATATGCTTTTTTTTGTGAAAAATTGTGAAAAACCGTTCCACTGCCTCATGAACGCTTATTCGCGACTTGCGCCAATAGTAGAAAATGGCCAGAGGGTTAGTACGGGCCCATTAAAAGAAACCCGACGAAAGACAAATCAAAATTGAGAGAGATACTAATCTACATGCTTTATTTGTGGAAAAAACGTTCCCCCTCCTCATTCACGCTGATTCACGACTTTCACCAACAATAACAAATGGAAGTGAAGGTAGTACGAGCCCATTGAAAAAAACCCGACGGAAAACGGTCAAGAACTGAGGGAGATACCAATCCAGTGTCAGCTCCGCGGCTGATCTGTGCATGGGAAACGGTCCCCAGCACCCTACAGATGTTTTAGAAATATGAAAAAATATTAGGTACCTGCGTTAATACTATATAGAATGGTTCGCAAAATTCCAGGACATTTGGTGCTGTAGCAAGCGAGATATGATAAATTATTCCATTAAATTTTACTTGGCACCCTCAAGATCGCAGAATATCAAGTTGAGGTAATAATACACATTATAGAGGGAGTTAATACGCGCCCGTTGAAAAAAATTCGAAGAGAAACGAATAGGAACTGACGGAGATACCAATCCAGTGCCACCTCCGCGGATGATCTGTGCGTGGGAAACGGTCTCCAGCGCCTCACAGATGTTTTAAAAATATGTAAAAATATGCCATACTTGCGTTGATAGTATATAAAATAGCATGAAAAATTACAGAGCATTTGGTCCAGTATCAAGCGAGATATGACAAATTATTCTATTCAATTTCACTTGGCACCCTCAAGATCGCAAAATATCAAGTTTGGGTAATAACAAACATTGTAGAGGGCATTGACACGCGCCCATTGAAAAAGATCCGAAGAGAAACAAGGAGGAACTGACAGAGATAAGAATACAGTGTCAGCTCCGCGCATGATCTGTGCGTGGGAAAACGCTCCCAGTGCCTCACAGACGTCATAAAAAATATATAGAAATATGGAATAGTTGCGTTAATAATATATATAGTGGTATGCAAAATTATAAAACGTTTGGTCCAGTATTAAGCGAGATATAAGAATAATACCATACAGTTTTGTGTGGGAAATAAGAAAATCGCCATAATCTCCTCAGGATGGCCTAACGACGAGTCGGACTAATAATACAACATGTACAGGACATTAAGACGCGCCCATTGAAAAAAACCCGAGGAGAAACGGATGAGAACTGACAGAGATATGATAGATTTATGTAAAGAATCATGTGTATATGTTTAGTTTAAGGAAATTCACGTGAGTAATGAGTTTAACCTCCCACAACTTTTTTCGCGCACAGACATATGCAAAAAAGTACTAATACCCCCACTCAAAACCAGTTTACACCCCCCCATGGGAGCAATTCCTTTTTGTTCCCATGTGACTTTGGCATGTAAAATAGATGAAATAGATAGGTAAATATAGGTAGATAAAATAGGTAGATAAATAGGTCATAATAGTCGTAAATAATAATAATAATAATAATAATAGTAGTAAATAGTAAATGAATAAATAATTATAGTAATAGTAGTAGTAGTAGTATTTTTGTTGTATTAGTTATTGTTTTTTTGTCGAAAATTGGCATGTACAATAAATGGTAGTATTGTTTTTTTCTTTGTATTTTCGCATGTAAAATAAATAAATAGAAAGTAAATAAGTTAAAATCCGGAGTTTCCAACAACAGAACCAAAATAAACTAAGGTTCCAGATAAGGTAAAAATTCGAAAAATTCATGGCAACATGGGACAACATGAAATAGAAACATCCAAAACAAGGTATTCTATATAGAATAAAATCTGAAAAAATTGCGGCAATGGGGGAAAACCAAGAAAAATGATACCAAGGTATTCTATGCAAATTAAAATCCAGAAAATTCATGGCAACATGGGACAGTATAGAATAAAAATAAAAGTAAGGTGCTCTCTATAAAATAAAATCAAGAAAATTCACAGCAACATGGGGAACACTGTTTTATAAACTCACAAGGAATTTCATGTGATGGGGAGTGGTTGGGGTGGTGGGTTTGGAGAAATGGCCAGAAAATGAAGAAAAACAATCCACTCCTGGATTGGGGAAGGTGTTTCTCATTCCTGTGCATGATTAATGGAGTGGGGTTTGGGGTGCAGCCCCAAGGCTCTCCGCAGGAGTGGGGTTCAGGGCAGCGCCCTGATGGCCCTCCGCAGGAGCAGGGGTTCAAGGGGCTGGCCCCTTGGTGTAAAAAATAATCAAATATATCCAGGGGGTTTGGGGCGCAGCCCCAGGCTCTCCGCAGGAGTGGGGCTTGGGGCAATGCCCCAATAGCTCTCTGCAGGAGCTGGGGTTCAAGGGGCTGGCCCCTTGGTGCATAAATAATCACCATATATCTCATTATTTCTTTAGCACATGGGGAACAATAATAACAAGGATGTCGTTGCATGGGGTGGTGCCCCAATGGGGTCTGGGGCAATGCCCCAGGGGGGTTCGGGGCACAGCCCCGATGCCCTCCGCAGGAGCTAGAGACTGCTAAATGCGTGTGTGTGCGAGGAACGAGCACCCCACAGGTTAAAGGTCTCTAGTACAAAAACTGAATAGAACAATATATTCAACCTGACTTTATTATATATATGAGATATGAGATATGAGATTATTATTATTATTATATATTATATATATGGAAGAAGATTGGAAGGAACACTGGGCAAGCACACCCACCCCGATCCGATCAGGATCCCACACAGCACCCCCATCGATCAAACCCACCACCAGGTTCAAATTGCTGGACCGAAAAACCTTCAGCAGGCTGGTCCAGTTCCGCACCAGCCACGCACACCTGGGCGAATACTACCACCAGTTCGGTATTCACACAGAGAGTAGAGAGTGCACATGTGGAGCAGCTAACCAGATGAGAGAGCACATCCTTCAGGTATGCCCACAGTTTAAGAAACATAGACACGTACTGGGCCAGGGCCATCAGAACAGGTTTTTGACCCTTATGGGGAAGCCCAAAGGCATTCTTAGACTAGCAGACTTCATCAAGAAGTCGCAGGCCATCAACAAAAAGAACAGACAGAGAACGACTGTTATGGAAATGGGAATTTCCCATTTCTAGCCTCTTATGGGCTCTGTACAGTACAAAGTCACGTGATATGTAAATATTAACAACAAGAACCAGCTATTATCACCCAAAACACCCGATGTCCATGTTATTGTAAACCCCACTGTTACAACATCTGTTACATTAATTGTAACAGCTTCTCAATGTCACGGCCCCCTCCTGCACCCGGACGCTATAGAAATGGGCCAATTAGGCCCCATTTTTATAACAACGACTCCGAACGGGGGAACAGGAAACAGGAGTACCCAACCAGTAACCCCCCGTAGGGAGAGAGGAGTGACATAGACATCACTACACCCCCACGCATACCCAGATAAGACTTAAACCCAGACATCACAACCCAGAGGACCCCGTCACCCCGACCACACCAACCAGACAACCCTACCTTGTATTGACGAGCCCCTCATGTACATGCAGATGTAATTATTAGTCGGGCTAGCCGCACTGCCACGTACAAACACAGCTGCAGGGTAACAAAATAGAGTACAACAAGAACAACAACTGCTTCAGGTTTACGAGGTTCGGCATTCCACAACTAGTAATGATATATCCCTAATGTTTGCTTCATTCACGTAGAATGTTACTGGTAATAATGAAGCTTTCAAAGGGCTGAGTGATGATGTACAAAATGCATATAACATGATTCTGCACCCCCTCCAGCTATGGACGGGACACATTCCTCCCAAAGTAATTTCCCCACTCAAGGATTTACACTTGTATGTGGCTGCCGTTCCGATCTTTCATTCAGATTTGAAAAATTGTTGACAGGGCCCTAGAAGACCAGGTAAAGAGGATCAAGTCGCTCGAGAGTCAGAATCGAAAGCCTTTGAGGAAAATATTCATGGCAGGCTCTTTAGTGCAAAGCATAAATGGTGTGAGGACGTGTATTAGTGAAGCTCTCTCCCAGTTTGCAGTTCGCAAGATCGGTATTTATGCCGATAGACTTCAACTAATAGAGCATTCTCTATAGCTGGTGGCAACAACTTTAAACCTTCTCCATACGATTCAGGTGTCAGTGGATTGTTCGTCCTTTTGGCTTGATTCTAGACTCTTTATCTGAGTGCCATTTTCAGACGAGCTTTCAAAACTGCCCAAATTAGATGCCGAATATTATTGTGTGGAGAGCAAGTCAGAAAGCCCCAAAACTACTCGGGAGATAATCCGCAGCTCAATTCTCAAGTACCTGAGGGATCCTAAGAATTGATTTGTCTGGCTGCGTGGTTCGCCTGGGATGGGGAAAACTGCGATATCTATGAGTGTAGCTTCCACGCTTGACAAGCAGCACACCCTTGCAGCATCCTTCTTCTGGGATAAGAACCAAGAGGGAACAGGACTCGATTCGATATCACGCTTCCCCTCCACCCTTGCCCAACAGCTTGCGGCATTCAATGCCGAGTATCAGAACTCGCTTATCAGGCAACTTCGGGATCCCGCTTTATTCAGCAGTATTGATGGTTCTCCTCTAGAGAAAGAGGTGAAAGCTTGGATCATCAACCCTATGCGTGAACTTGGGGGTGTATTGTCTTCAGAAAAGGGTCACCCAGTGATCGTATTGGATTGTTGCACAGAGGAAACTCAGCATGTATGACCTATCACAGCTCCTTGGAACGATTCCTGAGCATGAAGTGCACTCGATACTCAAGCCCCTTAGCTCAATAATTGATATACCTTCAGCGAAAAAAGGGCCTGTCAAATTTTCCCACGCAACAGTGAAGGAATTCATCACCGGGATTCCGATTGGCAAGAAAGGGTATTCAATTGGGTTGCAGCTCCTCTGGTGTATGAATGGTGTCATTAAAAGGAATGAGTTCGGTCTCCCCACTGAACTTCCTTTGGGAGATGAAGAAAAGTGGAAGTCTAGGAACAACACTCCGGCACCCAAGCATGTCAACTATGTGCTTACACACCTGTTCCAACACTTGGACCCTTTGCTCCTCTTTTCACAAGAGTCTAATGAATTGCAGAGAGAATTTGAACAATTTTGGACACAAAAACTTGATCTCGTTCTTCCGAGCAGGAGGTAACAATATTCCTGATGATTGGAATGATTTTGAGGTGAAGCCGCAAATGAATTGTGTTTCAATGCAGTGACGTCACTTTGTTTTACAGAAGAATCACAAGTCAATCTCTGTCATCCATGATGCTTGGAAATTCTTTCACAGTTCCCCATGGCATGCTTATCAATCTGGCCTTCCATTCTCTCCAATGTCATCACCCGTGTACAAATATTATGGTCATCTCTCAGACCCTGTTCGAGTGTTCAGTGTCTCCAGCAAGTTCGCCGGTGGCTTAATTCCTTTATCCGATGAAGGAGCGGAGCTGGATCACCTTATGTAACCAGTTTCCTACGTCCAATAACGATATTAGAGTTTGTGCTGATTTGCGTACTGACCGTGTTTTGGTTGCCAAATATATGATTGTTCACTGTCTAAACAACAATAAACACCCCCCAACGATCTCACCTGATGTATAGATCGTCTACGGATAAAATTCTATATTGACTTTACTATGATTTCTAGTCAATATTACACCTATATTTACCACTTTTCAGTAGGATGTGATTTTCCTGATAATTTACTGAAGGAAAACTGCTAATAAAATAATTCCGCAATAAATGTTACTCAATACAGGAGTGACCAAACTGCTCTTTCTATCGCTTAGAGTGCGTGCTAGTTATCTAGCAGGTTCAGGATCGCTCACTTTTCTCCTGTGGTGTGATAACCAAGTATTGCTGAGAGATTATTCAATTAAGAAGTCCCTCCACCAAATTCTCACTAATTCTCACTATGACACTTTTGTTCAGCTGTGTCTAACTGACCCTAACTCACGCTTAGAGTGACGTGTTAGTTTTATATTAGCTAACAACTAATATTTGCTTTTATCTTTTGGAGCAAACGAACCAACCACTGGTGAGGAGAATTAAACTTTTATTTCTACCTGAGGTTTGAGAGGGGGCAGAAGCGGTGTCCTTTTATGCTTTTCAGAGGCCTCTCTGCTCCCACGCCTCGCACTAGTTACATGTGCTACATTTGTATTATAGATAGTTCTAGAATGATATAGGGGCTTGGGCTGTGTAAGCTTAATAATGGACTTAGGACATGACTCAGCAATAAGTAATTCATTTCTTTGTCTTTTGGGCCGATCTTAGCGGGATCTTGTAGCGCTGAAGCTATGCTCTACACCGCCTTAATTACGGACGGTTATCTTTAGAAATGACTCGGCTATAAAGGAACTTTCTAGACTGTTCTCTAATTGACCCCTTTTTGTGAAGCCACATCATTACTAATGTTCTAGAGCCTTCCCAATTAATTAACTGATCCGCGGACTTCTGAATTACTTCGTGCTTATGATCCGAGATCCAGATCATTAATCATTCCTTTGTTCCGATTTATTTGAGCTTAAAATCGGGGAGTTTTGATGAATCATGGGAAAATATACAAGATCCGGTTTTTTAGCATTTTCTCCTCTTCTGATGCGATCAAAAACTGTCCGCCCGCGCCGGGGAATACTCTATCATATGGTATTCGGTCCGCCAGACTTCCGGGCGCCATTATATTTCCCTTGAGTCACATTACTTTTTGTAAGAATTAGCAAATAAATATATATGAATTATAAGGTGTTTCGCCGTTTGAGCGATATCTCCGTCAGTTTTGAAGCTTTTAGAATGAAACAAAACCGTGGATAAAGTTAAGAAACAGTCCTTTCAGATGGTAAAAAGATTACAGTCAAAAGTTTACTGGTTCCCGAGATATTTACATTTCTTTCCCAATGTTCCTTCTTATTCTGCCGTCTATGTGCTATTTTCTTGTTGTAGGGTTATATTCTTTGAATATTACACCTATGCCAAGTTCTAGGCATGATTGTAGTAGATTAAATCTCATACTACATGGGTGTAGATAATTTATAATGATCTAATGTCTGTCCAGTCTCATAAAGATCATGAGATCTGTTAAACGTCTGAACTTGTCACCTGTTCGTTGACTATTCTGATAGATCATTGTTTTATTCTTTGAATATTATTTCTCCTACACCGATGAGGCACATGGAGCTCGAAGGGTGATGGAGGTGGAGCTACCTAAATTGCCGAAGAACTGTAGATGGGAGACCAATTATAAAGCCGAGTTTCTTAACAACAATGTTCGCAATGGCATTGTGACCTGTGCAGCGCTCTCAAGAGATGGCCATCATGTAGCGCTTGGATTTGGAAGTGGTATTATCGAAGTAGCTGACATTGACAATCAGTGCACAATCTGTCAATTCCACAGCGATTCTTCCATTCCTCCTGTTTGGATTGAATTTATCCAAGGCGGTAATGCCCACATTGTCACTGAAGATACTCAAGGAAACACTACCATTTTCCGCCATGAAATGCCTGCAGTAAACCTTGGCATTCTTCCCAGTAGTCATTACCTTCCTCTAACTGCAGTGTCGGACAATGGATGTTTTATTGTACGAGTCCCATGAAATTTTAAAGATGTTTGGTATGAGAACACAACACTCTTGTGTGTCTTGGACAACCAATTCATTCAGCTTCTCACACCTCCTTCCACTGCTCAGTCTCCCAAATACTTTTCCTCTCCTTTGCGACACTCGCTTGGATTCTCTCCTGGAGGCCGATATGTCTGCGCTTACGATGCACATGATTCTTTTGTCTGGTCAACATATTCAGGTGAATTGATCGCACAATTTTGCGTGCAAAGTTTCAACAAGTGGATCATCAATACTGGAGTTGCCCCCCATTGCTCATATTCCATCCCCAACCCCATGACCCTTCGATCTGCCATTCCTTTGGTCCTGGAAATGGATATGAACTGTGGACAAACTTCCGACTCGTCATTGTCCAGGCACGGCTCAGATGAATCCTGGCTGAAGTGCCCTTTTTATGACCTTCACCTCCCATCTGAATGGAGGGATTGGATAAAAGTCTACTCATGCACAGCAGGAAGAGTCCCATTAATTGTCACTTGTTCCATCTTCGATGTATTCAACTGGGAGATTTTTCTCAATGGGAGAACTGAATTCATTTTCTGATTATCTCTATGTGATTACGAACCAATCAACCAAGAGGTGGTTCCCAACGACATGGATCCCAAGTGCGATGCGGTGATTGATATATATATATGGTGGACAATAGGCGTCCCAATAGGGGGTTTCACGATGGGCTAAAGTGCACCAAAACTGCCGATCCTGTCAGGGACGCGTCCAGGGTCAAGAGGGACCAGGGGTAATGTCCGGCACTGAAGCCGTCGCGGGGTGTGGAGCGGGCATGCATACTGGCGGGCCCGATCCGGGACAGCGGTCCCTGGCCACTTAGTCTGAAGTGGAGAATGTGTTATTATTATTAAAGGGGGAAACTATACTACTTACCTGAAGTGGAGAATGTGAGAAGAAGGTTACTTCTTCGGTTCCCACTTCAGGTACATTTATGTACATGCGGCTTGAGTCACATGACGAGTGCCACATCATCCTCGGAGGCAGCCGCAGGCATCCGGGTGTCCCTGTGGGGGATCCTGAGAGCGTCTGCTGCATGCGCATGTGCTGGGCACAGCGGGAAGCCGTCCGGGGTGTGTGAGCCGGATGGGTCAATAGTACATCGATACAAAGAAAGATGATCCATGTAGATAGAAAGAAATAAACAGGAAGAGGAAGGTGAGAAGAAAGAAGTGAAGAAGGAGATAAAGAAAGGGGAAGGAGAGGGAGGAAGGAGGGGGGAGGGGGATAGGCAGCGGGGAGCGGGTGTGGTGTGGCCGGGTGGGTCCGGGTGGACCCGGGTCAGGCAGGTGTGCCCTGACAGATTGTTATAAAAATGGGGCCTAATTGGCCCATTTCTATAGCGTCCGGGTGCAGGAGGGGGCCGTGACATTGAGAAGATGTTACAATTAATGTAACAGATGTTGTAACAGTGGGGTTTACAATAACATAGACATCGGGTGTTTTGGGTGATAATAGTTGGTTAGGTTGTTACTCTTTACATGTCACGTGATATTGTACTGCATAGAGCCCATAAGAGGCTAAAAATGGGAAAATCCCATTTCCATAACACAGATCCTTAACTGCACCTAAACTGGACAGAACTGGTTCTAAACTGTCAGTTTAGCTAAATTCGAAAACAGGCCTCTGAAGGCCAAAGCTGTACTTTAGAGTGTTGGAGGAACAACCTCTAAGCATGTATTTACTATTGTTTAGTGGTAATACCTTCCTAATTAAGAGTCCACTATATTCTCGTCCAGCCGCCCTCAACTTGGTTCTCTCTATAGGTTATGAGCCCAGGCGGCTCGCCTGGACAAGCTTAGGTATCAAGGAAGTCCGCCCGACTCTCGCGGCAGTTGGTCAAAGTGCAGTTGACCACCTCCATAAGTCCTCAGCGGAGGCAGGGGCAATCCCCCGTATCTTAAGTCCCATGCGGCATTTGTTAAGTCCTGTACACCAGGCATCCTTTTAAGTCCTACACGGCATTGTTTTGGGGCACTAAAGTCCAGCCCAGCGCCCACTGTTAAGGCCGGTGCGCGGCATCCTTCAAGTTTGTCTTTGGGCATGGAAGTCCAGCCTGGCGCCCACTATTAAGGCCAGTGTGTGGCAATTATTCAAGTTTGTTTGGGCTCGAAAGTCCAACCCGGCGCCCACTGTTAAGGCTGGTGTGTGGCATTCAAGTTTTGTGTTGGGCCCACAAGTCCAGTCTGGCGCCCATCTTTAAGGTCGGACTTGGCACCCCTTCGAAGTCCTGGAAGGCAGTAATTGGCACCCCCCCTTCTCTCCTTGCTCTAAGTCCTCAGACAGGCATGCAACACTCTTATTTCCCTTCCCTTCCTTGCCACGTCACCATTTTTTCATTTTCCCACGGTCCAATCGCGCGTGCTCAAAGGCAGCAACCCAATCCCACCTTGCACCTGGCACCAGCAGGCCATTGGGGCCACTCCCTTACTGCCTTACCATGGAACACTGTGGATTCAGAGGGTGATCCCCCCCTTTCAAATATCGTATTAATTCTCATGCACACTTTGGACAAGTTGGACACCCGGGATTGCTGAGAAGGCTCACCCCACCGACTGCCTGGCATGGCATCCACTCAGATTTGGAAGACAACCAATCACCATTGATTATTGGACTAGCACCCTTGATCACGCATCCATTGGATTTCACCTTTCCACATTCCCTTCACCACTCCATTCCCATTCAATTTTATTCCATTCTTTTTCAGTCAATTTCTTCACACCGGTTTCATTATATCATGGATTCATGTTAGATGGTTACATGTTCTTTCGTTTGAGAGGGTGTGTTGGAGGAACAACCTCGAAGCATGTATTTACTATTGTTTAGTGGTAATACCTTCCTAATTAAGAGTCCACTATATTCTCGTCCAGCTGCCCTCAACTTGGTTCTCTCTATATAGAGTAGTCCAAACTCAAATCCCAAACTCGGGCTTAGTATACATATGTCCATTCAGATAACTGTACAGATCCTTCACTGAATTAGTCTCTCCGTCACTATCAGCACCGTTGTTGCAGTCAACCCCACCCCACCACATCATGCCATCAACTTAGCTACCGACTGTGAATTCAAGCTATTGCTCATAACTTGTGCCTCCAAAGTGGGTTCAGGGAGTGTTGCTATGACTAGCCTGGTAAGGTGTTAGCGCTCAGCGGCTACACTTGCACTATAGTGGGGGACTTAAGTGGGACTGCAAAGGGCAGTGGCCATAAGTGACAAATATTATTAGGTGTATATATGATACCATGCAAAGGGTTGGATAGTGCACAGATGCATCGGAGAGACCGGATTACAATGGAGGTGGAATCGCTGAAGCAGCTGGTGACTCATAATCCAACAGGGAGATCACTCTCACCCTACTCCAAAGTGCCGATGCTTGATATACCAGGGGCCCAGTGTGCAGAAATAGTTTCCACATGCCACCAAAGAGTCGGCATCATTGGCCTTTGAATGAGTTCAGCATGTTGGACGGCAGCAGCGATGAGTTACATAATCCATTTAGAGCCACGTGGTGTCGGTGATAAGGAGCCAGCTGTGGCCTCAAGTGTTGGGCGGGTTTGGGACTAGTTTGGGACAGTCCATCGTGAATGCTTCTCAACTCCCATCTAAACTGAACTCTTAACTGTCCCTCAACTCGGGTCACTTTAAGTCTAGTTTACATCCCAGTTTAGGACCACTTTAGCTCATCGTGAAACCCCCTAATGACGCTACGCAATACAGGTTTTACCTTCCCCAGGCTAGTAAAGATGGAACTCGATTTCTTATCCAGGGAAAGATGAAAGCCCCAATCATTGTCGACATCAGCCAGATTGTTTAATACCATAATGAATGTCCGTAATTCCTCTTTCCTCGGTTAATGTCTTCATTTTGTGACGGAGTGAATCAAGAGTCATACTGGCTTATATAGCGTTGCGTGTAGGACCGCAATGTTAACGTTGGTTGAAGTAAATGACAGCTTCCTGGCCACCTGATGCCCGGAAAAGACAACCCGCGAAGCTTTGTGGTCGGAAAGTAAAAGTCTGGAAAATATGTCAGCTTTTAGGTTTGGCGAAATTGCGGCAGAGACAAATCTAGAGAGTTACCGGCCCTCTGTTCCGAAATCTCGACCACAAGAGTATCAGAGGAATTGACAGAGCAATGGCTAGTTGCGCGCGAAATAGGCTGCTTGCGTGGCCCATGCAGAGTCATAGACTCCAATTAATTCTATAATCCATTCCCAGCATGTGAGCACATTGCAACGTTCCAGGGGTATTTATGATACGGCGAATGATATTGGGGAGCGGCAACCGTACTCTCGCGGTCCTGAAAGTCCTAATTCTACCTCTGCTTCGGATAGTTTTTTGCCGATTTGACCTTAGATTCCCGTGCACGTTCAGGGAAGATTTGAAAGAGGAGATGTTGGAGTGAAACTGAATTTATTGGGTACTCATGCCGATGCCAATGTTTCAATGGCGCCATTCCACTATCAAAATCAACGTCTGCCGTCCCAAGCTCGGGCTGAGCGTTGCTCCTCACATTAATCCCATATGGGCCTTATCGATCCCAACCAATTTCCTGGCTGGTGTCAGGCAGGTGTGTGGCACACCACCACGATTGTGGGGACGCGGAGGATATCCGCGAGTATCCAGGAAGTGCATTGACTTAATACAGGAGCGATGCCTGTGCACGTTCCAGGATCAGCGGAGGTCGAGTCCGAAGGGATGACTCGGAGGGGGCTTTCTTAGGGCAAAAAAGCGGTAAGTACAGTTGCAGCTGGAGACGTGGAAGGAATGATACAATACTGTCCATTGCGCTCAACATGCCGATTGGAGAGACGTTTAGACTGAGACACTGAGGCTAAGGGAACGAGAAAAGTGGATGTGAACGATTCGAGGTGTGACTTATATGGAGATGAGCATTTCGTAAAGCTCGTTATTTCGATTGTGGTGGAATGCCAAAAGCCTTCACCTTCACTATTCAGTATCCAATGCCTGGAATGGCTCTTTTCCTGCGGGTGGTTATAGCCTCATCCAGGACAACGCACAGACCTAATTCCCGGAAAGCTCAGCGGAAAATCGCTAGATTCTCGTTCCTCTAACTGTGGCTAGGCCTCATAACTGTTGAACGGCATCGGGAATCTGTCTCAAAAATAACATCGGTTCGGTCGTTGGGAGAGGTTAAGTATTGGGCGCCAAATAGTTCTCACAGGGTCTCGATCCCCACTGCTTCCCTGGTAGAAGGATGGCGCGCGGCCAACGGGATGTGCTCCAGGCAGCTACGCATCAGGAAATGGTCATGATTGAGTCTAGAAAGTATTGCGGTGCCACTTGGCCGATTCGGGTATCTGATTCCACTCTACCAACTTACAAAGGCGCCGTGAACTCGACTGAAATATATGTTGTCGATTCTGAAGGGAACGGTTTTTTGAAACCATTCGGAGCTCAACTTGTTTGTTTGATGACCAGTGCACTCGGAAGAGAGCTGTTCAGGTCCTCGCCCCATTTTCTTCAATAGGAGGGAGGCGTGGATCTGGCTTGAATTTTTGATCCGGATTTGCGTGGAGAGTGTCTTGACGCGGAAGGCATCATATCTCAATTCAATCAGCGGGAGTTTTCCATGGGGAACCTGTCGACACGAATTAAGCACGCTGCGGTTGAGCTCTGGAGTCTGGTGTAGAACCTGAAGGCAGTTGGCCGGGGTTTTCCGGTTTCAAGCATGAAGGACTGATGATCCCCGATCGACTTGTCGGGAGACCAATCTTCCAGTCGCTTGACGTACGGAGTTGGAGATCAGAATTAGAAAAGTCGGCTGTTTTCGCCCACCGACTTGTGCCGGGACACATATGAATTAATTGTAAGCGGGCACATGTACGGGAAGTAATACTTATCTTTCAGCGTAATTGGTTTGGTTGGTCTCTTGCGCTCGATCGTGCAGAGAAGTCCTCGTCAGTAAATTTTACGTTGGAGGCATAATTACGTAAATGGGTTTCCTGCTTGGGAAGTTCCAGTTCTTCCTGTCAATGTCATACCTGCTTCGGGGCCCGCGCAAGCAAACCCACGGTCCGGAACGAACCGCGCCGGGCATGGCAAGGGGCCTTGCAACAAGTCTCAATATCGAGTCGCCCTGGCCGCATCAACGGATTATGGAGCTGGATGAGGGAACTAGTTTCCTCCTGCTCCCCGCTACAGTGTTCCTTGAGCAGCTTCCGGTTTAAAAGGGGAACAAGACGCAACCATGGCTACATCGGCGGTGAGGATGTCCAGCGCTGGCTCCATCGAAATGTCCAGTCTACAGCTATCACCCACCCGATCCATACCTACCACTGCAACTGAAACTCCAATTTCCTCTCGGAGCCCTGATAATAACCACGATGAGAGGAGGGTCGCGGCGGCGGTTGATAGTGTTGATCATGTTGAAGTATCCGTTATTGATCTCAAGGGTAAAGGGGGGCTAGGGGATAACAATACGGAGGCTGGACCTGTTTCGTTTTTCGCGCTCTTTCGTTTTTCTACCAGATGGGAATTGTTCTTGGATTTTATCGGGATCCTTTGTGCTCTTGCTGCGGGTGCTGCTCAGGTATGTAGAATACCCGTGTTCGTGCTATCTGTCGTTTAAACGTACTGCTCTTTTTCTTTTTCTTTTGCCTGGATACACCCCACCCCCATCATTACCACCCCCCCACATACCCCCAACACCAAACAATCATTCGACGCTCACTTCTTTCACTTCCGTATCTTCCCCTATGGATTCATTAGCCACTCATGGCACTCCTCTTCGGGAACCTAACGAACAATTTCGTCAATTTCGGTAAAACAGTAGCTGCTCGTGCAAATTCCCCAGACGATCTTAGGAAATTCCAACAAGCGAGGGATAATTTTAGACATCGAGCTTCGATGGACACCCTTTTTTTGGCGCTGATTGGAGTTGGGATACTCATTTGTTCGTATGTCTATATGATTACTTGGGTAAGTCGATTTCCTTCCCTCTCTTTCTTTATATTTATTTGTGTATATTATCATTATCACTGGAGAATTTGGAATTTGAACTCGTGTCCACTGACTTATTTTTTTATCTCAGGTCTACACGGGCGAAGTGAACTCGAGAAGAATCAGAGAGAAATACCTCCAAGCTATCCTCCGTCAAGATATCGCGTATTTCGATAATATCGGTGCAGGAGAAGTGGCCACTCGTATTCAAACTGATACCCGTACGTTTCTTGGACTTTCCCCCCCTTATCCTCTTCTTCTCCCAGCCCTCCGTTTCTTGCATGCAGATCGTTGACTTTTCTTCTTGGGGAAGATTTGATACAGCAAGGGATATCGGAGAAGGTTGCCCTCGTTGCTGGTTTTATAGGAGCTTTCTTCACTGGAATCATTCGTAAGTCGTGAAATCCTTCTTCTAAAACCCCAGATTTAAAAACTCACTGGACATCCTCTCCCTTTTTTTTCGCTGTCATATCAACCGCATATTTCTCTTCTCTTCTCGTCTCGTACTTTATCAGTTGCGTTCACCCGTTCATGGAAACTTTCGCTAGCGATTTCATCTATTTTACCTTGTATCGCAATTACGGGCGCCTTGATGCAGAACTTTGTCACAAAGTATATACAGTACGTTTTCCCTCCTCAGCCCAATCCCTCAGCCAGAAACTAACGATCCCCAATCCCCCTACGCCCACCTTTGCGTATGCGCGTACGTAGAAAATCCCGTGAATCATTAGCTACAGGAGGATCCCTCGCAGAAGAAGTCATCTCGACCGTTCGAACCGCGCATTCCTTCTCGACTCAACTCATCTTGGGTAAAAAATATGATGTTCATGTGGATGAGGCGTTCAAGTATAGTTTGAAAGCAGGGGTGGTGACGGGTCTTGGGTATGGAGTGTTTTTCTTCCTGCTTTATTCGTCGTATGGGTTAGCGTTTTCATTTGGGACGACGCTTGTTTTGAGGGGGGAGGCGGACGTTGGGATCGTTGTGAATGTGTGAGTACAAAAAAACCATCTTATTTGCTAGGACCGGGGAGTATCGATTTTCTCTCATTTCAAATTAGACTCATGGCTATTATGATTGGGTCCTTTTCATTGGCGTTGATGGCGCCGGAGGTGCAGGCTATTACCCACGCCAGAGGGGCAGCAGCCAAGATCTTCGCCACCATCGACAGAGTGTAAGTGCTTCTCCTAATCGTGCCAAAGTGCATGTCCTTTCATTTTCCTGTTATCCTTAACTCCTTAATCTCTCGACACTAGTCCCCCAATAGACTCTGCTTCTCCAGCGGGTCTCAAATCTTCGTTCGTCCGAGGTCGAATCACCTTCGAGAATGTCTCTTTCCACTACCCTTCTCGCCCCGATGTTCCCGTTCTCAAGAACCTCTCCGTGGTGTTCGAGCCTAATACGACGACTGCACTCGTTGGTGCGTCTGGATCGGGTAAATCTACGATCATTTCGCTTGTGGAGAGGTTTTATGATCCTGATCCTGAGGATTGGAAGGTGGGGAGCAGGAAGAGGACCGAGCAGCAGGTACAGGAAAAGGAAGAGGATGAGAATAACAGTGTTACTGGTGGCGGTTCCAGCAGTACTGTCAACGAAAAGAAGGGACTTGGGGATGGAGGCGTTGTGAGGTTGGATGGAATCGGTTTGAGGGAGTTGAATGTCAAGTGGTTAAGGAGCCAGATGGGGCTTGTCAGTCAGGAGCCCGTTTTGTTCGCGACTACCATTAAGGAAAATGTTAAATATGGACTGGTTGGGATGAGAAACAGGGAAGGTGGAGAGTTGAGTGAAGAGGCGGTGGATAAGATGGTTAGGGAGGCTTGTGTTGTAGCCAATGCGGATGAGTTCGTTTCGGAGTTGCCGAATGGTACGAGAGTCGATGCCTTTTTGCTTTGTTTGAAGCGGCTGATTAGGGACGTGTGTTCCTTTTTGACAGGCTATGATACCATGGTTGGAGAGCGTGGATTTTTGCTTTCTGGTGGTCAGGTATGTCGGGTGGTCATTTTCGATTCATGTCTGATGGCTTAACTTTGCCGTTTTAGAAACGTAAGCCAATCCATGCGCATTCGCTAGGAATATTAATGTGTACTTATCGTCCTTGGGATCATTGCTAGAACGTATCGCAATTGCTCGGGCCATCGTCAGCGACCCTCCCATTCTTCTTCTAGACGAAGCTGTAAGAACCCATTACCTCTCCGAAACTCGTTACCCTTCTCACAGAACCCCGGGACCTTATAGACTAGTGCTCTTGATACCCAATCCGAGGGAATTGTCCAGGACGCACTCAACAAAGCATCCAAAGGTCGAACGACCATAACGATCGCGCACCGTCTATCCACCATCAAAGATGCTCATCGCATCTACGTTATGGGAGAAGGAAGAATTCTCGAATATGGAACGCATGATGAGTTACTTCAGAGGGAGGATGGAACGTATGCTCGTCTTGTGAACGCCCAAGGGTTGAGGGAAGAAAAGCGAGATGAGTCGGAGGCGTTGGAGACTGGGGATGTCATTGGTGGTGGCGCTGCCCATGGAGTGGAACCTACGCAGGAAGAAGTGAAGGAACTACAGGAGAAGGAGGTTCCCTTGAGTCGCGTCAGCACTACTCATTCTATCTCGAGTGGGACACTCAAGTCTAGGCACGAGAGGAAGAATTCTTCGGAGAAAGAGTACTCTTTTTGGTTTCTTTTCAAAAGGATGGGTCGTATCAATAAGGACAATTATGGGGTTTACATTGTTGGAACCGTTGTCGCCATTCGTGAGTTGGATGTTTGGTTTGGGATTGAGTTTCTTTTTTCACTGAAAGTTATGCTCATGTCCTGGTTTCTGTTTGACGGATAGTTACTGGACTCATCTATCCTGCCTTTGGAATCATTTTTGGTTATGCGATCCAAGGATTCCAGAACACAGACCGTGCAGCTTTCCGGCATGCGGGTGAGTCACGTTCAAACCTTAACTTAATTCTTTTCTTTTCGTTCCTGACATGATGCCAACCTTCTTCGAAACCAGGCGATAGAAATTCCCTCTGGTTCTTCCTTATTGCTCTTTTCTCAGCTTGTGAGTGTCGAAGTCCCCCGCTTTCTCTGTTTCTCACCTTGATGGTTGAGCGGTGGCATGTTGATTCTTGATGCAATCTAGTTACATTTGGAGCGCAGAATTACTGCTTCTCCAAGGGGGCGTTGGGATTGACTAGGAAGTTGCGAACGTTGTCATTTAGAGCCATCTTGCGACATGACAGTATGTAACCTGTCATTTGATCTGCTGGTAGATGTGTCCTGACTGTGATAATTTCTGAATAGTCGCTTGGTTCGATGAGGACCGCCATTCGGTATGAGTAGTTCCTTCTTGTTATGTCCGACGCTTGGCGTTAACGAGTGTGTTACCTCGCTTACCTCGCTCAGACGGGCGGACTTGTCGCTGGTTTGTCGGATGCGCCTCAAAAGGTGAGGAGCATGCTGCGCACGTTTTTCTGGGCGGCGCTTTACTGACATTCCGTCCCATTAGGTGTATGGGCTTGCGGGTGTGACTCTTGGTGCGATCATTCAAAGTTGCGCCACCCTTGTGTCGGGTGTCACTGTTGGCCTTATCTATGGATGGAAGCTTGCCCTCTTAGGGGTAGTGATGATTCCGTTCGTCATTAGTGCTGGCTACGTTCGGCTGGTACGCCACTTGCTTGTCCTGGATGTCCTCTCACACTGTCTGACGCCGCCTCGGTGCAGCGCGTTGTGGTTCTAAAGGACCAAGCAAACGTGGAAGCGCATAGCGATTCGGCGCGGGTTGCTTGCGAAGCAGCCGGGGCTATTAGAACTGTGGCCTCGTTGACTCGTGAAGAGGATTGCTGTGAGGAATATCACAAGAGTCTCGAGATACCTTTGCAGAATTCGAATCGATCTTCTATTTCGGCTACTGGTTTGTATTCCATCACTCAAGCCATGTCGTTCTTTGCTATTGCTCTGGTGAGCGAATGCTATTCGTAGATTCATGTTTCCCATCCACTCATGTTTACACTCATTGTGTACATAGGTATTTTGGTATGGTTCGTGGCTAGTATTAGACCTCGAATACTCGACCAAGTCGTTCTTCATTTGTGCGTAAATGTTGTTCATGAGTGATTCGCTCATTTTAATAAATTTATTTCAGGTTTGATGTCTGTCACGTATGTCGACTTCACGTTCTGAATAATCGTCATGTTGATTCTTATCCATATCTCTCTATCTAGTTTCGGATCAATTCAGGCAGGGAATGTGGGTTCTGTTTGTCAGACAGCCCTCTCGTGCATTTTAAGATTTATTTGGGGTTGGGATTCCTAGATGTTCAGCTATGTTCCAGATGTGTCCTCGGCCAAACAGGCTGCAACTGAAATGACGGAGCTCATCGACGCTGTTCCAGCTATTGATGCTGACTCACCGGATGGGAAGAAGTTGGACTCCGTGGTTGGACACATTGAGCTGAAGGATGTGCATTTTAGATATCGTACGTTCACTCTCTATTGCGAGTAATGAGTATATTAATTTTCGTTCTGTTAGCTACTCGACCTGGTGTTCGCGTTCTCCTGTCCCTGAATTTGACCATTAAGCCGGGTTCGTATGTTGCCATTGTTGGCGCTAGTGGCTCCGGGTCAGTGCCGTTCGTGAAATGCGTTTTCTTTTGCTGAAATATTTTACAGGAAGAGTACGGTGTAAGATCCTCCACTCTTGTTCAACGATCATTTCTAAACTATTCTGCAACCAAAAGTATCCAGCTCATCGAGCGGTTCTATGATCCTCTCAGTGGTACGTTGGATGTTGCTTCTTGTTATCAATACTCTAGCTCAGCCTGTATCCTCTAGGAAAGATTCTCGTGAGTAATACGCTTCAAGTTCAGTCTGCCGGGTTCGCTCATTGTAACTTGCGAATTACTCATTTGGCAGTTGGACGGTAAGCGTCTGAAGCTCGCTCACAGAGACGTAGGGTGTTGAAGAACTGGTCTAGGTAACGACATATCCGAGCTTAATGTGCAGGATTATCGGAAGCATCTGGCTTTGGTATCCCAAGAGCCTGTGAGTCACCTTATGATGGAGCATCTAGACCTTGTTTTAACGACCATATGTCTTGTAGACCTTATATGCTGGCACGATCAAATCCAACATTCTTCTTGGAGCTACTAAGCCTGTAGAGGAGGTGACGCAGGAAGAAATAGAGCGTGTTTGCCGAGATGGTGAGCTGATTGAAATGAAATTCAACTATAGACGAAGAATGTGCTCAATACCATTCCATCATACAGCGAACATCTTCAACTTCATTAATGGCCTTCCAAATGGATTCGAAACTAACGTCGGTGGAAAAGGTTCCCAACTCTCAGGTGGCCAGAAACGTGAGTGATTTTAGCTTATAAGGGAAACGCAGCTTTCATTCATGAGTCAACCCAATAGAACGTATCGCGATTGCGCGTGCTCTTCTGAGAAACCCGAAGGTGCTACTGCTGGACGAGGTTCGTCAACTCTTGTTTCCGAAATTAAAGATTGATCTGCTCTGATCATTGGCATTGATGCTGGCTAGGCTACGTCAGCTTTGGATTCCAACTCGGAGAAAGTTGTACAACAAGTTCGTCATCAGCTTGTCTAATTAGAATTAAGTCCTGGTCGTATTGACCTGATCACAAGGCGTTGGATAACGCAAGAAAGGGGCGAACAACGATTGCCATCGCGCATCGCCTGTCCACTATCCAAGATGCAGATAAGATGTATGAAGCTATACTTTTTTCTGTGTTCGCTCGATCTGACCTTGCGTATCACAGCTTCTACATCAAGGGTGGACGGGTTGCGGAAGTCGGAACTCACGACCAACTGTATGTAGCGTTCTTGAACCAGTGGACACGATCGCTGACATAGATCCGATCGCGTTCAGATTACGTCTGAAGGGTGGATAGTGAGTAGATTGGTTGGCATTCTGATCAGGTGCTAACATTTGATGTACAGCGCCGAGCTAGTTCAGCTTCAGGCATTGAGCAAGCATGAGTAATTCCTCAACCACCGACTACGCGTCATTCTATATATTATTGAATCGTGCGGTAACCAAATACACAGACCCGACGATGCTGATCTGCTCTGGCATGATTTCGTGACCTTTTGCTTAGGATCATATCTTAATTCATAATTCAAAATGACAATGTGCGCTTGACACTGGTTAGAATAGTAATTATGCTCCGAGTCATTGCCATTTCGTTCTTCCAGCAAGTCTGAGCGAGTCCGTGCGGCTGTCACTAATTATACAGCACCTGATTATTTCCTAAGATTGCATCTAGTCTGACAAGCGACGCACAAGCGAGATCATGGTGTACAAGGCGGAGTCCCTGGTTGCGGAGTCTTCTACATTGAACTGCGTGTCAAACAGGTGATAAATCACACCAGGGCCAGTCCCCTTTGGACCCTGCTTTATGTCGTGTCAAACAGTTGAAGTAGGTTGAGCCATAACCATAGGGTAATTCACCCTCCTTGCGAAATTAACGGTGGGAAAATGCAGGTCGGAATAGGATGAGGCAGACTCTGTCTGACGGACAAAGTCCCGTAGGTTCTAAGAATTCGGGAACTAAATACCGAATAGTTGATATATAAACATTGAGCAGGGAATACTTTGATAGTTGTCCGATCGGCTCACTATTCGATCCTGCTTGCTAAAAAAAGTCGATCGATATATCCTGCCGACGAAATCTGATGGCACATCCAGAATTCCGCGCGGATACTTAAACCGGGGATATGACAGAGTCTGGGGATATGATGGAAATGGCGGTGTGAAGAAAACAAGAACTCCACACCCACGGTATACTACCACTCCCAAGCATTCCAAATACATTTCATGAGGGCCATCCCAGTCATTTCGCTATTCAAACCACATTCAGGGCACTGTTCCAGAATGCGTCCGCCGCTCTGGTCAAGAGTATGGAGTTTGAAAATGCCAATACCGTTTTGAACGCACACCAAAAGTGCTTGTGAGCCTTGCTTGGAATGCTAGTTTGGTCCCACTTCCGATTATCGGGGTTGAAGTGGAAGGTCTTCTTCGGCCCACTCGAGATAAGCAGAGGAAGTTAGGTGTCATTGAGCCTGATTTGATCGAGTCTTTTTTAGAACAGCGCTAGGGATGGTTTATAATTCAGTTTGACCCTCCTAGGGCCCGGAATAAACGGTTTTCCCCGTTATCTTCCGAGAAAATGCGCCGGACAATTCCGTGCGTTTAGAATATCGTGGGAGGCGTGAGAAAGCAAAATTAAGCTTCTCTGCCCGAATGTGAGAATCGCTTGTGCAACGTGCAGATATCTCCTTCCTATTGGGATAAGTAGTCTGCGGCGTGGACAGCTCAATAGGCAATGTAATCAGTCCCATCCTAATGTGCGACTGACTATGTACTAGTCAGGGCATGTGAGTCCCCAGTTCCATGACAATACTTAATAGTAAGGAAGAGTTTGTTTCCGCTCGCATCATCGTGAGGCCGGAAAACGACCCATGATGGAGATATCTTCATTCCAACAACCACATCGATAATCCTGCACAACGAACTACACTGAAACGATGTTCATCTTCCCTGGACCCTGCAGCAATATTTGCGTGTTGTACATATATATCAAGTAAAAACGCGTTTAAACGGTATGCGCCCAGGGTTTTCCGACCGACGACGACGCATCGAAGATTGAGATTCAACCTGACGCTCTGTGATATTCAGTGCAGATTTGGTGCCATTGGTTCAGCCTCGGCAGTATTGGCGGGCCTGCGGCCGTGCAACGGTCAGGACTAGACCAGAAGGCGGTCCTAAGCTCCGCGTGAGTGTGGGAATCTACTCGGTTCGCCCACGTGTGGAGATAATGTTGAGCTGCTCCTGGCGCTTTGACAGACGGGACCAGCCCCTATATCAGATAGAGCGTTTTGACGGAGCAAACGGTAACCTATTATTTGCAGGCTGAACGCCCGGAACAACAAACATGGGCGCTTTATTTGTGCTGAGCACCTGGCCATGTGCGAAGGAAGACAAGCCGGGTTAGGCAGGTTACCTCTTAAGCCAGGGTTGATTTCATTGATTGGAAGCGTCCCGCTAGGCATGGTTCCTCAACAACCGCTATGCCACATGGACCATGGTCACTGTTGCTACGGCCATCTTGGCCCGATATATTGTTACGAAGTCATAGAGGCTGGAGTCCTGCCTCCTTCACCCGGTCACCGTTACATATGCGCAAGCTCTCCCGTTTACTATATAAATCATTGTTATGATTGGACCCATCACCACCTCCGAGCCATTACTCCCCTCTTCGAGATCAGCTTGGTTCTTCTCTTCCACGTCGTGGGGGCGCTTCGTTGTACGGGATGTTAGCGAAGACTCTGTTACGCGTCGCCCTAGCAGGTGCACTTGCTCACTGTATTGGCGCGATGCGTTCGCCAAATGAGCTTCACGCAATGCAACGCGCTGTCCAGGCTCCAGGTGCTGAAGCCTTCACAACTCGTTCTTCTGTTTCGGACACCAGTCCCCGAGAGGTTCCCAAGAAGAAGAGTACTGTTACGTTTTCCAATCCTGAGGCCCGAAGTAAGTTCTTTGAGTTAAATGCCAATGCCGTTGTTGTGTTTACCATTCTCACACATTGCAGAATACCATGTTGATGGGAAAAAAATTCCAGAGGTTGACTTTGATGTTGGTGACAGCTGGGCAGGTATGTCCCTTGGATTTCTGGCCTGTTAACCAGCACACCCGGGCCCTTGGCAGTTCCCGCTACATCTGATCTCCCTGCTTTTTTTTTCCGCGCTAATCGTTGTGTCCCAATCAAGGTTTGATGCCAATTTCCGCTAAAAAGGGAGAGAAGCGAAAACTTTTTTTCTGGTTTTGGCCTTCGAAAGATCCTCGACATGTTGATGATCTCGTGTAGGTTTGATTCAAACTTGGTGGACTCACAAATAGTTTTCTCACGATGGGAATCTATCTGGTCGCGCTTCAGGTTCTGGACGAACGGCGGTCCTGGGTGTTCGTCAATGATGGGTTTCTTGCAAGAGAATGGTCCGTTTAAGTGGTATGCACACATGGCGTTCTTTTTTGTCCAACACTCATCGTTGTGTTTTCGTTGAATCAGGCCAACGGGAACCGCGAAGCCTATCCCCAACCAGTGGTCATGGACAAATCTCGTAAGTCTTCCTCTTTATGTTTTCGCCTCATATTTGATACGATGTTCATTTTCTGTTAGAGTCACGTTCTGTAGGCTGTTCAAGGGCAGTTGTTCTCCTATAGAAGACTAACAACTGCATAAAATAGTTGGGTAGAACAGCCTGTTGGAACCGGGTTTTCTCAAGGCACCCCTAACATTCAGTGCGTTTTCTTTTCTTTAAGTCCGACGTTCCCGATGGCTCTTGACTTAATCCTGGAAAACTTGCAACCACCTTTCTACTTCGTAAATGCAGTGACGATGATGAGCTGGCAGCTCAACTTGCCGGATTTTTGGTTCAATTCTTGGAGGTCTTCAAGGAACTGAAAGGAAAGAACTTTTATGTAACAGGAGAATCATATGGTACGTAGCGCTTTAATGTCGACCATAAAAGCAACCAGCTCAGTTATACCTCCCTCGTCTTTCTTGTTTCTAACGCTATCAAAGCCGGATACTATGTGCCGTATATTGCAAACTACCTGTACGAACATCCTGGATTGGTCCCTCTTAAAACCAAGGGAATTTGGTTAACTGATCCCTCCGTCTCATGGGACATCGTAACGGAATATATCCCCGCGTACAACTTTGCTAATAAATGGAAAGACGTCCTCGGCCTAAATGCTTCGTACCTCCAGACGCTCAAGAACGCCTCGGATTTCTGCGGCTTCACGAACTATGCGGCGACCTATGCCACATACCCACCTCCACCAGGCCCGTTCCCTTTGCCTCCGCAAGCTTACGTACCGGGAACCGTACCGAATTATGCAAACATTACGAGTGGATGTTTGTTATGGGATGATATCTACAATGCGTCTGCCATGGCGAATCCGAATTTTAATGTTTATAGGATCTTCGATGGATGGCCCGTCCTTTGGGACGTGATTGGGTTTCCGGGGTCTTTCTTTAATTATCAAGTACGTTAGAATGGCCAAAGAGAGGGAAGGGGCTCAGAAAGGAATGGGCAGCTAACGTATTTTTGACTAGTCCCCTGTTTACTTTGCTCGAAGGGATGTCCAGGATGCTATTCATGCTCCTCACATCGATTGGAGTGAATGCTCTACGAAAGTAAGCAACAACCGTCTATCCATTCATCGCTTCTATTCTTGTTATCCTGAAATTTCTTCCTCTCAGCCGGTATATGTTAATGGACAGGATAACTCTGTTCCTTCGATGCTAAGCGTCATGCCGAACGTCATTCAAAAGAGTGCACGAACAGTCGTCATGCATGGGTTGGCCGATTATGTCCTAATCGCTGAAGGGACGAGAATCGCTATTCAAAATATGACTTGTATGTATTCCTGCTCTGGAATTCCGGAAATGGCTATTCTGCTGACACTACATGGTGTCCGTACAGGGGGGGCTTGAAAGGTTTCCGAACTCCTATCGTCAAGGAATCATTCGTCATTGACGGGTTTGGTGCAATTGGGAATTTGCATCAAGAGCGAAGTGAGCGCTTAATTTCTCAAAAATATGTTCAGATTTGTCATCGCCTCATCCCTTTCTGTCCAGAATGTATGCCGTGACACCGTTCGCCTGCGAGCGAATTTGCGGTTTTGACTGACGAGATTCTTGTTTATTTTTTTTTTGTAGTGACTTATGTGGAAGTTAATCTTGCTGGACACATGATGCCGGTATGTCTGTTCATTCCCACCACTGTTCTTATTAGTATGCACGAGTCCACCCTTTGTTTTCTATTAGGAATATGCCCCTTGGGCAGCCTACAAGACCCTCTGGTACCTCCTCGGACGGGGCGAATTGACGTCCAGTGCAATCGATGACTCATTGTATCCTAATAACTATCAGCTTTTCGGGCAGTGGTCTCCGCCCACCCATTAAGGACCATCAAAACCGATTTCGGGGGTAGTTGGGTTGGTCTTCACCACAGCTGCGTGAGAATGAATAATACTGACTGTCGCTCCATCTAGTAAATGCCCCACATCGCCAGTGGCTGCCCCGGGCCCGATTCTGCACTGAACACTAAAGAGAAAAAAACCTCTTGCACTTGATTTGGATTTATACACACAAAGAACTCCAAACTAGATTGTTCATCGTATTTAAGTAATAATCACTTCTTTCATGTGAGCGTAAATGGTTAAAACGCTGTCCGACCCCGCGGATGGTTCATCCGCTGCTGGCGCAAATGCGGTCATCATGCACTTGTCCACAAGGACACTTTGCCGATCAGTCGAAGAGCATCAAACGTTCCCACCCCTAGCTAAGCCTGCCGCGGCCGCCCGGGCATATCCATATGCATGGATTACTTGATATATACTGCCTAACAAGCTTCTGGACGTGTACATGTAGTCCTGGTTGATCCGGAATGAATTAGCCGTGGTGGCACCTTCGAGTCATGGCTGCATGGAGTTGGATGCTGACGGAGGAAATGGCGCCCAAATGTGAAATACCAACGAATTTCATCCTCACACCATATTTCATGACATTCCCTATTGACGGGCATTTATCGTTGAAGGAGGACATAGCTCGCCCTCAACCGGCAACGAGAATGTGATACTTGGATAACGAGTCATTTTTGATATTCTCTTCGGGTCCGTTGGCGCGTTTCCGGCTGACTCAATGTCCCTTGGCAAGTTCTTCCTGTCAATGACATGCCTGCTTCGGGGCCCGTACCAGCGCTGATCAGCAAAATACAGTCAGCAAACCCCACGATCCGGAACGAATCGCGGCCAGCCATGACAAGGGCCCTTGCATAAGACGCAACAAGTCTCAATATCGAGTTGCCCTGGCCGCATCAACGGATCATGGAGCCGGATGAGGGAACTAGTTTCCTCCTGCCCAGCCATCCCCACCCAAGTCTTTCTTACAAGCCGATTCGACTTCAGATATTTGATCGTCCTATCTACCCACTCCCCGCTGCAGCATTCCTTGGGCAGTATCCAGTCCACTGATTGAAAGGGTAACAAGACACAACCATGGCTACATCGGTGGCGAGGACATCAAGCGCTGGCTCCATCGGAAGGTCTAGTCCCCCACTATCACCCATTCAGGAAAGAATCTCGGGCTACGAGGACCAAATCCAATGCTCGCGATACGGTACCAGCCATATCATTTTCGATTGCCCCTACAACCCCAAGGTCCAAAACTCTGGGCCGCTGTTAGAAGCTGAAAGGTATAGATTGGCCAGCAACGCGGGAATGCAGCACATAACGGCAGCCCCCCCTTAAAAGCCAGAACGGCACCGTAAGACTCGGTGCGGTGATTCTTCAGGATTGCCATATTCGAGTGCGGCTGGCAAGTATGGAAATTGAGATGCAAGAGAATCCTCGGAGACGAACCGAGAGGAGAACGCAAAAAGAGGCCCTAATACACCCTCAAAGCTGCAATGAACGAGAGACTGCTGTCCTACACAGCTGGAGCAGCATCCCAGAAAACGAAGCGCGCCTCCCTGAGAATTGGCTGAAGTGCAACGCACAAACCTTCAGGCATCCTTGTCTACAAAAGCTACCGAAGGTTGAACCAAAAAAATCTGGTCATCTTGAATTGATGACTATAAGGCCCGGGGGTTTAATGACATCCGATACGTATCTGGGAATTGCTGACTATTCATGCAACAATCAGAGATAACGTCCTATATTCGATGTGCAAGAAACCATCACCCTGCATGAACTACGCAGTCAATTTAAGATATGTAGCCTGACTTGGACCTCCTGCGATACGGAGGACTACTCTCGGTTATCAACAAATTAACCACAGACAGGGCTTATGGAATCCGCGCTCCCCATCCTGCGGCGCAAACCGGTTCGCTACAATATATAAGCGACAGCCTGGCGTGGGAATAGTGGGGTGATTATGTAAATAAATCAATGGCTCCGTTTCCGACGAGCGCGACACTTTTTTTTTGCAAATCTCGCTGCAGGGTTCAGGAAGATGAAGATTGTTTCAAGTGTTGTTTGTTGCGGAGTATTGCTTACTTATAGTAGCAACCACCACAGTACTCACGGACTGTCATTTACGTAGTCCTGGTTAATCCGGAATGAACCGCGAGGGACTGGCGCCCACAAAATGATTTTCATCCTCACATTATATTTCATGACACCCTCTATTGACGGGCGCTTATCATTGAAAGGAGGACAACTCAAGAGAATATGATACATGACGAGTCATTTTTCAGAACCTGACCTTCTTTTTCGGGTCCGTTGACGCGTCTTCCGGCCGTACTCAATGTCCCCTGGCAAAACAGTTCGGTGCCGAAATTGAATACAGGCGCAGTTGACAACCGCATATAGAGTCATCGTCAGTTATGCGTGCCTCTCCCCTTTTTTTCCCCATCCAACATCCCCAAGTCTTTTCCTTTGCAAGCCAGTCCAGCTTCGGACATTTGATCACCCTATTTGCCCACTCCTTGCCACGAAGGATCCAGTTCGCCAGTAAAAGGTAAAAGGGAAAGAAAATCATGGCTACCTCAGCGGTGAGGACGTCAAGCGCTGGGTCTATCGAAAAGCCCAGCCCAGAATTATCACCCATTCGATCCATACCCACTACTTCAAGTGTAACTCCCCCTCTTTCTTCGCCTCCTAACAATAATAAAGATGGAAGGGGGCTCCCGGCAGCTGACGCAGATCACGTCGAAGTACCCGTTGATCTTAAAGATGGAGAAGGGGAGAAAAATAAAGAGATTGAGCCTGTTTCATTCTCGGCGCTCTTCCGATTTTCGACCAGGTTGGAGTTGTTCTTGGATTTTATTGGAATTGTCTGCGCTGTTGCTGCGGGTGGTGCTCAGGTGTGTACATGGTGTACAAGTAGTGTTACTATTTGTCGTTAACATGCTCTTTTTTTTCACTTGGACGCTTCCACTTCTGCGATGCTCATCCCACCCCCCCCCCCCCCCTAAATCGCACACTCGCAACGCCAAACCCCAATATTTGATGCCGGCTCTTCTCGATCACACTCCCCTTCCCCCCTGTGGTCAACTCTACCTTTACACATTTAGCCACTCATGGCACTCCTCTTCGGGAACCTAACGAACACCTTCGTCAATTTTGGAAAATTGGCTTCTTCTCGTTCAAATTCCCCAGACGATCTCAAGATATTCCATGAAGCGAGGGATCAGTTTAAACATCAAGCAGCGATGGACGCCCTTTGGTTGGCGCTGATTGGGGTTGGAATATTCGTTGGCACGTATGTGTATATGAGTATATGGGTCAGTCGATTTTTTTTTTAAATATCTCTTTGTTTGTTATCGTTGAAATTTGAAGCGTTGAACTGATTTTTGGGGTAAAAAAAAATTAATTGACATATCAGGTCTATACGGGCGAAGTCAACTCTCGAAGAATTAGGGAGAAATACCTTCGGGCTACTCTCCATCAGGATATCGCATATTTCGATAATATCGGTGCAGGAGAAGTTGCAACTCGGATTCAAACTGACACTCGTGCGTTTCTGTGACCCCCTTTTCTGCTAGTACATGCAGCATTGAGATGTGCTGATTTTTCTTCTTTTGGGGGTGGGGGGGGGAGACAGATTTGATACAGCAAGGGATATCAGAGAAGGTTGCCCTCGTCGCTAATTTCCTAGGAGCTTTCTTCACTGGATTCATTCGTAAGTTTGTCAAATAATTCCTTTCAATTTCTTTTCCCCTTTTCACTGTCGTCGATCGCTATCTCTCGTATCTCACTCATTCCATCAGTTGCGTTCGCTCGTTCATGGAAGCTTTCTCTCGCGATTTCGTCCGTCTTACCTTGTATCGCAATTACGGGCGCCTTCATGCAGAAGTTTGTCGCTCGGTATATGCAGTACGTCCCTCGTCAGCTTCTGCTTACTCCCATTTATTCACTTTTCTCGCCATACCCGCCCCTTTCCTCCCCCACCCATCAAACCAACGGTTCCTTCACCTTCCTTGCACAGAAAATCCCGTGAAGCATTAGCTACAGGAGGCTCCTTCGCGGAGGAAGTCATCTCGACCATTCGAACTGCACATTCCTTCTCTACCCAACTCGTCTTGGGCAAAAAATACGATACTCATGTGGACGAGGCGTTCAAGTATGATTTGAGAGCTGCGGCCGCGACCGGTCTTGGAGTGGGCTCGTTTTTCTTCACGATCTATGCGTCGTATTCGTTGGCGTTTTCGTTTGGGACGACGCTTGTGTTGAGGGGGGAGGCGAATGTTGGGATCGTTGTGAATGTGTGGGCATCCTTTGCTTGTACTTCGAGGGGGGGGGGGGGGGGGAGATTAATTTTCTCGTCTCATTTTTTCTTAGGTTCATGGCTATTTTGATTGGGTCTTTTTCGTTGGCTATGATGGCGCCAGAGGCGCAAGCTATTACCCATGCCAAGGGAGCAGCTGCCAAGATTTTCGCCGCCATCGATAGAATGTAAGTGTTTCGCCTTTTTTTTTATTCTTCCTTTATACTGTTGTTGAACTACACCCCATCATTAACTCCTTGACTTTTTGCGTCCGCCAGTCCCCCAATAGACTCCGCTTCCCCAGATGGTCTCAAACCTTCATCCGTGCAAGGTCGAATCACCTTTGAAAATGTCTCTTTCCACTACCCTTCTCGTCCCGAAGTCCCCGTTCTCAAGAACCTCTCTGTGGCTTTCGAGCCCAACACGACGACTGCACTCGTTGGTGCATCGGGATCGGGTAAATCTACCATCGTTTCCCTTGTGGAAAGATTTTATGATCCTGATCCGGAAGATTGGAGGAAGATTCAGCAGCATCAGGAGGTGAAAGAAGAGGAAGGGGACGAGAAGAGTGGTGGTCCCAGTAGTGCTGTCGACGAAGAGAAAGGACTTGAAGATGGAGATGGAGGCGTTGTGAGGTTGGACGGAATCGATTTGAGAGAGTTGAATGTGAAGTGGTTGAGGAGCCAGATGGGGCTTGTTAGTCAAGAGCCCGTTTTGTTTGCGACTACTATCAAGGAGAATGTGAAGTATGGGTTGGTCGGGAGGAACAAGGAAGGTCGTGAGTTGAGTAAGGAGGTCGTGGACGAGATGGTTAGGAAGGCGTGTGTTATGGCTAATGCGGATGGGTTCGTTTCGAAGCTGCCGAATGGTACGAGAGTCAATCCCTTTCTTCTCTGGTGGTTAGTAGTTTTGGAACGGCTGATTGGGGTCGTGTGTTCCTTGTTAACAGGATATGATACCATGGTTGGAGAGCGTGGATATTTGCTTTCTGGTGGTCAGGTATGTCGATAATAGACTTTATCGGTTTGATCCATATCTGACATCTTAACTTCACCACTTTAGAAACGCAAGTCAAACTACACACATTCGTTGGTTATCTCCCTCTCATCGTCGTTTGCTCAGAACGCATTGCAATTGCTCGGGCCATCGTTAGCGACCCTCCCATTCTTCTTCTAGATGAAGCTGTAAGATCTCTCGTTACCTCCTCGAACTCGCTTTTCTCACCAATCCCCGGTTGATATAGACCAGTGCTCTTGATACCCAATCCGAAGGGATCGTCCAGGATGCACTCAACAAAGCGTCCAAGGGTCGAACGACCATAACGATCGCTCACCGTCTATCTACCATCAAAGATGCTCATCGCATCTACGTTATGGGAGAAGGACAAATTCTCGAATATGGATCGCATGATGAGTTAGTTCGGAGGGAGGGCGGAGCGTATGCTCGTCTTGTGAATGCTCAAAAGTTGAGGGAAGAGAGACGAGATGAGTCGGACGGGTTGGATATTGGGGATGGCATTGGTGGTGGTGGTGGCGTTGCTGGTGGAGTGGAACTTACGCAGGAAGAAGTTAAGGAAATACAGGAAAAGGAGGTTCCATTGGGTCGTGTTAATACGGCTCATTCTATTTCGAGTGGGATACTCGAGTCTAGGCACGAGAAGAAGGATTCCCCGGAGAAAGAATACTCTTCATGGTTCCTTTTCAAGAGGATGGGCCATATCAACAGGGATGATTATGGGGTTTACATTCTTGGGACTCTTGCCTCCATTCGTGAGTTGGATTTTTCCGTTTACGCTTCTTTTTTTTTTCTTTTGAAAATATGCTAATGATGTTTTGGTTTTATTTTGGATGTATAGTTACTGGACTCGTTTATCCCGCCTTTGGAATCGTTTATGGTGTTGCAATTCAAGGATTTCAGAACACAGATCATGCAGCTTTCCGGCATGCAGGTGAGCCATTCGAATTTAATTTATTCCTTCACCAAGTATTTGACACGATTTTCACCCTCTTCGAAACCAGGCGATAGGAATGCTCTCTGGTTTTTTATTATTGCTATTGTCTCAACCGGTGAGTCTCGGACTCCCAACTTTTGTTTCGGTTCCTCACCTCGATGACTCTTGGTGTCATCTAGTTACGATTGGAGCGCAGAATTACTACTTCTCCAGTGCGGCGTCGAGCCTGACTAGGAAGTTGCGAACGTTGTCCTTCAGAGCGATCTTGCGGCATGATGGTATGTTACTTTTCGCTTTCTATCTGCTGGCACGCATGTAGCGGGGATGCCTGACCATGACGGTTTCGAATAGTCGCTTGGTTCGATCACACTCGCCACTCGGTAAGCGTAGTCTCTGTTTCTTTATGGCCCATGCCAGCGTTAACGATCGTGTCTTTCGTTCAGACGGGCGGACTTGTCGCCGGTTTGTCGGATGCACCTCAAAAGGTGAGAAACACGTTCCACACGTTTTTCTGGGGCAGCGGTTCGTTGACATTGTGTCCCAATAGGTGTTTGGACTTGCGGGTGTAACTCTTGGTGCAATTATACAAAGTTGCGCCACCATTGTGGCAGGCATCGCTGTTGGCGCTGTATACGGATGGAAGCTCGCCCTCGTAGGAGTGGCGACGATTCCATTTGTCATTAGTACTGGTTATGTTCGACTAGTATGTCATTTTCCTGCTCTTTCCCACCCTGTCTGATGCCGCATCGATACAGCGCGTTGTGGTTCTAAAGGATCAGGCAAACAAGGAATCGCATGATGATTCGGCACAGGTTGCCTGCGAAGCAGCTGGGGCCATTAGAACTGTAGCCTCATTGACCCGTGAAGAGGATTGCTGCACAGAGTATCATAAGAGTCTCGATATACCTATGCGAAATTCGAATCGGTCCTCTATTTGGGCCAATGGTTTGTACGCTATCACTCAGGCCATGATGTTCTTTGCTATTGCGCTGGTAAGCGAATGTCATTTGTCGATCAACCATATTTACCTGTGGGTACATGTTTACATGTTGTGTCTACTTATAGGTCTTTTGGTATGGGTCGCTACTCGTATCTCGTCTCGAGTACTCGACCAAGCAGTTTTTTATTTGTGCGTAAATTATGTGGTCTTGAAAGTGTTCGTTTAATCTAATCTTATTTCAGGCTTGATGGCTGTCACGTATGTCGACTTTGCCTTCTAAATGTTCATGATGTTGGTTCTTATCCATATCTACCCGGATTAGTTTCGGATCCATCCAAGCAGGGAATGTGCGTTCTTCTCTTTGTCATGCGGTTCTTCGGAGACTTATTGTCGGTGGAATCCCTAGGTGTTCACCTTCGTTCCGGATATGTCTTCGGCCAAAGAGGCTGCGAGTGAAATGACGAAGCTCATTGACGCCGTTCCGGATATCGACGCTGATTCACTGGATGGGAAGAAACTGGACCCTGTGATTGGACACATCGAGTTGGAGGATGTACACTTCCGATATCGTACGTTCGGGGTCCATGGAGAGTGGTGAAAGTACTAATACTCGTTCTGTTAGCTACTCGGCCTGGTGTTCGAGTTCTGCGGTCTTTGAATTTGAGTATCAAGCCAGGTTCATACGTTGCCATCGTTGGCGCTAGCGGCTCGGGGTAAGTGCTGTTCGTGAAGTGTGTTTCTTCTACTGAAATATCATATAGGAAGAGTACAATGTGAGGTTCCTACCCTTATTAAACAATCTTTTCTAAACTTTTCTGCAATCAAAAGCATCCAGCTTATCGAGAGGTTCTATGATCCTCTCAGTGGTACGTTGGACGTTGCTTCTCGTTAACCCTATTCTAGCTTAGCTTGTATCCTTTAGGCAGGATTCTTGTGAGTAATATACTTCAGGCTCGGTCTGCTGGGTTCGCTGATGGTGACTTGCGGACCACTCATTGGGCAGTTGGATGGTAAGCGTTTAAAGCTCGCTCACAGAGACGTACGATGTAAAATAACTGATCTAGGTAACGACATTTCCGAGCTTAATGTGCAGGATTATCGGAAGCATCTGGCTTTGGTATCCCAAGAACCTGTGGGTCACCACACGACTGAGCGTCTAGACTCCGTTTTAACGACTATATGTCCTGTAGACCTTATACGCTGGCACGATCAAATTCAACGTTCTTCTTGGGGCTACGAAGCCCATAGAGGAGGTGACGCAGGAAGAAATAGAGAGTGTTTGCCGAGATGGTGAGCTACTTAAAATCAAGTTCGGTTGTGGATGAGGAATGTGCTCAATACGATCCCGACATGCATAGCAAATATCCTCGACTTTATCGATAGCCTTCCGAATGGATTCGAAACTAACGTCGGTGGAAAAGGTTCTCAACTCTCAGGTGGCCAGAAACGCAAGTGATCCTAGCTTATGAGGGAAACTCAGCTTCCACTCATGAGTTATTCTAATAGAACGTATCGCGATTGCGCGTGCTCTCCTGAGAAATCCGAAGGTGCTATTGCTTGATGAGGTTCGTCAACTCTTGTTGCCGAAAACTAGGATTGATCTGATCTGATCATCGACATTGATGCCGGTCATCAGGCTACGTCGGCTTTGGATTCCAACTCGGAGAAAGTTGTGCAACAAGTTCGTCGCTATCCTGTCTGATTGGAACCGCGCGTTGGTTGTACTAACTTGATCACAGGCGTTGGATAATGCAAGGAAGGGGCGAACAACGATCGCAATTGCCCATCGACTGTCCACTATCCAAGATGCAGATAAGATGTATGAAGTGATCCTTGTGTGTCCATGTTTACTCGGTGTTGACCTCGCGTATCACAGCTTCTACATCAAGGAGGGACGAGTTGCCGAAGTAGGAACCCATGACCAACTGTACGTGACGCTTCCGACCCATTGAACACAGGCGCTAATATCGATTCGTTTGCATTCAGATTACGTCTGAAGGGCGGATAGTGAGTAGATTGACTGACTTCTGTGCCCCGGTGCTAACATTAGATGTGCAGCGCGGAGTTGGTTCAACTTCAGGCATTGAGCAAACGCGAGTAACTCTTGCAACTGCAGACCACGCATTCTACCCACCAGAACGATATGGTACCCTAATATACAAAATCTGACGCCTCAGCGTAATTTCAGGACCATTTGACTTAAATCTATATGGTTAATTGCATAATCAATGGTGGCAATGTTCATTTTTGCTCTTGACCGAGGCACATACCTGAGTTGCATGCTAGCATGAGCGTTGAAACAACCTGAATGTTCCATTCGAAGAAGCCGAGGAACTGGGGGTGTAAATATTGGATGCGATGTGCCGCCCACTCAGACGATCATATCTTGTCCCAGTTGAAAAGACCAACATGATAACATGACATCTTCACTTACCCTGCGACTCAGACGAGGATGGGCTGGCGGTCATGTCGGGACTTACAGTAAAATCCGAAACACTGAGTACAACTGAATATACATGAGATCGACAATACATGATAAAGCTGTGGTCGGGATAGCGGAGTCGGGTTACAGTAAAAGCGTAGTCTCACCTCAGTCAATCGTTGTTGAACTGAGGGAGACGAAAGTGAAAAATTGTTCACTGCTTTTATAAGCAGTCGCCTCAATGGCGCACTGACTTTGGTAGCAGGAATACCAAGAAAGGAAATAAAGCGCCGCTAGCTCAACATCACATTGTGAGTTGGCCACAGTGCACAAGAAAACCAAGATTTCAACAAAATGAAGAGTCTCTTGTTATGACCGTTCCAGTCGGCCCGTGGATGACAGGAAGGGGCGAGTATATTGGGGGACTTATGCGGGAGAATGTCATGGCAAGTTGCGTCGTTACTCTTTCCCCTACGTCCTCGCTGACATGAATGTGCCGTCACTCAGAAATTGGCACATGCGCTGGGGTCTGCCCTTCTCAGGGCAGGGCATTCTCTACCAACGGTTAATGGATGGATTAGATCAGTCGAGGGAGGTGAGTTGTTCGTGACATGGCGGAGCATGATGGAACAAGAATAGAAGAGTAGCTGACCCATCTTGCTCAAGTTCTCCTTTCTCCATCGGAAAAGTTCGTCTCGAACTGGATGTACTGTTCTGCAACATGTGTGTTGAACGCAGAAGCAGACGCAACCACAGAGGAAGACGAAGGGGAAGGGGAAGGGGAAGAGGAAAACTCGCCTCAAAATCGTTGTCTCGTGTGGGTTCAACGTCACTCAATGCGGAGGCCATCAGCAGAACCGCGATAACTTTCAAAACCCGAACACGGACATCCTCCATACTGCCATGTCATCATCCTGGACACTGGCTTTGATATTGGGCTCTAAATTAGCGTCGGGAACTTTCGAGCTGTACGTTAGCGGAAAGGCTGACATTGTTGACCGGTGGCGCCCTTCTCGTGCGCAGGCTTCCAAACTTCAAGTTGTCCATGCACCCCCCAGCGGTGGCCAAATTTGCGGTAACATCGGCTCTCAATTGAAGCTTCCCACTATCGATCATGATCATGAGCTATTATTACTTGTACATGAGGAGTGGAATATTTTGGCATAGGTAATTAATGGGTTAGCCGTCCCAACTATTCCTGCATACTCGCAAAGCGAAGTTGTTGGTGAGAGTAATCAAGCCTTACACTCCTTGGCGGCCACAGACCCGAGCGTAGAGCGGCCTGGTTTTCCACGACGTTGGGAACACATAATATACTTTTCGAGGATAGACTGAGACTTCTGACGCCATTTAATCGCCCTCGATGGGCAGTTCAATAGCATTGTGCATGATGCCCGCTAGCTTTTCCAACAGCCCTGCGGAGTCAAATGCCAACTACATGTGGAATGGGGTTGGCTTAAGCTAATCTCAGACTGAAGTTTTGGAGGTTCCGACTCTGAAAACGTGTGCCCTTCCACCCGTTTTCGCTCTTGCTCATTCTCGTCATTGGAGTTCAACTCTCGCCCTTGATTGAAACCTCAAAAGTCCATAGGTTTCTTTCTAGTCACCATCCCGTCGCTTGAATGCTGAATGTTGTAGCAGTCGGTTCTTGACAATCTGTCCTCTCGTGAATAATCAACCCGCAGCTGGGTTCGTAGTTTCTGACTAGTTGCTTAATGTTTCATAAACCGCAGTAGTGGGGATCGATCTGGAGGACCTGAATGTTCCATTCGAAGAAGCCGAGGAACTCAATCAGGGAGCCAATATCTCCGAAGGGGAGGTCGGTCGGTTGTCTGGTCCTGTTGTACCGCTCACGCACCTTGGCGGAACCAGGTTGTTGCTGTTGAACTTTATTTTGTTGCCCCGCGGCCGCGTGGCAGTGCGGTCATTCCGAAAATATATGTACATGAGATCGACATGATCAGGGTGTGGTCGGGATGGTGGAGTCGGGTTACAACTGATCGACCAATTATCGATTCTTTTGTGTAACAACGGCAAGCCCCAAAGCAGATGGACTTGCACCCTTCATGTATGTCGAGGAATGGGGGGAGAATACATGATAAAGGTACAACTGGTTGATGGGCGCTTTGACAGCGGTCAATATTATTAAGGGTCCACAACTGATTGCCCAAATATTGATCTTTTTTTTTGTTTCCGCTCGAAACCTCTTTCTGAGTCGAGCGACTCAACACTCCATGGACGATGGGGAGGAGTTTCGAAGCGACCCAGAGACCAATAGGAACCATGGAGGATCGATGATCTCCATGATAATCTCTGAATCACACCATAACACTGTCCCCAGCGATGGGATGGAGCCTGAGGAGGAGAGGGAGTGCTCCGTCCAGTCTTATACATCGGAAAGAGATTGGGAAATGTTCTTTGTCGAGGAGAACGGGAGGGAATTCAACAGGCTGAATCGCGTGTACCCTCTCCCAGCCGGTGTGTCAGGGACTGGGAAACCCCCAAAGCAAATGGACTTGTGTACTCACTGACGTTTTCCTTCATGGTAGATGTTGAGGAATGGGGGAGACTGTAAGTTCACACTCTGTCCCACCCCCAAATCTCACATTCGCCACAGCGCGGACCTTCACACGGTCCTAAAGCTCTGCTTGGGTAGCCTGTACCAGGCCGCTACAATAGTCGACCACGTTCTCGCAGCCAAAGAGGGCGAGAAGAAACGGATTCTGGATTGTGGTGAGTCGATCTACCACTTATTATATATCTGTCACTCCCAAAACACCAGTGCTGAGAAAATCCCTCAGGTTGTGGAGGTGGAGAATGGTTAGTTGTATTACACTAATGACCGCTGGGTAATCCGGTGCTAACCGATGTGGTTATTGTAAGGGCGATTGAAATGGCAAAGGTATGTGCACACACTTCATTATCCATGTGAACACTGTTTGTGTAAGAGTTTGATCAATGTCGAACACACTCGTTCTTCGAACTTCCGCAGAAATTCCCTCACGCAGAGGTTAGTATTTTCCGCAGATGTTACATATAACTGATGAGCAGTCATATGCTGGGGCACGCCACACATCAGGTCATAGGCGTCGATCTCGCTCCCGGACCCATCAGGTATATAGATTTCGCCAAGATCCGGGAGAGCACAACATCCACAAGCTGATACGTATCCTTATTTCAGAGATCTGATCCCTGACAATTGTCGGTTCGTGTGAACGACTCTGTGATCAGGTTGCAACAAAGTTCTTTAACTCTACAGATTTGAGTTTGAGGACCTTAATGAGGAATTGAGCCATTTCTATGGTACGGGTCAAAGTGTCAGGTGTGCATGGAATGTCATTCAGTGGTTTGCCCTGTTTGCTTTAGGGAAGTTTGATGTAGTCCATGCCAGGTCATGCTTCCTTGGGGTGCGTTGACCGTGACGCTTTTTGCGGACTGACCATAATTGGACTGAATTATCGACAGATCAACAATTATCGATGCTTCCTGGACAGATTGGTACGATTCCTCAAGCCAGGTGTGTTTACAGCAAACCCGCGACGCTGTTAGTCTCTGATGCAAAGCATGCTGGGTACAATATCAGGCGGTATACTACTTTTGGCTGAGAGCCCACTTTGGTTGGCGGTGCCGGAGCCGGGTCTAGCAACCGATGGCGAAAATCTCGAAGGGCAGTTAATGCAGATGTTTCGGTGTCCGCTTTCAAATGCTATTTTGCTCTTGGTCATCGCTGACAGACCATTCAGGGGTGGAAGATATCCTCCAACGAAATGGCTCAGATATTAGAGGCATCAACAACCTACGAACGTTAGTGGAGGAGCATCCTCAACTGGAAAATGAAGAGTTTCTTGTTATGACCGTTCCAGTCGGCCCGTGGATGACAGGAAGGGACGAGTATATTGGGGGACTTATGCGGGAGAATGTCATGGAAAGTTGCGTCATTACTCTTACCCTACGCCCTTGCTGATATGAATGTGCCGTCACTCAGAAATTAGCACATGCGCTGGGCCCCGCCCTCCTCAAAGCTGGGCATTCTCTACCAACGATCAATGGATGGATTGAATCAGTCGAGGGAGGTGAGTGCGTGACGTGGCGGAGCATGATGGAATAAGAATAGAAGAGTAGCTGACCCATCTTGGTCAAGTTCTCCTTTCTCCATCGGCAAAGTTCGTCTCGAACTGGATATACTGTTCTGCAACATGCGTGTTGAACGCAGAAGCGGGCGCGACTACGGAAGACGAAGAGGAAGGGGAAGAGATGGCAAGGGTGTGGAGTGGGGAAGAGGAAAATTCACCTCAAAATCGTTGTCTCGCGTGTGTTCAACGTCACTCAATATGGAGGCCATCAGCAGAACCGCGATAACGTTCAAAACACGAACGCGGATATCCTCTATACTGCTATGTAATATATCATCCTGGACACTGGTTTTGATATTATAGGTTCGGGGTCTAAATTAGCGTTGGGAACTCTCAAGCTGTACGTTAGCGGAAAGGTTGGCATTGTTGACCGGTGGAAACGCCCCCTCTCGTGCGCAGGCTTCCAAACTTTAAGTTGTCCATGTACCCCCCAAATTTGCGGTAGCATCAGCTCTTACTTCCCACTATCATGAGCTATTACTTGTACACAAAACGTACGGAGGAGCGGAATGTTTTGGCATAGGTAATTACGCTCTCCGATGGGTCAGCCATCCCAACTATTCCGTCGTTGAGCGCACCAAGCCCTCTCTAGATATCTAGTCCTCTTTTTGTTGTGTACCTGGTCTCGTTGCGTACCACTCGACTTTCCATTGTTTCCGTGTCGTTTGCCACCCGAGTTACAATATTTCCTGCCTGATCTGCTTGATCTGCTCAGCTCGTCCCACACTGTTTAGTGAGAACCATGCCGGTGTCCTAGCCCTAATCACAACGAGATGGAAAGCTAACGGAACCCTATGTGTTTCGAACAAGAACTACAAAGCAATCGTCTCAGAATCTCTGGCTCAATGAAGATGGCACGCGTGCCACCAAAATATGTGGTCAACTTAATGGTGCTGTTGAACGTGAGGGGGGTCCATTGAGAATGCGTATCTAATTGCATTTGTAGCTCGTTGAAGCGTTTGGATTAGGACAACGCCTCGTAAGATGGGGACGGAACAGGCCAGATATCGGAATGAATAATTCGATAAGGACCACCTGCAATCCAAGGGTGAGGGAGAGAGAGAGTGGACGCTTTCGCTGCGATCGGTTCATGGGCGACGGCGGAAGCGCACACAATGCATATACTCATACGCTAAAGTGATTTAGTTTGTCGAATTCGTGGGCGGAGCAAAAGGCACGAGTGATCATTTCTGTCGCGACAGCCGTGTGCTATACTGGGCCCAAAAGACCAAGATGATAACAAGACATCTTCACTTGCCCTGCGACTCAGACCAAGATAGGTTGGCGGTCATGCCGCCAAAATGGGACTTGAAACTCGTAGTGCCCATGCTGCGAATGAGAGGGTCGTACGTGATGCTGCACATGGGAGGGTCATCCTGGCGGAACTAGGTTGTTGTTGAACTCTATCTGATACGTGGCAGTGCGGTTATATTTATCCCTAGGGACTGAGTACAACCGAAGGATCGACAATGCATGATAAATCAGATAAGGGTGCGGTCGGGATGGCTGGTAATCGGGTTACAAAACCGATCGCCCAAATATCGATCTTTTTTTTGGTTTCCTCTTTCTAACACCCCATGAACGACGAGGACGGGGAGCTTTGAAGCGACCCAGAGATCCGTGCAAGGATCGATAATCTCCATGGTCATCCCCGTATTGGCACAACGTAACACTTGTGTCCATAGCGTCGGAAGAAGGGCAAGAGAGCGCTCCATTTATTCCTACGCATCGGAGAGAAGATTTTTTGTGGAACAGAGTGGGATGACATTTAATAGATTAATTCCCATCGATCCTCTCCCGGCCGGTGCGTCCGTAAAGCCCCAAAGCAAATAGACTCGCATTCTTACTGACGTTTTCCTTCATGGTAGATGTTGAGGAATGGGAGAATAGATGATAAGAGGGCATGGACCTCCCCGCACCACATCGTAACACCTCCGACCACAGCGGCGAGGTTAGGTCGGAAGAAGAGTGCTCTGTACATTCCTATGCATCGGAGGGAAATTAGGGAGATTTTTTTATGGAACAGAGTGGGAGGATATCTAATAAATTAAATGTAGATGTCGAAGAGTGGGAAAGATCGTAAGTTCACGCTCTGTCCCAATCCCCAATCTCACATTCCCTGGCACAGCGCGGAGCTTCAGACGGTCCTAAGGCTCTGCTTGGGTGGCCTGTACCAGGCCACTACAACTGTCGATCACGTTCTCGCAGCCGAAGAAGGCGAGGAGAAACGGATTTTGGATTGTGGTAAGTCGATCTATTATATATCTGTTACTCCCGGAACAGTAGTGCTGAGAAAGATGCGGAGGTGGAGAATGGTTAGTTGTATTACACTAACCGCTGGGTAATCCGATGCTAACCGATGCGATTCTTGTAAGGGCGATTGAAATGGCGAAGGTATGTACATGCACTTCATTATCCATGTGAACGCCGTTTGTGTATGAGTTTGTTCAATGTCGAACACACTCGTTCTTCGAACTTCCGCAGAAATTCCCTCACGCAGAGGCTACTGTATTTCCCACAAATGTTAATACAAACTGATGAACCGTCATTTGCTGGGGCACGCCGCACATCAGGTCGTAGGCATCGATCTCGCCCCAGGATCCATCAAGTATGTATATAGATTTAAGATCCGGGAGAGCACGACATCCACAAGCTGATATAATCTCTGACAATCGTCGGTTCGTGTGAACGACTCTGTGATGTTGCAACAAGTTTCTTGACAGATTCGAGTTCGACGACCTGAATGAGGAATTAAGCTCTTTCCACGGTGCGCTGGCCGTGACGCTTTTGACCAGAATTATCGATAAATCAACGATGACCAATGCTTCGTGCGATTCCTCAAGCCAGGCGTGTTTACAGAAAACCCGCAATGCTGTTAATTAGTCTCTGATGCAAACATGCTGAGTGCCATTTCAGGTGGTTATACCGCTCTTGGCCGAGAGCCTGCTTTGGTTGGCGACGCTGGAGGATCTAGCAACCGATGGCGGAGATCTCAAAGGGCAGTTAGTGCAGATGTTTCGGTGTCCGCTTTCAAACGCCATTCAGGGGTGTCATCCGCAACCTACGAACGTTAATGGAGGAGCCCCACGGATGACAGGAAGAGGTGAGTATATCGGGCCACTTAATGCGGGAGAATGTCATGGCAAGTTTGCGTCGTTACTGTTCTGCGACATGCGTGTTGATGGCAGAAGCGGAAACAACGACAGAAGAGGACGAGGGGGGAAGGGGAAGAGATGGCCGGGAATGTGGAGTGAGGAAGAGGAAAATTCACGCCAAGACCGTTGTCTCGAGTGGATCCAACGTCAGGCAGAGCCGCGATAACCTGATTGCGGACCACCCCCCATACTGCTACGTCACCGTTCCCCCCCCTTCAGCCTGCACGACTTGTCAGATATAGGTCACTAGCCTTTGGTAGTATAGGTTCAGGCTCTAGAAATCAGCGTTTGAGGGAATTTCGAGCCGTGCGTTAGCGGGAACTTTTAAAGGCTGGCATTACTGACCGGTGGAGAAACGACGGCCCCCTACTATATCGACTCTCAATTGAATTGAAGCTTCCTGGGCAACTTACCGATAGTGAGATCGTGAGCTATCGATCGATCACTTGTACGTTCACCAATGCAATCCCAGAATCTACGGTAATATGTACCAACCAAGCTCCGTGTTCTTGGACAATTCTGTCAGCGCTTGGTTACATACAAACGTACGGTGTTTGGGCGTAGATAGATATTGAACATTACTGGGAAGTTTGAGGTTGAGGATTTGCATAGCCACCTCACCAACGTCGAACCTTTCAACCTGTCTATTCGTCTATTCCACACACATGGAGTGGACTCCAAGTCCGTTCAACCTGTTAGATGGTAATCCGTTCCAATATTCGGACCACACCATCTCTACTATATCAGGAACGGAAGCCTTCAAAAGCGGGATTCAGACACGGGGTGCGGACTTGTGTGTCATTTGTGGTTTTTCCCAACCACGAAGTTTGTATTATTGTCACATAATCCCGAGGGTAGAATGCGACACAGTGCGTTATGAATTACTGTTTCTTTTTTTTTTTTAAACCGTACCAGAAAACTGATCATTGGGTAACAACAACGACAAAGTGGCAGGCAATGAAGGACTCTGGTTTCGTGCCAGCAGCAGCAAAGAGTGTGATGCATGAGGCGCGAAACGGTATCCGGCTTTGCGCGACCCACCGTGCCTACTTTGATACGCATTGCTTTTATATACGCTGGATCCCTGAGGTTAGTTTTTTCTAGTTCTCTGAAGCCCACCGTCTATTCTTACCCCCTCCTCCTCCCCCCTACTTCTTACTGTAGCGAAGGCGCTTCGTTTTTATTAACCACTCTCAATCGGAGGAGTTGGAAGTCTATCATGGCCGAGCGATAAATCTCCCCGAATACGACGATCGATTGCCATTTCACGGTGCATTTCTTTTTCATGAAATGCGGGTGCGTGGTCACTGGCCACTGTACGAGGATCGAGCTATCCCTCTACCTATCTCTTGGGTGCATTGGATTGATGAGGGTGGCAATCGTGGTCATAGTCGTCGTCGTCGTCGTGGTCCCGATGGTCGCGGTCATCGCGGTCGTGCCCGTAGTCGTAGTCATCGTAGTCGCGCCCGTAGTCGTGGTCGTGGTCGCGGTCGTGGCGGCGATGGCTACAATCAAGGTCCGAGCAATACCAATGAAGCGGGCTCTGGAAAGGTGTTCATTCCAACCAACCCGTTCGCAGATCCTTCCGCACTCGAAGCACTGAAAAAGTCCTTTGCGGAACAACCCAATTGGAGAGCATCGGTGATGGAGGGTACGAGTTGGGAAGGTAGTGCGAATGAGAATGCTGCCAAGTGGCGCAAACTCAATCGTATTGATCCCTAACGATTGTTGTTTGTTGAAATTCGTGATCGTGATCAGTACTTCAACTTCCGCCCCAGTGTGCTCGCGTCCCCCCCCTCCTCGACTGGACCTAATGATCGGCTCAGTGGTGACCACATCGCAGAGTAGGCTGGGGGAAGGGATCTGGATGCATAATATAGGAGTGGCGCTTTTTGCTCAGGATCGATCGATCTTCTATCAGGGATACGTACTAGCTTGCATGTGTTCAGCGCGCGCGCGCGCGCAGGATTCTTTCTTCCTTTTGATCATAATGCAGCGGCGCTACATGATGATCATTCTTCCTGTTTTTACGTACGTATACGAATATTATCGATTCCAACTTCGTGCACTCTGAGGATTCTTACATCTCTAAAGCGATCTAGGTTTTTTTTTTCGTTTTTGTTTTTGTTTTTTTTTTTAAAATTTACCAACGTTTCTGTAATGAAAACTAAACCGGATTTGGAAGATCTCGAGGGTTGGATGCGTTGTGTCGAATCTCGCGATTAAGTAATACAGAAAGGTCAGTTATTGAAGTGCATGCATGCATGCTGCGAGCCGCTCTCCATCTTATCATCATTGCATAGTCGAAATGAGAGGCGATGACCTGGTATATGACGACGCAGGTAGTTGATCTCCTCAGGCCACGCAGCTGGCTGGTCAATGACGTACGGGTAAAATATAAAACTCTGGATCCGTTGATATAATCCAAGATCTGTTGTTCACCCTCCACACGAAGTTTGACGCCTGTATGATATTATACTCGCACGAAGAAAGACGCATGCATTAACGGCCACAGAAAGTAGTCCGTTATATACCCCAGTTTCCGAAAAGAACTCTCTCTAGCTTGGCGCCTAGCCACACATATTGGAATGTCAAGTGTCGGCGAAAGCCCAATTTTGACCGACCAAAAAAAAAACATCATGGGGGAGCGTAAGTCCAAATTCTACAAATAAGGCTAACCCCCGCATGCAATGCACCGTTTTGCTGGCCGTTTCGCGCTCTGCGCCTATACCTATGTATAACTCCCGGCCCGGCCCCCTAGCTTTAACCGACCGGTACTTCTGATGCTTCCTTGTCTTGTCTCTGTTTATCCTTGTGCATGATGAGAAGTCCAAAAACGATATCGTCCAAACGCTGAGAGGCGTCTGGGGATGAGATGATAAGTGAGGCTGGAGCACCGGTTGCAGATTTATTTGAACCAAAGAGACGTTTGTTCTTCTGGTAACGCGCCAAAGCGCTCCCATGTGGATCGTATACCTAAAACAAAAGGGGGGAAGTCGCATGATTTATATATTCACGGAAGGAGGTTGCGCCAATGCCATCGACGCACAATAGGTCCTTTGGATTTCCATTTCCACTGACCATTGGGGGTCGAAAATAGCCTTGAACTATTTGATATTATATCAAAGTATTAAAAACACAAAACTAGTCAGAAAAAACTAGTACTGACGATGAAAACATCCCCTTTTTCGGTAGATAATCCTTAACTTTGACCGTCGTCCCCCCATTCCCCGAGGTCTTCATCACATCTCTCTTGGTCGTATCATGCCATTCGAACTTGACGATCTCGATAGATTGACCATCGATCACACGCGAGACGGTGGTGTTGTCCGCACGGAAGAAATGACTCTCCGAAGTGATGGTGTAAGCTATCGAACCGTTTGGTGCGTAGATTCGAGTGTTTCGTAGGCTGGTGTTGGAGAAGGTGTACTCGATCATTGTGTGTGTTGGGGGGGGGGGGGGGTGTCTGTGATAGTGAGAAGTGAGAAAAATCAGTGCGTGCTTAGAAGTGGTTTTTAAAGATGTATATGTACTCGATCCGCTTACATAGCAGAGAGAGGGGGAAGCGCCGCATTGTCGAAGCCACAGTTACAAACAAACAAGAGACCAGAAACAAAGAAGAAATCGGCGCGGGTTTGGATGAGAGTGTGATCCCCCTAATTGATTAATTAGGAAAAAATTATAGTGGTCGCTCAGGACTTCCACAGCCTCTATGACGGGCTTCTAATTCGTTGCATGGGTGGGTATCGCTTCCATGCCATGCCATGCCATCACTACCCCAAATATCCATCGAGAATATATGTTGTACGCATGATTTCTGGGTGAGAAATTGGCGGAGTAAGTATGTCGACGTTGCAACTGGCCGATCGAGGACCCCCCCCCTCCCCCTTCATATTGGTTAAAAATCGGAGGGAAATCGGATAACAAGCCAGTTCGAACGCCGCAAATGTCCCCATTGGAAAAGAAGTCGGCCCCATGCATGCATATGGTAGCCAGGCATCCGCGAGCCTCTACCGTAGGACTACTATAATATCAGCGGGCTCATCCTACGCACCCTAATTCGTAAATAGCCGCATCTTGGTAAGACGTTTTTACTTACTTCCGCATGAAACGAATGTAGTCGCCACTTTTGGCGATATAATATTGGTAAGCTGAGCCAAACATCGGCAGCCACGTGCGCTGCTGACGCGCCGCCTAAAACGCGATGAAGACAATACAATTCGGCCAACACCATGATGTTTGGAGAAAACACATTTCACAAGCCTAGAACAGTCCAATCAGCCTTGCTATACCCATGTGGATGGGACGATTTACCCCCCCCTTCTAGCTCTAACGTTACCAATTCTGTGAAGTACAGAGGACTCGTAGGCAGGACTCCTCTCGATGCTGTGTGTTAACGTTACTCTAACCCACGTGTGAAAAACCGTTTTGCTTACGCCAACATGATATGACTCACCGTGGCAATTCAGCGTGTCATATGTACATGTTCGTTGTTTGTCTGTGGCCAACTCGCGCTTAACGACAATGGCGTGGCCCCGCTCAGACCCCCCATGGGGAGTTACGGAGGGATTTTTGGAGCAGATATATGTAGTAATGCAATCCTTTCAGGGGTGTCAGTGTCAGTTCGCTGGAGCGACGTCTGGCCCATTCAGGGACTGGGGATGCGGATCACCACCCTTATCGTTGTCGAGGCGCTGTAGCTGCGGCTGGTCACCTGCCCCGCGTTTGCGCGTGTGATATTAATTGTTGAATGCATTTGCTACCCCTATTAATCAAGCCGCGCGCGTCTCGACTAGTATAGAAGATAACCACTCAACCCAGCGCCCTACTCTTACTCCCTCATAACTGACGATCTGTCTGCAAGCACCATCGCTCTGTAGTCTTTTGACAAAGGATCAAGTATCGCCTCCACTCGTGGCCGGCTTTCATCGATGTCGTCACAAGCTAATCCGCGGTCGGGAGAGGACTTACTCCTTCGAATCAAGAATGCGTATCGCTTGTTAGCGCTTCGCACCGAACAGGGAAGCAACGGACATGTCGATAAAGTCGTCATCCCTCCGGATTCCCTTCGAAACCTGATGGATGTTCTCCGTCCTGGAGCCTTTGAATCGATGACAAAAGTAAGTAGTCAGTTCACTTTCACCACACAACATAACACTCCCCAAAGATCGATTTCGCTGCGCTCGATGAAGTGCTACTCAAGCCCGTCGGAATTTATGGCAGCAGGTCTCGTATAATTGAGTTCCTCGAAGAAGTAAATGCCATCGATGCAGCTACGTACGTTCAAGTTAACCACCTACCCATTCCCTCATTAACCATAATGGGTTTCCCCTGCTTTTCCGATTATTAGTGCCAGGGATCTTCTGACGCCATTGCCTGCCAGTGGCGTCCCTTCAGGCCCTCATTTAGGAACGGGAATATATCTAATCCTTGATGACCATACCCAACGGAAGGAGGGTTCTATGGGTCTCGATACAGGTTTCATGCAGCCCGCCTTCCTTCTCTATTGGCCGGAGGAGAATACCTGGAATGATAACGCAACAGGAGACATTTGTAGGAATCGCGCGACTTTCATGCAGTAAGTCCCAAGCTGCCCGTATCAGACTGAATTTCCGAGCTCACATGGTTGCCTCAGTTACTTAGGCCGGCTGAGCAACCAGATAGTCGCTCTTCTTTCCAAAGAGCACATGGAGAGCATTGTATGGGATGATGACGCCGCGATGGGATCGAATATCGCTGAAGGGGAAGGCTTTAGCTCAGATGAGAATGATGATGACCGGGTTTTCTCGTTTACCGTCGAGAAAACCGTGGAGCAAGAAGAAAATGTGACTGTGCATGCAGGATTCAAGGTCTGACGATACATAACCAGGCCCCTGCCTTGTCCACTCACTCGTTCGAACCAGTTTCCTATCCAATCCGCTTTTCCCTCTAGAGCGGATCCAGATCATCATAACGTTGAAGGATTAGGCGATGTATTGAAACCACGAGTGGTGCCAGGAGATACGCGCCAAGGCTTGCTAGTAACAGAGTATATCCCTCAACGAAGTACCCCAAAGAGCACTACCAGAGTCATCAATGGAATTGCCCTTCGGACAGAGCTTAAGTATGCCTTATCACCCCTACTTGCGACCACACGCTGACTTGAAATGCCTCCTCAGAAACCGTCGCCAGTCCATCCAGTTAGCGGACGATCTTCATCCTGCGGCACTTGTGATTCTCATTGAGAACGGGTTGAACGAGCGTTTCAAGGCCCTTTGTGAAGACTTCGAAAGAAGCGATAAGCGCGAAAGACACATGCTCGGTCAGGAGTTTGAGTCGCTTTGTGCCAGAGGCAAAGAGAACCTCGCTGAAGATATACCGAGACTGCAGCGTCATATATCGAATCAGCTTGTGCAGCATTTGGTGGATCTGTACCCGTAAGGAGTGGAATTTTGCAATAGTATGACTGCCCCTTGACCTCGTTGAGAACAGTACGTTTAAATCGGATCTAGCATCACACATAGAGGACACCGCGTATCAAGGTGACAATTGCTCGTCGTTCGGTTGCTCCATTGAACATTAACCAGTGCATCCGACCACTTCTCTTACTTTTATCACAGGCCCTGAAGGGGTTGTTATACACCAGCTAATACCCCTAGTGGGTGGTGCCTTTCGTCGACTCAAACTTCATTCCATTGTAGCCCCCGGCTTCCAAGATATTAAACGTCGCTTCATAATCTCCATCGAGGCTCTGAAATCTCGTGCGGCCAGGGGCTCCGTGCCAGAAGCCACTCCCGACGAACTCGATGCTGCTATCGTGACCGGGGGATCCAACTGGAACAAGGTGATCGCTACTATTCTTCATGGAACAAGGTCACCGCCCAGGGGCAGTGCACTTTCGCCAGCGAACATTTACTCCAACCTTACTTTGGGATTTGGATGGTTTGTTGGCTCATCAAAAGCGCAGGATGAACCCGACCCGTTTATTAGAGCCCTCCTTCGCGAGGCACCACCGATGAGTGATTCTGTATTCATCCAACACATCAGCGACAGTGATTATAGCCGTACGCTCCATGACGCCGTGACCAAGGTTCGCAATCAGGCACTAGAGTGGCTTTTGGGCGTGTTGGCCTCCTGGTCTCAGGACCTAGCTAAGTCGGAGTCGGAGATATATTACAGACGTTGGAGAACTGAATTGGAAGCAAAAAATCGAGTCAAGTCCCAAGAACAAAAAAATCAGCATCTATCGCAACTGAAAGCTCGAATAAACCATGCAAGTAAGATGGAGGGGATGAAGTGCGTGTTTGCGTCTCGTCCCTACCGTCACCCATGACTAATGGGTCTTCGCAGAGACTGCCAACTGTGCATCCACAACATCGTTCCTGATAGCAGTTACTACAGATACAGCGGTACGTAAAACGAAGAGTATGGTGACTCCGATTAGTTGACCGAACGCCTGCATGCCCTTTATTGGCTCCAAGGTTTCATATTCACTGTCTCGGAGCTGAAAGACGAGCCTGCCCATTTCATGTACACGTTACAACCACTTGGATTAATGTCTGAAGACGTCCAACGTCTTACTATGGATGCTTCGATTGTGCCGCGCCTCCATATAGGAGCGCACTCCATCCAGTTCGCCATACCGGCTACGTCAAGATTGTGGTGGGTGCAATTTTTTTTGTCTGTGACCGGGTATTGAGATCACTTTAGGCATATTCAGCTTCTGGAGCGCTCAAAATGTCTAGTAGTCGTGGAGGACTCCCTAGACCGCAAAATCTGTATCTATCTTGACGACGATGTTCAAATACCCGTCATGTTAGGTTCTCGAAGGCCCAAGAAAGAGTTTTCTTCTGAACGAATGGGAAAGGATTTCTTGTTTTCTGTTAATGAGCCAAGAAGATCAGTGGCACTATTGGATGTGGGTCGTCGTTACGGTGCATCTCGGTCACGCTGAATGCTGACTTGACACGACACGACACGACAGGCCAAGTATCGCCTCCACGTTTATGCGATCGACGAGTCATACACGAGTCTCAATTTGCGTGGCTCTCCGGTTGACCTTGGACGATTACGGATGGGCTCCGATGCTGAGACCAAATTTTCGAAAATGTGTTTCATAAGTAGTTTGGATGAAATACTCCTTATCGAGAGCTCAGGACACGCGAGGATATATTCTGTCGTGCAGGAACAGTTCAAGTAGTCTCTCCCCCTGATATGAGTCGATCAGTTCACTAACTGCATTGCAACAGACCGGCATTTCTGAAATTGGAATCACCTCCGACAGGCGTCTGTTCTAGTCCGGATGGCTCGTGTCTGTTTATTACAGCACCAAATAGTTCGAACGTGGTGCAAACCGTATCTTATCATACGGCATCATTTGGCTGTAAACCCCAAGGAATTCTACTTCAACTCCCTCAGGCCTTTGCATCGGTTCCGACGACAATCACATCATTTGTCGCACGAAGGAACGCTTACCTAATGGCGATCGAGGATGACTCACGACAGCTTAGTGGAGTCCGATTAGAGATCACCAACAAGGCTAGCGAGTTCACTTTCCGTGCCCATGGAGAAGCTAGGGCTGGTTCAAAAGGAGAATCAACTTGCAATTCACTCATTGACTGTCATTCCGAAGTATGGACCAAGTTCCCTGTTGCATCTACGATAAGGAGAAGCCTTTCATCGACGGCTCGTCACTCGCCTTCTCTCACCTTTACTGCAGGGGATCACCCGATTCCCATTGCTCGACTACGATCTTACTTTTTACGGATGATCCGGTCATTCGAGCATAAAACGCGAAAGCCAACGGACGGCAGATTAGGTTCCATTGACATTCAGCACAGCACAAGCTCATCCTTGCGCCAGTCCATTTCTTCGGAAATCACTACATATTTCACCGGAAGGTGGATTGTCGACCTCATATGCTTAATACCGATTCACATAGCCGTTGTCACGTCGAACCGTTTCACGCCACTCAAGGACGGCATCTCATCCCCTGAGTTTGAGCAGCAGCTGCTGGGTGCCGATATATTAACGATTGCTGATAGGTCTGTTTCTTTGCGATTATGCAGCTCTTGCCTAACAAGTTTGTTGCAGTATCTCCATCGGATGGTATGAGAGTATGTTTGGGTCCTACATGGCTTCGAAGGTGCGCCCGACTCTTTCTTGCGCATTGATCGTCCATGATCCGAACGTTGCGTGCGTCAGCCTGTAAAAGTCGTCTCTTCTATGGGTATGATCTATCAAATTCTCCGCTGATCGGACATCTCTGGTGATGCCTCTCCTTTAGGCGAGCAATCCGTGGGGAAGAGTTATGCCCTGAATCACTTTGTGGATACGTCATTCGCTGGATCTGCAATGAGGTGCACAGAGGGCGTGTGGTTGTCCGTGACGCCAACCGATGCAGATTTGATCGTAAGTCTTGATTTCGAAGGTGCGTCTGTGCAAGGACCTTAGGTTAAAATGATGTCATTATTAACGAATCGTCTGTAGGAATACATTCCATCGAAAGGACGTCGCAGGAGGACATGCTATTAGTCTTGTTTAATGTGGCGCTTTCCAACTTGGTGACCGATCTGCTTCTAATCCTGCCTCGAGACATTCTTACTGATTGGTGCTCTTAAGGTGTTGTTCCGGAATAATTTTGCTCTCTCGCGGGATGTTGCTGGTATGTTCGTTCATACATTTCGTTATCGCAAATGACAGAGCAGTGCCGTTGCACCCCTAGAACTATTCACGGTAAGATTGCTGGTTTGTCTTTCCCGCCCCACTTGCCCACTTGCTTCAGAGCTTTCAATCATCTGCGGCGCAGTTTGAACCGTCTGCAAACCCCGAACTCTTCCGGTCGACTTTGGCAATTATAATCAAAGTAAATATTTCGCCTCTCGTTTCGTCTGTCACTCATTTGAACGCCGCCAGGATGTTGTCGAATCCGATACGAAAGAAGTTGTCCAAGAGTGAGTCAATTTGGCGTATTACAGCCCAATCCCAAATAAGTGGCCTTCTAACCATTATTGGCGGGGGACTAAGGTTCCGGTTGAAGTTCCAGAAAATGGTTCAAGAAGAGAAAGAAGGGAATTTCATTTCTAGGTTGCACCGTGGCACAGTTGATATTCTTCCATGGCCTGTTATTCAGTCTTCGATGTTTTATACCTTGATGAACAAGCTGAAGAAACGTCTAGATGCCCAAGATCCATCTCATGGAACTGCGTCCGTATTCCTGGAACGGATGAAGTTCTTAATGGCAAAGTTAAAGGTTGGTAGTTGTAATTCTCCCCCTGTCGTCAGTCTCGTTAAAGATTTAACTTTGAGGCGAGCGATTGGGGAGCCCTTGATCGTATGTCCCTCCTGGACGAATTGCAATTCTCTGCTTGACCAATGTCTAGATGCCCTCGCTTCGCACCGCGCGCAGCTTCTTCAAAATCTTTTGCCATCCGCCCTCGCATATGGTGTCACGGAGTATGGGAATGAGGGAAGCTATCTCAAGGTCGGGGGAATTAGAATATAGTGGCTCATATTACTAAGCTGATCCGACAGAACTTGGATACCGATGAAGCAATCCAACCTGAAACGTCCTCCAGAAACCACCTTTTCCTCAAATCAGTCATGAAGGAACCCAAGATCAGAGATGAACTTTTGGTTAAAGTGCAGCAACGGTGTATCGCTACCATCTCTGGCACACGCCAGAACATGCTGGATTTGGAATGGTTTTCGTCGCTTGCGATGGCCTTGCACCAAGAAGCAAAGCAACGGATTGAGTATGTCGAGAAATGGATCTACTCAAACACAACCAGGTTCCCTCCTGAACAAACAGATATTCAACTGCTTCGTCGCTGTTTCAGTCAACTTTCCCTGGAACTTATTGAAGGCGTAGATATGTGCGGAGTCAAATGCCAAAATTGCAACCTCAAGTGCATCCTATCCAAGTACCACATGAATGACCACGATTGCACCACTGACCACTGCTGTGCCTTGAAGTGTGATGAATGCGGCTCCAAGCCCCAGGAGAAATTATGCGGCATGATGTGAGTCGGCACTACTCTCTGGCCCTGTTCCTTCTTGACCATTATTAATAGAGCTGGTCACGATGGGAACCATATGTGTGTACTTCAAACATCTTATTAAACGGTATAGCGGCTGATTGGCATAAAGATGTGACTTGACTCGGCATGTGTGCGGCAGGCCCTGCTACCTGAAAAATAAGAGAGGATGTCTACGGGCTTGTACAAAAGCAAGTATCACCGCATAAGCTGACGTGCAAGGGAATTGATTATATACCATTGCCACTGGCCAATTGGACACAAGGATGCGATCCACCTATGCTCTGCTCGCACCCACTCCTGCGGCAAGCCTTGTCGTCTCAGTTTGATTGAGCAAGATGGCGCGCCCTTATGCATGAAGCCGTGTGCAATTGATTGGTGTGGAATTTCATGAGCCATGGTGCCCCTGGCATTGCTGATAACCCTGTAGCCGCGATTCCCACGATACACACGAGTGTGAAAATAGGCTGACATGTCCAGCTAAATGCCGATTGTGCAGTCGACTGTGTTCCATTACATCACACTCTCACCCACTTCAGCACGGTGCAATCCACCTCTGCGGGTTCGTTAACCTCGCTTGAAATCACGATTGTGGACTAATTGGTGTATCAAGGCAAGAACATCATTGCAAAGAGCCTTGCGGATCACGGGGAATATGTAGAATAGACTCTGCTCCCCGCTCTATCGAGACTACATTCGTCGGCCGCAACGAGACTTTCCAATACACGAAGGTATGTGCTTGAATTGGCCGAGCCGTATTCCGATTCTCGACAATTTTCGTAGTACACCCAAGTCGCGAACAAGCTCCCATGTGTTGTAGGTATCCCCCCGAATAAATTGAAGCATGATGGGGCGCACGCGCATACGACCAATCCGGTTGCGTTCCATTTTTGTGAAACTCGTTGCCCCTTTTGCCTTTATTTCTGTAACCTCGCTATCAGTATGTCCCTAAGATTGACCCTAGCCAGAAGTTCGGGCTAACTTTCAGGATTCGAAGATCATCATGGGTTGCATAGCACTACGCATGGTAACATGGAACAGACCTCTTGGAGTTTTGAGGGAGATGATTCTACCACTCGAGAGATTGCAGGCCGAAAGTTCAGCACAGGTGACTCTGGTGCGCCGATGTACTGCAACATGTTCTGCAAGGAGCTGGGTCGGCACGTACACATTGACTTCTGTCGTGCCCCTGAAGGCGAACATTGTGCTGACGATACAGTGGAGCATATCACCACAAGAATGAATCCGAAACCTAGCAGGGCTAAGGACTGGGTTACACATGCTTCTTATTGGGCACGAACAGGTATCTGATAAATCAGCTTGCCGATATCTTTCATTCCTGAGCCTCAACCTAATAACATAGGTTTCCGAGGTGGCTATCCATGAATCAGTGCGCAAAAATTCCGGTCTCTGATATGACCCGTAGATCCTTATTCTCAGGATCTCCAAGATGATTTCTCCAGGTGGTATGTCATTAATCACCGCTTACTTCATGATCTCACATCTGCCTTAGTGATTCAGAATGCAATGGTTCGTCCCTAAATCGCAGTTGGTGGATGGAGGAAACGCAGCTTACCTCATCACACACGTAGGTGACGAACACAAGGCCACCGGGAATATAAAGGCACAACGTTCTTTTTGTACCCTTTCTATGTTCCATAAGCCCATTTCTCCAAATACTCAGAGTACTACGGGATATATCTCTCGGGACGGTCATTCCTTCGATTGCGAGAACCCGGGACTCCACCACACCCCTTACCATGTGTACGGGAAGCTCTTTCGCAACATTACTGTCTTTATGGGCTGACTTGGTCGCATCGTTAGGATATTCGTGTTGGACCGATCGAGTTCCATGAGCCATCAGGACCGACTTCCACTTGCGGGACAGGCAGCGACTCGCCAGATCACCCATTCCAACAATAATAGATATGGCGCCGTGCTATCTGCTGTTTACAGTTTCTGGACGGCTCGCGCGAGTGCCTCACCGGACGGTATTCGGCGCGATACATATTCAGTAGTCGTATTTGACTCAACCGCTGTTGTGAGTCCTCCCGGACTACATTGCTACTCGGATTATGTTGAAAATTCGCATACAGACAGTGATTGCCAACGATCTCACGCGAGATGCTGATGCGCTTCTGGTACCTCTCCTGAATGTTAGGCTGGGTAGAGGAACAGACTTCGGTGCTGCCATCAGAGAAGCCCAGAGTGTCATGGAAGACAATTGGAGTGTGGACAGGTTCGAGTTGTTGTCAAATGTTGATCTGCGGTACTCATTTCATGTCAGAATTCCATGCGTTATCTTCCTGTCTGACGGCGAAGCCCACTCACCGTTGCAAGACCTTCGCGAGATCTGTGATAGGGCTGTTTGGTTGGGGTCAGTACAAGGTGACTTTGGGTTTCCCGTCAATGATTTGATCTCCACCACAGGCAGCCCTTGTCATTCTTCACTGTTTCGTTTGCAGCTAGATCCTACTCTCCTGTTCTTGATTCCATGACGACCCTTGCAACAAATATTTACAGGAGAGCATCACCAGGAGCATCGCGCGATACCCCGTGTGATACCCCGTGTGGATCATATTATGCTAATGATTCGGTGCGTAGCGTATCCCTGTTCCCATGCTGCAAACTTGACCAGCTTGTATAGATTCAACTGGCACAAATGTTCCTTAGTATTGCTGATTCGATGCGTCAGACTCGGGGCGCGCTTGTGCGAAAGTAAATCTGGCCAATCTCCCCGAGATTGGGTTGTCTTAAGTTCAGGACACGTGAAATGAGGCATGTATATAGCTTCAACTACAGAGAATAGCACTTGCTTCGACTACTGTACCTTCTCACTCTGGGCATGCCCGGCACTTGCAGAAAAATCCTTCTCGGCATCAAGGCTAGTCATCTGCATTTAACTGGTGTCAGGAATTATAAGTGAGAAGCCAATGTAGATGCCAGCTTAAATGTCAGTCCCCAGGGTATCAAAACTGAGCTGTATAGAGCGATGGTATTACTTGGACGCTAATAAGCGGGAACGGACTCCCGTCCATACAAGTGACCCATATGTACCGTAGTTTGCGCCCGGTAAGGGCGACAAAGCGAGCGATTAATCATCGCCGGGAATCCGACCGATGTGAAGGAAAGGTGCGTAGTAGTGATTGGTGAGTCGCGTAGGTGAGAAAGGGAGGTGGGCGCCGGGTTCAGCATGAAAATGGGAAATGGAACAACAGAAGCCAAGATATACAACTGTGTGGACGTAGCACCTGCCACCGATGGCATACCACGCACGCACCATCATGAGCAAGTTCACACCAGGAGTATCGTCATCTCACCATGACTCTTCTCCCGATAACCCAATCCAAACTGTATTGAAAGTCTGGAGGAGGCACAATCCGGAGAGCGGATGCTGTTTGCTTGATCCTTCCGGTCCTCACACTGGCAGGACAGGGACAACTGAACGAAGGCCAGGGTTGCGTGTGAATTGGGGCAAAACACTAGCATGGTTCCCAAACGCACGCAGTAACAATAGAGAAAATAACAGGTGGACGCTGCCTGAGGCGGCATTACCCGCTACTCCCACCTCACAAATGGTTGCACGATGTCGCAGTGTGATCACAAACACTAGTCACCATACAAGAGATGTTGTAAAGAGCAGCGTAGAGAAGCTACGTTTGCATTCACAGTAAGTCAAAATGAGAGATTACACAACGTAGGACGTACATTAGTACTTAGTAGCAACTTTTCTGGGAATCAGAGAATGTTCCTTATGTTGGTCTCAGGTAGTGAAACCCTTAGTCGCACAAAGCGTCAGAGGCACTAGTTTCACGGTTGTTGTCTGCTTTGTTACATAGTTAGATAGACATAAAAGGGCAAGGATTACCTGAGTGTGATGCTCCAGCCTAAGTCTTTGTCTTGCGGGTTAATGCATGGAGGGGGCGGGCTATCTCCGAGAAATCCTTGATGAACCGGCGGTAGAAGTTGACGAACCCCAGGAAGGACTGCACCTCTTTGACCTTAGTTGGGGTCGGCCAGTCGAGGACTCCGCGGATCTTCACGGGATCCATCGCGACGCTGCCCTCGGCGATGATGAGGCCGAGGTATTCGATTCGGGTCCGCTCGAACTTGCACTTCTCCGGCTTCAAGAAGAGCTTTCTTCTTCACAGCATTTCCAAAACCTCGTGGACAACCTTCCGGTGTTCTTCCAGGGTAGCAGTGAAGATCAGGATGTCGTCCATGTAACAGATGACAACCTCCTGGTCGATGAAGTCTCGGAGTATGTCGTTCATCATGGTCTGGAATGTTGCTGGGGAGTTGCATAGGCCAAAGAACATGACGGTAGGCTCGAACAGCCCCCGGTTGGTCAAGAATGCCGCTTTCCATTCATCGCCATCTTTGATGCAGACGTTATTGAACCCCCAGTGGAGGTCTAGCACCAAGAAGTACTTGGCGTTTCGGAGGCGCGCAAGGACATCCGAGATGAGGGGGAGGGGGTATGAGTTCACTGTGATCTCGTTGAGCTTGCGGTAGTCTTGGACCAGGCATAACGACCCATCCTTCTTCTTGACGAAGAAGACTGGTGCCCCCATCGGGGACTTGGATGGCCGTATGCGTCCGTTCCGCAGGTTTTCGTGGAGGAACTTGTCTAGTTCCTTCTGTTCTGGCCTTGACAGGGGGAAGGTCCTCCCTCTCGGGAGTTTGGCCTCTGGTGCCAGGTCTATCGTGTGGTCCCAAGGCTTCTGCAGAGGTAGCTGGTTGAAGGCTTCCTTCGAGAATACATCTCGGAAGTCTTGGTACTGCTCTGGCACCAGTGCCTCGAACTGTGCGGGTTCTGCCTCTGGCTTGTGGGCCTCCTGGGCCATCCGCTGTGACGGGGTCGTGGTCGCTCTTAGCTCATGTCCCCACCCCAGGGGAATGATAGCGGCGTAGATTCCATCCCCGGGCTCTATCGCGGGGTTTGAGTCGACTCGCGCTCGTATCGACCAGCAGGATGTTGGGCAGCGGGACATGATGACTTTCTGTCATGTCCAGTCCACTTCCGGGTTGTGGTGTAGCAGCCACGAGTGTCCTATAATGAGGGACTGCCTCCCAAGGTTCGCAACGGCGAAGCAGGCCCGCTCCGTGTGTCACCCAAACGTCAAGAGGGCCTCTAGCTCCTCGGTTATGGCTCCGTTCTCATTCGGGGTTCCGTCGACGTTGCGGACAGGGATGGGCTGAGGGAGTGGGGTCGTCTCAAGCCTGTGTTTTCGGACGAACTCGGGGCTCACGAAGTTCCCTGTAGCTCCGGAATCTAGGAGCGCCGACATGGAGATGCTGGCGAGGGACGTTAAGGCGGTCAGCTTCACAGCAAGGTTGAGGGATCTGGGGGGGTGCTTGGACAACACATAGATGGCGGGTGGCAGGACCGCTACCTCCGACGCTGTTTCTGGGGTTTCTCTCCCCTTGCTGGTTGAGGATGCATTTTTCCTCTTCTTCTTGGCGATGACTCGGTGGAATTTAGATGTCGGCGCTGGGCTAGGCACCTCATGGTATCTACATGAGCTAGTACTATCGCCTACAGGTGGCCGGGGCGCGTCCCTCACCGGTTGCCATCCTGAAAATCCTCTTGGGCCTCCCCCTCCTGTCTTTCTCCCTCTGTCTCTGGTTCGTCCACCAGCTGTCTCCTCAGCCCCTCCATGAGTGCTCTGAGGTCTTCAGGGTGCATCCGTCGAGCTCGGCGGGTTTTCAGTTGCGGGCAATCCCACGCGATGTGCCCTGGTGCGTCGCAGTTGTAATACAGCCTGTTTCACCTCTGGTCGATCCTCGAGTGGTTGAGGTCCATGGGTTGTGGCCCTGTTCCTGCTGCGGGGCAGGGCACGGGGCGCTGGGGTGTGGTGGCGGCAGGTGGGGGGTGTGGCTGCAGGAGAGTGGTGGGGAGTGGGGGCCTGGCGGGGGCTAAGCGGGGTTGCGTCGCCTGGAAACACCGCCACTGGTTGTCGAGGAGGGTGGCCTCGCGTTTCCACTCAGCCCAGGTTGTTGGCATGGGGCAGAGGCGGTAAATGCTCTCGCGGAGGCGGGAGTTGATCGCCTGTTCGAAGCGATCTACTAGCCCCACGTCCCCTAGCCGTGAGGTGGGTCCAAGGATCTCAAACTTCTGGATGATCTTATCCACGGAGTCGCTGCCCTGCTGCAGAGTGGCCAGCTTCTGTCTGGCTGTGGCCTCGCGGTTCGGGTCCTGGAACATGGCATCGAGTTCTGTGTTGAACTCGTCCATGGTGAGCCGGGGGGAGCCCGTTGTCAGTAGCGCAATGGTGCGCTGTGTCGCCCATGCCCCCACAGTCCCTCCCTTCATGTAGGACAGGACGAAAAGGATCTGGGAGAGGGCGTTGGGGAATTCCGCTGCTCGGACATGGAAATATATGCTGCATTTGGCCTTGAAGCGGTCAAGGTCTTCGGCTGCTCCAGAGAAGGCAGTGGGGGGGGTGACTTTAGGTGGTTTAGGTCTGGGGGTGGGTGCGGGTGTCGGTGCGGGAGGCGGCGCCGGTGCAGGCGCAGCTGGGGGCTGGTTTTGAGCTTGGCTTTCTACGATGGCCTGGAGCTCTTGGAATCGGGACAGCAGTTCATTGTACTGCTCTTCGGTCACCATAGCGGGGGAGGCGGGGGAGATGAGGTTGAAGCCTTCTTCTGCTGTCAGGGACAGCTCCGAAAGCGGCGAGGTCCCTGCATGTGGGACTTGGTGGGACGAATAGCGGCTGTGCATAGCGGCGATCCCGTCGCAGGGTGAGCGTCCCCGACCACTTAGTCTGAAGTGGGAATATGAGTTATCATTAAAAGGGGAGACTACACTACTTGCCTGAAGTGGGAATATGAGAAGAAGGCTACTTCTTCGGTTCCCACTCCAGCCGTTATTATATACATGCAGGATCGGTCACGTGGGGGGCGCCACATCACCCCTGCACACAGCCACGGCTCTCCGGGTGTCTCTGCAGGAGATCCCGAGAGGGCTCGCTGTGGGTGCGGGGCGAGTGCAGCGGCGGTGGCAGCGATGTAGGGATGGTAAGATACAGGAGGGGAAATAGGTGTGCACGCCAGTGATGCGTTGAGCAGCGGGAAAGGTGGTCCATGTGAGAGAGAGAGAAAGAAAGAAAGGAAGAAAGGAGGAAAGGAGAAAGGAAGAGGGAGAAGCGGTGCGGAGTGGGGGTCGGGCAGGGCATGCCCTGACAATGTACCACTCTCTCCTCTGCCCCCTCTGACTACTTCCATAGATCGATCCACCTCTTTCCGTTTCTCTTCTTTCTCTTCTCCTGTCTCTTCTTCTCCTCTGTCCATTGATAGGACTGTCAGGGCATACACCCTGACCTAGCCCATACCCGCATCCACACCTGCACCCGCAACCGCACCCGGCTGTTGCACTCCCCGCGCGCGCCCTGTGCCGGACGCTCAGTGCGGCCGGAGGGCCCGGACCTCGGGTCTCGGGTCTCATGTGACTTCCGGATATCTCCGGAAGTTTTCGATGTATTGTGGCCACTGTGGGAAGATGAGAAGTTAACTTCCTTCTCATCTCTGACCCACAGTAGGCAAGTTGTATATACTTGCCTCTCTTCTATATATCATCTCTGACCCACAGTAGGTTGTGCCCTGGACAGGGCTGGTTACACCTGGGACTGTGGACCATAGGGGAGGGTCATGGGGACCCGGGAGTCGTCCCCTGACAAGGACACACAATAAACTCTTCTGTGTCATATCCATTCCCAGCCATCGACTTCCGGACTCTCCGACCCCTCCGTTCTAACTCCGCTCCCCCCTCACCAACCTCGGAGCCCCCGTATTCCGCAAACCTCCCGGTGCCCCTCGATGACCACCACCCCTTCATTTCAATTTATTACCTACGCCTCCCTAAGTACGGAGCCCCGAAGACTTCCGGACAGCTCCGACGTCCGCTAGCGCACTCCCGCCTCTGCTGGGCAATACACTCGCCTGCCCTGCAGAGTCCACCTTCGGGCTTATCCCTCCTTTCCGTTTCTGGGTTAACGCCTGCCTTTCCGCTAACCCCGCGAACCGACTCGTCGGTAATATTCAGTCGGCTAATGTCTTAACCCCATTAGCTCCGCTCCGTCCGGCTCCGCCAATTGCGGAACCGTCTCCACTGTAACCATATATATACACTACTTGTACATAGGTTACGCCCCAGCAGATAAATCAACTAGAGTTACCCCCACTAGGTTCTAAGTGCCAGTCAGTAAGTTAGGGCACGGACGTGTCACTAGGCACAGCGCTCCTGGCAGAAGTCGCTGAGGCCAAAGCCCTCCGTTACGGAGACATTCCTTCGTCTTAAAATCTGGTCTCTGACATTCTGCACCTATGAGAACATACCCGCACTCATAGACTCTGGGTCTTCAGACTGCTTCATCGACGACACATTCATAAAGAAGTTGGCCTTGAAGATGTATCAGATAAAACCCCTACAACTACACCTTTTCGACGGTAGCACCAACTCAATCATAATTCGTGCTGTTGATATTCCCCTCCGCTTCGCTTCCGGAAACATCACCCCCATGACTTTCTTTGTCACATCGCTGGATGGATCATGTTCCCTAGTTCTAGGACACAACTGGCTTACCCGCTACAATCTGTTGATTGACTGGGTCTCAAGCAGTATTACGTTCCGAACTTCCGAACCTACCAAGACAGTTACTCTGAGCTCTCCCCCATCGTCTCCGGTACCACTGCCGTTGTCCGACATCCAACCATCTGATGTTCTGCCAGCACCCCAGCCCCAGGCTCCCACTCCTCTGTTACCATCTATCGAGTTCGTCAGCTGTTCCGCATTCGCGAAGGTTTGTCGACTTGAAAGATTGGTATCCTTCAGCCTAACCATCCCCTCCGAGGACAGCCGCTTAAGGGCTGCCTCATCCCACACCGATTCCATTGACCTCTCAGCTGTTCTGAAGGAGTATCACGAGTTCGCGGATGTGTTCAGTAAGAGCAAAGCCTCAACGCTGGCACCGCACCGTGAGCATGACCTGAAGATCAACCTTGAGGAAGGCACTTCACCACCCTTGGGTACTATGTACTCTCTCTCTACCTCGGGACTCGAGGCTCTCTGGGTGTTCTTAGATGAACACCTAGCCTCCAGGTTCATTTGTCCCACTACTTCCGCTCACGCGGCACCGGTCCTCTTTGTCCGCAAGAAGGATGGATCCCTCCATCTTTGCGTTGGCTTCCGAGGGCTGAACAAGATCACCAAAAAGGATCGCTACCCACTTCCCCGCATTTCAGACCTCCTTGACGCCCCTAGCCATGCCACAGTCTATACCAGACTTGACCTCCAGCATGCTTACCACCTGGTTCGCATTGCAGCAGGCAACGAATGGAAGCCTTCCTTCTGCACACGCTATGGTTCCTACAAGTGGCTTGTCATGCCATTCGGTCTCATGAATGCACCCATGGCCTTCCAGCGATTTGTCAACACGATCTTTGCCGACCTCTTGGACGTTTCTGTGGTAGTCTACCTAGACAACATCCTTACCTACTCGGAAGACATGGCTTCACATCAGGAGCATGTCCGAGAAGGTCTTAGGAGACTCTGCAAACATGGCCTATATGCCAATCTGAAGAAATGCAAATTTCATACAGACACTACAGAATATCTTGGATACTGCCTTTCTCCCTCCGGACTCACCATGTCCATTGAGAAGCCGTCCAAGATTGGCCCAAGCCCCATAAAGTCAAGGATGTCCAGTCCTTCCTTGGCTTCGCTAACTTCTATCGGCATTTCATCCACCAATACTCCGACATTGTGGTCCCCTTGACGTGCCTTACGTGTAAGGGAGCCCCCTGGTTATTCTCTGACGATTGTTGCTCGGCTTTCAATACCTTGAAAGAAGCCTTCACTTCTGCCCCTATCCTGACACATTGGGTACCCAATGCCCCCCTCATTGTAGAAACCAACGCCTCCGATTACATGATCTCCGGAATCCTGTCCATCCGTTGTGATGATGGAGAGATTTGCTCCATTGCTTTCCGCTCTAGAACACTCTTGGCGCTGGAGCTCAATTACGACACCCATGATAAGGGACTGCTCGCCATTCATGATGCATTCCGATCATGGTGTCACTATCTTGAAGGTTCAGGAACTCCAATCGACGTCGTTACCGACCACAAGAACCTCAAGTATTTTTCCACCACCAAACTCTTGACCCAGCGGCAAGCCCACTGGTCAGAGTTCCTCTCCCAGTTCCACATGACTGTCCAATTCCATCCCGGAAGACTCGGAGTAAAACCAGATGCATTGACTAGACGCTGGGACGTCTATCCCAAAGAAGGGGATATGGACTATGCTCATGTCAATCCACAGAACTTCCGACTGGTCTTCACTTTGGAGCAGCTCACTGCATCCTTACGAGCCACGTTCCTAGCTGCCACAGTAATCTGAGCAGCTGTACTCGTTGACACAGAGGCTCTCCATCAAGACATTCTAGCCTCCCTCTCCTCTGATACCACAATCTCTTCTCATCTCGCTTCCCCCAACCTCCCCAATTTCCACTGGTCCATTGATGCTGAAGGCCTGTTAAGGCTGGACAACCGCATTTACGTTCCAGATTCCAATGATCTCCATCTCCGCATTTTGCGAGACAAACATGACCACCAACTTTCCAGACACTTCGGTCAAAACCGGACTCTGGATCTAGTACGTCGTGAGTATACCTGGCTGGGCATCCGTAACTTTGTCAAGAGCTACGTTTCCTCCTGCACTTCTTGTGCCCATGCCAAAGTCCCCCATCATAAGCCTTACGGCTTGCTCAAACAACTCCCCATCCCTGAATGTCCTTGGAACTCCATCTCCATGGATTTCATCGAACAGCTACCCTCCTCTTCTGGGTTCACTTCCATCTTGGTCGTCGTGGACCGCCTGTCCAAACAGTGCATTTTCATTCCTACCCATGATGCCATCACCTCTCCAGAACTGGCCAAGCTCTTCCTCCTCCATGTGTTCTCCAAGCACGGAGTTCCTTCCCATGTCACCTCTGACAGGGGTCCGGAGTTTGTCTCTCATTTTTTCTGTTCACTTGGTAAGGCCCTCAACATCTGCCTCCACTTCACCTCCGGTTATCATCCAGAAGGAGATGGTCAGACCAAATGGATGAACCAGATGCTCGAGCAGTACCTGTGCATCTACAGTAACTACCAGCAGGACAATTGGTCTGAACTCCTACCTCTCGCAGAGTTCGCTTACAACAATGCTCCAAATGCCACCACAGGCATCTCTCCATTCTTCGCCAACAAAGGCTACCATCCGAACATCACCGTTCACCTGGAGCGAGACCTAACATCAGTACATGCCCAAGAGTACTCTGTAGATCTTGACTCCCTCCACCACTTCCTTCATGAGGAAATGCACCTCGCTCAGATCCATTATCAGGGCCCGGCAGACTCCTGTCGGAGTCCTGCCCCAGCTTTCGAGGTAGGAACCTCGGTCTATGTAAAGGCCAAGTATTTCCGCTCCACCTGACCTTCCAAAAAGCTCTCCAAGAAAAACCTTGGCCCATTCAAGATCATTGCCCACGTTGGAACTCACTCCCTCACTCTCTGCCTGCCGGAAAACATGCAAGCCATTCACCCGGTATTCCATGTCTTGCAGATCGAACCCTCTGTCCCAAACGTCATTCCAAACTGCCACCAGCCACCTCCACCTCCCATAGAAATTGAAGGCAAGATGGAGTTTGAGATCGAAGAGATACTCGACTCCAAGATCGACTGACATAGACGCAACAAGTGTCAGGGACTCGTCCGGGGTCGAGGGGGTCCGGGTATAACGTCCGGGACCGAGAGCCTGGCGGGGGGCGGATCGGGCGTGCGTACTGACAGGCCCGATGTGGGACAGCGGTCCCTGGCCACTTAGACTGAAGTGGAAAGTTGTTATTATTATTAAAGGAGAAATATTGTACTACTTACCTGAAGTGGAAAGTTGAGAAGAAGGCTACTTCTTCGGTTCCCACTTCAGGTTCGTTTATATACATGCGGCTTGGATCACATGACGGGTGCCACGTCACCCTCGCACACAGCCGTAACCACCCGGGTGTCTCCGTGGGAGATCCCGAGGGTATCCGGTGCAGGCGCGCGTGCTGGGCACAGCGGGAAGTCGCCCGAGGTGCCCGGGCCGGGTACATGGTGGGCGCGCTGCAGATGGGTCAGTTGTACATTGATACAGAGAAAGTCGTCCGTGTAGAATAAAGAGAGAATAAAGGAGAAGTAAGATAAGGAGAAACTGGGGAGGGGAGGATGAGGGGGAAGAAGGGAAAGGGGGAGGAGGTAAGGAGGGGTGGACTGGCGGGGTACCAGGTCAGGTTGGGCCGGGTGGAGCCGGGTCAGGCGGGTGTGCCCTGACAACAAGTTGCTCTACCTGGTCAAGTGGCTAGGCTATGAAGGGACCGATGAGGAGACACAATGGCTCCTTGCTGGCAAACTCGATCACACCTCCGACCTCGTCAAAGTGTTCCACTCTCAGTACCCAGACAAGCCTGGACCTGAAGCTCCTTAGGAACCCCGACTCCTCTCCCATCTCTCCCATTCTCTCCACTCCTCACTTCCATCTTCATTTTTTTCTTTTCTGTAAGTACAGCTCCCCTCACCTTACTAATTCTGGGCCTTCAAGGGTTCAGGCCTAAGAAGGGGATACTGTCATATCCATCCATGGCCATCGACTTCCACTGCTTCCGATCCCTCTGGACTATCTCTGCTCCTGCTTCACCAACCTTGGAGCCCCCATATTCCACAATCACCTCCACATCCCTTGATGGTCACCACCCCCTCTTTTCAATATATTACCTATGCCTCCCTAAGTACGGAGCCCCAAAGGCTTCCGGACAGCTCCAACGTCTGCTAGCACACTCCCACCTCTGCTGGGCAATACACTCGCTTGCCATCCAAGCCCACCTTTGGGCCTATCCCTCCTTTCTGTTTCTGGGTTATCGCCTACCATTCCGCTAACCCCATAACCTGACTTGTTGGTAATATTCAATCGGCTAATGTTTAACCCCATTAGCTCTGCCCCGCTCAGCCCTGCCATTTGCAGGCCCACCCTCATTGTAACTATATATACTCAACTTGTACATAGGTTACACCCCAGTAATAAAATCGACTAGAGTTTACCCCCTTTAGTTCTGGTTGCCAGTTAGTAAGTTAGGGCACAGACGTGTTACTTGGCACAGCGCTCCTGGCATAAGTTGCTGAGGCCAAAGCCCTCCGCCATGGAGACATTCCTTTGTCTCGATCTGGTCTCTAACAGAGACCATGGGTCCCATTTTAGACAACGTTCAACATACTTTGATGCTGGGTGCTGAGGCCCCCAGCATCTCCAATATCCCTAATCCTACCCCAATACCAACAGTACCAGGTGTCCTTCCCCTGTGTTACAAAAATGGGGCCGGAAGCGCCCATTTTCGTCCATTCTGGTGCAGGAATAGGGAAGGGGGTTGGACATAATGGGTTACAGGTGGTTTCACAGATGGTTTGACATGTGGTGTAACAGATGTTAGCACAGCGGGTTTTTGGTTAATTATTGATTATTGATTGGTTAAACTTAATTACTATACAAATCATGTGATACAGAACCCATAAGAGTCTAAAATGGGAAATTCCCATTTCCATAACACCCTGTGATGGATGTGCAAGCTACTGCAGCTTACACTGTGTCTGACCATCAGACAATGGGCCCGCAATTTTTTGCGGACTTGATGGCACCAGGACAAGCGCTGCCATTGCCATACTTTAACCCCAATCTCTGGGGTTACCACCCTTCCCTCCCTCATGGAGCACCCACTCCTGAAGCAGCTCACTAGCTGCATGCTACAATGTCAGGGTCTTTCCTGACTGAACTCCTTATGGATGCAAACACCCATGTTTGATGTCTTGACAATGAACTATCACAGTCTCGAGAAGGGACTCAACATATCCAAGAAGAAAACATAGGGCTCCATGAGGAACTCTTTAACATCAAGCTCAAGAACCAGCGTCTCACCAGCAAGTTTCAGGAAGTCTCATTACACTGGGATTTCCTCCAATGAAAGTGCGACTTGCTGGAAAGGGACCTCAAGTCATATGAAAAAGGTTGTGAGGAAGATGAGGCATTGCACCCTCAAAAAATCCCTCACACAGAAATGCGTACCCAGAATGCCCCCATCAAGAGGGTGCATCGTGTAGATGACAACTCTCATCCACACCCTGGACCAGCCAAACTGGCCCATCCTCAAGTACCTGTTGCTGACCCAACAGTGAGCCATAGGGTCCAATCTAATACATCCAATCCCGAGTCGGGAAAAGAGCAGGCACTGCGTCACCCCCTCCTACCACTCGAATATTCATGGTTCCGGCTACCTAGCCAGAATCGTTCTCCTTCTCCTGGGACATGGAGAAACATACCCATCCCAGGTTCCTTCCACACCAACGACTTCGTACATGGAGTTACTGTTAGTGGCCAGAGGTGGCTCATCACCACTGAAATAGGCCATCGTCAATGGTGATGGGACAACTTTGTACTCCCATTCCTGATTACAGTGAACGGGTTTAAATTCATGGTTGACCTCAAGTGGATCAACCAGCAGGTTGGGGCAGCTGGGGTTATCGATGATGCCCCAGGCGATGTTTGTGACCTTCATGCTTGTTACTTCGAGCTGAAATTCAAGGGCAGAAGGAATCCTTCTGTGGATGACTTTGACAAGAGGTATGGGTACATCCAAAGGACTCCCGAAATTCTCAATGAGGCAGGGATGAAGTACATCCTGCTGTCGTTGTGGAGGCATCATCCCTCCAATGAGGCAAGGGCTTGTAGGGTGGCCAATATGACTGCCTTCAAATTCTCGAAACTGCATGTGGGCGACTACCCCATACCTCCTCCCCCTCCATCACAGTCAGGGCACTTCATGCCTGAACCAGCTCCACCTGCGCCTCCACAAAAGATGCAGGTTTCTCTCTCTCAATTAATGGATGGCAACTATGGCCATCTACCTGCCACCATGCGTCCTCCCACCCCACTGCTTATCCCCGATGAGGATGAGGATATGAAGAGTGATGGCAAGGCGACTAGAGGGTCAGTCGATGAGGCTGCTCCTCTTCCTGAACAACGTTTCCCTGCTGTGATCTGGTCTGAGACCGAGGCTGCTGTTGCTGGTCCTTCTGTCAGAGTCGGGCAGACTGTCAGAGTCGGAATACTGTCAGAAGACGGATTGGGTTTCTGTCTGAGTTGGGGTCGGAGGTGATGCAGAGGTCTGTTGGAGCATGCACGCATGGATATGTGGGTGTAAATATGCGGTGCGTCCGGAAGCGCTGTTCAAGGTTAGCAGAGTGGGATCGTGGCCTCAGTGACTCAAGTGGAGCACTGTGCCCTGAGCTTGATGTTTTGGGGAGATCCTGTATTTACAGACTGACACTTACAGCGGACTTCAAACAAGACTTGCAGGTGGAGCGGACCTGTAGGAGGAGCGTGGACTCTGCGAGCACGGACTCAGAGGGGGGGAAGCTGTTGGAGGAACCGTGTGCTATGGGAGGCCGGACGAGTTTCCATACAGCCACATTCCCACATCCGAGCGAGGAACTTGCCCGGACAGCCACATTCCCACGGTAGCGTGACTACTTGGTCACAACACCTTTTCTTCTTACTTATTTTGGTCACTTCGGACTTATCCGCGAAGTCCACAAACTATATTCATTCATTTGGATTAGTTTCCTTTTTCCCTCAGTTCTCGCGCATTAGCTTGAGACTGAGGTTAGTTACAACATTCTTTTACTCTGATTTCTTATACATTGTAACTCATTGTATATTACCTTATAGCTTTAGCATTAGGTAATATTACAGTTCTCACGCATATTGCTTGAGACTGAGCTATCTACTAGAGCAAGCGGTTATTCCGTTAGAAGCCCCCTTTGCAGAAGGAGGGACTCAGACCAGACAGGGGGGGGGGGGTACTCTAGTTGATTTCAGACTGGGGTCCCCGAAAGTATTTACAAGATATAAATAGGAAAGAGGAAATATAGAAGGGCCAGTTGGTCCAGTGTGGAAAAGAGCGGGGATTGTCAAACTAAGTAATGGACAAGAACCCGGGAACTGGAAGTGAAGAATGAACAAACAAACAATGAGTGGTGAGGGTTATTGATGGGAAGAACAATAGGACCAATAACCTAGTGTCAATAAAAGCGGATCAAACACTGATATTGTGAATGAGTGGATAAACATAATAGGCACTCAGCAAGGAATGAATGAATGCTGCTGAGTGGCAAAAGGCCAAAGGAAAAGCGGGGTTGGTGTGCGGCACCAACACAAGTCCGCAAAATGGGATGCGGGAATCAGCGCGGCACTGATAAGTCCGCAACAGAGGGTGGTCCATCAGTGCTGTCACAAATGAGGACAGCATGATGGCCAGCAAAGGTACAGAGGGGAGTGTTGACCTGACTACAGGGTGTGGAAGTCAACCAGGAGTGGCAGGGGTGCAGAGGGTGCAGAGGTGGGCAGAGGTCCGGATGTGGAAGATGCACAGAATACGGAAGATGCAAAATGTGCAGAGGATGCGGCGGCAGGGATGTGAGACTGAGTTGTGCTATAGGCCTAGGAGGAACCAGAGGGACTGGATGCTGGGAGCACCAAAGGCTCGGGAACTGGAAGTGAAGTCGGAATGCTGGCAGGGTCCAGGGTCTGATTGTTGGCAAAGTCTCACTTGATAGGGCAGGGGGCCAGACATCAGATTGAGGGCTGGTTGGATCAGGTTTCGGGTTGGCAGATTCACCTATCAGCATTGATTTGCCGCTGATGGAGCCCCAGGATTTGTCGGTCGTGACTACTTTGGACCTTTCTAGTGCTGCTGTTTCGGCTGCCACTGGCCCTTCCTCCAAGAAGGGTAAAGCAAAGAAGGTTTAATCACCTTCTCTTCATCGAGGTATATGTGCCTCATTTAACATGGAGGGGTTAATCACCCCCCCATTCTATCATCCACTCTGGTGCATCATTCGTACCGCTGAGGCCTAACTGCCTCATTCATCGTTTTTTTTTGTTTTCTGCTCTGGGACCATCGTAACAATGGTTCTGCAAAGGCCTAACAGCCTTTGCTTTACTATGTTCTCCACTCCATTCTCTGGACCATCATAACAACGGTTGTGTGAAGGCTTGACAGCCTTCACTTCCTTATTTCCTCTGATCTGCTGAAACAGTGGGTCAGTGGAGGCCTAACGGCCTCTACTTTATATATCTTTTCTTTGGTCCATCGAAACAACAGACCTGTGGAGGCCTAACAGCCTCTACCTTGTAGTAATTTTTGGATCCATTGAAACAATGGATCTGTGGAGGCCTAACAGCCTCTACTTTCACTTAATCCTGAAACCATCATAATAACAGTTTTGTCAAGGCCTAACAGCTATCGTTTTTATTCCTTCTTGAATAACTCTTGTAAAATTTTGAGGGGAATGGCTTAATCGCCATTCCCCACCTTATATTAATTTCTTGACAACTTCTTGTTATACCTGCCTGTGCGATATTAATATCACAAGGGAGGAGAGTGTAAGGGATATAGGCCGCATACTTGTGGCCTACCCTATTCATTCTTTATTTATTGCATCGGGTTTGTACCCAACATGACACTTCTATTCCCGAACCCTTCATTTCTACCATGTGGTCCCAAGCTGCAACTATCACATGTATATACAATAATGTATTTAACCTACATGTGAGGGGGTAAAGGCTTCCCCAGCCTTCTACCCCCCCCCCCCCCCCCCATTGATAAATACAGCTTCATACAGCATACTTCAACAGACTGGGAGTGTAAGGCAACCTCTGAATATTGCGAGACCACTCATGAACTCAACCTTACAGTGGGCATGAGATGGCAGTATGACTGTCAGGGACGCGTCCGGGGTGGAGGGGGCCCGGCTGTAGCGCCCGGCAGAGGGACCCTCTCAGGGGACGAAGCGGGCGCGCGTACTGACGGGCCCGATCTGGGACTGTAGTCCCTGGCCACTTAGACTGAAGTGGAAAACGTGAATTGTTATTAAAAGGAAGAACTACACTACTTACCTGAAGTGGAAAACGTGAGAAGAAGGTTACTTCTTCAGTTCCCACTTCAGGTACATTTATGTACATGCGGCTTGGGTCACGTGACGGGTGCCACGTCATCTGCGGAGAGGGCCGCAGCCATCCGGGTATCCCCACAGGGGATCCCGAGGGCGTCCGCGCATGCTGGGCGTAGCGGGAGGTCGCCCGGGGTGTCCGAGCCGGACGGGTCAACAGTACAATGATACAAGGGAAGGTGGTCCGTGTAAATAGAAAGAATAAACAGAAAGGGAGAGTGAAATAAAGGAGAAAGAGGAAAGAGGGAAGAGGGAGGAAAGGGGAAGAGGGAGGAAAGGGGAAGAGGGAGGAAAGGGGAAGAGGGAGGAAGGATGGGTAGCGGGGAGCGGGTGAGCGGGTGAGCGGGTGAGGTGGGCCCAGGTGGGCCCAGGTGGAACCGGGTCAGGCGGGTGTGCCCTGACAATGACCTGCAGACGATCGAAGGGACACCATTGTGTTGTCTGCATTCTGTCATTCGGGGATATGAGCGAAATGAGAATGAAGGTTGAGATGACTACTATTACTCAGTGTCTGAGTTTGAGCGTAGACACAGGCATTGCGACACTTGAAGTTGACGAGGAGTGTTTGTCAACATGAGCAATTGCGAGGTCGTGAATAGTGCGGATGAAGGATGAGGGTATGGATTGCTGTGAGGGTGCAGCTATCAATGGGGATTTGGCTTTTCTGAGCCTGAGCATAGACTCAGGCATTGTGGCACTCGAAGTCGACATTGACATGAATAGTACCGAGGTTGTGAGCATGAACAAAGAATGTTGCTGACTAAGGAAGGGTATGGATTGCCGTGAGGGTACCATTATCAAAAGGAATTTGAATTTCTGAGCCTGAGTGTAGACTCAGGCATTGTGACACTCGAAGTCAACATCGACGTGAATAGTACCGAGGTTGTGAGTGCAGACAAAGAATGTCACCAACTAAGGAAGGGTACAGATTGCTGCAAGGGTACCATTATCAAAAGGAATTTGACTTTCTGAGCCTGAGTGTAGACACAGGCATTGCGACACTCGAAGTCAATGAGGAGGGTTTGTCGACATAACTAGGAGATATTGTGAACGGTATGGATGCCAGAGAAGGATGTCGCCAACCAGAAGGGGCCAGTGAAGACTTGCGGAAGCTATGAGGTCTGTAGCTCATCATCACTGTCCCCGTTTGTGGCACCATTCTCCCCACCTGCATCACCCAATGTTGCTGTCGCATGATCCAGGTCTACAATGACCGTGAAATCCCCCTCTTGGGCAATATCTTCTGCTTCGCTGTTTGCCGTGTCATCATCTGAACTATCATATCCATCTTCAATGCCTAGGACTTCATGCTGCAGTTGAGGTGACATGTCCAGGTCCGAAGGTGGTAGGTGGGCAACAACCAGGGATGGTGTTGCTGGCAGAAACACTAGGGGACTGACCAGCATTTGATTCAGCATTGTCCACTCAAATGGTCCAGTGGTCAAATGCTTCCTCCAGTCCGAGAGTACCGCCACCAAACTCTTCTCTACAAGACCAAGGAAATACAAGGCATCAGGGTCTAATTGCCCAGATTAAAGTAAATATGGACACTCTCTGAATTGAGCATACCTCTGCTACACATCTGCATTGCATGCCGCACTGCTGCATCTTGTTCAGTGATCCAGGTTCACAAATTATAGCACTCTGCATTGCAATGTTCAAGTTCTTCTCGACAATTAATATACTCCTGCGCATCATGTATTTGTCTCTGGACACTCGGGTCAACGAGCCAACTGGGGATTTCACCACCTGGGAACTGTCCAAGGTCTTCCACACTAGCATCTAACCAAATGTCTGCATTGACATCAAGATCAAAAATGACTGTCATGTTGAGCTCCGGTGGCACAACTGCATTCGCAGGAGTGCTGCCTGCCAACTGCATGCACAGCATCTCATTCCACTTCTTGTTATAATGTTTGACAGTAGCCATGATACCAGGCTCATGATGTCTTATCGCTCTCCCAGCCTGATCCTGGGTCTTCTGATCTATGATGTTTCCAGTTATCAGGACAACATGACAACACAATCAATACCAACACACCAAGCATATGACTGTGATATGCATGATCCAGATTTGCCAACTCAAACTTCCATGCATGAAGCTTGGAAACAATCTGATCCTTCAGAATGTGTAGATTTAACTGAAAGTTGAGCCACTTATCATGGCGCAAGCTCTCAAGGTTGGTAACCATCGAAGGAGAGGTTTGTCGGAGTTTGGCCTCTTTCTGCCTTATGTGTTCCTCCATACGCTGAACACTTGCTTCTTCAGCTGTGATCCTATCTGTGAGTTCTAATTGACAACCCATGGACCTGAGGGGGTCTGTAGATAGGAGGAGCCCCAACTTGGCTCATGAGTTAGCAAGGAGGCCCTTGAGCGATTCAAGTGAATGACTGAGAGACAAAATGGTGTCTATAAGCTTCTTTGAGCGATTCCCAGATTGACCTGTAGGCATGACTCAATCCTCAGTGCAAGAGCATAATAATTAGACGTGATACATACATATGAGTAACAGGTTTAGTTTGAAATGCCCTCTGCTCATGAAACTACCTAAGGAGAGAACTAATCTTCTCCTCCGATGCCTGCATGAGGCGCTCATGAGCTTCTGACATTCGATTTTGAGCATGGGAAATTCCAGTCTGCAGCCATTTCCCCATATTTGCGAACTTCATCCGATCACCATGCTTGATCTGAAGGTCAAGAATAAAAAGGTGACGATGATACTAAAGGGTAATTGTCATATCCATACAATCCCGACCTCCACTCCGGGCTCCCGGAACTCCGAACTCCGACTTCCGGAGTCCTACTTCCCTTCCGTCACCTTCTCCTTGCCGACTCCCAAGAGGTTATCCCACCTCTGGCTCGGACACCACCTTCGGTCCGACTCCGGAACATTCCGGGTTTGACCCCAACCTCGACACCTTCCAGACGAGTACGCAAAACCTATGCTCCCAACTCCGGACCTCCGCTCCGGTATCCCGTTCACGTCTCATCTCCGGAACCTCCGGTCTTAGCTCCGACCTCGGACTTTGACCCCACCTCCACTTATACCCATTGTATTGGTTAGCTCATTCCATTTAATTATGTTTGCCAATATTCCGGAGTTTAACTTCCGAGTTCGGACTTTCCGGACTTACCTCGGACCTTGCAACTATTGCATTGTCCTATTCAACTCCGCTATTCTCCCTCATTCCTATTTGGGCTGCTGCTTCCTTCCTATTCAGTCAGCTAGCCATTCCCCACTCCCAACCTCCTTCCTTCCTCCTTGGGCCATGGCCCTTCATTCCTCCTTTGAGAAACACCATTGAGTCAAACCCTTGACCCTCGGTGTTGTTCCTCTTTCCATCTCCCTTTGTCTCCTTTTGTCCTACCCTCGCTCCTTTTGATTCCGGACCCCTCCTTATATACAATGTACTTAGTAACTTGTAACCTCAGTCCGAAATCGACATGAATTCCCCCAAGAGACTTTCCCTCTGCTAGATCCGAAATTAGGGACCCCTAGGACAACCAGCAATGGCACAGCGCTCTGCCTGAGTCGCTGAGGCCAAGGTCCTTCCATGCTAAGTCTCCGATTCCATTCCGGAGTCGTCCGAATCTGCCCATTCTAACAGTAATCATAAATATATGGATGATGACACTAAAAGATAGCCTGAACATATGCCAGTGACCCTAAGCCCAGGAATTAGTTTTCGGAGCTCACTCCAAAATCTTTCACAACCTTCACCATCAGACAACCCCCATATATACGACTTGTGAGGGTGATACCAAAGTTGACAGGCCCATTGATGGCCATACACATGGAAGACGGAAACACCAAATTCCAGACGTTTCAACCAATTGGTCCCATAATCCCACTTGTTGAGGTGATGGTGTAATTGACAGGCGATGTCATAAAGTAATCCAACCTGCCAGTCCTTTGGTAAATGTTCAAAAACTGCCACTATAAGAGTGAGGGTGTAGAAGCGCTTCTCTCTGGCAGTCCACATATTTGCCAAGAAAAGGGGCCAATCATGATGGCACAGAACAGCCATGAGGCCAGTATCGTCAAAATATTGTGTTGAAGCCTTGATACAATTGCCATCCGCAGCAATGAAGGAATCATTGCATGCATTGAGTGAAGACTTGGGCACATTCATACCAGGCTCCACTGCATCATCTTCAGCAGGGTCATCCAGCATCACGTAGTCCAACATTCCAGTATTAGTCTTGACTGCCCAAGAGCACCCACTCATGCCATGCACCCGATCCTGAAAATCTCGATCCTTCTTCTCCCATTCTTTTACAAAGTGGTGTGGCAAAACAATGGTGGACAGTGTAGGCAGGATAACCTACTATACCCTACACCACCAGTATTTTCGCGGTTTTATGTTCCTTAAGGATTTCCCATATGCGATGATCACCTACCAATGCCAATGGTGCATAAGAACATTTCTAAGCACTGGGACGTTGAGCTGCTGACCCAGCAATTTGTTTGGGGACAAAGTTTCCCATTCCTTGGGCATTGACAAATGTTCTTTGACTCATCAGTGTGGAGGAATCCAGGACACGTTGGGTAGAAGCTGCCTCTGCATTGATCGCATCAGAATTGACCATGCTAGGGATTCCTGGGATGCTGAAATGGGTATGTTGGTATGCTCGGTCCCCACAATGGCATGCTCATCGGTGAGAGGATTCCTTGTTGTAGAGCTGGCAAGGTAGCATCGAGAATGTTCCACAGTGTTGGAAATTTCTGCATCCACTAGGCGGACAAGCATCTGATAGTGGCAGAGCGCATTTGCAAAGCGTCACTGTAGAGATAACTACACCTTTGTCAGCTCCGGTGATACACAAATTCGATGCCACATCATGCACCCCTTTTCTAAATGGGAATCCTCAAACCTCAAGATATTTCGTGATTGTAGTTGCCCATCCTCTCTCATTGGGAGCCATGTTCATGAACAGTTCAGACACTAACTCGAGCATGTCAAAACTGACTGCCAACTGAGGATTCATGTTACAAAAATGGGGCCGGAGGTGCCCATTTTCGTCCGTCCTTAGCGCAGGAAGAGGGAAAGGTTGGGAAATGGGGTTCATATGGTTATACAGATGTTATCACAGGCAGTTTAACATTAGTTGTAACAGATGTTAGCACAGTGGGTTTTTGGTTGTTTATTGATTGGTTAAACTTAATTACTATACAAATCATGTGACACAGAACCCATAAGAGTCTAAAATGGGAAATTCTCATTTCCATAACAATTCATGGGGGAACAAGGGAAGAGACCATAAGATGCAAGCTGAATGGGAGCAGTATGACATTCACAGATGTTTAGCACAATCTCCTGCATCCGGTGAATCCAAATGCCTGTAACCTGGTGAGGTCGGACAGGATGTCCAGATGCACAATCCATCTCAGAACTGTCATCAGATGGCAATACATCACAGTCTAAATGGCAAGACTGCCAGCTTTGTCACACGTATTTCATGTAGGGATATATAGGATCAACTCTAGTCAATTTTATCACTGAAGTGTAACCTATGTACAAGTTAAGTATATATAGTTACAGCAAGGGTGGGCCCGTGAATGACGGGACTGAGTGGAGCAGAGCTAACAGAGTTAAACATTAGATTACTGACAAGTCAGGTTACAGGGTTAGCAGAATGGCAGGCAATAACCCAGAAACAGAAAGGAGGGATAGTGTTAGAATGGGGCGGAAACGGACGACTCCGGAGTGGAATCGGAGACTTAGCGTGGAGGGACCTTGGCCTCAGCGACTCAAGCGGAGCGCTGTGCCATTGCTGTTTGTCCATTTGGTCCTTAATTTCACAGTAGGTGAGCAGGAAGTCTCTAGGGGGCATTTCAGGTCGATTTCGGACTGAAACCAAGATGAGTATGTACAAGCGCCGATATATATAATGGAAGGGGCAAAAGCACAAGGAGAACAAAGGGTGACCGAATCAGAACGAAGACGTCCGAACGGGAACAAAGGGTAGAGGGAGCGGAGCGGTACCGAAGGTCATAGGGCAAGACCTGTGATACGTCCGAAAGGAGGTAGGGAGGGCGAGGCCCAGAGGGGCAGGAGGATGAGGGGAAGTGGGGATGATGACTAACTGGCTAGAATAGAAAGAAGCAGTAGTCCAAATAGGGATGAGGGGAAAACACGAGAAATACATTACAGGCGGCGAGAGTGCCGAAGGCGGTCCACGAAGCTCAGGGGTTGCGGAGCTTACGGAGGTTACGGAGGCGGGGTTGAAAGTCCGAGGAATATTGGCAATGGTGTTTACGTAGTATGAGGTCACCAATGCAATGGACTAAGACCGAGGTGGAGTCAAAGTCCGAGGTAGGGACTATGATGGAGGCTCGGAGTAAGGTACGAACGGTGTCCGAGTGCGAAGTATGGAACAGCGGTGGAAGGTCGTAACTTGACGGAAGGGTGGCGGAGGAGTAACAGAGGGAGAAAGGTAAGGAAGAGGGAGTGGCGGAAAGGAGGGTAGTCAGGTCCGAAGGTGAGTATCGGAGCGGACGGGGGAAGCGTAGGGGGATGATGGGAGGGTGGAGGTGTTGTGAAGGGGGAGCGGAGTAGTAGGAAGGGTGGCGAGTGGGGCGATGTTCGGTCCGAGATGAGTATCGGAGCGGACGGAGATAGGGTCGGAGAGGTAAGGGGAGGGGTGTGTTGCCAAGACCGAAGGTGAGTATCGGAACGGCAGTGGTAGGTTATGACTCCGGAGGTGAAGAGGGTGGAGGTCCGGAAGTCGGGTCGGGGTCGGGTATGCACGGATATGACAATGGGGGCGAATGGCTCAAATTTTCTTGGGCTCACATAGAGCTTCTTGTCTTTTAGATGAGTGTATATCCACAGGAACTTTTCGTTGTGTTGCTTCACTGTCATAGTTCTAGTGAAGATGTCGTCGAACCATACATGGATGGCTCAACCAATTTGATCCCTTAGGATCCAAGTCAAAACATGCTGGAACATGGAGGAACCATTACAGTCCCCTTGTTGCAGCATGTTGGATATGAAAGTACCATACAGGGTACTCATCCCAGTGTATTGTATGCAGTCCAGTTCGATATGAATATGTTCATCTGTCATATCAATCTTCGATCGATAAGTAACCTGAGCCATACTGTCCATGATGAAACACATGTCAGGCATGGGCATGACATTGAGAATAGAGTTCACATTGCGATTTCTTGCATCGATTACAGTTCATAAAGAACCGTCCTTCTTTGCAAGGCAAAGAAGTGGAGCAGCCATTGCGACTGCTTTGCGTTCCCACCATCTGGCTTGCTCATAATGAGCGATTTTCTCTCAAAGCTGCGGTTCGAGAGCTTGAGGGCACGTAGCCCTCCTTTTTTATTCAGATCAATCAAGTTGATCCGGTGGTTAACCTCCCTGAATGGAGGTAGGACCTCAGGGGCTGGTGCCTTGATGTCCTTGAAATGTTCATGCCACCAATTCCTGAGTGGCACGAATTCAGGGTCTGTCATTGGCAGCCCTTCTAAATGGGAACAGTTGGGAAGCCTGAGGTCTTTTGACCTCGGGCTTGGCCAGTGATTGGGCCACTGAGGGGTTTCCACGTCTTTTTGAGTGGACATGGTGTCAGGGATGGTACAGGAGAGGTTGGGGTGGCAGTGTAACGCCTGGCACTGGTGGCTTGGGTGGTAGCAGGGTAGTGGGGTGGTATGGCGGACAGCCCTCCCTCGGACTCACGTCCCTCCATGGCTTCTTAGGCTGAAGCAGAAAGTGTATTGTTATTAGGATGAAGGGCTAAACTAAGTTAGGGTACTTGCCTGAAGCAGAAAGTGAGAAGAAGGTTACTTCTTCGGTTCTGCTTCAGCTCAGTTTATATCCAAGTGGGAATCAGTCATGTGAGGGTGCCACATCACTCCCAGATGGAGCCGGGATATCGTGGGTGGCTCTGCAGGTGATCCTGAGTGTCAAAGAAGAGAAATACAAGTAGAGGTGCACAGTGCATCCAGCGGCATGGTACCCCTGCAGGGTACCTGGCATTGGGCATGTCCAGGCTACAGGTATGAAGGAGAAGGTCGTCTGTATGGAGAAAGAAGGAAGGAAAGGGAGACAGACAGGAGAGGGATAAGGAGGCGGCGTGCCCTGACACATGGCAAGTATGTGTGGTGAAGGGTTTACAGCCTTCATCATATTGCGTCATGCCATCTGTTTAGAAGGCAGCTCAGTTTTCAGTGCACGGGGAAGTTTGGGGTGACCACATGCAGCAGCCCCCACGGAAGTTTTACCCCATTCCATTAGGACATCAAACGTTTTGATGTTGCCCATTGTAACGGGTCTATCCAACTAGACTTGCAACAGGAAAGAGGGGGATAAGGATCTCACTACAAGTCAGGTCTGAAGTGGGGTATATTGGTCCAGTCGAGTCTGGTGCTGATACTCTCTACCAAACTGTACAGTGGGTCACGGAAGAGTCCGATAAACAAATAAGGAAAGAACATCACATGACAATAAGGAAATGGAAACATCGGGCTCTAGACACCGGAAATGGAATCAGAAAAATAAGGAAAAATAAGGAGTGTGTATGAGAAGTGCGTGAGAGTGCATTCTATGTGTCTAGGATGTGGGGAGTTTGCTGAGCATGGTGGAATCGTGGGATTTGGCTCGTTTATGGTACACTGGCAAATCCCCAATACACCGTCTTTATGTGGATGGTGTGGGTTTCGAAATTGAGGGACACTCCATTGGCATTCAGCCAAGGAGCTCCGAGAATGGCATTGTAGTGGTCAATGTTAATGATGTCAAAGTAGTGAGTAGTTGTAACCCCATGAATGGTTATGGGAGTATTCATGCCGTACATTATACATGATCGACTGTTTTTGGTCCCCATTTGGAGAACCAAGGGGTTTGGCAACTTGAGCAGTGGAATGTGCACTGCTTGGACAAAATCTGGAGATAGGGCATCTGTTTCAGCACCACTATCAAATAGGAAAAAAGTGTTTACCCCGGCGATGTTAACCTTGCCGGTGAGCATCTGCCTTAAATCAGCGCTGCAGTTTTCAGGGTATTTACCCGCCTCTCATGAGATTCTAAACTTTGCATTGAATATTGGCAGGATTTTCTTCAGGAGTTTGTTAGGCACTGAAGAACTCATCACACTTTGCGTTGACAGTTTGGTGGATGAAGATTTAGGGACCGGTATTACACCATCCCCTTTGTAAAATTTTACTGCGTCATCAACAAGCTCAGCCACTATCTGCTCATCAGATGGCAGTTTGTCCACTTGCCGAGCAGAGGCTAATTTAATGGAGAAAAATTTGTCTGTGGGGTCCATGAATGTCATTGCACCAACGAAAATGTCGGCATCCACTTCTATGTACTCTGTCAGAGACCAGATCGAGATGAAGGATTGTCTCTGAGGCGGAGGGCTTCGGCCTCAGCAACTCAAGCCAGGAGCGCTGTGCCAAGTTACATGTCCATGCCCTAATTTACTTACTGGCAACGAGAACTAAGGGGGATCAACTCTAGTCGATTTTATTACTGAGGTGTAACCTATGTACAAGTTGAGTATATATAGTTACAGCAAGGGCGGGCCCATAAATGGTGGGGCCGAGTGGAGTGGAACTAACGGAGTTAAACATTAGCCGATTGAATATTACCAACAAGTCGGGTTACGGGGTTAGCGGAATGGTAGGCAATAACTGTCAGGGATCGGCCCCTGACCCCGCTGTCAGGGCACCCAACCACACCCCAGAACCACCTCCCCAGACTTCCCCCACTTCCCAGACCTCCCCATCCCCACATATTTCTCACAACTTCAGCCCGCATGTGAGCCCGTGGGAAAAATCACGTGGGTCAAGGCGAGCAACTCGCCTTAACCCATGTGACACCTTTTCCGAGTCGTGGGAACATGCTCGGCTTCTACCCGGAGTCACGTTATGAACTGTACAGTACACTTCCTTTTTATAGTAGCCAAGCAGGGAATAGGGAAACTTACCCTTCTTCTCAACTCAATCCCCGCTTAGGCAAGTTGTAGTTACCCTCTGTAATACATGACAACTCAATCCCCACTTAGTCCCTCCAGCGAGTTTGAGGAGCTGAGGACAGGGTCTAGCGCCCAACCACCTGGAACACTGCACACACCTGGGCCTGAGGTCAGGCTGTCCCTGATCGAGGACCGAGCCCTGACAATAACCCAGAAACGGAAAGGAGGGATAGGCCTGAAGGTGGGCTTGCAGGGCAAGTGAGTGAATTGCCCAGCAGAGGCGGGGGTGCACTAGCAGACATTGGAGGCCTTCAGGGCTCCATACTTAGGGAGGCATAGGTAATATATTGAAAAGAGGGGGTGGTGACCATCGAGGGAAGCACAGGTGATTGCGGAATAGGGGAGCTCCGAGGTTAGTGAAGAAGGAGCAGAGGTAGTCCAGAGGGACTGGAGGTAGTGAAGGAAGATGGCTGTGGATGGATATGACATACTCCTCCTCCACCTCAGTGAGGAGGTTGGGATCGTACGGGTTGTCCACAAGTTTATTGTGGAACGTTTTGTCGTTGGGCATATAACACCTCTGCAGGATCTTCAACACCTTCTGGTTCTTCTACAGGCTCTGAGTCCTGTAGGTCTTGCTCATCAGATTCAATGGCTATATTGTACATGCATGGTTTGGGCTTGTCATGATTTGGGCAATCACATTGATACCCTACCTTCCCGCATTTATAACAGCGCAGTTTCCCATCCTTATCCAAGGATGGCATCGATTTCATCATTGTAGACGATGTCAACTTTTCTGTTTTTGGAGCCGGCAAATAGCTCACACGGAAGGTCGAGCATTGCCTGCTCTTTTGAGTTGACGTGTTCCTGACGAAGGTGTTTTTATACACTTTCTTGGTGGATGAGGAATCAGCAGCCTTTTTGGTTGCTGCTGCAGTATTGGTGTTGGGTCTTTGTGTTGTTTTCGACGCAGTTGGCACCTGAAAGTCGTTACAATATGCAGAGATTGCCTTAATTGAATCGTATGCATGGTCCAGGCGGAGCATGGCAGTCCACAACTCATCTTTCATTGTGTAATCCACGGAAATTTCATGGCACATAACCATCTCCTGATGCATTTCACCAGGGATGGCATTCAGGAAACATTCATTGAACGTTGCCTGGTCAGGAGGCGTGATCATCTCCTCAGCTGCATGATACAGCTGATTATAGAAGTGTTTGATTCCCTTCGTGGAATCGTATGAAAGCGTTTTGAACGCTTTTGTGGACGCTACTGCTGCAGACTTCTTGATGAAGGTGCAGATAAGGATCTCTAGCAGATCCCAGAATGGGGGAGTTTCCCCATTCTGCACTCTAATGCATATATAGTGCATTAGAAAGTTGTTAGAACTGGGCGAGGGTGGACAATTCCGGAGGGGAACCGGAGACTTAGCAAGGAGGGACCTTGGCCTCAGTGACTCAAGTGGAGCACTGTGCCATTGCTGTTTGTCCATTTGGTCCTTAATTTCATAGGTGGCGAGCAGGAAGTCTCTAGGGGGCATTTCAGGTCGATTTTAGACTAAGGGACTAAAACGAGTATGTACAAGTGCCGATATATAATGGAGCGGGCAAAAGCACAAGGGAAACAAAGGGAGTCCGAATCGGAACAAAAGCGTCCGAACAGGAACAAAGGGATGACAGAAGCGGAGCAGTACCGAAGGTCATAGGTGTCATATCCCGGAATCCCGACCCTGCGCACTCCCACCACATCACACCTTCCTAACAACTTTACCATCCCCTACACCACGCCTTCCCACTCCCCAAGTCACCTCCCCTCCTGACTGTCTCAGCTCCGGTCTGGTTGCGGCACACCAAACCTTGGCCACTCCCATCCCGGAAGCTCGGTCCTGAGTCGGAACATTCGGAGACTCTGGATTTGCTCCGATATCCCGACGGACCTCCGACATCCCATGACACACCCTTAAACCATTTCTCCACCCATTTCATTTATTTGAGTCACCCAACATCCTTCAGATATGCAACTCCGCTTTCGGAGTTACCTGCATCCTTCGGTGATCTCACTCACGTCATCACTTATTAGTCACCCTCCACTCTTAGCATGACTATCTTCTTCTTACCATTCAGTCGGCTAACCCCCCCCTTACCCATTTCTCGTTCCCATTCATTTTCCGGCCTCTTACTCCGCCCTCTATGGTCCGACACCTTGGTTCCCCGTTAAAGATATTGTTCGGCACCTTTCGGTGTTGTCCCATTGTCATTCAGACTTTGACTAAGTCCTTTCCACTCCCCTTTATAAATACCCGTAGATTAGAACCTGTAAGTCCTCAGTTCTAATCTCGACTAATATGCTACCCAAAGTCCCTCTGAGTGAATCCCATTCCATTCTACAAGATACCTCAGACATAAGAAATACAAGGACTAACTGAGATGTAACGGAGGCACAGCGCTCCCTCTGAGTCGCTGAGGCCGCGTCCCTCTTAGAGCCTCTTGTACCATCCAGCAGAACTGGGCTTCTGTCAGGGCCCGGCCTCGGACTCGGAGGCTCCCTGACCTCAACCCCCATCTGGCCTGTCCTCACACTATGCGGGGCATGAGATGTATAGTAAAAGGAAAGATAATATGTACACTTGCCTATGCGGGGCATGAGATGAGAAGAAGGGTAAAGGTCTCATCTCCCCGCATGGTTGCTATATAAAGGAATGGGTCACATGCCCACAACTATACAGCTCCTAGAGTTGTGTAGTGTGACCCGGAGGGAACATCCAGGTGGCAGTGCCCAGTAAGTGTGGGAACGTTCTGGGCAAGTTGCTTGCCCAGAACTGTGGCTGTGACCCGTGGGAACATTCTGGGCGAGCTGCTCGCTCAGAAAGTTCCCACGCTATCCCGTGCGCGTGTGTGTACACAACACACAAAGGCAACAACAAGGCAACAGTCAAAGAATAAAAGGGGGTAAAGTAGGTGGGGAGTCTGGGGCACCCTAAGGCAGGGTGCTGAACCCTGACAGCTTCCTGGAGAAGCTTCGGTCCACCACCAGAGCTCTTGGATTCCCCCTCTAGTTGAGCCCCGCCTGCATTCAGACTCACACATTTACCCCCTACGACCCGGGTTTTTGACAGTAGATTAGAACTCACTCCGTTACGTTCTCCTTTACAACATCCTCTCGCTCATGCCATGCAGCAGCGACCCTTACGAACTATACCCGACCTCTGCTACGTTAGCACGTCATCGCCAACCTGTCAGGGCACACCCGCCTGACCCTGCACCGCACCCTGCACCGTACTGCCGTACTCCGCTTTCCCCGCTATCACCCCCTGTCCCTCCTTCCTCACTTTCCCCTCTTCTCTCTATTTCTATTCTATGGTCGATTTCCCTTTTCTCCATGTACCACTATGTACCTAACCCCGCTCCCCTGATCACCACATGCGCTGCGCACACTCCTCCCTACTGAGCGGCCACCTCCGGGATCTCCCGCTGTGGAGATGACGTGGCTTCTCCCACGTGACCCTGACCGCATGTATATAATAGCGCCTGGGGTGGGAACAGAAGAAGCAGCCTTCTTCTCAACTTCCCACTTCAGCCTAAGTGGTCGGGGATGCTCACCCCGCAACGGGACCGCCGCTACGCATAGCCGATACCTGTCCCGTCAAGTCCCTCGTGCCGGGACCTCGCCGCTTTCGGAGCTGTCCCTGACACAACCCACCTCTTTTGAGCACCGCTTCCTAAGCCCTGGAAGATGGTTGGGTTAGGCACCTTCCTAACCTCACACTTCGTTCTCCCTTGTTGCCCCTCTCACCAAGCTCACCTTCAGCAGCTCCGTTGGGATCTCTGATCTTTCGGAACCCCCCAACTTCCGAGCAGCAGCCATAACCTTTGAAGTTACCCACCTGTTCTCTCAACTTCCGGTTATGACATAGGCTTCCGACAACGACCAACCCACCACTAGTTTACCGAAACTTCGGTTTCCACCTCCCTTACCCACACCCCATCAGCGGATTCTTACACCGTCTTACACCCTTAATTCCACGATAGTGGTGAACCCCGTTACAAACCTTCGGACCTGTAACTCAGCCCGACCTAACCTCTGAACCATTGCCAGTTACCCAGAGTCACACTTCCGACCGTTCCCACTACCAACTCCTCATGTTTTCTTCCTAACCGATACCGAACTTTCTTGCACTCTAGTCGAACCCTTTACGTTTCACCAGAAGTTAGAAGCTCTGAGAACAGGATGAGCTTATGCTCTCCCTTCTCGAGCAACTACGCTTTCCTACCAAGTTGCTGGACAAAGCACTAGTGTACCCATCATCGCTAGATGCATCCATGCATATTCTGTAGCATCCTCCTACTGATGGACTGCTTAGTCTTCTACCTCCTCACCATGATCCCTTGTTGACAATGCCTCCTCCGGACCCTTCCGTCGGAGCCGTTACCCTTCCATGCAGAACTGTTCTTGTCAAGTTATGATCAGGAAGTAAAACCCCCATGTCTCCACCTACCTTCCAAACCTCTCTACTTCTACTCCTTTCTTACTTTTTCTGAAAAAGGTCTAATTTCCTGTTCCAATGTTGTTTTCAAAACCCATTACACCCACTCTTACTTTCTGAAACAACTCCTATTAGTTACCCTCTACATTAGAAATCCTTCTTTCTCCTTCCTTCAGACTCTTAACACTCTCCTGTCCTTTAGCTCTCTTCTCTATCTCGGAGAACTGTGTTCTCCTGAGATCCTTCTTTCGGAGACTCTGGTCTCTTCTAATTGGGAATCCTAGAACCTCAGGGACCAACCTTGCATCGGCCCTACCAAAAACAACCCTGGGTCTCGCTATTCACACGTTCCGACACGGAAACCTCCACTCCCACCTAGCTATTGATGGATCACCCAGGATGACCACTCCCTTCATCAACCAGTAAATGGTTCTTATTCTTCTACTCTAGGATGCCATTGACTCTCCCAACTATCGATCCGTTGATCGACCCGGGTTTGAGCAATATTAAGTCTGTGCAAAGAACTTCCCAGTTTACCCTCCAAGATCTCACCCAGTCACCTACGGAACTGTGTTCCACGGTCACGCTTCATCCGATCCACCATTAACACCTCCAATGCTACATTAACTCACATAACGCTAAGCACTCTACCTCGTTAGATTATGTTTCCTTCTCTGTACCCTCCATATTTCCCGTTTTGCCTTCGGAACCCATACCGGATGGCCAACACCCCTACCCTATACCATGGTTATCGTTACTGAACTCCGATTAAAGCCTCTAGTCTCCGAAACACTAGTCCTTACCTCTTGCTCTGTTGAGTAATCGTTAAAATACGGGCCTAGTGCTTCTGGACTACGAAACACCTATTCCTTGCCCACGTCATCGATACCTTACCCATTCCCTCAAGATTTCTGGACTCTGCCCGTTGCTAGGACACTAGCTCAATCTCCTGCTCTGAAACACAAAAGCACTTCCCAGTTCTCCTAAAGGAATACACTATTCCGATTTAACCACCCCTTTCAGAATACCGACCGTCCTGTCACTGACTTCTCAGCTAGCTTCGTTCTCCTCCATTACTTCCCTCACTTTCCACGACCCCCGAGAGCCCTCCGGAGATATTACGGAGCTTGACGGTTACTTCCGGACCTCCTATATATATAAAAAAATAATAAACCAACTATCCTTCGATTTCCCCCAACCCTAGTCATTGGATACCCGTTGATCAGAGTTGTGATCCTTCCTTCCAAGACCCTCCTAGTCTTAGGAACCAGGTACCATGCCCACATGAAGGATGAACACTGGGACATCCACCCTAAGAAGGGGATACACCCGCCGTTCGCTCATTAAGGACTTCCGGTACCAGTCCCACCAAGACTCACTCTGCTCTCGTCGTCCCATAATAGTCACACCCCTTTTTCGGTGACCCCGGGATAGACTTCGGAACCGCACAAACATCACACCAATCTTAGTGAAAGGACCCTCCAAACTTAGGTTTTCTTCATTTCGGAGATTGCTGGGTTACAGAGGAACCCCTCACTCCCGTTCCTTCGGATACTTTGAAAGGTCTTCCGGACCCTTCCCAGTATCATCACTCCGGAATTCCCGGAATCACTGGTTACACACCAACCCCACTCAGTATCCCCGAATCCTCCATATTTCCCACTTTCCCTACTCTTACCCTCAAGGCTCATTTCCCAGCCTCCTAAGGATTCCCTGGACACCGGTTGTTCATATCGGCATTCATGATCACTTCCAAGGTCTTATGCTAGGGGTCCCGTTGACAACAGTCCCCGTTCTTCTCTAATTTTTTACCTCTCAGGACCAGTTAGGGACACCTCCCACCTTACTACCTGATTCTTAGGTCACACTAAAGTTGCACAGTACAAAGGGGGGGGGATGTCATTCGTTAAATCAAAAAAAAAGAAAGAGAGGGATGAATGATGTACAACGGAGTAGTTAAGATTTTACAGACGAAGCGTTGGCAGTACTGGGCGAGCCATTGGCCGCATTGAAACAATCTGTCATATCCATCCCCGGCCATCGACTTCCGGTCTCGCCGATCCCTCCGTTCTAACTCCGCTCCCCCCTCACCAACCTCGGAGCCCCCGTATTCTGCAAACCTCTCGGTACCCCTCGATGGTCACCACCCCCTCATTTCAATTTATTACCTACGCCTCCCTAAGTACGGAGCCCCGAAGACTTCCGGACAGCTCCGACGTCCGCTAGCGCACTCCCGCCTCCGCTGGGCAATACACTCGCCTGCCCTGCAGAGCCTACCTTCGGGGCTATCCCTCCTTTCCGTTTCTGGGTTAACGCCTGCCTTTCCGCTAACCCTGCAAACCGACTCGTCGGTAATATTCAGTCGGCTAATGTCTTAACCCCGTTAGCTCCGCTCCGTTCGGCTCCGCCAATTGCGGAACCGTCTCCGCTGTAACCATATATATACACCACTTGTACATAGGTTACGCCCCAGCAGATAAATCAACTAGAGTTACCCCCCTAGGTTCTAAGTGCCAGTCAGTAAGTTAGGGCACAGACGTGTCACTAGGCACAGCGCTCTTGGCAGAAGTCGCTGAGGCCAAAGCCCTCCGTTACGGAGACATTCCTTCGTCTCAAGTCTGGTCTCTGACACAATCGTAAGAAGTACAGTCCACCTCCTCCGGCTCCTCATCCCCAACCTCCTTCTCAGGCACCATAGCCTGCCTCCCACCCACTTCAGGCTCCTCATCCCCCATAACTGCCTTGTCGACAGCCGAGTTGCTGGACCCCCTCCTCGACCTGCTGGCCAAGGCGCTGCCCATCATGGTGTTATGGACCCGGAGCTGCTCGCTGATCACAGCAAGCCACCCCATGCCATCCCTCATCAGAGCCGTCTGCTGACGGATAGCCTCCATCTGCAGCGACTCCACCTCCACCTCCTCCTCCACCCTCACTCTCTTCTCAGGGCGATAGGTCAACGCGACCTCGGCACATTGAGGCACCCGTTGTAGGAGAAATAACAGTCACACTATGGAAACCCATTATGGAAATATGCCAGATAAATCACAAAACCTCATACGACAAGTAGATATGAGAAAATAGAAGGACCTGAATTTTAATGAATTTTAACGAATTTTTATGAATTATTATGACTATACGTGATAAATCGAAAGAAAGAAAAATAGCAAAAATACTTCAAGCTTACCATCAACGAGACGGAATTCTCGGGGGAATTTATAGCAAATATTAAACCAAGAATTAGGACAATCGACCAAGATTTGACTATAAAAACAATCAGAGAACCTCCACGGAAACTACTTTCCCATGTCCGCACACATAGCCAAGGATGGAAGTACCACGGAACAAGGATTCCTCAGGAATTAATGCAAAATTCAAAGTCGTGTCTATAATAGGAAATGTAGATGTCCCCCAAACGGACCCAATGAAAGTAATTACAGGGGAAACTACCCATAAACGACGGAGATATGACTAAAACTCCTGCAAAATGAGGACAACGTCTAAAAGGCAAGTGCGAAGATTAACCAGTAACGACCGGGACAAGCTTAATAGCCCATTAGAAAGGAAGGGATCTAATCTTAATCCTCCCAAATTTTCATAATAAAAGGATCATGCATTAATGTGATATCCAATAACGGGAATAGCGACATCAAAAGTCCGAGCTCAGGGAAAAGACGATGTTTGCGTAGGATCCATAATTAAAACATACAACGAAATTTACACGGAAATTATGAAAAATGGGGAACTATAGTTATGCAAATTTTCAGCCCAAACGGTCCAGCCGTTGTGAAGTTATACCCATGACGGGAATATAGAAATCTGCATCATGTGTAATGACACGTGAGGGTGGCGATGCGCAGGGAACCGGCCATCGGAACCGAGATCTGCACTTCAGCAGATCGCGAAGACCAATTTCCGTCCAAATAAGGAAGAGCCCGGTCAAAACAAAGCATGGAAAGTGCAAAACAACCTTAGATCATGAGGGAAAAATCTGAAATAAATCACAGAAGCCCATATGAAAGAAATAAACACCCGCGCATATCATAAATCCCGAACAATTAAATGGAAATGGCGCCCGCATACGAACGACTATGGGAACGATGCACATGATTACCAAATGTGCGTGCAAACTTTTGCTAACTCAATGAATACCAGGAAATAGGACACAACCTTAGTACCATTGGAAAGGTGGGAATAAATGAAAATTTATGATACCAAGAACGTGAGAAAACATCCAGAAATGAATGAGATACAAGGACATGAAGTTAGAAACCTGAAAATGCACGGGAAAACAGCTTCAAGAGGTCCAGAGTCCTAAATAAAATACATAAAAATATGATATCTTCAAGGACGACCTACAATAACAACGAACAATACATATGGAGGATTAGGATGTGATAATACAAAGGGGAATCGGGGAATATGAACGAAATTCACGAAAACCACTAAACTACGACGGACCATGGCGGGAATTTTAGGGAACGATATTCTAATGAGGTGGAGAGCTATAACACATTCGTTTGAGTAATTCTTGACTACTAGCAACTTTTTCTTTCAGTTTTAAACCTGAATAATTCACTCATTTACCATTTCAGTCTCATTTTAACTAAATGTCACTAAATAAAAATGGAATAAATCAGCTGAAGGTCTCAGCACAGCCGTATGCATAGTAATACGAAGTTTGAATTCAGAATCATCGAGTCATAGCAAATTTAATGGTATATATAGGGAATTTGAAATAGGTAACTGCAACAAATGCAGCACAGCCAAGTTCTAATTAACCATTAAAATAGCTTAGGCGAGGGAGGACAATAAGGATTCTAGGTGCAGTCTGACTGCAGTAGAACCGCAGTTCAGCGCAGTAGAACTATAGCGTGAAAATTTCATTTTTTATTCAGTTTGAGAAAAATACACTGTAAATAAATCCTGTAAATAGAAGGTAGAGCGTGAAAAAGGAAGGTGACCCAAGGAGTATAAAAGGGAGACCCTTTCTGTGACTTTTCGCCCCCTTAGAGAAGTAAGAAAATAGAGTATTATTTTCCTCAAGCATTTCTGGTTGTCACTCCAGCGCGAAAAAGTGATATACAGTTAAGATTGCCACTGTAGTAAAAGGCAGCAATTAAGGAGAGAAATATTAAGTAAATATTTCAACAGGAGAGCTGGTTAACACTCCAGATTTCAAAGTGTAAACACAAAACAGTTATCTTGCTACTGTTAAAACAAGCAATAAAATAAGACAAAAATAAAACAAACCCAAGGGACACTCCAGACACAATCCAAATCCATTAACTGAATAGGATCTTTGAAACTTCACTAAGTAGAAGATTAAATTCATGTTAAATTCCAAATTAAAACAACGCTACACAGAATTACACTGGACAAATTAAGAAATTTCAATAAAGAAACAGCTCCGCAGGGCTCGGTTTATCTGTAAGTCACTTCCCAGTAACTTTAAAACTAACCCATAAAAATAGAATTAGCCAAAACACTCGGATTGGTACTATATTTACAATAAATAACAATAAATAACACTAGTACACTTCCCCATCCTAACTAAAGAACCAGGGAACAGCTTGGTGGTGGTCTCGTTTGAACCTCCCAACTGACCTTCCTTCGTTCTCTCCTTCACCGTTCGCATCGTACCTTGGCGTCACAACAACCCACACATGATGACTTGCCCAGCCCCTCCTTGCCTGGCACGCACTCGATGTGGCGCTTGAGGCACCTGGCACATGCAGGGGGCCAATCACTGGTCAATGGCATCGACATCACAATAGATTTATGCTAATCAAAAAAAAAAAATCAGTCAGCATTTTTCCACCAAACAGATGACAGACTACCGTTACTACCCACCTTCCTTGCCGCTGCCTCCTCTCTCCTCCTCTTTTTCTTTGCTTCAGCAGCCCTTCTGGCCTCCTCAGCCTCCTCCTGTTCCCATTCCTCAGCAGCCTTCGCAGCTGCTCGACGACGATGACGCTCCATCAACTTGACGACCGCCAAACGATTGTTGTCCCCCGAATCGTCCGACCAGTCCAAGACTTGGCTGTAGTTTGACATGATGTTGTGGTTGCGAAAGAGGCCGTGACCTGTTCTTTCTGGCGCATTTTAATGTGGGAGCCAAGAAAAATAGACTCGGATTTCTCCGTATTTTAGCTGGATCTGGCCACATGTCCTTCAAGGGTTCAGTCCTAAGAAGGGGATACTGTCATATCCCGGAATCCCGACCCCGCGCACTCCCACCACATCACACCTTCCTAACAACTTCACCATCCCCTACACCACACCTTCCCACTCCCCAAGTCACCTCCCCTCCTGACTGTCTCAGCTCCGGTCTGGTTGCAGCACACCGAACCTTGGCCACTCCCATCCCGGAAGCTCGGTCCTGAGTCGGAACATTCGGAGACTCCGGATTTGCTCCGATATCCTGACAGACCTCCGACATCCCGTGACACACCCTTAAACCATTTCTCCACCCATTTCATTTATTTGAGTCACCCAACATCCTTTGGATACGCAACTCCGCTTTCGGAGTTACCCACATCCTTCGGTGATCTCACTCATGTCATCACTTATTAGTCACCCTCCACTCTTAGCACGACTATCTTCTTCTTACCATTCAGTCGGCTAACCCCCCCCCCCTTACCCATTTCTCGTTCCCATTCATTTTCCGGCCTCTTACTCCGCCCTCTATGGTCCGACACCTCGGTTCCCTGTTAAAGATATTGTTCAGCACCTTTCGGTACCTCTCGGTATCATTCGGCACCTTTCAGTGTCGTCCCATTGTCATTCGGACTTTGACTAAGTCCTTTCCACTCCCCTTTATAAATACCTGTAGATTAGAACCTGTAACTCCTCAGTTCTAATCTCGACTAATATGCTACCCAAAGTCCCTCTGAGTGAATCCCATTCTGTTCTACAAGATACCTCAGACATAAGAAATACAAGGACTAACTGAGACGTAATGGAGGCACAGCACTCCCTCCGAGTCGCTGAGGCCGCATCCCTCTTAGAGCCTCTTGTACCATCCAGCAGAACCAGGCTTCCTGGAGAAGCTTCGGTCCACCACCGGGGCTCTCGGATTCCCCCTCTAGTTGAGCCCCGCCTGCATTCGGACTCACGCATTTACTGTACCCCCTACGACCCGGGTTTTTGACAATAGGGCAGAACCTGTGGTACATTCAAAAGGAGGTAAGGAGGGCGAAGCCCAGAGGGGCAGGAGGGTGAGGTGAAGTGGGGATGATGACTAACTGGCTAGAATGGGAAGAAGCAGCAGTCCAAATAGGGATGAGGGGGAAACTGTCAGGGCACACCCGCCTGACCCAGGCCCACCCAGGCCCACCCGGCCACACCACACCCGCTCCCCGCTGTCTATCCCCCTCCTTCCTCCCTCTCCTCCCCTTTCTTTTCCCTCTTCTTTCCCCTTTCTTTATTCCATTCTTCTCATCTTCCTCTTCCTGTTTATTTCTTTCTATCTACACAGACCACCTTCCTTTGTATCGATGTACTATTGACCCGTCCGGCCCACACACCCCGGACGGCTTCCCGCTGTGCCCAGCACACGCGCATGTAGCGGACGCTCTCGGGATCCCCCACAGGGACACCCGGATGCCTGCGGCTGCCTCCGAGGATGACGTGGCACCTGTCATGTGACTCAAGCCGCATGTACATAAATGTACCTGAAGTGGGAACCGAAGAAGTAACCTTCTTCTCACATTCTCCACTTCAGGTAAGTAGTATAGTTTTCCCCTTTAATAATAATAACACATTCTCCACTTCAGTCTGAGTGGCCAGGGACCACTGTCCCGGATCGGGCCCGCCAGTACACACGCCCGCTCCACACCCCGTGACGGCCTCAGTGCTGGATATTACCCCCAGGCCCTCTCGACCCCGGACGCGTCCCTGACAGAAACATGAAAGATACATTACAAGCGGCGAAAGTGCTGAAGATGATCCATGGAGCTCAGAGGTTGCGGAGCTTACGGAGGTTATGGAGGCAGGGTTGAAAGTCCGAGGAATATTGGCAATGGTGTTTATGTAGTATGAGGTCACCAATGCAATGGACTAGAGCCGAGGTGGAGTCAAAGTCCGAGGTAGGAACTATGACGGAGTCTCAGAGCGAAGGTATGAGCGGTGTCCGAGTACAGGGTATGGGACAGCAGTGGAAGGTTGTAACTTGGTGGAGGGTCAGCAGAAGAGGGTCAGAGGGAAGAGAGAGGAGAGAAGAAAGGGGAGAGGAGTGGAGGAGAGGGAAGGTGTTAGGTCCGAAGATGAGTATCGGAGTGGATGGGAGAAGGGTAGGAGGGTGACAGAAGGGTGGAGGTGTCATGAGGAGGAGTAGGAGCAGTGAGAGGAGGAGCAGGAGGAGGGTGGCAAGAGGAGAGGTGTTCGGTCCAAGGTGAGTATCAGAGTGGACGGAGATAGGGTAGGAGAAGGATGGAAGGGTGGAGGTGGCATGAGGGGTGAGAGGAGGTGTGGTGTCAGGTCCGAAGGTGAATATCGGAACAGACAGCGGTAGGGTAGGACTCGGGAGGTGGTGACGATGGGGGTCCGGGAGTCAGATCAGGATCGGGTATGTACGGATATGACAGGTCGTCATGGTGGGGACCGTGTGGATACGCTTGGACAGTGTCAGGGGACACACGTGCTCATGCAAGATGCTCCGATAACCTAGTTGTGATTAAAGCCGGGGGAAAGGGATGTCCCCATCTTAGGGTCAGCTATATACATGTAGAGTCCGGCAATAAGGAAACCAAACGGATTGCCGATAGAATCACGTGATCATAGAATGTTCCAGAACAATGCCGGAGATGATCCGGGTCACCGGGGCTTAGGTAAGCGGAGTAGACAGGAATTACCGGCATACTTCCCACGCGCATATGCGCAGCCGGCATAGGGTCCAGGGTCGTTGCTGATCCCTGACAGACAGGCGGTCTACCACCACCAGGATGGCATTATAGCCCTTGGACTCTGGGAGTTCTCCCACCATATCTACTGAGATCACCTGCCAGCAATGGGTGGGGACCTTGTTTGGGGTGAGCTTCCCAACTTTTCGTGAGGGGAAAGATTTGATGCAGTTGCAGGTGTCGCACCTGCATATGTACTGCCTGACATACACTGCCATCCAGGGCCACCAGTAGTCGTGGGAGACAAGTTCCAGGGTTTTCCACTGCCCCGGGTGTCCCATTGCCCACACGTCATGGTGTAGCAGCACAAGATCATGGCGGAGTTGGGGGTCTTTTGGGATGTACACCCTTCCCCAGTACAGAACCAGTTCGCCTTGCCTCTGTCAGGAACGTGCCAGAAGCGTATCCGGGTGACCCGCGAGGCGCGCGAGGTCGTCCAGGCTCGTAAGGTCGGAGGGGTGGGACTTTAGCTTCAGCGACTCAGGTGGAGCGCTGCGCTTCGTTCTTACGTTGGTGTCCCAATTTCAGACAGAAGCCTTACGATGAGGATAAGAGTTCAGAGGGGGAATCCAAGTCGATATACAAACTGAGGTACATCCGGTGTAACCTACACGCGTTATAAACACAAGTAACTAAATGAGACCGGCCCGGAAGGAGTGGCGGATCAAGCGCGATATTAATGAATGAAGAAAGGAACAAATAGTTAATATCGGCAAACTTGATCAACAAAAGGCAAGCAAGGAACAAAAGGAAAGAACAATAGTCCGTAAGCAGACAAAAGAGAAAAGGCCATCCGGCCGTCTAGCAAGCCGTCTGGCTGGGGCGGACAACAATGAAGCGGGCAACCTAGGTTGGTAGGTACGCACGTGAGGGAGGAAGTGCGGATGAGGGTGACGGGTGGACGGATGGGTGGACGGATGATGATGATAGCGGGAGGGACGGGCCAAGTGGCACTAGGACGTGTAGAGGGAAGTGTCGGATATGTCGGGTCATGACAGTATCCCCTTCTTAGGGCCGACGCCCCTGGAGGCCCAATTGGTGCACGTGGGAATCGTTCGGCCAATTCCGAATTTTGAATCCGCATGTGAAAACAAACATCCTTTGATCAAGTCCAGTCATTACCCAGCACACTTACTCAATACCCTGTCCTCATGTCCAAGAATCTCGAACTACGTAACATCGTGTCCTGGGAGGAGGAAGACATCCAGGAGGCGACGGACGACGAGCCTGCCATGATGCAGGCGAAGCTGAATGAGTGGGTGAGGCGCAAGGCGGTCAAAAAAGCGGCCGAGGCAGCTAGGTGGGCGGCTGAAGAGAAGAAAAGACGTGAGGAAGAGGAGGCCAGGGAGCGGGAGGCAGAGGCGAAGCACCAACAGGCGCAGGCAGCTGGGTCGTCCAAAGGCAAGGTGAGTAGCCAGTATCTTTCAAACACTTACTGCCACGCGATCCCTGAGGCTAACACAAGTATTTTTTTTGTTTTTGTTTTTTAGTGCAAGGCCTCAGTCGACCCGCCACAGGCTGCAAGGGAAAAGCCCCCTTGTGGTCGTTGCATCAAGTCCCAGCTGGTCTGCGAGCGGGGCAGGTACCAGGCGTGCACGAACTGCACGTGCGCCAGGGCCAAATGCGACCTGGTCACGATTCGAGTGGGGACCGCGACGCCCTCACAGCACAAGAAACCGTGGGTGATCTCACCCAGGGTGCCAGTACACGCGTCTGAGGATGGGGGAGATGATACGGAGGACGAAGAGGATGATTGGGACGAGGATGGGGGTGATGTGGAGAAGTGGGGTGAGGTGATCGTTGACGCCCTCAAGGAGCTGACTGACGCTGTGAGGCAGTTGCCCAGCGAGGTCGCCAAGATTATGCGGGAGGAGAGGTCGAGGAAGAAGAAGGAGAAGTCGGAGGGTGGGGGAGCGGGTGACCCGCCCACGTATACTTCCCGTGGTGTGGGCGCGTCGCCCTGAAATCATCATTTTTTTTTGTTTTTTTTTTTTTGTATATACCTCCATTTGTGCCATACCCTAATCAACATGGCCAGTTGACGCCCGAGTACTCTAAGAAAAGTGAGGGCCCGGCTTGTCAGGATACAGCGCGTGGAAGTCAGAAACCAAGTCAGAGGCATGGCCAAGCTCTGTGGCCGGCAACCAAGAAGTCTCCTCGTCCGTCCCATCATACCCGAGCCAACGTACCAGGTACAGTAACTTACAGTTACGACGCCTATGATCCAACTTTGAATCTAGTATTTCAGCAATCTCATACTCAGGTTCACCGTCGATCTCAACAGGCGGAGGCAGAGGTTGTACGCGGTTGGGGATGGTGTTGGGGACGGCCGGTTCGAGTTGGGACACATGAAAGACCGGGTGCACGGCTCTCATAGTCTCAGGGAGGCGGATGGTGCGGGAATGGGTTCCTGGCGCAGCGATGATCTCAAAGGGCCCGAGGTTCTTTTCTGAGAGTTTCTTCGAGGGTCGGGTGGATCTAAAATACTTAGCCTTAACAAAGACCATAGTACCAACCTCAAAGTCCGGTGCGGGTGAACGCCTAGCGTCCGCAGGGCCCTGATAACGCCGTTGCGCTGAGGACATTTCCTCACATAGGAACTGATGTAAGGAATCGAGATCAACCGAGTACTCTTGGGCGCGTACTGAAGTCAAATCTCGTTCCGGATGGACAGAGAGGGTCAGATGGTATCCCTTGTTGGCAAAGAACGGAGAGACGCCAGTAGTAGCATTAGGGGCATTGTTGTACGCAAACTCAGCCAGGGGCAATAGCTCAGCCCAATTATCCTGCTGGTAGTTGCAATACACCCGAAGATACTGTTCTAACGTCTGGTTCATCCGCTCGGTCTGACCATCCCCTTCTGGGTGATAACCCGAAGTGAAGTGAAGGCGGATGTCAAGAGCCTTACCTAGAGAGCGGAAGAAATGGGATACGAACTCGGATCCTCGATCCGAAGTGATGTGGGAGGGTACGCCGTGTTTCGAGAATACATGGAGGAGGAACAGCTTAGCGAGGCCAGGCGCATCAATGGTATCGTGCGTAGGAATAAAGACACACTGCTTAGAAAGACGGTCAACGACTACCAGGATGGCCGTGAAGCCAGAGGACGGGGGAAGCTGTTCAATGAAGTCCATGGATATCGAGTTCCATGGGTGACCGGGGACAGGGAGTTGTTTCAGCAAGCCATAGGGCTTGTGACGAGGGACCTTGGTGCGGGCGCAGGCAGTACAGGACGAGACGTAGTCCTTAACAAATGAACGGATACCCGGCCAAGTGTACTCTCGACGGACCAGATCCAATGTGCGGTTCTGACCAAAGTGTCCGGAGAGTGGATGGTCGTGCTTGTATCTCAAGATCCTGAGACGAAGATCGTTTGCGTCCGGTACGTAGATACGCTTATCAAGCCTTAACAGGCCGTCCGTGTCTAGGGACCAACGAGAGTCTGCAGGGGTAGGATCAGAGAGATATTCAGCAATGGAAGGGTCGGATGGCAGGGCGGTGAGAATGTCCTTGTGGATAGCTTCGACGTCAACCATAGAGCTGGCCCGGAGGACCGGGGTGGCTAAACAGGTGGCTCGTAGGGAGGCCGAGAGCTGTTCTGTGGTAAAGACAGGGCGAAAATTCTGCGGATTGATGTGGGCGTAGTCCCTATCCCCTTCTTTGGGGTAGACGTCCCAGCGTCTAGTCAATGCATCAGGCTTCGCACCAAGTCTTCCCGGACGAAAACGGACAACCATGTTAAACTGCAAGAGAAACTCTGACCAGCGCGCCTGCCTGCGGGTCAAGAGTTTGGTAGTGGTGAAATATTCCAAGTTCTTGTGATCCGTGACAACATCAATAGGAGTGCCAGAGCCTTCAAGATAGTGTCGCCAAGAGCGGAAAGCTTCAAAGATAGCTAGGAGCTCCTTATCATGGGTATCGTAGTTGAGTTCGGGCGCTGTCAGCGTTCTTGAGCGAAAAGCAACCGGGCGAATCTCATCATCCTCACAACGGATGGAGAGAATACCTGAGATTGCATAGTCGGACGCGTCAGTTTCAACTATTAGCGGACGATCGGGTACCCAGTGAGTAAGGATGGGGGCGGATGTGAAAGCTTCTTTGAGACGAAGGAAGGCGGAACGACACTCATCAGAGAAGGACCAAGCCACGTTTTTACGGGTGAGTCTGGTCAGCGGAAGAACTATACTGGAATAATCATGGATGAAACGACGATAGAAGTTTGCAAATCCCAAGAAGGACTGGATGTCCTTGACCTTACAGGGCTCGGGCCAATCCTGAATGGATTGAATCTTCTCGGGCGACATGGACAAACCAGTCGGCGAAAGGATGTAGCCCAAATACTCCGTAGTGTCAGTTGAGAATTCACACTTCTGCGGATTGGCAAATAACCCATGCCTGCGTAGCCTACTCAGGACTTCCCGGACGTGATCCTCATGCTGAGTCTCATCTTCCGAATAAACCAGGATATCGTCCAAGTAGACCACCACGCGAGTGTCGAGAAGATCAGCAAAGATGGTATTGACGAAGCGCTGAAAGGCTGCGGGTGCGTTGGTCAGACCGAATGGCATGACGAGCCACTTGTAGGATCCGTAGCGCGTGCGGAAGGAAGTCTTCCACTCATCGCCCGCTGCTATCCGCACCAAATGGTATGCATGGCGGAGGTCGAGCTTGGTGTAGATCTTCGCACGGCTAGGAACGTCTAGGAGATCAGAGATACACGGCAGCGGATACCTATCTTTCTTTGTGATCTTGTTGAGGCCCCTGAAGTCCACACAAAGACGTAGAGAACCGTCTTTCTTGCGGACGAAGAGCACTGGCGTGGCGTGGGTTGAAGACGAAGGACGGATGAAACCGGACGCCAAATGCTCGTCAAGGAATGTACGGAGAGCCTCAAGTTCAGACTGGGAAAGGGAATATAGGGTGCCAAGGGGAGGATGGGAGCCTTCCTCCAACTCGATCTTCAGGTCATATTCACGGTGCGGCGCGAGAGTATTGGCTTTACTCTTACTGAAAACATCCGCAAACTCGTGATACGCCTTAGGAACAGTTGAGAGGTCGACGGGGTCAGAAGAGGTGGATGTCGAGCGCAACTCTGCTAAAGTGGACAGATTTTCCAGGCAGAAAGTGACGGACCCATTGAGCCAGGCAGTCTGGGCGAACACAGCCGGACTGACGATCTCGATGGTGATTGCCTGACGGATGGATGCACACTGTGGGTCGGAGGTCGGATTCCCTTGCGTTGGGACTGGGTCCACAACTACGGGAGGAGAGCTCAGGGTGGTTGGACTGGATTGCACAGACGTCCGGAAAGTTATACTGCTCGAGACCCAGTCAATCAACGGATTGTGTCGGGTGAGCCAGTCATGTCCTAGGACGATAGCGCAAGAGCCATCCAACGACGTGACATAGCATGTCGTCGGAGTAACCTCACCAGTGGCGAATCGGATGGGCAGATTGACGGCTTGGGTGATCATGGAGTTCATGGAGCCGTCAAATAGTCGGAGTTGCAGAGGCGCGACAGGGTACGTGGAGATGTGATGTTTATTGACGAAGGATGTATCTACAAATGTGTCAGAAGATCCTGAGTCAATAAGAGCGGAAAAGTTTCCAGATGGGAGAGAAGAAGGAAAAGACATATTTTTACGGGGTTCAGACCCCCCGGAAGAAGAAGACAGAGCGGAGCCGGGAGCATTCTCCCTTGAAGCGGAAAATAGATCAGAGCCGGGAGCACACTCCCTTGAAGTTGGAAATCGACCATCATCAGAACAGGGAGAAAAAGAGATCGGAACAGAAAGAGAATGGAGAGCGGATAGCCCAGACGCATTCAAGCGCAGGACTCTAGACGTACGAGGAGGGTCAGCGTGACCAACCGGTCATACGGGGCCCGGAGGGTCACTATCTAGTTTTTTTCCTTGTCCGAATCCACCACAGAATCTGCGACATCCTCAGCCTGGGCTGCCCTAGCTTTGGCCGCATGGGAGGAGGACTTAGGACACTCTTTGGCCACATGCCCAGAGCGCCCACAGAAGAGGCAGAGGTTGTTCTCGAAGCGACGCCGGCGTTCTTCTTTGGTGAGCTTGCCACTCTTGTCAAGCTTCGAGGACAGATCAGAGTCGGGTTGCTTTCCCTTGGACTTTTTAGGGTCCTTGGTAGAGCGATCAGCGGAGGTGGAGGGGTCGGACGTGGTGTCAGGAGGGTTGGGGGACTTAGAGTACTTCGAGTTCTTGCCCAATTTCGCGTTCTGCTTGGAGGAGTCGGGTGAGGTAGCTCGATCTCTCGGATGGTGCGACAACTCGCCCTTGCGCTCCCAATATCGTCCATCAATATCTTGGGCAAGAGAGCGCATGTCATGCAACGAGCGTGGCTTACCATAACGAGTGATCTCATCCTTGATCCTATCCGGCAACCCATTGTAGAAATGGTGCCTCAAGGCAACCTCACCGTATCTGGGTAACTGTGAAGCATTGCGATTAAACTCGACGACGTACTTGGCGATCCTGTGATTATCCGACATAGTCAGAGTACTCAGACGACGCTCAGCATCACCAAAGGGGTCGTGCGGGCCGAAGTTCTCTTCGAGTTCTCAGACGAAGAGTTCATAGTCGTCCATCCAACGTGGACGGCGACGCGGGTTACCATGAAGAAGTTCAGGTTCAAACCAACTCAGAGCGATCCCCTTGAGCAAGGACGTAGCGTAGATGACTTTCATTCACTCATTAACAAATGCTTGGGGGCGGTTCTGGAAGTTGAGTTCGCACTGAACAAGGAAAGTGCGGAGTTTCTGAGGGTCAGTACCGTCAAACTGGTCAGGCTCACGAAGCTTCGTCCTACGGCTGGGGTCTGGAGGTTGATGAGCGGCAGTGGTTGAGCGGGCCAGGGCGGCAATAGCGTCCGTCAACTGGGCCAACACACGGCTACCCGGGTCATCTGGCAGCTGATCCTCAGGCGGATCATCACCACCGTCATCACCACCACCACCATCACCGTCACCACCACCATCACCGTCACCACCACCATCACCGTCACCACCACCGTTACCACGGTTGGGTGGGGTGTCTGGCGGGTCTAGGGGATTAGCGGGATCAGGACGTGGAGTAGGGTTACAAGAAGCTTCGGGGTCATAGTCATCAGCTTGGCTGTCCGGATCGACATCTCTCTCAACAGCAGCCGCCTCGTCATGGTCTTGGAATATGGAACGACGGAATCGACGGGAGGGTGCAGGAGTGGAGGAGGAAGTAGGGTCGTCACGGTCAGCCGTAAAGCTTTGGAATGGCAGACGTTCAGAAGGGTCTAGATCGTGTCTGCGCAAAAGTTCTTCAAGCGTCCCGAGACCTGGAAGTCTAGAAGAACCAGGTTCAGTGCGCGTCTGTGAACGGGTTTGATAAGCTCTGGACATAGTTCAGTGAAACAATGATAGAGCAAGGAAAAAACGTAAGAGCGATTTGAGTTCGTATATACTGTCAGGAACGTGCCAGAAGCGTATCCGGGTGACCCGCGAGGCGCGCGAGGTCGTCCGGGCTCGTAAGGTCGGAGGGGCAGGACTTTAGCTTCAGCGACTCAGGTGGAGCGCTGCACTTCGTTCTTATGTTGGTGTCCCAATTTCAGACAGAAGCCTTACGATGAGGATAAGAGTTCAGAGGGGGAATCCAAGTCGATATACGAACTGAGGTACATCCGGTGTAACCTACACGCGTTATAAACACAAGTAACTAAATGAGACCGGCCCGGAAGGAGTGGCGGATCAAGCGCGATATTAATGAATGAAGAAAGGAACAAATAGTTAATATCGGCAAACTTGATCAACAAAAGGCAAGCAAGGAACAAAAGGAAAGAACAATAGTCCATAAGCGGACAAAAGAGAAAAGGCCATCTGGCCGTCTAGCAAGCCGTCCGGCTGGGGCGGACAACAATGAAGCGGGCAACCTAGGTTGGTAGGTACGCGCGCGAGGGAGGAAGTGCGGATGAGGGTGACGGGTGGACGGATGGGTGGACGGATGATGATGATAGCGGGAGGGACGGGCCAAGTGGCACTAGGATGCGTAGAGGGAAGTGTCGGATATGTCGGGTCGTGACAGCCTCTCCCATTTGTCCAACCTTAGTGTCCCTTCTCCCAGCTCTCTCATCGTGGTCCTTTGCTTTGCATATCTGATCTAGGATTCCTACCTCTTCTCCTTCCACTGAGATTGCCTCTGTCACACGAGCCTCAAACCAGGCTGGTTGGAGGAGGGTTAGCCCTTCATTGTCGTCCTTCCCTTTTGGGTGTCCGGAAGTACCCTAGGTTGCGGTGGTTGGTATAGACCTCGACCTTCTCCTCAGCACCTTCTAGGAAGTGTCGCCACTCTTCAAGAGCTTGGACGATCGCAAGCATCTCCTTGTCGTACACCTCGTAGTTACGCTCCACATCTGTGAAACTCTTGGACATGAATGCCACCAGGTGGAACTCCCCATCAGGTTGGAGCTAGGAGAGGACCACACCGGTTACAAAATTGGAAACATCACACTTGAGCCTGAAGCAGCCCAAGTCAGTGGGGAAGGAGAGAACTGGGGCGGTGGTGACAGCTTCTTTGAGGGTGCGGAAGGCATTGTCTTCATCCATGCCCCAGTTCCAAGCCTGGGTCTTCTGGGTCAGCTTGTGGAGCAGGCATGCTTTCTCAGAGAAGTCCTTGATGAACCGGCAGTAGAAATTTACGAACCCCAGGAAGGACTGCACCTCCTTCACCTTGGTTGGGGTGGGCCAGTCAAGGACTCCATGGATCTTTATGGGGTCCATTGCAACGCTACCTGTCAGGGCTCGGTCCTCGATCAGGGACAGCCCAGCCTCAGGCCTAGGTGTGTGCGATGTTCCAGGTGGCTGGGTGCTAGACCCTGTCCTCAGCTCCTCAAACTCACTGAAGGGACTAAGTGGGGATTGAGTTGTCATGTATTACAGAGGGTAACTACAACTTGCCTAAGCAGGGATTGAGTTGAGAAGAAGAGTAAGTTTCCCTATTCCCTGCTTGGCTGCTATAAAAGGGAAGTGTACTGTACAGTTCATAATGTGACTCTGGGTAGAAGCCGAGCATGTTCCCACAACTCGGAAAAGGTGTCACATGGGTTAAGGCGAGTTGCTTGCCTTGACCCACGTGATTTTTCCTGCAGGCTCACATGCGGGCTCTAGTTGTGAGAGATATGTAGGGATGGGGAGGTCAGGGAAGTGGGGGAAGTGGGGGAAGTCAGGGAGGGTGGTTCTGAGGTGTGGTTGGGTGCCCTGACAGCGGGGTCAGGGGCCGATCCCTGACACTACCCTCCGAGATGATGAGGCTGAGATACTCGATCCGGGTCCGCTCGAACTTGCACTTCTCTGGCTTCAGGAAGAGCCTCCTCTTTCGCAGCGTTTCCAGGACCTCCCGGACGACCCTCTGATGTTCCTCCAGGGTAGCCGTGAAGATGAGGATATCGTCCATGTAGCAAATAACAACTTCCCAGTCGATGAAGTCCCTGAGGATGTCGTTCATCATCATTTGGAAGGTTGCAGGGGAGTTACACAGCCCAAAGAACATTACCATGGGCTTGAACAGCCCCCAGTTGGTTGCGAACACTGCCTTCCACTTGTCCCCATCCTTGATCCAGACATTGTTAAACCCCCAGCGTAGATCCAGGGCAGAGAAGTACTTGGCACTCCGGAGGCGGGCGAGGACATCTGAGATAAGCGGGAGTGGGTACGAGTTCTTCACAGTAATCTCATTCAGCTTCTGGTAGTCCTGTACTAGGCATAGTGACCCATCTTTCTTTTTGACAAAGAAGACTGGTGCCCCCATTGGAGACTTAGACGGTCATATGCACCCATTCTGTAAGTTCTTGTGCAGGAACTCGTCCAGCTCTCTCTGCTCCGGCTGCGAGAGGGGGAAGGTCTTTCCCCTGGGTAGCTTGGCATCTGGTACCAGGTCTATAGTGTGGTCCCAGGGCTTCCGGGGGGGAAGCTGGTCGAAAGCTTCTTTTGAGAATACATCCCGGAAGTCCTGGTAGTGCTCCAGCACCAGCATCTCAAACAATGCAGGCTCTGCATCTGGGTCGCGGGCCTCCTGGGCCATCCGCTGAGAAGGGGTCGTGGTGGCTCTTAGGTCGTGTCCCCAGCCTGGGGGGATGATTGCAGCATAGATCCCATCCCCAGGCTCTAGGGCAGGGTCTCGGTCATCTCATGCTTGTGGCTGTCTACAGGAGGATGGGCAGCAGGACATGACGACCTTCTGTCGTGCCCAGTCTACCTCTGGGTTGTGGTGTAGCAGCCATGAGTGACCTATGATGAGGGATTGCCACCCAAGGTTTGTGACCGTGAAGTGGGCTTGCTCCATGTGCCACCCAAACGTCAGGAGGGCTTCCAGCTCCTCAGTTATGGCTCCATTCTCGTTCAGGGTCCTGTCAACATTATGGACAGGGATAGGCTGCGGGAGTGGGGTTGTCTCGAGCTTGTGCTTCCAGACAAATTCGGGGCTCACGAAGTTCCCGGTGGCCCCTGAATCTAAGAGGGCCAATACAGACACTGACGCGAGTGAGGTTAGAGTAGTCAGTTTGACCATGAGGTTAAGGGATCTGGGGGATTGCTTGGAAAGAACGTAGATAGCGGGCAGGGATACTGCCACTTCAGGCATTCCCTCTGTGGTCCTTCTACTCTCACGGGTTGAGGATGCAGTTTTCCTCTTTTTCTTTGTGATAACTCGGTGAAGTTTTGGCATTGGCACTGACTTACGCACGCTGCGGTATTTACATGAGCTATCCTCTACAGGTGGCTGGGATGCATCCCTCACCGGTCACCTTCCTGAAAATCCCCCTGAGTCTCTGTTTCCAGCTCTGCTTCCTCTGCTTCTGGTCCTTCAGTCAACTGCCTTTTCAGCCCTTCCATCAGTGCTCGAAGGTCCTCAGGGTGGAGGCATCACGCCCAGTGGACCCTGGGGTGTGGGCAGTCTCATGGGATGTGCCCCAGGGTGTTACAGTTGTAACACCACCTCTGGTCAGTTCTCGAGCAGTTGAGATCCATTGGCTGTGGGCCTGCTCCTGTTGTGGGGCAGGCTGCTGGGGTAGGAGGTGGAGGTGTGGGCACGGGTCAAGGGGGCGTGGGTGTGGGTCGTGCATGAGGTGGAGTCACGGTCGACAGGGGTCAGGTCGATGGGAGCAGGGGTTTGGGTGGAAAAGTATGTGGTTGGGTGGCTTGGAAGCATCACCACTGGTTGTCCAGGAGGGTGGCCTCATGTTTCCACTCTGCCCAAGTAGTGGGCATGGGGCGGAGCCGGTATATGCTCTCCTGGAGGCAGGAGTTGATGGCCTGCTCAAAACGGTCAACCAGTCCCACATCGTCCAGCCTCAAGGTGGGTCCCAGTATTTCAAACTCTTGGATAACTTTGTCCACAGAGTCGCTTCCCTGGCAGATGGCTGCCAGCTTCTGTCTGGCTGTGGCTTCCCGGTTCGGGTCCTGGAACATGGCATCAAGTTCAGTGTTGAACTCATCCATGGTGAGGGAGGGGGAACCAGCTGTCAGCAACGTGATCGTGCATTGTGTTGCCCATGCCCCTGCGGGTCCTCCTTTCATGTAAGACAACATGAAAAGGATTTGGGAGAGGGTGGTGGGGAATTCAGCCATGTGAACATGGAAGTAAATCCCACACTCGGCCTTGAAGTGGTCGAGGTCCTTGCTGGCTCCTGAGAAGGGAGTGGGGGGGGGGGCGACCTTGGGTGGTTTGGGTCTGGGTGCAGGTGCAGGTGCAGGGGCTGGTGCAGGAGCGGGTGCTGGTGCAGGTGGGGGTGGGGGATGGTTGTGGGCCTGGCTCTCCACAATGGCTTGGAGCTCCTGAAAGCAAGCTAGCAGCTCCTCATACTGCTCTTCTGACACCATGGCTGGGGAGGCAGGGGAGATGGGGGAGGTGGGGGAGACGAGGTTGAAACCTTCTTCTGCTGTCAGGGATGCATCCAGGGTGGAGGGGGCCCAGGTGTAACGCCTGGCAGAGGGACCCTCTCGGGGAGCGAAGCGGGCATGTGTGCTGACAGGCCCAACCTGGGACTGTAGTCCCTGGCCACTTAGACTGAAGTGGAAAATGTGAGAAGAAGGTTACTTCTTCAGTTCCCACTTCAGGTGCATTTATGTACATGCAGCTTGGGTCACATGGTGGGTGCCACATCACCATCAGAGAGAGCCGCAGCCATCTGGGTGTCCCCGTGGGGGATCCCAAGGGCATCCACTGCAGGTGCACTGTAGGAGAAATAATATTCAAAGAATAAAACAATGATCTATCAGAATAGTCAACGAACAGGTGACAAGTTCAGACATTTAACAGATCTCATGATCTTTATGAGACTGGACAGACATTAGAAGATCATTATAAATTATCTACACCCATGTAGCATGAGATTTAATCTACTACAATCATGCCTAGAACCTGGCATAGGTGTAATATTCAAAGAATATATCCCTACAACAAGAAAATAGCACATAGACGGCAGAATAAGAAGGAACATTGGGAAAGAAATGTGAATATCTCGGGAACCAGTAAACTTTTGACTGTAATCTTTTTACCATCTGAAAGGACTGTTTCTTAACTTTATCCACGGTTTTGTTTCATTTTAAAAGCTTCAAAACTGACGGAGATATTGCTCAAACGGCGAAACACCTTATAATTCTTACAAAAAGTAATGTGACTCAAGGGAAATATATTGGTGCCCGGAAGTCTGGCGGACCGAATACCATGTGATAGAGTATTCCCCGGCGCGGGCGGACAGTTTTTGATCGCATCAGAAGAGGAGAAAATGCTAAAAAACCAGATCTTGTATATTTTCCCATGATTCATCAAAACTTTTTGATTTTAAGCTCAAATAAATCGGAACAAAGGAATGATTGATGATCTGGATCTCGGATCATAAGCATAAAGTGATTTAGAAGTCCGCAGATCGGTTAATTAATTGGGAAGGCTCTAGAACATTAGTAATGATGCGGCTTCACAAAAAGGGGTCAATTAGAGAACAGTCTAGAAAGTTCCTTTATAGCCGAGTCATTTCTAAAGATAACCGTTCTTAATTAAGGCGGTGTAGAGCATAGCTTCAGCGCTACAAGATCCTGCTAAGATTGGCCCAATAGACAAAGAAATGAATTACTTATTGCTGAGTCATGTCCTAAGTCCATTATTAAGCTTACACAGCCCAAACCCCTATATCATTCTAGAACTATCTATAATACAAATGTAGCACATGTAACTAGTGCGAGGCGTGGGAGTAGAGAGGCCTCTGAAAAGCATAAAAGGCTGCCGCTTCTGCCCCCTCTCAAACCTCAGGTAGAAATAAAAGTTTAATTCTCCTCACCAGTGGTTGGTTCGTTTGCTCCAAAAGATAAAAGCAAATATTAGTTGTTAGCTAATATAAAACTAACACGTCACTCTAAACGTGAGTTAGGGTCAGTTAGACACAGCTGAACAAAAGTGTCATAGTGAGAATTAGTGAGAATTTGGTGGAGGGACTTCTTAATTGAATAATCTCTCAGCAATACTTGGTTATCACACCACAGGAGAAAAGTGAGCGATCCTGAACCTGCTAGATAACTAGCACGCACTCTAAGCGATAGAAAGAGCAGTTTGGTCACTCCTGTATTGAGTAACATTTATTGCGGAATTATTTTATTAGTAGTTTTCCTTCAGTAAATTATCAGGAAAATCACGTCCTACTGAAAAGTGGTATATCTAGGTGTAATATTGACTAGAAATCATAGTAAAGTCAATATAAAATTTTATCCGTAGACGATCTATACGTCAGGTGAGATCATTGGGGGGTGTTTATTGTTGTTTAGACAGTGAACAATCATATATTTGGCAACCAAAACATGGTCAGTACACAAATCAGCACAAACTCTAATATCGTTATTGGACGTAGGAAACTGGTTACATAAGGTGATCCAGCTCCGCTCCTTCAGTGCATGCTAGGCGTAGTGGGAAGTCATCTGGGGTGTCTGAGCCGGATGGGTTAACAGTACAATGATACAAAGGAAAGTGGTCCATGTAAATAGAAAGAATAAACAGAGAGGGAGAATGAAACAAAGTGTCAGGGCACACCCTGTGACTAGCCCGGACCCGGACCCACGTCTGGACCTGCACCTGGACCTGCATGTGCACCTCCGCCCTGCATGCTCCATGCGCCGCATGCTCCAGGCCCGGTTCCTACCCTTCATGTGACTTCCGGGTATCCCCGGAAGTTTTCGCCATATTGGGGCCACTGTGGGAAAGTGAGAAGTTAACCTTCTTCTCACTTTCTTACCCACAGTAGCTATGCCCTGAGATGGGCTGTGTTTACAGGCCAGACTGTGGACTGTAGAGAGGGGTCATGGGGACCCAGGGTCCGTCCCCTGACACAAAGGAGAAAGAGGAAAGAGAGAAGAGGGAGGAGGGAGGAGGGAGAAGGATGGGTAACAGGGGAGCAGGTGAGGTGGGCCCAGGTGGGCCCAGGTGGAGCTGGGTCAGGTGGGTGTGCCCTGACACCCAGATCACCACTATCACTTGAGGTGGTGTCATCTTCCACCCTACGGCCAGTGGAGGGGCCAGCCATGTTGGCGGGAGCATTAGATGTGCTCCTGGTGTTGTATCTCAATGACATCAAGAGGATGTGTCAAGTCATTCAACAAGTTCACATGAGAACTTGATCGAAGTCATGCATTGTCAGGGGCTGACGATGCATGCATTGCCAAATGGAGTTTCGGCACCGGTAATGTGGTGCTGAGAATGGAAAGGAAATATAGCATAAAAAAGTGAAGGGTTTCTTGCTTGTTTTGGGGACAGTACATTCCGTTCCCCTGTTTGCCTCAGGCCTCAGATGGTCCGTCTAAGTATGCGCTTTTAGTTGCTGTATATTGACAGGGTAGAAGTCAAGGCTGATCCGCCTTTTACAGCTACCCCGAGGGTTTATATACATTCTAATGCATTCTCAGCACAAATAAATAGAGAAGCTTCTGCAACGCTAAATTAGCGTCACGACATAATTATCAGACAACACAACATTAATTGATGTTGTGGGTGGAATATAGACATGGGCCGGGGCCTCACATTAGGCCATGTGACTTGTTCCCTTAAAAGCCACGCTTCTCTTTCTTATTTTGGCTTTTCCGGACTTATCCATGATGGCCACATACTATATTCAATCATCTGAGTTAATTTCTTTTTCCCTCAGTTCTTGTGTGAGACTGAGGTCAGTTACTTGCTCTTTATTCTACATCTTGTTACTCATTGTATATTTAGATTATCCAACAATTATTCTGTTAGTTCTGAGTGGAAGGTCTGCTGTAAATGCGATGTTCCAAATATGGCAACCCACTTCAGTGCAGTCCAGAATGTACTTTTCTCAATAATTTACAGGTTGATTCAGTCCCAAATTATATATTTTGGAAGCTATTCAAATGGGCTATTCATCAATGTAAAGTGTGTTGACACTGTGGGAAACAGTCCTGACACCCCTTTAGACAGTAGTCAGCATGAGCACAGACATTGAGTTATCCCAAAGACTCGTGTCTGAAAAAGTATTTTGCGTTTTTCTCGATAATTTACTGGTCAATTTAGTCCCAAATTATATGTTTTGGAAGCTATTCAGGTGGGCTATCCATTGGTGTAAAGTGTGTGGAAACCGTGGGAAACAGTCCTGACACCCCTCTGGACAGTGGCCAGCATTGTGCACAGACAGTGAGTTGGACAGCCAATTTCGCATTTTTCTCAATAATCTATTGGTCAATTCAGTCTCAAATTATATATATTCTGGAAGCTATTCAACAGGGCTTATCCAACTATGTAAAGTGTGGCTAAACCATGGGAAACAGTCTTGACACCCTGCTGGACAGCAGCCAGCAAAATGTGTACAGATTATGAGTTGGGAGCAATATTTGTTGGGTATTGATCATTGTAATGAATTATAGAAATTCATATAAAACCCGATGGTCTACCTTATATGCCTGGGCTCACTGGCCAAGTGGTAGGGTGTCAGGGACGCGTCCGGGGTCGAGAGGGCCCGGGGGTAATGCCCGGCACTGAGGCCGTCGCGGGGTGTGGAGCGGGCGTGCGTACTGGCGGGCCCGATCCGGGACAGTGGTCCCTGGCCACTCAGACTGAAGTGGAGAATGTGTTATTATTATTAAAGAGGAAAACTATACTACTTACCTGAAGTGGAGAATGTGAGAAGAAGGTTACTTCTTCGGTTCCCACTTCAGGTACATTTATGTACATGCGGCTTGAGTCACATGACAGGTGCCACGTCATCCTCGGAGGCAGCCGCAGGCATCCGGGTGTCCCCGTGGGGGATCCCGAGAGCGTCCGCTACATGCGCGCGTGCTGGGCACAGCGGGAAGCCGTCCGGGGTGTGTGGGCCGGACGGGTCAATAGTACATCGATACAAGGGAAGGTGGTCCGTGTAGATAGAAAGAAATAAACAGGAAGAGGAAGATGAGAAGAATGAAATAAAGAAAGGGGAAAGAAAAGGGAAAAGAGGGGGGAGGAGAGGGAGGAAGGAGGGGGGAGGGGGATAGACAGCGGGGAGCGGGTGTGGTGTGGCCGGGTGGGCCCGGGTCAGGCGGGTGTGCCCTGACATAGGGTTGCTATAGACTGTATTGGTGCTTCAATATAATAGGTATGTGTAGTATGTGTTCATATCCCCTAGGATGTAGGGTTGTCTGTTTGAACCCCTGAAGAATATCTGCATTTCTTTTTGGGCTATTGCCCTGTGGTCACGTTGCAATGCATTTAAACTCAATGGTCCCATTGCACCACAGGGTGGCTGTTGCAACATCAAGTAATCAACACAAGACTTGCATTGCCACCGATCTGTTTTGGCCATTGTATTGTGTTGCATTGAGTTATAATGTATTGATACAGATTTGTATTTTTTCGGACACTACACACACACACACATCTCTGACATGTCTCACCACATAAAGGGCACACAGAGAGCAAACAGAAAGACTGAGACAAGACCCTCAAAACTCATTCTGCCATCAGCAGTGAGTTATTGATCATGTCTCGGTGTTTGTCATGACCCCCCAAAAAGAAATATCAAATACACAGTACTCGGATGCTGGGACCAGTTGTTGAAACTCCAACATTCACTCGTGTTTTTATCTATGTCACTCCCTCTCTCATGCTCACTGCCCACACATGCACATGCACAAGTGTTAACACTGTTGAAATGCTTTATGACAAATATACCTAAAACCTCGGCCATGTATCACTATGTAGTATGATTGATTCAGGGACTAATTTTTCCAAGTAAGCTGATTGATGAGGAATATGCATGAGCTTTTGCATGCCATTTCATGCCGGATATTGGTTGAAGATCGGGGGCATCTGTAACTTTTCATGTAGGGCCGCTCCAAAAGAAAAGAAAAAAGTAGAGCCAGCGCAAGAATAGATGCCATTTGCTGCAACAAGCTTCGCAATTGATTGATATCCTTTTGAGGAGGCTCCGGCTAATCCCGTGTGCAACAGCAAACTTCCCACATCGACTCATCCACTTGGTGCACGGACGCTTTCGAAATCTGCTTATAAACTGAACCCCGAACCAGTTACAACCGATTCTTTACCACTCGGGCCTTTTGGCTTAGATCAAGTGTAGTATCAAGTTTAACCACTTAAACGGTCCCATTGGGATCTAATTGGTTATCATATTTTTGATGCCCTCTGCCTCTTTGAGCCTCTGCTTGCAAGCTCTTGGTTATCATGACCCTGCCATTGCACCATCGGCAGGCGTTGTGAGGGGTTCCTTTTTTTTGATCTGAAAAGTTTAACTCCTAATCCCAATCGCGAGTACAGGAATGGCATGATATGGTTGTTGATCAATCTAATTATTTCACTTTGGCGGTGCATGAACCCCCCGAAAAAACTTCCTAATCCACAGGTGACTATGTAAACCCCTGAACCCCTGAGATTGTTGTTTTGGTTCATGCATCGACGCCGAGGCTAACCCCCGCTCCCGCCCCTCCCGCTCCCGCTCCCCCCGCATGCCTGCTGTTTTCCGCTCTGCGCCTTTGCCTCTGCATATCCTTGTGCATGATGAGAAGTCCAAAAACGATATCGTCCAAACGCTGAGAGGCCTCTGGTGATGAGATGATAAGTGAGGCTGGAGCACCGGTTGCAGATTTATTCGAGCCAAAGAGACGTTCGTTCTTCTGGTAACGCGCCAAAGCGCTCCCATATGGATCGTATACCTAAAAAAAAGAAAGGGGGGCGGGGGAGTCGCACGACTTATATATCAGGGAACTCGCCACGAGAAGGAGGTTGCGCCAATGTCATCGACGCACAATAGGTCCTTTGGATTTCCATTTCCACTGACCATTGGGGGTTGAGAATAGCCTTGAACTATTTGATATTACATCAAGTATTAAAAAGAACAGTCAGAAAAGTACTAACGATGAAAACATCCCCTTTTCCGGTAAATAATCCTTAACTTTTACCATCGTCCCATTATTCCCCGAGGTCTTCATCACATCTCTCCTGGTCGTATCATGCCATTCGAACTTGACGATCTCGACAGATTGTCCATCGATCACACGCGAGACGGTGGTGTTGTCCGCACGGAAGAAGTGATTCTCCGAAGTGATGGTGTAAGCTATGGAACCGTTTGGTGCGTAGATTCGAGTGTTTTGTAGGCTGGTGTTGGAGAAGGTGTACTCGATCATTGTGTGTGTGTGTGGGGGGGGTGTCTGTGATAGTGAGAAGTGAGAAAAATCGGTGCGTACTTGGAAGTGGTTCTTGCTCTCGCTAAAGGACGATTTTTATATATATGTACCTGTACCGCTTACATAGCAGCGAGAGGGGGGAGGGCGCCGCATTGTCGAAGCCACAGTTACAAACAAAGAAGAAATTGGCGCGGGTTTGGATGAGAGTGTGATCCCCCTAATTGATTGATTAGGAAAAAAAAAAAACTTATGGTGGTCGCTCACGTACCATTCACACATGACCGTCTGGGGCAGGACTTCCACAGCCTCTATGAAGGACGGGCTTCTGATACGTGTGCATGGGTGCGCAGCGTATCGCTTCCATGCCATGCCATCATTCCCGAATATTCATCGAGAATATTAATGTGCGCATGATTTCTGCGTGAGAGCTTGGCGGAGTATGTGACGATGTTGCAAAGCCCCCATTGGGAAAGAAGTTGAAAAGAAGTCGGCCCCATGCATATGGTAGCCAGGCATATATCCGCGAACCTACCGTAGGACTACTATAATATCAGCGGGCTTATCCTACGCACCCTAATTCGTAAATAGCCGCATCTTGGTAAGACTTGGTAAGCTGAGCCAAACCCGAGGATGATACATCGGCGGCCACGTGCGCTGCTGACGCGCCGCCTAAACGCGAAAGTGGCAATGAATACAATACAATACGGCCAACTGTTTGGAGAGAACAACACTTACAAGCCTAGAACAGTCCAATCAACCTTGCTATACCCATGCGGACGGGACAATGCCACGCCGATTCCCCCCCCCCCTTCTTACTCTAACGTCACCAATTCTGTGAAGTACAGAGGACTCGTGTACCCCTATACTTACTCCCCCCTAGCTTTAATCTGGTATAGCATCTCGACTCTTTGACCTAATCGGTAACAAATCTTGTGATCAATTACGTGGACCATCTTTCATGGAAGCACCGAGGGCAATGTGGAGGCCCTGCTCTTTTTTCCTTCATGTGGTATGTATGTCATACGGAGAGACCCTTTGATCAGCTCGACTCGGAGCTTCTGAAATGAGCAGAGCTAGAACTCGGTGAGTCAAGCGCCCGTTGACAAAGCAAAGAGCCGCGCTCGTCTATCTTATATTTGCTGTGCATGGGCGGCCGACTTGCACGATGCGAATTAAAAAGCCGCTGTAGCGAGGCCACAAAATCGAACCGTCCCCTTTCGATCAATTGCGGCGCCGGCTTTGCCTACCACAGTCAATATGAATATCCCTCCTCTCGGCTTGGTTAATCACGCCCGGCGAGACCCCCCAGCTGACCTGAGCAACACCGCACTCTGCTTTTTCCCACTGACGTGGGACAGAGGAGCAGGCAGACAGACCACCAGTGAAGCGGCTTGTGCTCGGCCATATATATCTACAAGCCCACTCGCGGGCCTCGTTGTTTTCGGACCCAAAATGCAATGATTTTATATGGGATGTGGACTTTGCGGCGCACATATATTAGATGAGCTGATGTGATCCTGGATGACTGTGGAAGCACTCCACAGCAATATTATAGCGCCGTTGGAGTTGCTCCCCAGCGCTAGAAGAGCTCCAAAGTACAAAGACGCACCTCTGGAGAGCGCTTCCGCTCCACACCCAGACTATATAGATGCAGCGAGCAGGCGAATGATCTATTCACATATATATGCGTGTTCAAGTCCAAATATTGGGCATCCTTGTAATCAGTACGGGTGAGTCATGAAGACGACGGAGGGGGATAGCATAACTACAGTTTTTTTTTTCTACCAACTATCTCTGTGGGCGCCGCGTCATCAGGACTTCTCCCTATCTTTCGGCCTCTTTCTTTTTTATGACTACTCAAGTAGTACTATGTACTGATGGTTGATCTTGTCGGTACTAAGACAGCAACCCCATCATTCGTTCATAACCACGATATATGAATCATATTTCGGAAGGCAATGCATGGCCAACGCGAACACGAACACGCACAATGCATGATATATCCTTCATGCGTTCACAATACGTTTGGCGCGCTTTTCACTCGTGTTTTTATCCACGTCGCTCTCTCTCATGCTCATTGCCCATGCATGCGCAGGTGTTAACGCTGTACCTAAAACCTCGGCCATGTAGTATGATTGATTCAGGGATTAATTTTTTTAAGCTGATTGATGAGGAATATGCATGAGCTTTTGCATGCCATTTCATGCCGGATATTGGTTGAAGATCGGGGAGCATCTGCAACTTTTCATGTAGGGCCGCTCTAAAAGAAAAGAAAGTAGGGCCAGCGCGCGAGAGAGCGCGAGAATAGATGCCATTTACTGCAACCAAGCTTCGGATAAGTTAGAGGCTCCGGCTAATCCCGTGTGCAACAGCAAACTTCCCACACCGACTCATCCACTTGGTGCACGGACGCTTTCGAAATCTGCTTATAAACTGAGCCCCGAACCACCTCCAACCGATTCTTTACCACTCGGGCCTTTTGGCTTAGATCAAGTGTAGTATCTGTTCTTTTAAGTTTAACCACTTAAACGGTCCCATTGGGATCTAATTGGTTATCATATTTTTGACGCCCTCTGCCTTTTGAGCCTCTGCTTGCAAGCTCTTGGTTATCATGACCCTGCCATTGCACCATCGGTAGGCGTTGTGAGGGGTTTCTTTTTTTTGCTCTGAAAAGTTTAACTCCTAATCCCGATTATATGATATCAATCTAGTGCTTGTCGCAATTATTTCACTTTGACGGTGCATGAAAACTCCCTGATCCACAGATGACTATGTAAAGCCTTGAGATTGTTGTTTTTATGGGGTTGGTTCATGCATCGACGCCGAGAGTAAGTTCATCACTCATGTCACTGTACATATATATATATGTATCTCTCCTTTGCCTCCCATCCCTGTTTGTGAATCGATCCAGGAGTAGATCGATGGTGCCGCCCGTTGATTAGGATATCGGATGCTTGCCGCGATTAATTCTACACCCCAGTTCTAAGCGCGAAACGAGATTTAGTGTTTCATTCGTAACACGAGGACCTTCCGATGCATAAATACTGAGGCACTGAGATTATGGATGCTGTGCGGCTCGTATCACGGTATATAACGTATCCGTACGTATAAATGCTTGGTTCACGCGTCATCACTGACCCTCGTTACCAAAGTGGCTCTATATTCCCCCACTCGCTCTTCTCCCTTGCGTCCCAATATTCTCCCTTATATTCCCACTCATAACCCAGTTCCCCCTTGCCTTCAACCCGTCTGAACCACCTGGGCGTCCATTCTTCATCTCTATCTTCCCTTTCCTTCCTCCTTTGTCTTTGAAGAGCTTCGCTTTGAGCCTTCCCTTCTTCCGCGTCATCCACTCTGCCTTCTTCCAACGCTCTCTGCTCAGGTCTGAGTCGGGAGTCCGTCGGCGGCAGGGTTCCGTCAAGGTCACTCGTAATCTCGTTCAGCGTGATCGCGTACGACGTGAACCCGTAATACTCGGGAGCGTTCTCTGGAAATTCGGATGCGCGCCATAGGACGTGAAGATGAGAGCCAGATTCATCGAGAAGTTCGGAGAATGACTGGTGCCAGCGCCCCCGCAGCTGAACGGATGGATGAGAGGGCGAAATGATTTGCCCAACCACTTCATCGCGTGCTCCCCAAAACCCTCCGGCTTTAAACTCGAGGGTACAGGATAAATGTGGTGTGGTGGTGTGAATTGTTAGGTGGCCAACATGTTCCAGGTACTTCTCTCCTGCGATGAGATTTCGCATGAATGACGATGGCTTTTGCCTGAGGTGTAGTTGGAGTGAAAAACAAAGAGCACATCGAGGTGTTACACGAACCAAGAATACGTCTCATTGCCTATCTTCAAGTACGTTGTCCCGAGCGGCACAATTTCCAATGATTTTCCTGAAATGGGCGCAAGCGACATATTGAGAAAAGACGAGGAAGCAGCGCTAAAACCAGAACGGCACAAACCCCAGAATTTATTCTTTGCTCCGCTGGTTCCCCAGAACTCCCATCCATCCCCTTCCGCGTGACAGGCCATGATAGGTGGATGGTGTGAAACCTTTTCAGCGATAAAATTGGTCCGAATATCCTCAAACGTTTCACCTAACATCGGATTGCTGGTCCAATAAGAAGTATTAGCCCAGAGGAAATAGCGATCGATTACACGTACAATGGCTTTCGACTAGCACGCAGCTTTGTACACGCGTATCCAGAAACAACAAACGCTGCGACGTATGTCAAGCGCTTGATAGGATCGGATTCGGCCGCTGCTTCGGAAAGAAGTGAGTGGTATTCCAAGTCCTCAGCCATACTGAGGGCGAAATCGTGAGTAGTGACACTATGCGGTCGACCATACCATTGGACACGTACTGCTGCAAGAGCGAGAGTGGTTCGTTGAAGGTGACAGGGAATGAAACAGTTGACAAGTCCTGATGAAATACTTGGCATTAGAAGTTGGCTACAACGTAGGCCGGTTTCACGCACTTTGCCAACGTTTCGCTTCAGTACCGTGAACAAGCTTAATTGCTCCCCACTAGTTGGCGCAGGAAGCTGCTTTCTACGCACAATGTGTTTCCCAGAACTGCGAGCAGGTATCATCATTGATACAGAAGATGCCGCAGAATCCTGAGGATGAGGAAGCGGTCCCGATTCTAGTTCCTCATCGAAAGAAGCCCGCGCTGGCGTAACAAAACCAGATGTACTACCATTAAATGAGCCCTGAATAGTTTCCTCACCATCATTCTCATCTTCACCGTCGCTGCCCCCATTACGCTCGTCCTTGGACCCGCGAGGCTCATCGATTGAGACAAACTCAATGCCTTCCTCTTCGGCGTCATACCAGATACTATCTCCAGTTGAACGCTTTGAAGACAATGTTGTGATTGATCGACGATGGTTGACTCCGCTGTCGTTAAATTCGTGCTGCAATGAAGGTGATCGTGTCAAGATTGTTGTATGTGCTGGGCTGTATGTGTAGAACGGCTTCGGGGCCTCTACTGAAGAACTGCTTTGAGGTGGGAGTTCTTCGGCGTGCGCATCTAAGGTCGGTGGTTGTGAAAGAGGAGTGTACGAGTGAAGGAGTGGGTGCGATAAAACCGGACTTCCAGTGAGCGATGGAGAAAGGTGAATGGAATCAAGGAGATTTAGCAGTGCAGAATGCTGAGACTTGAGGAGACTAAGATTTTGAGCTAAACGGTCAAAAAGGCCCGTTGCTGATTGACCATGAGATTCGATGGATATAGGATTAACATCGGGGGTGGTAGGGTGAGATGAAAGGTGCATGTTGTCTGAAAGGGAGTCAGACTGGGCGATAGAGGATGTAGCTATGCTTGTATGGGGTGAAGATCCGTGTTTATTCTCATCAGGACTGTCATGATTGGAGCCTAAACAGTAGGAGGTCAGAGGCACGAAGCCATTATTCCAGGAAAGGGATTAGTGCTCAAACTTTTACGATGGAAGATGCCAAATATGCTCCGATGGCCACTTTCGTGATGATGAGGATCTCTTGTGTCGTCTTTTTCCTTTTCCTTCTTGTTCCTTAATTCAGCACGCGATAGCTTCTTTTTGAGAGAGGCCATAGGTTTCTCGTCTACGACTGTATATCTCTTCCCTTCATCTATAGACGCTTGCATCGAAGTGATAGTCGAATCCATCTGCCCTAAGACGAGTGCTAAACGAGATGATACTGATGTGACGCGTCCGAGCGACTGTCGAGGAGACCGGTAGCCATAGGGTGAAGACGAAGTGGCTCTTTGTACATTTGCGTCAAATATTTCGGATGATGTTCGAATAATCAAAAATTTCCTAACGATGTCTCCTTTAGATGGAGGAAAGAAGGAGAATTTCAGATTGGTTCGTACCTGAATGCCGAAAGCCACATGTCATAATCGAATTTCTTGAGACACCTTATATGAAAGGTTGATGTTCCAGAGTCGATATGCAGCTGTCGTCAATTTCACCGCCATTGCATGTTGCGGTTAGGGGTCGGAGCCAAATGTTCAGTCCATGTTAGGGAAAGAAGTAGCTAATAATTCACCTCTTTCGCGCGGTCACTGGAAGAGATCGTAGCTAAACGCAAAACAAGATGGTCGCGAACGTTCCCGTTTGGCTGTGTGGCGTACGAAAGGTCCCCGTCGGACTTCAGGGTAAAGTATCTGCGCGCATATCCTAGTGGCAGGAAGACCTCAGCACAGCGCGACGCCATCCATTACGCACATATACCTTGCATCCTTTTTCGCCTCTTCTTGAGCACCCATCCTTGGCAAATAATGGCAACTGGTTGCTAACGAGTACATCATTAGCTCCAGATTGGACTGAGACAATGAGATACTTTGGAATTCACTAACATCCGTCATTGGTGGGCTGGATAAAGTAGCGGAAGATTGAGCCAGTGAATGTGTCGTCGTGGACATTGATGCCAACTTCAGCTTCACCAAGGCGAGAGCATAGTAAATAAACTTCCGGTGGCTATGTATTCGTTCGTGGGAAGCTGATCCAATGCATGATGTGAGTCACAAATATCAAACAGCGCCACTGAGAACTCACCAACCTGGATATTTTATCAGCTATACACCCATGTACGCTACTACGTGACGCGACGGGATGGCCGCACTGCCGCTCCCACGGGCCGACAAGACAAGTTCTCACGAGTCAGTTCTGCCACTTACATCGTTCAGGCTCCTCAGACAGTTCTTTCCATGATCAATCGAGTAAAGCTTTTGGCCCTTTGTGCGGCATTAAGTTGTTCCTCAGTGCGTTACCTCATAGTCGTGTCAACCGCAGAGGGGACGGGAACAATCCCACACACACACTTTATCTCAAATTTGTTCGACACATGTTGAAGTTCGGTATATGGACACTAGCAATGCGCAGCTGACTCTGACAGCCTCTGCGTTAACCCCTTTCCTGGTTTATCTATCCGTCTTTTGCTCCTGAACTCACTGAAACGGATCAGTAAGAGACTAACTGTAAAACACTGCCTCGCACCAAAGCATGAATGAAGCTCGTGGACATGTCTCTGGACTTCATTGTATTCACCAAGTACTAACCCCCTCCAAAAACAAAGAGAGAGAGTTGAGGAGACTCCAGGAATGCACTCGAGCTTGCTGAACCCCTCGAGCGTGTTGACGATCTTTGTAGATGCGTGTCTGGTTGAGATGCTTCCACAACATTTGGCGTATTTACCTTAAGTACTCAAGTGACAAGAAACAAAGGAGAGGGAGGAGCGTACCTCTCTTCTTAGCTCTGGGAAATGCACTCGGGCCTTGCTGAACCCTTCGAGCGTGTTGACGACCTTGCAGATGGTGACTCTGGTTTCAGAGATGCTTCCACAACATTTGGCGTATCTGAAACGTTCGCATTATCATGCAATGACTGTCCACGCTTTATGCATGGGGGACGCCGAATGATGTGTACACCTGTCCCGGCATGACACCTATGACTTTTGGTCTGATATCCTGACTGGGTGAATGGTGCATCCAGGGGCTTGGAGCAGGATCCAGCATCAGTGAACCTTACTCCATCTTAACCAGAGGGAGCTGCCCATACAACAAACACCGACGCTGCTCTTGCCAAACGGAAAGGGGACGACCGGGGCGCATTGTGGCGTAACAGAAATTTGCGCAGTGGTCTGTTCTGACAAAATGCTAATTTCTGAATCGTTGAATTACATTTCACAAGCTCGTTGGAAGTACACGGGTGGAGCCCGATCAGGTATTCCTACAGGGCTTATTCGATCAGGCAGGAACAAACCTCCAGTATTGGACAGTCTCGGGATCCTCGCTGTACCAGAGTACGGCGGAGGTGCGATCAGTGGAACTCCCATGGTGCCCGATGTCCAAGCTCAAATTGGTCTTTGAAATGAATATTCTGTGAAGACGGAATTAGGGAATCACAAGAATTGGTGGCACGGATTTAACAAAGCGAACCTGCAACTGTCATTCGAGTTCGTTTTCTCCTCGATCGACCAATCATATTTAGGGCTTTCGGTTGCAGAAACATGCCTTCCGACTTCAATCGTCCCCTCTAGTCCGAGGTACCTGGCGCCTCTGTTGGACTTGATATGGTACAGGCCAGCGCCTCTGCTCTCGAAGATCCACTAGGGTCCGACGTTTGGAGGCAGGCGGTGCCACAAGACAGATGAACCCCCAAAATGGGCCGCAACAAATTGATTTAGACATCCACAACCTCAAAATCAGTTATATGGTCTCCATACCTGCTGGTTGGCGCGCTTGTGAGTTCGATAACCGAAAACGGTCCTGAAGGGGTAGTTCCAATTAGCGTCGTCTAGGTGTCCAAAGTGTCCCACTTACTGTCCGTAACGAATGCGAAGTTGGGAGGCTTATTAGACCAGAACTGAAGTATATCATTCAGAACTTACCTTGTGGTCGCCCTCGCTGAGATCCAGAGCCGTATTGCTTTTGCTGTTAATCAGCTATGCAAAGAAGACCTTAGTATGCCTTTATGTCGTGCACCCATTGGGACGTACAATGTAAGGCACTCCTGGTTTCAAATGCATGATTCTGGCGAGTCGTTGAGGTGAGCCCCCCAACGAAAGCGAGATGGGGCCTTTATAAGCATACGAGGGGGCAGTGTGTCCCTTTCCCTCTTCTGTGGCTACGTAGTGATTCCGATCCCTACCGGAGAGACTTACGTGATTGGGGCCACTGTTGTACAGCCCATTCCAGAGACAATGGGCCACCTGAGAATCCGGGGAGCTATTGACTGGTAGAATTCGATCCAATTTCTTCATGCAGAAGCCTTGGACGAGTGTGAGTAAGGCACAAGGACTTGAATTTGAAGATCGCCTGGCCCCCAATCGACAGCGTACCCAACCCACGCCTCGGATGATACGTTCGACAATCTGGCACCTGCCATCAGGACGGTCGCAGTCCAAACTCACTGGGCTATCCAACTCAAGGCAGAGGACTATAAAGAGGGTACCAGCAAGTGTGCGCAGAAATAAACGCGAGCATTCAGCCTATGTAGTAGCGGATGCTATAGCCGACGAGAAGAGAGGACGAGGCTAGCAGTCGCTCGACGCTCGACGGTCTTGGCAACTGATAAGGGGTAAAGACGAGATTCAAAATGCTGCGTGCGATTCTATTTCGGAAGATTTAGGAGCGGTAGGGCTGCCGAGATACTGTGAGGAAACGAGTACGAGGGACACCGGCGGTTGTCGTTGATAGCTCGCGGCCATAAATTGGGTAAGTGCAACCCATTGTACACTCCGTCATATGCCATTGATACGCACGCGAACGACGTGAATTGTGATTTGAAATAAAGCTTGGCTCACATGCTTCTTGTTCTCTCTTTCAGATGCCTTCGGCAAGTGTTCCCCTGTCGTGTCCTCAATTCAGAAGTCCCGGCGCTGTCTTGGCGCTATGAGCCGGCTCTGCATGATTACATGATGGGGATTAACTGTATAAGTGGGAACCAGAGAACCCGGAGGTTTTGTTCCGGGAATCCCCGCAGGTCACAGATTATCTCCTAGATAAGTAAGTGTAATGAGGACAGGTGCGCAAGGGAAGGAGCTGGAACGCTTGGGCCAACTAAAGGAACCATCAGACCGAGACACTGAATTCCGACCAGACGACTTGCTTGATCATCCACTCACTTCGCGAAGTCCTCAGCCGACCCGTCTTATAATGGTAGTACACTAAAGTGCCTGATCACTTTGTGCGTAATGTCGCGCGTCAGCAGGTATAGTGAGGGACCAATTAAGGAATCCAGGGACCATACCCCCCACACCAGTCCTCCTGGATAGCCGAGCTTGTGGTCATAGCCGATGTAGCTCACATCACTAGGTCCAGAATGACATCTGTAAGAATGCAAGATATGATCCAGCGCATCCGGTCTCCCCAGCATCCGGATATCTGTGTCGCTGAATCCATTCAACCATAGGGGCTCGCCACTCAACTAGTAGCCGTAACCCGAAGAACCACCCGATGGGCAAGCGCAATTCGTCTCTTACTTACACAAATCTCTGACGTCGATCTGGAGGGCACCATGTTGGCCATCGCTTCATCACAAGCGGCTATTCCCTCCGGAAATCTGGTGGACGCCGGGAGTTCATTGACGAAGTTATTAGCTTGGAAGCGACTATACAAATGCCGTTTTTTTTCGACATATCGATGATTGTCCACTACATCCTGGTAGCATTGGCCTTACGTTTGTGTGAACCGAGGAAGGCGAGTGGCACTCTCACGCATGAGGACCTGCCTCGCACTTGCTCATAAAGCGATCCTAGACAAGCTGCATCCGCACACAGTCGGGATACGTGGCTTGATGCAACTGTGCAAACACGCGCACGGCAGGCTTACGGAGTAGGTGGGCCGTGAATTACAATTGGCCCGGGAAACTCTTCCGCAGGCCCAATTCACAGGATACGTCACATAGGGAAGCCGCGCATTCTAGTGAAACAAAAAACTGACAATATGCCTTGCTGCGTATAGACACTGCGTTTCTGTGTGCGCAACTCGGAAGACGCATGATGATTAGATGTGTATGTTTCGTTTATCAAAAAACTTAGAATCAGTAACGGCTTTGCAATGGGGAAAAATGACCTCTGGGGCCACGTTCTGTCCCCTGCATGGCACTTATACTGGTCTTTTGAGTCGGACTGCAAATTCAAAGTTGCGTCATTGAATCAGCCACTGTTACGTTAAAGATGTAATAGACAATCCAATATTCCCAGGATGGCCCGGGATCGGGTAGCCCGGCCTCGCGCATGTATAGCATGCTGTGGCGTGCAAGTTGATTTCTTGTGTTATCTACGTGTCATGTCTGAACGTGCTCGCGGCAGCTGACGCTCCTTCGATCAGATGATGGGTTACGAGGGAGGATGCTAAGATTGGAAAATGATCATTCTGACATCTACCACTAGGCATGCCTCCCAGGCAGTGTAGTGGCTGATGAAATTTGAACATTTTAGTCTCGCTATCATCAACGTCACCATGGGATGTGGGAGAGAACCCGAGAAAGATGTTGGTTGCTGTGGTGTGGGGTTCGTCACAGTTATTGCAGATGACGGAAAGAATGGCGCAGGTGACAGTGACCTCGTTGTGACTAGAGCGAGCCTGATTTTATATGCTTGCTTGCCTTGGAAGTGTTCTATCGCGCTTCTGGGATCAAGCATCTCCATAATTGTAGCGGTGGAACTTTCCTGTTCTGTTGTACAATATTGTCTGTTGTGGTCATTCCAACCTCCATCACGCCTAGGCTACGGTCTAAGTCCAGCGTTCCCATAGAGCTTATCCGGGCCGAAACTGCGGCTGGGAACATCTGTATGGACGAAGTAGCTGATCGAGCTGGGTGCTTTCTATGTGGGAGAGTGTGGGAGGGGGTCGCATAGTTTCCTTGCTGAGTATCTTTGGTGGAGCCCGGCTAGGTTTAGTTCGGGCTGCTCGAGGACAGGGGTTCATGTTTTTCGGGGTCATGGATAAAGTCTTTGACTATAGGGTGGTCCTGCTGTTGGTAAGGAGTGGCCGAAATTGAAGCAGGTGTCAGTGTGAAGGTGGAGCTGTCAGATCTCGGGTTGTTTTACAAGTGAAGCATTAGCCTCGGCGAGCGTTTGGGGCATATAAATGGTGTCCTTGGGGCCTTCTGAAAGTCGGGCTAGGCCTAGATGTGAATGGAAACGGTGTTCTTCAGTTCCTAGGCAGTACAGTATCCCAGCTTCTGCAAAAGTGGATCAGTGTCCGACGTTAAGCTCCGGGCTATTCAAAATTTGATTGCTAATACGAAATAAAGATACTGTCGAGCAGCTAGAAGGTGATCAAGAGTGTTTTTGTGTGTTGGTTGGAAGGCATCGCTGGTGGACTCGGCAAACGCCGTTGTCTGAATCAAGTCCAAGTAACGGATTACTTACGTCGCATGCTCGGCAAGCGTCTATTGTGGCTAGCGGTGTTTTTCGCCATACACGTATGTGTATGGAGAATATTCCAGGCTCTCACTGCTTATGAAGCGTTAGTTATCAAGTGCAATTGCCACGGGGCTCTCGAGTCTCGGCGGCACATGGTTCTGCAAGTGTAGGGCTCATACCCCATCTTCGGGATATTTCTAATGCTATCATTAAATTAGGCATCTGTTTCTCAAACTACACGATACAGCCTATCTACAGGCCTACCGACCCTTCGAAACCATGCTTGACCTGCACAAAGCAATGGTGCTTGGATCAGAAACTCCCAATATGTTTGAATGCAGGGCTTGGTGATCAAAACCCAGACACGGGGACAGGGAAGGAGGGCGATGTTGACACACGCTGCTTTCGTGAGCAAAATAACCCACTTAATGATCAAGCAGGTTCGAGCATTCTGACGGGAACTAGAACGAGATTCGCCTCGGGATCAGATGATTGTCACCTTATTCCTTCTGACCATCATTGGATTATTGATTGGTGCAGCGGTGAAGACACGCCTGGAGCGAATAGGTTTCGACTCTAATCGAGCATGGTCATCCGGCCGCACCTGGTGGGAGGTATGTGCGGGTTTTTGTTTTGTTTGTTTATTTTTTTTCTCGAGGGATACTGTACTCACGCCTTCATCAGTTTTTTCTCCCATCTCGCCAAGCGGACGTGCCATACTCGCTTGGCGCGACCTCACCATCACGTTCGAGGACCCAGTATGATCGGTTACCAGTGGCAGAAGGTACTGTGGCTTGATTTCCCTGCTAAGTTATAATATATTTCTCTTTCGCTTTTGGTTCATTGTACAATATCGCTGTGGGATAAAAACCCTCCGATCAATCCGGGTTACACTTGAAGTACCAACTTGTTCTAAAGACGCGCGCACACTCTAGTAAATGGTTGTTGGTCTCGGCCTCGCATGCTCCCGGACCGGGACTGCGTGGCTATTCATTTTGGGTAAATTTGAATTGTATACAGTACGCTCTTCCCATGTATGGCTTTATTGTTATCTGTTTACCCTTAGTATCCATCGGCTTGGGGCCACGTTCACGAACACTTTCACGACATCCGTTTCGGCCTGCATATATTAACATATCGCCCGGAGCGTTTCAGCATCTTTTCCGCCATAAAAATTTCCTTTTGTGAAGTCAGAAATAGATTTGTGCGTCTGTTGCGTTAGATTTTGGCCGCCAGATCAAGCCATGGCTGGAATACACGTGTTGACGTTGCTTACTTATGTCGGTACCACAGCCCAGTTCTCACTTGGGGGGTTACAAAAAGCCTCCAACTTTACAGTGTGCTGCGCATCTCCTGCCTTTCCTGATACAACTCCCGACCAAATTTTATCATCCTGGCTGGGTGCTTCAGAGCGATCTGCTTCCTTCTGTGAACTTCTTCGGCGTGGGGCTTTCACCTTGCCGCACAGCAGCTGCTCATAATGCGGTTACGCTCATTCCTTATTACTCTCGCTCTCGATGTCACCGTAATGCAGGTTGTACAAGCATTACGGATAATGCCTCGCATACCGTTGCTGGATCGCTGGCACAAGTCATCGGATGAAGGCACCAGCGCTCTCTACAGAGGCTGGAAGCCAAGAGTTTGGCCAGATGGTCTGGTCCGTTTGGACCCACGACGGCCGCCGAGTGCAAAACGCGACGGTCTACCCTCATCATGGGTCATCCAACGAATATATGAGGGGTCAACGTTCTTCGAGTGAGTGTACTGATCCGTGGTATGAATGATGTGTACTACGTATTGATGCGATTTTTATGCGTGAAGTGATTGGTCCTTTGCAACTTACCCAGATCCAACACAGTGAGTAGCACCCATCGCCCGCCTTGCTTTACATACTTACAGACGTGTCTTTTTTTAGTGGACAAGTCCAGTGAGTTTCCGTAGCCGCATGACTGGCCGACTAGCCCTTCACTCTCCACATAGATATGTATCACGGCAATGGGCAACTCAGTCCGGGATGGTATATGTCAACAATGTGGGGCAGGCGATCATGCAAGTTGATCGATGGACAACGCTAGCCCCCGGTCAAGCCCGGAACAGTGTCCGTATTGAATCGTACGCCGTGTTCAACAAAGGACTATTTATTCTAGTATGTTTGCGGCAACTCAACTGGACTCATAACTAATTCCTCTGTCAGGATGTAGAGGCTGCACCATGGGGGTGAGCACCAAAGGGCATCTCTTAGCTCATGCAGTATCTCACTTTGTTGATTCCACAGTTGCGGTGTTTGGCCGGCTTGGTGGACTGTGTGCGTGACGTCTTTTGGGCTGTTATTAGGGAATGAATGGCTTATAATCCTTCCAGCGGGCCGAATTGGCCGTGGGGAGGCGAAATAGATATCCTGGAGGGGGTACATGACAACGTACACAATGCTATGACGTTTCACACCCAGCCTGGTCCGTGCGTTTATTGATCCCACTCACGTATGATTGCTTAACCAAGTTCTGTTAGGGTGTAGTTTGCCCACTCCAAATCCCAAGACTAGTTTGGGCCCAAATTCTACTGGATGGATCGAAGTCAGTGTGTTTCGTAGCGCTCGATTTTCGCATGTGAGCTTACACAGCACCTAAAGTCCACTGATTGCAATGCATTTGCGAATTCGAACTCCGGGTGTCAAACTGTTGATACCAGTCAAGCTTCTTATGGCACTCAATTCAATGTCCTAAAAGGAGGGGTTTTCGCTATGATGTGGGCAGATGACGGGATTCGAATCTGTAAGTCCGTTCACTATACTCCGCAGCGATATTATGATGTTGTTCCTACAGGGTTTTTCCATCGAGCTGCAATACCAGAAGACCTTCAAGAGAACGCGCCGCAACCAAACAATTGGGGAACGCCAGTAGCATTCCTTCATAATACCCTCTGTCCCACGAGTAAAATCTTCTACGATCACCAAATGATCTTTGGTGCGTCATTCGGCTGTGGTTATGAGCGGACAGTTAATAGGGTATTAGATATAACTTTCTGCGGAGACTGGGCTGGAACAAGTTACATATCCTCGGGGTGTCCTGGTACATGCTCGCAACGTGTCATGACGCCAAGTAACTTTGCGGTATGTTGGGTTTTTCCCTCTTCTAATGATATGCATATGCTGATGGGGTGGTGACCAGAATGCAAGCTGGACAATTAACTCCCTCCAAGTTTATCGCAGTCCACAGATCAGTGGAGCTTCACTTGCTTTGCCGAGACCTAGGTCTCTAATGTACTTAAGTGCCGGCCTCATACTTCTTCTCTTGTATATTTAGCTAGACAAATCATTAATTCCTCATTGATTCGCCGTTTCAACGGGCGCTGTGTGGTTTGTGCGTTTTCCGGTGTGTATCCAGTCGATTTGCATCCGATGAATTAACCCCTCTGAAGTTGACCTCGCCATAGCATCGTTACTGCTCGCGCTGTTGACCGCTTTCGCGTAAACATATCCCCATTGAAATCGGCATAAATATCCATGTCAGACCTGTACCCAATCGCGTGAGTATTATCCCTTTCGCGATCGTATAGGCGCGCTGGTCGGATTTCACAACTTTGACTGACATTTTCTCCAAATGTTGGGTGATGCACTCAGTATCCTTATAGATGAACTCAAATCGGAGGATGTGTCGCTTCGTTTGAATGCTATTCGTAGACTATCAACGATCGCGCTCGCCCTGGGTACACAGCGAGCACGCGATGATCTCATCCCATTTCTTCAAGACTCCCTCGATGATGAAGATGAAGTTCTGCTGGCGCTGGCCGATGAACTTGGGAAAGGATTCGATGAATACCTTGGCGGGCCGCAGTACGCTCATCTTTTATTGGGTCCGTTAGAGAATCTGGCCGCTGTCGAAGAGACACTCGTTCGTGACAAGGTGCGCCCTTGTTTCTAGCTATCCGGCCATGAACTGAAGAGACTCTACGCCTTTTAAGGCTGCTGAATCAATTACCAAAATAGTGGGCGTGCTCTCGCCAGACCAAACGGAACGTTTTGCTGTGCCGCTTGTTCGCAAACTCGCCACTGGGGAATGGTTCACCTCACGGATCTCATCAGCATCATTGCTCCCCCCAGTGTATCCTAAGGCATCTCCAACCAGTCAAGATGAGATAAGAAGGTTGTTTGTATCCATCGCCCAAGATGATACCCCGATGGTGAGAAGGGCGGCTGCAAAGCACCTAGCGGTTTGTCGACATTCCCTTCCAAGAACATCGATCTGTTTCTTATGGTTTCGGGGTTAAACAGGCATTTTCGAAGGTCATAACAAAAGACCATGTGCTCAGTGATGCGCTTCAAATATACAACCGGCTCTCTGCAGATGAACAAGATTCTGTTCGTTTGTTGACTGTGGAAGACCTGATAGCGATCGCCCAGCAAATGACACACATCCAAGTCAAGGAGTATTTGCTTCCATCCATACGGCAAACGTATCAAGATAAAAGTTGGCGAGTGAGATACATGGTAGCTAATACATTCGTGCAAGTGAGTTTGAGTGGTGTCTGGCTCTCGTTTGTGTTCGAATTCTCACCACAACAAAGCTCGCTGAATGTGTTGGGCAAGACATTGTTCGCGATGAATTAGTGTCCGCCTATGCTCAGCTGCTAAAAGATAATGAGGCTGAAGTGCGAACTGCGGCCGCCGGACAAATACCGGGATTCGCAAAACTCCTGACCCCTGATATCATCCTCTCTCGACTCCTTGCCTACATTCGGGATCTCTCCACCGATCAATCCCAGCATGTGCGAGCTGCACTAGGTGGGCAGATTACTGGACTCGCCCCTCTCCTGGGAAAAGACTCCACTATAGAACATCTCCTTCCCCTCTTCTTACACCTCCTAAAGGACGAATTCCCCGATGTCAGATTGAACATAATCAGCAAGTTGGATCAAGTCAACAGTGTCATCGGAATCGAACTTCTCTCCCAATCCCTTCTCCCTGCAATCGTGGACCTTGCCGAGGACAAACAGTGGCGCGTCCGCCAAGCCATAATCGAATATATCCCTCTTCTTGCCACCCAGCTAGGTGTGCAATTCTTCGACGAGCAGTTGGGAACGTTATGTATGTCGTGGCTCGGCGACAACGTCTTCAGTATTAGAGAAGCCGCCACCGTTAACCTTAAACGACTGACTGAAGCGTTCGGAGCAGACTGGGCGAAGAACACTATTGTGCCGAAGGTTCTTCAGATGGCGAATCATCCAAATTACCTCTACCGCATGACCACCGTCTTCGCGATCACCACTATCGCCCCAACCCTCAAACCCGATGTTGTTCAAGGGCCGGTTTTGCAGACGATGTTGACGTTGGTTGACGATCCTATTCCGAACATTAGATTTAACGTTGCGAAGTCCCTGCAGGTACTTGCCCACGTAATGTTAGAAGCCGGGGCTCTGGGACAGGACGTCATTCATCGAATTATTATACCTGCGGTTGAGGCCTTAAAACAAGATTCCGATGCGGATGTTCGGTACTTCGCGTCCCGCGCTCTAGAGAACACCCTCGGACTCGAAACTATCGGTAAGCAACCTCGCTCATCCAAGGTTCGAGAGCCAGTGGCGCTGATTGCATTTGCTTCTTTAGCGACGTAATTTCTTGCGATACACATCCTCACTTTGCATTCCGCATCGTCGATACTTCTCATCCTACCCTCTCTGTCTCGACGAGAACAATACCAGCTCCGGTCCATTATTTATTTAGCAAATAAAAGATATGCGCTTCTTAGCCATTTTTTGAAGTTTTTGGAGGACAATTCATTGGATTTATCCTAAACAGACTGATGCTCTAATGTCCTTCGTATCGAACTTAGAATTGGGGTTCCAAGATCTGCGACTATCGGGAATCTTGACCTAGTACACCCTTGACGCGGAACCAAGCCCTACGGTTGATTCACACGGGATGCGAATCCCGTGAAACGTACCCGTGAATCTTTCAGCTCCTTGTATGGGTGATGCCCAGGAATTGTGACATGCTCAACGAGCTTAAGTTGTCATCATTCGCGCGAGAGTATTTCCTGGGCGCACACGAAGACCCTGTCCCAGGACCGTTCGATGAGCTGTCTTCATGCGCGCCTTTAGAAAAGCAATCCTCGTCCATCAATACCGGTAAGTTAGGCAATGCCCATTGTGCGCCCTTCCTCGCGAAGTCCCGGCAAAAGAATGGTTGCTCGCGCGGACGCGGTGACTTGTAATTTGGACTTGGCTTGATACTGTAGTTGAAATCATAGTCCTAATGCTGAGCTGGACTGCTACTGTATGATCGCAGCCACCGCGTTGCAAGGGCGTGCGCCCCTCGTATTTCTAGGTTCATTTATACATATCAACTAAGAGCACGCAAGCTACATGCCTTAATACTAACTAGCGAGATCACGGCAGCGTGGGCCGCTTATCGTCTTCATCTGCACATAACGGGATACTTGTAGCTATCGGCGAGCCTCTCTCTTTAGTCTAGTACTTGGGAGTGTCACAAAGGCATGTGTGACTCTCAACTGATCTATTGAGTGGTGGGCTCGCAAGTCTCATCGATCTCCTAAATGAGGCGGGACAGTACAGTTTTGGCAAAGTGAAGGGTGCGTTGACGATGGGAACGAATTGGGAATTCGTCTCGCGCAGAGAGTGGATGTTCACGATGAAGAGGTGATGTCGTGAGACTGGCGCAATTCAGCACAGCTGCCACCAATTGATGAAGACAGCCATAGGGGCTCTGTTCATATTGAAAGATTTACCTCACCATTATTGTTGTGGGTTTCATCGACCATGGGAGTTGGTGGGTGATCAATGTCTGTGGAAATGGTTTAAACAGGCTCAAAGTTCACTAACCCGGGGGATCGGGAGTGGCCACCGCGGGATCCGCAAAATGACTATCAAGAGAAATGCCAGGGAGTTGTGGGCGTTAGAACGCGACATATCGCTCAGACATCCAACTTACGCATTGAAATTCTGCAATTAGTATCGCCTGCCGAGATTCAGCGGTCCCTGGTTGCGGTGCTGTAGAAAACTGGGGGGCAGCGGAAGGGAGATAAGATTGAGCACATCGCATCAACTAGTGACCCAGGCGTCGCGAGACGGATTCGTATGAGCTGAGGGGTCAAAAGGTCCCCCGTCTTGACCCAAAAGGGTCACAAGAACGAAGAGGACTAAAGACCGTATGAGGGAAGGACTGATGTAATGAGGTTAGTATCTTACCGGCCTGAGCGATGCAAGGTGGTATGGTACAATGTGAAAGGACCTCCTGGCGGTGTCTGAAATCTAGTCGTATGCACCTGTCGAATGACATTAAGTCCCAAACAACCTCAAAGTTCACCGATATAAAGTAATGCTAGCGGGTGGGGTTGTACGACTCGGAAACGAGGTGCAACTTAAGCTATCGACGTACCATACACTGACCCGGAGGCGGGGAGTGGCAACGACCATGAATACGCACGGATGACTTATATTGTCCTTGCTGTAACCTTGCATGCTGGGGCAGCCATCAGTGAAGGCGCTAATATATCGCACAGATGTGCGTGCTCACACGGAACTCCTTAAGAATTTGAATAGGATGAGTAGATCGCATGCTGCCACATCCAGAACTGTTTTTTTTTTTTTTTTACCAAATTGCCAGATATGTACTGGGAAAACCAAACAAGAGCGTACCAAATTAATACATACCAAGCGACGCAACTCACGAAAACCTGTTCTGTCGAGTCCTATGAATCGGGGCGAAAGCCGACACCAGTTTCGCTCACAGGGTCTGCCATATCTCCGATGGGAGAACGCCGAAGTGGGGAGAGCGATTGCTGTCCTGGCGCGAAGGGCAGGAGGCAAACTAAAAACAGAGAGAGGAGCAAGGATATTCACGTTATGGCAGTGATTAGAACCAGTAAACAGGAACCAGTTCAGATGTGGTAAAGAACAAACACACTAAGGATGGAAGGCAGAGACTCGATGCGAAGGATCCTCGGATGCAAATGGGTGTTCAACCGAAAACAAAACTGTCAATGCGACAGTCCCAGTGAGCATCTTCAAACCCTGAAGCGCCGGTCTTTGAAACCGATCCTCAAAGAGCGTGGGGTTTGGCACCCATGGCATGCCCCCAGACAGGAAACAGACCCAGACGCCGAAAATCCGTTTGACTCATCTTTTGACGGTCCGTTTATGTCTTCTGACACACCTTGCTCCTGCCACTGCCTCCACCACCGGTATGTTCTCAAGGATGCCTGTCACACACACATTCCGCCCTACCTCAGTATCCGCCCACTCCAACTAGCAAATGACGGGAAAGGGAGCGTTTATAACCTCCGTGTCAGCGGGGAAGCAGGGCGCAGCGTCATGGTCAAGCTCTCGGGCACGATCACTGAGTCGAGTTGCCAGATGGGAAGGGAATCGCCAATCATCTCACAGAGCAGCCGTTCATTGGCAGAATTTTTGTATTCGGTCTTCGCCACGGCTACTTTGACGACGCGAGTGTCGGCCATCACGATGATCAGATGTGGTATTCTGGACACCACCAACACACCACTGTTTCGGCTGATAAGAGGCTCAGCTCGGAGGACACCCGTATCGGGGTGCGAAGAGTGGGATGATTCCCAACGTTGCCTTTGGCCGCTTCCAGCGCCCCCTCAGACGTCTGATTTTTCGCAAAGTTTTCCATCAACTACTCAAACCGCCGAGCCACTGCATTCCTAACGTAAGTTGGTTATGTTAGCTGTTGGAAGGTTTGTCTGCGCATCGGGGGAATGTTGACAACATCTATCGCACAATTGAATGACCAGCCTTGGTTCTGGAAGGGGATATAATACGAAACCAGATATGCTGGGGCCGGTAGATGACGATCAAGGGAGGCTTGGAGGGCACTGACTAGCTGTGAAAGCAATAAGTCACCAAGCAGCGCTATTGGCATTGCGCGAGGTGTGGAAGCTGCTGTGAACTCTTCCCTCGTCCGACAAAATGTCACCAGTCAAGACCAATGAACATTGACGGCCAGCTTGCGGCTGGTAGGCAGAGGACGTCCTAATCGGCGGGCTCCCCGGCACTTTCCGATACGATGAGGCCCTTTCCGCCACTCCTCGCTTCTATTCACCCGCAGGACCTCATTGCAAATTTTCCACTATCTCTCCTATGTAAGCGGTCGTGAGGCTTCTTTTCCACATCCCCATAGTTGTCCAACATCATCAATATCTCAACGAGATACAGCCCGCTGCAATATCTTTCCTCCAACCCACATCTCATCTCGGATAGTACCCCTGTCAGTGGCTGCACTGGATAGGCTTTGTTGCAATTATTTTTTTTTATCAAACGTCCCTGTACGCCACACCCCATAGTCGGGCTTATGCTCTCCTCAGCTATCCTACTAATCATGATCTCTGATCAGGATATCTGCCGAGTAACAGTTAAGCTATTTCGTGTGTCTGCCAAACTCTTGATCGGCTTGCCACGTTTTGATTGCAGGTGCAGTTGATTGCTACAAACCCGTACCTCTTGTTATGTTAGCGTTTAGTGAGTATTTTACACAAGGCAGTGTATGCTTATTTGCATGTCACCATGCAGCCACCGGGTCTTCAGATCCCTGCTTGGGATCGATAGCTGCGGGTGCGCGATCCCTAGCCAACCTGTCTTGTGACAAGCTTATATTCCTCACCAATCTTCCAAATGAGGGAGCACCAACGAAATTTTGCAACGTATACGTCACTGATAGGAACCGTATGGAAATAAATTATCCCGGAAATACACTCAGGCGGAAGCAAAGGAAGAGCAATCGTTGGAGTTCGCAAAGACATTGACCATTTGATGGGGGACACGGCATAAATAGCTAGTGGAAGATGCATGCCACTCCCTCCGTTGTCTTTACCGTGTTGCTGCGAGATTTTACGATACTCTTATCCGCACTGATGGGGGATTTGGAAGTTGGAATGAAAGCCCATCTTTAAGACGGGCGTGGATCATTCCTGTCTGAAGCCTCGGTTTGAGCGGAGGTTGACTGGGGTCAACGTGAGACATCGCGGCGCAGAAGGTCCAGAAACATCACTCACAACCCCGATTGACGAGATGATAATGACCTCGTCCTAATCATAACTGATGAGTATGACGAACTGTTCCATCCAAATGAAGCATTCACCTCGGTGGTACTGCTGTTGGTACCTACAAACTCGTTAGCGCCAGTGGTCCCCCCAACGTGATCATACTCACTGGTTGTGTTCCCTGGTGGTACTGCAGTCCTCTGCAGTGGCGATAACTGAGCCACCAGCTGCAAGTACACCAGGAAATACACCTGGTGGTAGCTTACGTTAGCTCCCTGGAGTATGAGAGGTGGGAATAAGTTAGTCACCGGTCCAGTGACCGCCGATATTACATCCACAAGTGGTTCATTAGGCTGTATAAACGGTGTTGGTACGAGTCAAGCCGCGGCAGTTCAACACTGACCCAGAATATCAGGAGAAGCCCACGCGGTAACTGGAGAATAACAATCGACAAGAATGCCGCGAGCTATGGCGCGTTAGGACACAATGCACCACTTTCCAGAGTTCAAGTTGTTAACTTACACTTCGGAGTTCCGCAAGAAGTATTGCTTGGCGAGATTCTGCAGTTCCTGAACTTTGGCCTGGTTGACGGTGCCCACAATAGAATAGCCATAAGGCTGGAGAGCAGCAGAACGAAGACAGGGTTGAGCAAACTACATCAACCAATGAGCCGGCTGCCATCAAGTGTCGTGGTAAGGTTTCAGATGAACTGGGATGGGAAAAATGGTCTGGAGTCAAGGTCATCCACAACGCTAGAGAACATACCCTGGTCTTGATCCTAAGAAGGTCGCAAGAAGGAAGATCACTGGATATTGTATAAGCCGTAGACAGGTGCGATTGGGAGTTGCATCTTACTGGCCTGAGCAGTGCAAAGTGGCATGATATAGTAGGAGAAGATCTTGATGGCCAGTTGGACTACCCAATGACTACGCACGAGATTAAGATGAACGCTCCTGTCGAACTGCATTAGATAACATTTGACTTTAATTCCCTAGTTTACCGATAATAAAGTAATGCTGAGGGATGCGATGATTAAGACTTGGGAGTGCAGTGCAGTTCGGATCATCGACCTACCATAGACTGAGCAGGACGTGGGGATGGGCAATGGCCATGAGTACGCACGGATGACTTGTACTCTCATTGCCGTAACCACGTACGCTGGAGGTAGTCAATCAGGAAATGCGCTCGCACGTCGCATTAGCATAGACACTCACATGGGAGGTGTATGATTAAGATAAACATCCCAACTCCTTAAAATGAAGGGGTTGAAATGAAGGGTTGCATGGTACCTTTTAGGAAGGCAGTTCTTACCAAATTGTATGATAAGTATTGGGAAAAGGAAGCAAGCGACCCTAAAGTAGACGGGTCGAGAAGGGCGATGTCTCTCAAAACAGACCGTCCCTATGAATAAACAGACTGCAAGGGCCGAAATGGCGGAGAGGATGGATATCCCAATAAAAATGACTGTCCTACTGTGTGCCCACCGAATCAGTACACTCATCGGGGAAGGGACCAATCAACGGAACTCACGAAAATCTGCCCTGTCGTGTACAACGTGTATAATGGGATAAATACCAGTGGCGAGACTTACGGAGTGACGTGGAAACTTACACCGATCTCGCTAAGCGGGTTAGCGCCTGTTATATCCCTGGTGATTGGTGGGGGGAGTGACCCATGTCCTAACGCGAAGGGCAGGAGGGAAACCAAAAGCAGGAAGAACGACAACGATATTCGCATAATGACGGCGACCAGAGCGAATGAACTGGAAGAGACTCAAAAGTGGTAATGGGTGAACAAGTTGGAGCCCAGGAGTTTCGGATGCAAACGACTCAACGCAAAACATGTCAATGCGACGATCCCCAGTAAACCACTTCACCTCCGTGGCACTCTTTGGAATTGATCTTCCGAATATTGGTGGCTAGATCCACCCTTGCTTCCGCCTGACCAGGAGGTTCCGCCCAAGAAGCGCAGGCAGGAACGGCCCAGTGGCCACGTATGACTCTGGTATCCCTCACCTATGCAAGACTTATGACTTGCCTCCTCGCCGCCGCCTCCCTCTGAAATCTTCGGAAATACATTCCAAAGAAGTCAGCCACACACACACATACGTTGTAAACTGCTCTCCAGCTGGCGGGCGACGGGGAAAGGGACATATTTGACTCTTCGCGTCAGTGGCAAAGCAGGACGCGATACGGTGTATTCGGAATCGGGGTCTCGGGGACAACCACCGTGCCGACTTGCCAGATCAAGAACCAATCATGTGGCAGTCTTCGTCAGGCCCAAGACGGTCATCAGGGCGAGCGCAGGTGATATTTTTGGTCGTCAATGTCATGGTCACATGAAGCTCAGAGCTCAAGGACTTTGTATGATGACCCCATGGCGCCTTTGGTCATTTCCAATACTTCTTCAGACGAGCCCAGACGCGCATATTTTCCTATCAATCAGCTTAAAACGTTGAGACACTCTCGCGTAGGCCTTGCTGTACCAGGGTATAATTAATTTTGCGCCACATCTAGTAACCATTGGGAGGCTCGTCCGTGCATTGGAAAAAGCTTTGATGATATTTGTAACATCACTCAATGATTGTCTAAAGGCGTTTTGGCTCAGAGGAGAGGACGTGAAACGAAGCCGAATATGCTGAGGACCGAGGTTGGTAGAAGATGCAAGCCGACGATTGACGGAGGTCCCGAAGGCATCAAATAGCTGTGGGGACAATACATCTGGCATAGGGACACGCTACTGGGCCTCTCGAGGTGGAGTCCGTTGGGAATACATGTAGCCATTCACTGACATGATATCGCCAAGACCGATGAAGATCGATGACAGGCTCGCGACCAGCAGGCTCGCAGTGTACTTTGAGAAGGAACTCAGTCCGATTGGATTCCCCTCTCTGGTAGCGTATATCCTACCAGCTTTGCGCTTGTCGCTTCACTGTGATTCGAGCGCTTTGACGTCGAATTGTTGTTAGTATGTGGGGATGTGGTTGTATCGGCGATTTCCGGTACCGAACTCAGATGTGTCCGACGGCCCATCGTCGCAGAACTTTGCCACATAAACTATCGCCCGCATTTGTTCCACACCCCCTTCTCCAAGCCGTTGCAGAACCTCTTTTCCACATCACATTTTTATAACCAACTATGATTCGCACTGAAGACCGGCACCAGTGCCAATATTTTTCTTGCCGTCTGAGTTTTCTTCCCTTCAAGCTTGTTATGTGGCACTCCTGAGGATACTCAAGCGGGGAAAGATCTCCTCTCTTAACATTGTAACCACAAGTAGCTAAGGTTCACGTATCGCGAAAGCCGATGAGGTTCCACCGAAAAAAAAATAAGTAGCTAAGGTAATAACAAGATATCAAACAAAGGTGATAAAGAGATATGACGAGAATAAGCGCTACACGTGGAACGCAGCAGTTGTACAGTGAAACGTGTAGCTTATGGATAAATGGTATCAATAACTGATATGAACGTTCATGATATCCGTACCAGCGCATCGCCATGCCTTGTTCTTCCAATTGGTCTTTCTAACGAGGTATTGATGCGAGATATAAGTATACTAGTAATGCATCTCATAGGTTCAGACGATAACGATTTTCCGCCAAATATTAGCTCAAAGTCCTAGCGGGCTGTCGATCTATCTGGTAACATGAGCGGCCAAACGATGGTTTAGTTCTGGAAAAAGGGTACAATGCGAAGTCGGACGAGGATTGGTAGAGAATGGAGATGATCCACAGAGGAGTATTATTCGATGGGCCAAGGTTTATTCGAATACACGAGTGAGGTCAAGATACAGAATCAATGTGGAAGCAGAGCATGCGTCTGAATCGAGATAACAGGTCTTGAAAGGCGGTAAGAAATGGGGAGAACAAATCAGGCAAGGAAGGCCAACCAACGATTAAAGGGATATTCAAATATGTATAGTAAAGAACCGAGAGTGTCGTTGATTCCGACCCTCTTCCGTGGGATTGAAATGATATTGCCTGCTACCCATGACCAAGTCGTACAAATCAGGCATATCCATCGCGATCCGGCGTGAAGAACAATAATCCTTCACGGCTCGTAACTGTGTCAGAGGTGCATCCGGGTAGGCACGTCGAGTATTGAACTCCAACGAAAGACTACGTAAATTCGAAAGAGCCTGGAGATTATCGAGGTCTTCCATTAAATCGTCCATTTCGCGGGCAGAGGGTGATTTGCCCAATCGGACCTTGTTGATGGCGGACGGAGCAGCATGGTTCGTTGGAGTGAATTCTCCAATGAAGACTAGATTGAGGGAGATGAGATATGGGCTTGAGATTGCTAGGAGGCACTGACGAAGATCGAACAACGGAGGAGTGTCGAGGGGTATAGGGTGAGAGGCGGTACCGTCAATTCTTAGTCCTTTTAGTTGCGAACAACTTTGGATGATAGAGGCGATATCGATATGTTGACATCGTGTTAAGGATAGGAAGTTGATGCTATTTGAGGGCTGAAGAAGACCAGCTAACAATTCCGGTTCCATTGGACCTTCCATTGATCCTAAATCCAGTCTTCGCAATGTCCTCCACGAAGAAGCAAGGATCCAGGAGATACCATCAAGAAAACCACCATCGTACCCAGCAACGGAAAGTCGTTGCAATTTGAATGGAGGTGGAGGTAAGGATGAGAGTGATACATAGTCGAGTTCTGTAGTTTTCCCTTCGAATGATAACGATTCCAGACCAGGGACTAGAAGTAATAGTTCCACTAGGGTTCGGCAGGATCCAACAAATTGATGCAGACGCAAAGAAGTGAGGCGTTCGAAGGGATCATGTTGTGATAATACATCGAGTGATATGGGCGGCAGGAATTGGGAGCGAGAATTCAAGGATATGGATACGTCGTCTGGTCTCCATTGCAGCAAGGACAGGGAACGAATACGATGGCATCGTCGCAAGAGTTCAAATATATGCCAACGAGAGAGGGAAGTGTGGTCTCTCTTTTCCCCAGGCTCTCTACCCAACTCAAGGTGTTGAATTGCATTCCCTGCTCCGCCTGTACATTGCAAATAGGAAATGAGAGATTGGGCTTGGGAGGCGCGATACAGTTTGGTGGAATGTAACATCCGGAGTTGGGCAGGCAACGTCCAACTTTTGCAAACGAGTGAACAGGCTGAAAGTTGTTTGTGCGCGTACGTAGGATCGACCTCGTGCAAGTCATACAGATACCCTCGTGTAGGGTCTTGCGATTTGTCAGTGAACTGGCAGAAGTGTCATCGTTAGCTTAAAGAAAAGATTGTAAGCGATATGCTGGTACCCCAAAAGAAGCTGACTCTTCGCAAATAAGACGTTCACAGGCAGTAAAAATAAGGTACAGGCAATCGAATGTTAGGCGGGCATGACTTGATGATATGGACTGGGGTGACTGACATTGACATGGGAGAGTTTAGCATCTTGCAATGTGAGGGGAGTAATGGGCGCACATACTTTGTTGTGACGAAATATTCGTGAAAGGATGGATTTAGAACGAGGCGACCTGGAAGACAAGGTTTCAGTCGCAATTTCGAGGGACAGCAGTTCGACCAACCTCTCTGTATGGACATTGGTGTCATCCTTCAACGCTTTCCTCTGTTGCGGTGCTATGGCCATTGTAAGGGGAGGGGGATTGGATTGGTGGAGGAAATTGAGACATGTTGAGGACGGACGGATGACTTATGATCAAATAAAGGAACGCTCGAGATCTTTGCTTCCGATTACTCTACCGAATTTTTGCAATCAATGAATTCATGCGGCGATCCAAGTTACAAACTCATTATGTACAATGATGGGGAGTAGCCGGCGCATGGCTGAGAATATAGATGTTACGCGTAGCCATCGTTGTGACTCAAGAGGCAATTCCGATGCCAATAAATATTGATAAGAAGCCATCGATACCTCCCATGCACGTGTTTAGCCAAGCGACCTCAGCCTCACCCGGAACAACTACGCCTTGAATGATCGCGTATGCTAGGGGAACCGATGGTTGGGGTGGGAACAGTAATGGAACGTGATTACGAAGTAAATCACGGAGCATTGTTGGGCGACCTGTTTTGGTATTATGTAGTTGTTAGCGAGAAGAGGGGGTCATTTTTATGAGGTAGCTAACTTACCGTCCTCGTTCAAAGGAGAGACGACATCTTGCAACACGGGGCCATCTGGTAGATGAATGCGCACAGGCACACTTCGAACGTTGTTGGCGTCATCCTTCTCTCCTGCTTGAGCGACCGGTTCAATCGAAGGTGACCGAAGATGGCTGTCTTTGGCATGGGTTTGGATGGAGCCAGGTGCTGGGAATATTTTGGAGGCATGGCGCCAAAATTCATCAAAGTTGTCTATTTTTAGGGTGAGTGCTCGATCGAAAAAATTGATGGATAGAAATGATCAACCCACGTTCTCGGAGTCCGTCCCACATCCCGTCTTGCTCTTGCTTCCGTAAGCCCGTAACGCGTCGCGTGTTTCCCCATCGCAAGAAATCTGCTTCCTTCACCTGTCCCATGAATGCCTGCTTGCATGCCTCGATTGACGGTGACAGCAATAGCTTATCCGTTGGCGGTGATGTTAGGTGCAACGTCAACCGCAGAGGATGCGCCGGTGTGGGATCAAACCCAGGGCCATTGAGGAAACCTGACGCCGTCACTTGGGCAAGTTGCGCCGCCACGGTGTGACCATCATACAGCGCCCCTATGGGCCAGTGCCTTGACACGGGTGGGAACCCGTCAATATCGCGCGCGATGCATCATTGCTCGTTAACGGGCAATCGTACCATTTCATCAAGGCTCCCGAACTTGTTTCTTCGAACCACCAATCCTCTTCCTTGATTTGAGTAGAATCATCGAGGACGAGCTCGGCTAAGTATTTCCTGACATCAGGAATGAGAAGCGGGAGGTATGATATTCTGGGCGCTTGAACCTGTCCGTGAAAGGGGCAAGACATCGGGCTGCTGATCTTGTTCAGGCTAGCGTCACACCCACGTAATAATATTCAAGACTCCGATCACTATTTGCTGGCAAATCCTTGAGATCAATCTTTATTTCAAGCGGGACAGTCCCATCGAATATCTGTTCACGATAGAACTCAACATGAACACGCGGTGCGAGGAAGAATGAGGGAAGCTGACTAGCCGTCTGAACAATGTTGTGGACGCCGAGTGTGAGTTCTGTTTGACGCTCATAAGCGAGGGCTGGTTTTGCAGAGTCGGATGCGACATGATGAGACTAGAGTAGAGATTCAGCTCGCTTCAGCCTGTGCCAACACCTCGAGTGAGGTCACGTGTGCGTTGCCAGTTTAAATTGCCGGCGGATCTGGGTTAGTGTTCAAAGAAAAAATGATATGCTCAACCAAGAGCGTCCCAGCCATGATCATGAACACCATACCAATGCACCTCTCACCGATAGCCTGTGGAAGACACAATATGCTTCGGCAATGTGCAGGATCCCAGCCTCAACTATCCAGGTTACATAAGCAGCCTCCTTGGCGGCTTTTCAAATGAATCACAAATGAATCGTTTCCTCTGGCGATGTCGATCGCCCTATTTGCTTTCCGTGATTTCTCTAGTCGTTTTTGCTGTCTCCTCGTCCTGACCCTAGCGGGACAAGCTTTTCGGGGTTTGTCTCCCGTGCGCACGGTCCCCATTCAATTGAAGCTAATTGAGTCCGCCCACGTTCAGAAATCCGGCGAACCTGTGCAACTCCTCCATGTGATCCGCAGGGCGCCGTTTGTAAAGATGCCTGCACCCTTGTGCTGGTCATCCGTCAGGATATACGTGATACGTTTGATCGCCCTATTGTGCGCCTGTTCGCTCAGTTTTGGCAGCCATTTGTAAGTTGGTACGAAAATGGCCTCCCCACCCAAATCGTTAACAGCAGCCATCGATACCTAGCGGTCGGGAGTTTTTAGGACCTCTAAAGAGTAGCTTGATCCGCGACATTGGAACCACAAATTTGCAGTTCTCCGCAATTCTCGCCTCCTATTCGGTGAACAACACATGGACACCCCTTGTTGCTGGATTCCTAGCCTCAAGACTTGGTACAGCTCGCTCAAGCTTATTGGCTACGTCTTTGATTCTTATAGGCCAGTTGGTGCTACTTTGGGGCCGCAACGCTGCCTCTATTAAGTTAATGGCCGCTGGGTTGTTTGTATTCGGCCTTGGGGTCTCTCCAATTTCTGTCGTCCAGGTTTGCAGATTCATTGAGGGTACCCATACACGTCTCATCTCAATTCGGCGCGAATGCACAGGAAACTATTATTGTGCGGTTCTTCTCCGACCATGGATTGGGTGTATCTCTTGCATTCGGTCTCTTAGCCGGGAAAGGGTCATCCTTCATTGCTGCCTTCACAAGCTATCCTTTAGCTCAAAGCCTAGGACCACTCGCCCCTTTCGTAGTTTCGACTCTATTCGCTAGTTTTTCATTCATCATCAATCTGATTTATCTGTTCGGATCAAGATGGCTGGCCAATGGAGCAGGTGTGGAACTCGAGGAGGCAGAACAGAAAGCCGATTATGTACTGATGGGCGGAGATGATGCACTGCGAGTTGCTACGGAAAAGAAGAAGGTCATCCTCAGAGATATGACGAAGTTGGGTGACGTCTTTTGGACATACATTGCGTTCAATTGTGAGTGATCAAGTTCAAGTCCATTAGTCAGTAGGAGTGCTACGGGTGCTAACAATCCCGTCAGTTCTTTGCGGGTGGATTTGGAGCCCATATTTCAATATCGCAGCGAATCTCTTCCAAGTAAGATATGAGTATTCGGAGTACGACGCAGGCAAGATTGCATCATTCTTGCATGCTGGTAGTATCATCCTTTATCCTATTGTCAGTCTTTGCTCCCCTCTTACTTTTGTGGCTTCTGAAGTCTCGCGCTTGCCCCGTTCGTAGGTTGGATTCATAACGGACAGGTTTCAGGGAAGATCAACGATGTATAGATTGTGTCTTCTTTCGTCGGCTTTCACTCTGCTCGGATATTGCTGGCTATTACTTCCGCCACATCTCACGCTTTCGGCGCTTCCTGCTGTTTGCCTTTTTACTTTTGGACAAGGATTCGCCACTCGTGAGCTTAACAATCCGCGGTTGAGTAATTTGATACATTAACGTTTGGCCCATCAGTACTTTTGGTTCTTATTGTACCCAAGATTGTGCCTCGTAGACACGTCCCAACTGCTTTGGGAGCTCATAAAAGCGTATGTCCCTGCGGATTCACCGCAATGCACAGTACTGACGTTTCTCTTGTCATATTTTACAGATGGAGCAGGCCGGCGCTACGATATCTGTCACTGTAGCTGGTTACCTACTTGACAGAAGAAAGACGTCCCTTTCCCCACCTAAAACACCAGCACCACGCCTTAATCATTTGCCTTCCCATCACTCTGGGGTTAAAGCACCGGGAAAGCTACCGACACCTGACGCAGTCTTCCGAGTTCTCTTTTGGTTTGCGATGTTTAACATAGCCCAGTTCATCGGCATCCATTTTTTATATAGACTCGACTCAAGACGACATGGCGAGGAACCCTTTGTCTCAAATAACGAGGGTGCCACTTCTGCTTATGAACCATTATCATCTCAGGATGGGGAAGATCGCTTCGTCGACGGAGATCCTGTAGGGTCTCTGGGAGCGGATAGACTTTCGGATTCGGAAGCTGAAGCCGTTGGCATTGGCAATGATGGATTGTCACTTAACAGCCATCGCATGGGCCGATTGTCCACCCTGTCAAGCGAGTCCTTACTCGATCTGGATCGATCAGGCAGTCGCCGCCTATTGAATTCTCGGTCTTCTAGAGATTCAAGCAGATTTAGGGGTGTTTTAGACGATATAAGCCTACCACCTCAGGAGCATTCGAGGGGAAAGGCATTCTTTATTCTCTCCGGGCTAATCATCTTTGGTGCTTGGGTATTTTATGTTGTTTCTCTCGTGCTAGATTTTCGCGGATATTAGGGCTGGACATGATGCCGCCTGATATTAACGTATACTAATAGCTGGGAGCGAGTTACGGTCGAAGCAATCCAATTGGTCCGCTCCCCACAGTGCTTATAATACTTTTCACTTCATGTAGCATACGTCCGACATCCGTGAGTCAATTCCATCCACCGTTCATCTCATGCACACGCCTTTGTTGCGCGGGGGGTCGCGGGACAGTGATCAAGACACGATTCTACTCGTAGTCTAAATGCTACTCTATTGGTACAAACTGATCTGCAGTAGCTTAGCAATGCTTCAAGACGTCAAGAAACTCCACAACCATCACAAATTCGCTTTCCCTTTGAAGCTAAATCCCAGCCCATCCAGCTGGCAGTGGGCGAATTTATGGATGAGCACTCCAGCAATTGCTGTCTGACGAGGAACACGGATTCGAACGTTACCACGCTCTCGTGAACGTGAACGGGATCGAGATCGGGATCGTGTGGGCGGTTTATCTTGTGGTTCGACGTTGCCTTGAGCTGTCTGAAGCACTGTCGATGGCTTGACAGATGGTGCGAGGACATTATCAATGCCTTCTCCCATTTTCCCGAGCTCGCTCGGTCTCAAGCTGGCGCCTTTGCCGAGGATCTCTAGAACTATGTGGTGGAGTTTAGGGGGAGGGAAGGTAACGATATACTTGAAAGTCCTGCCTTACCTTCTTCACGGGTAAACCATCTGGCATCTGATCCTAGGAGTCAGAATGAAAGATGATGGTAGTTTAGCGAAACAAACCTTCCAATTCATTGTCCAAGTCAGTGCGAATTGTCTGTGATGAGTCGGCAAGTGCGAAACATCCTACCATCAAATTAGCAGGGAAGGGCTGCAAGGAATGGTTCAGAGCGGTGGCGCAGTACGAAGTATAAAAGGTTACCCATGGCTACAGGAGGATCGATAAAGGCGGTTAGGTCAGTGGATCTGGGTTCAGGGTGCGTGGACAAACCTGACACGAGTGGTATCGTACACTGTGAACATGAAGGCCGCTTTCTTCCCATATCTCCCGAACTACAGCATCTTCAAACGATTCACTGGGCTCCAGGAAGCCCGCTAGAGTGGAATAAAACCCTAAAAGATTCAGGGGCGGTCGGTACGGGTCGAGATGCTAGATAATCCAGGTCTACGGACCAGGGGGGAATCGTTTCTGTGGGGTTATGAACGATGTGAGATTCCACGAGTAATTTCGTGGGCTGAAGGGCCAGATGCACATACATTTCGGCCCAATAAGATTTTCTCTCCAGATTCATCCAGAACTGCGGTAATGACGACCGCATCAGTTCGGGGATGCATGGTATTGTGCAGCCCTTTCCCAGTGGGACACGGGGAACGGCCTTCATTATTTTCCCAGGGAAGGAGTGAAGAACAAGATAGTTTCCATCCGGCCCAGAGCGAATATACAGGAGAACCACAGGAAGTACAATACTGCACCCAGCAATGAGATAACATCATTGACAAGGCTTCCTTAGAATTAGGTCGCCACATGCCTTGTTACGCGCGTTCCAGTCTAGCATCGTTCGTGCTGCGGAGAAAATGGCCGCATCAAACTTTTTCAAGCTGAGACCAGTGTCTCGGGGCTCGCCAAATATAGTTCTAACGGCTTCATCTGCTGAGTAGACAAGGTTGAATGCCTCCTGGAGCACGTCCTGACTTATTCTAGTGACGTCCAAGGCAAAGTAAGGCTCGCCTTGCAATTTCTCTGCCTTTCCTGGGTCTGTTGGAGGCGCAGTAGAGTCTTTGGGCTCTAGCGTTCCGAGGAAAAGGATTAGTGGACCATGTATACGCGCCGCTTCGAGGAATTTCCCAGCCCCATTATGTTCTGTAGTAATAAGTTCGGGTGGCAGCGTGTCACCCGCATTCTTCCCCTGGGCGAAGTACGGTGGGGGCCCCAAAAGTGGTTGTACACGTTCCGTAGAGTGGTAGACTAGGCTGTTAACATCCCTCCCAGTTCCAGGATTCTTCGTCACATTGACGAGTGGCTGACCATCATTGAAGACAACCCATTTAGTCTTCGGGCTTCCCAGAGCCGAGTGAAGGAATTCTGGGTTATTCCTGAGCCACGAGAGGCGGTTGAGAGGGGATCCCCCCAAAAAGTGATCTTGACCACTGGCCAAAGGAATGCGTCAAGCCGGAAGATGGATCAGTCAGAACTGGGCGCACATGTCGGTCATCGTGAAACTGGATCAGATACAGGAGTACTTCGAGCAAGCGACAAATAAGCGCTGACAAATATGCCCACCCGTAATCGGGCTGTTTGTGGGGGGATGTTGTGACCGAAGCATCACATAAATAATGATCTCGATCCAGTTTTAAGCTGCATCCTCACTACTCCCAGCGCACTTGGTGATGTCTCTGAGCCCCCTATGGAGCACTCATACTTGATTGACTAAAATTGAGTTGTATCTGTCGCTGGTGGACATTTCCGCGGCTTCGTGGATGGTGGAGCTAGAGAATGACCGGTCATTGGAAGTTAGGAACGGATATTCATGTAGGTTCCGAGGGGTATGCATGCTGCGCTAGGAATTTATATGAGGATTCGTCGTCCGTTTCTCTGACCTTCCTCTCATTGTCATTCGTGGGGCGGCGCGCTCCTTTGATCGTAGCTAAGAAGCGTGGGGAGTGATGCGTTTCGAGCATCTGTTGGCAAGGTCCAGCCATGGGCCCATCTCTGATTGGGTGTCTATACTTCGCTTGGCTCGTGGCTCGAGAATCAATGTCAACCTTTCATCCATTGCCTCACTGATATTGGCTCATGCTACGACACTGTATACTATGCGACGAGGGGAACGAGATTCTTACGATAACGTGTGATAGCCTCCAGGAGGATTTTGAGGCTGATGGGCTGGCGATGGTGATGGCGATGGTTTAGCCACCGGGGAAACATTCCGAGCCTCTTCCAAGTCGTCTTCAACAGTTTGGTATCCATCCCTCGATCCTCCCGCACCAAACCCTCCAGGCATAGTCCAGACTGGGGAATTGAGGTTATTGATCGAACAACAAAGATTTACCCGCCACGTACCAGTCTGGCTAGCAAAATTTCCTGGTGCAAAGGACGAAAGGGAGCCTCCACGCGAGCGCAATGTATTCATAGTGGCTAGAGCAGTAGGGATCTAGGCCGAGTGAGGATTGGATCAACATCGACACAGTTCAAATTTAGGGCCCGGCGCACCTTCAACAACATATTAATGATCGTCAGGAATTTGATGAAGCCGTTCTAAGAAACCATGAGAGGCCGTAATCTTAAACTTCCTGCAGTAGTTACATACCTGATCATGAGTTTTGACAAGCCAAACCACATCGAAAAGTATCGATGTCCCAAGAAGTCCAGAGAACTATTGAATGGATAGTTGTCAGTATGGAAGGGCAAGAGTCTGATATACCCACAAGTCGAAGGGGATCATGGGAGTCTGTTTTTTCTGACGCATAGGTCCCGAATAGGAAGAGAGGAAAGTTGTAGCTGAGTAGATATGTGGGCTGTTGAGAACAATGACTATGAGAGGAATAGCAGCGAGCACCTAGGAGAAAGAAATGGCGCGGTAATGAAAGAAATTGTCTGGCTCGGATGAAACCACCATCAGTGTTTGGTGTGCTGGCAGGCATGACGGAGCACTCACCGTCTGCGCTAGGATGAGGGATTGTGCATCCAATGAATCGAATGGCTGAGAAGACATCTAGAGCAGCGTAGTGCGGGGCGGCGGTGCCGGGGGTCCAAGGCTCCAGGAAGTTCTTTCGCAAGGTGTGAGGCCCGAGAACGTTGCTTATGGGCGACAACTGCGTAACAGGCGATGGAGCCTCGGACACAACATGTGTCAACAATATACCTTTGCTCCGCTTGCCCAATACGTCACTCTTCAGAAAGCAGCATCCAGAACGCGACGATTTGAGAAAATTGGTTTCTATTACGCACATTGATTCTCCAATTTCTCGTCCTGTGCGATGTGGTTCCTAAATCCAGGGCGGGATGCTCTCTATGCTGTACTGAGCCGTGTTCTTGCTCCCTATGTGTCGAACCTCGATATGACGAAGTTCGAGGCTGGATTATGGGCCGGACATTTCTCCGTGAACAATTTGCGACTGAAGAAATCGGCCCTGGATAAGTTCAGACTCCCCATTGATGTCATCGAGGGTGAGTCCGCCATTAGCGCCGCCACGAGATGTCAGCGTGGAATGCCTAAATACCGTAGGGCATCTTGGCCATCTTACGCTGAACATACCATGGGCAAACCTCTCGTCAAAGCCTGCGGAGGTCATAATTGAAGATCTTTACGTCCTTGCAATACCTGCCTCTGAGGCAAAGGTAGATCTGGCGGAGGACGATGCTCGTGACCAGGCCGCCAAGCAAGAGAGACTAGTGAACTCAGAAGTACTTCATTCTTCTGGCACGGAGTTCTCTCCTGAGGAAGACGAGAGGAGTCACGGCGTTTTTGAATCCTTGATCAACCGCATTGTCAATAATCTACAAATCACCGTAAGAAACATACATATCCGTTATGAAGATTCCCTCAGTGTCCCTGGAGTAAGTACCATCACTTATCACAAACAGGAAAAAGCCTCGTGCTTACGTCTGTGTGACAGCGTCCATTTGCTGTAGGTGTCACCCTCGCAGAATTCTCAGCCATTTCGACAGACGACACATGGGAGCCAGCTTTTGTGCAAAATATTTCGGAGCCTATCCGAAAACTTTCCATCCTAAATTCCCTTTCTATTTACTTTAACACTGACTCTCAAAGCATCACAACGAAAAAGGGGGACGAAGTGTTGAGATCATTAAGGGAACAAGTTGGTTTCTTTTGTTTTGGACTCGCTGAGGATTAATGAAGGGCCCCTCACGATCAGATCTCAAATGATATCAAGCCTCCCCCTGGTCATCAATTTATACTCAAACCTGTTACGGGACAAGGTAGAGTAGGTCGATAATTGCAATCCCAATGCAACTGTTCCTCATAATTCATTACAATGATAGGTTATCATGAACAAGGGAGGGGCCCCAAAAAAGGCCAAGGTGGAAGCAGAGGTATTCTTTGACGAAATCGGCTTTGTCCTCGATGATTCACAATACCGGGATGCGATCTCGATGATCGACATGTATCATTTCTATCTTAGGAGGTACAGATACAAGCGTTTCCGGCCCAGCGATGAAGAAATTAGATACAATCCGAAGTTAGCACTCTTCAGATTTGCTGCCAGGGCGATACTCGATGAGGTTCACCAAAAGCGAAGATCTTGGACGTGGGAGCATTTCAAGGAACGGCGCGATGACAGAGGACAATACATACCCCTCTTTATGAAACGGGAATTTAGTGGCAGCCTTTCACCCGAAGTGAGAGTTTTATGGATCTTCAGAGAGCTCATGTTCAGGTTTTTGTTTAGGAAACGTCCGCTTTTGAGGCGTTGGAACGAAAGCTCAGATATGAAGACATCCGATTCTATCGCTCCATAGCTCGTTCCCGGCTCCGCAAAGAGAGAGCGAGCCGGAAGGCGAATGCTGAGAAGCAGAAGACTCAAAGTCAGCAGCAGCAGGGGTGGATCGCATGGGCCTGGAATGGGACTCGATACGCTGCCGGTTTGTCCGCGAACTCTTCAGAGGAACCCGGCCCAGACGGTATGACGGACTCGCAACGCAAAGAGTTATACGAAGCTATCAATTATGACGAGAAGGAAGTCATCGCGTCCGGGTTTGAACCGAGCCGTGATATCATGAAGTTGAGCCTTTCTGCTCAGCTTCGTACTGGGTCCCTTGCCTTGAGGTCAGGATTCCCCAATGCAAAACACGATATCATCTCTTTAGTCTTCGACGGATTCTGTGCCGACATCGTACAAAGGCCTGACAACCTTGAGGCTGCCCTCACTCTTGATGGAATGCATATCAATGACGGAACTACACCAGGAACTCTGTATCCTGACGTCATTCGAATGAAGGACAGTCTGGGCTCGAAGTCGGGCTCATTCAATGGTCTCAACCGACTAGAGAGTGCGAGAGCCGGAGAGGGCTCAGATGCTAAACAGGATTCCAGTCCCTTTTTCTCCCTCAAATTTGAGAATAACCCTCTCGATGAGCGAGCTGAAAATGCAATCACGATCAAGATGAAGGCAATGGAGGTTATTTATCACAGAGGGGTTCTTGAGGCCGTGTTCTCATTCTTCAGACCCCCGGAGAGTCAGCTTGAATCTGTAAATGCCCTTTTGGTTAGTGTTTTCCCAAGTAATAGGCGCTTGTATGACATATCTTCATGTTGAAACAGGATGCTGCAAACGAGACCATAGAAGGGCTAAGGAATCAGACGCGTGCAGGTCTCGAATACGCGCTTCAGACCCATAAGACTATCGATATGAAGGTTGACATGAGCGCGCCCATCATTATCATCCCAGAAGAGTAGGTCCATATCCCCTGGTCTGCCTGCGTGCTGAATCACATTCATCGCAGCGTTTGTGCCCGGAAGTGTCGGCATTTAGTTGTTGATGTGGGCCATATAGCAGTAGAAAGTGATCTCGCAGACAAAGCAGCACTAAGGGAAATTCAAGCGAAGCGAAATCAGCAATACACAGACGAAGATTTCCGTCGTCTGGAGTCAATGATGTACGATAAATTCCTCCTTTCCCTCACGTCGACTCAGGTGAGCTTGGCACATTCCGTCACATAGACCAATAATGTAATACCCCATCAGGTCGTTATAGGTCCCGACCTTGAATTGTGTTTGGCAGCACTCGCCGAGCATAAGAACGGAGAGTTACACCTCCTTGAGCGGATTGATATCAGATTCAATGTCCAAATGTCGATCGTAGCGGAAGCAGCGAATCTGACACGCTTCAAAGCGTCTGGAAAGCTTCCATCTCTCGCAGTTAACATTTCGAACTCGAAGTATCAAGCTCTGATGCGTATAATTGATGTTGCTATCCCTCATTTTGGTGAAAACCAACAACCGTCAACGCGGGACAGTCAGAGAGAGCAACTGGTTGTCGATCGCGGAGTATCAACGAAATTTTTCGATACTGGTGCCGGGCCAGAATATGTCGTCGAAGACCCTACCACTAGCACGGGCGCCTTCGAACAGCGATCTGCTTCGCCTCATGTAAGCTTATTTTGTCTTCCAGCACAAACGCCCAACTTAGCCATTGTAGGACCCTTCAAATCAGCGGATTTTTGAACTTCAGTTTGAGGTTGAAAGGCTTCAAGCATCCCTTTACAAGACCAGCCCTGACGAAACCGAAAATCTTTTAGCGGAGGCTTCTCTGAACTTCTTTACTTTGCGTTTCGTTCTTTCGACGTATGACATGAAAGCGGATATATCATTACGGTGAGGACTGGCCCACCGAACGCGCTCCATGATGGGCTAATCAGGCGATTCAGAGCTCTTGGTCTGAGTATGATTCCTCAAGAACCGTTGGCAGGAGAGAATGCCATCCCTCTCTTGTCTTCTGTGGATAATGCTTTACACCAGGCCACTCCACGTTCGACAGATGTCATGCGGGTCCACTATACACGAGTCCAGAAGAATTCGCCCGATTTTTTAGGGTTATTTGAGGGCATCGATCAGCACGTCAACATCGAGTTGTCAACTCTTGTGTTCTCTGCGGTACCCAAGCCAGTAATTGATCTCTACGAATTCATCATGTTGACCTTCGTCCCTACTGGGACTGACGCCAGCGATTCATCACCTGGGCAGCCTCCAGTCGGCTCGGGAGAATCAGTTCAAAAAGCCAAAGGACTGAGTGTAGACCGAATTCGTTTGAGGCTCCAACTAAGCAGCGTCCAACGTGCGCCCACTCCCTGCTTTCTACTGGGATGCTCTAACTTATACTTCATTCATAGTTATTCTAATCGATAATCGCAGAATAGCTACACTCTCCCTTTCCACCGCAAAAGTTACTCTCTTGCTCCAGTCCAATACATTGCAACTAACACTTCAATTGGGCAATCTAAGTCTAATCGATGACTCCAAGGGCACTATCGGTTTTAAAGCCAATAACTCCGTCCTTTCAATTGAAGGTGACAACCTTGCGGATCTTACGTACGAGACATTCGATTTGCAAGCCCATCCAGACAAAAAAGTTAACTCCTCAGTCGATTTGCGTTCCGGCTCGCTCAAATTTTATGTGCTGGAGAAACCCCTTCATGATCTCTATCAATTTCTGGTGAAATTCGCACGGCTAAAAAGCCTGTACGACGCAGCCAGGGAAGCTGCTGTCCAAAGAGCATCTGAAATCCAAAAAATGCAGTTCAATGTCGCCATTCAATCCCCAATCCTTGTTTTCCCTAGCGAGATCACCAGTAGCCAGCATCGGCTGGTGATGCGCTTGGGAAAGATTGCAGCGAAGAACGATTACCTTGAGCATTCGAGCCACATTGGCGCCAGTCTCACAGGCATCAGCCTGACATCTGAAAATGATCACAACCAACTTCCGAACTTGCTGAAAATGCTGGATTTCGTAGACATTTATGCGGACATCAATCAGTTTGATAATAGCGATCCTAGCAAACCGGGTAGTTGGGTTCGTTATGCTGTGGGCTTGCCTGGGCTGACTTTACTGATGTTTCCTTCAGGTTACGGTCCAAATGTCGGACGTTGACATGTCTCTGACACAGAACCAGTATTGCGCAATAATGCGGATTTTAGAAGCAATCCCTCGTATCATTGACGTCGGTCAGGTCCCCTCACCTGACCAACCTAAGGCAGAGCCGGCTCAATATGCTGAGAAAGCTACAGATATCATAACACCGACCCCTCCAGATCTTGCACCAGAGTTGCAATATACTCTCTCGGCCCCTTCTTCTGAGGAGACTCCGAGGGCTTTACTTGAGCTTCTGTTTACGCTCAAGGCTGTCCGCTTGCATCTTTATAGTGCTGAGGCTATACAAGAGTCAGATCTCAGGAACGCAGGGATTGCCCGTTTCGCCTTGTCTGAAACCACACTCCGTATGAAGACCCTGCCAAGGGGTGGAACACAAGCTGAGGTTGTTCTTCAGTCATTTACAATGACCAACACATGCCCAGGATCCTCGCGCTTCAGAGAAATTATACCCGCCCAGAGGAACCGCAGCCAGCCGCAAGCCATGGCCACGTATACTTCCTCTGGTACTGGAAGTGACCAATCGACTCTTATCGTGCTTACCGTGGATTCTCCGAAAGTATTATTTGCCCTTGATCCCGTCTTCGCATTGCTTGCATTCTTTACTAGTGCTTTCCCCTCCAGACCATCTCCTGACCCGACACATGGAGTCGAAACCACTCCAGGGAACGCCACTGGGGATCCTAGTGCCTTACAGCCGAAGCTACGATTCAGGGTTGATCTTCATGACGTATCACTCACACTCTTGGATAACGACGGGGATCCAGATAGCCGTGCCATCGCTTTATCCATCAAACAGATCCTAACGAGCCAAGAGGTTGACAAACCATCGTTGTGTTCTGCTAATATGCTGACATCATTCCACAGGGTATCCTTGCTCTATCAATCAATCAGCTTGGGATGGCTTTGACTACCATGCAATCACACGAGCACCTCAAATTTCTGGATGAGCTTGATTTCACACTGTCTCTTGACAATCGCCAAACAGCGAAACATCAAATGACAAGTATTGAGGTCTCTTTGCAACCTGTCATTTTCAGAGCTTCACCCTCCGACATTAGTTTGATACTGGGCATTATCAGCCGCGCAACAAGCATGTATTCTTCCCAGTCATCTAAAGCCCAGCCTCAGCAGCCATCTGCCACCAAATCCAATCCGAGAGGCCCCTCAGCAGCGGACCGCTCGAGTAGGAAGGTGCCGACCAGAAGTGATCGAGGAAGATCATCAATCGGCCAACCTCAAGTCTATATATTAAAGGAGAAAGTAAGCATAGGTCCGCCCTGACTCATTCATGAAGAATGAATTCATGGATATTTTAGCTCAGTGCAAGGTTTGAAGGGTTGCGGCTCGTATTGATTGGGCAGATGTATCAGCTTCCCATTGTTGACTTCAACATTGGCGCATTTGAAGTCACTCTGAGTGATTGGTCCAGGGAGGTTAGTTTAATTCGCTGGAAATATAACATGCATGTCAATCACTTGCATTTCAGCTTTCAGGTGCTACCACAATTGCCGTAAATATGCAGTACTGGAACTTTTTAAACTCGCACTGGGAGCCACTCATTGATCCATGGAAGATGTCTTTGCAGGTAGGGAACTAGACAATCAGCCGGATATAATGGATCTGATGTATATTCCAGATTGCAGACCAATCGCAAGCAAATCTGGGAAAAGTGGTGACACTTTCGTCCATGGATAGGCTTGATGTGAACTTCACGTCAGCCTTCGTTGAATTGGCATTGTCAATAGCATCGACCTGGCCGTCCCAGAGCGAGAGGTCGCTGCAATACGACCGAACCGAACGTGCGCCTTATAGGGTTTGGAATTGCACCGGGAGTCCAATTGCTGTATGGCATGACCGAGATGGCAACAATAGAGAGACGATTGAAAATGCGGTTAGGCTTGAGAATGATAAGATGGTTGACTGGAGGTTTGAAGACAGCAAGAGTCTGCGAGAGGTGAGGCCACTTGAAATCCTCGAATGCTGGTCAGGACTGACTAGACTGTAAGCGCATTGCCACGAGTCGCAATAATATGATCGGCATCCAATTTCAAGAACGCTCCTGGGATCCTCTACGATCAATTTCTGTGGATACCGAGGGTGAATCTGTCTACGTCCTTCGTCCTAGGACAGGGCATGTCTCCGATAGACTTTTGTGTGAAATCCGTGTCGAGGAAACCGTTAAAGTTGTCACCCTTCGTTCCACCTATCTGATCGAGAATCTCACTCTTTACCCACTGGAATTGGTTGTCATGGACATCAAAAACAAGCCGGGTTATCCTGTTCAGAAACTAGGTGAGTTCATATCGAATGGCTTAAGCTTCAATTCTTATTCTCGATAGCACCGGGAAAAAGCTTTGCGGTTCCTATTGAGGCAGTCACCCAATACAGAATCAAGATTCGCCCTGACAGTAAGTGTCATGATGAAGTTGGTGATCGAGCTTATTATCAGGGGCAGGTGGATTTGGCTATAACTGGTGCTCAGATGCGATCCGATGGGAGGACATGATTCGGATGCCTGTATCGAATATTGTCTGCCGTTCGAAGGATGACATCGAGCCTCCCTTTCGCTTCCAAGCATCAGCCCATTTCGACCCCCATGATCCTTCGGCCCGGAAGTATCCCAAAATTACTTTGCAATTACGGGCCCCTATTGAAATTGAGAATCTTCTTCCATACGACTTAAACTACCGCATATTCGACAAGAACACGAATCAGAACTGGTCTAGCTTCCTGCGAAAAGGTGGAACTATGCCCGTCCATTCTGTGCAACTCGACCATCTGGTCCTTTTAAATGTGGATGTTCAAGACTCGGGTAGGTAACACATTGTGCAGCCAGGATGAGTGCTAAGCCAATGTCAGGACTGAAACCTAGCGAATTTGCCATCATCAACACCGATAATCCGGCGGACTTTGACATCGAAAAGAAACTCACGTTGTCTGACAAGAGCGGGCGAGGGATTGATCTACGACTTAACTATGTGTACGTCCTTGTTATAAAAATCCCCTCCTTTACCCATAGGTCCCCTTAGAAAATATCCTAATGCCGGAGGGGCGTTTAAGGCTCAGATCTACAGCCCTTTTGTGCTTGTCAACCGTACCGGTCTGCCGTTCTCCCTGCGGTCAGGATCTTCAAAGGCTGTTGCAGGACTCATGGGTACCGAGACTAGTCAGCCCGGGCCGTTTAGTGAGTGGACTCCGAGCGCAATGTGACCGGTTTTTGATGATATCATCAAGTGTTTTCGCATGCTCAATCGCGGGGCCATGAGTTCTCTCTGCGGTTAGGGGAATCTAGCTGGTCAAATGTGGAGTATGAACTATCTTTATTGGCCGAATCCTCACAATCTTGTTAGGTACTCTCGTTCGAGGCACCAAGTGCCGAAACCCAGGTCATTCTTGACAGACCCGGTACCAAGGATTGCTATCATGTCGGGGTCTCGTGGGAACTCGGACTTGGGAAGTACAAGTTGATCAAAGTCGTTACGTTGGCTCCTAGGTGCATTGTGAAGAATAACCTAGACAGAGCTATCACATGCCGAGAGGTCGGAGTACCTCCGACAGAGAATTCTACAGTCCAACCTGGAAGCAGGCTTTCGATGTTGCAACTCCGGTCAAGGACCGAAGAGCTGCTGAAGGTTGCTTACCCCGGATTGAATGCCAGATGGTGTGTTCGTTCATCGTGAACCCCCTGTGTCCTAAAACTCATGTCCATCACTCAGGACGGCTCCAATCAACATGCAGGTCGTAGGCGCAATCCATCTGCGAATGTATGCTCCGGGGGAAGAGGAACAAAAGCCTGACCTTGTTAAAGTCGATATTGCAGTTGAGAGTGCGACCATTTTTGTCACTTTTTCACTCGAAACTGGTCGCTGGCCATTTAGGATTGAAAATGACAGCGATATCCCGTTCTCATTCTGTCAATCCGTAGGTCCAATATACTTTAGGACTTCTATATATCGTTCTGATGCTGTATAGGATGACTCATTGTCTGCTGCGTCCTCATCCCGTGTTCCTCGTAACACCGTTCAGGCACACTCATCCATTGATTACGCATGGGACTCCCCTTCGGCACCGAACAAGAGAATTCGACTGTTTGCACCTAATGGCGATTCTCGAGAGATTGACATTGTGGAGATCGGAGACTTAATCCCCTTCAAGTTCCGTACAAATCGTGGTTCGTTTACTGTGTCTCTCGATGTACGGGCGGACATGGGCGCCCAAGTGCTTTCCATCTCGAACTACGTCCAGGAATATAGTTTATACAGACCAGCCCTGCGGAGGTCAAGTTCCGCATCCCGCTCTGATACGTTGGTGGGGACGGAGGCCTTTGAAACTGTTATCCCGAAGGATGTCAGGATCAACTTAACTATCAACCTTGACTTTGAAGGACTTGGACTCTCTCTCGTTAACAAGAAATTGGTGGAGTTGATGTACATCTCGTGCACCAAAATGAAGGTCGAATACACAGACACGGACGCCGCACAAAGCGTCAATCTCTCCATTGGTTCAGTGCAAGTGGATAATCAACTCCATGATGCTCTCTATCCAGTCATTCTCCAGCCCACGCCGATCTCGAGATCTGATCGGACAGCAGATATTCCCGCGATACAGGCTTCGCTTATGATGCTGAAAGACGACTGTGGGTTATACATATATCATTTTTTGTGGCGCAATGCTCATTTGAAGTCAAAAGCGCACGGTGTTTTGTTCATCAAGTACGCCTCTGTCTTGCTGCAGGCCATGAGTATCAGTGCGGACGAAGATTTCTTGTTCGCTCTTCTCGATTTCTCCAAGTTCTCCTCCGTTTCATGGGGAGACAGTAAACAGGAGTAAGCCCTGTGCGCCACTTCTCAGTTGCTCTGCTGATTTCAGAGGATAGCGCGCTGCTCCGCCATCCTGATGGCATACCGGACCCAACGCCAGTTGCCGAGGGTCAAGAGCTTTACTTCGAAGTCCTGGAGTTGCAGCCGGTACGGCTGTTGCTCTCGTTTATGCGTACGGAGAGGATTAATGCAGAAGACAAGTAAGTTCATGGGGACTATTTGGGCATAAATTTTACACCATTGCTCATCCACTTCGGCCTCTAGACTGGTTATTCGGAGTCCTATAGCGGTGGTCATAAATACACTCACCATGACGCTGGGAAATGTCAATGAAGCACCCCTGGAGTTGAACGCCTTGGGTATTAAGGACGCGCGTATGACTTCCACGATTCTCCTAGACCGAATCATATTCCACTACCGTCAGGAGGTCCTTCGCCAAATCTATCGCATCCTGGGGTCGGCGGATTTCCTTGGGAATCCAGTGTGTCTTGCGTCAATTCTATCATACAGAGTGCAAGACCTGACCTAATGATCTAGGTTGGTCTCTTCACCAATGTTAGCTCTGGGATTGTAGATGTTTTCTACGAACCCTACAAAGGCGTGGTCATGCATGGTAACTCAGAACTTGGAGTTGGGATTGCCAAAGTGAGTTGGTGTTATCCATGACGTGAACGACTGTGTTAATGATGGTTGGACTAGGGTGCAGCCAGCCTAGTAAAGGTAAACGTCCTAGTGCCTTGAATTCTGCCAGATATATTTGACAGGCGAATCGCAGAAAACTATTTTTGGCCTCTCGGATAGTGTCACCAAGGTTACAAGTAGTATCGGAAAGGGATTATCATCTGCCACTTTCGACTCTGAGTTCCAACGTCAAAGAAGATTGGCGCAACGACAGAACAAACCAAAACATGCTATGTAATGTCCCCTTCCATTCTTTGAGTTTTATTTGCTGATGCGTGGTAGTTATGGGGTTGCCGCTGGCGCCGAGGCTGTATGTATTTCCGATTCTAAGTCTACCCATTTAGAACTTATATCACATGGTACAGCTTGCCACTAGTTTTCAGAGTGGCATCGAGGGTGTCGTGGTGTGTTGCATTGCCCTGAATGATTGCGTTTGCTGACCGTAAGATAGATGAAGCCCATTGAAGGCGCCGAGTCTGGTGGCGCTGTCGGTTTTTTCAAAGGAATCGGGAAAGGACTTGTAGGGCAAGTACCAGAAACTTTTTTCCCAACCACCAAGCTTACGTGGTCACAGTGCCGTCGCAAAGCCAATGGTCGGAGTTTTCGATTTGGCATCAAATGTGTCAGAAGGTAGGGTTACGCGCGTGTCTTGAATGACCCCCGCCACTCACTTGGCTGCCATCAGGTATCCGCAACACAACTACTGTTTTTGATGCACCAAAGCGCGACCGTGTGCGAATACCCAGGCATGTACCATATGATGGAATATTGCAGGTATTCCAAAATCTTTGAACGATTATGAAAATCAATGGCCTGACCAACGTTCTCGCTAGCCGTACTCCCAACTCGAGGCCGTCGGTCAGTCATGGCTGAAAGACCTCGAAGGCGGAAAATTCCGGAACGAAGCATATGTCGCTCACCTTGGTCGGTACACTACTCACGTAGGCACCGTAATACCCTGACTGCTTCTCAACAGAAACGCCCGGACACGACGTTGTAGTCATCCTCACAACATCAATCATAATAGCCTTCGGGTTCGTTGATCATCACTCTTTCCGAGAACATACAACTCACTATGAGCAGGCAAAGGAAATTGAGGCTCGAATGGGAGATTCCGTTTAATCGACTTCAGGCGATCACTCTTGACGATTCTGGCATACGGTTCAGCGATAAAGCAGGAAAGGAGTATGACCAGTTTGTTCCCGCACCGAAGAAGACTAAAGCTTGGTTCTACAAAGAGATCGAGAAGTAAGTCGCTTTTGCACCAGGACCTCTTGTTCTGCATCTTGACGGATCTTACCTCAGAGTCATTCTACGTTATACTACACGACGGAGGATGGAGCGTTAGAGTGTATGTTGAAATTTCTATCAAGTACTCGTTGGATTCTAATTTAATAGAGGCGGGTGACCTGCCTATCGTTGGATGAATTGCTATCCTACCTCTTTTTCTCAACAACACGTGTGTAAACATCCTCCCGAATTAAAATTCTACTATGAAAAAACATATGTCTGGGGGGTCTCAGAAAAATGGGGTTGGCCAACGTTCTTGGGAAAAAAATTATGAAAGAGCGATGATGGCAGAGATCAGGCAGAACATATTTTTGTAACTGAGAATCATATATACTCATTTTAATGGGCCCGCTTAACCCGTTCCTTGTTAGGGTTTAGTAAGCAAGATAAATTTTCCAGAATGTCGCTGACGTGCATTTTTGGCGGGCATTTTGGCTGCTAGGCTGGCTTTACACCACATGATTTCACTGCTGTCCGTCATGCTCGATGTCTGATATCACTTCATTATCCTCACCACCAAAACTGCTTGACTGGCATCTTTTAATCACTCCTTCACCTCAAGATCATATCATGGTATTCTAGGATTTTCCTAATTGGGCAATCGACGTGGCCATAGTTATGTCACAGTTGGCACTTTCATCGATCGGAATGAGGAACTTATCGCTTTAGCGCACATACCTCTCACGTTACCAATACGTCTCTCTCTCCGAAGGAGACACCACATCGCCCACTGCTATGTCCTTCGGCTTGCCATCCACACCCCCAATTCACACGTCAGGGCTTGCAGCCTGCTACACCTGCCGGATTTGGAAGAAACAATGTTAAGGTTGGACATTTCGTGGGGCCCGTATCCCTTGTGACACTTGCTTCGAGTGTTTTAAATACAACATCTTTTGCGATGGTCGGGGAGAACAGCTCCCACCGGTGAGCATCACTCTTAGCCAAATCCATCGAGATGTCTCAGCCACTCGCTCTTTTCACGCACGTACACACAGGATGAATCTCAACGAGGCTCGGCACACGATAAAATCGTGGGCCAGCGATGCGGGGTCTCGAGACTTCCATTCAGCCGTCGCGTTGGACTTGACTTGTGTGATCAGGAGGCGGTCGGTGCCCGCTCCGTCGACTGTTGTCCAAATGAAAATCCTCATCCTCTCTTCTCCGTACTGACAATTCCAGTTTAGGAATAGCCTTAGTGGGAAAAGACAAAGGCACAGTCTAACGAGTTTTGGACATCCACGGCTTCAACTACTCCCGCTGATGTGAGGGAGAACTTCGATCCCCAGCACTTAAGCTGTCCCCTCAAAAGTTTTCCATCTGCATCGAATGACATTGGCCTAAGCAATCGCAGTCATACAGACTCGCCTGGCCAAATGATACACCAGTCTTTCCCGTGCCTGAATTTTCGAACTCACCGGTGCATCAGGTGTCGGGAAACAAGCAGGCACTGCGTTTGTTCTTATCGAGGAACTTCGGCAGGAACATGATGTTCAAGATCTTAGCGGACAATTCCCACCAAGGAACTACAACCTAGTTGCTAGAAGAGGGTACTCAGAAGTGTTCCGCAGCTACTGAAGGCCTCGCAAAGGGGTCGATCTGGTTCCCGTACGTCGTTGTGTGATTGTTCCTGGCTGACCAAAATCCATGACATCTTGTAGGTATGCTATGAAGTGCTTCGTCTACCTCGGTGATCTCACGGCAGCAGTCAAGCACACTAGGAAGGTGAAGCTTATTCATTCTTTCAATGCGCTTCACATTATTGGGGTCACTGTTTTTCCAGCACTTAAGAGAAATGAAGGTCTGGAGGACTCTCAGACACCCTAATATCGTTGGGTCTATTGGTTATGCGATAGAGAACCGAGTCTATGGAGTTACTGCTGCTCTAGTATCGCAATGGTGCGCGAACGGCAGCGTTGCCAAGTACCTGCAGCGGAACACTACTGCCAATCGTGAGATGCTAGTGAGTATTGAGTTCCTGTGTTGGTCGCCCCATGTGCATGAATACAAGTATTCGACGTAGCTCGGGGGCTGCTGCACCTCCACAGTCATAATCCCCCTATCATCCATGAAAATCTGAAACCAGTATGTCCTAGGCTGAGAAGGTGCTGAAGGCGGCGCTCCTGATGAATTGGCTAGCGCAACATCCTAATCAACGACGAGGGACGTGCACAGCTGTGCGACTTCGGACTATCCTATGTCTTTGACGGTTTTCTGATGGGGCAAACATATTTGATCCAAGGAGAAACACTTCGATTCCTGGCACCAGAATCATTAGGCTACCCTGAGGAATGTTCGCGTCCTACCACAGAGAGCGACGTTTATGCCTTTGGGTGTACGTGTATGCAAGTGAGTGGGAGTGGTCAAAGATTAGGTCGATTGGAACTTAGCGTCGCGAAGATTCTCTCTGATCACCTACCATACTACTGGTTACGAAGGGACATTGAAGTTTTGAGGGCAATCGAAGGCAAGGCGGCTCCTTGGATCTGGCCCTATTAAACCCCTGGAGCAACTATTGGCCTCTTGTTGTTCAGCAAGTGCGGCCCGTCCTTCAATGTTTCAGATAGTTGGCTTCTGGTCTGCTTGACTCATAGCCCAGATAATTAGCTTACCTGTCAGATAAGCACTGCCTTATCCGCGACTCTCGCCCGTTAACGCCACTCAAACTTCGTCTCTGTCCTCATATATTGTCATACTATGCTGGTCTTTTTGGCATGGGACAATCAGTGAACTTCTCGTTCTCCCACCTACATACTGTCTGATGGACTATTTTGCTTTTCTGCCCATCCATGCGCGTGACAAAGCCTGTATCATTGGGGGTTCATTGATGTTGACAAGCTCGCCAAGTACTACCTAGTAGTACTTTACTGTGATTCGCTTCCCACTGTGTCTGATAGTTACTCTGCAGTGCAAAATCACCCTCATCCTCTTTCCCCTTTCGCAATTTATTATTCATTTCTGCTTATGCTTTTCCTTGAGCTACTTGCGTTAGCGGTTATTCCGTTGGCAGCTTCTACAGATAGACTGGTAAGCTATGTGGCTTTACATCCTTCATTTCATCCATTGTAAAGCTTTAAATACATTGAACACATTCTGTTGGTGAAATGCGTGCATGCTGTGCAGGTTTGGTGAAGCAAGGCAATTGGTTGTGATTGCCACAATGTTGATGGCTGTTTTCGCCGACACGGCTATCCATTGTCCTGCGAATACTGTTGCTAGCTAAATTCCTATCTTATAGCCAGTTTTCACTCGCCCGACATGGCGACTAGTATGCGTGGCCTGACTCAGGTATAATGGCGTGCTATTCACTGGCTTAGGAAATGACACTCACTGTGCTCCTAGTTTATCGCGGACATACGGGCGTCTCGTGTCCGCGAGCTGGAGGAAAAGCGCATTAACAAGGAGATGGCGCACATAAGAAAGAAGTTCAAAGGTCGGAAACCATATTTCCCGCTGGCTTCAGACATTGAAGTTGGCTAATAGATGGACAGCTCGATGGGTATCAGCAAAAGAAGTAGTGAGTGTCACTATTTATGGCATGCGAAGGTACGCTGCTCACATCATCCATAGCCTCTCCAAGGTTTGGCCCCAAAGCGGACCTTGAGCCTGTTTCCTCACAGTGACCCCAAAGTAGATTATCTTCACATACATCCTCGGCTACAAGGTTGACATCGGTCACATGGAAGCCGTCAACCTCATCTCGAGTTCAAAATACAGCGAGAAGCAAATTGTGAGGAATGTAGTATTCGCCCCTTTTCCGTTCTTACGAAATGCCGATACAGGGGTACCTCGCTGTGACTCTTTTGATGCATGAGAACTCAGACTTCCTCCGATTAGTCACTAACTCCATCAAAAAGGATTTAGACTCCAATAATGAGATCAATAACTGCTTAGCACTTCATGCTATAGCAAATGTTGGAGGCCAAGAAATGGCAGAAGCACTGGCTCCCGATGTTCACCGGCTACTTATATCACCGTATGTCCACTTCGTTCGAATTTTCATTGCGTAGGTCATACTTTTTTCTTGGTCTAGGACGTCGCAAAGCTTCGTGAAGAAGAAGGCAGCACTGACACTCCTACGTTTATATCGCAAACATTCGGAGGTCATACCAGCTGAAGAATGGGCTCTCCGTATCGTCTCTATCATGGATGATGAAGACCTTGTCCGTACTCGGAATCTACTTGGTACCCATGTACCTGACATTTACCTTAGGGGGTTGTTATTTGCGTAACTAGCTTAGTCATGGCCCTTGTCCAGGACTACTCGGATGCATATGCAGTGTGCTACACAAAGGCAGTGGATCGACTAAGCAAAGTAAGTACTTGTTTGGCTTCATGGATTGAATACACACACCTCCTATCAGTTGGTAATTGAGAAACAATTTCCCCATGAATATCTCTACTACAAAGTACCCACCCCCTGGCTACAAGTGAAGTTGCTACGGCTGCTGCAATACTATCCACCACCCGGTAAGTACCATACTATATCCCCCTCCTTGACTAATCCCTCCAAAGAGGACGTTACTGTGAGAGGCGTCATCCATCGCGTTCTCCAAACAATTATGCAGAGCTCCTCAACGGAATCGAAAAATGTCCAACACAATAATGCACAAAATGCCGTGCTTTTTGAAGCTATAGGACTGGCCATCCATATTGACGCGAAGTCATCACTCGTGGCTTCAGCGGCTCTTCTCCTCGCACGGTTCATCATGTCCAAGGAGACGAACGTGAGGTATCTTGGTCTGGATACGATGGCGCATCTAGCTGCTCGCGCAGACTCCCTCGAGCCCATCAAGAAACATCAGCACACGATTATTCTCTCGCTCCGTGACAAAGATATCAGCGTGCGGCGTCGGGCCCTTGATCTGCTCTACAGTATGTGTGATGTTGATAACGCAGAGCTCATTGTCGGGGAACTGCTAAGGTACCTGAAGGTGGCCGATTATGGGCTTCGGGAGGAGATGGTTTTGAAAATCGCAATATCCACGGAGAAGTTTGCCACATCGTACAAATGGTATGTCGATACCATTCTGGAGCTTATCAGCTCCGCTGGTGACCATGTTGGCGACGAAGTTTGGTATCGAGTCGTTCAAATTACGACGAATACCGAAGATTTGCAAGAATATGCTGCTAAGGCTGTATTTGAGCACCTAAAATCGCCAACTTGTCACGAGAGCTTAGTTAAAGTTGCAGGTATGTGTATCGAAAGCACCAAATGTGTCCACACCTGACGAAATGAGAAGGATACATTCTTGGCGAGTATGGTCACATTGTAGCCAATGAACCCGGCTACAGCCCGATGGATCAATTTCAAGCGTTGCAGCTCAAATCACAGTTTTCTTCCGCTTCAACACGCGCCTTACTTCTATCGACTTATCTCAAGTGGGCAAACGTGTTCCCCGAGATCAAAGAGCATGTTGTCAATGTTTTCGAGCGGTATCAGCATGTATTAGACTCGGAGCTCCAGCAACGTGCATGCGAATATCTGATCATTGCTAAGCGGCCTGATGAAGACGAACTCCTTCCCCGAATATGCGAGGAAATGCCTCCGTTCCCTGAGCGGGAGTCTACTCTTCTAAGCCGATTGAATGCCAAGCACCTTGACACGGGGGACAAGCGTACATGGGTCATTGGCGGGAAGGAGGCTAATCAGGATCGCGAGGTCTCAGCGAAGAAGTTTGGTACCATCCGCCGGCCACGGGGCACGGCAGGGTCAACCAAGGACACTACATCAGCACCGGGGTCGACCCCTGATGTCCCCACCCAATCATCAACTGGAGAAACGGATTTATTGGGTGATTTGGCAGGGCTTGCCATTGGTCCTACACCCGCGTCAAATAATGTCATTTCGAATCCCTCAGTTCCATCTGGTGCTGGCAACTTCGACTTCAACGTTGCAATTGACCGTTGGTTCGAGAGACTCACGTATTCTAGTGATGGAGTCCTCTTTGAGGATGTGCAGATTCAGATCGGAGTTAAGTCAGAGTTTCATGGTCATCTTGGTCGTATTGCACTATATTTCGGGAACAAGATGAGCCAGCCGCTTACCTCCTTTACTGCCACCGTCGATGGAGTCAATCCGGAAACTTTGTCGGTTTCCTTCACCAAGATCCCCCAAACCGTGATACAACCTACTTCGCAATCGCAGCAACTTCTACAAGTTGAATGCAAAAATGTCTTCACGGCGCCTCCTGTGCTCCAGGTGTCTTTTATGGCAGGCTCTCTACAGACTCATCGCATCCGCTTGCCTATCGTCCTCTCGAAATTCTTCGAACCAGTAAAACTCTCTCCGGAAGATTTCTTCGAACGATGGAAGATTATCGGTGGTCCTCCGAGGGAGGCCCAGAAGATTTACCCGATCCACTTGGATGCCTCCGGAAATGTTGATTACCCGAGAAATCAAAGAGTGGTGGCAGGTTCGAGATTCCAACTTCTGCAAGACGTTGACCCGAATCCGATTAACATCGTGGCATCTGGGGTTTTACACACCTCTGGCGGAGGTAAGGTGGGGTGTCTTATCCGTGTTGAGCCAAACAAGGAAGCTGAGGTAGGCTCCCGAACATGCCTGGCAGTAGCATTGCATTGACCATTTTTGGCTTACAGCTTTGTCGTCTCACCGTGCGCAGCACCTCCGAAGTAGTTTCAGGGGAAATCCTGGCATTACTGGCGAAGCCGATGAACACAGATACCGCAATGTCATGAATGTTTATTATATAGTACATATCTATTTGTTGTACTTAAGCGCAAATTTTAACGCATCAATTATTCGCTTGGCGAGATGGTGGCCTCCCGAAGCCCCCTTGATCCTTCCTCGTCATAAACTACTGGCTCTCATGAGGAATGTTGGGTAGATTGTAAAATGATGGCAAGGCCAAACAAAACGGGAATTGAGCGACACAACCAGGGCCGCGGTGACACGTTTGCCCCGAATCCTGCAATTATCTCCGGCTATATCGAGGGCGATGATCTGGGGACTCTCGGAGAGAAGGGGGAATGGCTGTGAAGAAACGGGTGACCTTGTAAATGGGTCATCGTCATCGCGGATCCTCGGGGCGAACACCATACCAGTGGCGCTTGTATGTGATGTACCAGCACCAGTGAATGCCGACGCGATAGACAAATCAGCAAGCCGAGAAACCGATGAATCAGCATCGTCGCTTTCCTGAGGATTGAGCATCATGACAGCTGTCAATGTATCGGTTTGAATAGCGAAGCAAATCGATGCACATTTGAGGAAGCCGTCCGAGGGTGCTACTGCCGCTGCTGTTCTAGCACGTGCGAGCACACCTGTTGGCGCTTTTGAGGTCAAGTCTCGGACACCTCTAGGCCATCGAGCCAACGAGACGATGGTGCTTGAGAGAGAAGCAAGGTGACGTGGGTAGTCGATCATGGACGGGTGTGACGGAATGGACTCTCGATGAAGAACAGGGAGTTTCTTGAGTTTAGAATCGAGTGCCTGCTGATTCATACCTGGGAGATTTCCCCAGGGGACTGTTGAAGTAGGGAGCCCGCCAGACGGCATCGAAGACACGACCTCGAGATACTCCCGCATCGCGCCTGTATTTTCGATCATAAATTTTCGTGTCGCTTCGTCCGAATTAACCATCTTCTGTATAAGCTAAGTAAAACGAACGACACCAATGTTGAGGAACAACGCTTACGGATGGGTCCTTGAAGTTAGCCGTGGCCTGAATTACGCGACTCACATCTTTAAGCTTCTTCTCAATACGGGGAGTCAACGAGCCTGAACAATCTCAGTCAATAGGTGCGAAGCGTTTTTATTTGAATCCAGTAATTAAAACCTTACCTGGGATCAAGCCAAACATTCCTGGACTCAGGATCACAGGGCTAAAAAAACGCAGAAAACAGAGGGATGTGATACTTTGCAGCGGAATGTTTTCATGCCCGGATTGTGCGCTATATGGAAACCGAGCATTTACTTGCGCCCGAATGCGAGAAAAAAGAATGCGAAGATCGCTGCGAAGGGAAAAAAGTGTTAGGTGGTAGGTAACCCTCTTGTCACTTCACTGGAAAGCTCACTCCGGACATTCGTGTCGATTCTGATAAATAGAACCCCAGATATCCTGCAGTAGCTGAGGAAAATCGTCTACCGATTCGTCAGAGGGCCGTGGCTCTGATAGAAACCGGCGAAGCGGGGCACGAAGAGATAGTTTTAGGAACGAGTCTCCGAGTCTGAACATGGCCTGTTGCAAGGCAGCAGCGCAAGGACTACCGCTCCTAAAAAGGATCTCTTTCGCCATCATTTGACAAATCACAATTAGCAGGGCACAAATTGTGAGAGAAGTCGACGGCACACACTCACGAGGTCCTGCCTCTACGAGCTCCTCCTGTACTGCTTGACACAGGTCCTCAATCAACGAGCCTCCCGCAAGCGAGAGGTCCACAAACTTGGAGGCTGCATCCATTCTAACTTGTGTTTCAGGTCGAATAAGAGTTTCCGTTCGTTCTACTATATCTGGAATAAGAGAGAAGGAATTGTTAGTGCGGAGGAATTGAATCAGGTTCTGGTAGCGATCGAGCGGGACAATAACGTCTCTGAAAAAAATAAAAACACTTATGAGGACGGCGGAGGATAGGATAAATTAAGAACCGCTTACTCCTGGCATTTGATATTAAGCATCAGATCACCTACGTGGTTAGAACCGGGGGGTCCCGACTGTGTAGTTGACATAACGGGGTAGTAGCCATCACACCATTCATTACGGCGAATAGTTTGTAGGGAGATGGTAACACTTCCAATGGGTGTCGGCTGGGCACCCGAAGACCCTTGGCTGCTTGGAGAGTCTGGCGAAAAGGACGCAGAGGAAGATGCCGGAGAAAGGAGATGTTGACTGAACGATGGGGATGTCATGAGATTAGGACTTGAAAAGGGCATCTTCTTATTCCCACTTCCGAACGACATGGGATTGCTCTGCCTTTGTTTAGCGGCGCGGTAAACGTTAATTCTCAGGGTTCCATGATCGATAGAATCCCCATCGTTAGAGCTCAACTCCGAAAACGGAGGAAGGTCTGAGAGATGGAATTTTTCATTCCAGACGTGCCATGCCCAAGGCGTTTCCCCGTGAATAGATTTTTCCATTGTCCTTGAGCTACGCCTGGTTGATGACCTCGCACAAACATCGCCACCGAGTTCAACCTCGCAAAAGACGTCCGCTCCTGAAGAAGTGTCTATTTCACTCTGCTCCCGTAGGCTTGGGGGTTGGAATGGATCGTGACTCCGCTTCTGGTTACCAACGTTGAGGTGGGGTAAAGGGCTGGGATGTGCCCCACCGCCAAATCCGACTGTTCCATAAACTGTAAGATCGGATGGGTTCGCCTTGCGTGCAGCGGATAACGTCTGAACCAGACCAGTCCCTATATTTCTTCCATGCTGGATTTCAATCTCGACGCTACGAGTCACTCTATATGTCCCTCCCTGAGGAGACGGAGCAGCGCCAGCACCGTACACTTCAGGGATCGCGAATGCACGCAAAAGTGCGAACCAATAACGAAAAGATTCGGGCGAAGGGAAGCGAATGAATACATGCTCCGCGTTGTTCTTTAAAGAGCTGAGAAGATAATGATACAGAAAGGTCTTGAATAACCGATTATTCTAATGGGAAATGAGGAGATTGCTCACTTGTTGTAAATCCCGATGCAATTAGGATGATCGAACAAGGATGGGTCCACGACCCTTATATCAGTGCTATTACAATGATTGATGTACAGTACTATTTCATCTGAAGCCTTTTGGGACGCGGTTTTTTTATGTCAATTCGCAATAGATTAGTAGAGAATGTAACATACATCTTCATAACGTAGGGCTAGCATAGCAGTCGAATGAGAATAAGGATGAAGAGTTTCAGTGAGTTTGAGCTTCGAACGTCGCCATTGCGCAGTGGCAACAGGTTGAGATGCCAACGCAGTTCCTAACGCTTTGATATTCCTCCAACTCGCCCTCTCTGTTAAAATAGGGTTGATGAGTCATTCCCCAAGTCCGTTAGGAGCTGCGCCACAGTGAGCCTGCGCGGGGACTTTACCTCGAAGAGCAGGTCTTTTCTCCTCCTGGCCGTCATGGGGGTGTCTTGCACTGCTCCTGTCCTTCTTCCTCGAGGCGCGATAACGCGAGTTCTTAGACGACCGTAAAACCAAAACGCCTTCCAGCACCCAGGGAGTCTGAGAGGCAGCAGACCCAGCGATCGATGCTCTGGACGAGGATAGATGAGAGCTCATGATGAGAGACTGTTAGAATGACGAAGATTATCTGGTTTTCCTTCCGGGCCCGGGTTCGAAGAGAGAGAGAGAGTGGGTGCTAGCTGTACTTAGGACATAAAGAGAGGTCGTGATAAGAGTGTGGCGGCAACTTGACCATGAGTACTCAATGGCAGATCGTCGGAAGCAAGAGTTTGAATTGAAATAATAATTCAAATTGTATTAAAATCACGTGAGTCTCATTCATCCTCATTGATTTGAGGGTGGACGCTTTGCCTTCGGCACACGTACACCATCGCATTAAAGCCACCCGCCCTGCGAGTACAAGGGAGAATGAAAATTTCTTCGATCCTTACCCATTATGGCAAAACCGATCGATTTGCAGTGAGAACGCACGCCGGGTCAAAAGAGGGATTGGAGAGCTTACCTTGAGTTCATCACCATTGCGGATCCGTACGATTGACTAGCGGAAGGCATAAGTTCTTTCCTCATTACTATAAGTATTCCGATGCCCCATGTTCATCACCCCAGCCATCAATTCAGAAAGTCTACCCTTCGTATAACCCGAGCCAGAAAAGGAAAAGAGAAAGGAATGGATATGGATACACTTCGCCTTGTATATGCAGTCCTTGTCATTCAACACGCATGCAATGTTCCTCCCTTCATCCAATTTGCCTAGGATTCTGGACTCCCTTGGAGAAACAGTGCCTCCGATGACCCCCTCCCCCCCAAGTCCCCCTTCAGCAGTCGTAGCATGTTCTCTTCACACAGAAGCTCTTCGTGACCAAGACATCATCTTATTGGAACCTCTTTGCCGCGGCTTGCCGTTGTGTATCCTGGGCTCATCCTGTGTGGCGGGACTATGATATTACCTGCATGGCTTTCGGATCAACGTTGACCGCTCAGGCGCCGCGCCATCAAATTTCAAATGAACTTGGAAGGGAAGCGCGCAATTGACAACACTGCCAACAACGCACCCTATGAACATCAAGAAGTCGTTGTGTATATATATATAGGGGAACTGCAGATCGTGTCTTGAGGAAGACCCTGCAGCCAAACGCGGACAATAGACGACTCGCAAAGTATGACAGGGATCAAAACAAGTGAACAAATGAAAACAACACAAATACAAAGGACACGAACGGGGAGGAATTTCCTTGACCGCAATGGGGTGAATCGTTGGCTGTACGGGCTGGGTTCGGACGGGTTTTTAAATCATCATGAAAATCCAATAGGGACTTGCGTGACTAGAGGAAGGCGCGATGAATCCCATATCAACAATAACGCATCGTATCCGCACTAGACACCTAGCCAAAAAAGAAAAAAGAAAAAGAAAAGAAACTCACTTTGCTGTTGTCCACTCCCATCGGTCGCAACCACTACTTGGTGTCCAGGCAGCGGATACACCCCTTGGCTATTGGGTCCTGTCTGAACGACGTTACCCGCTGGATAGGCACCGCCACCCAAACGCCCTGGGCCTCGAATACCGGCCGGATACACGGCTCTTTCTTCGTCGGGAAAGTAAACGTCGTCGATGTTCCCTTCCCATATGTACGGAATTCGAGTCTCGACGAAGCCAACGATGAAGTACACAAGTACCCAGTAAGCAGACACTAGACAGTATATGAAGTGTTTGTTAGCTCAGAGGTGGAAACATAGGTCTATCGTCGAGCTTTTGGGTAAGAAGGCGGAATAACTCACTGACGGCGAACAGCGCCCAGGAAAACGCGTTAATGACTTTGATCTGCTGACAGAATCCCTTGTTTGAGTCTGATCGATCCATAATTAACTTCTATACGGGGGTAGTACATATCGACAGGCTTACAGTCTTTCCCAGATGCGGATATAGTTCCCGTCAGAAGATAGCATTGGGTATCTCCGATGTAATCTCTGGCAGGCAAGGTACATAACGTAAGAGCTTGGGGTCCAACAAGACGAAGGGGAATTACCCAGTGTATGCGCCAAGACCTAGGAGAAAATTAAAGGGGGGGTGAATAACCGTCGCGTCACTCATTCCTCCAGGGAGAGCCTACCAAGCCACAGCCAACTCAAAAGAAGGATCGCAGACAATTCGAACTGGGGCTGAGGACCGCCATTACTGAAATGACAAAATTGAGATATGAATATCTCAACACATGAGCATTCGGAACTGGTATGTATCCCCAAGTCGCATAATAGACTGACAGCAAGAATAGGATGAATATGGTGAGTGCCGACGCAACAATGGAGAGTATCAGAAGGCCCTCTAGTGTGTTTTTCAGACGAGCTTGGGTTAGGATCGCCCGGCACTTGGTCGTCGATCAAACTTACGATGTTGCGGCAAGAAGTGCGATGCAAGTGTAGACGATATCACTAGTATGACGACCGAACAGCAGAAAAAGAATCCTGTATAGAGCAACATGGTAATATCCTCCGTAAGCCATCATCGCAAGGCCCCTTCTACATCTCCGATAGCTCGAGCACATACCATGAATCCAGTAACGGAATGATACAAACAAGTTTGACATGACCGCGCGGTTCAAATGGTCTGAAATCTCGACGGTGTTCGGTCAAACCACCAGGAGGAGAAGGACGTGGTCAAGTCGCCAGCAGGCAAGGTGATGATGGAAATCACAAGGGGCAGGACATGCAAGGCAGTTCATAGCAGGAAGACTAATTGGGCATGTACTACGAGGCGTTAAAATTACTCAGTTGTGATATCATCTCCATAAGTATAGAGCTTTCTATGAAGAAAGCGTTGGAGAGTTTGGCGTTTCTTGCAATTCCAATCGCTTCCTCATTTCGGAGTCAATCACAACGTGGAGCAAATCCACATGCCATCGAAGCCACTACATAGTTCTTGCTAAATACATTGCAGCCGCTTGCTCGGCCCGGATATTGCCGCACTCGTCTTCAGGGTTTTCGATTCGCGACACGACCTCAACACGCTCCCAACGCTATTGCGGTTGTGAAATCAGATCCAGGCACAGTTGAAGCTAAGTGGAACGAAAATCTACCGACTTTGCCGATGGGGTTTTTGGGGAATCACGTCTGTGCGTCGTCCCGGATGAGGTGATAACCATCGAAGGCAAGAGTCGTTCCAGGTATTGGATATTGCAGGGCCAAGGCTCTTGGCATTCCACCTCAATCAAAAGAACGAACTTTTGGAAATACTCATCCAAAAAGAATCCAAGCTGAAGCAGCCTCTATACAACGAATCCATGATGGTCAGTTTCTTTTCTCCGTCCTAAAGCATACTGGATTTTTTTTGGGGTTCCGGATTCCATATGTATACATCGGTACACCCACCTTTCTCGTACGTTCCAGAGTCGATCTCTGTTCAAACCTCTCCCCAATCGGCATGTTGAGTGCAATGGACAGCATTGTGTCATTCCGTCCACGTCTCCAGCTGCAACTGTACTTTTTGTTCCTGAAAAAGCTCCCTTCTCCCTTCGGACTCGACTCCCGTTGATCCTGGAACGTGTACAGGCATCGCTACTATATCAAGTCAACCCACTTGACGAATACTCGCGGATTCCCTCTGCGTCTCTGCAATCGCAGTGGTGCGCACACACCCTGCGTCCTGCCTGACACCAGCCAGGAAACTGGTTGGGATAAGCGCTGATTAGATGACATACGGTATCAGGCGGAGGGGGTCGTCGGTGTTAGCAGGGACCCGGAACATAACACGGGGTGGGGCAAGAGTAGGGCCTTGGGTAGTACGTGCACCTGCGGCGTGGGAGGGAACCACTACATAATGTAGTTGTTAGTAGTTATTTAGGAGTCGCTCTCGGGTAACACACGTTTCTGGTGCGCCTCCATTTTTACGAGAGTGGGACGAGAGGCACTTGGTAGTGCTTCATGGCTCTTTTAGGCCTAATCCTTTTCGGGATTACCCGGGGTACTGGGGAACTACATCCGAGGTACATCCATAGGTACCCGACTCCTAGCCCCTTCTCGGACCAGTGCCCATTGGCATAATAGCCTTGTAGGGGGCTACTGGGTCGCTTTCAGGGGACTTTTTGGCCTCAGATTTTGAGGCCGGTGTTCTTCCGTAATAGGAAGGTAGTGGTTCTCGCAAAGAGAATTTGTATGTTCTCAAGGGTTTCCCAAGCGCTGCCGAAATGGCAGTCAGAGTCGGCAAGACAGCGCAACGCTTCTGCAAGAGAAATCGCTAAGACTAGAGCAACTGAGCTCGTTCTCCGATAGTCTATAACCAATTCGATTTGAATATGGGCTTGACGCCAGCCGGTGGAGTGTCAGACTTCTCAGCTCTGGATACGTTCTCCGTTCACTCATTTCTCCACCTATTATAAGGAGGGCCTCCCTACGAGTTCAGCTTTCCAAGGCGCTTCAAGCCTCCGATCCAAACATTATGGCGTCGGATGGTAATTTAACTTCGGACACCACATCTGACTTGGTGTAATGCGCTTCGAAACGTAATATCCCAAGTAAGCTACATCCATCCAAAACAGCGACTTGCAATAGTCTGGTTTGGACCCACTTTGATAAGTCTACTTGGATCCTTCCAGCACTTGCGAACTGGAACACTTCTTCCGATGTATTCGGGACCCCCCCAGAGCAAGCCTCCGATGCTAGTCTTTCGTCGTTGGTTTGAAACCACTGATCACTTCCAACTGAGGCCTAACTTCAGCAAAGAGATTGTGCGATTGGCTAGAAGTCGGCCTAGTTCGGAGTTCTTGGCCCAGAAAGGAGTGAAACAAATGACAATCCAGTTGCTGCCTTTCTTCCAACATATTATCGCCAAATGTGGATTTGAAGGTAAGTGTTGGCGTCCTCAATACAAGAAAGATTGTCTGATTATACAAATCTGTCCACCAGGCGTCTTTGTTGCTATGCATTCATGTCCACAAGAAGCAATTCGAGGTGCCTGGCTCTCCACTAGCACCGATCTGAACAAACATCTAGTCGTAAACAGAAAAAGCAAAGGGGATGATCTAGTTTTCCAACATTTCCTGGCTCATAGCTTACAGAATACGTCGGCGGCAAACGTCACAGGAGCTGGTGATTCTCCCGTCAGATCCCTTCTTGCCTCCTTGACCGGTCAGGAAGATAAGAATGTGTTTCATGATCCGGAAGCCATGTGTGAAGCTATGCAGTATTTCTCTCCGCTAGCATAGATTCAAGCTTTCAAGAACTGCTGAATGTGCATGGAATTTATTTCCGGCCTCTTTCACTGTGCTCGTGGCACCCCACCTTTCATTATGAATTAGAGCCTTGGATGTCCCTCTAGAAGGGGCCAGCGCCCTCCATCCAACCTAGATCTGTGCAGTAATATATCTTCGCTTCGCAGTTTATCAAAGAGTGCTTGTTATGTTATGCCGACCGCCATCCTTGACTGTAAAACATTATGTCCCGCGCGAGTCTCGAGAAATTGCGGTCAGCAGGTCCACACTCATCCTCCCCCGTGCGTTATCACAGAACCTGTGTCATCACTGTTGTTGTTGTTGTTTATTCCGGATATTTAACCTGCAGACTGTAGGCTGCTCGTGAGAGCGCCAAGGGCAGGGGTCGAGATAAATACACAAAAATAAGGTGAGAGCACGAAATCATGTATTTACAATTATTTACTCCGAAAATATACCTACTGTCATCTTGTCCGACCCCGGCCCTGGAACTGCCATAACCCTATGTTTTTCTATGTGTTGGGTTGACCGTTTTTGGGTGTCGATTTCGAAAATGGGATGGGTTCCGCCTTTCAGCGGTGTCATATCTCGGGGTGTGTCTTATGTCATCACTGTCCAGTCTTCACGACACTTCGGGGCGTGCCGTCATCGCACTCGAGCCCCGACACCAATGGCGTGCATTCACTCAATGTTCCTGTCGCACCTGTATTTCCCAATTGCGACAATGTATTCCTCATCCGGGTGTCATTCAGTTCTGTGTCTCTAAGCGCCGCCGCGCCTAGTACGTGACTGCGGATCGACGAACTCTAATTCGATGGGTGGCAGAGGAACTATATAATGCCATAATAAGGTGCCTCAATCCAAGAGCCACGCATTTCACTGTGGTGCACTGCCGTAGCTAAATTAGCTCAAATCACGCGCCTATTAGTAGCTTGGAATAAATCTCTAACTATATACGAAGTAGTGGGTGGAGAGATAAATAATCTATTTACCCTCTGACCCCTGCTTTAGCTCACATCGACACTCGCACTATGGACCGCCGAAAACGACGACACTCTACCTATGAGCCGGAACCTCATCCACCAAAGCGACATTCCCCTATGGCACCCGACGATAATCAGCAACAACCATCCGCCCCATCTTCATCACTTGACCCCTCCCAGTACCATCCTGCCAACTCGCAGACCCGACAAACCGGCGACAACAGTCTTCATGATTGGCATAATGGAGCGTATGTTGTGGCTCACGGAACCACAACTACTTCTAGTGATTCTTACCCCCTAAGCAGTGTGATGACGCTGCCTGGGCCATCTTACAGTCATCCGCCATCACATCAAGTCCTTCATACTGACCCCCAGGCTCTCCAAGGCCGCGACGTTCCTCGTGATTGGTGTAGCGGGTCAGTTGGACCTTATCCTGGGGTTCCTGGACCGGCGCCCGCTTTTGGACCTTCCGGTGACCCTCGGAAGTTCTGGATGCCTTGGCCGAAACGTGTGACTGAGCTACCTGTCAGTGATTCGCAATCGCACACCTTGGTCTCATCGCTACAAAACCATGCCACCAGCTCACAGACTCTCAGCGAAATTCACCGTGATTGGCATGACGGATTGTCGGGATCTTATCTCCAACATCCACAGATTGCACCACCACGGTCACCCTCTGACGATTTTCCGTCCTTTCGGCTGCCACGTATAGAAGTCACGTCCTGGCATTCAAACCCCAACAGTGGTAGCCGATCGGGCACGCCTGTCCCTGTCCCCAGTCCGTCCACACCGTCATCTCCTGCTCATTCGGACCGATTCCTATCTCCCCCCTCGGCACTATCGCCCTCCGAAACTGCTTGCGCAAGTCCCAACCCTTGGGCCCCATACGACAATAGTGCAGGTGTCCGCACAGAACTGGAAAATGCAGGGATGAACCTACCTGTACCTGCGTCAGAGCCGACTCCATCATCGTCAGCTGGCCCGTCGGATGGCAAAAAGGAAAGCATCATTAGCACCACCAGACTCATTCTCCAAACCGCATCCTCCGCTCTCAAATTCTCGCCTGTCCCGTTCCTCCCCAACATTCCGGACTCACTTCTCATGCTACTTCAGGTTTACGAGGTTCGGATATGGTTTTCACAGTTCATCCCTCACATTTACTTCACTCACGTAGAATGTCAGCGGCAATAACAAAGCCCTCAAAGGGCTGAATGATGATGTGCAAAGTGCATACAGCACCATGTTGCAGCCACTCCAACTGTGGACGGGACCGATACCTTCCGAAGTTATTTTTCTAGTGAAGGAATTATATTTGTATGTGAATGCCATTCCGATCTTTCATTCATTGAGATCTCAAACACTGTTGACAGGGCGCTGGAAGAACAGTTCAAGAGGATCAAGTCACTCCAGAGTCAGAATCGAAATCTCTTCAAGAAAATATTCAATGCGGGCCCTTTAGCGCAGAGCATAGATGACGTGAGGATGTGCATCAGTGTAGCCCTCTCCCGGTTTGCTGTTCGTAAGATCTGTATTCATGCCGATAAACTTCAACTAATGGAGTGTCTCCTGTAGACGGCGGCAACAACTTTAAACCTTCTCAATACGATTCAAGCGTCGGTGGATTGTTCGTCTTCTTTGCTTGGTTTTTAGACTCTTCGTCTCAGTGCCATTTTCAGATGAGCTTTCAAAACTGCCCAAAGCAAATGCCGAATATTACCGTGTGAAGAGCAAGTCAGAATGCCTCAAAACCACTCGGGACAAAATTCGCGGCTCAATTCTCGAGTACTTGGGGGGCCCTAAAAACCGATTTGTCTGGCTGCGTGGTTCGCCCGGAACTGGGAAAACTGCGATATCTATGAGTGTGGCTTCCACGCTCGACAAGCAACGCACTCTTGCAGCATCCTTCTTCTGGGATAAGAACCAAGAGGGAACAGGGCTCGATTCGATTGAGCGCTTCCCCTCCACTCTTGCCCGACAGCTTGCGGCATTCAATGCGGAGTACAAGAGCTTGCTTATCAGGCAACTTCGGGATCCGGTTTCATTCAGCAGTATTGATGGTTCTGCTGCAGAGAAAGAGGTGAAAGCTTGGATCATCAATCCTATGCGTGAACTCGGGGGTATATTGTCTTCAGGAAAGGGTCGGCCTGTCATCGTATTAGATGGACTCGATGAGTGCGGGAATCCAGAGGTGCTTGCGTCTTTGATGAGGCTAGTTCTTCTGCTTGATGAGCTGCCTTCGACGTTTGCCATACTCGTCAGTTGCCGTCCGGAGCCGCAAGTGATTTCCGCTTGGGCTCAAGCTGATTATCATCTTTCGATCGCTCATGCTGATATGGACCAGATTGCGGAAGACGAGAATTTCCACACGATCCGTCGTATGGTCGTGAACGGGCTTCAGGACTGTATCGTGGAGTCACCCTGGAAACCGACCAAGGAGGATATCGATGCCTTCTCTTCAGCTTGCCGTGGCTTGCCCGTTATCGCCTCAACCCGGATACGTGACGTCCGCTATCAGATTCAATGCGGTTCCGTGCTAGAATCCGAATTCGATTACTATCTCAATCTCACAGATGCACCTGAGGATCTGAACTCAGAGTACTTGCGAATAATGCGACGGGCCTATTTAGGCCAGCGCACAAAAGTTAATCCACGCATCGCAGAGAAGTACCGTGAGGTCGTTAGGATGATGATTGTCCCACGGCGGGAATTCAGTGTGTATGAAATATCAGAGCTCCTTGGAACATTTTCTGAGCATGAGGTGCGCTCAATACTCAAGCCCATCAGCTCAATAGTCGATCTACCTCCAACGAACAAAATGCCTGTCAAATTCTACCACGCAACGGTGAAGGAATTCATCACAGGGATTCCCATTGGTAAGGAGGAGGACAAAGTATTCTTTGTTAGTGACGAGAAAGGTTATTCAATTGGGTTGCGGCTCCTTCAATTTGTGAATGGTGTCATCAAAAGGAATGAGTTGGGTCTCCCCACTGAACTTCCTTTGGGAGATGGAAAGAAGTGGAAGTCTATGAGCAAGACTCCGAAATCCGACCATGTCGACTATGCACTTACGGAGCTGTTCCGACACTTGGACCCTTCACTCCTCTTTTCACGAGAGTCAAATGAATTGCAGAGAGAATTTGAACAGTTCTGGACGCAAAACTTGCTCTCCTTCTTTGCAGTGAAGAGTAAAGGAACACAAAACTTGCATATTCCTCGTGATTGGGGTCAATTTGAGGTGAGCCCTGAATGAATTGTATTTCGAGTGTTTCAATGATGTGATGTCACTTTGTTTTACAAGTCAACCTCTGTCATCCATGATGCTCAGAAACTCTTTAGCAGTTCCCCATGGCATGCTTATCGATCCGGCCTTCCACTCACTCCAACATCATCATCCATCTACAAATATTATGGTCATCTCTCAGACCCTGTTCGAATCTTCAGCGTCTCCGGCGAGTTCGCCGGTGGCCTAATTCCTTTGAGTGATGATGCACACAGAGCTCGAAGGGTGATGGAGGTGGAGGTGGCTAAATTGCCAAGGAAGAACAGTGGACAGGAGACCAATTATGAAGCCGAGTTTTGTAACGACAATGTTCGCAATGGTACTGTGACCTGTGCAGCGCTCTCAAGTGATGGCCATCGCGTAGCGCTTGGGTTTGGGAGTGGTATTATTGAAGTAGCTGACATCGACAATCCACGCACAATCTGTCGATTCCAGAGTGATTCTTCCTATCCTCTTGCTTGGATTGAATTTATCCACGGTGGTAATGCCCATATTGCCACTGAAGATACTCAAGGAAACGCTGCCATTTTCAGCCATGGAATGCCTTCGGTGAAGCTTGGCATGCTTCCCAGTAGTCATTACCCTCCTCTAACCACAGTGTCGGACAATGGATGTTTTGTTGTACGGGTCCCACGAAATCTTAAAGATGTTTGGTACGAGAACACAGCACTCTTGTGTGTCTTGGGCAATCCATCCATTCAGCTTCTTGCACCGCTTTCCACTGCTCAGTCTTCCAAACACTTTTCCCTTCCTTTGCGACAATCGCTTGGATTCTCTCCTGGAGGCCGATATGTCTGCGCTTACGATGCTCATGATGCTTTTGTCTGGTCAACATATTCAGGCGAATTGATCGCACGATTTCGCACACAAGGTTTCGACAAGTGGATCATCAACACTGGGGTTGCCCCCCCTTACTCATATTCCATCCCGGACCCCATATTTCTTCACTCTGCAATTCCTTTGATCCCGGAAGTGGATGTGAATTGTGGACAAACTTCCAACTCGTCATTGTCCAGGTACAACTCAGATGAATCCTGGCTGAAGTGCCCCTTTTACGACCTTCACCCACGGGCTGATTGGACAAAAACCTATTCATACGCAGCAGGAAGAGTCCCATTAATGTTTTGCTTCAATCCCCGGGCCAAAGGGCGGCAGTACGACCACGAAATCTTTTTCAATGGGATAATTAAATTCACTTTACGATTGCTTCGGGATCACGAAGTAATCAACCAAAAAGTGGTTCATAATGTGGATCTCGAGTACATTGCAAGGGCCTGGTATGGTGATCGATATATATATGTGGAGGACAATAGGTGTCGCAGTGTCGTTGCGCTATTCAGTGACTTTTACCTTCCCCAGGCTAGTAAAGATGGAACTCGATTTCTTATCCAGGGCAAGATGAAGGCCCCGATTATCGTCGATATCAGCCAGGTGGTTTAACATCCAAATCAATCCCTCTTCCCTCGGCTACTGTCTTCATTTTGCGATGGAGCGGATCAAGAGTCATACTGGGCTTATTTCGTTGTGCGTAGGACTGCAATGTTAAGTAATATCAATTGAACTGGCACCTGATGCCCAGAAAAGATGACCCGCGAAGCTTTGTGATCAGAAAGTCAAAGCCTGAAACACATGCCAGCTTTAGGTTTGGTGAAATTGCAGCAGAGACGAATCTCGAGAGTCTTCAGTAGGTTAGCCTGTTCCGAAATCTCGATATACAAGCATCAGAGGAATTGACAGAGCATGGTAGTGCGAAATGGGCTGTTTGCGTGACCGCGACGCTCGGTAACCAAAATTCGAACTCTGTGTCAGATTCCAAGGAACCGTCAGATTGGGCAGAGGCTGGTGCAGTTGAAGCGAAGCTCGGGAGTCGAATGCTCGAGCAATTGAAGCTATGTGATGGGAGGTTGGAAGTTGAATGCTTTTCGGGAACTTAAAGAAGTTGTCAGGGTCCCATCGGGCCTTGACGGTTTGCAGTCGAGGATAATTTGTGTCGTAGTACGCCTCTGTCCAGTTGTCGAGTCTCCCATCGACAAAATTAAGAAAAGCTGCTTTTTCTTTTAGAGCGAACGGCGAGAGTTGTTTCTTGTAGTCGTTAATGAAGTCGTTCACCTTTTTCTCCATACTCTGACTGTTCCATCGGACCGTGAGCCTGGTGATGTATAAACCGTCACGCCATGGGAATGGTGTGTCTGAGGAGCCTACTCCAGCAGTAGCCCCACCGACGTGGGCCCACATGAAGCGAGCGTATCCCCCATCGTTTGCAAGGAGCTTTTTGGATTCCTCCATGGTCTTGATGATCGTCTTTGCAAGACCGCGGGGGATAGATTTGAGAATGAAGGACACGTAACGACGATACTGCATATTGCCCGAAGGATTGGAATTATTTTGCCTTTCCACCCAGTTGCGCCACGTCATTTCCTGCAACCCAGACAGACTTTTGTCCAGTTTATGCTTAAGCAAGGGAGCGACCACTTGCAGACACTGTCTCATGTTACCATTGTAGTAGACAGCCATCCGCCCGAGTAGCCCTTTGTTCGTGTCGTAATACCAGGCTGCCCAGACAGTGAGCTCGTCTGGCCACTCGTGGGCGTTGAATGTATCCACCATATCAAGGAACACCTTCTGAGCTTCCTCGTCCTTCAATATCCATGTGAGACCGCCGAGGACACAGAGACCATTCAGTTCTGAGAACTGGTGAACAACGCGACTTGAACTCGAGGAGGATGCCGAAGTTACCGCCGCCTCCACCACGTAAAGCCCAAAACAAATCCTTCTTCTGTGGACTGATGTCCTCGCGTCGGACCGTCACTACCTTTCCCGCAGCTGTGACGATCGTCATCTCAAGAACGTTATCGATTCCTAGGCCATAGCTGCGCGAGAAGGGGCTACATCCTCCTGCGAGTGTGAAACCGGATACGCCAACAGCTGGGCATAACCCGCCCACAACTATATCCCCCGGATCAAGTACGGCATAAACGTCTTTCCAGGTGCACCCAGCCTGAATCGTCACTTCGGTACCCTCTTTGTTGATGCGAGCGTTGTTCATCGCACTCAGGTCGATAACGATGCCGCCATTATTGAGGCAGTAGCCAGCGAATGAATGTCCCCCATTTTTGACAGTTAAATCAACTTTTTTTTCGCGCGCGAAATCCACGATCTGTACAACGTCCTTTGTGCTGCGAGGTAGTACGACGGCACTTGGCACGAGGCTTGGGAAATGGTCGATGGAGATTGCTCTTTGATAGTCCCTCGAAGGTGGAAGGAAGACTTCACCATATGGTAACTTCTCGCTCAACTCGTGAATGTGTGCGGCGGAAGCCATGTTCGGTTCTCAGAATTTTTGCGCTGGGACGGGAGGGACTGTCTGCGTCTTTTTATACAGTGCCCCGATCGATTATCGGATTGCAATCTTCATTCGCTTCAACGGGATCATGAATGGCAGGGGTTCAACTCTTCAATACGCCCGTTTTGGAGCTGCTCCTTGTGACCGATTCGAACCTCTCCTTAGGTCGTCCATAATCCCTCAACAGTATACATTAGCACGTTCTGAGAGGATGGTTTATCCATCACTTCACAGTTACCTGACAATGTGATTGATACCCACGTTGTCGGTCATCTCATAACTTAGTTTGTTATTTGCGGCGTTTCTGTTATCTTGACGTGGGCTCGCCTGCCTGGGTTTCTGCTTGAACAAGGGCGAGACGTATGTCTTCCATCTGAAGACATCACCCCTGATGGTCGTATGAACACGTAGGGGTTCAATATTTCCAAAGTTGTTGGACAGACCGCTTCGCAATGCTCTCAGTTCTGTAAGTAAAAACCGACTGGGTCTCTCACAGGGCTTGTGATACCATGTGTTGCGTAAAGCCGGGGTTCATATTCGATATTTGCGCATGGATCACTAATCCTAGCTGCACTAGGATCCATGCTTTACCAGCCCGCTGTCACCAGGTGCTCCCGTATCTCGTATCACTCCAATCCCTGAAGGGTCAGCGCAACTGATACGATGAGGCTCGATCCACAGGGCCGCCCGTTGCGTCCTGCTCCTTGTGATCGATTCAATCCTCTTCCATTTCCAAGACGTTCAATACCTGCACAAAGATAAGTTATCACGTCTTCTGAGAAAGGATCTGGGCCTATCACTTCACATTCAAGTTTGAACAGCCAATAGTCATGGAGGCAATATTTGCACAGTTACACAATGCGCTTTTGAGCCCAGCACATTATCGTCAAATGTGGATCCCAAGGTTGTCTGATTATACAACTCTGGCCTTCAGGAGTCTTTGTCGCTATGCATTAATGGGTGGTTTATGTCATGGGGGCTGGTGATTCTCTTGTTGGATCCCTTCTCATGTCCTGGATCGATCAGGAAGATAAGAATGTGTTCCATGATCTAGAAGCCATGTGTGAAGCTAGGCAGTGGGGTCAAAGGGCTGCTGCGTTCACTCTTTGTCCTGCATTTGCCATCTCACCCAAACCGTCCACACTTACTTTGGACACTAGTACTAATACAAAGAATGACTAACCTTCATTTCACTCTTGTTTTCAATTTTGGGCGTTGAAGGAGAGAATGAAGGAAGGTCAGTTGGGAGGTTCAAACGAGACCACCACCAAGCTGTTCCCTGGTTCTTTAGTTAGGATGGGGAAGTGTACTAGTAATATTTGTTGTAATTATAGTACCAATCCAAGTGTTTTGGCTAATTCTATTTTTATGGGTTAGTCTAAAAGTTTCTGGGAATTGACTTACAGATAAACTGAGCCCTGCAGAGCTGTTCCTTTATTGAAATTTCTTAATTTGTCTAGGTGTAATTCTGTGTAGCATTGTTTAATTTGGAATTTAACTTGAATTAAATCTTCTACTTGGTGAAGTTTCAAAGATTCTACTCAGTTAATGGATTTGGATTGTGTCTGGAGTGTCCCTTGAGTTTGTTTTATTTTTGTCTTATTTTATTGCTTGTTTTAACAGTAGCAAAGTAACTGTTTTGTGTTTACACTTTGAAATCTGGAGTGTTAACCAGCTCTCCTGTTGAAATATCTACTTAATATTTCTCTCCTTAATTGCTGCCTTTTACTACAGTGGCAATCTTAACTGTATATCACTTTTTCGCGCTGGAGTGACAACCAGAAATGCTTGAGAAAAATAATACTCTATTTTCTTACTTCTCTGAGGGGGGTGAAAAGTCGCAGAAAGGGTCTCCCTTTTATACTCCTTGGGTCGCCTTCCTTTTTCACACTCTACCTCGTATTTACAGGATTTATTTACAGTGTATTTTTCTCAAACTGAATAAAAAATGAAATTTTCATGCTATAGTTCTGCTGCGCTTTGCTGCGCTTTTGCTGCGGCTCTACTGCGGCTCTACTGCAGTCAGACTGCACCTAGAATCCTTATTGTCCTTCCTCGCCTAAGCTATTTTAATGGTTAATTAGAACTTGACTGCGCTGCATTTGTCGCAGTTTCCTATTTCAAATTCCTCATATTTACCATTAAATTTGCTATGACTCAGTGATTCTGAATTCAAACTTTGCATTACTATGCGTACGGCTGTGCTGAGACCTTCAGCTGATTTATTCCATTTTTATCCAGCGACATTTAGTTAAAATGAGACTTGAAATGGTAAATGAGTGAATTATTCAGGTTTAGAACCGAAAGAAAAAGTTGCTAGTAGTCAATAATTACTCAAACAAATGTATTATAGCTCTCCTCTTCATTAGAATATCGTTCCCTAAATTCCTGCCATGGTCCTTTGTAGTTTAGTGGATTTCGTGGATTTTGTTCATCTCCCCTGATTCCCCTTTGTATTATCACATCCTAGTCCTCCATATGTATTGTTCATTGTTATAGTAGGTCGTCCTCGGAGATATCATATTTTTATGTATTTTATTTAGGGCTCTGGACCTCTTGAAGCTGTCTTCCCGCACGTTTTCAGGTTTCTAACTTCATGTCCTTGTATCTCATCCATTTCTGAATGGTTTTTCACGTTCTTGGTATCATAAATTTTCATTTATTCCCACCTTTCCAATGGTACTAAAGTTGTGTTCTATTTCCTGGTATTCGTCGAGTTAGCAAAAGTTTGCATGCACATTCGGTAATCATGTGCGTCGTTCCTGTAGTCGTTCATATGCGGGTGCCGTTTCTGTTTAATTGTTCAGGATTTATGGTATGCGCGGGTGTTTGTATCCTTTATATGGGCTTCTGTGATTTATTTCAGATTTTTCCTTCATGATCTAAGGTTGTTTTGCACTTTCTGTGCTTTGTTTTGGCTGGGCTCTGTCAGGGGACGGACCCCGGGTCCCCATGACCCCTCTCTCTATAGCCCACAGCCCTGTGTGTAAACAGCCTATCCTAAGGCATAACCTACTGTGGGTAAGAAAGTGTATAGATAAATAGAAAGTAGGCTACACTTGCCTACTGTGGGTAAGAAAGTGAGAAGAAGGTTAACTTCTCACTTTCCCACAGTGGCCCCAATATGGCGAAAACTTCTGGGGATACCCGGAAGTCACATGAAGGGTAGGAACCGGGCCCGGAGCATGCGGCATGCAGAGCGTGCAGGGCGGAGGCACACATGCAGGTCCAGGTGCGGGTCCGGGCTAGTCAGGGTGTGTGCCCTGACAGGCTCTTCCTTATTTGGATGGAAATTGGTCTTCACGATCTGCCGAAGTGCGGATCTCGGTTCCGACGGCCAGTTCCCTTTGCATTGCCACCCTCATGTGTCATTAAACATGATGCGGATTTCTATATTCCCGTCATTGGTATAACTTCACAACAGCTGGACCGTTTGGGCTGAAAATTTGCATAACTATAGTTCCCTATTGTTCATAATTTCCGTGTAAATTTGCTTGTATGTTTTAATTATGGATCCTTCGTAAACATTGTCTTTTCCCTGAGTCTGGACTTTTGATGTCACTATTCCCATTATTGGATATCTCATTAATGTGTGATCCTTTTATTATGAAAATTTGGGTGGATTAAGATTAGATCCCTTCCTTTCTAATGGGCTATCAAGCTCGTCTCTGTCGTTACTGGTTGTTCTTCGCACTTGCTTTTTAAACGTTGTCCTTGTTTTCCGGGAGTTTTAGTCATATCTCTGTCGTTTATGGGTAGTTTTCCCTGTAATTACTTTCATTGGGTCCGTTTGGGGGACATCTACATTTCCTATTATAAACACGACTTTGAATTTTGCATTAGTTTCTGAGGAATCCTTGTTCCATGGTACTTCCATCCTTGGCTATGTGTGCGGACGTGGGAAAGTAGTTTCCGTGGAGGTTCTCTGGCTGTTTTTATAGTCAAATCTTGGTTGATTGTCCTAATTCTTGGTTTAATATTTGCTATAAATTCCCCCGAGAATTCCGTCTCGTTGATGCTAAGCTTGAAGTATTTTTGCTAATTTTCTTTCTTCCATTTTATCGTATGTAGTCGTAATAATTCGTAAAATCTCATTAAAATTCATTAAAATTCAGGTCCCTCTATTTTCTCATATCTACTTGTCATATGGGGTTTTGTGATTTATCTGGCATATTTCCATAATGGGTTTCCATAGTGTGACCATTATTTCTCCTACAGCGTTCCGTGGGTTGGCTAGCTTGTCACTTCACTGAAGATGTATGCTGTTGAAATAACCACCTCAGCCTAACAGGGCGTATGGTGTAATGGCTGTGCACGCTGTAGGAGAAATAATGGTCACACTATGGAAACCCATTATGGAAATATGCCAGATAAATCACAAAACCCCATGCGACAAGTAGATATGAGAAAATAGAAGAACCTGAATTTTAATGAAATTTTACGAAATTTTATGAATTATTACGACTACATACGATAAAATGGAAGAAGGGAGGTTGGCAGGGATACTTCAAGCTTAGCATCAACAAGACGGAATTCTCAGGGGAATTTATAGCAAATATTAAACCAAGAATTAGGACAATCGACCAAGATTTGACTATAAAAACAACCAGAGAACCTCCATGGAAACTACTTTCCCACGTCTGCACATGTAGCTGAGGATGGAAGTACCACGGAACAAGGATTCCTTAGGAACTAATGCACAATTCAAAGTCGTGTTTATAATAGGAAATGTAGATGTCCCCCAAACGGACCCAATGAAAGTAATTACAGGGAAAACTACCCATAAACGACAGAGATATGACTAAAACTCCCGGAAAACAAGGACAACGTTTAAAAGGCAAGCATGAAGAACAACCAGTAATGACCGAGATGAGCTTGATAGCCCATTAGAAAGGAAGGGATCTAATCTTAATCCACCCAAATGTTCATAATAAAAGGATCATGCATTAATGAGATATCCAATAATGGGAATAGCAACATTGTCAGAGACTGGGAATATTGTCAGAGACGGAATACTGTCAGAGTCTGGGATATTGTCGGAGTCGGGCAGACTGTCAGAGTCAGAACACTGTCAGAAGGCAGATAGAAGATGGATTGGGTTCTGTCTGAGTTGAGGTTGGAGGTGATGCAGAGGTCTGTTGGAGCGCACGCGTGGATATGTGGGCGGAAATATGCGGTGCATCTGGAAGCGCTGTTCAAGGTTAGCAGAGTGGGATCGTGGCCTCAGCGACTCAGGTGGAGCGCTGTGCCCTGAGCTTGACGTTTGGGGGAGATCCTGTATTTACAAACTGACACTTACAGCGGACTTCAAACAAGACTTGCGGGTGGAGCAGACCTGTAGGAGGAGCGCGGACTCTGCAAGCACGGACTCAGAGGGGGGAAGCCCCCTTTGCAGAAGGAGAGACTCAGACCAGACAGGGGGGGTACTCTAGTTGATTTCAGACTGAGGTCCCTGAAAGTATTTACAAGGTATAAGTAGGTAAGAGAAATCAAAAGAGGGACCAGTCGGTCCAGTGCGGAAATAAGCGGAAATGAGTGGGGACTTGTCAAACTAAACCAAGGACAAGAACCTGGGAAATGGGAGGCAAGGAATGAATAAGGTCAAAGCAGATCAAGTACCAATATTGACAGATTAAATGAATGAATAGGAAAGTGCAATAGCACATGGATCAAATGCCAATATTGGGGTGAACATAATAGGCACTCAGCAGGGAATGAATGTTATGTTGCTGAGTGACAAAAATGGCCAGAGGATAAAAGTGGAGGTCAGCGTGCAGCGCCGATACAAGTCTGCAAATAAGCGGGGTCGGTGCGGTGAAGGAGGAGAACAGAAATCCTATAAAAGGCTGTTCTTTCTTCTGATACTTATATGTTAGTATTGGTACTTTAACTCAACCACTGTAGCGTTTTGGTTGCTTTGTGTATTGATATTTGTATGTATTACTGATTATTTGTGTGTGTATGAAATTCTCAGGGTTCAATTCACTTGTCTACCTGATTGTTCCACACGAAAATCACGCTATAGACCTACTATTTTTAGTCGTTTCACCTCTGTCTTGTCACTTTTAACTCGGAGTGACTCCAACCGACTTGACTATTTCTTAACTTCTTCTTAACTTTTTACTGAGGGTTGATCACTTTTACTCAGATGTGATCTGAACTGCACACTTATACTAATAAAACTTAATTTTTATTAGGACGCCTTATGACCTATGAGCCAGAGCATGTAGGGGAGAGGAGTAAAGAAGGAAGAGGGGTCAGACCAGAAAATGTGGTCTTTTATACCTTTCCTAAGGGCTCTGTTTTCACATGTCACTTTACTATTTACATTGCTGAGTAATCTTATATTGAGCTTAGCAATCCTCTTATGTAAGCGATCAGCATCCCATTCTGCTTCTAGAACTTTCTGGAAGTTTTGGTGTGGGAATTAGCCAATTGCATTGCCTAACACCCATCATGACCTTGTTTACCCTTGTTTACTCACTTTATTCTAGGTCACATGTCATGGGGTTATTTGTTAGCTTAAGAGTGTAGCTTTCCGTCGGTATAAACAACAGTAAACTATGAGGATTATTTATGAAGATATGAATTTTTCAAGATTTAATTTTGAGGTTCTCCAGATTGCTTTGGCATTAGCTCATCCATTTTCCTACGATTAATTCTGGATAAATTATGCCTTGTTCCTGGACTCAAACTATTTAGTTTCGCATTTCTAGCTCTTCCGTTTTTACCACAAACTCAGGATGTTTGAGCCAGTCTTCTCTGCAAGTGTGTTTTAATCTTGTTAAATCCATTTCTCCCTCAATTCTTCAGATTTTAACATGAAATCTTTTCGTACACAGACCTATACTTCAACTCTTTAAGACCGACAAAGATTCATATTTTTCCCTATTTTCCTCATATAAATATTTCCAATTCTTTCATCTTTTCCTCGTACCCGACCATTTTTCATTATATGAATGCCTTGATTTCCTTCCGATTTCTCTTTGTCATTCGTTTCGTACGTTCGTAAAACTATTTTCCCACGTTACCACGAATTTCTAATATTTTATTTGATACAGGAAACCTTGTTTTTGTTTTCATGTGAGTTTATTTGCTGTTTTTCTTCATTTTCTGAACCATCTTTTAATCCCTAGACTTGAAAGTTCGCGTAGATACTCAATCCATCGACTCTGTTCTTCATTATTTTTCCGATATTTTATTTCAATTCATTTTGTTGAGTTATGATTTTATTCCTATTTTTATTTCTGGTCCATGGAGGTTGTATGATTTTTATCCAATTTTTTGTGATGGTTTCTGGTTGTTTTAGTGTTGTAACTTTTATATTCCTACAGCGGTGCCGACACAAGTCCACAAACAGAGGTTGATCTGCCAGCACTGTCACACAAGGACAGCATGAAGGCCAACAGAGGTACAGAGGGGAGTGGGAGTGTTGACCTGACCAGAGGTGTCAAGGGCAACTGGAAGTGGCCAGAGGGTGCAGAGATGGGCAGAGGGTGCGGAGTGGGCAGAGGGTGCGGAATGCACGGAAGCGGGGCATGGCTGTGACCACATAGCAGGAAGCGATGAGTGTGGTTCAGATGGAGACAAGGCAGGCATGACTGAATGCTGGGAGCGCCAAGGGCTCAGGAACTGGAGGTAAGGTCGGAATACTGGCAGGGTCTAGGTTCTGATTATTGGCCAAGTCTCATGCAGTAAGGCAGGGGGCCAGACATCGGGTTGGGGGCTGGTTAGGATGGGTTTCAGGTCGGCGGATTTGCCTATCAGCATTGGTTCGCTGCTGACGGAGCCCCAGGATTTGTCGGTCGTGACAGACATCAAAAGTCTGGGCTCAGGGAAAAGACGATGTTTATGTAGGATCCATAATTAAAACATACAACGAAATTTACATGGAAATTATGAAAAATAGGGAACTATAGTTATGCAAATTTTCAGCCCAAACGGTCCAGCCGTTGTGAAGTTATACCAATGATGGGAATATAGAAATCCACATCATGTTTAATGACACGTGAGGGTGGCAATGCGAAGGGAACCAGCCGTCAGAACTGAGATCCGCATTTCGGCAGATTGCGAAGACCAATTTCCGTCCAAATAAGGAAGAGCCTGGTCAAAACAAAGCATGGAAAGTGCAAAACAACCTTAGATCATGAGGGGAAAATCTGAAATAAATCATGGAAGCCCATATGAAGGATACAAACACCCGTGCATACCATAAATCAAACAGAAATGGCGCCCGCATATGAACGACTATGGGAATGACACACATGATTACCGAATGTGCACACGAACTTTTGCTAACTCGACGAATACCAGGAAATAGAACACAACTTTAGTACCATTGGAAAGGTGGGAATAAATGAAAATTTATGATACCAAGAACGTGAAAAACCATCCAGAAATGAATGAGATACAAGGACATGAAGTTAGAAACCTGAAAACGCACGGTGTCAGAGACCAGATTGAGACGAAGGAAGGTCTCCATGGCGGAGGGCTTCGGCCTCAGCGACTTATGCCAGGAGCGCTGTGCCAAGTAACACATCTGTGCCCTAACTTACTAACTGGCTGTTACAAAAATGGGGCCGGAAGCACCCATTTTCATCCGTTCTGGCACAGGAATAGGGAAGGGGGTTGGACATAATGGTTTACAGGTGGTTTCACAGATGGTTTGACATGTGGTGTAACAGATGTTAGCACAGCGGGTTTTTGGTTAATTATTGATTGGATAAACTATATTAGTATATGAATCACATGATACAGAACCCATAAGAGTCTAAAATGGAAATTCCCATTTCCATAACACTGGCAACCAGAACTGAAAGGGGGTAAACTCTAGTCGATTTTATTACTAAGGCCTAAAATGAGTATGTACAAGCACTGATATATATAATGGAGAGGGCGAAAGCACAAGGAAACAAAGGGGGTCCAAATCGGAATGAAGGCATCTGAATGGGAACAAAGGGATGACAGAAGCGGAGCGGTACCAAAGGTCATAGGGCTGAACCTGTGGTACATCCGAAAGGAGGGTGAAGCCCAGAGGGGCAGGAGGATGAGGGGAAGTGGGGATGATGACTAACTGGCTAGAATGGGAAGAAGCAGCAGTCCAAATAGGGATGAGGGGGAAACGCGAAAGATACATTACAAGCAGTGAAAGTGCCAAAGATGATCTGTGGAGCTTGGAGGTTGCAGAGCTTACAGAGGTTACGGAGGCAGGGTTGAAAGTCTGAGGAATATTGGCAATGGTGTTTACGTAGTATGAGGTCACCAATGCAATGGACTAAAGCTGAGGTGGAGTCAAAGTCCAAGGTAGGAACTATGACGGAGTCTTGGAGCGAAGGTACAAGCGGTGTCCGAGTACGAGGTATGGGACAGTGGCGGAAGGTTGGCGGAAGAGGGCCAGAGGGAAGAGAGAGGAAAGAGGAAAGGGGAGAGGAGTGGAGGAGAGGAGAGGAGTCAGGTCCGAAGGTGAGTATCGGAGCGGACAGGTGAAGGGTAGGAGAATGACGGAAGGGTGGAGGTGTTGTGAGGAGGAAGAGGAGTGGGAGGAAGTGGTGTTCGGTCTGAGGAGAGTATCGGAACGGACAGCGGTAGGGTAGGACTCCGGAGGTGGTGAAGAAGGAGGTCCGGGAGTCGGGTCGGGATTGGGTATGCATGGATATGACACTCAGTCACTGTCGCCAGAGTGATGATCATCGGATTCTGGGACAGCCAGTTGCCACCAAGAAGAGGAAACGGCTGCGAGTGCATCAATCAACACTGCTTACAGGACAAACGTCCATCCGCACGAGGTGTGATTCAGCAATGGATGGCAGAGGATCATGGTACTGGCAGGCACTTCGGAAGGGGCAATTCCACCTGCAAATGTACCTAGCCAACCCAAATCAAATTGTCTCACTGACTCTGAATGTTGTTTCGGAAACTTGTGAGCACATGCAAGACCCAACCTCGAACTGCTAGTTGTCTTTTTCCCTCTTGTCAAACACCTTTCCACACCTCCTGCATCTTGATGTAAGGGTAATGTCAGGCTAAATTTCACCACCGATTAGCCTCTTTCCTGGATACATCCCCAAGTGTTGGAATTTGTACACGTGGTCTTGGGAACCTAAATGCTAAAATATGGACATTCTGGGAGTTGAACCACAGAACCCTGCATAGGTACCAAGAGTGTGTTACCATTACACTAAATGCCTGCATTAGGCAGAGGCGGTTTCTAACACACCCCCTTCACATTGGATTGAGCCTGTGATCCACATGTGACCCTAACCACCGGGCTTCCAACAGCCCGTGAGCCATCACCCCTGAATTCATATTCAGGCCGGACTTACTGCTAATCTCCTACATGTCCACGTCATGTGGTCTGAAGCAGCCAGATTTGGGTCCTTAGTGCTCTGAGCTACACCCCCTGAAACTTTGTCAGGCCGGCTAATTTAATGCTTGACTTCACGTGCCCATCTCACGTGGCAGCAACCGGATTTGGGTGTGCTCGGTGACTTCCGTAGAATGTCCACCATGTTGGAATTTGTACACGTGGTCTTGGGAACCTAAATGCTAAAATATGGACATTCTGGGAGTCGAACCGCAGAACCCTGCATAGGTACCAAGAGTGTGTTACCATTACACTAAATGCCTGCATTAGGCAGAGGTGGTTTCTAACACCAAGTTGTTCCGAGGTAATGGTAGAATGTGATTAAGTACGCGGCAATACCAGGTTAGGGTCGGAGATTCTATGAGGGTGTAGGGAGTACATGAATCCAACTCTCATTCATCCAGCTTTCGTATAATCTCCGCTCCTTCCATCCTTCTGTTGAAGTGGCATTCCGATGCCCTTGTTGTTACAGTTATTGTTCCCAGTTTTGTTGTCCTAACGCTTTAGCCTTTGTTCATTTGCGCCACACAGAAATGTGTAGAGCTGAGTGCAATATCTAATGACATTGTGATATCGCACTCAGTGTGTCCAGCTGCAATGCCGCGATTATAACACCTTCTGCAGCTGAAAAAGCGAACATGTCAGGGGGAAAGGAAAGGAAACACCAATCCAATGGAGGAATCATGCCGCAATGTGATGGCACAACTCACTGCCAGTCTGAAGAAATGCATAACCCAGCGAGGATATGTTATAACTCGTCGCTGAACCAACCCATCATCGATGAGAAGCGAAAAACCATTCCACCCCTCTGTCGAGTTGAGATTTGAGGATATCTCGTTCCACGTTAGGAACAATGGAGATGATGCATTCAGCAGAAAGATGGTGGTGGTGGTCGGGAAAACGTCGTCAATGTTTCCTTCCCATATGAATTTGAGTCTCAACGAAGCCAACAATGAAGTACAGAAGTACCCAGTAAGCAGATACTGGATAGTGAGAAACCGCGTTAATAACTTTGATCTGCTGACACCTTTGTTGTTTGATCGACCCATCATTAGCCTCTGTACAGGGGCTGGGGTGGCACATATTGGCAGGCTCACAGTCTTTCCCGGATGCGGGTATTGTTCCCGTCAGAAGATAGCATTGAGTATATCCGATGTAATCTCTAGCAGGCAAGGTACACAACATAAGAGCTTGGGGTTCAACAAGACGATATACCCGGTGTATGTGCCAAGACCCAGGGGAAAATTCAAGGGGTGAATAACCGTCGCGTCACTCATCCTACCAAGGAGAGCCTACCGAGCCATAACCAGCTCAAAAGAAGGATCACAGACAATTCGGACTGGGGCTGGGGACCGCCATTACTAAATGACAAAATTGACATGAATATCTCAGCGCGTGAGCATTCGAACTGGTATGTATTCCCAAATCGCATAATAGACCGACAGCAAGAAAAGGATGAATAAGGTGAGTGCCAACGCAACAATGGGGAGTACCAGAAGGCCCTCTAGTGTGTTTCCAGATGAGCTTGGATCAGGATCGCCCGGTACTTAGTCACCGATCAAATTTACAATGTTGCAGCAAGAAGTGTGACGCCAGTGTAGACGATATCACTGGCACGACAACCGAACAGCAGAAAAAGAATTGGGTATGGAGAAAAAGATAATATCCCCCGTAAACCACCATCGCAAGGCCCCTTCCATATCTTTGGTAGCTTGAGTATGTGGAACAACATACCATGAATCCAGTAACAGATTGATATACTTAAACAAGTCTGACCTGACCGTGCAGTTTTGTTCGTCTGCACAAATGTTCAGGGTCACTAAGTGGTCTAAAATGAGCCGAAATCTCGATGGTGTTCCGTCAAACCACCAAGACGAGGAAGACATCATCAAGTCGCCAGCAGGCAAGGTGATGGTTCAGATCATAAGGAGCAGAGCATGCAATGCAGCTCAGAGCAGACAGACTAATTGAAGAAATTTCACATTGCCCCGCGGGACTTACTGCGTGAGATCCAACTGAATGATACAGTTAAGGTCACAAGACAAGGACATAAAATCATGGACAAGCCTGGCATCGAAACCAGGACCTCTCAGTGTGCTACCATTACACAACTCGCCCATTTGACCATGCCGGTATAGGCTGTTAAACTCTATACCGATGGGAACAGATATCCATTCTCCAACACTAATTGGGCATGTACTACCAGGCGGTAAAATTACCATGGAGAAAGCGTTGGAGAGTTTGGCGTTTCTTGCATTTGGAATCGCTCCCTCATTTCGAAGTCAGTCCAATCATGCGTGGAACAAATCCACATACCATCGAAGCCGCTCTTGGGCAAATGCATTGGAGCCGGTTGCTCGGTCCGGATATTACTGCAATTGATCACTTGAACCGTTCACGTCCACTAGCGCTGTATCACTCCTTCCACGTCTCGGAACGTACTTCCATCACTTTTTGTCGCTGAGAAAGCCCCCTCCTCCCTTCGGACTCAGAACGTGTACAGGCATCACTACTGTATGATGTCAACCCACTTTCATGAATAAGTACTCGCGGATTTCCTCTGCGTCTTACTATACAGCTGCCAGGTACGATCTAAATTACTTAAAGAACAACCCACACATGGTGTGCAATTTCTTTCGGGAAAATCTAAACTGGCATGGGCGTGTGTTCGTATTTAATTTTGAGGTGCATGCTAGCCACATTGAAGGGCCCGGGAAATAATTTGTAACGTCATTACATCAGGTGTGTTATTCGGTGTGAGTCCCAGCACATCGTGCAGGGCAGTAACACTTCAACTGGAACGAATAATGGAAGACAGTCAGTCAGTAAGGCTGAGACATCAGCTGTGTCTGATGTCTCTACGTGCGCCAGGCTCGGCACATAGAACGTCTACTTATCTTTAAGCAATGTGACCGCGAGATCGAGAGTACGGTTACTGCGCGCTCCCCAATATCATTCTCCATATCAACCAAAAATACCCCTGAAGTGTCTTCAACATATATTGCAACGTGCTCACTGCATGCTGGGAATGGATTATAGGATCATGTATTGGAGTCTCTGACTCTGGCGCATGAGCCATGCAAGCAGTCTAACTCGCACTTGCCATGCTCTTTCCTCTGATGTTTGTGCAGTGGAGATTTCGGAACGGCTCTGAAGACTCTCGAGATTCGTCTCTGCCGCAATTTTGCCGCAGACTTCAGCTTTCCGACCACAAAGCTTTGTAGGTGCCAATGGCTAGGGGCTGTCATTTATTTCAACGGGCATTACTTAACACTGCAGCCCTACGCGCAATGTAATAAGCCAGTATGACTCTTGATCCGCTCCGTCGCAAAATGAAGACAGTAACCGAGAAAAAGGGATTTGGATGTTAAACAACCTGGCTGATATCAACGATGATTGGGGCCTTCATCTTGCCCTGGATAAGAAATCGAGTTCCATCTTTACTAGCCTGGGGAAGGTAAAAGTCGCTGAATTGCGCAACGACATCGCGACACCTATTGTCCTCCATATATATATACCGGTCACCATACCAGGCCCTTGCCATGAATTTGAGATCCGCATTATGAACCACCTTTTGGTTGATTACTTCGTGATCCCGAAGCGATCGCAAAGTGAATTCGATTATCCCATCGAGAAAGATTTCGTGATCGTACTGCCCTTCAGCCTGGGGATAGAAGCAAATTATTAATGGGACCCTTCCTGCTGCATATGAGTAGGTTTTTATCCTATCCTTCCTTTCAGATGGCAGGTGAAGGTCGTAAAAAGGGCACTTCAGCCAAGATTCATCTGAGTCGTACCTGGACAATAACGAGTCGGAAGTCTGTCCACAGTTCATATCCACTTCCGGGATCAAAGGAATGGCAGACTGAAGGATTATGGAGGTGGGGATAGAATATGAGCAAGGGGGGCAACACCAGTATTGATGATCCACTTGTCGAAGCCTTGCGCGCAAAACCGTGCGACTAATTCGCCTGAATATGTTGACCAGACAAAAGCATCATGCGCATCGTAAGCGCAGACATATCGGCCTCCAGGAGAGAATCCAAGTGATTGTCGCAAAGGAAGGGAAGAGTGTTTGGAAGACTGAGCAGTGGAAGGAGGCGCGAGAAGCTGAATGGATGGGTTGCCCAAGATACACAAGAGTGTTGTGTTCTCGTACCAAACATCTTCAAGATTTCGTGGGACTCGTACAACAAAACATCCATTGTCCGACACTGTAGTTAGAGGAGGGTAATGACTACTGGGAGGAATGCGAAGCTTTACCGGGGGCGTTTCATGGCTGAAAATGGTAGTGTTTCCTTGAGTATCTTCAGTGGCAATATGGACATCACCACCGTGGATAAATTCAATCCAAACGGGAGGATAGGACGGATCGCTCTGGAATCGACAGATTGTGTGCTGATTGTCAATGTCAGCTACTTCGATAATACCACTTCCGAATCCAAGGGCTACGTGATGGCCATCTCTTGAGAGCGCCGCACAGGTCACAGTACCATTGCGAACATTGTCGTTACGAAACTCAGCTTCATAACCGGCCTCCCATTCACAGCTCCATGACGGCTTCTTTGGCAATGTAGCCAGCTCCGCTTCCATCGCTCTTCGAGCTCTGTGTGCATCATCACTTAAAGGAATGAACCCCCCCGCGAACTCGCCAGAGACACTGAAGATTCGAACAGGGTCCGAGAGATGACCATAATATTTGTAAATGGATGATGATGCTGGAGTGAGTGAAAGGCCGGACCGATAAGCATCCCATGGGGAACCGCTGAAGAGTTTCCGAGCATCACGGATGACAGAGATTGACTTGTAAAACAAGTGATGTCACATCATTGAAATACAACCCACTCGGGCCCCGGGCTCACCTCAAACTGAACCCAATCATGAGAAAATTTCCCTTCACCCTCCGCGGTGAAGGAGTGCAAGTTTCGTGTTCCTTCGCTCTTTGCTGCAAAGAATGAAACCAAGTTTTGTGTCCAGAATTGTTCAAATTCTCTCTGCAATTCATTAGACTCTTGTGAAAAGAGGAGCGAAGGGTCCAAGTGTTGGAACAAGTGTGTAAGTGCATAGTCGACATGGTTGGATTTCGGAGTTTTGCTCATAGACTCCCACTTCTTTTCATCTCCCAAAGGAAGTTCGGTGGGGAGACCCAACTCATTCCTTGTAATGACACCATTCACACATCGAAGGAGCTGCAACCCAATTGAATATCCTTTCTCGTCGCTAATAAAGAATACTCTATCCTCTTTCTTGCCAATCGGAATCCCTGTGATAAATTCCTTCACTGTCGCATGGTAGAATTTGACAGGCCTTGTGTTTGTTGAGGGTAAATCGATTATTGAGCTGATGGGCTTGAGCATTGAGCGCACTTCATGCTCAGAAAACGTTCCAAGGAGCTGTGATATCCCATACACGCCGAATACCCACCGTGGGACGATCATCATCCCAACCACCTCACGGTATTTCTCTGCGATGTGTGGATCAATTTTTGGACGCTGTCGTAGATAGGCCCGTCGCATTATTCGCAAGTACTCCGAGTTCAGATCCTGCGGTGCATCTATGAGATTGCGATAGTAATCAAACTCGGATTCCAGCACTGAGCCGCATTCAATTTGAAGGAGGACGTCACGTATTCGGGTTGAAGCGATAATCGGTAAGCCACGGCAAGCTGAGGAGAACGCATCAAGGTCCTCCTTGGTCGGCTTCCAGGGAGACTCCGTGGTACAATCCTGAGGTCCATTCACGACCATACAACGGATCGTGTGGAAATTCGCATCTTCTGCAATCTGATCCATATCTTCATGAGGGATCGAAAGATGAGGATTAGCTCGAGCCCAAGCAGAAAACACTTGCGGCTCTGGACGGCAACTGACAAGTATGGCAAACATCGAAGGCAGCTCATCAAGCAGAAGAACGAGCTTCATCAGAGACGCAAGCACCTCTGGATTCCCGCACTCATCGAGTCCATCCAATACAATCACAGGGCAACCCTTTCCGGAGGGCAATACACCCCCGAGTTCACGCATAGGGTTGATGATCCAAGCTTTCACCTTTTTCTCTACAGCAGAACCACCAATACTGCCGAATGGAGCGGGCTCTCGAAGTTGCCTGATAAGCAGGCCCATATACTCGGCGTTGAATGTCGCAAGCTGTCGGGCAAGGGTGGAGGGGAAGCGCTCAATCGAATCGAGTCCCGTCCCCTCTTGGCTTTTATCCCAGAAGAAGGATGCTGCAAGCGTGCGCTGCTTGTCAAGTGTGGAAGCTACGCTTATAGATATCGCGGTTTTCCCAGTCCCAGGCGAACCACGCAGCCAGACAAATCGGTTCTTAGGGTCCCTTAGGCGATTGAGAATTGAGCGGCGTATTTTGTCCCGAGTGGTTTTGAGGCATTCTGATTTGCTCTTCACATTGTAATATTCGGCATCTGCTCCGGGCAGTTTTGAAAGTTCGCCTGAAAATGGTACTGAGACAAAGAATCTAGAATCAAGGAAAGAAGACGAACAGTCCACCGACACTTGAATTGTATTGAGAAGGCTTAAAGTTGTTGCCGCCGTCTACAGGGCACACTTTATCAGTCAAAGTATAGCCACATGAATTCAAATCTTATGTACCGCAAACCGGGAGAGTGCCACACTGATACTCGCCCTCACGTCAGTTATGCTTTGCACTAACGGGCCCGTCGTGAATACTTTCCTGAAGAGATTTCGATTCTGACTCTGAAGTGACTTGATCCTCTTGACCTGGCCTTCCAGAGCCCTGTCAATAGTGTTTTAGGTATCAATGAACCAAATATCGGAACAGCATCCACATACAAATGTAATTCCTTCACTAGAAAAACAACTTCGGGAGGTATCGGTCCCGTCCACAGTTGGAGTGGCCGTAACATGGTGCTGTATGCACTTTGCACATCATCATTCAACCCTTTGAGAGCTTTGTTATTATTGCTAACGTTCTATATGAGTGAAGTAAAAGTGAGGGATATATCATCATTAACTGTGAAAACTGTATCCGAACCTCGTAAACCTGAAGCAGCATGAGAAGTAAGTCCGGAATGTGAAGGAGGAGCGGGACAGGCGAAAATTTGAGAGCGGAGGATGCGGTTTGGAGAATGAGTCTAGTGGTGCTAATGATACTTTCCTTTTTGCCATCCGACGGGCCAGCTGGCGACGATAGAGTCGGTTCTGACACAGGGGGTACAGGTAAATCCAACCCTGCATTTTCCAGTTGTGTGCGGACACATGCATCATTGTCATAGGGACCCCAAGGGTTGGGAATATCACAATGGGCTTCGGACCCCGATGGCGCCGGGGAGGGGGATGGCAATCGGTCCGAATGCGCAGGAGATGAATGTGCAGGCGTGGTGGTAGCAGATACTCCTGGGACAGGTGTGCTCGATCGGCTGATAGTATTGACATTTGACCGCCAGGTCTTCATATCTGGCGCGAGGGACTGGAGATCGCAGGAAGGAGACCGTGGTGGCACAATCCGGGAAATTTCGGGATGAGATTCCGTCGATCCATCCCACCGATCATGATGAATACCTTCGCAGGGGGTTTGTGAGCTGGTGGGATGGATGTCAAGCGATGAGACCAAAGCATGTGATCGTGAACCACTGTCAGATATCTCAGGCAGCTCAAGCTCTGGAATTGGGAAAGGCCAAGGGTCACCGGAAGGACCAAAAGCGGGCGCCGGTCCAGGAACCCCGGGATACGGTCCGACTGGCCTGCTGCGCCAATCGTGAGGAATGTCGCGGCTTTGGTGAGCCTGGGGGTCAGTAGGAAGGACTGGATGTGATGGGGGGGAGGTATACAGGTGCAGATGACTGTAAGATGGCTCAGGCAGCGTCGTCACACCGCCTAGGGGGGTTGTGGTTCTGTGAGCCACAATATACGCTCCACCGTGCCAATCATGAAGACTATTGTCGCCGGTTTGGAGGGTCCGCGGGTTGGCAGGATGGAAATGGGAGGGGTCAAGTGATGAAGATGGGGGGGATGGTTGTCGTTGATTGCCATCGGGTGCGATAGGGGAATGCCGCTTTGGTGGGTGAGGTTCCGGCTCATAGGTAGAGGGTCGTCGTTTTCGGCGGTCCATGGTGCGAGTGTCGATGTGAGGGTCAGAGGGTAAATAGATCGACTCTCCACCCGCCACTTCGTACATCTATTAAAATAGTCGTGTGAAGGAGACGGGCAAGAATGCGTTGTCCACGATGTAAATTCAATGAAAAGAAAGATAGTTAGGAACTCATTCCAAGCCACTGATAGGCGCGTGGTTTGAGCTAATTTAGCTACGGCAGTGCACCACAGTGAAACGCGTGGCTCTTGGACTGGGGTGCCTTGTTGTGGCGGTAGTTCCTCTGCCACCCATCGAATTACAGAAGCGATATTGAATTCATCGATTGCGCAGTCACTGGGCGCGGCGGTAGGCAGGTGACCAGCCTCTGTAGTATAGAGGGCGGCGACACTTGGAGTCACAGAACTGTCTAATATTAGGAAGTCATAGAGGCTGGAGTCCTGCCTAACAGAACTGAATGACATCCGGATAAGGATTAGAAAATTGTGCATTGTCCCAATTGGGAAATACAGGTGTGACAGGAAGATCAGTGAAGGCATGCTTTTGGCGTCTGCGATGACGACACGCCCCGAAGTGTCGTGAAGGCAGATAGAACTGGACAGTGATGGCACAGGTGCTATGATAACGCACGTTGAGATGGGAGAGGGTGTGGGCCTGCTGACCACAATTTTTCGAGACTCGCGCGGGGTATAATGTTTTACAGTCATGAATGGCGGTAGGCATAGCGTAGCAAGCACTCTTTGATAAACCGCAAAGCGAAGAAATATTGGGAAGATAGGCACTTCCCCTTCTGTACAGATCCAGGCTGGGTGTAACACCTTCTGCTGGGATATACTAGCCAGACTCCAATTAACAACGAAAGGCGGAATGCCAGGGGTCATCGAGTCGGGACAAGCGTACCGTTCCATGAAGATTTGAGAAGGCTCCGTCCCCACTCGGTCCTCTTAGAGCTCGCTCAAAGGTCAATATGGCATCCCCATCAATTTGCGCACCATGTGTAGAGGACTAAGGTGATCAGGTGGCCAATGGGAAGACATTGGCGAACGGCTTTGACTTCGAGGGAAAACCCCCAGTTGGCCGTCCATTTAGAGAGGAACACGCGGGAGTGGTTTAACGCATGTAAGAAACATTCCCTGCAATACCGTTCTAGGAAAGGTTTTCGCCACAAGTATTTCAAGTTGATGTATCTAGGGGTGTAGAAAACCCCAACGTCCTTGACCAGAATGAAGAGTATCCAATAGCACGCTCATGTTGACGGAAAGAGACGATGCTCCGGACGATGGGGGCGAGCGGTTTTACTGTCATGCCTGCAAAGCACTGCCGCAGCAAAATATGACGGCTGGGTAAATGAAGGACGATAGAACGAAGAAAACAGCCCAACAGTCGTTGAAGAGGCGAATTACGTATATCGAGTGAAGTCGTTTGCTCAGTGCGACGGCTAACAAGAGCGCACCGCTAACCAGCGTGTATGAAGACTGATTCTTGTCAGGTGACCAGCCCGTACGTGTTGCGAAGAGATGGCGAAACATTCTTGGACAAAAGGTTATACGCACACCAGCGATAGTTGCATTCGCCAGAACCGCAACTTTTAGGCGCATCAGGACACCTCCGGGCCCCGGTTCAGATCACTGAATGGCAATCGGTTTCAAACCACGCCAACCTCGATCTGAATCGACGGGATTTTTCAGAAATCTTCGTACGATCCAATGCATTTATATTCTGTTCAAACATCTATGCATTCTTAAGTTGTGCGGCGGAGAATCTGAGGTCATTAGATACAATAAATGGTACAAACAAAGATCTCGGTGCCGGGTGCAAGCAGCCACGCCAAGTTTCGAGCTGCAATTAAACCATTCGGAATCGGTAACCAGAAACAAATTTGATAACTCTTGCCATCGTTGAGATTCGGTCCCAATCTTGAATCCGGCACCGCATTCGCTGAATGTCTAGCTTGCGGTCAGAATCTCTGAGGCGGATCTGCCCTTGGTAACAAACTTACGAGGCACAGTCACGGCCCGGGGCCAGACTGTCCCACCTGCAATTGTTAACGCAAATGCAACGGTCCCCATCAGGCAGGACTTATGACTTCGTAACACGCAGATCTTTATGCCCAAATGTGAATTCCGATACAGCAGCAATAGCAAGGTGTCCCAGTGCCCTAGAACGTGTCTGACATGAGATTGAGAGAAGGGGGAATTTGTCACATTGGCAAGGGCATTCATTTTGAGCTTGTACAGGTGTTCCATAATTGCTGTTGTGCACATTTCATTCATTCATAGAACGACGATTGCATGTCACGGGGTCGGGTAAAGGGTTTCACCCTCAACCCCAGTTTCAACTTACGGACTGAGGAATGGGAGTCATCAGGGTCCCCTTACCGACCTCACAGTTTTTTTAGGTTTAATTCCCGCGCGCGCATCACGCGGGCGCGCTTGCGCGCTCGGCTTACTTCCTCACTTCTTTCACTTCTCTCGCTTAATCCATTCGTCATGGCACCTCAGACTCATTCTGGCAACTTCTGGGTTCTTCCTCAAACGCCCTCGCCCCCGCCCACACGCTTCCTGGGTAAAACACGCGGAATTCGCGCTCGCGCCCTGAGACGCGCGCTCCTGCACTCTAGTTCTGTACCCACATGTTATTCACATGTTGATGGCATTCCAAACGCATACCCACGTTCTCTGGGCCTTCCTTCGCTCTTCCCCCGCGTCTGTACATGCGCGAACGCTCAGAAATGCGCCCTCTATGATATTCGCGCGCTTGCGGTATCCCAGACGCGTACTCACGCCCCCTAGGCCTTTCTCATGTGCGACTCACACATGCGATGTGCTGGACAACCTCCGAGACCCCTCTGATTAGACCATCCCGCAAGTATGCTGACTGCTGGGACATTGTTTGGAGACGTCTTCAGCATATCAACCTTTGCAACTTCCAAACCCTATCTGAATCCCATTGCTGCGTGCTGATGCCTATGCTTCACCGGCTATGACTCAGTCTTCACTCCTACCACCCAAGTCGAGCCTGCCGGTTCCGGAACCGAATCCGCCAACTCCGACATCGGCTTCGGTGACTCCGAAACGTTGTCGTCACCGTTGAGGCTGGAAAAAGCGCCGATTTGAGCGGCATTCCTCTTCTTTTCTTTCATTCCTTCTCTCCTGGTCCCCCGCTTTTTCTTCCGAAGTTGGTTTCGAACACCCGAAGTCTGTTCTAACTGGGGAGGATGTAAGGGATGGGTGGTGGATGCAGGGATTGGGTTCTTGAGTACGAAAGTATGTCATTCCATCTCCCACCACTTCATGCTGAATTCATTCCTTATCGATAGGCCATATTGCATGAAGGGTCCTGCACGCTCGAGTGCGTGGCGTGCCCTGTGACTGTACACTCCTTACTTCATATTGCAGACATGATTGAGACAGTGGAGTCTGTTTGGTGTTATTGGTCATTCCCGATAGAGCGATTTGGTGCATCAAGAGTCGTGTCCACCCCAAGGGAAACATGGCCAACCACACCAAACCAAACATCATGCACAGCTATCACAGGTAAAGATTATATACGACCTCACTGACACGCTCGGCCTTTCAAGTCACACATTATCCAGCTTTCCCGCTGAATGTACGTGACAATCTCTTGTTCATTTCCAACTCACTATGCCCAACCCCTACACTCAGACCCATCAACCATTCTCGATGTCCTCTCCAATCCCGACAACCAGATATCGGAAGTTTCTTCGCTCAATCTAGCTTGCTCCACGCTGTCTTCATCAAGGGGAACCCCGGTGACACAACGCACATGTTGCATTCATCCTCACGGTTGGGCGTGATGCTACATATATACGAGCCAGTGTACTCTCATTTTTTGTTGAGCCTCTACATGATTTCCCTTTTATCAGTATTCGCTCTTGGTTGACAAGAACTCGACATTCCCTCATCGCCAAGAGGAGTTTGAGTGGGTCACCCACTACGGACAGCTCCTGGATCTTATTGTTGTTCGTCTCTGCCCGGAAAAAACTTTATACCCACGGGCACCTTTGCTCGCCCCCCCTCTCCCATCTACATTCTTGCACGCATCATGCCCCTGCTACTACCGGAACAGATCTCAAGCAACAGAGGTGATTGACATCTCTGGTTTCAGCCGTTGTTGGGCAAATTGAGGCAGGCGGTAAGATATATATGTACGGACCCCTCGCACCGAGGTGTAATCAATATTAGCTCTATCTGAGCTTCGTTCATGCCGTGGTGGTGGCTTTTTTATTCCTGCATGAGGTCCTCTTCTGTTGGTGTTGCAGATGCAAGCCCTTGAGGTGTTTTCAAATTTACACACGAATCAGAGTATCGAAACATTGTCACACTACTTTTTCTTCTGTGCTTTCCTACTCTGTAGCCATCTTTGTTAGAGGCTGCATACATCCTCAGTGTATCTTATACATGCACATTTCTCGCTTGAAGGTGGATGCCATGTCGTATTATGAGATAAGAAGTGACAAGCTGCCCAAATTGAAAATAAAAGTGAAATCATTCTTTCTGTTAGTACTACATAGTCACAGTGGGAAGTAACCCCGGCAGATGGTGTAGGGTTGCCCCGGTACCAGCCCTGCTAGGTAGCCCCATTACCATTTGACGGGGCCAACCATCAGATTTCGAGTGCCGGGACCTCCTATCAGATATGCGCAGTCTGACGGGGCCATCCTGACGGGGTACCCCGGAAATACTGACAGGGTGCCCTGGAAGTTATTGATAGGTAACCCCGCCTGTTTTAATAGTAAATCATAATATATTCATTTGGTATATAGTAATACACGCATACACTGGCGCTTGTCATTGCGAGTGTCGGAGAAAATAATACCCCAAGGCTATACTGAGGGTGCAGAGAAAACCTCGCGCTAAACCTCGCGCTTGAACACACCTTTGCAGGGATAACCCCTCGGGGTCTGTGGGGCCGGCGTAGGTCCCAAGAGCAAGTCGGTTTCGAAGATAGGATGACAATAATCAGTGGGGTAAATATGGCAGGTAGATCGCAAAGCAAATGATGAGGTGAATGGTGGGGTGAACGGTGGGGAACACATAGTTTGCTCATCCGTGAAACCCGACCCGCGGGGTTCCAGCACTCTTTGTACCTCACCAACGGGAGTTCGCCTTTTAGCCGCGGAGGAAGCTATTGTCTTCCAATTCCGGTCACTTTTGGGAAGTTTGATTGTTTCCTGGAGTAGAAAGTTAGCAAGGAAATGGGAAGGGGAGGAAAGTTAAGAGCGTAGTAGTAGGCACACTTTGTGGTTAGGCACCAGTGCAGGCTCTGCAACAGCGCGTTGGGCAATGCCATGATAACACATCTGGTCTGCGTCCTTCCATGTCGGTTGGCCCAAAATCTTGGCATCAATGAGTGAAGAACACGTCGAAACGTGTGGGAACGCGTCCAATTGTACAAGCCTGACTATTGGAATGGAAGCGTGCACGGTGCAACAGAGCATGGGCCCACAGTGTCGGACTCAAGAATTGAAGAGACGAAATAGCAGACACAGATATGGCTCCCACCAAAGGGTGCAATGCAGGCTTGATCGCCAAGATCGGATGAGCTGATTGCGCAAGATCACTCAACCTGTATTGGCAATAGTAAGCATTGAAGCACGTATTAGGATGCAGAAAACAGAGGGCCAGCCAAGAAAAACATGGCTGCGCATATTACGGATATCCAGCATTGATTGGATGAGTGTGGGGGGAACACAGAGATAAGAGAGATGACAGGTGAGACGAAGTTCCAAAGTAAATGGCAACTCCCGAACCGACAAGGATGAGGAAAGGAACCCAAAACCGACATTAGCGCCCCGCACTTCCACTCTTCCCAATGGTCTCCTTGCTCCCAACAATCACATGCCTACGGTAGCCCTGGTACTCCACTCGACTGAGCAGCATTTCGAAGAAAATGATAAGTATTTTAATGTGATGGTAAAACCCAGTACAATCTGATGGGGAACTTCCCACATGCACACCTGGACGGACTTGTCATGGAACTCAGCGATGATGAGAATGAGGGATTGGAATCCTCTAAGTTAATGTGCGAAATTGTCTTTTGGTATCAATATGTAAGTCAGAATCCAGATGCTAGGTAGCCCCGGTACTACACACGACTGAGCATTTCCAAAAAGCTGATAGGGACTCCTGGCATTTTCGATTAGGTGATGGTACAACCCAGTACAATCTGATGGGGGGACTTCCCACAGTGTAGTGTCCAAAGTCAGTTCGGGCGAGATGACAAACGGGGAGCCAAGAGTGAACGCAGCAGCCTTTTAAGCCCGCTGCATGGCTTCACACGTGGCTTCTGGCAAACTCGCCGGAGACACTAAAGACCCGAACAGGGTCCAAGAGATGACCATAATATTTGTAAATGGGTGATGACGTTGTAGGCGGGATAATCGCCCACGCACAGAGCCGGCTCAGATACCCGCTTCCAACATTCAGAAACCACTTCCATTCACGCGACAACTCGATATGAATTTGGTACCCAAAAATAGTCCTAATTCGTACGGTTCTGACGATATCAAGAACGTCCCAATCGGTGGAGATTTGACGGAGTTCCGTGTTGGAGAAGTTAGGCACAGCAGGTCACGGGCATGTGCGGGCGTGGGAATCTCAAGCAGCAACCCAGAATTCCAGCCTCACTCGTTCCCACGGCATCTAATAAATTGGTAAAAATGCCTATTGGCTGCGTGAGAGTTATCTCCGGCTTCATTTCCAATTTCGGCTCTTAATTCCCTAAATCCGTTGAGATATCGCTTATTTTCTTTTATTTTCATATTTTGCCATCATTTCAGTTATTGATTGATATTCTTTTATTGATACTGTTACCCTTTTCTATTATTTCGCCTAATAAGGTATCCAGGTGCCATATGGTACCAATATTTCCCATCAATTATTCTAAAAATAATTGTTCCTTATATCCTGTACATACCGGATTTTGGAAAAGAAGTTCTCCCCTCCCCCATTTTTCTCTAAGGTGCTAGGACGCGCTAGAGAGGGTGTGAGTGTGTGGAATTCCAACAGTAGGAATAAGGGCAGCTGTCTAGCTCACAACGAGTGAGTAGTGGACGCTGAGCCCGGACCTTGCAGAAATCCCGGAGAACCCACACGGAGTTTAAGGATCGAGAGTCAAGCGAAGTTTAGAGAGAAAGTAGAGAGTTTAGGAGAGTTTGGCCCCACGAGCTTAGTCGGCATAGAGAGCCGCTAGCCCTCTTGCAACGTTGGAGTGAATGGAAGAACGGATCGATAAACAACTGGTGGGTAATCGTTAAAGAGTTCCTGGGTGCCACGGATGACAGAGATTGACTCATGATTCTGTAAACAAAGTAAATCGAAATACAATTCATTTTGGTGCTCACCTCGAATTGATTCCAATCAGGAGAAAATTGCCCATCCGCTGCGAAGAACAAGACCAAGCTTTGAGTCCAGAATTGTTTAAATTCCCCCTGCAATTCATTAGACTCTTGTGAAAAGAGGAGCGAAGGGTCCAAGTGTTCAAACAAATACATAAGTGCATAGTCGACATGCTTGGGTTTCTGAGTCTTGCTCTTAGGCTCCCACTTCTTTTCATCTCCCAAAAGAAGTTCAGTGCGGAGACCCAACTCATTCCTTTTAATGACACCATTCACAAATCGAAGGAGCCGCAACCCAATTGAATACCCTTTCTCATGTATATAATACTAAAGATAAAGGGAACAATAAAATAAATTCAGAACCTGCACTTACGACAAAGTCTAGACATTCTTTGGAGCTGAAGAGCAGCCGCTCTTTCGGTGGTGTCGACCGAGTGTTCCGTCTGTAGCGTTGCCATTGAGAGGTCATTCATATGGCCGATAGTGCTCAAAAGTGAAGGGGATGCCGGTGTTACAAAGCTTGGGGGGGCAACCGATGGCACATATTCTGCATTCACAAAGAGATTGTTGGGGTCGATTGGTGCATTGTCTGTGTTTGTGAATGGGTAGGGAGTCGGGGTTGGAGTTGGGGTTCCACCACTAGGTCCCGCATTGTTGGTGTGTCGTTCAGTAGGCCTCGTCCCAACATTACGGTATTTGTTTCGTCCGCGAACACCGCATCTGGTGTAAGGACCTCTGTGGTGGGGTGGCACCCACTCTCGGCCATGGTAGGGAGATGTAGGAGGGGGCGGTGGACGTGTGAACCTGCTAGGGGAACCGATCATCAGCAAAAAATTGTTATGCTCCTGAGTGCTCCGGAGTATCAAGAGCACTGGGAGAATCAGGAGGAGATTGGCTGGTCCAGGAACAGCCCATTTCCTCCGGAGTTGGCTAGGTACTCCAGGGCACTCCCAGGAGGGCCTGGAGCATTGCTTTGTGCACAAACATATCCAGTAAATACAATTTAAATGCTTCAAAGTGTATAGGGGTGAGAAGCTTCTGGGAGCTCCTGGAGCATTTGAAAATGAAAAGGAAAAAAAGAGGGAAGATCCCCCATGAATACCTCCTACCACAAGACTAACACAACAAGACACTGCTTAACATTTAGATCAAACACTATACTATATATCAAGGACACTGAGACTCACCAATACACAATCAAAATTTATGGCCTGATATATGATTAATCTGGCAACTTAATCACTTTCGGGCTGGCAGAATATGGGGGAGGGGGAAATGAGGGAGAATGAGGGGGGGAAATGAGGGGGAAATGAGGGGGAAATGAGGGGGAGAATGAGGGGAGAATGAGGGGGAGAATGAGGGGGGAGAATGAGGGGGGAATGAGGGGGGAATGAGGGGGGATATAGAGGGAAATGAGGAAAATTTGAAAAATAGGGACTTCTAAAAAGTTGAAAAAAATAATTAGGGAAAAAATCAAAAAAATTCAGGAACTGTAGTGCCTTTGAAGTGCTTTCAGGATATATAATTATTTGCAAAATCAAGGAAGAAATGATGGAGAAAAATGGAAAATACTTTCGGAGACCCGAGAAATAATGAGAACTGAATTGATGGGAAAGTCTGAAAATTGAATAGGGAAGTGAGGGGAAGCCTTGTAGCATTGTTATTTTCTGCTGTTCTAATTTTTCCTGATTGTTCTTGGTCTCACTCCCAGCTGCTACTGGATACTCCTGGATACTCCTGGAAGCTCCTGGGAGGGTCCAGGAGCAGCTAATGGAAAATACTTTTGGAGACCCAAGAACTGAATTGATGGGAAAGTCTGAAAATTGAATAGGAAAGTGAGGGGAAGCCTTGTAGCATTGTTATTTTCTGCTGTTCTGATTTTTCCCGATTCTTCTTGGTCTCATTCCCAGCTGCTCCTCAATACTCCTGGAAGCTCCTGGGAGGGTCTAGGAGCAGCTGGGAGTGAGACCAAGAACAATCAGGAAAAATCAGAACAGCAGAAAATAACAATGCTTACAAGGCTTCCCCTCGCTTTCCTATTCAATTTTCAGACTTTCCCATCAATTCAGTTCTCATTATTTCTCGGGTCTCCGAAAGTATTTTCCATTTTTCTCCATCATTTCTTCCTCAATTTTGCAAATAATTATATGTCCTGAAAGCACTTTAAAGGCACTATAGTTCCTGAATTTTTTTTTGATTTTTCCCTAAATTTTCCTCCCACTGTTCCTGGCACATTACATACTCCTCACCACTCCCAGCTGCTCCTGAACCCCCTCCCAGGAGAACACTATTGGCTCCAGGAGTGCCCAATCTGCTGTTTTGTCTCCCACATGCTCCAGCCACTCTTGATGCTCCGGAGCATAACGGACTTTTGCTGATGCATGACCGTGCCAGAATTCAAGATGGCTTGCGCTTCTAGATAGGGAGCATGGAGTGCGTGAGACTCAATCGCGTTCAGGATCACGTCTGTGAGGTTGTTAGCCTCCACCCATTGCATCCAAAAGTTTGGTTCAGTGTCAGGGACGCGTCTGGGGTCGAGAGGGCCCGGGGGTAATATCCGGCACTGAGGCCATTGCGGGGTGTGGAGCAGGCGTGCGTACTGGCGGGCCCGATCCGGGACAGTGGTCCCTGGCCACTCAGACTGAAGTGGAGAATGTGTTATTATTATTAAAGGGGAAAACTATACTACTTACCTGAAGTGGAGAATGTGAGAAGAAGGTTACTTCTTCGGTTCCCACTTCAGGTACATTTATGTACATGCGGCTTGAGTCACATGACAGGTGCCACGTCATCCTCAGAGGCAGCCGCAGGCATCCGGGTGTCCCCGTGGGGGATCCCGAGAGTGTCCGCTACATGCGCGCGTGCTGGGCACAGCGGGAAGCCGTCCGGGGTGTGTGGGCCGGACGGGTCAATAGTACATCGATACAAAGGAAGGTGGTCCGTGTAGATAGAAAGAAATAAACAGGAAGAGGAAGATGAGAAGAATGAAATAAAGAAAGGGGAAAGAAGAGGGAAAAGAAAGGGGAGGAGAGGGAGGAAGGAGGGGGGAGGGGGATAGACAGCGGGGAGCGGGTGTGGTGTGGCCGGGTGGGCCCGGGTGGGCCCGGGTCAGGCAGGTGTGCCCTGACATTCAGGGCCAGTAATTGTGCCACCAGACTCTATCATAGCAAGATGGCGGCATACCGCTGCATAGTCCTTTGATTCCATGCCGGGCACTATCGTGAATCTGGGTTTTACTTTCACGGTGAATCCTCTCCTGGGCAGGATGATGGTGTGCGAGTGTGGATTGAACATTGTGGTGTGTCTGTGGTCAGGGAGGGTCGATATGGGGGGTTTGGTCGAGCTACAAGCGAGACCTATCGATATTGCCGCAATGGATAGTCCTTTTATATGTTCAGTTACATCTGATATTGGAGTATTTTCTTGTCGTAATTTCGTAATTACCCCTAAGACATCCAAATAATCGCTAAGTGCTGCCTTTCCGTGCAACATACTCCATGGTTCCCAGCTTGTAGAGCTATCCAACCACTGCACGAAGAACTTCGCATTCTTGCCTTGGCCATCGTGCTTCATGATGTGCTGTATCAGCATGTCATCTGGAATTCCAAGTCCAATGTAGTCATTGACTTTTCAGCTAGGGAATAGGATATCGTCGTTAGGGATATGTGGGCATAGTAATTTCGAGTGGAACACTGAGTGAATACCTCGTTTCTTGAGTTCCTCCGGCAACTCCAACTCAAAACTCGTGTTCGGTGAAGCCTCTCTTGCTATCTGCAAAGGTCCGATAAACTTTGGGGACAACTTTCTCGACTTGTTTTTACCTAGATTCAGATTTTCCATCGAGAGATACACTAAGTCTCCAACTTTAAACGGAACTTGTCTTCGATGTTTATTAGCTAACCATGTCTGATTTGTTCTTGAATTGATTAGTGCATTGTGCACATCAAGTGTAATTGATGTCATTTTCCGGGCCAGTGCCTGTATCCTGCAGTAAGGCGATTCTTGCGAAACGAATATTGGGTTCGGTTGTCGTGATCCGTTTAATTCAAATGGCGAGTAGCTGGTACTTGTCAGGGATTGGCCCCTGACCCCGCTGTCAGGGCACCCAACCACACCCCAGAACCACCCTCTGAGACTTCCCCCACTTCCCTGACCTCCCCATCCCTACATATCTCTCACAACTTCAGCCTGCATGTGAGCCTGTGGGAAAAATCACGTGGGTCAAGGCGAGCAACTCGCCCTAACCCATGTGACACTTTTTCCGAGTCACGGGAACATGCTCAGCTTCTACCCAGAGTCACGTTACGAACTGTACAGTACAATAGCCAAGCAGGGAATAGGGAGACTTACCCTTCTTCTCAACTCAATCCCCGCTTAGTCCCTTCAGTGAGTTTGAGGAGCTGAGGACAGGGTCTAGCGCCCAGCCACCCGGAACACCGCACACACCTAGGCCTGTGGTCAGGCTGTCCCCGATCGAGGACCGAGCCCTGACAGTACCATCAGAAGTCAACATGTTGATCGCCAATTCGATTATCGGCAGTTTAGGTGCCCAGTCTCTTTGGCTCTGAGATACTGCTTGGCGAAGCATCTGGCTGATGGTACAGTGTGCATGCTTGGTAGCACCATCTGTTTTGGGGTGGTAAGCACTGGAAAGCCGGAGTTCTATGCCAATTAGCTTGTGTAGTTCATTCCAAAACGTTGAAGTGAATAAGCTATCACAGTCACTTACTATCCGTAGTGGTAGTCCATGTAATCTATAAACGGACTTGAAGAAAACCTCTGCCATATTGCATGCTGTGTATGTCTGTAGTGTCGGTACCAGGTGGACCATGCCACTAAAATGGTCGATTATCTTACAAATCATGTCGAACGTGCCATGTCGTGTTTTTGAAAGGGGCATCAGTCCCATGAAGTCTATGCCAATCGATTCCCATGGATGAGAAGGTATTGGTAGCATCTTGAGTAGTCTGAACGGTGCTGTTGTCCATGACTTTGACCTTGTGCATGTTGGACATGAGGTGCAAAACTTATGAGTATCACGAAGCAGGTTCTTCCACCATACATGGTGTCGAAGGTACATTTGAGTCTTCTCTGCCCCTAAGTGTGCTAGGACGGAGTGTGCATGAGATATGATTATCTTGCGCAAAGATTGTGGTCCGATTGATGCATCTGGTATGCAAAGTACAGTGAACTGTATGTTTCTCATGAACACAAAAGACTTGTCATTGTCGTTCTTCCCGATGGAAAAGTTTGGGAAATGAGAGGGATTCTCCAAGACCTTCATGAAGAATGCGTCATGACTGTACTCATCTGTGATCAATTCCAGCAGCTTGAGGTCCGGTTCATTCTGGGAGACTAAAGATATGAGGCTGGGTGGCATCTCAGTGTTCTCAGTCTCTAACTCTGAGTGGATCTGATTAGACACTTGGTCTGTCAACTGCGGTAACTCGCTGTCGTTGGTTTTTCGCATGTGAGCCGGTACCTTGATCTTAATCTTTATTCTTTCCGGTGATTCTTCCTCTGGAGTCTCTCTTGTGGCAGGAGATGGTTCATTCACATCTGAGGTTACTGGTTTCTTGGGGGGATAGATGCGTAGTCTGCATGGTTGCACAACAGCGATCCCAGTGACCACTGGGGCTGTGTAGGATGTATCCCTTGGGGCTCCATTCTCGCTATCATTTTCCGATAAAGTTTCTGATATGAACTCTGAAGCGGCGTGGACTGTGCCTGCAGTTTCATTGCTGTACATACGAGACAATGAATCAGGGAATCCATTCTCTTTCCCTGGCAAGTAATTAATCATAAAATCGAAATCACTTAGTGCATCCAGCCAACGTGCCTGGCATTGAGATAAATTCCGTTGGGACTTAGGGAATTCCAGCAGTTTATGATCAGTAAACAATCTAAATCTACAACCAAGCAATTGGTCTCGGAATCGATTCAATGATTCGATTATCGCCAGCAATTCTCGCTCATGGACAGGGTGAAAGGGATCTTACTTGTTTTGGGGACAGTACATTCTGTTCCCCCATTCGCCTCAGGCCTCAGTTGGTCCATCTAAGTATACGCTTTGATGGGCTGTATATTTATGGGGTAGAAGTAAAGGCTGATCCACCTTTTACAGCTACCCCAAGGGTTTATATACATTCTAATACATTCTCGGCACAAATAAATAGAGAAGCTTCTGCGATGCTAAATTAGCATCGCAACATAATTATCAGACAACACAACATCAATTGATGTTGTGGGTGGAATATAGACATGGGCTGGGGCCTCACATGGGGTAATTCTGTTGTGTAGGAGTAAATTTCCCAGACCAGAAACAAGCGATTTGGGCTGTCTCCAGGTCATCTCCTTGACTCAAAACACCGCCTGCTCCTGTCAGCAAAGCGTCTGTAATCAAATTAATTGCAGGAGCCTCTTTTGAATAATCAAGTGGCTTTCTATGATGGTTGCAGTGATCTTGAACAATTTCCTTAATTTGTTCGAATGCATGTTGGTGTGTTTCATTCCATTTCCAGACCTTCTTGGCATTGGTCAGTGGTGTTAATACACCCATAGGGATGCAGATCCCTTTACAATTGGGGGCTAGGTAGCCTACAGCTCCCAAGAATCCATGCAACAAAGATGCGTTCGTGGGAACTTTCCAATTCCTGATACTCTCAACTTTGTTGGGGTCCATTCTGATTCCTTTCTGGTCGATCACATGGCCCAATATCTTCAGTTCGTCAGTGAAGAATTGCAGTTTATCCGGTGTGGACAAATAGAATTTCTGCTTTTCCAACAATCGGAATACCATGTGGCAGTGCCCAATGTGTTCGTCTATTGAATTTGAATAGATTATTATGTCATCTAAGTATGGGTCTACCCATTTTCCAATATATGGGCCAAACATATGACACATAGTCATTTGCCACGTTGCGGCAGCGTTCTTGTCGCCTTGGCACATGACTCGGCTTTTCATCATGCTGTCCGGAGTGATAATTAAGTTCTTCTCCTCGTCTGCCAGATCTACTCTCATTTGTTCATATGCATCTTGTCCATCTACTATGGACACAAACTTGTGATGGGCTACTCTATCAAGAATAGCTCTTATGTCAGGGAGTGGAGAGGACATTGGGACAGTGTTCTCATTGATTTCGCACTTATCTACTACTGTCCAGATGCGAACTTCTCCATTCGGCCCTGGTTTCTTCTTGAGGACCAGCAAAGGCATGCCATTAGTACCATTGTAGTATACCCATCATCCAGATCTTAGCATTATATCTCGTTTCTTTTCCCACAAAGGACGTAAGAGTTCGGGACACATAGCTCATCTGAACCTGTATATCTTCCTTTCATCCTTCAGCGGGATCTGATGGTTGATATTACGCAGAGTGTCAGGGGACGACTCCCAGGTCCCCATGACCCTCCCCTATGGTCCACAGTCTCTGGTCTGGCCAGCCCTATCCAGGGCACAATCCTACTGTGGGTAAGAAGATGAGAAGGAAGCTAACTTCTCATCTTCCCACAGTGGCCACAATATCAGCAAAACTTCCAGGGATACCCGGAAGTCACATGAAGGGGTAGGAATCGGGCCCGGAGCATGCGGTGTGTGGAGCATGTGGGAAGCACGGCAGGTGGAAGCAGGTCCGGACGTGGGTCCGGGTCCAGGCTAGTCAGGGTGTGTGCCCTGACACAGAGGTGATAACAGAGTCTCATCAAATGGTTTACAAAGCTCAGCTGCCTCGTTCCTCAGCATCTCCCTTAATTTTTCCAAATCCCTTTCAATCATTACCGATCTCAGTGATGGGATCACTACGGAGTCTTCTCCTTTTAATGCTTCTGGCGTTGCTGAGCCTATATGCAAACATGGTGGATAATAGGAGGGCTAATGTGGAAGCTCAGTCTCCGTAAATGAAGAACTGAGGGGAAAAAGAAAATAGACCCAAACAATTACCTATATACAATGCAGTCATGGTATCAATACAACAGAAACAAAAAGTAAGATCATGTGAGTTTGGTTAGTGAGTCACGTGTTGTTGTAACTCCAACAGTGGATTCAGTCCAAGGAGTACCGAAGGTTGATACAGGAACGGTGTACCCAAAATCACATTGTAGTCATGAAGGTTCATAATGTCAAAGCGTTTTCTGCAATCGATATTTTTGTATCTGAACGTTGCAAGAGGGCTTGCGGCTCTCTATGCTGACTAAGCTCGTGGGGCCAAACTCTCCAAAACCTCTACTCTCTCTCTAGACTTTACTCGACTCTCGATCCTTAACTCCATGGTGAGTTCTCCGGGATATCCGCAAGGTCCGGGCTCAGCGTCCACTACTCACTCGTTGTGAGCTAGACAGCTGCCCTTATTCCTACTGTTGGAATTCCACTCACTCACACCCACTCTAGCGCATCCTAGCACCTTAGAGAATTTTTGGGGGAGGGGAGAACTTTCTTTTTACAAATCCGGTATGTGCAGGATTATATCTAATAATTATTTTTAGAAAGAATAGATGGGGAATATTGGTACCATATGGCACCTGGGTACCTTATCAGGCGAAATAATAAAAAGGGTAACAGCAGCAATAAAAGAATATCAATCAATAACTGAAATGATGGTGAAATATGAAAATAAAAGAAAATAAGCGATATCTCAATGGATTTACGGAATTATGAGCCGAAATTGGAAATGTAGCCGGAAATAACTCTCACACAGCCGATAAACATTTTTACCAATTTATTAGACGCCGTGGGAATGAGTGAGGCTGGAATTCTTGCCGCTTGAGATTCCCACGCCCGCACATGCCTGTGCCTAACTTGCCCAACATAGAACTCCATCAAATCTCCTCCGATTAAGACGTTCTTGATATCGTCGGAATCGTACGAATTAGCACTATTTTTAGATACCAATTCCGTACCGAGTTCGTCGCATGAATAAAAGGGGTTTTCTAATCGTGGAAACGGGTATCCGAGCCGGTGCTGTGCATGGGCGATTATCCTGCCTACAACGTCACTGTTGTCTCAAGTTGCACGTTAACTCTGGAACTGGTGATGGCCAGCTGTACTGTAAGCACTGTCGAAAGCTTCGTTGTCGGCAGCTTCAGCTGGTCCACACAAGAGGTGGAGATGAAGTCAGCTAATGAGCCAGAATCCACGAGAGTGTGGCAAACGTTGCCATTAATGTAAGTCTTAATTACCATTCCCTTGGGTAGTATGCGTGTTACATCCTTTGGGGTTGCGGTGGTACGTTCAAGACCGTCTGACAATCAGGCACCCTCCATTCGGAGCTTAGGTCCTTTGGGCTTGGCTGTGTTAACTGGGACATATTTCACACTCTCAGTGGATGCACTCATCGAGTGTAGCAGTCTGGTAAGTGATTCTATTTCTATCATACTTTCTAGGCTCTGCACATTTACAGTGTTTATGCTCACACTTGGGTTTCCTTTAGTCACAGGACAGTCCTTCACTAGGTGACCTGCCTGTTTGCAGTTGAAGCACAGGCCTTTGGCTCTCAGCTCCTCGCTTTCTTCTTTGGATAGCCTGGTCCACGACGACTTGGGTCTGCGCCCTCTGTCAAAAACCCGGATCATAGGGGAAAATGCGTGAGTCCGAATGCAGGTGGGGCTCAACTAGAGGGGGTCCGAGAGCTCCGGTAGTGGACCGAAGCTTCTCCAGTGAGCCTGGTTCTGCTGGATGGTACAAGAGGCTCTAAGAAGGACATGGCCTCAGTGACTCGGAGGGAGCACTGTGCCTCCATTACGTCTCAGTTAGTCCTTTATTTCTCATGTCTGAGGTATCTTGTAGAAATGGGCCGGGATTCACTCAGAGGGACTTGGGGTAGCATTTTAGTCGAGATTAGAACTGAGGAAAACTACAGGTTCTAATCTACAGGTATTTATAAGGGGGAATGGAAAGGACTTAGTCAAAGTCCGATTGATAATAGAAGAACACCGAAAGGTGCCAAATGATACCGAGAGGTACCGAAAGGTCCCGAACGATATTCTTAACGGGGAACCGAGGTGTCGGGTCGAGGAGGGCAGAGTAAAAGGCCGGAAAATGAATGGGAACGAGAAATGGGTAAGAGGGGGTTAGCCAACTGAATGGTAAGAAGAAGGTAGTCGTGCTATGAATGGAAGGTGACTAATAAGTGATGACATGAGTGGGGTCACCGAAGGATGCGGGTAGCTCCGAAGGTGGAGTTGCGTATCCAAAGGATGTTGGGTGACTCCAATAAATGAAATGGGTGGAGAAATGGTTTAGGGGTATGTCACGGGATGTCAGAGGTCCATCAGGATATCGGAGCAAATCCGGAGTCTCTGAATGTTCCGACTTGGGACCGAGCTTCCGGGATGGGAGTGGCCAGGGTTCGGTGTGCTGCAACCAGGCCGGAGCTGAGACAGTTAGGAAGGAAGGTGACTTGGGGAGTGGGGAGGCATGGTGTAGGGGATGGTGGAGTTGTTAGGAAGGTGTGGTGTGGTGGGAGTGCGCGGGGTCGGGATTCCAGGATATGACACCCTCCAGACTTCTTCTCGCTTTCTCTTTCTTTCTTGTTGTCATTCTGTCTCACAGCTCTGTCATCCTTTTCAGACCATTTACCTTCCTTGGTCTGGTTCTTCTGATTCTTGGACAAATACTTATCTCTTTCGCGTTCACTTGGGCGATTTTGGTTTCTCTTACGACTTTCCTCATACTTCATCATCTTCTTTGCCTGTTCAGCATTCATGGCTATAACCTTAAGTTCTTCTATTGTGCCAATGTCTGGGCTAAAGCCATAATCCAATAACTTTACATGGTAATACTGATCTAATCCATTGAATACACGTTGTATGAATTGTCAATCCATAATGTCATTTATCCTTTTCCGAATACGACCCATTTCCTGAATGTACTCTTGGACTGTTGAGTTATGTTGGGACCATCGCTCAAAGCGATCACGTTGGATCTGGTGGAATTCTGGTGGAAAGCACTTGTCAAAGAGGGCTTTCACAGCTGTGGTGAGTGTCCAGCCCCATGGTTCCAATGCAATTGTGGACACGTACCAGGTAGCGGCCTTGCTGCTTAACATATGTTGGAGGTGTTTGACCTTGTCCCATCTGTGGACCTTGTTTAATTCAAAGTAGGTCTTTATGCTGGCGAACCAGACTTCAAACTTGTCGTAATTGGCCTCACTGCTATATGGTTCAGGTCCCTTGACCTTGATGTGTGGGCTAGATTGCTTTCCTTTCTTGAGCAATTTCATAAGTAGGCTTGTGTCATTCTTCAGACTCAACCTGTTCAGTTTCCCTAGTTTTAACAACTCGGAGTCATCTGTGTGTATGGTACTAGTCCTTATTGATGAACTTGATGAAGAAGAACTACTGTCACCATCATCATCAGAGGGGTCCGACAGGGTTAGGTGTTTGGCTAAAAATGAGGAAGGAGGGACGAACATTGAAGCTTTGGGCACTCTCAACGTCATGTGGTTCTGTACCACTGGCACATATTCCGCATTCACAAAGAGATTGTTGGGGTCGATTGGCACGTTGTCTGTGTTCGCAAATGGGTAGGGAGTTGGGGTTGGAGTTGGGGTTCCACCACTAGGTCCCGCATTGTCAGTGTGTCGTTCAGTAGGCCTCGTCCCAACATTACAGTATTTGTTTCATCCGCGCACACCGCGTCTGGTGTAAGGACCTCTGCGGTGGGGTGGCACCCACTCTTGGCTGTGGTAGGGAGATGTAGGAGGTAGTGGTGGGCACGTGAACCTGTTATTAGTAGATAGGAAAAGCAGAGATCTTGTATTTACACCCCTAGTGTAATATCGAGTTCGACTTTGGTTCAGCAACTTTCGATCACCCTAAGATTTTGTGAGTCCCTTAACCACCTGAACTCAATCGCCGGCCTCTGCCGATGTTAAGGTCCCTCACATTTTTTCGCTACCTGCACACTCTCGATCTACACCGATCTAAACCAATCTAACCCTCACTTCCAAATTCCCAGCTTAAGGCTGGCCACCTTAAGCTTCACCTCCTCTAACGACTTAGTTGCAACTAGATGATGAGACTTAGGAGTGGTCGTGGCTACGTGCCTTTGGTAAGCCGACATGGCCGATCTCTCTCAGTCGATACATTGGCACCCGAAACAATTACTAATGAAATTTCCATGCACAATGGGAGCCTGTTGGCAGAAGCTGCCGAGCTCTCTCCTGAGATACAGAATGAACAGGACATGCTAGTGGTGACACTAGAAGTCAAGCTAAGTGTCAGGGAAGCTGATGAGAACTACGGATACGAGATAGATCTGGTAAGTGGCTTCCCAAGCTTGAAGAGCGCAGAACTTGCAGCTCCAGGGATTAGCCCCGTTAATACCTGCAGCACGAATAACCGCAGCACAGATGCCTACAGCACAATAAGTACCAGCAGCGCAGATGGAACATCTAGTGACAGATTGTCTGAAGACTGCCTCTCAGACAAAGAGGAAGACATGTCTATAGTCAATGAAGACAATCTTTATCTAACGGGACAAGAGAACCCAGAACGTTCCTTCACCCCCATATCCCTCCAGAACCCCCCTGACCCATATGCACAATTCAGTGAGAAATCTTTCTCATTGTCAGATATCTTAGCGATGCTGGACGACACTCTCAATAAGATCCTTTGCTTCAGAGACCTAGTGGTGAAGCACGAATCCAAATTGTATGCTCCAGACTTATGGACAGATACCCAATCTGACGCTGAAACTGCTCGAATATACTCAGCTACTGGCACTCAGATGGCTCGAGCATCCACATCTACTGAAAAAGGCAAAGGACGCGAGGTACTTTCGCCCACACCACCAACACCATGCCAATCGAAGGTCATTGATAAAGACAGTGAGAACGACAATTCAGATGAGTTAACAACTCAAGCTTGCAAGTTATTTGACAGACACATGGACTCCAAGACGGTCCTTAATGGATTGGCATCGAACAGACTAACAAGGCACAAGGCATCGAAACGCGAGTCAATGACGCCCAAGAGAGACAAACCTGTTAAGGAAAAGCATTGTAACGCCAGCATCCCCTTCACTTTCAAGCACTATCGGCCATATGAATGACCTCTCAATGGCAACACTACAGACAGAACACTCAGTCGACACCACCGAAGGAGTGGCTGAGGCAAGCTCTTCAGCTCCAAAGAATGTCTAGACTTTGTCATACTGTACTGGCACGACCAACAACCAGTTCCCACGGCCTCCGGGAGTTGCCGGAGGCTGCTAATCAATTCAATCGTGTTGATTTTCAATTCAATCCAAGGTCCTCATGTGACGCGTGACCGGTTGTTGGTCATGCCAGTACAGTAAGTGCAGGTTCTGAATTTATTTTATTGTTCCCTTTATCTTTAGTATTATATATGGCTTCTAACAACTAATCCTGTAAGGGGTTGGTGTAGGTTCCAACCCCAGTTCTCCTCAATCCTCAGGTTGTCAATAAAGTTGAGCTGTATGGAGCTTTAATTATCAACGATGGGGAGGAAAAGGAGTTCTGTTCCTTTTCCCAAATCCCCATGTTATTGTATATACATTGTTTATACATGTTTAAGTCGAGACAAATATACAATAAGATAATGAATGAAGGGTGGGGTTACCACTCCTTACAAATCTCTAATTCGTAGATGCAAGTTGCCAACATCGCAGGAGGGCAACTGTAAGCATAGAGAACCGTATATAAGCTAGAACCTTAGTAGATAGGAAAAGCAGAGATCTTGTATTTACACCCCTAGTGTAATATCGAGTTCGACTTTGGTTCAGCGACTTTCGATCACCCTAAGATTTCGTGAGTCCCTTAACCACCTGAACTCAATCGCCGGCCTCTGCCGACGTTAAGGTCCCTCACAAGTGCCGCTTTGGTGGGTGTTCAGACATCAGCAAAAGTCCATTATGCTCCGGAGCATCAAGAGTGGCTGGAGCATGTGGGAGACAAAACAACAGATTGGGCACTCCTGGAGCCAATAGTGTTCTCCTGGGAGGGGGTTCAGGAGCAGCTGGGAGTGGTGAGGAGTATGTAATGTGCCAGGAGCAGTGGGAGGAAAATTTTGGTCTCTAAAAAGTTGAAAAAAAAAATTTAGGGAAAAATCAAAAAAAAAATTCAGGAACTATAGTGCCTTTAAAGTGCTTTCAGGACATATAATTATTTGCAAAATTGAGGAAGAAATGATGGAGAAAAATGGAAAATACTTTCGGAGACCCGAGAAATAATGAGAACTGAATTGATGGGAAAGTCTGAAAATTGAATAGGAAAGTGAGGGGAAGCCTTGTAAGCATTGTTATTTTCTGCTGTTCTGATTTTTCCTGATTGTTCTTGGTCTCACTCCCAGCTGCTCCTGGACCCTCCCAGGAGCTTTCAGGAGCTTCCTGGAGTATTGAGGAGCAGCTGGGAATGAGACCAAGAAGAATCGGGAAAAATCAGAACAGCAGAAAATAACAATGCTACAAGGCTTCCCCTCACTTTCCTATTCAATTTTCAGACTTTCCCATCAATTCAGTTCTCATTATTTCTCAGGTCTCCGAAAGTATTTTCCATTAGCTCCTCCTGGACCCTCCCAGGAGCTTCCAGGAGTATCCAGGAGTATCCAGTAGCAGCTGGGAGTGAGACCAAGAACAATCAGGAAAAATTAGAACAGCAGAAAATAACAATGCTACAAGGCTTCCCCTCACTTCCCTATTCAATTTTCAGACTTTCCCATCAATTCAGTTCTCATTATTTCTCGGGTCTCCGAAAGTATTTTCCATTTTTCTCCATCATTTCTTCCTCGATTTTGCAAATAATTATATATCCTGAAAGCACTTCAAAGGCACTACAGTTCCTGAATTTTTTTTGATTTTTTCCCTAATTATTTTTTTCAACTTTTTAGAAGTCCCTATTTTTCAAATTTTCCTCATTTCCCTCTATATCCCCCCCTCATTCTCCCCCTCATTCTCCCCCCTCATTCCCCCCCTCATTCTCCCCCCTCATTCCCCCCCTCATTCCCCCCCTCATTCTCCCCCTCATTCTCCCCCTCATTCTCCCCTCATTCTCCCCCTCATTTCCCCCTCATTTCCCCCTCATTTCCCCCCCTCATTCTCCCCCATTTCCCCCTCCCCCATATTCTGCCAGCCCGAAAGTGATTAAGTTGCCAGATTAATCATATATCAGGCCATAAATTTTGATTGTGTATTGGTGAGTCTCAGTGTCCTTGATATATAGTATAGTGTTTGATCTAAATGTTAAGCAGTGTCTTGTTGTGTTAGTCTTGTGGTAGGAGGTATTCATGGGGGATCTTCCCTCTTTTTTTTTCCTTTTCATTTTCAAATGCTCCAGGAGCTCCCAGAAGCTTCTCACCCCTATACACTTTGAAGCATTTAAATTGTATTTACTGGATATGTTTGTGCACAAAGCAATGCTCCAGGCCCTCCTGGGAGTGCCCTGGAGTACCTAGCCAACTCCGGAGGAAATGGGCTGTTCCTGGACCGGCCAATCTCCTCCTGATTCTCCCAGTGCTCTCGATACTCCGGAGCACTCAGGAGCATAACAATTTTTTGCTGATGGACTCAGAGGCGAATGGCCGCTTTCTTTTGTCTTGGTGCCGGTGATCCATAGCACAAGTGTCAGCATCAGCTAAGTAGTAGAAGGGTGAATTCCAAATCGCATTTTAAAGCGCCGTGTGAGAGAAAAAAAAATGCAAAAATGCGATGCAGGTTCAATAACAGCCACTGTTTTGGGAAATGGAACGACGCCACGAGGTCAGTTACTAGCGGCGTCGAAAAAGCTAGCCAGATAGGTAGTCCAAGGCGGCACAAGTGCTCCACCATTCATCAGATTACAAATGCGAATTGAGTTGGTCAATTGTGTACAGTGGGGGACGCTCAAAGTCATCCTCTCAGCTCAAACCGATTTTTAGCTCTTCATCACCTCAGATTCACAACCTACGGCCCAAATTACGTCGATTTGACCCCTTTCCAGCGTCTGGTACTTAAATTTTGTGCAGTGCCAATTTTCGAGGTTGATTCATCAAAATCTACCTAATCTGAGGGAGTTGCGGAGTCACAACACAGAATTAGCACCGATGAAAACACGCGTGCAGTTGAGATCTAAGTGAGCAGTGACTCAATTCCCACACGAGCAGACTCGGGAACTGTGCGATGAGAGCGTACATCGGTCACACCCACCTTTCTCGTATGTTCCAGTGTCGATCTCAGTTCAAACCTCTCCCCAATCGGCATGTTGAGTGCAATGGACAGCATTGTGTCATTCCGTCCACGTCTCCAGCTGCAACTGTACTTTTTGTTCCTGAAAAAGCTCCCTTCTCCCTTCGGACTCGACTCCCGTTGATCCTGGAACGTGTACAGGCATCGCTACTATATCAAGTCAACCCACTTGATGAATACTCGCGGATTCCCTCTGCGTGCAATCGCAGTGGTGTGCACACACGCGAGGGAGCACTGCATTGACACCAGCTAGGAAAACGGTTGGGACAAGGTCCAAGGCATGCACGAGCGCTGATTAGATGTTATAAAATTGGCATCGGCATGAGCATGTTACCGATCCAATAATCCGGCTTTACTCCAACACCGCACGAGCCGCGACCCCTCCTCTTTCAAATCACCCCCTGAATTTCCTTCCAAGTGCCAATAATTGCGCGAGAATCCAAAGTCGAATTGGCGGAATCCCTGGGTTACGGAACGCTGTTCGAAGCAGAGGTAGGATTCGGTTTATTCAAGGTAGGATCTTCAGGGCTACGCACATGCTCTTAGCGAGCCGGTAGGAAAGTAGGTTCCCTTGGGTTCGGGGGTATGTTATATGGAGGATGAAATGCCGCACCATTTGCATTCAGCGTGTGCATAATCATACTTTATCGACCATGACATTACTAGCTGCCACCAGGTACGATCCAAATTAAAGAATAGCCTGCACAGTGGTCTTAATGATGTATAGTTTTTTTTTTTTTGGGAAAATCCAAACCGGCATGGGCGTGTGCTCACATTTAATTTCGACGTGCATGCTGGCCACATATATTGGGGAGCCCGGGAAAGAATTTGTAACCTCATGAGGTGCGTTGTTCGGTTTGAGTCCTAGCACATCATGCAGGGCAGTAACACTTCAACTGGAACTTGGAACACAGACAGTCAGTAGGGCTGAGGAATCAGCTGTGTCTGACGTCTCTACGTGCACAAGGCTTGGTACATATAATGTCTATCTTTGAGTAATATGACCGCGAGAGTACGGTTGCCGGCCGCTCCATATCAGAAATACCCCTGGAGTGTCTTCAACGTTGCAACGTGTTCACACTCGCCATGCTCTGTCACTTCCTCTGAAGCTTGTGTGGTCAAGATTTCAGAACAGGGTAACTCGCTAGATTTGTCTCCGCCGCAATTTTGCCGAACCTCAAAGCTGGCATGTTTTTCAGACTTAGCTTTCTGACCACAAAGCTTCGTAGGTCATCCTTTACGGGCATTAGGTGGATGGCCAGATTTATTTCAACCGACATGAACATTGCAGTATGAATCCGCTCTGCCGCAAAGTGAAGACATTAACCAAGGAAAGAGGAATTATTGGGGTGTTAAACAATCTGGCTGATATCGACGATGATTGGGGCTTTCATCCTGCCCTGGACAAGAAACCGAGTTCCATCTTTACTAGCCTGGGGAAGGTAAAAGTAGCTGGTTTGGTTAACGCTATTACGAAATCTAGGGTCTACTGCATCCATATTTCGATCACCGTACCAGGCCCTCGCGTTGTATTGGGGATCCACAACATTGGGAACCACCACATGTTCGATTGGTTCGTAATCCCATAGCCGTTCAAAAGTGAATTTGATTTTCCCATTGAGAAAGATTTGGTGGGTGTACTGAGACATTAGTGGGACTCTTCCTACTGCGCATGAGTAGATTTCCGTCCCAACCTCTGGAAGGTGAAGGTCGTAAAAGGGGCACTTCAGCCATGATCTATCTGAGTCGTGCCTGGACAATGACGAGTCGGAAGTTTGCCCATAGTTCATGTCCACTTCCGGGATCAAAGGAATGGCAGATTGAAGGATTATGGGGTTGGGGATGGAATATGAGCAAGGGGGGGAACACCAGTATTGATGATCCACTTGTCGAAACCTTGCGCACAAAATCGTGCGATCCATTCACCTGAATATGTTGACCAGACAAAAGCGTCATGCGCATCGTAAGCGCAGACATATCGGCCTCCAGGAGAGAATCCAAGTGATTGTCGCAAAGGAAGGGAAAGGCATTCGGAAGACCGAGCGGTGGAAGGAGGTGCAAGAAACTGAATGGATGGGTTGCCGGAGACACACAAGAGTGTTATATTCTCGTACCAAGCATCTTTAGAATTTCGTGGGACTCGTACAACAAACCACCCATTGTCCGACACTGCAGTTAGAGGAAGGTAATGGCTGTTGGGAAGAGTGCCAAGCTTCACCGAAGGCATTTCATGGCGGAAAATGGTAGTGTTTCCTTGAGTATCTTCGGTGGCAATGTGGGTATTACCACCATGGATAAATTCAATCCAAATGGGAGGATAGGAAGAATCACTCTGGAATTGACAGATTGTGCACTGATCGTCAATGTCAGCTACTTCGATAATACCACTTCCAAATCCAAGCGCTACACGATGGCCATCTCTTGAGAGCGCTGCACAGGTCACAATACCATTGCGAACATTCTTGTTACGAAACTCGGCTTCGTAATTGGTCTCCCATCCATTCTTCCTCGACAATTTAGTCAGCTCCGCCTCCATCACCCCTCGAGCTCTGTGTGCGTCATCGGATAAAGGAATTAAGCCACCGGCGAATTCGCCGGAGACACTGAAGACTCGAACAGGGTCCGAGAGATGACCATAATATTTGTACATGGGTGATGACGTTGGAGTGAATGGGAGAACGGATCGATAAGCATGCCATGGGGATTCGCTAAAGAGTTCCTGGGCACCACGGATGACAGAGATCGACTCGTGATTCTGTAAAACAAAGTGACATCACATCATCGAAACACTCGAAATTCAATTCATTTTGGGGCTTACCTCGAATTGATCCCAATCAGGAGGAAATTTTCCTTTACCCTTTGCTGAGAAGAACGAGGCCAAGTTTTGTATCCAGAATTGTTCAAATTCTCTCTGCAATTCATTAGACTCTTGTGAAAAGAGGAGCGAAGGGTCCAAGTGTTGGAACAACTCCGTAAGTGCATAGTCGACATGCTTGGGTTTCGTAGTCTTGCCCCTAGACTCCCACTTCTTTTCATCTCCCCAAGGAAGTTCAGGGAGACCCAACTCATTCCTTTTAATGGCACCATTCACAAATCGAAGGAGCTGCAACCCAATTGAATACCCTTTCTTGTCGCTAATAAAAAATACTTCGTCCTCTTCATTGCCAATTGGAATCCCTGTGATGAATTCCTTCACTGTCGCATGATAGAATTTGACAGGAATGCTGTCTGTTGAAGGTAGATCGACTATTGAGCTAATGGGCTTGAGTATCGAGCGCACTTCATGCTCAGAATACTTTCCAAGGAGCTGTGATATCTCATACACGCCGAATTCTCGCCGTGGGACAATCATCATCCCAACAACCTCACGGTACTTCTCTGCGAGGCGTGGATTAACTTTTGTGCGCTGGCCTAAATAGGCCCGTCGCATTATTCGCAAGTACTCCGAGTTCAGATCCTCAGGTGCGTCTGTGAGATTGAGATAGTAATCGAATTCGGATTCCAGCACGGAACCGCATTGAATCTGATAGCGGACGTCACGTATCCGGGTTGAGGCGATAATAGGTAAGCCACGGCAAGCTGAAGAGAACGCATTGAGGTCCTGCTTGGTCGGTTTCCAGGGAGACTCCGTGATACAATCCTGGAACCCATTTTCGAGCATACAACGGATCGTGTGGAAATTCTCGTCTTTTGCAATCTGATCCATATCTTCATGAGCGATCGAAAGATGCGGATTAGCTCGAGTCCAAGCGGAAATCACTTGCGGCTCCGGACGGCAACTGATGAGTATGGAAAACGTCGAAGGTAGCTCATCAAGCAGAAGAACGAGCCTCATCAAAGACGCAAGCACCTCTGGATTCCCGCACTCATCAAGTCCATCCAATACGATCACAGGGCGACCCTTTCCTGAAGACAATACACCCCCGAGTTCACGCATAGGGTTGATGATCCAAGCTTTCATCTCTTTCTCTGTTGCAGAACCATCAATACTGCTGAATGAAGCCGGATCCCGAAGTTGCCTGATAAGCGAGTTCTGATACTCGGTGCTGAATGCCGCAAGCTGTCGGGCAAGAGTGGAGGGGAAGCGCTCAATCGAATCGAGTCCTGTTCCCTCTTGGTTCTTATCCCAGAAGAAGGATGCTGCAAGGGTGTGCTGCTTGTCAAGCGTGGAAGCTACACTCATAGATATCGCAGTTTTCCCCGTCCCGGGCGAACCACGCAGCCAGACAAATCGATTCTTAGGATCCCTCAGGTAGTCGAGAATTGAGCCGCGGATTTTGTCCCGAGTGGTCTTAAGGCATTCTGACTTGCTCTTCACACGGTAATATTCGGCATCTACTTTGGGCAGTTTTGAAAGCTCGTCTGAAAATGGCACTGAGATAAAGTCTAGAATCAAGCAAAAAAGACGAACAATCCACCGACACCTGAATCGTATTGAGAAGGTTTATAGTTGTTGCCACCGTCTACACAGAGCGCTCTATTAGTTGAAGTCTAGCGGCATAAATGCGGATCTTGCGAACCGCAAACCGGGAGAGGGCTACACTAATGCACATCCTCACGTCGTTTATGCTTTGCGTTAAAGGGCCCGCCGTGAATACTTTCCTGAAGAGATTTCGATTCTGACTCTGCAGTAACCTGATCCTCTTGACCTGGTCTTCCAGAGTCCTGTCAACAGTGTTCGAGATCTCAATGAATGAACGATCGGAACGGCATCCACGTACGAGTGTAATTCCTTCACTAGAAAAACGACTTCGGGAGGTATCGGTCCCGTCCACAGTTGGAGCGGCCGTAACATGGTGCTGTATGCACTTTGCACATCATCATTCAGCCCTTTGAGAGCTTTGTTATTATTGCTAACGTTCTACGTGAGTGAAGCAAAAGTGAGGGATATATCATTATTAACCGTGAAAACCATATCCAAACCTCGTAAACCTGAAGCAGCATGAGAAGTGAGTCCGGAATGTTAGGGAGGAATGGGATAGGCGAGAATTTGAGGGCGGAAGATGCGGTTTGGAGGATGAGTCTAGTGGCGCTAATGATGCTTTCCTTTTTGCCATCCGACGGGCCAGCTGACGATGACGGAGTGGGCTCTGGCACAGGGGGTACAGGTAAATCTATCCCTGCATTTTCCAGTTCTGTGCGGATGCGTGCATTATTGTCGTAGGGTCCCCAAGGGTTGGGAGTATCACCATGGGTGTCAGAGCTCGATGGCATCGGGGAGGGAGATGGCAATCGGTCCGAATGCACAGGAGATGCGGGCGTGGTGGTAGCAGATGATCCGGGGACAGGTGTGCTCGATCGGCTGATACTATTGACATTTGACCGCCAGGTCCTCATCTCAGGCGCGAGGGACTGGAGACCGCCAGAAGGTGACCATGGTGCCACAATCCGGGAAATTTCGGGATAAGACTCCGTCGATCCATCCCACGGATCACGGTGACTACCTTCGCAAGGGGTTTGTGAGCTGGTGGAATAGGTTTCAAGCGATGAGACCAAAGCGTGTGATTGTGAATCACTGTCAGATATCTCTGGTAGCTCAAGCACGGGAATTGGGAAAGGCCAGGAAGGACCAAAAGCGGGCGCAGCCCCATCAACCCCCAGAGAAGACTCCACTGATCCGTAATCATGAGGAATATTCTCGAGGCCCGAGATTTGGGGAGGCTGTGGACCAGCAGGATGGACCTGGGGCGACGAAGTCGAGGTATCGCTAGAAGATCCAAAAGTAGGCGCGACTCCGGGACTGACGAGATAGGGTCCATTGCACCGATCGGGGCGGCTATTATCGTACGCTTGAAGGCTCTGCGGGCGAGTAAGGACTTGAGGTGATGATGCCAAGGCATAGGGGTGCGGGTGGTTAGGGGACGGCCCGTGCGGCGCAATCATACTCTTATGGGAGGCTGCTTGGTGTGAAGGACCAGAGGACGCCAAAATCGGCGCGACTCTGGGGACGAGGTGAGGCCCACTGCGCCAACCATTATCGCTGGTGAGGGAGGTCTGCGGGTTAGCGGGACGGGGCTGAGAATGGTAAAATGATGATGATGGAACGGATGATTTCTGGTGATCACTGTCGGGCAGTATAGAGGATTGCCGCTTGGGAGGGCGTTCAGACTCAGAGGCAAATGATCGTTTTCTTTTGTGTCGGTACCAGTGATCCATAGCGCAAGTGTCAGCGTTAGTTAAGTAGGAGAAGGGTGAATGCCAGATAGCATTTTCAAGCACTCGTGCAGGAGAAAAACACTCGTTGTCCACGATGCAGATTCAATAACAGCTAGATATCCATTCCCAGCCACTAATACAGTGGAGGCTTGAATCAAGCCACAGCAATGCAGTGCAAGTGCAGTACCATTCATTGAATTACAAATACGAAATTGTGCAGTCGCTCGGCATACTTAAGCGGCATTTCGACTCGCTATATATGGTTTGCGGAACTAGGCGACTCAAGCCGATATCGGGGACATTCGATCTTCGATCAGTGTGGGCTCTTGAGGCTTCCACGGAAGACGGAGTTGCGGGAAGATAACGAGCCCAAGAATGACCTTGTGTTCAATGAGCGCCTCGTTCGAGACGCTCTCATCGAAACAAGTGCAAACGGTTGAGGCTTCGTTAACTTTGTATAAGAGTGACTGGCCACACGGCGCACTGTGAGCTCATTAGGCGACCTACCAGCGGGCTTTCAGTCGGTGCAGTGATCATGATCGTCCTGGCAAGATAAGACGCAATTGGGATTGCAAGACGGCGGCAGGCGGCAATTCCCGGTACACCTGTGGCCGTGTCACAGCTTGTGGAACCAATCCCACCGTCATGGTCAGTAGCTCCAGCTGTCACCCTATTACATCCTGAGACTCAACCCCTAGGCCAACGGTTATGTTAAAGGCTATGCGATCGATTGGGACAAGATCAAATCATTCCTAGACGTCACAGACGACGCGGACAGGCGAATCGACGCAGCCATGATTAAAATCATGGAATACGTCGACAGATCTACCCATTGGATTTGCACGGCGCGCCCGGTCAGCACGACCCCTGCTCGCGGCTTTGCAGTGATTTCGTTTGGTCCTGACTCGTTTGGCGGGGACTTGGAAGCATTGAGAAAGAAAGACATACCTACACCCAAATATCTGGAGAAGATCGCAGAATATTTCTTGTCCGGTCCAGATGTGTTCGAGTTTATGAATTGGTGATAAGTGCCAGCTTTACTCTCAATCCCATACGAGAGAATGGCCCACTTTTTGTTAGCAGTAAGTAGTTCCAGTCAATTTGAAGTGATCAGGGCACCTGAAACGTGCTCGCAGTCGCCTATGCCAAGTTCATTCAAATCCTTTTCAGTGAAAGTGAAGGAGCACCTTTCGGGACTCAGATTACTCATTTTGGTCACAATTCGCATTAGTTCTATATAGCAACGTTGCCACAAGGCAGCCTCTGCCAACGGAGTCCGCTAACACAGACAAGTGCCAAAGTCACCGAGACATTGACATAAGCCGTAGCCCCATTCACACCTGCCAACACGATTTAGAGGAAAGCTTAAGGTTCAATACGTTCCCGTTGCCGCCGGCACCAAGAGTCACAGGCAGGACACTTTATGGTTGTGTATTCTGAAAGCGCGCGTATGTCAATATCATGACAACCATGTACTGCGGAAACCATAATCAGCTTGCAATTTTCTCTTCGCACTCAATTGATGGACCTTGGCATTCTCCATTTCTTGGGCCCCAACTTGGATTCCCACTTGCTTTCTTCATTTCTCCTTTCATTTATCTTCTCACCTCCTAATCGTCGTAAACAAGCTGCGAGGGATATCGTGGAAACGGTTATGTTTGACGACACTTGTTGACAGCGTATATATTAGCACTGTGAAGAGATAATGTTTGGGGGTCTTCCGATAGTCACTTACCCCCGGAACCCAGTTTATTGTTTGATAAGAAGTGCTACATGGATGTAACGATTAGAATGTTGACAACCACTTCGATGAACAGCCAGCTAAGAATCAGTGGGCGACCGCCTGCGCAATAGGCTTGTATAATAACGATGTCCGAGTGGCTGTTTTGTACTGCTTGTCGTGGTACATACGAATTGAGACGGGCCGCTGTAGAAAATTGTTCTGTTAATGAGTGCTTTTTCATCCGCACCCTCCACACACTGCCAATCGGAGCGAAACTTCGGGACCTCAAAGCTGTCGGAAATTCTAGTGTGGATCGCATATAAAGAGCAGCCTCTGACCAAGGATCAACGTTCAAGGAATGGAAAGACAGCGTTGAGGTGTGCTCGTGTCTAGAATGCTTCCAGAAGACTGCGCACCACCGAGAGAAAGTGTGCATCGAGCCATTGAGCGCGGTCAATTACATAATCTTCCTGCACCCGGCCGAACCTCGCATTAGAAATGTCACCGTTCCCTCGACCGGTAGATGTCTGGTATGTATCGCTTGAAGCAGATGTAGGTTTGAATTGTGATGAGCCGAAAAGTCCATCGGACGAGACGAGAGAACTTGATCAAAATGAAGAATGATTCAGTTACCTGGAAAACCAGCCGGGAACAGACATTGCATTGAGTATCGCGCCAGTCACCGTGAATGTGCTCATAGTGGGTGACTAAAAAGCTGAGGAGGGGGGGGGGGGGCTGGCTCTTTGAGTTAAATAGATCAAGGTAACGTCGAGTTGCTTCCACATCGACGCCCGCGCGCATTGCTCAGACCGGAGCTACACAGAATCGTTGAAATGACTTTGGTTCACTCTTCTGATCTAGATATCAATTTTGTGATACGGTTGGAGAATGTCATTGCCATTTCGAACTCGTAACCCATTTCAGGTCTTTGAAATGAGCGTGCGGAAGTAATGGTGCGCAGAAGAGGGCAGATGCACCGGCTCGCCGATGAGTGAAGTCGTTGTTTTGGGCGGGGCGAAGGATGAGCGGTATACGGAATGGCTCGGTAAATATGAGGAATGGAAGAAATTCAAACAGGGAACCAGGGGACCAGTGAACGAACAGGATTTAGCCAAATAGTGCAATTAGACCTTCGCACCTCATCTACTTGCCGTCACTGCTTATGTATCCCGACAGGTCCCCGACCCCCCCGCACATTTTTATCGGGGCTTGACCACTGCCTTGCTTTGTGAGACAACCCAATTTGACGTTATGGCAGGTACCTGTCCGTGAGGGTGAGCCTGAGACTTTGTTGTCGCCCGGTTGTTATGATGTGCACTGTCGCTTACATAAATGATTTCGAACCGCATGGCTCCCTGGACGCACTTGACACATAATGATACGGGGACAATTCGATTCTGTGTGGGGTTCATAAGGACCAAAGGTATGGCGGTGGAGCGGCGGCATGATGGGAAACCGAAATCGGATGCCTATTTGTGCTGACATGGTAGGGTTATTCACGAGGGGGAGGCCCACTAGAGCAGCCAACCCTCATCGCACCACTTCTCCGAGCGGAATGAATCTTTAGGTAATACGATTTTATGCAATAGCATACACAGGGGTGACAGGTGATTATGTGTGTATCAATGCTGGGTAGGCATATCGACAGAAGCCTTATTCTGTATTGGAAATGCTTCGTCATGGGAGTTGCAACAAGGAGGGTGGATTGCTCACTCCAATCGCATCTCGGCACGCCACAAGGCCGTAATGGTCTAATCACAAAGTGGTTGGTAGGAGTTAAGCTTGAGACCAATGATTCAATCACCTTCCGTTGTGTAAAAAACTCGAAACCGCTACGGAATGTTGGTCAGTTCGCCGGTTTCAAAGGTGAAGTCACTTTTCTCACGTCTTGCCATAGAAGGGGATGTCGCCTAAGAAACTTCCCTATTTTTTGGGGTAAATTATTCCATCCCTGTATCAGCATCTCTCACGCTACCTTATTGCCACTCCACGAAAACATCGGTAGAGGCACTGGAATAGGAACGTTGATGCCAACTTGACCCACATTGACCTCATTCTCGAATTTCCTCGCCGTAGCCCCCGATTGTGTGAAGATGGCCGCACCATTGCCATAGGGATTTTCATTGATGATAGAGATAGCTTCATCCAACGTGTCAGCCGTCAGACAGAATAGCGCAGGCCCAAATATCTCCGTTCTATATCAGTGGGGTCAGCGAAACCTCTCTGATCTAAAAGGTCAATAAAATTCTTACTTATAAGCCTCCATTGTGGTAAGACCTTCGAGAACTGTGGGGCCGACAAAGTTGCCTTTCTCGTAGCCGGGAACGACGATGTTGCGTCCATCAAGGTGTATTGTTCCACCCTCTTTCTCAACACTACCAATCAAGCGCGACACGCGTTCTTTTGCGAATGGAGAAATGAGTGGTCCGCTGAATGTTGATTTGGAGGTTATCCCAATGATCCCCAAAGGCAGTTGACGTGCTTACATATCTGTCCCTGGCTCAAAGCCCCCATTAACTTTGAGAGCTTGGCTCGTTCAACGAGTTCGGGAAGCCATGATTTCGCCGGACCCACAAAGACAGCTAGGAGGAGATTCGAGCCAGTGTCACTCACGCAAGTTGGCATCACTCACCAACGGAGAGTGCCATGCACCTTTGGCCAGCAGCTGAATTGAGGTGAATGGGCGGGGAAAATGAATAGGAAAAGGGACAAATTCTCACCTCCAAAAGCAGCGCCAACCAAGGAATTAAGGGCAAGATTCTTGTTCGCTGAGAAAGGAACAATTAGGCATTTTCAATAATACAAGAAAGTGGCTTGCACCATCTGGCAAGATAACACCATGATTCTTGGCCCCTAAGTTCGCTTGCACTCGCTTGCCATTTTTCGTTCCTCTGAGTCAAACATTAATGGATATTAGGTATTAAGTGGAAGAAACCAATGCCGACCTATCATATATATGCTTCCCGGCCTTGTCGCCTCCTACAAAGCTGATGGCGCGGATAGCGGGGTGGTCGCAGATCGCATTGACAGTGGGCACAGTTCCGTGCACAATGTTTAGCACACCTGGTGGCAGGCCTTGGAAAATCTCAGGATGGCGATGATGGCCGGTTAACACACATGGAGCTAACCTGCACGGGTGGCAAGCCTGGGAGGGGGCGTTTGAATGGGAGTGAGTAATTTCGATGATTAACTCACTCGGCTAGGATCATGGTGGCACCTGTAGCACGTTCAGATGGCTTTATGACGACGGTGTTTCCAGTGGCAGTTGCATAGGGTATACTCCATAATGGAATCATACTGCACGAGGTTAATTAGGTCTTATGTCTTCTAAGTCCGTCACGCACGCGGGGAAATTGAATGGAGCAATTCTGTCACTCAATTAGGGACCAGAAGGAGGAATAAAGCAAGTAGAAACGCACACTCCGCATACGCCTAGTGGTAATCTTCGCATTTCAGTGTCCATGTCCTTGCTCACTAGGAAGACAGCAGGCCGGGAATTAGTATCATCCCCTCTATCTAAGATCCAATGAGAAGGTGCCTACCCTCAAGTTTCTCCCCCATTAGTGTAGTAGTGACAGCTGCGGCCGCCTGGACTACTTGAAGCCCACGGTGGAGGTCGCCGTGCGCATCAGTAAGAGTTTTCCCTTGCTCAAGTGTCATGCTCTCCGCAATAGCGTCCGAATTTTTACGAATCTCAGCCTGGAAACTGAAGGTATAGTCGGACTTAAGATCCCAAAATCCATGAAGAATCATCACAACCTACTCCAGCAAGAATTTCTGTTTGGTCAGTAAGCTCGCCTTACTCCAGGATTTAAAGGCTTCCGATGCAGCATCTGTGGCCGCATTGAATTCCTCAGCTGTGGTCTCTGGGACCCTTGTCAGAAGTGTTTGAGTCGACTTCGTAAATAGCATGTCAAAATCTTCCATAAGATTCCATATCGGGTGTTGGCAATACCGGATCATGAATCTCGAGCCACTTGGATGTTGAGCTCTCTGCGAGAATAGCCGATCACAAAGCTACTCACTCCAAAATCCCCAAAACATCACATACCGACAAACTGCCCATTAATGTAGTTCTTAGTACTACCACCGTCTGCAGTTGTGCCCTGCCAATTCGTCGACAAGGCCTGAGCCGCGGCTTTAGCTCTTCCCAAAAGCCCAGACAATGGGGCTGTTGCGAATGTCCGCCTCGGTCCCAGTGAAATTCTCCGAAGCATAACGGACAGAGGAAAGGGCGAAGGTCAATGTGGGGAAACCGAAGGATCGGAGGAGGGCTCGTGACCTATTACAGAATCACCGAAACCGAATTCGAAGAGTTGATTCAAAGAGCGATGCAAGTCGTCAGCCGCCACACCAGTAGATTGCGAGCGAGAACTCCATCATTTGCGCGGGGGTATTTTCATGGGAAGGTTTGCACATGCGTTTGAAAGTAGTTCTCTCTAACCTCTAATCGCAGCAACATGCATGGCCTTTAACCATTCACCCCGAGGTTAAAGAAGCAATCAATGCGGGGAGGCCTGTTGTTGCTTTAGAAAGCGCGATAATTACCCATGGTGCAGTTGCTCCCCAGTGATTTTGGTATGCGTGCTTACGGTCTGCACAGGAATGCCGCATCCGATCAATCTGGACACCGCGCTTTCTTGCGAAAGAATTATCAGATCTACCGGCGCCATTCCAGCCACCATTGGGCTACTTTCCGGCGCCTTCACGTTGGGATGGAGCCTTCTCAGATGGAGCGTCTTGCTGATCCTTCAAACGGCGGAAGAGTGAAGGTGTCGAGACGCGACTTAGCGCCCGCTGTTGCCACTCGGCGGGACGGTGGAACTACTATCGCCGGGACGATGGTCATAGCTCATTTAGCTGGCATAAGCGTTTTCTCTACGGGGGGCCTTGGAGGGGTTCATAGGGGCGGCGAGCTCTGTGAGTTCCTCAAACATATCCTGGATAACCCCTTAATCTTCCTTTCAGCGCTGGATATATCTGCTGATCTTACTGAGCTTGGGAGAACGCCCATCGCTGTGGTGTCTGCGGGGGTGAAATCCATCCTCGACATCGGCCGAACCCTTGAATATCTTGAAACAGAAGGCGTGACTGTCGGCACATTCGGTCCAACCAAAGAGTTCCCGGCCTTCTTCTCTCGAAGGAGCGGGTTTCAGGTATTCAGGTTGTGTTTCTCATTACTTTCAATCTCTGATCTTCCTCTTTGCCCCAGAATCCCTGGAATTTTGATTCTGCGACCCAGGTTGCCAGAATGCTTTGTAGGGTTCCTCTTCGCCTTAGCCCAACGATCATTATCTGACAAGAGCCCAGATGCGCAGCACCAGCTCAATCTTAATTCAGGAGCGCTTATAGCGTGTCCAATACCTGAAGAATACGAGACCGCCGGGCTCAAAATCCAACAAGCCGTAGAACAAGCCATTCAGGAATCAGAGGAAAACGGTGTTAGTAAGACAGGCAAGGATGCCACTCCGTGGTTGCTTCGCCGGGTAGCTGAGCTCACTGGTGGATCGTCCATCCCGAACAGTGAGTCACCTCACGAAATTTCTTGCTCATGCTGGCTGAAAGTGGCTTGGCAGATATCGCTTTGATCGAGAATACATCTCGAATAGGTGAGTTTCTTTTCAAGCCCCACAATATGCCTGTGTAACATCGAGCGGCTCTTCCTTCAAGGTGGCGAGATTGCCGTGGAATACGCAAAACTTGTTGCTGAACGAGCAGAACATGCATCAGCAAGAGTGCCTGTAAGCTAAGTCTCGATCTGTATGCCATTTTTGCGCTGTGTATTGGTTGAATATGGAATGAATCCTTCAATTGTAAGATTCTATCTGACGGCTACACTATCGGTGTCGGTTCTCCGTCAAATATAGCGCCCAAGTCATCTCTATCCGCTTCAATCGCCAACCAAGCACCAAAGGCACGACTTGTTGTATTAGGTGCTGCAGCCGTTGATGTTGTTGCTCGAGCGGACACTTCCACAGACTCCACTCTCATTGCCCAGTCAACCGTCCCAGGACAAGTGTCAATTACCCTTGGCGGTGTAGCGCGAAACATGGCCGAGGCAGCCCACCGAAGTCTCTCATCGCTAGACCCTCGAGGGTCTTCTAAATCCTCTTCCTCGTATGTACAGCTGGTTTCCCCAATTGGAACGGACGAACTCGGCGCTGTCGTGTCTACCGAGATCACTCAAATCGGGATGCGAAGCGACGGTCTTCTTTCTGGGTTGTCTGGCGGCAATCGACGTACACCGGTGTGCAATATGGTCTTGACGCCAGCCGGGGAGCTTCTCGGTGGTGTGTCAGACTTCTCAGCTCTAGATACGTTCGGATTCAGTGAGGTACATTCTTCGTTCGTTCATTTCTATATGGAGGGTCTTCCTACGAGTTCAGCTTTCCAAGGTGCTTCAAGCCTCCGATCCAAACATTGTGGCGTTGGACGGTAATTTAAGTTCGGACATCATATCTGACCTGGTGCAATTTGCTTCGGAACGTAATATCCCAAGTGAGAGAACGCCGGCTGCGTCCATCCAAAATGCGACTTACGCCTTATCGCAATAGTCTGGTTTGAACCCACTTCGATCGTCAAGTCAACTCGGATCCTTCCAGCACTTTGTACGCAATACTTAGCAAATCCTGCCGTATCATCCCTCCAACCAGTCACGTTTATCTCTCCCAACATTTTGGAACTTGAACATCTCTTCCGATGTATTCGGGACCCTCCCCTAGAGCAAGCCTCCGATGCTAGTCCTTCGTCGTTTTCTCGTTGGTTCGAAACCATTGATCATTTCCAACTGGGGCCTAACTTCAGCGAAGAGATTGTACGATTGGCTAGAAGTGGGCCTAGTTTGGAATTCTTGGCCCAGAAAGGAGTGGTACAAATGACGATCCAGTTGCTACCTTTCTTCCAACATATTATCGTCAAATGTGGATCCCAAGGTAAGTGTTGACGCCCTCAATTCAAGAAAGGGTGTCTGATTATACAAATCTGGCCATCAGGCGTCTTTGTTGCTATGCATTTACACCCACAAGAAGCAATTCAAAGTGCCTGGCTCTCCACCAGCACTGATCTGAACAAACATCTAGTCGTAAATAGAACGGGCAAAGGAGACGTTCTAATTTTCCAACATTTCCCTGCTCATAGCTTGCCGAATACGTCGGTGGTAAACGTCACCGGGGCTGGTGATTCTCTCGTCGGATCGCTTCTTGCATCCTTGATCGAACGGGAAGATAGGAATGTGTTCCATAATCCGGAAGCCATGCGTGAGGCTATGCAGCGGGCTCAAAGGGCTGCTGTGTTCACGCTTTGTTCCCCGTTCGCCGTCTCGCCCGAACTGTCGACACTTACTTACACTAGCACTAATAGGGAGAATCACTAACCTCCATCTCACTTTAGTTTCCTATCTTGGGCGTTCCCTAGCTTGTCACTTATCTCAGCCTTAAAAATACAGCGTCCACCTTCAAGCGAGAAGTCATTCTGTATAAGATACACTGGGGATTATGCAACCTCAACCTCTAACAAATATTCAGTACAAAGTGGGAAAGCACAGAAGGAATTCAAAGTATCTCGGTGCTCTGGTCCGTATGTAAATTTGAAAATGCCTGAAGAAAAGCTTGCATTAGCAACGCCAACACAACAAGACGTCATGCAAGAATTAACAAAACCACCACACGCAGCATGAACGAAGCTCAGATAGAGCTAATATTAATGCCTATTCATTACACCTCGGTCGGTGAGGAGTTCGTAGAAGTGCAAATATGAATAAAACTTCATCATTGTTCGTTCGCAGGACACGCTGCGGTGGGGAAAGGCTCCAAAGGAAAGAAACGTACCCATAGGCAAGAAAGCGAATATGAGGTGTCAGAAGAAAAGATAATGTCCGACACAAATAAGCATCAACATCACGGAACTTTCCGGCGATTGCAAATATCGACGTCTACTCGTACAAACTGATCGTTAACGATCGCGAGATCAGTAGGGTAGGGGAAAGTGGTGAGTTGTTGAAGCTACCGATCAAGAAAACCAAGCGCTTCAAAGCTCCCCCTGGGGATCTACGTCAAAATATGTAAAGAAATGGTCGTCGGGAGGCAATGGCGCGGGGGCGTGTCCACTGCTGCCGGGGGCTGACGGGAAGGATGTCAAGATGTTTTGCAGGATATCCCCTCCAGGGATGGAGGTCGGGGCCCATAACTGCGACTCTTGGTGCGCCTCGACGGTAAGTGGATAGGGTGCTGATACCACCCCCAGAGACGCAGCACCGTAACCCTGCTGGGGGGCGGACGAGTCTGCAGTGGGCTGCTGCCCGAATACTCCTGGAGTGGTGGCCGCTCCAAAGTTTAGAAACGCCTCTCCGGGAAAGGCGTTAGACGATTGTTGGAGTGGGTACCAATAATAGGGGTGGTTATTATCGGTTGCGGGGACGTTTGGTGGAGTGACGGGTAGCTGTCGACGTGTAGTGGACTTTATACCCCTTGACCTCCTCTCACTCGCCCTCCCGTAAGGGGCAGACGTTTGCCGTCTGCGGCTGGTGGAAGGTGTGGGCCGGCTTGGCCCTGCTACAGCTTGTTCCACCTGCCGTTCCCTCGACGTTTCTGGCCTCCGTGGCCTCCCTCCACCAACAGAGGGGCCACTGGAAGGCCCAGGGCTGCGGAAGGGGTATGTGCAAGCGGATGGAGTCAAGGGGGAAGCGGCGTCTGCCGGTGTGCCGTTGTACACCATCCCGTACAGGGATTGGGGAGGAATCGCTTGTGAAACTACGAACAGATCTTCTAAGATAGGTGGGGTAGTTCCTAAGGGATGTCAGAGATGTGCAGCCCGGGTTCGAAAACAACAAGAAACCAACTCACTAGTACAATCAGGAATCCCTGAAATCGGCCGTATCATGACCCGGATCTCCTGGAGACCGTAGGGGCCAGGAACCCGGGGGAGATCTGATTCCCTCGTATCCAACCGCCCTCTTCTCCAGATCGGACCATCTCTACCCAGCTCCAGCCAACCTAGAGTTGTTGTTGGAGCCAGGGGACCTGTTCGGACGATTTCAAAATATTTCCCTTGAAGTGTTCTGTAGGGATGTTGGGCGAAAATTGTAGGACATTAAATGATACAACTCACGTTACCAAAGACGATGTTTTCTTCATTACCTGATAGAATGTGTCAATTCTTGGCAAAAAGATGTGCCCCGGCGTGGTGGAAGCGATGTTGAGTGGGGGGATTATGTGTTCCGAGCTCCATGATCCAGAAGAAATAATAAGCTTTGTTACGGGGGCTAATGAAACTGTTAGAAGAGGATTGACAGCGCACGGACATAACTTACCCGGGATGAGGTGAGGCATTTGGCTCACAGACATGGTTGACTAGGGAGGGTTAAGGTAGGGGTCCAAATAAAGGATTTGGGGTTTTATAGCCATGTAGACTCGCGGAGCAATGTCGTTGGGCATGCGTGAATCCAAAGCGCAAACCCCTGGATCCTCACGACTCGGTTTTGCCCGGGTAGGGACAAGCTTTGCTCGGTTTGAATGAAGCATCGATGTTGATCAATTGTGCATCTGGAATCTCAAGAAACCGCACAGGATGAAGGGGAGCGACGGACATCTGGTCGTAATTTTGCTTTTCAACCCTTTTTGTGCAGACCAAAGCGCAATTGAAATGGTCTCCGTCAGGGCGAGTTCCAGACTAGCTAACTTAAAGCCTAGGCAGACCAGAAGGATTGTTTTCCTATCCTTTGTACCAGTTCCATTTCAAGAGTTCAGACGCGGGTCCAGCCGTCAATGGCGATGAGTGGCGGAGGATTGCTAATCGGCAGAAAAGGGGGATTAGGGTCGCACCCGCATGAACTGCCCTACGTAGGCGACCCTGTGCGCATCTCAGAGAGTTTGAAACGGGGGTCAGACGATGAGGTTTCCGATTGTTGGTTCTTCTGAGATCTGGATCGTCGTTTACGTTGGTCTGATGCTCATTCAATATTGTTAGGGCGGATAGTCCATAAGAGGGTCTCAACTTCGCCGCCTATTGTGATCAGCGTTTACCAGGGGGAAAATCGGAATATTGTAGACCGGAAATCAATTGTAAATCGCATGCAGGCTGCCGAAAGGCCATGTTAATTGCAAGAAGGTTACATGAGAAGGGAATCCGAGGGCGACCGACAGTAACGAAAGGATAGTACGGCGAGGCGAATTCTAGCAAATATTCCGTGCACATGGTGAAAGAGATATTAGGTGTCGGCGTGGTTGTACAACTATATTCATGGTTCGCCGTGTTATTGTTTCCTTGTTCACGGATAAAATACGTGATTTTTGTATATCGATGGCGCTTTGGGATTAATGCACACGTCACAGTGCATGTGAATCAAGGCAGGGGATTAGCGTGCGGCCGAATGACAGAACAATATTGCAAGCGAGCATGAGCCAAGGTTAGTTCTGCTTGGTATGTACTCATAGCAATATGCAGATGGAACGCGTCACTCGATCCGATGTCGTACACCCTCCATACATCGTGCATGCCTGTGATCTCTAAAATTTCTTATACTAGTTCATCCCACGGAAAACGTTGTAGATGAATGTGCATTCCCAATGCAGCCAATAGTGAAACTAGCCATTAACGACTGATGTACGCACAGCTCGTAAATGCAAGTATGCGGCTAGTGCGTGCGCTCTTGATACATATTACCTTATATCGATTTCGCGGCCCGAGAGGATGAGCACTGGGCCCAAGAGCATAGAAACGAGGCGGCGTAGACCCTAGGACAATCGAAATTAGACAATACCAAACATGAACCGCAGGCTTGGAGCGGCGTCAGCCAACACCCGATCTAGCCAGATATCATATATCAAACTGGTGCCCAGCATCGCAAAGCATCCGGGCAACTCTGTCGAACGAATTTCGAAAAGCGTTCATACAACCATCAGGAGTGATATCCGGATTCAAAGGGTAAATCTCGCTTGCTAGCAAACGCTCTTTGTCAAGCTTCCATCATCCTGTTCAAACGAGTGGTGAAGAAGGCATGACACCTCCAAAAGGATTAAATTACAATGATTGGGTGCAGGCGACCGTCCTCGGAACTTGCTGCATTGGGTAGCGCCCAGTTGTTGGGGAATGGATACAAAACCGCCCAATAGGACTGCACCACCTCCGGACGAGTTTGAGACTAATTGCGATGGGCGCTTGACGCCAGCCAACTCTCGGAGGGAGTGCTCACGAATGAAATGTGGTGCGTTCTGTGCCGCTCTCCGAAGGGTATAGGTATGGGAGTGTCGTGTCGGATCGGTCCTTGTCTTGTGGGATAGGGACTTGATGAATAATGATATTCGAATGCTCGGATTCTCGGTATCCACCTTAACACGAAAAATGAGAGTAAAACGGATGAGATGAGTACGGAGAATATTTGTCGAGGTTTCGCGCTCGTCCTCGAGTGAGAGTGGTCAGGGGTTTCCATCATTCTGATCCTTTCCAATCCCTATGAGCCGCAGCAAGCATAACGACGAACGCCTGACCCTCGGCACTATGTTCCCCAGCAACCCTCCAATTCATGGGATTCACAACTCCTTCCAACCAGCCGTCCGAACCAATCTTTGCAATAATGTGCTGACGTGCCTTTTCGGCGCTGGCCAAAAGGTTACCGGGAATCTTGCCACGGAGGATGGTAGCAAGACGATAAGTGCAAGCAGCGAACAATGCCGTACCACTAGATTCGTGGAAGACGTGATGAAGACCCGAGTTAGGGTTTTCATCGATGTAGTTGAGGATCGATCCATCATCCTGTTGGAACGACCAAACCTTCTGCAGAAGGGTCGTGATCCAACCGATGAGATCCGATTGTTCGCTCTTGAATTCGAGAGCAAAGTCAGAGAGTTGGATGATGCGAAGAACACGGAGCATTCCGTTGACAGCCCATGCATTTCCTGTTGACCAGTGGAGGTGATCCTGCCCCGAAGCACCGAGGATGATGTGTTGAAGAAGACCCGAGCCGTCAAGCAAGGCTTCACGGTAAAGTTTACATTGCCTATAACCTTCATAGACAAGGGTCCTGTTATTTTGAAGTGCACCTAACGGATCCATCGAAGAGTGTGTTGACAGAGTCTGGGGAACATGCGAATGAACATACCGTAGTGTGAGATGAATGGAGGAGCCATAGAAAGAAAGTCTGACCAGAGCTGGACGGGCTGCGGCGGACGACGGTGAGACATCGCACCCTTGGGTGTGCGCCAGTTAGTATATAGAAGGAATTCGAGCTGAGAAGTTGCATCAACACCAGCGGTCCGGGAAATCTTCCCGGTACCCGTCCAGTTACGAATCAGCGCGGGTATACCGATACCTAAGAGAAATGTTGTGTTTCAACCAACGCATGATGCTGGATATCCCCCAGCAAAAAAGGCTCACTAGGCGGATCACCCGCGGCAGCGACATCCCAAAATGTTGGAATGTGAGAAGGCTTTTTCTGAACTACCCAATCCACGATAGCGAAAACCTCTGATCCGGCTCCACCTCCCCTTAACTTTGGCGGAATAGAATTCTCGCGATAGAGGAAGAGATTCGGATAGTCTAGTTCCAGCAGGGCAGTAGCACGAGTCCCCACCTCCCAACTGGAGAACAAGCAGACCAGTTAGATACACAGCAACCTGGACTTGTAGACTTGAAGCGACAAGAACAAACCTCTGTGTCGCACCCGCAGCCAGTCGAGCCTTGACAGCAGCAATCTGGGCCGGGGTGAAGTCAACACCATGGCGTTTGGAAAGCCCGAAGTGACGCCGGTGTCCTGCAGAGTAAGGGATTCCAGCGAGAAGCAACAGTGAGAAATAGGCAGACCGCATTTTAACATAGATTAAAAGGGGGGGGGGCAGAGATAAGTTCCGTACTTTGCGCTCGTCATATAACGAGGAGCTTCGGAGTGAATGTTTTGCCAGATTGGTTATGATGCCAACAACTATTCATGCTGCGGGTCGAGAAGAAGGTATGCAACTCGGGAACAGCCAAGTTACCAGGAGGACAACATGATCCTAAGGTTATTTATAGGTAGGTTAGGCATGTAGCCAGAGTGATGATCATCGGATCCTGGGACAGCCAGTTGCCACCAAAAAGAGGAAGCGGCTGCGAGCGCGTCTAATCAACACTGCTCATTCCCACCTCCCAGCAAATGTACCAATACAAATCCAACCAGCTATCAAAAAAAAACCACTGGAGAACGAGTCCAGTTACTCTGCTTTTCTCTTACAGCTAGAAGCGTTGCGTTGAGTCTGAATGCCATTCCGATGGTGCTCGGGAGAATATGCAATTCCCACGGCCCAACCCCCTCTGACTTGATGTGAGGACGGCGTCGGGTCAAATTTTAAAGCGTGATCCAACCTCTTTGCCCCAAGTTGTTCCGAGGTAATAAGTCGAATGCGATTTACGTGGCAATAATGCCCAAGTTAATATATAGGGTTTGGTTGGGGCAACTAGATGTATATTTGATTGCGCAGTCCATTCCAGGAATCCAACTTACATCGATCGTGGCTAATTCGTATCTTGGTCGGATGCAGAACTCCTACCCACTCGGTCTTTTCCAAATTTCCGCAGTCTGCGTGGGTTGCGCTCGCGTGCAATCTGTCATCGATTGATCAAAACCGCGCAAACGTCAAGCCTGATTCCAGAATTTAACTTAGAAAACCTCTCCCCCGCCTCAATTCGTTGGAATTTTCGCTGCTCCTAGCTGGTTTTGAAACAGATTTCTCATTCTCCAAATTTTTTTTCTGGCACATGTGCTTGATGTGGTTAGGTTTACTCACGTCAACCATGTCGCAATGTCGTCGCGCCCAACCAACTTCGTCAACCACCCTGGACCCTCCGAAGCGTCTATCATACTTCGTCATCTGTCCCAACCTCACCTTAGGTCCTTTTGTTCTAGATCTCGAAGGTGCCAAAATTGTCGAGCAACTCCGGTATAAAATTTATCAGAAGCACAAGCTGCTGCGCGAATATTACGATTACAGCGAGCTTGTCGTGTACAAGGTAAGTAGGCTCTTCTGTCTGGAGAATGCTGTGCTCATCCAAAGAAGCCTGATAATTTGACGTGGAGGGGCGATGGAGAGCTTATTGATAGAGCAACAGTCAGCATAGCCACAAAGGATCCTCTTGATCGTGGTGATAGTGAACTAAACGACGTTTTTGGACAAGACTCGGGTAACGGCCTGGTCCATGTGATAGTCAAATTACAGCGTCGTGAGTTGTATCGCTTCGTCAGTTCAGCTCAGCTGGCACGCCAGGCTAACCATTCTTTAGCCCTCTCCAAACGAACCGTCAATACAGGTACGCAGTGCATATACTCCTGGCCCCTTACTGAGTTTACACATTATTGACTTCCCCGTGTACTCCGCCGATACCCAACAAACAGCCCCCCGTATCACTCCACATGATCCAGAGTATGGCGATTTGGCTATCGTCCACAACTATCTCTGGAAAAACGCGCCTCATTTGGGTCAAATCATTACTAAATCCTCAATCCAGGTGCCCGGCCTTGCTGTCAGTTACAAACTTCAAGAATTTGAGACAGAGGACGTTACAATGGATGATACTCCGACGAAGGATGAGACATCCCAATCTCAAGAATCTGAGACAGAGGACGTCGCAATGGATGATGCTACGGCGAACATTCAAGCATCGTTTTACGACCTAATGAAGATCCCGAATGTGTCATACCTGGTAAAAAACGTGCTCGACGCGACATTTTATGTGCGGGATGAATACCGTGAACTCGATGCATTCGTGGAGGAGCAGAGACAATCAGACATCGCTAGGCGCAGTCGCCGCACGCCAATTTTACTTACTGGACAACCTGGAATAGGTGCGTGAGTTCGTGCTGGATTGTCGTTGCACAATGTAACCAGTCACGCCCCTAAAGGTAAGACTGTCTACTTGACGTACTGTCTCGTCAATCGGCTCGCAGAAGGAAAGCCCACCGTGCTTTCCAAGTCGCGTTCAATGCGTTTCGCCTTTCTCAGCTCTGGCGTTTACAGTATTCCATTCGATTCCTTCGATGATTGGGTTAATCCCGAGGTCTTCGCGGTTATAAGGGGCGATTTGGATGGCCTTAGTCTCTTCGATCTCAGTTCGGGTGAGAGTGTCAACAGTCTGGCGCCGCGATGGAGAACCTTGGTAGTATCGTCGCCCAAGCCACGAGAGGTGCGTAAATGGGTAAAGGAAAATCATGTGAACAAGTTTTACATGAAAACATGGAATTGGCAAGAAGTGTATGTTTCTCGGTGAGTTGTCAGTTACATAAATAAGGAGGCCTGGGAGTACTGATCTCTCCCAGCGGTTATGCCATGGAGCAGAGGACTGAAGACAATGGTTGGCGTATTGCGTTCATGAGGTATGGGGGTTCGGCAAGGTATCTACTGGATCGTACGCAACGGGAGGTGGATCGCGACCTTGACTCGACCATTCAAGGCTGCACCCCAACCCACTTCTTCCAACAAGTGGTGACAACTGAACCCGAGGAATACAGCCACCGTCTGGTAGAAATCAATCCCCTCCAAGATGCAGAAGGTTTGGACCGATCGAGCTCATGCACGCAGATCATTTCCCACTATATCTTCACTAAGCTCATGGAGATGAAGGGATCGGAATTGGTCAACGCTTCAGCCCAATACTTCTACAATTTTATGAAGGACCCCTCTACAGCCTCCACGGCTGGTCTGATGTTCGAAGTTGTTGGACATGTCTATGTTGTCAAACGCGCTAGAGATGCCCTTTGCATACGAGTACTCGAAGATGGCAGTGAACAGCAACTGCATTTGGAACACATCGACCCCAAGGTGGAGGAATTCTCCCGTTTTCCATTTGATGAGGTCCATCATCCGGATGCAACCAAGTACTACCGACCGGTTTCTGGCAACCTCACTGGCATCGACTCGTTTGCTTTCGAAAGGGATGAGAATCACACCATCACCGGTGTTGTCATGTTTCAGTATACGATCTCTACTACCCGGCATTCAGTCAAGATGGGATTCATTAAACAACTTTGGGACGCGCTGAAGAATGAACACCGAGAGATGTGGCAATGGAAGCTTGTATTTGTCATCCCAAAGGATGAGGACCGGAAAGCGTTTAGGAAAAAAATGCCCACTAAGGCTTTGATGACAGCGGTGTCTCAATTTGCGCTGGAAATTGATCTGAAGGATATGTGGAAGACAATGTGCAGTTCACACTGAATGAACAGTACTTGCGAGGCCACTTTCATCTATTCCATTCATGGGACTTTTATCTTTTCTACCCTGTTGATATCGACCATTGTAACACTTGAAACATGTAATGCTAATGCAGTTGGAACCGTGATAACCCATATGCACCCTTGCATTCCTGGATTCTGCAAAGTAGATTGTGGCTGTGATGATTCTTAAGACTGGAGTCATCTTGTCCCCAAATTGGCCGCGAGCACTAGTACTTGCTGGGATCTGAGTTCTCAATGCACAAATTCGGGCACTTCAGAAACCATACGCCTGTCTCTCTAGTTTCAGGCTTCTTGGCCGCTGAGTTTGAGCGGCACTGGCTGGTTGGTTTTCGCCAAGAAATATAGTTGCATAATTATATCTTTATTCTAGCGATCTGTCTTCCCTCCACCCAGCGCCATCAGGATACCAATAAATCGCTCACCGACTTGTGCCAGCATCCTGGCACACTGGCTTCTGCCTCAAATAACATAAGAGATACTCGGGGAAGAGGAGTTCACGACCTGTGCGTCAGGAAGATACACCTCGTGCAAAACCCACACACGTACTCCCCCGTCCGAAGTGAATCTGATGTCGAACACTCGACTATTTGATGCGTTTCCAATGTTTGCGTCGCGCATTTTAATTCCAGAGAAAAAAACCATCCATGTGATAACACAACAGGCTAACGGAAAAAAAGAACCCGAAACGAAGAATGGAAATTAAAAGGGGGAAAAGAGACCCAGTCCAAGCGGATATTGGTGGCAGAATTGAGCAGCAAAGAGTGCAATTAGAAATGCGAATGAAAGCATTGAAAGCAAGTGTTTGCGGTGAGCGGGAGGGGATGCAGCAAGCACAAAGAGAAGAGGCGATGAGGTGAAATGATCGCAAAGATTGCAAGAGAGCGCGCAAAGGATGAAGGATGAGCAGCGTTGTAAAGCGAGCAATTTAAAAAACCGTTTTTTGTTGATTTTTTTTACCGTGGGGAGGGGGGGAGAAAAGGAACTAACGCCGACGGCTTTGAATCGAAAAGTAAGCGGCCGCGGCATCAAGAAGTCGAAATGATAAAACATATGTCCGATCCATATTCAACGCAACCTAATTTGTATTTGTCCGTCCAAAGAGAGAGAGGGTCGGGGGGAGACCTGTCATAATCTCACGACATGGATTCCATAAACAACAATCTTTTCATTCACCTAAAAAGGACGAGCAGTAGCAAGGGGAGAGAGCGGCGCCGAAGCACCATTAGCATTGCTGGATTGCTTAGCTCCACTCATAACCCATCCTCTGGCTTCCACGTGAGCAGTGGCAGTAGTGGGCGTACTCGGTCCCGCTCCACTCCACTCTCCTCTCTTCCCCGTGCCATTCTGAAAAGACCGTAGCGCAGAAAAAGAAGGTGCAAAACCGGATAACATCGCACTCAGTCGTTTACGCCGTCCACCAATAACACCACCTGCACCGCCTGATGCAGTAGTGTGCGTAGCGGAAGATGCTTCTGATGAAAGCGATGACGGACGCGAGCCTGCGCCAAGATCTGATGAGGTCAGTGAGCCCACAGGGGCCTGTGGGTTCATATTCGTCGTGAGTAACACTGTGGAAGGAGTCGAGGGGACAGGGATGGGTCTTGAGCCCCCTGAGCAGGAAATGACGCGTGAACGTGGAGGCGAGGCAGGGAAAATAAATAAGGTTTGCTGGGGTGTAGTGATTGCCTCGATGAGACTCATCGAGGTGGTTCGTGCTGGGTAAGTAGGAGGCACTTGTTTCCTTGGCCCCCTGTTCCGCGCGCTTGAACCCGACTGCCCCGAACCAGTACTCGAGAACGACGACGTTCGAGAAGCTTTGGTCCTGGAGGTTGCAATCGTAGCAGTCGTTGCCGCCGTCGTGATGGAGTCTTTCGTGCTGGCAACGGATTCTGGGGTAGTGCTGCTATTGTCACTATCCTGATAGACCGATACCCCCGCAATAGGCTTCTCCGCCATCAACGGGAGTTTCAGGCTAGGACGCGACTTCCGTTTCTCTCTAGGAAAGAATTCGCTCTCCTTCGCTTCACTGGTACTTGGAGAAGGCGGAACTGGGTCCAACACAGCAGGGGACGAACCCCCATTCCTTCTCCGCACGGGCGGAGGGCCACGCGATGGGGAATCCGATCGACGACGGGGAAAGGGCATCGTTATGCTGGGGTAAAACGGGAATCTGCCGGCTGATACGGAGGATAGGGAATGGAAGGAAAGTTTTTCGGAACCAGAAGAAGGTATCGATGCATCGCTGGTTCGCCTTGACGACGAGGCAGAAGCAGATATGGAAACAGCAGTGGACGAAGTGGTCGACGTCGATGTTGCGATCGAAGTGGAAGCAACACTTAAAGAATCTAATGATGGTCGGTGTTTCGCGAAGCTGCCTCGTCCGACACTTGCTGAACCCAATGAAGCCACACTTTTCCTCTTTCCGGGCACAACAGTTGGCAAAACAAAGGCGTCTCGTTGTTGTAACCTTCCCGATGGAAACGTCAACACGTTGCTGCCGAATTCATCCGGATCCATCTCTTCACTAGCCTTGCGAGATGGCGAGCCAGACTCGGACGGGTCATTCATTATGACGTCTTCGTTCTCTTCATCCACTTCAATGAGCGAGTCCGCACTGAAGACACTGCTTCGACTACTCGTCACACTGAGTGCTCGACTTCTCGAAGCACTAGGACCGAACGAAGAACCATAACGACTTCTCCATCCGCCTGCATCGGAGGACATTGTCGTTGAAGCAAGTGACGTGCGTGATTGATTCCGACGAATGATCATCCGCTGGTCGAGTTCCTGCGCCTCGGCTCTCTCGATCCCCATTTGCAGACTGGGGGAATTGCTTTGGGACTCGACGTCCTCCTCTTCGTCCATTGCTTGTCGTTTTTTTAGCCATTCCTCTTCACCTGACTGTTGAGGGCTCTCAGTTGAAGGGGATTCTAAACTCCGCTGGTATTCCAAAAGCTCGTACATAAGCCTAACGGAAAGTTGGGGGACCAGCATGGATACACCTCGAGGGAAAACTTACGACATATTTGGCCCTACAAGACTGCTCTTCGCCTTTACGAACTGGTATGAGCCTTGCACCCCGTCCCTCTTCAGCGCCACGAGATGTGGAGGGGCATCAGGCGCATAGGCTGCTCGCATGACGTATGCAATCGCTACAGTGGCAGAGCGCGATATCCCGCACTGACAACTGGGGTGAAAGACCCAAATCAGTCAAAAAGAAAACGGCTATAAAAAGGAGTCGCCCACTGTATCAGAACACCTGTTCCCCTGGACAGCGACTGGTCAACAAATCCGAGACCCTCAGGAAACCCATCCTTTACTAGATCTGACTGCCCGTGTGACCACATCAGGTGCAAATAAGCAATCTCCGGTCTCCCACACGATGGGTCCGCGTTGAAATACTTTACATTCCCATCCGTCCTCGAAGGAGTTTCCGTGTCGAGCGGCAACATGACCTCTTTGGCGACGTTCAGGATAGCACCAATCTTGTTCCCGGAAAGAACATCCCACGCGACAGCATTCTCTTCGGCACCGAGCCAGATACCGGGCAAGATCTCAATCGGACCGTCCTCGTACGGATTTCCCTCGCCATCGTCCTCAATCTCTCGCCGACGGAGGTTGGAGGAAGATCCCGCTGGAAGCGACATGACAGATGGTCTTCGACGGGTGGGGATGGCAGATGTTATATGAGAAGATTGCGCTGCGGTAGTGGCACCCACTAAGCTGAATGATGGAGCAGAGTAGTGTGGCGATGACGGGAGGGACACAGGGACATTGTTTGGTGCAATGGAGTGCAGGGAGAATGTCGAAAGTGCGGGGCTCAATTGCGGTCTTCCAGCATCAGCGGCTGATGAGAGACTGAGCTTCTTCACATTTTTCTTTCCAAAGGGCAGAGGGGGTCTCTCAGGCACAACAGCAAACGGGGCACTCGTGGGTGGCGAGCCAGTCGGCGATGGTCTAAATGGCTCGGGATTTTGAAAGATAGGATTGGAGATTGGTAAGGGTACGGAGGCGGACCGGACGGGGACACATGCAGTCGATCTTGGATGCGAGGATTGGGTCTGGCTCTCGAGCGTCTGGAGTGGTGAGAGAGCCGTCATATACCCGGAGTCAGTATTATTAAAGCCATCTCTGTTCGGTGTGTCGATCACAATGCGCAAGCTGGGAACTGAAGGCTTCCGGTTAGGAGTCGGAGAGACGCCAAGGGATGCGCCCTCCGTTGGGGTTACAATGGGCCCAGGGTTGGAAGAGGAATAGTTCATCTGAGAGTAAAGAGGTCTTATAAAAGGCTGCGAATGTCGTCGACCAGCGAGAGCTATTCGTGGCAAGGGGAAGTTGCTTATGGGAAGGGCGAAGAGGAAATTGACCGGAGCAAGATTGAACTGCTCAAAGAAGCGAAAGACGGAGAGGAGGAGAAGAGTTAGCCAATATAGAATAAAAGATACGAGATGGATGATAACGCCGAGCGGTCTTGTGAGTGTGGTGACCGCGGTCCCGAGATGTGAAGAGGCGAAGAAGGAAGAAGAGGAATGGAGAGGGGAGAGGGGAGAAAACACAGCCGGAGAGTAGTGGGTATTTGTTTGTACCGAGGGTTGGACAAAAAAATTCCTATGGCAACGCTTGAACAAGAGGCTCTTGCGCTTGAACATCAACTTTGCCCCCAGGGATGATTGTTGTTCTTCGACCGCTCCCAGGTCCATTTCTACCACATTAGTGGACCCTATTGTTGCTGGGAATTTTCTTTCCTTTACTTTTTGGTTGTGTTGTCTCTGTCCGTTACTTGCGCGCGCGTGCATTTTGTTGGTCTATCTTTTCAATCTTATTCGTCCTTGCCTCGCATCCAGGGCGTGCAAAGTAGCAACGGATCGCCCCTGTCATTCCCCTCACAGTGTATGGCAACCATCAAACCGAGTGGGGCATTTCTGAAGCTCGCTTCTAAAACCTCGTATCATCCGCAGGATCATCTTACCTAATCTACTCGTCGGCTCTGGCGGAACTCCCCATGATTGACGAGGCCATGGCTTGACTAGCCATTCCGGTCAACCTTCGAGTTGCTTACGCCTGCCTACTGCTCACTCGCACTGCTCGCATTTCCCCTGTGTCCATCCACACCTTAGCATGGTATCCACGGATGATGACCGATCAGAAAAGCGCGGAAAGCAAATCTCATTTCCCCATGTCATAGCTCTTTGTTACCAAATCGACGTTTCGGGTAGTAAAAAGTACAAGTCCTATCACACCGGTTGTGCTGGTTGCGCCAGATACGCACACTTGACACGCTTCCCACCCCTCAACCGTTGGTTGTGTCTCGTTCTCTGTGAAACAGAGGCTTCCATCAAGAGTGCAAGGGCAGTGATCGCGAAGTTGAAGGTTCTACACACCTTGCACACCTAGACCTCTCACCTTCCCCACTTAGCCTCGTTTCCAATTCATTCATTAAGATCAATCGTCCTCGTGCATCGTGAACTCTTCCTGCGTGATCCCCTCGGATATCACATATCCCAGTCTGTGACTTATCCGCGCGGACGCCCCGATATCCACCGATCGGAGATTTTACGGACAGATGTTGTTGCCACCAACCAGCACTGGGCAGCGCGTTAGCTTTTTTCAGATGAACAAATCCTTCACTACGGACACGTTCCCAAGTGGTGTGAGCTCATTACGTACACCGGACGAACGCGGGTGATTAATCTAACTCGTGTCTCCATCTCCCGAGTAGGGATCAAATCCCGACGCGAGTATATACATATGATCAATCACCGAAGGCACCGCCTTCCCGGTCATTTGGTATCTGACAAACGTACGATTGCAAGTGTATGGGAGGTTCACATCTAGATATTAACATCCTTCCTCCAGCCGCATCAAACGCTGGCGAGTACGTACTATCTCGAACCCCCCACCTCTGAAATCGGCCAGCCTCGAGGCATAACCCCCAAAATGTGGGGCTAAAACACCGCAACTACGGCTGTAACTGGCAGAAAGGACGCTTCGAGGTAACCAGTCTTCCATCCTCCTGACCTTCTGACTCAATGCTCGATAAAATGGATGGTACAAAAGCGTTCAGGTGGAAAACGTCCACAGGGAGCTGTGCATGGTAAGCCTCGCATCTTCACCTTCATTTCCAGCTGTACAGCAGTCCTATGCGATCTCTGACGGCTCCCCAGCTGAGCAAAGCTTACAAGGAAGTTGACGGATTTGCACTAAATTTGCTTGTAATTAGAAGTTGCTGATTACGGTACACGGAATATACAAGCTTCTGAATATACAATCCGCTCTGCAACGTGTTGGAATCCCACTTAAGGGAACCTATCATTGGTAAACAAAAATGAATCAATGAAATGAACCGCATTCAAGGTGAAAAAAGAATGGATATGGTCATTTACGAAGATAGGCGTTCCGATCCTGGCTTGGTCGTCCCCCAGTTTGGGGGGAGGAGAGCTATCAGATTAAGAGAATGCCGACTTAAGAGGCCTGAACGGGGTTAGACGATACCTCCTTCATATCTTCTTGCTGTACAGCAGTTAGAGGTGCCCAAAGCGGGAAACACAAGATTTGGTACTGATCAAATTTACTGTAAGCAGGAGACAAAATTCGTTAGCCACCCACCCATTCAAGGATTAGGGGTCCCCCAAGGCCCAAAAGGGGGGGGAGGGAAGAAAAGCAACGCGACATACAGGAGGTCCTTTCGACTGACGCGGAAGTCCTTTAAAACCTTCGCAGGTTCTAGCCCGTCAGACAACGTCATCGGATCAACACTGCCTTCTTCAGCACTAGCGCCTTTTGAGTTGAAATATGATATCTTATCCTTCACGCCTGACATCATGGATCGTGTTTGAGGGCCGGGATGGGTTGGGGGAGGAGACGCAGGTCCTTCCCAAGTAGTGGGGCGCGTATCCTTGGAGATGGTGGCCTCATCACTAACGGACAGAACCATCTCATGGCCCTCGTCTAGCTGGTCTATTTCCTGAATCTCGTCGTCATCGTCATCGTCATCGTGGCCCTTTCCGCCTCGTACGCGTTTATTGCCCACAGTGACTCTTGAGGGCACTGCCTCTGCCTCCGAAGAATCAGAGGACGACGGGGGGGTACGGACACTCCGCTTCTTTGCGTTTCTCCTATCCAATAATGGAGGTAACCTTGTGGGCGAGCTAAGAAGTTTCTTGCTCTTTGTGGCGTACTTGTACGTGTTGACGAATTTCTGCACCACTGACGGGGAACGACGCTTCACAATTTTAGTAGGCGTGTTCACCTCGTCTTCCAACACTTGAACAACGTCATCATCACTTGCAGCATCGGGGGGTTCATTGTCAGAATTGGGAACTATAACGATAGGCGCATGAGATGGTTTCGTTGGCACGGTTGCTGTCGGTTTTGGTGAGACGTGGTTTGGATTCCCCTTGTAACTTTTCCATAGGGCGAGGGCGGCAGCACGAAGCTTAGCACCGACAGACTCGGAAGGGTCGAATATCAACAGATTCGTTTCGCCCGATATAGTTTTTTCATAACCAACGACGGTTCGCGAATGTCCTTTATGCTGACATTAATATCAGAACTGACGAACATCTTTCCTGGAACGAAAAACTCGCCTGTAAAAAGATAGGCATTTTCTTTGTGATAAGAACACCTCCGCTCATCAATTTCCCAAAAGCATTCACTGGTGATGTCCTGTCGCCTGCTCCACTGGTTGAAGTGTCGTCAAAATACTGCGTTATCCACTTTATGAGCGAGTTGGTTGCGGACAGGGGAGAGCCTTCATTGTTTGACTTCTGTCTTGATTTTAATGAGTTAGGTCTGATGAAGTCTACGAGGTATGTCCTACGCGGCCACAAGTCGGATGGGAGCAAGATAAAGATATGAATTCACATACGGTATCCCGCACGCTGTGAAAGCAGCGTGAATATCTGTGGAAATCATTCAACAACAAATCTTTCGTCGTCTCGTCCACAAGCGCCCACCTGTAGCTCCGATCCATTTCTTAGTCCCAAGAAGCTCTCGCTTCATGTGCTTATCATCCGCGCCTTCCTGATCATATCCTTACCAAAGGCATCATGGGACTCGTAGATTGCATTCTCGCAGTGCTAAACATACCTTCCTCCCAAGAATACTCGATCCAAGCTTGAAGTCCACGGATACCCATACCCTTAAGACCCTCCTGAGGTCTTGACACAGATTCCCCCGCAGAAACATGCCGATCTTCCATCCTACAATTCGCGTCATGAAGTAGTGACATGTATGTTGGCTGTTCTTCCTGCACTGCCAAAGCACTACAAGCCATCATGAAATTCCGATATCCACATCCCCAGAATCGATCAACTATGTGAATGTTCGAGTCAGAACATGAAACCGATACAGGAAGATGTGTGGTACGCACTATTCTCAGATACGTAGTGACATACTTCCTCTCGACATAGTACAGCCCTGGTTATTTTCTTCTGCTCGACGAGCCGCGTTAAGGATCGTTTGAGGAGGGGAATCAAACAGGGCGTGACAAAGTTCGGAGGCGCGTCATCCAGTCCCGAGTGCCAGAAGACATTTTCTCTTAGAGAAAAGGTCTTTCGAGCTTTACTCACTGGTCCGGGATGTCGATTGTGAGTAGACGTGCTCGCTTCGCCCGCAGCTCGTTAGAACGACGTACGGAGAACATATAGTTAAATGCACACATACGTCCACTCTCCTCATGCAACCGATAATGAGTTTCAGTGACTCCTTTCTGGTATGGACCTAAATTCACCCCACAATGGTGGCAGGTAAGATCATCCCTTTACCAAAGCACGCCCGGCGCACACTCAACCTTCAGTTCGTTTTGTCAAGAGCAATGCAGAAAACCTCACTTCGGCTGTTCGGTAGCGCCCATCCAAGAAGCAAGTAATGGTTTTAAGTAACACTAGCCCTTCCCTCGTGAGCTCGTTGGCGAGGTGGGTTCCGTTGACTCGCAACGCAATGGAATAGAAATATTTAAATCGCTGACAAGAGCAGGTCGGTCACATGTTCTAAACTGCAAATCGGGAAACGGTGACCAACCCTCGCAAAACGACGCCGGCGAATGATCCACTGGAACACACGGCACATCCAGATACTTCGGCCATCTTCTGTGAGATTAGCCCGGAGGCTGGTTTTTCGCGATGCCCGTCATGGACCGTCTTCGTCACATCCACCATGCGGGACGATGACCCCTACATTACTTGCTATCACACCTCGCTCAGAGGTCCCCCCTATTCGAGGGTTTTCTTCCTCTCGCCTTTATGCTACTGCACTATATAGTGAAAATGAGCCCTCTACTGAGACTCCGCCTCCAGGGATGCGGGCTTCTGCGAACGATACCATACTGGTTAGGTGTCCATCGGCTGCTGCTCTTGAAGAAGTAGACGAGCCAATAGAACCATCCGAAATACGATTCAGAATATCCCCTAGAGCTGCAGAGGTATGACTTGGATTTTTATTTTAATCATATGTGACCCTCTCGAACCGGTGTGACTGCAGCAATTAAGATCCATTTCACGACGCGATAATGATCCGAGCGTCGCGCTTCGTGTGGCAGTCGATTCAGGGGGTTGCCACGGTTATCAATATAAGATGAACCTCACTTACCTTTCAGAAGGTGAAGGGGATTAGTGAGTTGTTCGGCTCTTAGAACTTGTCGGTTTGGTACTCATGCGCTTGACACTCATCTATGCGCAGCCATTTTCTATCACCAATGATCGCACCTTCGAATGTGCTCATTGACCCCGTATCGCTAGGGTTACTCAATGGTGCTACTTTGGACTTTGCAACAGAGCTCATTGGGTCTAGTTTCCGCGTGATCGACAACCCACTAGCCGATAGTGGCTGCGGATGTGGCGTAAGTTGGGAAGCTAAAGTATAGGGGATAGTCCGTTTAGCGTGGGTCCTTCGCTAACCATCTTGCGTTCCCCTTGCTAAGAGTCGTAGCATGCGGTCTGGTGGCAGTAAAAATCTGCATTTTGACTGTTTTTCACATCTGTTTATCCGTAATGCCCTAAATGTCATGTACCATCGGCCAATGAGTAAATAGCTCCAGAGCTTGGGTGACGCCAAGCGACGAAAGAAGCAAAAATGATTTCGCCGAGTGACTCCGTTTACACCTGTTTTCACCGGGGAATACTTTGTATTCATTTTCCTCATCGGGCGCCTTGCCCCACATTCGGCCACATTGCATTGCATCAGCGGCTCCCTTTAACCTTTCACAAGAAGGGTTTCCCCACCTTCCTCAGCAACGAGTGCTCTCGCTGCGCCCTCTCCCGTCTCACACCTTTTCCTGAGAGCTCCCTATCTTAACACCAAAAACAGTCAACGTGGAGATTGACGCGAATGTCGGACCAACCTCCACACAGCTCAGCAGCTTCCACTGCTAGCAGCTACAGCGCAAGCGTCGGGAGTGCCTCCAAGTTCCCTTACACGCTCCTCCTCTCCCCTGAATTTCTCGTTTGCGCTGGTTCTATCCTCTTCAAACTGCCGGCGGGGCCTTCGTCGACGAGACCATCCACCACAGTGAATGGCCTCACACGGTTATGGTCTTTAAGAACATCCCCGAATAATCTCAACACTTCCACCGTCTTGGACGTGAGCAGTGATGACGAAGAACCTGGTGATCCGTTGCAGATTTGCCTTATTCATCACTTGCGCAAAAAAGAATATTTATTGTCCAAGGGTCGGAAGGATCTGTTTGAGGACTCATTGCTTACCACCGCCATGCGGGAAACATACGAAGAGACTGGTTATCCGTGTAAACCAGTTCCCGTCACTCTCACCACGAGAGCGCCGGTCCCAGGCAAAGACATCAAAGTAAGCTAGTCATAATTACCAATGATTCCCACAACCCCATATTCATCATCCCCTTTTTCTTTCTTCCCTCCGGCGCCTATTTGCCTTCATTTTTGCTCACACGACCCTACCCGCAACTACAGGACAACCCTGCCGGACGACCTGTACATGATTGCATTGAGCCTTTCGCCATCACGATCCGTAACGTGGCCCCAGGAAACGTCAAGCTCATTCATTGGTTCATTTCCGAAGTCACGGGTGAATTCCAACCAGGTACCCTCATGCCGTCCGAATCCTCGTTTCGCAGTTGTTGGTTTGAGGCAGACGAGGCAGTCCAATTGCTTACATATGAGCATGATAGGGAGGTGGCACGGCAAGCATTGAGGCTGGTTCGGGAAGAATTAAAACGGCGGCGTAAATTGACTGGGAACGTGGTGACCGCAAAACGTTAGAAGGGGAACTGCGTGAGGATCACACCCTCACACACGGAGAGATCCCGCCATAACATTAGCTTCTGGCATACTCCGTAAGTTTGTCTCATTCTCATGCTTTACATTTTCAGTTGTCTCATAGCCATCGATTCCTTCGCAGTCGCTTTTTGGACCAGCTTTTTTTTTGTTTGCTTTTTTCATCGTACAACGAAGGACTATCTATTGCAAACCAAGCATCAGATCTTCCTCCCAATATCTGACGGGAGGCAACCGAATCGAAGAACCTCGCACCAGGATGAACGCATCTCTAGGAAACATCATCACGGGGGTGATATAATGGGGAAAACGGGTTTCAATACATACAATGATACATAATCAGACGGGATCTGCTGCTCTTACCTCACTGGTTTGATCGTAACCATTTCAATTTTTTTCTCGTTCGTTCAATATCTTCACTTCTGTACATCAAGTCTTCGTATCGCAATCATCAGGTTCTTCGAGCGGCGGACTATGTTCCCAACCTCATCCACATGCCACAACTCACTCATGTGCTCACACCATCCTCTTGACACCGAATGACGTCTAACCAGCACTTGTACACGCCTCCAGCCTCTTCACAACCAATTTCCTGACCAGTATCGCGTAGAATGTAGTATTCCCTTGCAGGTGTCTGCACTACTGCGATTGCAGGATGGAGAGGTATTCCGCGAGAATTCATCAAGTGGACCGACTCAACATAATGATGCCTGTGCACGTTGTCAGGGTTCAATCACGAGTCGAGTGCAAAGAAACAACTCACTCAGGGACAAAAAGCGATGGGATCGTAATTGCTGATAACGCGGAAGGAATGTTGCAATGCTGTCCATTGGATTCACATGCCATTTCGATAGAGGTTTGAAATGAACCACTGAGGCTATAGAAACAAGAATGGACGTGAAGGATGTAAACCATCAGCGGGAATAGACATGCCTGTTTCCGGCAACGTTTGCGAGTATGTAGCGCCTGGCAACCTTCAAAAGTGCCTCATTCAACGTGTATGTTCCAGGCAATTCCCTTTTCGCCATTCGACGTAGCCAATGCCTACTAATCCCATGTTCGTAATCTTCAATATTCGTCCAACGAATCATATCCATAAGTGATCGCCGCCCGATTGACGCTTCCAAAGACAGATAGTTACGCCAATCAAAACGAAGCATTGTACCAAGACCCGCACCAGCCGCCTCCGGTTCTGGCCGCGAAGCGAATCTATCATCAGGAGGGTGACCGATGGCTTCCCCAGTTTCAGCAAAAACGTAGAACACCTCCTGGGTTGTGTGTCCAGTCGTTGAGTGTTCCACATAAATCTTCCAAATTTCGGGGTTCGAGGTCTCAGTCTCTGCCACGTGAGGTTGAGCATCAATAATGCTGGAGGACGCCCAGCGCACGACGCGTTGATCATTAATTTTTGAGGACAGCCAGACACGAGCTTCGAGAAACCTATCACGCGAGACAAACTATTGGTTCACCGACGTTGGCGAAACTGGATGATACCTTATTGCAACAACTATCTGCCTCTCGTTGTTCGGACTGCACCACAGGCGACAGTCAATAGGTAAGTGGCCAGCAAGGAACTGATTTCCCAAGAAGGATTCGTTGAAAGTCTTTCGGCGGCTGGCTTGTTCAGCTTGTCGGTAGCGAAGATACGGCCAGAGATTTAGTTGGGAAAGCGATGTCCTGAAAGACTTAACGTATTCCTCCAGTCGGTCACCCGCATAGTGAAGTTGGAGTATCGATAAAGCCGACAGGTACACTTTGCGGAGCAAGTAGGATATTATCAGCGGGTGGAAATAGATTTTCAATACCTGCATATCTCCAGGCCTTCGACACCAAAATGCAAATACCCCGCTCAGAGTCCGAAAGCCCCATTAGGATGACAGCGAGCTGGGCAGTCATATGGCGTTGGGAGATACGTGGAGGCACAGAGATGCTCTTCGGCAAGGGAGGCTCAGATGCCGGCGGGAAATCAAGATGGTAAAGAGGGTACGGCGCATCAGGAAAAGCTATGGGAATTTTTCGCTGGGGAGCAAAGCTGGTAGGTTTTGCAGGGGGAAGTTTTAGCGGGCTTGGATAGTGACGGACGAATGGTTTTGAAACTAGCAGAAGCGGGCCTTTTTTGGCCCCAATAGAAGAATCAGTTCCGCTGAAGCTCGAGTTCATATTAGGAGTTGAAACAGTGTTCGAGATGACACTGGAATCTAGAACGATTTTCGGTGTAGCATATCCGGGTATGGTTCCATTGACGTCAGTAGGTGAGTGTTCCACGCCAGTAGTCGTTACTGGCGAACTTGGGCGGCGTGTAACGGGATCCAGTTCCAATTGGTTCGCACACAGATCCTCTGTTGCTTCCCTTGGCTTTTTGGATGATATCGACGCGACCATCGCGTCCTCTGGCCCTCGTTTTCGCCGTTGGCAGGAATCTTCCGCGTTGGAGATGGTTGGTTGAGACTGTATACTATAAATAGAGTCATGTGTAGACACCAAAGAGACCTTGGGCTGGGCAAAATTAGAAACGTCTCGTCTCCTGTCGCATGGATGCTCCGAGTTATCGTCAGGGAGGACAAGCGGAACGGATGGAAATGTGCCAACAGCTCCGCGAGACTCGGGATACATCACAGGAACAATGGATCCCTGGTCTTGGACATGCCCGCATCCACTCTGAGCTACTGAAACTGAGCTACAAGTTGTCACGTCCGAAACATGTTCTGTCACGTCGTCCTGAAGTTTCATGCCCCCTATCAGGGTAAAAGAGCCATGGACTGAAAAGCCTCACTTACAAAACCAGTAACGATTCTCGCACTGGGTGGCGTGGGTTGGTGCGCCTCTGGTGCACAAGCAGAAGCGCTGATAGCATGTCATTCAGTCATGAGACGAATAAGCTTCAAAGAGCAAAATGCAAACCCAACCTCTTGTGGGAGGATTGACTTGCTGTTGGGAAAGCGGACTTGGGTTGAGAGACGCCAAGCTTCTCCAGGAGAGCCTGGCGAGTCAGTTTCGAATAACCTGTGATTCCTCGCAATTTGCAGAGCGCCTTCAGGGACGCGACATTCATAGAGGTGATGTCCGTAGACATGGCTTCTGATGTGTTCCCTCTCTTCGACAGCGGCGCGAGTTAGTACAGGCTCGTACCCAGCCGTTCTGTTTATGCTTGTTTATCTTGTCAGAACGGCTGGTGGAAAACATTTTCCCACGACAGCTGTATACTGTTATTTGTGCATATTGAATTGAACAAACAATACTCAACAAGAATATTATTGTGCAACTGATCTCACTGTCCGATACAATGAACGTCCACCAGTCCCCACTTCCTTCACCCTTTCAAGTGCCGAAGAGAGCGCGTATAGAGGCTGTGCTTAACTCCTTCGAAGCAAATGGTCTGACATTGTATGAATTTCTCGATGCTTGCCTTAGCGATGATCTGCGTCACAACCCCACAAATCTCCATAAAATCAAGGGATCTCTCCCTATGCTTGTTGGTCTCATTATTCAAAGGGAAAGCCTCCAAAAGTGTCTCTCAATGCTCTACTCACGGGATCCTACCCTGTTTCTCACTTCAGTGCTCCTTTACACTCGCCAACAACTCACGAATGAGCTCGATTGCCTAACAGACATAGCCTCTGGCTTCCATTTCTCAGCTTCATCTATGACACACAAGGAAGTTAAATTTTTGTCTGTTCAGCAGACAGCAAAGAAATTCTCCCATAAAGCTCCTACTTTGTGGCATTTTATTGGCTGTCTCCTTTCGGCGACATTTACCCCCGAGGAAATTGTTGAACTGGATGAATGGGAGGACATTGACGATTTGGAAAACGAAAATAATGACGACGATGATTGCTGGTTAGATTCTAGTGGCTTCCCACCTTCATCTCAAAGGAGCCGATCCCGCAGTGAGAAGCGGCAGGTTGCACTCCTACTCATTGTAAGAATTACAGTCTTATCATATTCACCTAAATTTATATATATATATATATAAGAAACGTGTCACCATAATTTCAATCCTTATTCAGAATCGAAACCAGAAATGCTCTGGAACGCAAGCACTTCTCAGTATTTGTCTTTATGCAAAAAGGACACCATCAAAAGTCATCGATGCTCTTGCACATGCCGGTATCTGTTTCTCTTATTCAAGCATACTGAATATGATTGGCTCGCTATCTCAAGATCATACATGCCAACTAAAGAGGCTCAAGGGCGATGGAAAACTTTCCCGTGTCATGCTTGCATATGATAATTTCGATGTCAACATCTCTACTTCTCAGCCAACTATACAACGACAAGGCTACATGCTCAATGCCACCTCTGGTATCTTCATCCCTCTTGCTCATGTTGACCCTGAATCTCTTCGTGTATCGGACCACCTTTGGCACTGTGATCTTCGTAATCCACATCGAGACCGATCAGTTCCTGTTTGAGAGAGGACCTATTTGGACTACCTTCCACCTCTGGGAACTGCAAAGCATATGCGGGAAGCATATGCATACTACTTTCGTCGAATCCTTGTTGAACTTGCTCCTGATTTTGCCAAATTCAAAAGGAATCTTGGCCACTTAGCCCCTGTCATGCAAGTCCCAGTGATCAAGAGTGAAATTCTCCCTGCCCGGGCAATGCATCTACAGCAATCGACAATAGATGACAATATTAGGGCTATAGAGGACTTACACCGTCAGGCTGGCTATCAAGCGGCAGACCTGTACAATTACGTCCAGCTAGTGCATGGAGACCTTGGAGCCTTTGAAAAACTCGAGTCGGCTCGTGAGCATTGTGCTGCCGAAGAGATACCTGGACTCCGAATGCAGTATCTTATTCACATTCCAGGTCTCTTCCATGTTTGGATGGCAGGGCTCGAAGGGCTATATAGAGCATGGTTTTCCCCTTTGGCCCATCTACATCCTGAGAAAGAGAAGGAAAATCGAAAGAAGACCAATCATACTGGTGTCAAACATACAGATGCTCTCCGCTGGCTCACACTACTATGCCCAAAAGAAAAGGGAAAATTCTCCTCGAGTTCTATGCCAGACCTTCACCGCCTCGAGTCTTCACTGACTCATACTAGCTGGGGGCTTGTACTGGACTGCTGGCATCTTGCTGTTAAGGCTAAAGACCCAAGATGGGAAACCCTTGCTGACTGGGTGAAGTCTAAACCAAAATGGGAAGATATTGTCGCGATTTCCCATGAAATGGTGGAACAGTTCTTGCCTGGGCCTGCATTTGACCGGGAAAGGTTAACTGCGAATGCTGATCAGGTCAACGCAAACTCGAAATTGTATCTTCGTGACCTCATGGATTGTACAATCTTCAAGGCAGCAGTCTCATCTGGGGATATCGGGCGAGTGGAGCAGGTGCTATATTCTTGGGTGCCAATGTGGAAATCGACTGGGAAGCATAAATATGCAAGGATGATATCCAATTTCCTATATCGCCTCCGTTTTGAGTACCCCAAACCACTGAGGTATGTATTGTTGTGCATTTCTGGCTATAATTTCTAGCTTCATGAACATCCCATAGTCACGCAATACGTATGAATTGGGTGTTTTGTCCTACAGGGAAAAATGGCCAGTATCGAGCCGTTGATTGGGGCGTTGAAGAGATAAATCTTCACACAAAAGTATTTTAATTATTTCTATCATCACTTTTTGACGTTCTTATCCTTAGCTCCAGGTGCTCTGGGGTGGTGCAGGTGGTCCATCGAGAACGTGGAATCTAATCTATAAACACTCTATTCTGGTGGGAACATTCCGAAAAGCGATGAAAAGTTTGGAGAGAAACTTCTATATAAAAAGCACAGCTGTTCTTCACCCACCACCCAAAATAGAGACACACGTGACACCACCTCGAAAAGAGAGGGCTAACGTTGGCCATAACAGAAGCACACACACACACACCCTAGCACCTTACCACTCACCTACCAACAGATCCAACCCCCACCATGGCCGAACGTCAAAATTCGGACCCAGGAGGGACATCCGACAGTCACCCGACGCCGACACATCAAACGCTCAACAATTGGTCGAACCTCAACGCCACACAGCTCTCTCTCCACAGCCAAGCAGACGTAGTAATGGAGACCGACACCCTCTGGCCTAGAACAGACCCCACAGAAGACGACCAGCAAACCATCGGCAACGTCACTGAAATGATGTGGGACACACTAGATGGACTTGCCCTCATTAGAGATACAGGCATATGGAACCACCTGCACTACTTCAAGAGCTGGCTCCAGGAGATACTGGCGCTGGACACCGAGAACATGAAACCGGGCGCAGCTGAGTCCAACCCTAATAACCTCACCGCGCTAAACGACATTCTCTTAGAACTAACACAAAGAGTCCATACACTAGAACTTGGACAAAGCGCACACCACACCGCACCGCCCACCGCCCTGCCCAGAGACCCGGAGACTGCAGCCACTCCCATGTCGGCACCCAAAACAACATGGGCGAGCGTGGCAGCCAGACCCCCCCGAATGCCCATCCCAGCCGTCACGGTCAACAACCAAGACCAAGATGACACAACACCACGCCCAACTGAACCCACCTCAACAGCTGACCCGAGATGTCTTATCATCCAGCTGAACCCCCCGATCAAACTAGAAGACCGCCCGAGCGGCATCGTAACACGAGAGAAGATCAACGATCTCCTAGAGAAGAAAAACGTCCCGCACTACCTGAGAGTGATGGCCATTGGATACTCGGTAGCGGGTAATATCAAAATCACGTCAGCCCCGACATGTAAAGCCTCCGACCTCATCGCCTTCGGACACGAGATAGCGGCCACAATCACCCAAAACGAGGTAACATCCGTATTGCCGGATGTGGAGCACTACCGCGTCAAGATCAACAAAATCCCGACACACAACAACGATGTCCCGATCTCCTCAGGAATGGTACACGAGGAACTTTCCACCTATGTGCCACAGTACAACGGCCTGAAGCATTGGAGACTCCCAAAATGGCTCGGCTCAGACGAGACTATCCACGCTAAGAATCACGCCTCAATCGTTATTGACTTCTCTAACAAAAAAGACAGAGACCTTTTTCTTAACCTTAGATCAGTCTACCTATTCAACTCCAGATGCACCATCACTCCATATGAAGATCGCGTACAAGTACATGCATGTAGCAAATGCGGCATGCTGTCCCATCACACTGCCGTATGCAAACAAGCCAGATGCCTGAAGTGCGGTGCAAAAGATCACAAAACCACAGACCACCTGGAGGACAATGACCTCTGCTGCATCAACTGCAAGGGCAACCACGATAGCGCACATAAAGAATGCAAGGCCAGAAGAAGCCGCATGGGACTCCCCCCATCCCCGAAACGCGTACCCACACCTCAGCCCCAAGTGCCCACAGCCCGAGTGGAAAAACAGGTAAAAAGAAAAGGCAAAAGTAAGCAAAAACAACCTACCCCTCAGTCCGCACCAGATGAAACCCCAGACCTCGGTCTATCGGACCGAGACCTAAGCAACATCCTGAGCCAACAACAATCCCCAGAGGCCCAAAGAGCCTCAGTAGTGAAGATGGTAAGCGCGAGGGCGAGGGGAGGTGTAGCATCAATCCCCCCCATCAGAATCCCCAGACCAAAACCCAAACCTACCAACCACCAGATGGAAATCGAACCGTTGAGCCAACCTGAAGGGCCACCTCAATGATTCGACAACCTAAACTACCAGCAACATTGACGGTGTGCAGCCTAAATGTTAACCGCTCCAACGCGGCCACCCAGGCCGCCATGCACAACATCTCCAAACGGAGAAAACCCGCAATTGACGTCCTCCTGCTACAAGAGCCCTGGTGGCACAAAGTAAACGACATACACATCCCAGTTGCCTTCACAGGGTGGCAGACCGTGTTACCGAAACAGCCCATCGCTGAAGGCGAAAGGCCAAGAACAATGGCCTATGTCCGGCAAGATGCCAACATAGAGCTCACACTGAGGAACGACCTAGCGTCGGACCTAGACTTCATGATACTAGACATTAAAAGAAACGGTTCAACGCTGTAGGAGAAATAACGGCCACACTATGGAAACCCATTATGGAAATATGCCAGATAAATCACAAAAACCTCATACGACAAGTAGATATGAGAACATAGAAGGACCTGAATTTTAACGAATTTTACGAATTTTTACGAATTATTACGACTATGTCATATCCATACAATCCCGACCTCCACTCCGGGCTCCTGGAACTCCGAACTCCGACTTCCGGAGTCCTACTTCCCTTCCATCACTTTCTCCTTGCCGACTCCCAAGAGGTTATCCCACCTCCGGCTCGGACACCACCTTCGGTCCGACTCCGGAACATTCCGGGTCCGACCCCAACCTCGACACTTTCCAGATGAGTACACAAAACCTATGCTCCCGACTCCGGACCTCCGCTCCGGTATCCCGTTCACGTCTCGTCTCCGGAACCTCCAGTCTTAGCTCCGACCTCGGACTTTGACCCCACCTCCGCTTACACCCATTGTATTGGTTAGCTCATTCCATTTAATTACCTTTGCCAATATTCCGGAGTTTAACCTCCGAGTTCGGACTTTCCGGACTTACTCCGGACCTTGCAACTATTGCATTGTCCATTTCAATTCCGCTATTCTCCCTCATTCCTATTTGGGCTGCTGCTTCCTTTCTATTCAGTCAGCTAGCCATTCCCGACTCCCATCCTCCTTCCTTCCTTCTTGGGCCTTGGCCCTTCATTCCTCCTTTGGGAAACACCATTGAGTCAAACACTTGACCCTCGGTGTTGCTCCTCTTTCCATCTCCCTTTGTCTCCTTTCGTCTTACCCTTGTTCCTTTTGATTCCGGACCCCTCCTTATATACAATGTACCTAGTAACTTGTAACCTCAGTCTGAAATCGACTGGAATTCCCCCCCAAGAGACTTTCCCTCTGCTAGATCCGAAATTAGGGACCCCTAGGACAACCAGCAATGGCACAGCGCTCCGCCTGAGTCGCTGAGGCCAAGGTCCTTCCATGCTAAGTCTCCGATTCCATTCCGGAGTCGTCCGAATCCGCACGTTCTAACAGACTATACACGATAAATCGAAAGAAAGAAAAATAACAAAAATACTTCAAGCTTACCATCAACGAGACGGAATTCTCGGGGGAATTTATAGCAAATATTAAACCAAGAATTAGGACAATCGACCAAGATTTGACTATAAAAATAATCAGAGAACCTCCACGGAAACTACTTTCCCATGTCCGCACATGTAGCAAGGATGGAAGTACCACGGAACAAAGATTCCTCAGGAACTAATGCAAAAGTCAAAGTCGTGTTTATAATAGGAAATGTAGATGTCACCCAAACGGAACCAATGAGAGTAATTACAGGGGAAACTACCCATAAACGACGGAGATATGACTAAAACTCCTGCAAAACGAGGACAATGTCTAAAAAGCAAGCGCGAAGATTAACTAGTAACGACCGAGACAAGCTTGATAGCCCATTAGAAAGGAAAGGATCTACTCTTAATCCTCCCAAATTTCCATAATAAAAGGATCATGCGTTAATGAGAAATCCAATAACGGGAATAGCGACATCAAAAGTCCGAGCTCAGGGACAAGACGATGATTGCGTAGGATCCATAATTAAAACATACAACGAAATTTACACGGAAATTATGAAAAATAGGAAACTATAGTTATGCAAATTCTCAGCCCAAACGGTCCAGCCGTTGTGAAGTTATACCCATGACGGGAATATAGGAATCCGCATCATGTGTAATGACACGTGAGGGTGGCGATGCGCAGGGAACCGGCCGTCGGAACCGAGATCCGCACTTCGGCAGATCGCGAAGACCAATTTCCGTCCAAATAAGGAAGAGCCCGGTCAAAACAAAGCACGAAAAGTGCAAAACAACCTTAGATCATGAGGGAAAAATCTGAAATAAATCACAGAAGCCCATATGAAAGAAATAAACACCCGCGCATATCATAAATCCCGAACAACTAAACGAAAACGGCTCCCGCATACGAACAACTATGGGAACGACGCACGTGATTACCGAATGTGCGCGCGAAACTTTGCTAACTCAACGAATACAGGGAAATAGGACACAACCTTAGTACCATTGGAAAGGTGGGAATAAATGAAAATTTATGATACCAAGAACGTGAGAAAACATCCAGAAATGAATGAGATACAAGGACATGAAGTTAGAAACCTGAAAACACGCGGGAAGACAGCTTCAAGAGGTCTAGAGCCCTAAATAAAATACATAAAAATATGATATCTTCGAGGACGACCTACTATAACAACGAACAATACATATGGAGGATTAGGATGTGATAATACAAAGGAGAATCAGGGAATATGAACGAAATTCACGAAAACTACTAAACTACGACGGACCATGGTGGGAATTTTAGGGAACGATGTTCTAATGAAGTAGAGAGCTATAACACATTCGTTTGAGTAATTCTTGATTACTAGCAACTTTTTCTTTCAGTTTTAAACCTGAATAATTCACTCATTTATCATTTCAGTCTCATTTTAACTAAATGTCACTAAATAAAATTGGAATAAATCAGCTGAAGGTCTCAGCACAGTCGCACGCATAGTAATGCGAGGTTTGAATTCAGTATGACCGAGTCATAGCGAACTTAATGGGAAATATGGGGAATTTGAAATAGGGAACTGCGGCAAATGCGGTGCAGACAAATTCTAATTAACCATTAAAATAGCTTAGGCGAGGAAGGACAATAAGGATTCCAGGCGCAGTCTGACCGCAGTAGAGCCGCAGTTCAGCGCAGCAAAGCGCAGTGGAACTATAGCGTGAAAATTTCACTTTTTATTCAGTTTGAGAAAAATACACTGTAAATAAATCCTGTAAATAGAAGGTAGAGCGTGAAAAAGGAAGGCGACCCAAGGAGTATAAAAGGGAGACCCTTTCTGCGACTTTTCGCCCCCCTTAGAGAAGTAAGAAAATAGAGTATTATTTTTCTCAAGCATTTCTGGTTGTCACTCCAGTGCGAAAAAGTGATATACAGTTAAGATTGCCACTGTAGTAAAAGGCAGCAATTAAGGAGAGAAATATTAAGTAGATATTTCAACAGGAGAGCTGGTTAACACTCCAGATTTCAAAGTGTAAACACAAAACAGTTATTTTGCTACTGTTAAAACAAGCGATAAAATAAAGACAAAAATAAAACGAACTCAAGGGACACTCCAGACACCATCCAAATTCATTAACTGAATAGAATCTTTGAAACTTCACCAAGTAGAAGATTAAATTCAAGTTTAAATCCAAATTAAACAACGCTACACAGAATTACACCTAGACAAATTAATAAATTTCAATAAAGAAACAGCTCCGCAGGGCTCGGTTTATCTGTAAGTCAATTCCCAGGAACTTTAAAACTAACCCATAAAAATAGAATTAGCCAAAACACTCGGATTGGTACTTTATTTACAATAAATAACACTAGTACACTTCCCCATCCTAACTAAAGAACCAGGGAACAGCTTGGTGGTGGTCTCGTTTGAACCTCCCAACTGACCTTCCTTCGTTCTCTCCTTCAACGCAACAATCAGTGAGGTTAATTAATATCTACAACCAAAAATCGCTCGACCCAAATGCAAGGAATGAGTACATGGCAGAAAGACTGGCAGAAACCACAATGGATGCAGACATTCCCATTGTCCTCACAGGCGACTGGAATATCCGGCACCCAGACTGGGATGACCACGTTGAAACGCCATGTCCCAGAACCGCGGAAACACTAGAATGGCTAGAAGGAGGCACATTCTCACTCTGCAACGAACCATACGTCCCAACCTGGGAAGACAACAACGGCCACTCCTCTGTGATAGATCTCACCTTCGCCAATGCCGCAGCCAATGGGGCCGGGGCCATCTCAGGCCACTTTATCGACACAGAAATTGGTTGTCTATCAGACCACCACGCCACAATATTCCAGATAGGACCCCCAGAGAACTTGTCATTAACCCCTGTGAAACCAAACTGAACTGGAAACATGCGAAGGAAGAGGATTTCACAAAAGCCCTAAAAGAAGCAATAACACGCGAGCGACAGAAAGTAGACAACCTAAAGGGTAACCTACTCAATGCCAGCCGGAACACAGCGTCACCAGAAGAGCTAGAGGAAGCCACGGCACTAATCCACGGCCTTGTGGAAAAAGCCGCAGCAAAGTCCATCCCCATAAGACGGCCCAGCAAAGCGTCAAAACCATGGTGGAATGAAAACCTAACCAGATCATACCATGAATTAAGACAGACCAAAGACTCACTGAGAGGCTGGATGAGAGACTTCAACCAACCTTCTATCTACCTCGTGGACAAAGCCAAGTCCCTACACAAAGACATTCACTCAGAAATCAGAAAGGCAAAGAAGGATTACTACCGTAAGCTAACAGAGGAAGCAAACTCAAGGAACATGTGGAACTTCCGCAAATGGACGAAATGCCAAAGAACCTACATCTCCCCCCCGATCCTAAGCGGGACAGGTCGCCCAGCGGTGAAACACAAAGAGAAATGTAACATTCTGCGCGAGAACCTCTTCCCCCAACCACCCACTCTACCCGACGCACCACCGATCAACCTCACCCCCCGCAATGAGGACATGGAATATGTAAGCGTGACTAAGAGTGAAGTCCGCGACGCCATCTTCACAGCTGCGCAACTAAACGCACCAGGTATATCCGGCCTGACGGGCCGAGCATGGAGATGGGCATGGATCACACTAGACAACAAATTATACCACCTCCTGAGACTGTGTGCTGACTCAGGATACCACCCTAAGATCTGGAGAACCGCCATCGCGGTGGCCCTCCAGAAACCGAACAGAGACTATGCGCTACCCCGCTCATATAGACTCATCCAACTACTGGAAGTCTCAGGAAAGGCACTAGAGAGAGTCCAGGCCCGCAGGCTGGCGTTCCTAGCCGCAAAACACCAACTATTCCCTAACACCCAATACGGAGGGCTTCCAGGCAGATCAGCACAGGACGCCCTACTATCCATCACACACGACATAGAGGCCGCATGGAACCATGACAAAGTGGTAACAATGCTGACCTTCGATATAACAGGATTCTTTGACTGCATACCACATGCACATCTCATCGACACGATGAGAAAACTCCACATCCCAAATCCCCTAGTGAAGTGGACGCACAGCTTCCTATCGGAAAGGAGAGCAGCCATTTGCCTCGACGGCAAACGCGATGAACTGAAACCCATCTCAACGGGCGTCCCACAAGGATCATGTGTATCCCCTATCCTTGCCGCATACTTTACCTCCCCGATGTCTAAAGCCATAGCAGAGGCGGTCGCGAAGGAACTGTCCAACGACCCTGAGCTAAGCGCACTACACAGTAAAAATTTGATAAAATCACATCCACTCACGCTATATGTAGACGACGGCTCCCTAGCAGCCTCAGCACCGTCCAGGGCCGAGGCAACTAAGGTGGTCCAACTTGCATTCACAGCAGCACATGGATGGCTGAAGAAAAGAGGCCTCAAAACAGACCAGGTGAAGAATGACTTGATTCACTTCACCAAATCCAGGACTGGCAGGAACGCAGGCCCAGGCCCATCGATCACCATACCCACGAACGAAGTGAACACAACCAGATCGGTAAACCCCTCCAACCTCATAAGATACCTAGGCATCTGGTTCGACCCCCAACTCAAGTTCACAGAACATGTTAAAAGGGCAGCCGCTGAAAGAGGGCTCGCGGCTCTCTATGCCGACTAAGCTCGTGGGGGCCAAACTCCCTAAACTCCTACTTTCTTGACTTAACTCGCTATGCTCTCGATCCTTAAACTCCGTGTGGGTCCTCCGGGATTCCGCAAGGTCCGGGCTCAGCGTCCACTACTCACTCGTTGTGAGCTAGATCACTGCCCTTATTCCTACTGTTGGAATTCCACACACTCACACCCTCTCTAGCGCGTCCTAGCACCTTAGAGAAAATTGGGGGAGGGGAGAACTTCTATTCCAAAATCCGGTATGTACAGGATATAAGGAACAATTATTTTTAGAAATAATAGATGGGGAATATTGATGCCATATGGCACCTGCATACCTTATTAGGCGAAATAATAAAAAGGGTAACAGTATCAATAAAGGAATATCAATCAATAACTGAAATGATGGCAAAATATGAAAATATAAGAAAATAAGCGATATCTCAATGGATTTACGGAATTAAGAGCCAAAATTGGAAATGAAGCCGGAGATAACTCTCACGCAGCCGATGAGCATTTTTACCAATTTATTAGACGCCGTGGGAACGAGTGAGGCTGGAATTCTGGGTTGCCGCTTGAGATTCCCACGCCCGCACATGCCCGTGACCTGCTGTGCCTAACTTCTCCAACACGGAACTCCGTCAAATCTCCACCGATTGGGACGTTCTTGGTATCGACGGGATCGTAGGAATTAGGACTATTTTTAGATGTCGAATTTGTATCGGGTTGTTGTGTGAATGGAAGTGGTTTTATAGTCGTGAAATCGGGTATCCGAGCCGGCTCTGCGCGTGGGCGATTATCCCGCCTACACCGCGAAAGCGACAAGTGCAGCGCACGCACTCAGGATGCTCAGGAACTCGGAAAGGGGAATCCACCAAACACACCTACGCCAGATGTACCTAGGTGCCATTCTCCCCATCGCATTATACAGCCTCCCAGTCTTCTGGCGCTCAAAATCCGGTGCCATTCTTAAAAAACTGACCACCCTTCAGAACAAATGTCTGAGAATGATAACAGGTGCATTCCGCACGACAAGCATCAACGCCATGGAGATAGAGTCATCTATCCCACCCATGGACATCTACCTCGACTACAAACTGGAGACGGAGGCAATCAGGCTCGCCCGCCTCCCAGATGACCACCCCCTGATTAACAGACTCTACCCAAACCAAAGAAGAAACACCACACCCACATCTCCCCCACCCCTCCCAGTATTCGACCCGCGAAAGAGATTCAAGTTGGACCCACGCAAGCGATTCTCCACCTGCATCACCCGGTTCGCCAAACACATTCTCCCAGGCACGGAAAGGATCAGACCCCTCCTCGAAAGCCCATGGGACAACTCTGGACTGGACACCATGGACCGCACCCACCTGTTCACCCCGCCCAACAACGCCGGCGACTCATTCAAGCAAGAATGGGCCGACGACCACATGTCATTCATCACCGAAGGTGAGGAAGACCCCAACCTCCTCCTCGTATACTCAGACAGCTCCCGCTATGAGGAAGACGGCCGAACCAAAACAGGCTATGGCATAGTGGGATACTCGTGTGGAAAAGTCGCATTTGAAGAAAACGGAGCCCTAGGCGAACACGTGGAAGCCTATGATGCCGAAATGATGGGCCTGAAAACAGCCGCAGACCACATTAGACGCACCCTGGATGACGGTAACGTCACCACCAAACCATCCCACATTGTTTTATACGCAGACAACACAGGAGCACTAAACCAGGTTTTCCAGGGAAAACCGAGCAAAGGGCAGGAACTCACGAGAGAGTTCAGGAAAACCATGCGCGGGATACTGTCCGAATTCACAGACGTGAAGATAGCACTTCACTGGTGCCCAGGACACTTCAGCATACCAGGAAATGAACGTGCAGACCAGTTAGCGAAACAAGGAGCACGCCTCAGACCTGCACGACCCAACTTCAAATCCCTCTCATACGTAGCAAGTCTGCATAAGAAAGAGATGGCCGAAGCATGGAACCTCCGCTGGATGAACACCCCGAACCCACCCAAATCGGGATTCCATGCAGCGAACCAACTCGCACCGAAAATTAAGCCCACAAGACGATTCAGCACACTAGACAGGAAGACTTTCAGCCGAATCACCCAGTTCCGCACAGGGCACACCCACATTGGTGAATATTACCACCGATTCGGCATTGTATCAGAGAGCAAGAATTGCAACTGCGGGAGACTGACACAGACCAGGTCACACATACTATCTGAGTGCCCCCGCATCAGCAGATACCGACATAACCTCGGACGCGGCAACCAGACCAAATTCAATACTCTCATGGGCAAGGTGAAGGGCATAGAGAGACTTGCAACCTTCATCAAGAAGTCCAAGACGGGCGACAAACACAAACGAGACACAACTGGTCAACCCACGAGACCCCCCCCGCACCACGGGCGCCCCAAACAACCACAGCACAGCAGCAGTAGAGCGGAAGCGAGGAGCAGTAGGACAGAGCGCTACTTATTTTATTTTTCTTTTCTTTTCTTTATCATACCAAATCCCACGACAATACCCCAGACATTACAGAACCCGAGGATCGCTGACACCCAAAGATACCAATCAGACACCATACCACAATGCTTAGATTATCCCCTCATGTACGCTACGGTGTCAAGACGGGATAGCCGCACTGCCACGTCATCACGAGGCCGCGGGGTAATAAGAGAGATTTATCATCATCATCATCACCCAAAATAGAGAAGACACTGAAGCGCCTGGTGGACGGAATTAAGGTAGTTAATCCTAACAAGTACATTGAAGGTCGGAGAGCCGATGCATGGATTCCAAACCACATTACACGCGGCCGTCGAATGATGCAGGATGAGATCAATGTGGCAAGCAGAGAAGTGGTGGATATGGATGGAAATCAGCCTGTCGTGGAAAATTTAGATGATGTAGGCACTGGAAGGGAAGCACAAGAAGAATGGATGGAAATCGACGATGCACTAGTTGATGAGCAGCCGCAGTAGTAGCGACAAATTAAGCAGTTCCTTACCATCTGTGCTTAACTTGCCACGCATTTCACTGTGGTGCACTGCCATCGCTAAATTAGCCCAAACCGCGCGCCTATCAGCAGCTTGGAATGAATCTCTAACTATATAAGAAGCCGTGGGTGGAGAGTGAATCTATTTACCCTCTGACCCCTGCTTTGGCACTCGCACTATGGACCTCAGAAAACGACGACCCTCTACCTATGGGCCGGAACCTCACCCACCAAAGCGGCGTTCCCCTATGGCACCCGACGATAATCAACAATCATCCGCCCCATCTTCATTACTTGACCCTTCCCAGACCCATCCTGCTAACCCGCCAACTCTCCAAACCGGCGACAATAATCTTCATGATTGGCACAGTGGAGCGTATGTCGTGGCTCACGGAACCGCAACTGGTTCTGGTGATTCTTACCCCCTAAGCAGTGTGACGATGCTGCCTGGGCTATCTTACAGTCATCCGCACCTGCATTCCTTCCCTCCATCACATCAGGTCCTTCCTGCTGACCCCCAGGCTCTCCAAAGCTGCGACATTCCTCATGATTGGCGCAGCAGGTCAGTTGAACCCTATCTCGGGGTTCCTGCGCCCGCACCCGCTTTTGGTCCTTCCGGTGATCCTTGGCCTTTCCTAATCCCCGAGCTTGAGCTACCTGAGATATATGAGAGTGATTCGCAATCACACGCTTTGGTCTCATCGCTTGACATCTATCCCATCAGCTCACAAACCCCCTATGAAGGTAGTCACCCTGATCGGTGGGATGGATCGACGGAATCTCATCCCGAAATTTCCCAGATTGCGGCACCATGGTCACCTTCTGGCGGTCTTCGATCGCTCGCGCCAGACATGAGGACCTGGCGGTCAAATGTCAATAGTATCAGCCAATCGAGCACACCTGTCCTTGGATCCTCTGTCCCCACTACGCCTGCATCGTCGATTCCTGCGCATTCGGACCAATTCCTATATCCCCCTTCGGCGCCATCACTCTCCGAAACTGCTTGCGCAAATCCTGACCCTTGGGCCCCATACGGCAATAGTGAAAGCACCCGCACACAACTGGAACATGCTATGAACTTATTTGTACCCCCTGTGTCAGAACCGACTACGTCATCGTCGGCTGGCCCGTCGGAGGGCAAAAAGGAAAGCATCATTAGCGCCACTAGACTCATTCTCCAAACCGCATCCTCCGCTCTCAAATTCTCGCCTGTCCCGTTCCTCCCTAACATTCCGGACTCACTTCTCACGCTGCTTCAGGTTTACGAGGTTCGAATATGGTTTTCACAGTTAATGATGATGTATCCCTCACTTTTGCTTCACTCACGCAGAACGTCAGCAGTAATAACAAAGCTCTCAAATGGCTGAATGATGATGTGCAAAGTGCGTGTAGCACCATGTTACGGCCACTCCAGCTGTGGACGGGACCGATACCTCCCGAAGTTATTTTTCTAGTGAAGGAATTACACTTGTATGTGGATGCTGTTCCGGCCTTTCATTGAGATCTCAAACACTTTTGACAGGGCTCTGGAAGGCCAGGTCCAGAGGATCAACTCACTCCAGAGTCAGAACCGAAACCTCTTCAAGAAAATATTCAATGCGGGCCCGTTAGCGCAAAGCATAACCGACGTGAGGACGTGTATCAGTGTAGCACTCTCCCGGTTTGCGGTGCATAAGATTTGCATTCATGCTGCTGTACTTTGACTAATAAAGTGTGTCCTGTAGACGGCGGCAACAACTTTAAACCTTCTCAATACGATTCAAGTGTCGGTGGACTGTTTGTCCTTTTTTGTTTCGATTTAGGCTTTCTAGCTCAACGCCCATTTTCAGATGAGCTTTCAAAACTGCCCAAAGCGGATGCTGAGTGGCATCGCGTGAAGAGCAAGTCAGAATGCCTCGAAACCACACGGGACAAAATTCGCGACTCAATTTTCGATCACCTGAGGGAACCTAAGAACCGATTTGTCTGGCTGCGTGGTTCACCTGGGACCGGGAAAACCGCGATATCTATGAGCGTGGCTTCCACTCTCGATAACCAGGGCACCCTCGCAGCGTCCTTCTTCTGGGATAAGAACCAACAGGGAACAGGACTCGATTCGATTGAGCGCTTCCCCTCCACCCTTGCCCGACAGCTTGCGGAATTCAACGCCGAGTATAAGAGCTTGCTTATCAGGCAACTTCGGGAGCCCGCTTCATTCAGCAGCTTCCGTGGTTCTGCTGCAGAGAAGGACATGAAAGCTTGGATTATCAACCCAATGGCTGGACTCAGGGATGCGTTGTCTTCAGGGAATGATCGCCCTGTGATCGTATTGGATGGACTTGACGAGTGCGGTGATCCAGAAACACTCGAGTCCTTGATGAGGCTTGTTCTTCTGCTCGATGAGCTGCCTTCAACATTTACCATACTCGTCAGTTGTCGTCCAGAACCACAAGTGATTTCTGCTTGGAACCAAGCTGAATTGCAACTCTCGATTGCTCATGAAGATATGGATCTGATTGAGGAAGACGAGAATTTCCACACGATCCATTGTATGGTTGTGGATGGGCTTCAGCGTTGTATCAAGGATTCCCCATGGAAACCGACTGAGAAGGATCTCAATGGTTTCGCTTCAGCTTGCCGTGGCTTACCCGTTATCGCCTCGACCAGAATACGCGATGTGCACTTTCAGACTCAGAGCGGCTCCACGTTAGAATCTGAGTTTGATTACTATCTCAATCTCACGGATGCACCTCGGGATCTGAACTCAGAGTACTTGCGAATAATGCGCCGAGCTTATTTACGCCAGCATCCCGAAATGGATTCACGTATCGCCCAGAAATACCGTGATGTTGTTGGGATGATGATTGCTGCACGGAGGGGACTCAGCGTGTATGATATATCACGGCTCCTGGGAACGTTTACTGAGCATGAGGTTCACTCGACACTCAAGCCCATCAGCTCAATAGTCAATCTACCTTCGAAGAACAAAAGACTTATCAAATTCTACCACGCAACGGTGAAGGAATTCATCACAGGAAATCCAATCGGCAAGGAAGAGGACAAAGTATTCTTTATTAGCGACAAGAATGGATATTCATTTGGGTTGCGGCTCCTTCGACTTGTGAATGGTGCCATTCAAAGGAATGACTGGGGTCTCCGAGCCATGAAGCGAGAGAATCTACCCAATTACGTCGACTATGCATTTAAGCACTTGTTCCAACACTTGGACCCTTTGCTCATCTCTGCGGAAGAGCCTAATGAATTGCAGAGAGAATTTGAACAATTCTGGAAACAAAACTTGCTCTCGTTCTTCGGAGCATATGGTGGTGAAATTATTCCTCGCAATTGGTCCAAGGTGAGACCCAAATAAATTGTATTCCGATTATTTCAATGACATGATATCATTCTGTTTCACAGAATCACAAGTCAACCTCCGTCATTCGTGCTGCCAGCAGGCTCTTTAAACATCAGGGTCTTTGGAGTATTTATCGATCCAAACTTCCATTCACTCCGATGTCATCACCCGTTTACGAGTTTTATGCTCATCTCTCTCTTGTTCAAGTCTTCAGTGTCTCCGGCAAGTTCGCCGGTGGCTTTATCCCTTTAAGCGAGGATGCACATAGGGCTCGAAAGGCGATGGAAGTGGAGCTGCCTAAATTGCCAAAAGTAGTCCATAAATATGGCAAAGAGGCAATCAATTATGAAGCCGAGTTTCTCAATGACAACGTTCGCAATGGCATTGTGACCTGTGCAGCACTCTCTAGAGACGGCCATCACGTTGCCCTTGGATTTGGAAGTGGTATCATCGAAATAGCCAACATTGATAATCAGTGCACCATCTCTCGATTTGACAACGATCTTCCCTATCCTCCTGTTTGGATTGAGTTTATCCATGGTAGCAACGTCCACATTGCTACTGAGGATACTCATGGAAATGTTACCATTCTCGGCAATGGAACGCCTTCAGTGAAACTTGGCCCTCTCCCCAGTAGCCGTTACCCTCCTGTTACTGTGGTGTCGGACAATGGATCTTTCATCGTACGAGTCCCAAAAAATGCCGAAGGCTATTGGTACGAGAACACTGCAGTCTTACGAGTTTCGGGCAACCCATCCATTCAGCTTCTCACACCTCCCACTCTCCCTGCTCTGTCTTCCCGTTCCGAGCCTAATCAATTATCTCTTCCTCAACGTAACGCGGTTGGCTTCTCTCCTAGAGGCCGATATGTTTGTGCTTCAGATGGGCATGTCGTTTTTGTCTGGTCAACAAATTCAGGCAAGTTCATTGCTCAATTTCGTAGTCCAGGTTTCAGCAACATGGTCATCAATACCGGCATTGTCCCGTCTTGCCCCTATCTCACCCCGAATGTTACATTCCATCAACCTACCTTTCCTTCGATCCCGGAAGATACCCAGCCAGTTTCTGGGAATGACTTGGATGAATCCTGGCTGGAGTGCCCCATTTACGACCTCTCACCAGGCATGAAGGGCGACGATTTTGAATGCTGTTATTCCTCTGCAGCGGGAAAGGTCCCTTTGATTGGCCTTTCTTTTGGAGCGCACATCTGGTTCAACGGGAAACATGAACTCTGCATCCCATATGATTACTGCTCAATCACGCGACAGCTAGGAGCTACTGATGATTGGAAAGTCTGGTATGGCGATCGAATGATATACGGAGATGAACGGCCTTTTAGAGACCGTTTTTACCTTCCTCAGGCCAGTAAAGATGGGACTCGATTTCTTATCCAGGGCAAGATGAAAGCCCCAATCGTTGTTGATATCAGCAAGGTCGTCCAATGCCCCAACTGACGTCCATAACTTTCTTTTCCTCAGCCACCGTCTTCAATTTGTGGTCGAGTAGGTCAAGGAATCATGTTGCCTTACCATGGCTGTCGTGGGTCGTATGTGGCGATGTCAGGAATGCTGTATCATTATAATTTTGGCGTTTAATATCTGACGGCCTTCTGGCTATCCCGCAAGCAGAAGGGATAAACTGGGCTGTGAGAGTTAAATATGAAGATTCTTTCAGCTTGTCGGGGCCAACCATGTTGCGATGGAAGCATACAATCTGGACACTTGCTTGAATGTTTTCGGTTAACTCAACGATACAATCACGCACGCATGCAAGGGACTTCTCCGTGAAAATGCAAAATAGAAAGTTGCAGAAGCGCCTAGATAGAGCCAGAAACTGCTAAGTACCTTCTTCCACTTCGGAACGCGTTGATCGTGTTGCAGAAGCACCAGTAGAATTCCGACATATATGTCGACGCGCGAAGGGTCTTGATAGAACTACTAGTAACACTTCTGACGTATCTAGGATTTGGCTAATTCGGATTCGGATTTGATGCGTTCACAAGAAACCAGGGGATCTCAAAGGGAGCACTGTTGGTACTGTGCAAAGAGCAGAGTTAATAATTGCGAATCTACGCTGGCATCTGGTCTGTGCCAACATTATGGCGCGTTGTCAGCCCATGCCCGGTTATCCAGGGATGTCCTCAATGAGTTTTTCAAGCAGCTCAAAGGGATATGAAGCTTAAAGGCGGTATAGCTGGCGAAGAGTGATGTTGGCGACTGCAAATCTGTGGGGGTTGGCAAATGACCCATGCCGATGCTTCAATCTACTTCTTACAGACTCGGTGTCTTCGATCCCTGTTCGCGCATGGACATCCTCTTTATGGAAACGTTGGGCCAATCACTGTACATGTGGTCTTCTCCCGAATTTGGATATTATCTCCGTGGCACGAACTGAATTGCGCTTAATTTTGTGATAGGTAAACCAAAACGTCGGAAAACATAGGTAAAGCTTAGAGTGTTTCACGATGGATGGCCTATACTACTTGGGTTCACAAGCCGAATACTCGGACTGTACGTATATAGTCTCGGGAATTTGGGATCGATTGTGTAAGATTCCTGTAAAGCTTCTCATGCATGACCCTTGTGTTTTTCATTGGCGCCACTCCTGTCCGCCCCCGTTCAATATCTTTGCTTCTGCACATCAAGTCTTCGTACCGTAATCATCAGGTTCTTCGAGCGGCGGACTATCATCCACATGCCACAACTAACTCATGTGCTCACACCATCCTCTTGACACCTAACGACGTCTAACCAGCACCAGTACACGCCTCCGGCCTCTTCGCAACCAATCTCCTGACCAGTGTCGCGTAGAATGTAGTATTGCCTTGCAGGTGTCTGCACTACTGCGATTGCAGGATGGAGAGGTATTCCGTGAGTATTCATCAAGTGGATCGACTCAAATGTCTGTGCACGTTGTCAGGGTTCAATCACGAGTCGAGTGCAAAGAAACAACTCACTCAGGGACAAAAAGCGATGGGATCGTAATTGCTGATAACGCGGAAGGAATGTTGCAATGCTGTCCGTTGGATTCACATGCCATTTCGATAGAGGTTTGAAATGAACCACTGAGGCTATAGAAACAAGAATGGACGTGAAGGATGTAAACCATCAGCGGGAATAGACATGCCTGTTTCCGGCAACGTTTGCGAGTATGTAGCGCCTGGCAACCTTCAAAAGTGCCTCATTCAACGTGTTTGTTCCAGGCAATTCCCTTTTCGCCATTCGACGTAGCCAATGCCTACTAATCCCATGCTCGTAATCTTCAACATTCGTCCAACGAATCATATCCATAAGTGATCGCCGCCCCATTGACGCTTCCAAAGACAGATAGTTACGCCAATCAAAACGAAGCATGTACCAAGACCCGCACCAGCTGCCTCCGGTTGTGGCCGTGAAGCGAATCTATCATCAGGAGGGTGACCGATGGCTTCCCCAGTTTCAGCAAAAATGTAGAACACCTCCTGGGTTGTGTGTCCAGTCGTTGAGTGTTCCACATAAATCTTCCAAACATCGGGGTTCGAGGTCTCAGTCTCTGCCACGTGAGGTTGAGCATCAATAATGCTGGAGGACGCCCAGCGGACGACGCGTTGATCATTAATTTTTGAGGACAGCCAGACACGAGCTTCGAGAAACCTATCACGCGAGACAGACTATTGGTTCACCGACGTTGGCGAAACTGGATGATACCTTATTGCAACAACTATCTGCCTCTCGTTGTTCGGACTGCACCACAGGCGACAGTCAATAGGTAAGTGGCCAGCAAGGAACTGATTTCCCAAGAAGGATTCATTGAAAGCCTTTCGGCGGCTGGCTTGTTCGGCTTGTCGGTAGCGAAGATACGGCCAAAGATTCAGTTGGGAAAGCGATGTCCTGAAAGGCTTGAGGTATTCCTCTAGTCGGTCACCCGCATAGCGATGTTGAAGTATCGATAAAGCTGACAGGTACACTTTTGCGAAGCGAGTAGGATATTATCAGCGGATGAAAATGGATTTTCAATACCTGCATATCTCCAGGCTTTGGACACCAAAATGCAAATACCCCGCTCAGAGTCCGAAAGCCCCATTAGGATTACAGCGAGCTGGGCAGTTATATACCGTTGGGATATACGTGGAGACACAGAGAGGCTCTTCGGCAGGGGGGGCTCAGATGCCGGAGGGAAATCAAGATGGTAAAGAGGATACGGTGCATCAGGGAAAGCTATGGGAATTTTTCGCTGGGGAGCAAAGCTGGTAGGTTTGGCAGGAGGAAGTTTTGGCGGGCTTGGATAGTGGCGGACGAATGGTTTCGAAACCAGCAGAAGCGGGCCTTTTTTGGTCCCAATAGAAGAATCAGTTCCGCTGAAGCTCGAGTTCATATTAGAAGTTAAAACAGTGTTCGAAATGACACTAGAATCTAGAACGATTTCCGGTGTAGCATATCCGGGTACGGTTCCATTGACGCCAGTAGGTGAGAGTTCCATGCCAGTAGTCGTTACTAGAGGATTTGGGCAGCGGGTAACGGGGTCCAGATCCAATTGACTCGCATACAGATCCTCTGGTGCTTCCCTGGGCTTTTTGGATGATGTCGACGCGACCATCGCGTCCTCTGGCCCTCTTTTTCGTCGTTGGCAGGAATCTCCGGCATTGGAGATGGTTGGTTGAGACTGTATACTATAAATAGAGTCGTGTATAGACACCAAAGAGGCCTTAGGCTGGGCAAAATTAGAAACGTCTCGTCTCCTGTCGCATAGATGCTCCGAGCTATCGCCAGGGAGGACAAGCGGAACGGATGGAAACGTGCCAACAGCTCCGCGAGACTCGGGATGCATCACAGGAACAATGAATCCCTTGTCTTGGACATGCCCGCATCCACTTTGAGCTACTGCAGGCAATGCAACTGAAACTGAGCTACAAGTTGTAACGTCCGAAACATGTTCTGTCACGTCGTCCTGAGGTTTCGTGTCCCCTATCAGGATAAAAGAGCCATGGACTGAAAAGCCTCACTTACAAAACCAGTAACGATTCTCGCACTGGGTGGCGTGGGTTGGTGCGCCTCTGGTGCACAAGCAGAAGCGCTGATAGCATGTCATTCAGTCATGAGACGAATAAGCTTCAAAGAGCAAAATGCAAACCCAACCTCTTGTGGGAGGATTGACTTGCTGTTGGGAAAGCGGACTTGGGCTGAGAGACGCCAAGCTTCTCCAGGAGAGCCTGGCGAGTCAGTTTCGAATAACCTGTGATTCCTCGCGATTTGCAGAGCGCCTTCAGGGACGCGACATTCATAGAGGTGATGTCCGTAGACATGGCTTCTGATGTGTTCCCTCTTCTTCGACAGCGGCGCGAGTTCATGACCAAACAAGAGTAAACAGCGCATCCCTTCTTTTGGAGCTGCGAGCAGCGCCATACGTGATCTTCGCCAACCACTTGCGTATGTCTGTCCCTCGCCAGTCTGGCTACGTGCAAAATGCTACGTCTGCCAAACAAACCGGGAAATCCCTTTTTGATCCGAAGAATCTGCTTTCCATACTTCGTGAACTCTTGTGCAACCAAGCTTACTATTGGTATACTGCGGTTCTCGTCCCTATTGGGGGTGCATGTCTTACGCAGCTAATTAGATATGTCTCCTGTAAGTTCTTGTCTCTTGAGCTACGCGTTACGACATCTTCATCGCGCAGATACACACATGTCTGTACTTTAGTAGAGGCTGGGATCCTGCCTAATACATGTCTCAGATCGAAGTGTACAATTCTGGCGAACGAAAGTACTCTCTCATTCGAGGCCCGAGTGGTCCACTGGTGTGCGTATTTCCTCCTCTTCAAAAAGAATCCTTATCATGAGTCTGACATTTCATTTGGAGATATCCCGCGGGCCACGTTCTAATACATCGGCTGCTGTATTACCTGACGGATGGCGGGAAGAACCAGAGACTTTTTCAGCAGATATACGCGAGTATTTATACCGCAACATCGGTTCCTTTGTATGGCACTGTTCAATCTGGTTGGTGTGCCAAACTGGCTCTTGCCAGTCGTCGCACTAAGCAAACGGCTTCACTTGATATACGTGCTTTGCATCTTCAATGACTATACAGGTATGACAGCACAACTGCTTGTTCCCATTATTTTCACGGGTCCGGAGCAGTGTCTCATATTGCTTCATCTTCCCGGGATATTCCTTATTCTGGTGAAAGATGCTAGGATTTTACACACCCTTGGATACATTGCGACGGCCCTTGCTGTACAAATAGTTGTGGCCAAACCCTTCTAGAAGTTGAACGGCATGATATCCAGGGAATAGGTATCACATGCCTTTGGTCTCTCCTGCGTGTTCCTCTCTTAATATATACATGGTACGCAAACGATGCAGACGCCATATTGGCCTTTAAGCGCGCTCTAAGAGGACTGAGTGGGGACGAGCCTTCGCAAATCTTCATGGAACGGTACGCTTGTCCTGACTCAATGAGCAGATTCTCGTTGGTCCATGGGACAGAAATTGTTATGATTCTCTTTGACAGCGAGTCCAACTGACGTAATATTTTCTCCGTCCCTGCGCTACAAGTCCTATTCCTGGTATGCGCAATAAATTTCTGACCTCTTTCGTTGTGCTCCTGCCATCTCACCTCCCGTTATTAATTGGAGTCTGGCTAGGATGTCTCTCTGAAGGGGCAAACATCCTCCATCCAACTTGGATCTGTACAAGCAGGGGAAGTCCCTATATCTTCGCTTCGCGGTTTATCAAAGAGTGCTTGCTATGTTATGCCGACACCATCCTTGACTGTAAACATTATGTCCCGTACGAGTCTCGACAAATTGTGGTCGGCAGGCCCACACACTCCCCCTCCTATCAACGTGCCTCATCATACAATCTGTGTCATTTATTTGCCTTCACAACACTCCGGGGTGTGTTGTCATCGCACTCTCCGACACCAGTGGCATGCCTTCACTCAACTTCCTATCATATCTGTATTTCCCCATTACGACAATGTCCTATTTCTAGTCCTTATCCGGTGTCCTTCAGTTCTGTGACTCTAAGTGCCGCCGCGCCCAGTGACTGCGCAATTGACGAACTCAATATCGCTTTTGTAATTTGACGGGTGCCAGAGCAATTAATGCCATAATAAGGTGCCTCAGTCTCAGAGCCACGCATTTCACTGTGGTGCACTGCCATCGCTAAATTAGCCCAAACCGCGCGCCTATCAGCAGCTTGGGATGAATCTCTAACTATATAAGAAGCCGTGGGTGGAGAGTCAATCTATTTACCCTCTGACCCCTGCTTTGGCACTCGCACTATGGACCGCAGAAAACGACGACCCTCTACCGATGGGCCGGAACCTCACCCACCAAAGCGGCGTTCCCCTATGGCACCCGACGATAATCAACAATCATCCGCCCCATCTTCATTACTTGACCCTTCCCAGACCCATCCTGCTAACCCGCTGACCCTCCAAACCGGCGACAATAGTCTTCATGATTGGCACAGTGGAGCGTATGTCGTGGCTCACGGAACCGCAACTAGTTCTGGTGATTCTTACCCCCTAAGCAGTGTGACGATGCTGCCTGGGCTATCTTACAGTCATCCGCACCTGCACTCCTTCCCTCCATCGCATCAGGTCCTTCCCGCTGACCCCCAGGCTCTCCAAAGCTGCGACATTCCTCATGATTGGCGCAGCAGGTCAGTTGAACCTTATCTCGGGGTTCCTGCGCCCGCGCCCGCTTTTGGTCCTTCCGGTGATCATTGGCCTTTCCCAATCCCCGAGCTTGAGCTACCTGACATATATGAGAGTGATTCGCAATCACACGCTTTGGTCTCATCGCTTGACATCTATCCCATCAGCTCACAAACCCCCTACGAAGGTAGTCGCCCTGATCGGTGGGATGGATCGATGGAATCTCATCCCGAAATTTCCCAGATTGTGGCACCCTGGTCACCTTCTGGCGGTCTCCGATCGCTCGCGCCCGATATGAGGACCTGGCGGTCAAATGTCAATAGTATCAGCCAATCGAGCACGCCTGTCCTTGGATCCTCTGTCCCCACTACGCCTGCATCGTCGATTCCTGCGCATTCGGACCAATTCCTATATCCCCCTTCGGCGCCATCACTCTCCGAAACTGCTTGCGCAAATCCTGACCCTTGGGCCCCATACGGCAATAGTGAAAGCGCCCGCACACAACTGGAACATGCTATGAACTTATTTGTACCCCCTGTGTCAGAACCGACTACATCATCGTCGGCTGGCCCGTCGGAGGGCAAAAAGGAAAGCATCATTAGCGCCACTAGACTCATTCTCCAAACCGCATCCTCCGCTCTCAAATTCTCGCCTGTCCCGTTCCTCCCTAACATTCCGGACTCACTTCTCATGCTACTTCAGGTTTACGAGGTTCGAATATGGTTTTCACAGTTAATGATGATGTGTCCCTCACTTTTGCTTCACTCACGCAGAACGTCAGCAGTAACAACAAAGCTCTCAAATGGCTGAATGATGATGTGCAAAGTGCGTGTAGCACCATGTTACGGCCACTCCAACTGTGGATGGGACCGATACCTCCCGAAGTCATTTTTCTAGTGAAGGAATTACACTTGTATGTGAACGCCGTTCCGACCTTCCATTGAGATCTCAAACACTTTTGACAGGGCTCTGGAAGGCCAGGTCCAGAGGATCAAGTCACTCCAGAGTCAGAATCGAAACCTCTTCAAGAAAATATTCAATGCGGGCCTGTTAGCGCAAAGCATAACCGACGTGAGGACAAGTATCAGTGTAGCACTCTCCCGGTTTGCGGTGCATAAGATTTGAATTCATGCTGCTATACTTTGACTAATAAAGTGGGCCCTGTAGATGGTAGCAACAACTTTGAACCTTCTCAATACGATTCAAGTGTCGGTGGACTGTTTGTCCTTTTTTGTTTCGATTTAGGCTTTCTAGCTCAACGCCCATTTTCAGATGGGCTTTCAAAACTGCCCAAAGCGGATGCTGAGTGGCACCGCGTGAAGAGCAAGTCAGAATGCCTCGAAACCACACGGGACAAAATTCGCGACTCAATTTTCGATCACCTAAGAACCGATTTGTCTGGCTGCGTGGTTCACCTGGGACCGGGAAAACCGCGATATCTATGAGCGTGGCTTCCACTCTCGATAACCAGGGCACCCTCGCAGCGTCCTTCTTCTGGGATAAGAACCAACAGGGAACAGGACTCGATTCGATTGAGCGCTTCCCCTCCACCCTTGCCCGACAGCTTGCGGAATTCAATGCCGAATATAAGTGCTTGCTTATCAGGCAACTTCGGGAGCCCGCTTCATTCAGCAGGTTCCGTGGTTCTGCTGCAGAGAAGGACATGAAAGCTTGGATTATCAACCCAATGGCTGGACTCAGGGATGCACTGTCTTCAGGGAATGATCGCCCTGTGATCGTATTGGATGGACTTGACGAGTGTGGTGATCCAGAAGTACTTGAATCCTTGATGAGGCTCGTTCTTCTGCTGGATGAGCTGCCTTCAACATTTGCCATACTCGTCAGTTGTCGCCCGGAACCACAAGTGATTTCTGCTTGGGACCAAGCCAAATCGCATCTCTTGATTGCTCATGAAGATATGGATCTGATTGCGGAAGACGAGAATTTCCACACGATCCATTGTATGGTTGTGGATGGGCTTCAACGTTGTATCATGGACTCCCCATGGAAACCGACCGAGAAGGACCTCGATGGTTTTGCTTCAGCTTGCCGTGGCTTACCCATCATCGCCTCAACCAGAATACGTGATGTGCACTTTCAGACTCAGAGCGGCTCCACGCTAGAATCTGAGTTTGATTACTATCTCAATCTCACGGATGCACCTCGGGATCTGAACTCAGAGTACTTGCGAATAATGCGCCGAGCTTATTTACGCCAGCATCGCGAAATGAATTCACGTATTGCGGAGAAATACCGTGAAGTTGTTGGGATGATGATTGCTGCACGGAGGGGACTCAGCGTGTGTGATATATCACAGCTCCTGGGAACATTTACAGAGCATGAGGTCCACTCAACACTCAAGCCCATCAGCTCCATAGTTAGTCTGCCTTCGAAGAACAACAAAGCTATCAAATTCTACCACGCAACGGTGAAGGAATTCATCACAGGGATTCCGCTCGGCAAGGAAGAGGACAAAGTGTTCTTTATTAGCGACAAAAAAGGATATTCATTTGGGTTGCGACTCCTTCAACTTGTGAATGGTGCCATTCAGAGGAATGAATGGGGTCTCCGAGACATCAAACGAGAGAAACAAGAGAAACGAAAGAAGCTACCCAATTACGTCGACTATGCATTTATGTACTTGTTCCGGCACTTGGACCCTTCACTCCTCTTTTCACAAGAGTCTAATGAATTGCAGAGAGAATTTGAACAATTCTGGACACAAAGCTTGGTTTCGTTCCTCACACTAGCATGTGTAGTGCTAGTGAAGAAGAGTGGTGAAATTATTCCTCGCAATTGGTCCAAGGTGAGGACCAAATGAATTGTATTCCGATTATTTCAATGACGTGATATCATTCTGCTTCACAGAATCACAAGTCAACATCTGTCATTTGTGCTGCCAACAGCCTCTTTAGACATAAGACTCTTTGGGATGTTTATCGAAATATCCTTCCATTCACTCCGATGTCATCGCCTGTTTGCGAGTTTTATGCTCATCTCTCTCCTGTTCGAGTCTTCAGTGTCTCCGGCGAGTTCGCCCGGGGTGGCTTTATCCCTTTAAGTGAGGATGCATGCAGGGCTCGAAAGGTGATGGAGGCGGAGCTGATTAAGTTGCCAAAGGTAGATGGCAATTATGAAGCCGAGTTTCTCAACGATAATGTTCGTAATGGTATTGTGACCTGTGCAGCGCTCTCAAGAGATGGCCATCACATTGCGCTTGGATTTGGAAGTGGTATCATCGAAATAGCCAACTTTGATAATCAGTGCACCATCTCTCGATTCCAAAGCAATCTTTCCTGTCCTCCTGTTTGGATCGAATTTATCCATGGTGGCAACATCCACATTGCTACTGAGGATACTCGTGGAAATGTTACCATTCTTGGCAATGGAACGCCTTCAGTGCAACTCGGCCCTCTCCCCTGCAGCCGTTACACTCCTGTTACTGCAGTGTTGGACAATGGCCCTTTCATCATACGAGTACCATGAAATGCTGAAGGCTGTTGGTACGAGAACACAGCAGTCTTACGAATTTCAGGCAACCCATCCATTCAGCTTCTCACACCTCCAACTCTGTCTCTGTGGTCCAATTCTGATGATTTGTCTCTTCCTCAACGTAACCTGCTTGGCTTCTCTCCTAGAGGCCAATATGTCTGTGCTGCAGATGAGCATGTCATCTTTGTCTGGTCAACACATTCAGGCAAGTTCATTGCTCAGTTTCAGAGTGCAAATTTCAGTGATGTGGTCATCAATACCGGCATTGTTCCATCTTGCTCCTTTTTTGCCCTGAATGCTACATTCCATCAGCCTGCCTTTCCTTTGATCTGGGAAGAGGGTACCCAGCCCGTTTCCAGGAATGACCTGGATGAATCCTGGCTGGAATACCCCTTTTATGACCTCTCACCAACCATGAAGGACATCTATTCTGAATGCGGTCGCATTTATTCCTCTGCAGCTGGAATGGCCCCTTTAATTTGCAATGCTGGCATCTGGTTCAATGGGAAACATGAACTTGACATCCCATATAATTACTGTGCAATCGAGCGACAGCTAGAACCCACTGATGATTGGAAAGTTTGGTATGGTGATCGAATGATATACAGCAATAGCTGGGGTCTTAAGGACCATTTTTACCTTCCTCAAGCCAGTAAAGATGGAACCCGATTTCTTATCCAGGGCAAGATGAAAGCCCCGATCATTGTTGATATCAGCAAGGTCATTCAATGCCCCAACTGATGCCCATAACTTCCTTTCCCTCAGCCACTGTCTTCAATTTGTGGTTGAGTAGGTCAAGGAATCATGTTGCTTTACCATGGCTGTTGTAGGTTGTATGTGGTGATGTCCACAGTGGGAAGTAACTGTAAGGTTGGTTGAGGTTCCGACCTTGGTGTTGACTCTTGCTATCCTCAAGCTGTCAGAAGTTAGGCAGTATAGAGCTTTATTTCGACAGGGGAGGAGAAGAGTGAAAACCTGTTTCACCCTTCCCCGCAATTTATATACATTGTTTACATTGAGAAATAAAGAGTAATAAACAATGAATAAAGAAAGTGTGCACAGCATGCATTACCACACATCCATTCCCTACAGTAACCCTGGTAGATGGTGTAGGGTTGTGTCATGACCCTGTGTTCCCCAGAGTCAGATGACCTCCCTGACCTTTTCCCATGCCCAAACACTCCCTGCATATCTGCTTGCTGCCCAACTACTCCCCACTATGTCTTAATGTTCCCTCCCCTAGTTGTTGTTGAATGACCTAGCAGTGCAGAGCACCATGACCTCTTGTTCCATGTTTTGCTGCACTCTTTTATCATGTGGCGAAGGTCATGGTGGACCTTCACTGTCTTAACCACATGCCTCTTTGTTTGTTTACCTCTTTCTTTTCTCCACCTGCAATCTCCACGAGATCTGGGGACTTACATACTTTCTATTCAGTTCCTTAGCACTTATATACAGCTTGTACCTATTGCTTGTACAGTAGTTCAAAATCAACTAGAATGTCCCCCTGTCAGGGGACATGCATGCTTGCACAGGTTGCTCTGATAACCTAGTTGTGATTAAAGCCAGGGGAAAGGAATGTCCCCATCTTAGAGTCAGCTACATATATACATGCAGAGTCTGTGTAAGGTGGGTGTCCTAGAACCCAGCTGTGAGTATCAAATATGTATGATTCACAGTGGGTAGGACGATAGTGACCTCCCTGGGTCACGTGACCCCCTACATACATGGACTGTGACCTGACACTCTCCCCCCTTGCGTTGCTTGTCAGCGCACACAAAGAGAAAGAGGGAAAGGGTACATGAAAAAGAGAGAAAAGAAAAAAAAGAAAAAACAATCTTTTCCATGACAATTTTATGTGGTAATTTACGAAATGGAGAAAGTAGAAAGTAAGAAAAAAGGAGTGTATTGGTAAGTGAGTGAAATGTTATGTGTATTGTTAAGAAAGTTTAAATAATAGAGTGGAGGCTAGAATAAATGAATGTTAGTTACCTCCGCAAATTTTGCGGGGTTCTCCCCCCTAGACTGGTGTCTAGGTGATAAAATAAAATAATGAGTAAAAATCCTTTGCCCTCAGGTAAAGGGTTCTCCCCCCTAGACAGATGTCTAGGTTTAAAAATGTGGTCTAGCCATATAAGGGTATGGCCAGAGGAACGATTGGCCTTGTGAGACCTGGCATCACTCCACCTGCTTCCTGATCTAGGAAGCGGTTCTACCCAGTATTGGGTAAGGTCACATCATCTGGAAGTCAGATGATGAATTTAACCTCCCTTGGGGGTGGTTTATCTGTTGGCTGGACAGGTGGATCACTATGGGTTTCCCCATAGTGAGTAGATGGTATAGTGGTATCCCTTTCAGATGATGAAAGGGAAAAAGTTGAAAAATTTCGGGGATTTTTCCCCAAGAGTAGGTTACAGAGAGTGTGATCTCTGTATCTCATGGATAGACCATGAGGTTTTTCCAGAGGAAAAACCGGTGTTGGCATTGCTTCGGCAATGGGTGACTTCCCAAAGGGTAATTGGCTAGACCACCTCCCACCACCTGATGAACCTGGCCCCAATTCTGGGTGGTTATCTTGTGGCCTGATGTGGTGCCGTTCCACCATATTTTGGGAAGGTCCCCTTGGTGACTTCCCAGAGGGTAATTGGCAAGACCACCTCCCACCACCAGATGAACCTGGCCCTAAATGCGGGTGGTCATCCTGTGGCCCGATGTGGTGCCGTTCCACCATATTCTGGGAGAGTCTCCTTGGCGATTTCCCAGAGGGTAATTGGCTAGACCACCTCCCACCACCTGATGAACCTGGCCCTGAGTGCGGGTGGTCATCCTGTGGCCCGATGAAAGGTTTGCTTACTATTTTGGGGATGGTATGTTCCATTCCCCCGTTCGCCTCAGGCCTCAGGTAGTCCGTCTAAATATAAGCTTTAATGTGCTGTATATTCAACGGGGTAGAGGTAAAAGGCTACCGGGCCTTTACAACTACTCCGAGGTATATATATGTAAATTACATATCTCGGCACAAATAAATAAAGAAATAACCACATCACTATAATGGGAATTATAGTGATGCAACATAATATAAATATCACTATAATCGGAATTATAGTGAAGTAAGGTTAATCCCTTACATCCTCCTCCCTTGCGATATTGAATCGCAGACAGGGTACAAGCATATGAAAGGGAAAGCAAGCATATTAAGCAAATATAACACTCTACATACGAAGAACGTATGCAAGCGGGGGTACACTCATTGCAGGAGGCTATAGTAGTAGTTTGTAGGCAAAGCCCACTTAGAGTTTCTCCTGGAACATATGTACCCAGCTCTCGACAACAGCATTGTCGACGATGAAGTAGCAAGTGTCAATATGACAAGCTAGAGTAACGGTTGAGTCACCGTCAAAAATCAAAAAAGGAAAGGAAAAGAACCAACAACGGCATTGTTGTTGATGAGAAAAGGCAGTGACACCTGAATTGGTCCGCTGCGGGATTGGGCACAAGTTTATAATGCCCACAAGTTTGCGGCATCATGGCTTCCACCCAGCAAGAGATGAAGCAGTCAACCTGAAGGTTGATACTCCAGTGACGGAAGTAACTCACCGAAGGTCAATGCCCCGGTGATGGCCAGTGATTCCAAAGGTCACTGAGGCCGCTCCTCCCTAGAGTGTTCTCTGGGAGTAAAATAATAGTTTGATATGAGTCAGCGCGATGCTGACCCACAAAGATAACCACTAAAGAGTGGCACGGGTTTGTTTCTCCTCCCTAGACAGTTGTCTGGGGGAGTAGTTGAAAATTCAACCTAGGAATCTAGGTCAAAAAAATAAGACAAAATTTCCGCCACACTTGAATGTGGGCCGGAGTTCTGAGCAGTGATCTGCTCCTCCCTAGATAGTCATCTAGGGGAGTAGAGAGGTCATTCTGTCCATATGAGTGACAGAATGGAAGCGCGGCCCATGAACTGGGCAGGACTGAGCATGTCTGATCATTCAGACACGGGTTTTTTGTTGGGGGTGGCTTGTCCATCGGTGGGACAGCTTGTTCACTATGAAGTGAACAATAGAGAGAAGCCCTTTCCTTAGAAAGGGCCAGCCTTCCAGATGGGAAGGCATGGGAAGGCAATAAGGAAATGAGCGCGGTGCAAAGAGGCACCGCGCATTTTGACGGCCTGGCACTCAACAGTGCCAGGAAAACACAGACCTTCCCTTGGAGGTGGGGTGTCTGTTGGCAAGACAAATCGTTCACTATGCAGTGAACGACAGAAGAGAACCCTTTTCCAGATGGAAAAGCAACAGAGAAATGAGCGCGGTACAAAGAAGCACCGCGCATTTTGGGGGCCCGGCACCCAATAATGCCGGGAACACACAGACTTTCCCAGAGGTGGAGTGTCTGTGGGCAGAACAGATCGTTCACTATGCAGTGAACGATAGATGAGAACCCTTTCCTTAGAAAGGGTTGGTCTCCCTTCCGCGGAAGGGGTGGAGAATAATGAATCACCAAAATCGCGATGTGGAACAGCATCGCGCATCTTGGTGACCTGGCACTTAACAGCGTCAGGAAAGCATCCCTCTTGGCCTGCAGAGGGCCAAGGAGGCGGTTCGGATTCGACTTCCTGCAGAGTGGAGGGAGTAGGTGCTGCTGGGTTGTCAAACCCAGGAATTTCCGAAGCGCTGGGCAGCTCTATGAGCTGGCACTTGGCAGCAGCTGAAGCGCTGCCGATCCCATCTATAACCATAATAGATGAGAACCCTTTCCTTAGAAAGGGTTGGTCTCCTTTCCATGGAAGGGGTAGGGAGTCATGAACCACCAGGTCCGTGGTCCGGAGCATCCTGGTGACCTGGCACTCAAAAGCGCCAGGAAAAACGCTCCTCTTGGCGTGAAGAGGGCCTCTGAGGCCCCTCGAATCCATCCTCCCTCAGATCAGGATGAGTAGGGGGTTGGGAGTGTGTAAGGAGTATCTGGGTTGTCAAACCCAGGAATTGCCGAAGCGCCCAGGTAGCTCTATGAGCTGGCACTTGGCAGCAGCTGAAGCGCTGCCGATCCCATCTAAAACCGATGGTAAACAAGTCGCTTGGGCCCTCACAATGTCGCTAGATCGACACTTGGCTCCCACTGGGGCAGGAGAGTCAATGAGACTTTTACACAGCGAAGCGCTGGGTGGCTCGGTGCGGTCACACTCTACAATATTAGAGGAATGGTTATTCCGCCCCAAACTGGGCGGAAGGGAAGTCTCAGCACGCTTTTCTAGTGTGCAAGTGAGTGGGGAGGGAAGTCAGGCCTGAGTGGCCACGGGTGGGTCAACTCGCGTTTTTGTCCGCGGTTCTAACTTTGTTGACGCGTTCACATAATACTCATGCGCTCTTGAAATAGGGAGAGCGGGCCCATGATGGTGAACGCGAGGGTGGCAGTAGGACAGACACCAAGATGCTGCAACAGGTTCAGCATCTCCTGAGATGGTACAACGCATATGAGACACGTTGCTGGGCCCTCACGGGCCCAGATCACCACTTCCAGATGGAGTGGTGTTGACTCCCACCATAGGACTGGAGGGAGGGCCAGCTGTGCAGGTGCGAGTCCGGAACTTCCTGGTTGTGAGCATCAGGAAGTGAGATCAAAGGTTCCGGTGTGAACCTTGATTGAATGTGCACGTCGTCAGGGACAACGATGCGTCGGTTGCCAAATGGGGTTCTGGCACCGGTGTCATGGTGGCTTCCCAGATCCTGAGATTGGGAGGGGTTGCCTCTACTCTGAGGCACAGCCTAGGTGAGCGTGCGTCTAGGAACGGCGCACGCGCGATTTGCGCGTGAGAACTAGGCGCAAATGCACGTTGTCGGGCTAGACAACGCGTGCATGATCAATGATGCGCGTTGTCAGGGTAGACAACGCGTGGGCTTCCACCCAGCAAGAGATGAAGCAGTCAACCTGAAGGTTGATACTCCAGTGACGGAAGTAACTCACCGAAGGTCAATGCCCCGGTGATGGCCAGTGATTCCACACCTGAAGGTTGATACTCCGGTGACACAAATAACTCACCGAAGGTCAATACCCCGGTGATGGCCAGTGATTCCAAAGGTCACTAAGGCCGCTCCTCCCTAGAGTGTTCTCTGGGAGTAAAATAATAGTTTGATATGAGTCAGCGCGATGATGTAAGGGATTAACCTTACTTCACTATAATTCCGATTATAGTGATATTTATATTATGTTGCATCGCTATAATTCCCATTATAGTGATGTGGTTATTTCTTTATTTATTTGTGCCGAGATATGTAATTTACATATATATACCTCGGAGTAGTTGTAAAGGCCCGGTAGCCTTTTACCTCTACCCCGTTGAATATACAGCACATTAAAGCTTATATTTAGACGGACTACCTGAGGCCTGAGGCGAACGGGGGAACGGAACGTACCGTCCCCAAAATAGTAAGCAAACCTTTCACTTTTTTAAGCTAGTTTCCTTTTACAATCTCGGCACCGTGACTGGTGACGGAACCCTGCTGTGTCCCACACGCGTTGTCTGCCCTGACAACGCGCATCATTGATCACGCACGCGTTGTCTAGCCCGACAACGCGCATTTGCGCCTAGTTCTCACGCGCAAATCACGCGTGCGCCGTTCCTAGACGCACGCTCACCTAGGCTGTGCCTCAGAGTAGAGGCAAACCTTCCCAATCTTAGGATCTGGGAAGCCACCATGATACCGGTGCCAGAACCCCATTTGGCAACCGACACATTGTTGTCCCTGACAACGCGCACATTCAATCAAGGTTCACACTGGAACCTTTGATCCCACTTCCTGATGCTCGCAACCAGGAAGTTCCAGACTCGCACCCACACAGCTGGCCTTTCCTCCAGTCCCATGGTGGGAGTTGACACCACTCCATCTGGAAGTGGTGACTTGGGCCCGCAAGGGCCCAACAACGCGTCATAATGCGTTGTACCATCTCAGGAGATGCTGAACCTGTCACAGCATCTCAATCCCACTTGGTGTCTGTCCTACTGCCACCCTCGCGTTCACCATCACGGGCCCGCTCTCCCTACTTTAAGAGCACACGAGTATTATATGGACGCGTTAACAAAGTTAGAACCGTGGACAAAAACGCGAGTTGACCCACCCGTGGCCACTCAGGCCCGACTTCCCTCCCCACTCACTTGCACACTGGAGAGGCATTCTAATACTTCCCTTCCGCTCAGTTTGGGACGGAATAACCATCTCCCTAGCGCTGTAAAGCATGAACACATGGAGCCACCCAGCGCTTTGCTGGGTAAAGTTCTCAATGACTCTCCTGCCCCAGTGGGAGCCGAGTGTTGATCTAGCGCTGTGCTGATGGCCCAAGCGACTGGTTTACCATCGGTTATAGATGGAATCAGCTGCGCTTCAGCTGCTGCCAAGTGCCAGCTCATAGAGCTGCCCAGCGCTTCGGTAATTCCTGGGTTTGACAACCCAGATACTCCTTACACACTCCCAACCCCCTACTCATCCTGATCTGAGGGAGGATGGATTCGAGGGGCCTCAGAGGCCCTCTTCACGCCAACAGGAGCGTTTTTCCTGGCACTTTTGAGTGCCAGGTCACCAGGATGCTCCGGACCACGGACCTGGTGGTTCATAATTCCCTACCCCTTCCGCGGAAAGGAGACCAACCCTTCCTAAGGAAAGGGTTCTCATCTATCGTGGTTATAGATGGAATCGGCAGCACTTCAGCTGCTGCCAAGTGCCAGCTCATAGAGCTGCCCAGCGCTTCGGAAATTCCTGGGTTTGACAACCCAGCAGCACCTACTCCCTCCACTCTGCAGGAAGTCGAATCCGAACCGCCTCCTTGGCCCTCTGCAGGCCAAGAGGGATGCTTTCCTGGCGCTGTTAAGTGCCAGGTCACCAAGATGCACGATGCTGTTCCACATCGCGATTTTGGTGATTCATTATTCTCCACCCCTTCCGCGGAAGGGAGACCAACCCTTTCTAAGGAAAGGGTTCTCATCTATCATTCACTGCATAGTGAACGATATGTTCTGCCCACAGACACTCCACTTCTGGGAATGTCTGTGTGTTCCCGGCATCAGTGGGTGCCGGGTCCCCAAAATGCGCGGTGCTTCTTTGTACCGCGCTCATTTCTCTGTTGCTTTTCCATCTGGAAAAGGGTTCTCTTCTGTCGTTCACTGCATAGTGAACGATCTGTCTTGCCAACAGACACTCCACCTCCAAGGGAAGGTCTGTGTTTTCCTGGCGCTGTTGAGTGCCAGGTCATCAAAATGCGCGGTGCCTCTCTGCACCGCGCTCATTTCCTTATTGCCTTCCCATCTGGAAGGCTGGCCCTTTCTAAAAAAAGGGATTCTCTCTATTGTTTACTTCATAGTGAACAAGCTGTCCCACCAACGGACAAGCCGCCCCCAACAAAAAACCCATGTCTGAATGATCAGACATGCTCAGTCCTGCCCATTTCATGGGCTGCGCTTCCATTCTGTCACTCATATGGACAGAATGACCTCTCTACTCCCCTAGATGACTATCTAGGGAGGAGCAGATCACTGCTCAGAACTCCAGCCCACATTCAAGTGTGGCGGAAATTTTGTCTTATTTTTTTAACCTAGATTCCTAGGTTGAATTTTCAACTACTCCCCCAGACAACTGTCTAGGGAGGAGAAACAAACCCGTGCCGCTCTTTAGTGGATATTTTTGTGGGTCAGCATCGCGCTGACTCATTATTATCTTACTCCCCAGACAACACTCTAGGGAGGAGCGGCCTCAGTGACCTTTGGAATCACTGGCCATCACCAAGGTATTGACCTTCGGTGAGTTACCTGTGTCACCGGAGTATCAACCTTTGGGTTTGGACTCACTGACTATCACCAGGGTATAACCTTCGGTGAGTTACTTCTGTCACTGGAGTATCAACCTTCGGGTTGACTGCTTCATCTCTTGCTGGTGGAAGCCATGATGCCGCAAACTTGTGGGCATTATAAACTCAACTGCACAGTATGTGCCCAATCCCGCAGCGGACCAATTCAGGTGTCACTGCCTTTTCTCATCAACAACAATGCCGTTGTTGGTTCTTTTCCTTTCCCTTTTTGATTTTCGACGGTGACTCAACCGTTAGTCTAGCTTGTCATATTGACACTTGCTACTTCATCATCGACAATGCTGTTGTCGAGAGCTGGGTACATATGTTCCAGGAGAAACTCTAAGTGGGCTTTGCCTACAAACTACTACTATAGCCTCCTGCAATGAGTGTACCCCCGCTTGCATACATTCTTCGTATGTAGAGTGTTATATTTCCTTAATATGCTTGCTTTCCCTTTCATATGCTTGTACCCTGTCTGCGATTCAATATCGCAAGGGAGGAGGATGTAAGGGATTAACCTTACTTCACTATAATTCCGATTATAGTGATATTTATATTATGTTGCATCGCTATAATTCCCATTATAGTGATGTGGTTATTTCTTTATTTATTTGTGCCGAGATATGTAATTTACATATATATACCTCGGAGTAGTTGTAAAGGCCCGGTAGCCTTTTACCTCTACCCCGTTGAATATACAGCTCATTAAAGCTTATGTTTAGACGGACCTACTGAGGCCTGAGGTGAACGGGGGAACGGAACGTACCGTCCCCAAAATAGTAAGCAAACCTTTCACTTTTTTAAGCTAGTTTCCTTTTACAATCTCGGCACCGTGACTGGTGACGGAACTGAAAGGTTATCTTACTAGTTTGGGGACGGTAATGTTCCGTTCCCCCGTTCGCCTCAGGCCTCAGTAATCCGTCTAAGTATACGCTTGATTTGGCTGTATATTGACGGGGTAGAAGTAAAGGCTAATCTGCCTTTTACAGCTACCCCGAGGGTTTATATACAATCTTATACATTCTCGGCACAAATAAATAGAGAAGCTTCCGCGACGCTAAATTAGCGTCGCAACATAATTATTACACAACACAACATCAACTGATGTTGTGGGCGGAATATAGACATGGGCCGGGGCCTCACATCCTCCTCCCTTGCGATACTAGATCGCAGACAGGGTACTAGCATATATACACAAGGGGAAAGCAAGCATTTTTAAAGAAATAAAAAACGTTCTACATACGAAGAATGTATGCAAACGGGGGCACACTCATTGCAGGAGGCTATAATAGTATTTTGTAGGCGAAGCCCACTTAGAGTTTCTCCTGGAACATATGCACCCAGATCTCGACGACAGTGTTGTCGACGATGGAACGACTTTCTCGTCGTTGTGAGTTTATTAAATACCATCGTCCACCGTGACGATGTTGACAGTGTAGGTCGTCGACGGCAGAGTTGTCGCCGACGAGAAAATGAATAATCAACGACGATTGCGTTGACGAAGGACGAAGGGTACAGAATAGACAATCAACGACAGCATTGTCGTTGACGAAGGTAAGAGATTATTGATCAACGACGGCCTTGTCGTTGACGAAAGTGGGTAATCAACGACGGCATTGTCGTTGACGAAGGTATGGATGAGGGGGGGTCAGTTCCTCATTCGTTTACGCGGCGCTGACCCGGACGGGCCAGAGCCGGATGGGCGATTCGACGTAGTCCTACGAGTCGTCGTGGACCTAGCCGCGTCGACAGCGACATCGTCACTCAGATAGTTGTCGTCGTAGTGACGAGTCTCGACATCAGCGTCGTTCATGGACGAATCCTCGTCTTGACGACGGTGCGAATAATGGACATGGTGCGCGGGATGGCCACGTCCATGAGAAGAGGGAGCACGCCCTCGCACTGGTGGTGCGTGGGCGGATTCGTACACCGACGAGTGTGCATACGTCGGAGGGGGGTATTGCGGCGGAGGTGGGGCGTTTGAATACGCCACAGGGTGTGGGCTCGCGTACATCATAGGCGGGTTTGAGTACGATGTTGGGGGAGGGTTCGAGTACATAAGTGCTCGTTCCTGGCGTTGAATTTTACGACGCTCACGAGCGTCGTCAGTCATTGGTTTTATCCATCGACACGCGAGGATGTACATCCGTGCAATACGAGCCGGGGGGTACTGGTCGGGAAGTCTTTTCGCCTCCGTCTCAATGTCGTCGCGCGACATACGCATTCGTGAGGCGCGGTTGTTCGTAGCCACCCTGTACCAATCGGTACAGGTGTCGACGTCCTCTTGCGAGGGCTTGCCCGTCTTGAACGACCAGGCAAGATGGTACATTGTAGCATAGAACCTCACACCCTCTTCGGTGTGTATGTAGTTACGAACCAACTCGAACCACTTAGGTTCTTTGTCGCGGACGAGCGCAGCCGCGTCTGGGAATTCGATTCTATCGACATGGTCGATGTCGTAGAAGCGGGTAGGAAGGGCCACCGATCGACAATATGTCGGTGGGGGTAGGGGTTCGCCATGCACTTCAGTGAGTTTGGCGTCGTAGTACTCGTAGTAATGGTAGCCGGGTGGACGGTTCGCGACGAATTCTTCGAACGGGGCATCAGGGTCGACGACCCATTCGCCTTCCATCTCGTCATCGTCGGACGTGGGGGCCCATCTCTTGGAAGAGGTGGTTTTCTTTGACGGCGCAGACTTGGCCGACGCAGGATCCACCGGGCCAACCCCGGGGATAACGATGGTTTGGGGAACAGTGGGCCGTGACGACGAGGGAGCAGAAGATGTGATCGGGGCGGGTTTGGGAGATGCAGGGCGTCCCCTCGCCGTGCGCGCGACTCTAAAGACGTCCTCGTTGAGTTCGTCGTTGGCCTTTCGGAGGGATTCGACCCGTCGATGAAGACGGTCGTTTTCAGAACGCAGGTCGTCGGCCTCGTTCTGCAGCATCTCATACTTGTTCCTGAGCTCATCGAGCTCATCACTCCTACGTTCTTCTTCGAACGTAGTCTCTTTGCATTTCTCGAGTTTCTTCTCGATACGGGCCCACACGACTTCTGTAATCATTTCGAGTTGATCGAGCCCTGTCTGCGTGGAACGCGGCAGGTGGGGGTATTTCTCACTCGCGCTTACGCGAGTGGGCAGGACCAAATGGTCCTGTTTTGGGGTTAAAACGCCCGTGCTGGGCGTTCCAGGGGTGACAGTCTGAGCGACTGTGGAGTTGTCGTCCATTGACGACATGGCAGCATCCGTGATGGGACTTACAGGTGGGGAGTTTGGACTGGAGTCTACGAGGGCCTCCTTGATGGGGGAAAGGTCGAGGGAGGAATCAGCGAGGGGGGATTCAGTCGCGTTCATTTGAGCGATTTCAAATTTGATGGTAGGAAGCAGGAATTGATCCCGCTTTCGTCGCATTTATCCGATATTATTCGGATATTCCCGGACTTGCCAGTTTAGGCAACTCATGGCTTCAACGCCATAGTTGGCCGTGATAAGGCATTGATATCCGCTGGTATCGGACCGGTAGGCGACGTTCACGCCGTGGTCGTGATGGTCCGCTGGATCTATTGTCCGGCGTCTGATCCCGTCGTTGACGGTTCAGTTCCTCGACGTTCTCTACCCCTTGTACTGTTAGGTAGTCATCCAACGCAATTAGATCGTTTACGTTGGCCAAGGGTTCCCAAGTAAGGTCACCAAGTCCCCATCGGACACGGAACCATAAAGACTTATCGTCGTCCCATCAATGGTCGACGATTTCCTTAACCTGGTATTCCCGTTCTGGGTCGTCGCCAAAGTCGTAAAACACTTCTACGGCGCGCCCAGGGAACAGCACAGAATCATTCGGCTCATGAGGTGCGAGCCGTGAGACGTGGAACTTCGCAAAGATATTTCTTTGCGTCAACACTGGGGGAAGCCTGAGGACGTAGTTTGATGAGTCCTCAAATACCTCCAGTATTTCGTAGGGGCCAATATAAGTTGGCAACAACTTATGCGCCCTCCCCTTGGGGAGGTTCAGATCTTTCGTTGAAAGATATGCGTAGTCCCCTTTCTTCAGTTTTGGGGAATCAGGGCGCCGATGTCGGTTCGCCTGGATAGCCTGTTCTACACGACTCTTAATAATAGCGTCGTGAGCGGCCTGGATGTTGTCCAGGGCCCGCTGGGCAAAGGATTTCACCCCCGGCAATTCGGATGACGGCAGAGACACGGTCATTTGTGGGAGGTATCCGTATACCAACTCAAACGGGGCGAATCCCGTTGATTTGTTCGCACTTGAGTTCAATGCGAATTCTACCATGGGTATATGCACGGCCCAATCTCGCTGATCGGGTCGGACGAATGACCGAAGGATCTGGACCACCGTCTGGATCGCTCGTTCTGCTTGGCCATCCCCTTGAGGATGGAATGCGGTAGTTAACTTGAGTTTAACACCCATGAGTCGGTGTAACTCAGTCCAAAATTGAGACGTAAACTTCGTGTCACGGTCTGACACGATGGATGTTGGCATGCTGTGCAAGCGCACGACATGTTGCAGGAACAGATGCGCCAGTTCAATAGTCTTGACCTGGGTCGTCACAGGTACTAGGTGAACCTGGCACGTTAGTCGGCACAGAACTACCCAGAGGTAGTTATAACTCAGGCTCGTCGGGAATGGTCCGACGAAATCCATGGCGATTGACTCCCAAGGTTTCTCAGGGACCGGGAGCTGGTGAAGCAGTCCCGGATATCTGAGTTTGCTTTTCTTGGTCGTCTGGCACGTCCCGCAGGACGTGCAGAATTTCTCGATGTCTTTTGACATCGAAGACCACCAGTAGTGTTTGCGTATGTACTCGAGCGTCTTCTTGGCGCCGAGGTGACCAAGGATGCGGTGTGCGTGCTCGATCGCGATGCCCGTTATCCTCTCCCCTTTATGAATAGATTCAGGGAGGACAAGTCGTGGCTCGCCTGAATCATTCAGACGGAAAATTAGACCATCGACGATCGAGAACCTAGGGAAATCCCCAGGTTTTGCCAGGATCCCTCTCCAAGCATTGTGTTTGGAGTAGCCGTCTTTCACACTTGCGATGAAAGCTTTGTCCTCTACATGAGGACGTAGCTCTGCCAATGGCGGCAGTACATCTTCGAGGGAAAGCTCCCTCCTCCCTTGACGATCGTCAGGGGGATCGAGCACGGATGCCTCGAGATCTCGTGGCTCCTGAGCGTCTCCGATAGAGTGGGACGCACCCAGCCGTATGCACTGCAGTCTCAACCTGTGCAGGTGTAATAATTCCCGTGCTTCCTCAGCACGCGCCAAGGGCAGATCGTCGCCCTCTTTATCAATTCGTATATCTGCGGATACGTAATCGTCGTAGTGGACATCCTCGTCTGACGAGGACTCATAGTATCGCGACAGGGCGTCAGCCACTTTGTTTGTGTGGCCTTGTACATACACGATGTCACAATTGAAACCGTGAAAGAAATTCTGCCAACGAATGTGACGCGGCGCAGTGTGATTCTTCTCTTTGAAGTAAGTAAGCGCCTTGTGGTCAGTGACCACAGTGAATTTCCGCCCACCAGTCAGCTCGTCGAGCCATTTGGTGAGCACTTCCAGAACGCCTAGAGCTTCTAGCTCATAGGCGAAATACGCCCGTTGAGTCGGGGTGAACTTCTTAGACATAAACGCAGCAGGGTTAGAGGTTTGCCATTCTGCACCCTGTGCGAGCACGGCCCCGACGCCAGCGGGGCAGGCGTCGGTGATCACCCAGACACGGTACTTGTTTTGGTCTTCTGAATCCGGTATATCCCAGATTATGGGCTTTAGAATCGGCGTCTTGCACGCGATTATTTTGATCTGCGCGAAACATTTTTCGTGTAGGGCGCTCCAGCGGAACGGCATATGGCTGGTGCATATGGATTGCAACGGTCCAGTGTATGCACTGACGTTGGGTAGGAATTTCGCTAGGTACTCAATGAGCCCTAGGAATCGCAGTGTGGTTCTCTGGCGTTCGCCAGTTCCTTATTTTCTCTAGTTTGTCGGAATCTGCGTGGATTCCGTTTGAGTCCACTTTACACCCCAGTATGTCGAGTACAGGGGCGAATGGCTCAAATTTTCTTGGGCTTACATAGAGCTTCTCGTCCCTTAGACGAGTATATATCCACAAGAATTTCTCGTTGTGTTGCTTCACTGACGTAGTTCCAGTGAAGATGTCGTCGAACCATACGTGGATGGCTCGACCGATTTGGTCCCTTAGGATCCAAGTCAAAACGCGCTGGAACGTGGAAGGGCCGTTACAGTCCCCTTGTTGCAGCACGTTCGATATGAAAGTACCGTACGGGGTACTCATCCCCGTGTATTGTACGCAGTCCAGTTCGATACGAATCTGTTCGTACGCGTCTGTCATATCGATCTTTGATCGATAAGTTACCCGAGCCATACTATCCATGATGAAACGCATGTCAGGCATGGGCGTGACATCGAGAATGGAGTTCGCGTTGCGATTTCTCGCATCGATTACAGTCCGTAAAGAACCGTCCTTCTTTGCAAGACAAAGAAGTGGAGCCGCCGTTGCGACCGCCTTGCGTTCCCACCATTGGGCTCGCTCATAACGAGCGATCTTTTCTCGAAGCTGCGGTTCGAGAGCCTGAGGGCACGTAGCCCTTCTTTCTATATATTTTTTATTCGGATCAATCAAGTTGATCCGGTGGTTAACCTCCCTGAACGGAGGTAGGACCTCAGGGGCTGGCGCCATGACGTCTTTGAAACGTTCACGCCACCAATTCCTGAGTGGCACGAATTCAGGGTCTGTCATTGGCAGACCTTCTAAATGGGAACAGTCGGGAAGCCTGAGATCTTTCGATCTCGGGCTTGGCCAGTGATTGGGCCACTGGGAGGTATCCGCGTCTTTTTGAGCGGAGATGGCAAGGATGCGTGGCGAAGGGTTTCCAGCCTTTGCCGTATTGCGTCATGCCGTCTGTTTAGATGGCAGTTCGGATCTCTGTCTCATATGCGTTGTACCATCTCAGGAGATGCTGAACCTGTTGCAGCATCTTGGTGTCTGTCCTACTGCCACCCTCGCGTTCACCATCATGGGCCCGCTCTCCCTATTTCAAGAGCGCATGAGTATTATGTGAACGCGTCAACAAAGTTAGAACTGCGGACAAAAACGCGAGTTGACCCACCCGTGGCCACTCAGGCCTGACTTCCCTCCCCACTCACTTGCACACTAGAAAAGCGTGCTGAGACTTCCCTTCCGCCCAGTTTGGGGCGGAATAACCATTCCTCTAATATTGTAGAGTGTGACCGCACCGAGCCACCCAGCGCTTCGCTGTGTAAAAGTCTCATTGACTCTCCTGCCCCAGTGGGAGCCAAGTGTCGATCTAGCGACATTGTGAGGGCCCAAGCGACTTGTTTACCATCGGTTTTAGATGGGATCGGCAGCGCTTCAGCTGCTGCCAAGTGCCAGCTCATAGAGCTACCTGGGCGCTTCGGCAATTCCTGGGTTTGACAACCCAGATACTCCTTACACACTCCCAACCCCCTACTCATCCTGATCTGAGGGAGGATGGATTCGAGGGGCCTCAGAGGCCCTCTTCACGCCAAGAGGAGCGTTTTTCCTGGCGCTTTTGAGTGCCAGGTCACCAGGATGCTCCGGACCACGGACCTGGTGGTTCATGACTCCCTACCCCTTCCATGGAAAGGAGACCAACCCTTTCTAAGGAAAGGGTTCTCATCTATTATGGTTATAGATGGGATCGGCAGCGCTTCAGCTGCTGCCAAGTGCCAGCTCATAGAGCTGCCCAGCGCTTCGGAAATTCCTGGGTTTGACAACCCAGCAGCACCTACTCCCTCCACTCTGCAGGAAGTCGAATCCGAACCGCCTCCTTGGCCCTCTGCAGGCCAAGAGGGATGCTTTCCTGACGCTGTTAAGTGCCAGGTCACCAAGATGCGCGATGCTGTTCCACATCGCGATTTTGGTGATTCATTATTCTCCACCCCTTCCGCGGAAGGGAGACCAACCCTTTCTAAGGAAAGGGTTCTCATCTATCGTTCACTGCATAGTGAACGATCTGTTCTGCCCACAGACACTCCACCTCTGGGAAAGTCTGTGTGTTCCCGGCATTATTGGGTGCCGGGCCCCCAAAATGCGCGGTGCTTCTTTGTACCGCGCTCATTTCTCTGTTGCTTTTCCATCTGGAAAAGGGTTCTCTTCTGTCGTTCACTGCATAGTGAACGATTTGTCTTGCCAACAGACACCCCACCTCCAAGGGAAGGTCTGTGTTTTCCTGGCACTGTTGAGTGCCAGGCCGTCAAAATGCGCGGTGCCTCTTTGCACCGCGCTCATTTCCTTATTGCCTTCCCATGCCTTCCCATCTGGAAGGCTGGCCCTTTCTAAGGAAAGGGCTTCTCTCTATTGTTCACTTCATAGTGAACAAGCTGTCCCACCGATGGACAAGCCACCCCCAACAAAAAACCCGTGTCTGAATGATCAGACATGCTCAGTCCTGCCCAGTTCATGGGCCGCGCTTCCATTCTGTCACTCATATGGACAGAATGACCTCTCTACTCCCCTAGATGACTATCTAGGGAGGAGCAGATCACTGCTCAGAACTCCGGCCCACATTCAAGTGTGGCGGAAATTTTGTCTTATTTTTTTGACCTAGATTCCTAGGTTGAATTTTCAACTACTCCCCCAGACAACTGTCTAGGGAGGAGAAACAAACCCATGCCACTCTTTAGTGGTTATCTTTGTGGGTCAGCATCGCGCTGACTCATATCAAAATAGTATTTTACTCCCAGAGAACACTCTAGGGAGGAGCGGCCTCAGTGACCTTTGGAATCACTGGCCATCACCGGGGTATTGACCTTCAGTGAGTGATTTGTGTCACCGGAGTATCAACCTTCAGGTGTGGAATCACTGGCCATCACCGGGGCATTGACCTTCGGTGAGTTACTTCCGTCACTGGAGTATCAACCTTCAGGTTGACTGCTTCATCTCTTGCTGGGTGGAAGCCATGATGCCGCAAACTTGTGGGCATTATAAACTTGTGCCCAATCCCGCAGCGGACCAATTCAGGTGTGCTTCATCTCTTGCTGGGTGGAAGCCATGATGCCGCAAACTTGTGGGCATTATAAACTTGTGCCCAATCCCGCAGCGGACCAATTCAGGTGTGCTTCATCTCTTGCTGGGTGGAAGCCATGATGCCGCAAACTTGTGGGCATTATAAACTTGTGCCCAATCCCGCAGCGGACCAATTCAGGTGTCACTGCCTTTTCTCATCAACAACAATGCCGTTGTTGGTTCTTTTCCTTTCCTTTTTTGATTTTTGACGGTGACTCAACCGTTACTCTAGCTTGTCATATTGACACTTGCTACTTCATCGTCGACAATGCTGTTGTCGAGAGCTGGGTACATATGTTCCAGGAGAAACTCTAAGTGGGCTTTGCCTACAAACTACTACTATAGCCTCCTGCAATGAGTGTACCCCCGCTTGCATACGTTCTTCGTATACGCACGCGTTGTCTAGCCCGACAACGCGCATTTGCGCCTAGTTCTCACGCGCAAATCGCGCGTGCGCCGTTCCTAGACGCACGCTCACCTAGGCTGTGCCTCAGAGTAGAGGCAACCCCTCCCAATCTCAGGATCTGGGAAGCTACCACGACACCGGTGCCAGAACCCCATTTGGCAACCCATGCATCGTTGTCCCTGACAACGCGCACATTCAATCAAGGTTCACACCGGAACCTTTGATCTCACTTCCTGATGCTCACAACCAGGAAGTTCCGGACTCGCACCCACACAGCTGGCCCTCCCTCCAGTCCCATGGTGGGAGTCAACACCACTCCATCTGGAAGTGGTGATCTGGGCCCATGAGGGCCCAGCGACGCGTCTCATACGTGTTGTACCATCTCAGGAGATGCTGAACCTGTTGCAGCATCTCAATCTCACCTGGTGTCTGTCCTACTGCCACCCTCGCGTTCACCATCACGGGCCCGCTCTCCCTATTTCAAGAGCACATGAGTATTATGTGAACGCGTCAACAAAGTTAGAACCGCGGACAAAAACGCGAGTTGACCCACCCATGGCCACTCAGGCCCGACTTCCCTCCCCACTCACTTGCACACTGGAGAGGCATTTTAAGACTTTCTTTCCACCCAGTTTGGGATGGAATAACCATTCCTCTAATGCTGTAGAGTGTGACGGCACCGAGCCACCCAGCGCTTCGCTGTGTGGAAGTCTCATTGACTCTCCTGCCCCAGTGGGAGCCAAATGTCGATCTAGCGTCGTACTGGAGGCCCAAACGACTAGTTTACCATCGGTTTTAGATGGAATCGGCAGCGCTTCAGCTGCTGCCGAGTGCCAGCTCATAGAGCTGCCCAGCGCTTCGGCAATTCCTGGGTTGAACAACCCAGGAGCACCTACTCCTTCCACTCTGCAGGAAGTCGAATCCAAACCACCTCCTTGGCCCTCTGCAGGCCAAGAGGGACGCTTTCCTGGCGCTGTTAAATGCCAGGTCACCAAGATGCGCGCGATGCTGTTCTACATCGCGATTTTGGTGATTCATTACACTCTCCCCCTACTCATCCTGATCTGAGGGAGTATGGATTTGAAGGGCCTCAGAGGCCCTCTTCACACCAAGAGGAGCGTTTTCCTGGCGCTTTTGAGTGCCAGGTCACCAGGATGCTCCGGACCACGGACCTGGTGATGCATTGTTTTCTACCCCTTCCGCGGAAGGGAGGCCAACCCTTTCCAAAGAAAGGGTTCTCATCATCGTCCACTACATAGTGAACGATCTGTTCTACCCACAGACACTCCACTTCTAGGAAAGTCTGTGTGTTCCCGGCATTATTGGGTGCCGGGTCCCCAAAATGCGCAGTGCTTCTTTGTACCGCGCTCATTTCTCTGTTGCTTTTCCATCTGGAAAAGGGTTCTCTTCTGTCGTTCACTGCATAGTGAACGATCTGTCTTGCCAACAGACACCCCACCTCCAAGGGAAGGTCTGTGTTTTCCTGGCACTGTTGAGTGCCAGGTCGTCAAAATGCGCGGTGCCTCTCTGCACCGCGCTCATTTCCTTATTGCCTTCCCATCTGGAAGGCTGGCCCTTTCTAAGGAAAGGGATTCTCTCCATTGTTCACTTCATAGTGAACAAGCTGTCCCACTGACGGACAGGCTGCCCCCAGCGAAAATCCGTGTCTGAATGATCAGACATGCTCATTCCTGCCCAGTTCATGGGCAGTGCCTCCATTCTGTCGCTCTTGTGGACAGAATAACTTCTTTACTCCCCTAGATGACTATCTAGGGAGGAGCAGGTCGCTGCTCAGACCTCTGGCCCACATTCAAGTGTGGCGGAAATTTTTTCTTATTTTTTAAAACCTAGATTCATAGGTTGAATTTTCAACTACTCCCCCAGACAACTGTCTAGGGAGGAGAAACAAACCCATGCCGCTCTTTAGTGGATATTTTTGCGGGTCAGCATCACGCTGACTCATTATTATCTTACTCCCCAGACAACACTCTAGGGAGGAGTGGCCTCAGTGACCTTTGGAATCACTGGCCATCACCGAGGTATTGACCTTGGTGAGTTACCTGTGTCACCGGAGTATCAACCTTCGGGTTTGGACTCACTGACTATCACCGGGGTATTAACCTTCGGTGAGTTACTTCCGTCACTGGAGTATCAACCTTCGGGTTGACTGCTTCATCTCTTGCTGGGTGGAAGCCATGATGCCGCAAACTTGTGGGCATTATAAAGTCAACTGCACAGTATGTGCCCAATCCCGCAGCGGACCAATTCAGGTGTCACTGCCTTTTCTCATCAACAACAATGCCGTTGTTGGTTCTTTTCCTTTCCTTTTTTGATTTTTGACGGTGACTCAACCGTTACTCTAGCTTGTCATATTGACACTTGCTACTTCATCGTCGACAATGCTGTTGTCGAGAGCTGGGTACATATGTTCCAGGAGAAACTCTAAGTGGGCTTTGCCTACAAACTACTACTATAGCCTCCTGCAATGAGTGTACCCCCGCTTGCATACATTCTTTGTATGTAGAGTGTTATATTTCCTTAATATGCTTGCTTTCCCTTTCATATGCTTGTACCCTGTCTGCGATTCAATATCGCAAGGGAGGAGGATGTAAGGGATTAACCTTACTTCACTATAATTCCGATTATAGTGATATTTATATTATGTTGCATCACTATAATTCCCATTATAGTGATGTGTTTATTTCTTTATTTATTTGTGCCGAGATATGTAAATTACATATATATACCTCGGAGTAGTTGTAAAGGCCCGGTAGCCTTTTACCTCTACCCCGTTGAATATACAGCACATTAAAGCTTATATTTAGACGGACTACCTGAGGCCTGAGGCGAACGGGGGAATGGAACATACCAGTGTAAGGTCGGTTGAGGTTCCGACCTTGGTGTTGACTCTTGCTATCCTCAAGCTGTCAGAAGTTAGGCAGTATAGAGCTTTATTTCGACAGGGGAGGAGAAGAGTGAAAACCTGTTTCACCCTTCCCCGCAATTTATATACATTGTTTACATCGAGAAATAAAGAGTAATAAACAATGAATAAAGAAAGCGTGCACAGCACGCATCACCACACATCCATTCCCTACATCCTAAAAAAGTGTAAGGCCGGTTGGGGTGCCGGCCTTGGTGACTCCTCAATCCTCAGGCTGTCGAGAACATAGACTGTATGGAGCTAGTATTCGACAGGGGGGGAGGAGAAGAGCAAAGCCCCTTTCCCCGACCCCGGACACTATATATATATACAGTTGTTTTACATTGTTTATTACGAAGAGTATTAAAGAATAAATGAATAAATGAAATGCGCGGCAAACCTTTATTTTGGGGACGGTAACGTTCCGTTCCCCCGTTCGCCTCAGGCCTCAGTAGGTCCGTCTAAACATAAGCTTTAATGAGCTGTATATTCAACGGGGTAGAGGTAAAAGGCTACCGGGCCTTTACAACTACTCCGAGGTATATATATGTAATTTACATATCTCGGCACAAATAAATAAAGAAATAAACACATCACTATAATGGGAATTATAGTGATGCAACATAATATAAATATCACTATAATCGGAATTATAGTGAAGTAAGGTTAATCCCTTACATCCTCCTCCCTTGCGATATTGAATCGCAGACAGGGTACAAGCATATGAAAGGGAAAGCAAGCATATTAGGGAAATATAACACTCTACATACAAAGAATGTATGCAAGTGGGGGTACACTCATTGCAGGAGGCTATAGTAGTAGTTTGTAGGCAAAGCCCACTTAGAGTTTCTCCTGGAACATATGTACCCAGCTCTCGACAACAGCATTGTCGACGATGAAGTAGCAAGTGTCAATATGACAAGCTAGAGTAACGGTTGAGTCACTGTCAAAAATCAAAAAAGGAAAGGAAAAGAACCAACAACGGCATTGTTGTTGATGAGAAAAGGCAGTGACACCTGAATTGGTCTGCTGCGGGATTGGGCACATACTGTGCAGTTGACTTTATAATGCCCACAAGTTTGCAGCATCATGGCTTCCACCCAGCAAGAGATGAAGCAGTCAACCCGAAGGTTGATACTCCAGTGACGGAAGTAACTCACCGAAGGTTAATACCCCGGTGATAGTCAGTGAGTCCAAACCCGAAGGTTGATACTCCGGTGACACAGGTAACTCACCAAGGTCAATACCTCGGTGATGGCCAGTGATTCCAAAGGTCACTGAGGCCACTCCCTAGAGTGTTGTCTGGGGAGTAAGATAATAATGAGTCAGCGTGATGCTGACCCGCAAAAATATCCACTAAAGAGCGGCGTGGGTTTGTTTCTCCTCCCTAGACAGTTGTCTGGGGGAGTAGTCGAAAATTCAACCTATGAATCTAGGTTTTTAAAAAATAAGAAAAAATTTCCGCCACACTTGAATGTGGGCCAGAGGTCTGAGCAGCGACCTGCTCCTCCCTAGATAGTCATCTAGGGGAGTAAAGAAGTTATTCTGTCCACAAGAGCGACAGAATGGAGGCACTGCCCATGAACTGGGCAGGAATGAGCATGTCTGATCATTCAGACACGGATTTTCGCTGGGGGCAGCCTGTCCGTCAGTGGGACAGCTTGTTCACTATGAAGTGAACAATGGAGAGAATCCCTTTCCTTAGAAAGGGCCAGCCTTCCAGATGGGAAGGCAATAAGGAAATGAGCGCGGTGCAGAGAGGCACTGCGCATTTTGATGACCTGGCACTCAACAGCGCCAGGAAAACACAGACCTTCCCTTGGAGGTGGAGTGTCTGTTGGCAAGACAGATCATTCACTATGCAGTGAACGACAGAAGAGAACCCTTTTCCAGATGGAAAAGCAACAGAGAAATGAGCGCGGTACAAAGAAGCACCGCGCATTTTGGGGACCCGGCACCCAATAATGCCGGGAACACACAGACTTTCCTAGAAGTGGAGTGTCTGTGGGTAGAACAGATCGTTCACTATGTAGTGGACGATAGATGAGAACCCTTTCTTTGGAAAGGGTTGGCCTCCCTTCCGCGGAAGGGGTAGAAAACAATGCATCACCAGGTCCATGGTCCGGAGCATCCTGGTGACCTGGCACTCAAAAGCGCCAGGAAAACGCTCCTCTTGGTGTGAAGAGGGCCTCTGAGGCCCTTCAAATCCATACTCCCTCAGATCAGGATGAGTAGGGGGAGAGTGTAATGAATCACCAAAATCGCGATGTAGAACAGCATCGCGCGCATCTTGGTGACCTGGCATTTAACAGCGCCAGGAAAGCGTCCCTCTTGGCCTGCAGAGGGCCAAGGAGGTGGTTTGGATTCGACTTCCTGCAGAGTGGAAGGAGTAGGTGCTCCTGGGTTGTTCAACCCAGGAATTGCCGAAGCGCTGGGCAGCTCTATGAGCTGGCACTCGGCAGCAGCTGAAGCGCTGCCGATTCCATCTAAAACCGATGGTAAACTAGTCGTTTGGGCCTCCAGTACGACGCTAGATCGACATTTGGCTCCCACTGGGGCAGGAGAGTCAATGAGACTTCCACACAGCGAAGCGCTGGGTGGCTCGGTGCCGTCACACTCTACAGCATTAGAGGAATGGTTATTCCATCCCAAACTGGGTGGAAAGAAAGTCTTAAAATGCCTCTCCAGTGTGCAAGTGAGTGGGGAGGGAAGTCGGGCCTGAGTGGCCATGGGTGGGTCAACTCGCGTTTTTGTCCGCGGTTCTAACTTTGTTGACGCGTTCACATAATACTCATGTGCTCTTGAAATAGGGAGAGCGGGCCCGTGATGGTGAACGCGAGGGTGGCAGTAGGACAGACACCAGGTGAGATTGAGATGCTGCAACAGGTTCAGCATCTCCTGAGATGGTACAACACGTATGAGACGCGTCGCTGGGCCCTCATGGGCCCAGATCACCACTTCCAGATGGAGTGGTGTTGACTCCCACCATGGGACTGGAGGGAGGGCCAGCTGTGTGGGTGCGAGTCCGGAACTTCCTGGTTGTGAGCATCAGGAAGTGAGATCAAAGGTTCCGGTGTGAACCTTGATTGAATGTGCGCGTTGTCAGGGACAACGATGCATGGGTTGCCAAATGGGGTTCTGGCACCGGTGTCGTGGTAGCTTCCCAGATCCTGAGATTGGGAGGGGTTGCCTCTACTCTGAGGCACAGCCTAGGTGAGCGTGCGTCTAGGAACGGCGCACGCGCGATTTGCGCATGAGAACTAGGCGCAAATGCGCATTGTCGGGCTAGACAACGCGTGCGTGATCAATGATGCGCGTTGTCAGGGTAGACAACGCGTGTGGGACACAGCAGGGTTCCGTCACCAGTCACGGTGCCGAGATTGTAAAAGGAAACTAGCTTAAAAAAGTGAAAGGTTTGCTTACTATTTTGGGGATGGTATGTTCCATTCCCCCGTTCGCCTCAGGCCTCAGGTAGTCCGTCTAAATATAAGCTTTAATGTGCTGTATATTCAACGGGGTAGAGGTAAAAGGCTACCGGGCCTTTACAACTACTCCGAGGTATATATATGTAATTTACATATCTCGGCACAAATAAATAAAGAAATAAATACATCACTATAATGGGAATTATAGTGATGCAACATAATATAAATATCACTATAATCGGAATTATAGTGAAGTAAGGTTAATCCCTTACACCCGATGTGGTGCCGTTCCACCATATTCTGGGAGAATCCCCTCTGCTCCCGCATATCCAAAGAAGGATAAGAAATATCGCGCATGTTAAGTCCATGCAACGATGGTTGTCCCCCAGATCTGGGGTTCCCAAGGCACTGACTGTGTGCCTTGGTCTTCCTTATCGATTCCCAGACTTCTAGTCTGGCGATTATCCGTTCTGTACTCCCCACCCTCCATTCAGGTGGGAACTGGACAAAGTCCAGAAGTGCCTTGGATAGAGGCGAAATCGATGCAGGTTTATGTGTCGATTTGGGTGACATGGACTCTTTGTCCATGTTAGAGTGGATGCACTCATTCCTGGATGAAGCGCTAGTCTCACTGCAGTTGTGAGACGATGACCGCAATGTGGAGATTTTTTCCACATTTCTTTCGCTCAGGACTGGCTCCCTGTGCAAGTGGGGGTCATTCCATGAGTGTTTTGGATGATTCCCAGTCTTGTAGACTGGGGTTTGAACCGGCTCGCGCCTAGGCGCCGAGCTGGACGTCTCACTATGGCTGTGAGACAGTAACGACGATGTGGAGATTTTTTCCACATTTTTTGCAATCAAAAACGGCTCCCTGCGCGAGCAGGAGTTGTTGTTTGATTGTTTTGCACAATTCCCAGTCACATAGACTGGGGATTGAACCAGCGTGCTGCGATTTTGCGAGCTGGACGTCTCACAGTTAATGTGAGACGATGTAGACACTGTGGAAGTTTTTTCCACATTTTTTGCGATCATTAACGGCTCCCTGTGCTGGCAGGAGCTGTTGTTTGATCGATTTGTAAAACTACCAGTCACATAGACTGGGGAGTGAGCCGGCTTGCTGCTATATCGCAAGCTGGACGTTTCGTGGCTGACACGAGACGATTCCGTAGATGTGGACGATTTTTCCACATTTTTTGGAACTCCAAACGGCTCCCTGCACAAGCAGGAATGGTCATTTGGTTGTTCATGACAACTCCCAGTCATATAGACTGGGGAGTGAACCAGATTGCTGCTATATTGCAATCTGGGCGTCTCGCAGTTAATGCGAGATGATGCTGGAGATGTGGAAGATTTTCCCACATTTTTTGGAATCAAAAACGGCTCCCTGTGCCAGTGGGAGTGATCGTTTGATGGTTTTGTGTAACTCCCAGTCAAATACACTTGGGAGTGAACCGGCTTGCTGCAATATTGCAAGCTGGATGTCGCGCGGGTGACGCGAGACGAATCTGAAGATGTGGACGATTTTTCCACATTTTCTGGAGCTCCAAACAGCTCCCTGTGTGAGCAGGAGCAATCGTTTGGTTGCTTCTGATGCCTTCCCATCACATAGAATGGGAGGAGTAATGCTTTGAGGCCCGGGTGGAGGAGCCCGGGCATAAATGATGACGTGGCAGGTTTTGCCACGTAAGTTTGGCTTGGATTTGGCTCCCTGCACAACTGGGAGGCATCACACAAAGCCTTTGTACCCAACTGAGTTGGGTGAAGTGCAGGAGAAGTCATCTCCTTGCGAAAGCAAGGGTCTTCTGATGACTGAATTTGTGCACCCTCGTGAAAGCGAGGTTCTCCTGCTACAGGTGACAGCTCTGCCTGGCACATAAGGGGTTGTGCTGGCATTACTTTCACCTGTTTCCCAGTCTTATTGACTGGGGGTTTTGTCCCCTTGCTAGTTGCAAGGGTCTTTTGCTTGCCGGACTGGCAAGCGGAATTTGATGAAAAATGAACACTCACTTGTTTTCCACATAAAATTGTGGTTCCTAGCGATGCCAGGGATCAGTGTGATGTCAAACAAAAAGTACTCAAAAAAGTGTAAGGTGGGTGTCCTAGGACCCAGCTGTGAGTATCAAATATGTATGATTCACAGTGGGTAGGACGATAGTGACCTCCCTGGGTCACGTGACCCCCTACATACATGGACCGTGACCTGACAGTCTGTCATATCCCAGATCTTCTGCCTCCCTCCGCTCTATCCATACACGACTCCTAAGACCTCCACTAGCCCTCCCAATCTCTCTCTGCTACCTCCAGTTGATGTCAATGACCTTAGGACTACCTCCTCTTTTGATTCTCTCCCGCTCTGCCACTGTCAGGGGACAGACCCCAGGTCCCCATGACCCCTCTCTCTATGGCCCACAGCCCAACCTGTAACAGCCTAGTCCCAAGGCAAAGAGCTACTGTGGGTAAGAAAGTGAGAAGAAGGTTAACTTCTCACTTTCCCACAGTGGCCCCAATATGGCAAAAACTTCCGGGGATACCCGGAAGTCACATGAAGGGTAGGAACCGGGCCTGGAGCATGTGGCACGCGGAGCATGCAGGGCGGAGGTGCACATGCAGGTCCAGGTCCGGGTCCGGATGTGGGTGCGGGTCCGGGCTAGTCAGGGTGTGTGCCCTGACAGCCACCCACCTACATCCGCATCACCTCTGGACCTCCACCACCATGCCTCCACCTCCTTGGACCCCTTGTTCGAAGGAGATGGGCTTGCTCCTTGTTGATGAATCCCAACTTGTCATTCCACCCTCCTTCCTACCTCCAGTGAAAGGTTATCTTACTAATTTGGGGACAGTAATGTTCCATTCCCCCATTTGCCTCAGGCCTCAGTTGGTCTGTCTAAGTATACGCTTTGATATGCTGTATATTAACAGGGTAGAAGTAAAGGCTGATCTGCCTTTTACAGCTACCCTGAGGGTTTATATACAATCTAATGCATTCTTGGCACAAATAAATAGAGAAGCTTCCACAATGCTAAATTAGCGTCACAACATAATTATTAGACAACACAACATCAACTGATGTTGTGGGCGGAATATAGACATGGGCCAGGGCCTCACATCCTCCTCCCTTGCAATATTAAATCGCAGACAGGGTACCAGCAAATATACACAAGGGGGAAAGCAAGCATTTTAAAGAACTAAAATTTTAACGTTCTACATACGAGAGATGTATGCAAATGGGGGCACACTCATTGCAGGAGGCTATAATAGTAGTTTGTAGGTGAAGCCCACTTAGAGTTTCTCCTGGAACATATGCACCCAGATCTCAATGACAGAGTTGTTGACAATGAAATGACTTTCTCATCGTTGTGAGTTTATTAAATACCATTGTCCACTGTGACGATGTTGACAGTGCAGGCCATCAATGGCAGAGTTGTCGTCGATGAAGAAAATGAATAATCAACAACGTTGTTGTTGACGAAAGAGGAAGGGTACAAAATAGACAATCAATGACAGCATTGTCGTTGACGAAGGTAAGAAGTTATTAATCAACGACGGCCTTGTCATTGATGAAAGTGAGTAGTCAACGATGGCATTGTCGTTGATGAAGGTATGGATGAGGGGGTCAGTTCCTCATCTGTTTATGCAGCATGGACCCGGATGGGCCAGAGCTGGATGGGTGATTCAACGTAGTCATATGAGTCGTCATGGACCTAGCTGCATTGACAGTGACATCGTCGCTGAGATAGTTGTCGTTGTAGTGACGAGTCCCAATGTCAGCGTCGTTCATGGACGAATCCTCATCTTGACGACAGTGCGAGTAATGGGCATGGTGCATGGGATGGCCACATCCATGAGAAGTGGAGGGAGCATGCCCACACACTGGTGGTGTGTGGGCAGATTCGTACACCGACAAGTGTGCATACGTTGGAGGGGGGTATTGCAGCGGAGGTGGGGCATTCGGATATGCCACAGGGTGTGGGCTCGCGTACATCATAGGTGGGTTTGAGTATGACGTTGGGGGAGGGTTCGAGTACATAAGTGCTCGTTCCTGACGTTGAATTTTACGACACTCACAAGCGTTGTCAGTCATTGGTTTTATCCATTGACACGCAAGGATGTACATCCGTGCAATACAAGCCAGGGGGTACTGGTCGGGAAGCCTTTTCGCCTCCATCTCAATGTTGTTGTGTGACATACGCATTCATGAGGTGCAGTTGTTTGTAGCCACCTTGTACCAGTCAGTACAGGTGTCGACATCCTCTTGTGAGGGCTTGCCTGTCTTGAATGACCAGGCAAGATGGTACATTGTAGCATAGAATCTCACACCTTCTTCAGTGTGTATGTAGTTTTGAACCAACTTGAACCACTTAGGTTCTTTGTTGCAGAGTGTCAGGGATGCATCCAGGGTTGAGGGGGCCTGGGAGTAATGCCCAGCACTGAGGCCGTCGCAGGGTGTGGAACGGGCGTGCGTACTGGCGGGCCCAATCCGGGACAACGGTCCCTGGCCACTCAGACTGAAGTGGAGAATGTGAGAAGAAGGTTACTTCTTCAGTTCCCACTTCAGGTACATTTATGTACATGCGGCTTGAGTCACATGATGAGTGCCACGTCATCCTCGGAGACAGCTGCAGGCATCCGGGTGTCCCTGTGGGGGATCCCGAGAGCATCCGCTGCATGCGTGCATGCTGGGCACAGCGGGAATGTTATGGAAATGGAGATTCCTATGGACCATGCACACAGGTAAGACAATTCCTTCCCTTCACTTTGTTCTTTGCCAAACCCCATGCCAAGCTTTCCCACTGGGTTTTGGTGCTGGCTGGGGGATTTGTTGATTTCCAAGGGACTTCCCTTGGCCATTACAACCTTTGTATTAGATAGACACAAATCATATGACATGTATGGCAAATGCCGAGAGGTTTTCTCATTATCGAATACATAACCCACAAACCTTGTACCGCAATTGTAACATCCTCACCACTGTGCCACCACTGTAAACTCAACCTGTAACCTCAGAACCATGTCCACCTCCCTATTCATCCTCTCCATGACAAAACCGCAACGAGGAGGGCATTCCCATGCCCAACCTCCTGCTGCCCACTCCCACCAGTCCACCGGGTGGTTGAGCAGTCACTCCCCTCCAACCAGAAGTTCCCTATCAGGAACTGTAGCCTATCCCACCTCCTTAGGAGAGGGATATGGTCCAGGCAGCTCCAGGATGCCTGGCCACACACCCACGGGCCCCACTTCCCACGGTCACCCACTACCGTGCACTGGTCCACCAGCCCGCTTTCCCCAACAACTCCCGCTACTGGTATGCTCCCATGAGTGCCAAGTCACCGATAGCCACCCACTGGGTGACTCCCTTTGGGAGTCCCAGTATCCCACTGTGAGGTCTTAGGGTGGCTCAGCACACAAGGCCGTAAGTGATACAAGATAGTGTATTTTACAGTGGTGTGTAAGCGGTTACCTGGAGGTTCCCGCTTGCCCACATGACTATGTGTATCTAGTTTACATGTGACTCGGGGTTCGGGGCTATTGCCCTGACATTCTCCCCCCTTGCATTGCATTTGCAATGCATGCAAGGTTGATAGTGAATAAAACAGAGTTTTAATAGTTGATTTACATTGAGTTTGAAATTATCAATGAGTGTTTTTTGTTGTCGCCACTTTAAAGTGGGCGATTTTGTACATGTCGGTGAAAGAAAGAGAGGGGGTTTAAGGGATGAATGAGTGTGGGCCGTTACTTTGAAGTGAACGGCGATACATTGGTATCGCAGGGAGAGAAGAAGAAAGAAAAAAAAAAAGTGGAGTTTGTCGAAAATGAATTTCGACCCAAAGGTTGTATGTCTTTGGTGTTCCTCACTTGTTCTGTGAGGGTTCGTGTGTAAGTGGTGTTTACACATGAGCGGTGGTGGATGTGGGTCTTTTGACAGAGTGGAGATTTCCGCAATTGTTACTTGCGGTTCCTCACATACAGTATTGTGTGCGGGGCCTCGAGTTGGGGGAAGGTGTTTTCACGGGCGCCTCAATGGCGTATTACCGTGTCACTTTCCCTTCTCTCAAGGGTGGATTCATTGCCCCGGAGGAGGGTTTTCCTCCGGGTTGTTCATCTGGACATCCGATTGCTGTGTCGGATGTGATGATGTAGCCTGGGCTACATTGTCAGGCTGTGGGCTCGACGAAGTGGGTGCTCCCTGGGTGGGGGCGGGTTGTTGTGTTCCTGAGCTGCTTGGCTCAGGTGTAGAGTATGGTAGGTCTACCGTTCTTCCCGTGGGGAAGGATGGTCGTTGGGCTGGTTGTCCAGCACAGAGACTTGCATCTCTTTCCCGGTATTTGGAAGCTTTTGCTTCCCATTCCACAGTTCTTGCGGCATGTTCCTCAGGAGTCCTGAGTGGTTTGAACTGGGACTTTAAGTAGGCAGCTTTGCCTAGACTTTCCCAGGAGATTTTTCCCTTATTCTCTGGGGAATTATATTCCTCCGTGAGTCTTGTGATACTCGGGAGTCCCAAGAAGTATTTCTCGGTTTCCTTCGCTTTTTCGCGAAGGATTCTGTGTACCTTGCCGCTTTTGAAGGCGGCTTCGGCCTGTTCATACCAGTGTACGAATTCTTTCCCACTCACGCTTGTCCACCAAGCGTATGTGGTGTCATGCGCCGCTTCTGACCCTGCTATTCTCCTCATGGGGAAGTTGGGGTCGATTGTTATGTCGACTGGAGCTTCGACTTTGCCAAACTCATTGAGTTCAGCGGTCTCATATAGCATGTGGACACTTCCCTGCAGGGTAGCTTGCCCATAGGGTGCTGAGGTACTCAGCGGCCTGCCGCCTCTGGCAGTGGTCCCCGTTTTAGGGTCTGCCGTCGGTTGCCTACCGCTCTCCCTCTTCCCCTCGACATGGGTTTGCCCCTCTGAGGGCGGGCCCTTATGCAACCCGGACAGGGTTGCCTGCCCATGGGGTGGCGGGATAGTCGGTGCCCCACCCCTTGATGCGCTAGTCCCCATGTGGGGTCGTGCCTCATGAGGCCCGGAACCGTATCCCCTCCCCCTGACCTGGGAGGCCCCTGTCATGATGGGTTTGGCAGCAAGGTCTGCCAGTGCACGTGCCTCTCTGAGCTTGCGTTTCAGTAATTCGATCTCCCTTTTTTGGAGATCGACTTCTCTCTCTGTGTCTTTCAGAGAGTCAAAGATGCCCTCAGCATCTCTTCGTGCTCTGTTGTATTCGCGCCTCCAGTGGGCGCAATGGTCGCAGGCATCTTCTGATGCCCTCGAGTTATCAGACCATGCCCATTTGGATGGTCTGGACGAGGAGCCGCTGTCGCTCCCTCGTCTCCCTCCTATGAGGGACTTCATCTCTTTCAGCTCCTCACGGAGCTGACCTGTCTGAGCAGCTACCGCTGACGCGATGGCTGATTCCCAGCCTGCATTTGGCTGGGGTGTTGTTGGACCTGGGCCGAATTGGCTAATCCAGGGGTTGATCTGGCCAGGGAAGTTCCCTGGGGAGTATGCCTGGGGCTGCAGCAGCAAATGCTGCCCCTGGAATGGCGCTTGTTGTGCCATCGGTGCAGTTTGCACCGCGTATGGTTGGAAGCCTCTTTGGGGAGGCTGTGTCATATCCATCCCCGGCCATCGACTTCCGGTCCCTCCGATCCCTCCGTTCTAACTCCGCTCCCCCCTCACCAACCTCGGAGCCCCCGTATTCTGCAATCCTCTCGGTACCCCTCGATGGTCACCACCCCCTCATTTCAATTTATTACCTATGCCTCCCTAAGTACGGAGCCCCGAAGGTTTCCGGACAGCTCTGACGTCCGCTAGCGCACCCCCACCTCCGCTGGGCAATACACTCGCCTGCCCTGCAGAGCCCACCTTCGGGCCTATCCCTCCTTTCCGTTTCTGGGTTAATGCCTGCCTTTCTGCTAACCCTGCTAACCGACTCGTCAGTAATATTCAGTCGGCTAATGTTTAAACCCCGTTAGCTCCGCTCCGTTCGGCTCTGCCAATTGCGGACCCGTCCCTGCTGTAACCATATATATATCCCACTTGTACATAGGTTACACCCCAGTAGTAAAATCAACTAGAGTTACCCCCCTAGGTTCTAATTGCCAGTCAGTAAGTTAGGGCACAGACGTGTCACTAGGCACAGCGCTCTTGGCAGAAGTCGCTGAGGCCGAAGCCCTCCATTACAGAGACATTCCTTCGTCTCGAATCTGGTCTCTGACAGGCTGGGGGTATGTGGTGCCTGTTAGCAATGCGGATGGTTGTTGGTTCGCAGCACTCATTTGTGCTGCATGCATCGTGTAATCCATGGTGCTTATCTGCACCTGGTGTTGTTGTTGTTCCGGGGAGCCTTGCTCCCCGGGTTGTCGTATTTCGATATCCGGTGGTTTGTTTGGATCGAACCGAGGGTTGCCTCCCCCAGAGAATGACATTTCATCATTATGTTATTCGTGGTGGTGGGAGGGGTTTTTGTTCTTGCGTGCATGGGATTCGCTGCAGTTGTGTGTTCTTTTGCACGTGAGCCTGTGGTTCACATGGTCTAGGCAAGTTACTCGCCTAGCCCATGTGATCTCTAGTACATGGTGTGGCTGTCCGGGCGAGTTACTTGCCCAGAACTTTCCCACGCTCTTGGCTGTGGGCCATCGTCCCTCGGCTTTACTTCCTCTGCCTCCGTTTTTGGGGGCATAGTGATGCCGAGAGTTCCCTGTCTTCTTTGATAGGGAGTTTTTCTGGTTCCCTTACATTTTGTAAGGTGAGGTACTTGTCCAGGTGGACCAGGTCGTTGCAATTTCCTAGGGGTTCCCATGTGGTGTCCCCTAGTTCCCATTTAACCTTAAACCAGAGTTCGTTGTGAACCCACGCATGGTTTAGGATTTTGCGAACTACTGCTTTGCGATCGGGGTCTTCCCCAAAATCGTAGAATATGTTTACTTCCCTATTTGGAAAGATTTCCTGGTCATTCGGCTCGTGAGGTGCGAGCCAGGATACATGGAATCTTGGGTGGATTCCGCATTGTTCAAGTTGTGGTGGCAACTTGAGGATGTAGTTTGACGTTTCTGGAAATGTTTCCAGAATTTCGTAAGGCCCTATGTATAAGGGCTTTAGTTTTCCTGCCCTGCCTTTGGGTAGGTTCAGCTTATCTGTGGATAAGTATGCGAGCTCGCCTTTTCTCAAAGGCGGGTCCGGGCATCTTTTCTTATTCGCCTGGGTTGTTTGAGCAGTGTGGTTATGTATTATCGTGTCATGTGCTGCCATGAGGTTTTCCTTCACTTTTTGAGCGAAGTCATTTACTCCTGGATAGTCCGAGAGTGGTGCTGTTAGGCACATCTTTGGCATATGGCCGTAGATTAATTCAAACGGGGCAAATCCTGTCGATGTGTTTGAGCTCGCATTGATCGCGAATTCCGCCATCGACAGTTTTGCTGCCCAGTCGTGTTGGTCTGGTCTAACCATCGCGTGTAGTATTTGTACTACTTTTTGTATCATTCTTTCCGCTTGGCCGTTGCCTTGCGGGTGGAATGCAGTTGTGAATTTCAACTGTACACCGAGTATTCGGTGTAGTTTGCGCCAAAATTTTGATGTGAATTTTGAGTCTCAATCTGATATGATCAAGTGTGGTAGGCCATGGAGTCTTACAACTTCATGAAGAAATACGAATGCCAGTTCTAGTGCGTTCGTTGTTGTCTTTATTGGAATTAGGTGGACATTGGACGTCAACCTACAGATGATTACCCAGAGGTAATCATATCCCAAGCTTGTTGGGAATGGACCTGTGAAGTCCATAGCTATTGATGACCATGGTGTCTCTGGGGTCGGGAGTGGGTGAAGCATTCCGGGATTTCTCCTGGTGCTTTTCTTTGTCATTTGACAAGTTCTGCAGGACCTGCAGAACTTGTGGGTATCCTTTCTCATCGACTTCCACCAGAAGTGTTGACAGAGGGTTTCCACTGTTTTCTTGGATCCTAGGTGTCCAAGTGTTTTGTGGATGTTCTCGAGGATTATTCCCCAAATGGACTTCCTTTCGTAGTTCCCTTTCGGGACTACTATTTGGGTCATTCCTCCTCCAAGTCGGGTTATCAGCCCGTCTTTTACGGAGAAGTTTTTGAAATTCCCCGGGTTCTCTAGGATTTCCCGGTGGATCTAGCTTTTCAAGTATCCAGATTTTATTGCCTCAATGAGGTCTTTTTCTTCAAATTGTTTTCGAAGGTTCTCTTCTGGAGTTATGATTTCTTCCAGATTTTGGGCGCTCCCCCCTAGAGCTTCCTCTAGGGTATTTCTTGCACGTATCGCTGCGAGTCTCTTTTTCTCTGAGTTTTTACTCAGGGTACTGCTTAGTAGCAGTTCTTCATATTCCTCGATTCTGTTGGGGATGATATCTTCTGCATTTTTGTCCAGGTGGATGTCTGCCAAAACATAATCGTCGAAATGCAGATCCTCATCCATTGACGAGTCGTAGTATCGTGAGAGTGCATCTGCCACTTTATTTTTGTGGCCTTCCACGTATTTTATTTCGCAATTGAAGCTTGCGAAAAAGGCTTGCCATCTCAGGTGTCTCCCTGAGTTGTGGTTTTTCGCTTTGAAATATTCCAAAGCTTTGTGGTCCATGATTACTGTGAATTCACAGCCTCCCATGAGGTCGTCTTGCCATCTCATGAGCGCTTCGAGGACACCCAGTGCCTCGAGCTCGTAGGCAAAGTACCTACATTGTGTGTTGGTGAACTTTTTGGACATGAATGCGGCCGGGCGGCAAGTCTGCCACCTTTCGCCTTGTCCAATTAATGCACCCATGCCTGCTGGGCATGCGTCTGTTATGACCCAGACGTGGAGTTTTGTCCTCTCTTCTTCTGAGAGGCTTTCCAGTGGGTTCCACTGGACGGGCTTCAGGATCAGAGCCCTGCATGCTAGATATTTGATTTCGTCAAAGCATTTCTGGTGGAGTGGTGTCCACCTGAATGTCTGCTTGTTTGAGCAGATTGTTTGCAGTGGTCCTGTGTAACCGCTGATGTTTGGCATGAATATCGATAGATATTCTACCATTCCCAGGAATCTTAGGACTCCTGTGTGGTCTACTGGCTCTCGCCAGTTGCGGATTTTTTCCATTTTATCCGCTTGAGTGTGGATGCCCTGTTCATCCACTCGGCTTCCTAGAACATCTAGGATTGGGGCAAATGGCTGGAATTTTTTCCGGCTTATGTAGAATTTTGCCCCTTTCAGGCAAGTGAATAACCACAATAGTGCTATATTGTGGTTTTCCACCAAGCTTGTGCTGGTGAATATGTCGTCGAACCAGACATGTAGACGTCTGCCTACTTCTCCTCGTAGTTCCCAGGTCAGTGCACGCTGGAAGGTGCAGGGAGCGTTGCAGTCTCCTTGCTGCATCGTGTTCGAGTTGTACGTCCTGTGGGGCATGGAGAATGTTGTCCTATGGATGTCGTCTGGATCCACGCGTATTTGTTTGTACACGTCTGACATATCGATCTTGGATCAGTATGTTGCTCTGGTGACTGATTCTTGGATCAGTTGCATGTCTGGCATTGGTGTGACGTTGAGGATCGTGTTTGAGTTATGGTTCCTCATGTCTATTACCGTGCACAAAGATCCATCTGCTTTGCAGATGCACAGTAGCGGGCATGCTCGCTCGCTGTTTGTGGGATACCACCATCCTGCTTTTACATAGCAATCTATTTTGGTTGCTAGTGCTTCCTGCAGTGCTGCGGGACATCTCGGGGTATTTTCCCGAAATTTCTTGTTCGGATCCTTCAACAGGATTCGATGGTTCACCTCCCTCAAGGGAGGCATTTCTAATGGCGCTGGCACCATTACGGTTTCAAATTTTTCTCTCCACCACTCCCTGAGTATTTCGAACTCGGGGTTGTTCATGGAGAGACCTTCCAGGTGTGGTACGTCTGGAAGTTCTAGTCCTTCTGGACTAGGATTGGGCCAACCTTCAGGGTATTTTCTTGTGATTACCCTGAGGTGTGTTTCAATCCTGCCTCCCTGTCAGGGGGGCTTCTTCCTTGGTTGTTCTCGGGCTCTTGCTCGAGTTTTCCATCCGTGTGATCTCGTCACATGGTCTTCGCTTATTCCAAGGGTGTCTATGTTGCCCTTGTTCACTGTTCTCACTTTGTGGGACCGGAAGTCTAAGCTTACCTGGTTTTTGTTTAACCAGGGGGTGCCGAAGATGGTGTCGTATCTGTCGATGTTTATTACATCGAAGTAGTATTTTTCTACGTGGCCATTGATTTCAACGTCCATGTTGGTTCCAAACAGGATCTGTGATCTTGTTCCTTTCGTCCCCATTTGAAGGACGACTGGGTTCTCCAATTGGAGAATTGGGATGTGGACCGCGCAGACAAAGTCCGGCGATAAAGCGTCCGTTTCGGCTCCACTATCGAATAGTGCATAGGCTTTTATGCCTGCTATTTTTATGTGAGCTGTTAGCGTTCTCTTCGTTGAGAGCGGTCTGTTTGTGGGGTATTTTCCCATGTCTTTTGAGATGCGGAATTTCACATCGAACAAGGGGGACTGGGTTTCGATGGACTTTTGGTCCTTCTTCCCTTTGTCCTTGTTTTCCTTGGGTACTTTGGTGTATTTCCCCAAGGCATCTTTTCTTGGTGCTTCCACCAAGGCTTCGGCGACTTTTTCGTCTGCTGTGTTTTCTAACTGGTGTGCTACAGCCAGTTTGATTTTATAATTTATGTCATTGTGGTTGACGACTGACATTGGGCCCATTCTTATGGTCCCAACGTTGACTTCCTCACCCTCTGAGTTGGGTGAGTATTGAGGTCCTTCGTATGGGTCCTCTACTTCGAAGCTTGATGCTTCGGAGTTACCAGAGTTGTTCTCTGGTTTCTCATCTGATGAGCCTTTCGACTCTTCATCCGTTGAGTTCGCGATTTCCATGGCAGCTATGTGCCTTGGTTTTTCATCGCTCGTTATATTGTGTCTTGGGCAATCTTTCGTTTGCCCTATTTTGCCGCATTTGCCGCAAATTGGAACTGACTTTTGGTCAGTTTTCCTCGAGTTTTTCGAGGATGTATCCTCTTTCCATCTGGGTTTCAGCTCTTCCGCTTTCTTTCCTGATGGGAGGGCTCTGCCGCAGCTTGTTGTTGCCGTGGTAGTTGTTCGGGTATAGTAACCTGATTTGTAGGCTGAAGACATCTTCAGCCTGTCAATTATCTTGTCTACACGAGATATTGCTTTTAACATCTCCTTGTTTGAGGAGAAGTCTGCTCTGATTCTATCATGAGCAATCATTCCCCTCTTCCATTCGAGGGGAATGTAGTTTAGGAACCTGGCGTTGAAGGATGCCTGGTCTGGCGGTGTCACCATCTGGGACGCTGCTTTTGACAGTTCTAAGTAGAACTGTTTTAGGCCTTTTTCTGCTTCGTATTTGACGTTGTGGTATTTCTTTGTCATGTTCAACGCGGCGGAGGCTTTGATGAAGGTTCTCATCAATATGTTGAGAACTTCGAGGAACATGCCCTTGTCTCCTCTGAGGAGAGTGTCATCTCAGAGTCTAATTCCGAGGTCAAACGCGGGCCCCCCTAATCTACGAATCAAGCAGTCCAGGTGGACTTCGTTGAATTGGGGACCTTTGCATCCTCGCGAGATGAGGAATCCCAGTAGTTCTGTGAACCACTGCCAGAACGATTCCATGTCGTTCTCCCCTGACCATTTCTTGTCAGGGAATGCCGGCCCATTCTTTAGGGCTTCTGGCTTCACTCCTTCTGGGTAGGGAGTGAGTATTCTCACTTCAGCCATTCTTATGGCCTTTTCGTACCATTTCTCCAGGTACTCTTCTTGCTCCCCTGCCTTCATGGGGTCGCTATCCAATGGAGATCTCTCCTTTGGGGGGGTTTTTGCTGGGGGAAATCTTCCTCGCAGCGTTTCTTTGGTTTCAGGCGAATTTGCCTGAAGTTGTATTTGTATTCTCTCATTGTTTTGAGAGGGTGTGAATGAGTTACCTCTCTGTTCAAGAGGTCCGTCATAAGTGGATGTTTGGCTGAACCTTTGGTATGTGCCAATTCTCCTTCTAATCTCTGAACGATGCCTTCTTTCGGCATCGTCTTCTCCTATCCTTGGGAGAAGGATCTCCTTAGTGTCTCTGTCGAGTTGCTGATGATATTCCAGTGTGCTTTCACTGGTGGTTCTTTTCGTGAATTTTTCACGAGTTCTATTTATGTCCTGGACTGTGGTCCAGGGGTGTTTATTTGTTTCCTCACTTTTTTGTGAGAAGTTTATTTCCTTCAGCAAATCTGTTTGTTCGCTGATTTTTTCAGTCAACGCATCGATTGTGTTGGCCATTCTTTCTAGAGTTATCTCTAGACAAGCCATGCTATTATGGTTCGTTTCCTCGATCTTTTTTTGGATCAAGTTTATCGCATTTATTATGCGCGATTCCTGGTTTTCCAGGAGGAAGTTTGGTTGGGCGAGCAGTGACTCTCCCCAGTTGACATTTCCGCTTCTGGGGGTTCCAGAATGGGTTCTTGGAGTGAACACTCCATGCTCGCTTTGTTTAGGCGAGGCCGTTGCGGAGGGTGCTTCCCTTTCATAGAGGGGTCTGTTCACTGGTTTCTCCTTACTTTTACGTAAGGCTTCCTCAGCGAACTCCCTCATTTCAGTTCGCCTCCTCTTCATTATCTTGGAGACCTCCTCCGAAGTTGGCAACCTTGCCTTGTCTGGCATGGTGTGTGGGAGTGTAAACAGCGGAAGTTCTTTTGGAGCTTCCGCACTCTGGGAGATCCTGCTCTCAGGGCGTATTTTTGCGCCATCTCGGGCTTTCAGCCTGAGAAGAAGTTGATCTTCACTTTCCATCCTCCATTCAGACGGAACCTGGAACAAGTCCAGTAGTTTTTCGGATAGCCGTCGCAGGGGCTCTTCCCTTTGTTTCCCTTTGTCTGCCTGTCAGGATACCGAGCTGCTCGGAGCTAAGGTTAAGAGATCCAGTGGAAGTGGAGGTAAGACTAGGAAGGTCTGGGTCGGTCTCAATAGGAGAACCGCGAGGTGTGCTAGGTGACACAGGCTCCAGCTGAGCAGTGAGGGGAAATGAGTCGTATTCCAGCCACTATGTTACTATGTACAACATACCTGAGCAGCGAGGGGAAATGAGAGAAGAAAGCTGGTCTTCCTGCTCGCTACTCAGGGTGTAATATACTGTAGCCTACACACACAGCTAATCTACGAGGCACTGTACATACCAACAATCAATGATCCAGGTTTGTCTGGCTGTGTTGGATCATGGATCATGGAACATGGATCTTGGAGTGGGATCAGATCATAAGGCTGTACAGGGATCATGGATCATGGAATCTGGGTGATCATAGATCATGGAATCAGATCATGATGGTAAGTAGGCTGGAAGTGGCCGGAAGTGGGTGTACTCTGACACTGCCTTTGGGGCTTGACTTGGGGACGTGAGGGGGGACTCCAGGGGATAGTGGGGCCCTGGAGTTTCCTGCGACTCTATCCAATCAGCTTTTTGGGCTGATCGTTCGGCACTTACGCGTTTTTTGTGCAAGTCAATCACCTCGTGAGGAGGTGATGGATCTTCCCCAGCTTGGGTTAGATCGGTATGTTGTGGAGTTCTGGGGGTATTTTGCCCTGCACTTACTTTCTAAAGCCTTCAGGGACCAGCCCTGAGGTGGTTGCTATTGCCAGATCATGTTGATCCTCGTCGTCGTCTGACGATGGCTTTTGGTTTGAATCTCCCATGATGGGAGATTGCGGTTTCTTTTTAGTGTCGCTGCAGATGCGACCTTGCCCTTGTGGGCATGTTTAGGCACCATAGGCGCTTCCGAGTCAGATGTTAAGATTGTGTAGTTGTGGGTTGTGTTGTAAAACACACCTCATGCACTTAAAAAAGTGTGAGGTCTTAGGGTGGCTCAGCACACAAGGCCGTAAGTGATACAAGATAGTGTATTTTACGGTGGTGTGTAAGCGGTTACCCAGAGGTTCCCACTTGCCCACGTGACTATGTGTATCTAGTTTACATGTGACTCGGGGTTCAGGGCTATTGCCCTGACACCCACACTACCAGTACGCTCCATTGAGCGCCAAGTCACCACTAGCCAACCACTCCCAGCACACCCGCTACCGGTACGCTCCCAGGAGCACCAAGTCCCCGTTAGCAGACAGCCAGGTGGCTCCCTCAAGGAGCCCACATCATACTTGCTACCGGTATGCTCCCAGGAGCGCCAAGTTACCGTTGGCCAACCCGCAGGTTGTACTTCCAAATACTCATCCCATTCCGCTCTCCCTCCTCTGGCTATGCAGCCACCTCCATTAGTGAGCTGAACAGTTCAGGTTGGGTTCCCCGGAACCCATTCCTGTAACAGGGAAGCCGTCCGGGGTGTGTGGGCCGGACGGGTCAATAGTACATTGATACAAAGGAAGATGGTCCGTGTAGATAGAAGGAAATAAACAGGAAGAGGAAGATGAGAAGAATGAAATAAAGAAAGGAGAGGGAAGAGGGAAAGGGAAGGGGAAGAGAGGGAGGAAGGAGGAGGGAGAGGGATGGACAGTGGGGAGTGGGTGTGGTGTGGCTGGGTGGGTCCGGGTGGACCCGGGTCAGGCAGGTGTGCCCTGACATGGAGGAGCGCAGCCGCATCTGGGAATTTGATTCTATCGACATGGTCAATATCGTAGAAGCGGGTAGGAAGGGCCACCAATCAACAATATGTCAGTGGGGGTAGGGGTTTGCCATGCACTTCAGCGAGTTTGGCATCATAGTATTCGTAGTAGTGGTAACTGGGTGGACAGTTCATGACGAATTCTTTGAAGGGGGCATCAGGGTCAACGACCTTGTCATCATCGGATGTGGGAGCCCATCTCTTGGAAGAGGTGGTTTTTTTGGACAGCGCAGACTTGGCCGATGCAGGATCCACCAGGCCAACCCCAGGGATAACGATGGTTTGAGGGACAGTGGGCCATGACGATGAGGGAACAGAAGATTGAATCAGGGCGGGTTTGGGAGATGCAGGGCATCCCCTTGCTGTGCACATGACTCTAAAGATGTCCTCGTTGAGTTTGTTGTTGGCCTTTCGGAGGGATTCGATCCATTGATGAAGACGGTGTTAGAATGGGGTGGATTCGGACGACTCCGGAATGGAATCGGAGACTTAGCATGGAAGGACCTTGGCCTCAGCAACTCAGGCGGAGCGCTGTGCCATTGCTGGTTGTCCTAGGGGTCCCTAATTTCGGATCTAGCAGAGGGAAAGTCTCTTGGGGGAATTCATGTCGATTTCGGACTGAGGTTACAAGTTACTATGTACATTGTATATAAGGAGGGGTCCGGAATCAAAAGGAGCGAGGGTAGGATGAAAGGAGACAAAGGGAGATGAAAAGAGGAACAACACTGAGGGTCAAGGGTTTGACTCAATGGTGTTTCTCAAAGGAGGAATGAAGGGCCAAGGCCCAAGGAGGAAGGAAGGAGGTTGGGAGTGGGGAATGGCTAGCTGACTGAATAGAAAGGAAGCAGCAGCCCAAATAGGAATGAGGGAGAATAGCGGAATTGAATAGGACAATGCAATAGTTGCAAGGTCCGAGGTAAGTCCGGAAAGTCCGAACTCGGAAGTTAAACTCCGGAATATTGGCAAACGTAATTAAATGGAATGAGCTAACCAATACAATGGGTATAAGCAGAGGTGGGGTCAAAGTCCGAGGTCGGAGCTAAGACCGGAGGTTCCGGAGATGGAGACATGAACGGGATTCCGGAGTGGAGGTCCGGAGTCAGGAGCATAGGTTTTGCATACTCGTCTGGAAGGTGTCGAGGTTGGGGTTGGACCCGGAATGTCCCGGAGTCGGACCGAAGGTGGTGTCAGAGCCGGAGGTGGGATAACCTCTTGGGAGTCGGCAAGGAGGAGGTGACGGAAGGGAAGTAAGGTTCGGAGTTCCGGGAGCCCGGAGCGGAGGTCAGGATTGTATGGATATGGCAGACGGTTGTTTTCAGAATGCAGGTTGTCAGCCTGTTTCTGCAGCATCTCATACTTATTCCTGAGCTCGTCGAGCTCATCATTCCTACGTTCATCTTCGAACGTAGTCTCTTTACGTTTCTCGAGTTTCTTCTCGATACGGGCCCACACGACTTCCATAATCATTTCAAGTTGATCAAGCCCTGTCTGCATGGAATGCAGCAGGTGGGGGTATTTCTCACTCATGCTTACACGAGTGGGCAGGACCAAATGGTCCTGTTTTGGGGTTAAACCGCCCGTGCTGGGCGTTTCAGGGGCAACAGTCTGAGCGACTGTGGGGTTGTCGTCCATCGACGACATGGCAGCATCCATGGTTACAGGTGGGGAGTTTGGACTGGAGTCTATGAGGGCCTCCTTGATGGGGGAAAGGTTGAGGGAAGAATCAGCGAGGGGGGATTCAGTCGTGTTCATTTGAGCAATTTCAAATTTGATGGTAGGAAGCAGGATTTGATCCCGCTTTCATCACATTTATCCGATATTATTCGGATAATCCTGGACTTGCCAGTTTAGGCAACTCATGGCTTCAATGCCATAGTTGGCCATGATAAGGCATTGATATCTGCTGGTATCGGACCAGTAGGTGACGTTCATGCCACGGTCGTGATGGCCTGCTGGATCTATTGTCCAGCATCTGATCCCATCGTTGATGGTTCAGTTCCTTGACATTCTCTACCCCTTGTACTGTTGGGTAGTCATCCAACGCAATTAGATCGTTTATGTTGGCCAAGGGTTCCCAAGTAAGGTCACCAAGTCCCCATCGGACACGGAACCATAAAGACTTATCGTCGTCCCACTGATGGTCGACAATTTCCTTAACCTGGTATTCCCGTTCTGGGTCGTTGCCAAAGTCGTAAAATACTTCTACAGCGTGCCCAGGGAATAGCACAGAATCATTTGGCTCATGAGGTGCGAGCCATGAGACATGGAACTTTGCAAAGATATTTCTTTGCATCAACACTGGGGGAAGCCTGAGGACGTAGTTTGATGAGTCCTCAAATACCTCCAGTATTTTGTAGGGGCGAATATAAGTTGGCAACAGCTTATGTGCCCTCCCCTTGAGGAGGTTCAGATCTTTCATTGAAAGATATGCGTAGTCCCCCTTCTTCAGTTTGGGGGAATCAGGGTGCCGACATCGGTTCACCTGGATAGCCTGTTCTACATGACTCTTAATAATAGCGTTGTGAGTGGCCTGGATGTTGTCCAGGGCCCGCTGGGCAAAGGATTTTACCGCTGGAAATTCAGATGATGGCAGAGACATGGTCATCTGTGGGAGGTATCCATATACCAACTCAAACAGGGTGAATCCCGTTGATTTATTCGCACTTGAGTTCAATGCGAATTCCACCATGGGTATATGCACGGCCCAATCTTGTTGATTGGGTCGGATGAATGACCGAAGGATCTGGACCACTGTCTGGATTGCTCATTCTGCCTGGCCATCCCCTTGAGGATGGAACGCGGTGGTTAACTTGAGTTTAACACCCATTAGTTGGTGTAACTCAGTCCAAAATTGAGACGTAAACTTCATGTTGTGATCTGACATGATGGATGTTGGCATGCCATGCAAACGCACGACATGTTGCAGGAACAGATGTGCCAGCTCAATTGTCTTGACCTGGGTTGTTACAGGCACTAGGTGAACCTGGCATGTTAGGTGGCACAGAACTACCCAAAGGTAGTTATAACTCAGGCTCATCGGGAATGGTCTGACGAAATCCATGGCGATTGACTCCCAAGGTTTCTCAGGGACCGGGAGCTGGTGAAGCAGTCCTGGATATCTGAGTTTGCTTTTCTTGGTTGTCTGGCACGTCCCACAGGATGTGCAGAATTTCTCGATGTCTTTTGACATCGAAGACCACCAGTAGTGTTTGCATATGTACTCAAGCGTCTTTTTGATGCCGAGGTGACCCAGGATTCTGTGTGTGTGCTTGATTGCGATGCCTGTAATCCTCTCCCCTTTATGAATAGATTCAGGGAGGACAAGTCATGGTTCGCCTGAATCATTCAGACAAAAAATTAGGCCATCGATGATTGAGAACTTAGGGAAATCCTCAGGTTTTGCAAGGATCCCTTTCCAAGCAGTGTGCTTGGAGTAGCCATCTTTCACACTCACGATGAAAGCGTTGTCCTCTACATGAGGATGTAGTTCTGCCAATGGTGGCAGTATGAGGGAAAGCTCCCTCCTCCCTTGATGATCGTCAGGGGGATCGAGCTTGGATGCCTCGAGATCTTGTGGCTCCTGAGCGTCTCTGATAGAGTGAGATGCAGCTAGGTGTATGCACTGCAGTTTTAACCTGTGCAGGTGTAACAATTCTCGTGCTTCTTCAGCATGTGCCAAGGGCAAGTCGTCGCCCTCTTCATCAATCCGTATATCTGTGGATACATAATCATTGTAGTGGACATCCTCATCTGACGAGGATTCATAGTACCGTGACAGGGCATCAGCCACTTTGTTTGTGTGACCCTGTACATACACAATGTCACAATTGAAACCGTGAAAGAAATTTTGCCAGCGAATGTGACACGGTGCAGTATGGTTCTTCTCTTTGAAGTAAGTAAGCACCTTGTGGTCAGTGACCACAGTGAACTTTCGCCCACCAGTTAGCTCGTCGAGCCACTTGGTGAGCGCTTCCAGAATGCCTAGAACTTCCATCTCATAGGCAAAATACGCCTGTTGAGTCGGGGTGAATTTCTTTGACATAAATGCAGCAGGGTTAGAGGTTTGCCACTCTTTGCCCTGTGCGAGCACGGCCCCGACGCCAGTGGGGCAGGCATTGGTGATGACCCAGACATGGTACTTGTCTCAGTCTTCTGAAGCAATTGAATCTGGTATATCCCAGATTATGGGCTTTAGAATTGGCATCTTGCATGCGATTACTTTGATTTGCGCGAAACATTTTTCATGTAGGGTGCTCCACCGGAAGGGCATATGGCTGGTACATATGGATTGCAACGGTCCAGTGTATGCACTGACGTTGGGCAGGAATTTTGCTAGGTACTCAATGAGACCTAGGAATCGAAGAACCTCGGTGTGGTTTTCTGGCATCTGCCAGTTCCTTATTTTGTCTAGTTTGTCGGAATCTGTGTGGATTCTGTTTGAGTCCACTTTACACCCCAGTATGTCGAGTATGGGGGCAAATGGCTCAAATTTTCTTGGGCTCACATAGAGCTTCTCGTCCTTTAGACAAGTATATATCCACAAGAATTTCTCGTTGTGTTGCTTCACTGTTGTAGTTCCAGTGAAGATGTCGTCGAACCATACGTGGACGGCTCAACCGATTTGGTCCCTTAGGATCCAAGTCAAAACGCGCTGGAACATGGAAGGGCCATTACAGTCCCCTTGTTGCAGCACGTTCGATATGAAAGTACCATACAGGGTACTCATCCCCATGTATTGTACACAGTCTAGTTCGATACAAATCTGTTCGTATGCATCCGTCATATCGATTTTCGATCAATAAGTTACCCAAGCCATACCATCCATGATGAAATGCATGTCAGGCATGGGTGTGACATCGAGAATAGAGTTCGCATTGCGATTTCTTGCATCGATTACAGTTCATAAAGAACCGTCCTTCTTTGCAAGACAAAGAAGTGGAGCAGCCATTGCAACTGCCTTGCGTTCCCACCACTTGGCCCACTCATAACAAGCGATCTTCTCTCGAAGCTGCGGTTCGAGGGCTTGAGGGCATGTAGCCCTCCTTTCTATATATTTTTTATTCGGATCAATCAAGTTGATCCGGTGGTTAACCTCCCTGAATGGAGGTAGGACTTCAGGGGCTGGTGCCATGGCATCCTTGAAACGTTCACACCACCAGTTCCTGAGTGGCACGAATTCAGGGTCTGTCATTGGCAGCCCTTCTAAATGGGAACAGTTGGGAAGCCTGAGGTCTTTCGACCTCGGGCTTGGCCAGTGATTGGGCCACTGGGGGGTGTCCGCATCTTCTTGAGCAGACATGGCAAGGACATGTGGTGAAGGGTTTACAGCCTTCGCCGTATTGCATCATGCCATCTGTTTAGATGGCAGTTCAGATCTCGGTGCATGGGGAAGTTTGGGGCGACCATGTGCAGCAGCCCCCATGGAGGTTTTACCCCATTCCGTTAGGACATCAAACGTTTTGATGTCGCCTGTCTTTATGTGGATGGTGTGGGTTTCGAAATTGAGGGACGCTCTGTTGGCATTCAGCCAAGGAGCTCCGAGAATGGTGTCATAGAGGTCAATGTTGACAATGTCAAAGTAGTGAGTAGTTGTAACCCCATGAATGGTTACGGGAGTATTCGTGCCGTACATTATGCATGAATGACTGTTTTTGGTCCCCATCAAATAGGACAAAAGCATTTACCCTGGTGATGTTAACCTCGCTGGTGAGTGTCCACCTTAAGTCGGTGCTGCGGTTTTCAGGGTATTTACCCGCCTCTCACAAGATTCTAAACTTTGCATCGAATATTGGCAGGATTTTCTTCAGAAGCTTGTTGGGCACTGAAGAACTTGTCACACTTTGCGTTGACGGTTTGTTGGATGAAGACTTAGGGACCGGTACTACGCCGTCCCTTTTGTAAGATTTTACTGTGTCGTCGACAAGCTCAGCCACTATCTGCTCATCAGATGGCAGTTTGCCTGCTTGCTGAGCAGACACTAATTTAATGGAGTTCGTCCGTGGGATCCACAAACGTCATAGCACTGATGAACATGTTGGCATCCACCTCTACGTACTCCTCCACCTCAGCGAGGGGGTTGGGGTCATACAGGTCATCCACAAGTTTATTGTCGAATGCCTCATCATCAGCCATGTAGTCTTGCACCTCTGCAGGATCTTCAACACCTTCCGGTTCTTCTACAGGCTCCGAGTCCTGTAGGTCTTGCTCATCAGACTTGATGGCCATGTTGTACATGTGTGGTTTGGGCTTATCGTGATTTGGGCAATCACATTGATACCCTACTTTCCCGCATTTATAACAATGCGGTTTCCCATCCTTATCCAAGGATGGCGTCGATTTCGTTGTTGTAGACAACATCGACTTTTCTGTTTTTGGAGCTGGCAAATAGCTCGCACGGAAGGTCGAGCGTTGCCCGCTCTTCTGAGTTGACGTGTTTCCCCCGAAGGTGTTCTTATACACTTTCTTGGCAGACAAGGAGTCAGCAGCCCTTTTGGGTGCTGCTGCAGTATTGGTGTTTTGTTTTTGCGTCATTTTCGATGTGGTTGGCCCCTGCGAGTTGTTATGATATGCAGAGATCGCCTTAATTGAATCGTATGCATGGTCCAGGCAGAGCACGGCGGTCCACAACTCATCTTTTGTTGTGTAGTCCATGGAAATTTCATGGTGCATAACCATCTCTCGACGCATTTCGCCAGGGATGGTGTTCAGGAAACGTTCATTGAACGTTGCCTGGTCAGGAGACATGATCATCTCCTCAGCTGCATGATACAGCTGATTATAGAAGTGTTTGATTCCCTTTGTGGAATCATATGAAAGCGTTTTGAACACTTTCATGGACGCTACTGCTGCAGACTTCTTGATGAAGGTGCAGATAAGGATTTCCAGTAGATCCCAGAATGGGGGAGTTACCCCATTTTGCACTCCAATGCGTATATAGTGCATTAGGAGGTCTTGCGCCTCACTGTCAGGGACTGACCCGGGGTCGAGAGCATCCGGGTATATCGCCTGGGGCTGAGGGCCTGGTAGGGTGCGGTGCAGGCGTGTGTAACAATGGGCCTGAAGCAGGCAAGGATCCCTGGCCACTTAGACTAAAGTGGGAAGTGTGAGAAGAAGGTTACTTCTCAGTTCCCACTTAGGCTGTGTTTATGTACATGCGGTTGGAGGTCACGTGGGGAGCACCACATCATCTACACGTACAGCTGTGTCCACCCGGGTATCTCCGTAAGAGGTCTCAGGAGCGTCCGGTGTGTAGGGCGTCACCTGGTGTGTCCAGGTCCGGGCATATTGTGCACCCTGGTTAATGGTACATCGAGCAAGGAAGTCGTCCATGTAGTAGAAAAGGAAAGAAGGAGAAAGAAAGGAAAGAAGAAGGAAGGGAAGAGAGAAGGAGAGAAGGGAGGAGGGAGGATGGGGGCGGCAGGTGAGGAAAGTGGGATCGGGTGGGGTCGGACTGGGTGGAGTGGGGTCAGGCGGTGCCCTGACACTCACCTTCAACAGTGGTTGTCAAAGTGTGGATGTGAAACTCGTTATAAGCTTCACCCTTCCACCCACACTACGACATATAGGCTAGCCAGGAATGCAGCCAGTTGTGGAATATATTTGAGTTATTTTCTCCAGACCATTTGATGGTTGGAGTTAGTCCCTGCATCTTTTTAAGCAGTTCTGGGCGTACATCTGCAGGCAGTGGCTGCAGGATTTGAACCTCTACACTTCAGCGTGCAGATTCAGGAGCTGAGTCATGAACTCAGATGGATCAGGCACTACTCGTGCCACAGGTGCTGTGTATGAACACATGGTTGAGTCAAACAAACCAGGTCATACAGACGAGCGGTTTGGCAAGTTGGATGAAGGCTCCTGTTTTACTTCGGTGCCAAATGGGTCAAGAAATGGTGGGTTGGGCCAGGATGAGCCACCCTTGCCACCATCCTCGTCATCACCGTCCCACTCGGACAGCAGGGCCTTCTTCCTGAGTTAGACCTAACTTGGTCTACACGCCTCTTGCTCCCTTCTGGAGCCACAGGCGGTTGTGAGAAATGGTGGTAATTATCCAGCACCCATCTGAGTGCTGTGCCGTGGGACAGTCTATCGGGGTTTTCACTGTTTGCCCCACGACCCACATTGTATATGAATGCCACATCTGTATCCAGATGGGCATTAAAGTCGAAAGTGGATTTGCTGAGACTACGCTCAGCAAAGATTGGTCTGACCTTGGTGGGCTGCCTGCCAATGTCATCTACACGATCCTGGACATAGATCGGGCGTTTTTTCCGTGTGTAATAATCATACGGAACACTGGTGACTTCCATGTCACTGTCTTCCTCCTGTATCATCTCCACAGTGGCCTTCATTGGCACTGCTTTCTTTCTCCCATGGTCAGGAGGGAAATTACGCATTTGAGTAGTGTCAACCCATGGTATTTTCACCCCACTGTTCATGGGTTGCGATGACAGAATGAATGGCGCAGGCATGAAGCCTGGCCTGAAATGGAATGGAGAAGTTCCACTCTCCCCCACAGTCGACGATCCAGCCAGTTGTCCTGGGTCAATCTCCCTACCTTTCCCCTTGGTGTCAGTGGTTACTGGCACCGTCGACAGGGTAGGTGGCTTAGTTCCACTAAAGATGGGAACAAATCATCCGTCAGATTCTTGTACCTCAACGGACGGGCGTGAACTTGTTGCCTCTGTGACGATGGCAGTGACAGTGGGGATTCCTTCAGGTATGGGGACCTCAATGATTGGTTGACCCGTTTGATTAACGGGGACTACAGGGACCTCTTGGGGCGCCTGTGCCTCAATAGCGGGTTTTTTTTGTCTGCTCAGAGACGACGATAGGGTCCCCACCCGTTGCTGGGTTCACAGGAGGGTTCACAGGAGGGTTATCCACCGTTGCTGCGGGTGGCTTTGGCTTGTTGCATCGAGATAGCGTGAGGAGAATTTTGTTTAATTTCTCATTAAGTCTTTCTTCCACCTTAATTGTCAGGGCAATAGCCCCGAACCACGAGCCACATGTAATTAGATACATATAGTCACATGGGTAAGTGGGAACCTCCGGGTAACTGCTTACACACTACCGTAAAATACACACATTTGTATCACTTACGGCTCTGTGTGCTGAGCTACCCCCAGACCTCACACTTTTTAAGTGTATGAGGTGTGTTTTACAACACAACCCACAAAAACTATCCAATCTTAACATCTGACTCAGTAGTGCCTATGGCGCCTAAACACGCCCGCAAGGGCAAGGTTGCATCTGCAGCGACGCTAAAAAGAAACGAGTGGTTTATTAAGAAACCGCAATCTCCCATCATGGGAGATTCAAACCAAAAGCCATCATCAGATGACGACGAGGATCAACACGATCTGGCATTAGCAACAACCTCAGGGCTGGCCCCTGAAGGTTTTAGAAACTTATGTGGAGTAAGTGCGGGGCCTAATACCCCTAGAACTCCACGACATACGTGTACCAATCTAACACAAGCTGGGGAAGATCCTTCACCTCCTCACGAGGTGATTGACTTGTGCAATAAACGCATAAGCGCTGAACAATCAGCCCAAAAAGCTGATTGGATAGAGTTGCAGGAAACTCCAGGGCCCAACTATCCCCTGGAGTCCCCCCTCATGTCCCCAAGTCAAGCCCCAAAGGCAGACAAAGGGAAACAAAGGGAAGAGCCCCTGCATCAGCTATCCAAAAAACTACTGGACTTGTTCCAGGTTCCATCCAAATGGAGGACAGAAAGCGAAGACCAACTTCTTCTCAGGCTGAAAGCCCGAGAAGGTGCGAAGATACACCCTGAGAGCAGGATCTCCCAGAGTGCAGAAGCTCCAAAAGAACTTCCACTGTTTACACTCCCCCACGCCATGCCAGACAAGGCAAGGTCGCCAACCTCAGAGGAGGTCTCCGAGATAATGAAGAGGAGGCAAACTGAAATGAGGGAGTTCGCTGAGGAAGCCTTATGGAAAAGTAAGGAAAAACCAGCGAACAGACCCCTCTATGAAAGGGAAGCACCCTCCGCAACAGCCTTGCCTAAACAAAGCAAGCGTGGAGTGTTCACTCCAAGAACCCCTTCTGGAACCCCCAGAAGCGGTAATGTCAACTGGGGAGAGTCACTGCTCGCCCAACCAAACTTCCTCCTGGAAAACCAGGAATTGTGCATAATAAACACGATAAACTCAATCCAAAAAAAGATTGAGGAAACAAACCACAATAGTATGGCTCGTCTAGAGATAACTCTAGAAAGAATGGCCAATGCAATCGATGCGTTGACTGAAAAAATCAGCGAACAGACAGACTTGTTGAAGGAAATAAATTTTTCACAAAAAAGTGAGGAAACAAATAAACACCCCTGGACCACGGTCCAGGACATAAATAGAACTCGTGAAAAATTCACGAAAAGAACCACCAGTGAAAGCACACTGGAGTATCATCAGCGACTCGACAGAGATGCTAAGGAGATCCTTCTCCCAAGGATAGGAGAAGATGATGCCGAAAGAAGGCACTGTTCATGTCAGAGACCAGGTTGAGATGAGGGAGTGTCTCCATGGCGGAGGGCTTCGGCCTCAGCAACTTGTGCCAGGAGCGCTGTGCCAAGTAACACGTCCGTGCCCTAACTGGCAACCAGAACTGAAGGGGGTAAACTCTAGTCGATTTTATTACTGAAGTGTAACCTATGTACAAGTTGAGTATATATAGTTACAGTGAGGGCAGGTCCGCAAATGGCAGAGCTGAGCCAAGCGGAGCTAACGGGGTTAAACATTAGCTGATTGAATATTACCGACTCGTCGGGTTATGGGGTTAATGGAAAGGCAGGCGATAACCCAGAAACGGAAAGGAGGGATAGGCCCGAAGGTGGGCTCTGCAGGGAAAGCGAGTGTATTGCCCAGCAGAGGCAGGAGTGCACTAGCAGACATCGGAGCTATCCGGAAGCCTTCAGGGCTCCATACTTAGGGAGGCATAGGTAATAAATTGAAAGGAGGGGGTGGTGACCATTGAGGGGTACTGAGGGAATTGCGGAATACGGGAGCTCTGAGATTAGTGAAGAAGGAGTGGAGGTAGAGTGGAGGAGTCGGAGGGATCGGAAGTCGATGGCCGGGGATGGATATGACAGTTCAGAAATTAGGAGAATTGGCATGTACCAAAGGTTCAGCCAAACATCCACTTACAACGGACCTCTCGAACAGAGAGGTAACTCAACCACACTCTCTCAAAACAATGAGAGGATCCAAATACAACTTCAGGTGAATTCGCCTGAAACCAAAGAAACGCTGCGAGGAAGATTTCCACCAGCAAAAACCCCCCCAAACGAGAGATCTCCATTGGATAGCGACCCCACAAAGGCAGGGGAGCAAGAGGAGTTCCTGGAGAAATGGTACGAAAAAGCCATAAGAATGGCCGAAGTGAGAATACTCACTCCCTACCCAGAAGGAGTGAAGCCTGAAGCCCTGAAAAATGGGCCGGCATTTCCTGACAAGAAATGGTCAGGGGAGAACGACATGGAATCATTCTGGCAGTGGTTCACAGAACTACTGGGATTCCTCGCTTTGCGAGGATGCAAAGGTCCCCAATTCGACAAAGTCCATCTGGACTGCTTGATTCGTGGATTAGGGGGACCCGCGTTCGACCTCGGAATAAGACACCGAGACGAAACTCTCCTCAGAGGAGATGAGGGCATGTTCCTCGAAGTTCTCAACATATTGATGAGAACTTTCATTAAAGCCTCTGCCACATTGAATGCGACAAAGAAGTACCGCAACGTCAAATATGAAGTGGAAAAAGGCCTGTTATGGAAATGGGAATTTCCCATTTTAGACTCTTATGGGTTCTGTATCATGTGATTTATATAGTAATATAGTTTATCCAATCAATAATTAACCAAAAACCCGCTGTGCTAACATCTGTTACACCACATGTCAAACCATCTGTGAAACCACCTGTAAACCATTATGTCCAACCCCCTTCCCTATTCCTGCGCCAGAATGGACGAAAATGGGCGCTTCCGGCCCCATTTTTGTAACAAGGCCTAAAACAGTTCTACCTAGAACTGTCCAAAGCAGCGTCCCAGATGGTGATGCTGCCAGACCAGGCATCCTTCAACGCCAGGTTCCTAAACTACATTCCCCTCGAATGGAAGAGGGGAATGATTGCTCATGATAGAATCAGAGCAGACTTCTCCTCAAACAAGGAGATGTTAAAAGCAATATCTCATGTAGATGAGATAATCGATGGGCTGAAGATGTCTTCAGCCTACAAATCAGGATACTATACCCAAACAACTACCACGGCAACCACAAGCTGCAGCAGAGCCCTCCCATCAGGAAAGAAGGCTGAAGAGCCGAAACCTGTTAGAACCGGGCGGAAACAGACGACTCCGGAGTGGAATCGGAGACTTAGCGTGGAGGGACCTTGGCCTCAGCGACTCAAGCGGAGCGCTGTGCCATTGCTGTTGTCCATTTGGTCCTTAATTTCACAGTAGGTGAGCAGGAAGTCTCTAGGGGGCATTTCAGGTCGATTTCGGACTAAACCAAAACGAGTATGTACAAGTGCCGATATATATAATGGAAGGGGCAAAAGCACAAGGAGAACAAGGGGTGACCGAATCGGAACGAAGACGTCCGAATGGGAACAAAGGGTAGAAGGAGCGGAGCGGTACCGAAGGTCATAAGGCAGGACCTGTGATACGTCTGAAAGGAGGTAGGGAGGGCGAGGCCCAGAGGGGCAGGAGGATGAGGGGAAGTGGGGATGATGACTAACTGGCTAGAATAGGAAGAAGCAGTAGTCCAAATAGGGATGAGGGGAAAACGTGAGAAATACATTACAAGCGGCGAGAGTGCCGAAGGCGATCTGCGAAGCTCGGGGGTTGCGGAGCTTACGGAGCTTATGGAGGCGGGGTTGAAAGTCCGAGGGATATTGGCAATGGTGTTCACGTAGTATGAGGTCACCAATGCAATGGACTAAGACCGAGGTGGAGTCAAAGTCCGAGGTAGGGACTATGATGGAGGCTCGGAGTAAGGTACGAGCGGTGTCCGAGTGCGAAGTACGGAACAGCAGTGGAAGGTCGTAACTTGGTGGAAGGGTGGCGGAGGAGTAACAGAGGGAGAAGAGAGGGGAAAGGTAAGGAAGAGGGAGTGGCGGAAAGGAGAGTAGTCAGGTCTGAAGGTGAGTATCGGAGTGGACGGGGGAAGCGTAGGGGGATGACAGGAGGGTGGAGGTGTTGTGAAGGGGGAGCGGAGTAGTAGGAGGGTGGCGAGTGGGGCGGTGTTTGGTCCGAGATGAGTATCGGAGTGGACGGAGATAGGGTCGGAGAGGTAAGGGGGAGGTGTGTTGCCAAGACCGAAGGTGAGTATCGGAACGGCAGCGGTAGGTTATGACTCCGGAGGTGAAGAGGGTGGAGGTCCGGAAGTCGGGTCGGGGTCGGGTATGCACGGATATGACACCGTCCTTCAAATGGGGATGAAAGGAACAAGATCACAGATCCTGTTCAGAACAAATGTGGATGTTGAGATTAACAGCCATGTAGAAAAACACTACTTTGATGTAATTAACATCGATAGATATGATGCCATATTTGGCGCCCCCTGGTTAAACAAAAACCAGGTAAGCTTAGACTTCCGGTCCCACAAAGTGAGAACGGTGAACAAGGGCAACATAGACACCCTTGGAGTAAGCGAAGACTGTGTGACAAGATCACATGGATGGAAAACTCGAGCAAGAGCTCGAGAACAACCAAAAAAGAAGCCCCCCTGACAGGGAGGTGGGATTGAAACACACCTCAGGGTAATCGAAAGAAAGTACCCTGAAAGTTGGCCCAATCCTAGTCTGGAAGGACTAGAACTTCCAGACGTACCACATCTGGAAGGTCTCTCCATGAACAACCCCGAGTTCGAAATACTCAGGGAGTGGTGGAGAGAGAAATTTGAAACCATAATGGTGCCAGCGCCATTAGAAATGCCTCCCTTGAGGGAGGTGAACCATCGAATCCTGTTGAAGGATCCGAACAAGAAATTTCGGGAAAACACGCCGAGATGTCCTGCAGCACTGCAGGAAGCACCAGCGACCAAAATAGATTGCTATGTAAAAGCTGGATGGTGGTATCCTGTGAACAGCAAGTGAGCATGCCTGCTACTGTGTATCTGCAAAGCAGATGGATCTTTGTGCACAGTAATAGACGTGAGGAGTTGTAACTCAAACATGATCCTCGACGTTGTAACGGGTCTATCAATCTAGACTCGTGGCTCAGGTCTAGGGGGGGTAGGTATCTCTCTATCTCTCAGGGTAGATGTGGGTCCTGCGAGTACAGTGCTGATACTCTCTCTAACCTCTAACTAACTGTCTGTACAGTTGTCACGGAAGAGTCCGATACAAATATAAAAGGAAAGTCACATGTGAATGAATGAAAATAGTAAGGAAAATAAAGAAAAAGTCATATCTCCTCAACCACTCCACCAAATCCGACGATCTTGGACTCGTCAGAACCACCTCCACAATCTCTACAACTCCTACTATTACCACGACTCACCAATCCTAGTCCCTGATGCAGTAGGGGGTGAAATGCATGATAAGGGTTGGTTTGACCTGCACGGACTTGTCCCCACAACATACAGGCCTAGCTCTGGATTGCAGTCCCTTGCAATCTCCCAAAAAGAAACACCAAAGAAAGGATAATCATCACAAAGATATGTAAGTCCCCACTCCGCGCACGGTGTCGGATGCCATGTGACCAGAGCTTTCCCACGGACACATGGGCTGTGACGAAGTTGTCTTGCCCATGTGACTACTCCCCGCACCAACAACTCGGCACTAACCAACCTCACCTCAACCTTGCCACCATCAATGCCAACCTATGCCAGAACTCAACATTGCGCTACCGCGCGCGCACTGCCACCCACTGGAGAACCATGGTCGAATGGGAGGATTGGGCACAATAGTACGCCCCGTTTCTACTCCCATCGCTAACCTGCGAGTTCAATGACTAACTTCGTCCACACCGGCTTAGAACTTCGCATATCCAACATGCGATCGACTTCGCACTCGAAAAACGAATGGATTTGTTGCTAAGGCCGGGAGGCCTTAGCTCTTCTGGCTTGTGCTCAGCGTGGTCGTGTACTGGACTCAACTTATCTCTGGCTGGGGCGTGTGCTCGGCTCTGGATCGTCATCAACTGCTGGGACTTGAAGCTAGGGCCGGGAGGCCTTAGCTCTTTGGGCTTGAACTGGCGACGCTAGGGTTCTCATGTCGCATACAATGGTTGGGGTCGGTGCTGCCTCGGTAGGAATCGCGCGCGCGGGCTCGGGATCGACGTCAGACGGCAATCTTGATGCTAAGGCCGGGAGGCCTTAGCTCTTTTGACTTGAGCTCACTGTACTCTGGCGCTGTGAGGTCGCGGGATCATATTCTGTACTTGGGGGGCTTCATCGACGTCTCCAGCGCGAAAACTAGGGGAAAATCGAATAGAAAGCGAAAAGAATGTGGATTGGACGTGTAAAACTTGAGAAAAGGTCGTCTGGCTGGGGGAAGGGGTTCGGATGTCGCGATATCGAGGAATAACGACGCGTCCGACTCAAATAAACTTGTAAACTCCTGTACTCGGCGTGTAATTTTCGATACGCGATGTAGAATCAAGCTCAGACACAAATGACGATGTAGTTTCGCATGCAAGAAATAAGCGCAAAAGTTGGACTCCTCGGAAATCATAAGAACACATGTAAGAACTCGAAGGAGTGTTGGAAATTGATTGAACATCGGCTTAAACTAAGGCGAGGGCGGGTCTATGCTCGGAACAAGATACCCTCCGGCATCGAGAGTTTTCGGGTGTCACCAGGGAACTCGGTGACCTGGGAGTGCTGGGCCTCTGGTTTGTCCAGGCTCACGCACAAGTTGGGCCGACTGGCTGCCCAGACCGTGCTGCGTCTTTCACGTCTTATCCGGATCTTTCTCGGGTGAAGGAATATAGCCTTCGTCTAGCTCAGGCTCCGCATGCAGCGTCTTAGCATTGCCGGGCACTTCAACGTCTTGGCCAGCGTTGTACATCTCATGTGGGTCACTTGAACACCACAATACTCCGCGAGTCACCTCTGGACTCGATGATTTGGTGTTCCTAAGCTCAACCTCAACAGGGGTCTCGGCGTCGTTACAGTCTTCATCGATGAACAACTCTAAATCGTTAGGCAACTCGGACTCGGCTCTGGATGGGGCTTCAGCCTGATGCTCGCGGCGTATCTCAACTAGGCATTTGACATGGCCGACTGCTACGGCTGGTTCTGAGTGACGTGGGGTGCTAATTGCGAAATAAAATACATGGAAGGCCACAAGAACAAAGTGGCAGATGCACTCTCACGGTACTACGACTTGTCAATGGACAAGGATCTGCATTTTGACGACTACATGTCAGCAGACATCCATCTGGACAAAAATGCAGAAGATACTATCCCCGACACAATCGAGGAATACAAAGAACTGCTGCTAAGCAGTACCCTGAGTAAAAACTCAGAGAGAAAGAGACTCACAGCGATACATGCGAGAAATACCCTAGAGGAAGCTCTAGGGGGGAGTGCCCAAAATCTGGAAGAAATCATAATTCCAGAAGAGAACCTTCAAAAACAATTTGAAGAGAAAGACCTCATTGAGGCAATAAAATCTGGATACTCGCAAAGCCAGATCCACCAGGAAATCCTAGAGAGCCCAGGGAACTTCAAAAACTTCTCCATAAAAGATGGGCTGATAACCCGACTTGGAGAAGGAGGAACGACCCAAATAGTAGTCCCGAAAGGGAACTACGAAAGGAAGTCCATTCAAGGAATAATCCTTGAAAACATCCACAAAACACTTGGACACTTAGGATCCAAGAAAACAGTGGAAACCCTCCGTCGACACTTCTGGTGGAAGTCAATGAGGAAGGATACCCACAAGTTCTGCAGGTCTTGCAGAACTTGTCAGACAACAAAGAAAACCACCAGGAGAAATCCCGGACTGCTTCACCCACTCCCGACCCCGGAGACACCATGGTCATCAATAGCTATGGACTTCACAGGTCCATTCCCAACAAGCTTGGGATATGATTACCTCTGGGTAATCATTTGTAGGTTGACATCCAACATCCACCTAATTCCAATAAAGACAACAATGAGCACACTAGAACTAGCATTTGTATTTCTTCGTGAAGTTGTAAGACTCCACAGTCTACCACACTCGATCATATCAGATCGAGACTCGAAATTCATGTCAAAATTTTGGCGCGAACTACACCGAATACTCGGTGTGCAGTTGTTAGACACTGGTCCGGGGTCGGCACCATGTCAGGGCACACCTGCCTGACCCCACGCCACGCCGCCCTACTCCGCTCCCCTGCTATCACTCCCTGTTTCTTCTTTCCCCTTTCCTTCTTTCTTTCTATTTCCATTCCATGGTCAACTTCCCCTTCTCTATGTATTACTACACACTTAACCCCACTCCCCCAATCGCTGCGCCCGCCACGTGCATTCCCGCTCACAGAGCAGCACACCTCCGGGATCTCCCACAGAGATACCCAGGGGAGTGCGGCTGTACATGGGGATGATGTGGCTCCTCCCACGTGACCCCAGCCGCATGTATATAATAGCACCTGGGGTGGGAACAGAAGAAGCAGCCTTCTTCTCAACTTCCCACTTCAGGTAAGTACTGTAGCTTCCCCTTTTAATGATAATTCAACTTCCCACTTCAGACTAAGTGGTCAGGGACGCTCACCCCACGACGGGATCGCCGCTACGCACAGCTGCTACTCGTCCTACCGAGTCCCGCATGCAGGGACCTCGCCACTTTTGGAGCTGTCCCTGACAGCAGAAGAAGGCTTCAACCTCATCTCCCCCGCCTCCCCCGCTATGGTGACCGAAGAGCAGTACGACGAACTGCTGTCCCGATTCCACGAGCTCCAGGCCATTGTAGAAAGCCAAGCTCAGAACCAACCCCCAGCCGCGCCTGCACCAGTGCCGGTTCCTGCACCAACACCTGCACCCGCCCCCAGAGCCAAACCGCCTAAAGTTGCCCCCCCACTGCCTTCTCTGGAGCAGCCGAAGACCTTGACCGCTTCAAGGCCGAATGCGGGATATATTTCCATGTCCGAGCAGCGGAATTCCCCAACCCCCTCTCCCAGATCCTCTTTGTCCTGTCCTATATGAAGGGAGGGACTGCAGGGGCGTGGGCAACGCAGCGCACCATCGCGCTACTGACAACGGGCTCCCCCCGGCTCACCATGGACGAGTTCAACACGGAACTCAACGCCATGTTCCAAGACCCGAACTGCGAGGCCACAGCCAGAGAGAAGCTGGCCACCCTGTGGCAAGGCAGCGACTCCATGGATAAAATCATCCAGGAGTTTGAGATCCTCGGACCCACCTCATGGCTAGGGGACATGGGGCTAGTGGACCACTTTGAACAGGCGATCAACTCCCGCCTCCACAAAAGCATTTACCGCCTCTGCCCCATGCCAACGACATGGGCTGAGTGGAAATGCGAGGCCACCCTCCTCGACAACCAGTGGTGGTGTTTCCAGGCAACGCAACCCCGCTTAGCCCCCACCAGACCCCCACTCCTAACCCCGAGACCCCCACTCCCTGCCACTCTCCCACTGCCACGCCCCTCACCCACTGCCACCCTGCCCCAACCCCCCGCACCGTGCCCCACCACAGGAGCAGGGCCACAACCCATGGACCTCGACCACTTGAGGATTGACCAGAGGCAAAATGGGCTGTGTTACAATTGCAACGCACCAGGGCACATCGCGTGGGATTGCCCACAACCGAAAACCCGCTGTAGGAGAAATAATATTCAAAGAATAAAACAATGATCTATCAGAATAGTCAACGAACAGGTGACAAGTTCAGACGTTTAACAGATCTCATGATCTTTATGAGACTGGACAGACATTAGAAGATCATTATAAAATATCTACACCCATGTAGTATGAGATTTAATCTACTACAATCATGCCTAGAACTTGGCATAGGTGTAATATTCAAAGAATATATCCCTACAACAAGAAAATAGCACATAGACGGCAGAATAAGAAGGAACATTGGGAAAGAAATGTAAATATCTCGGGAACCAGTAAACTTTTGACTGTAATCTTTTTACCATCTGGAAGGACTGTTTCTTAACTTTATCCACGGTTTTGTTTCATTCTAAAAGCTTCAAAACTGACGGAGATATCGCTCAAACGGCGAAACACCTTATAATTCATATATATTTATTTGCTAATTCTTACAAAAAGTAATGTGACTCAAGGGAGATATATTGGCGCCCGGAAGTCTGGCGGACCAAATACCATATGATAGAGTATTCCCCGGCGCGGGCGGACAGTTTTTGATCGCATCAGAAGAGGAGAAAATGCTAAAAAACCGGATCTTGTATATTTTCCTATGATTCATCAAAACTTTTTGATTTTTAAGCTCAAATAAATCGGAACAAAGGAATGATTGATGATCTGGATCTCGGATCATAAGCATGAAGTGATTCAGAAGTCCGCGGATCGGTTAATTAATTGGGAAGGCTCTAGAACATTAGTAATGATGCGGCTTCACAAAAAGGGGTCAATTAGAGAACAGTCTAGAAAGTTCCTTTATAGCCGAGTCATTTCTAAAGATAACCGTTCGTAATTAAGGCGGTGTAGAGCATAGCTTCAGCGCTACAAGATACCGTTAAGATCGGCCCAAAAGACAAAGAAATGAATTACTTATTGCTGAGTCATGTCCTAAGTCCATTATTAAGCTTACACAGCCCAAGCCCCTATATCATTCTAGAACTATCTATAATACAAATGTAGCACATGTAACTAGTGCGAGGCGTGGGAGTAGAGAGGCCTCTGAAAAGCATAAAAGGCCACCGCTTCTGCCCCCTCTCAAACCTTAGGTAGAAATAAAAGTTTAATTCTCCTCACCAGTGGTTGGTTTATTTGCTCCAAAAGATAAAAGCAAATATTAGTTGTTAGCTAATATAAAACTAACACGTCACTCTAAGCGTGAGTTAGGGTCAGTTAGACACAGCTGAACAAAAGTGTCATAGTGAGAATTAGTGAGAATTTGGTGGAGGGACTTCTTAATTGAATAATCTCTCAGCAATTTTTGGTTATCACACCACAGGAGAAAAGTGAGCGATCCTGAACCTGCTAGATAACTAGCACGCACTCTAAGCGATAGAAAGAGCAGTTTGGTCACTCCTGTATTGAGTAACATTTATTGTGGAATTATTTTATTAGTAGTTTTTCCTTCAGTAAATTGTCAGGAAAATCACGTCCTACTGAAAAGTGGTATATCTAGGTGTAATATTGACTAGAAATCATAGTAAAGTCAATATAGAATTTTATCTGTAGACGATCTATACATCAGGTGAGATCGTTGGGGGGTGTTTATTGTTGTTTAGACAGTGAACAATCATATATTTGGCAACCAAAACACGGTCAGTATGCAAATCAGCACAAACTCTAATATCGTTATTGGACGTAGGAAACTGGTTACATAAGGTGATCCAGCTCCGCTCCTTCACCGCCGACCCAGACGGATGCACCCCGAAGACCTCAGAGTGCTCATGGAGGGGCTGAGAAGACAGCTGGTAGATGGACCAGAGGCAGAGGGAGAAGGGCAGGAAGCAGAGGCCCAAGAGGATTTTCAGGAAGGTGACCGGTGAGGGACGCGTCCTGGCCGCCTGCAGGCGATAATACCAACTCATGTAGATACTGTGAGGCACCTAAGTCGGCACCGACGTCTAAATTCCACTGAGTCATCACCAAGAAAAAGAGGAAAACTGCGTGCTTGAACAGAGAGATACCAAGCGCAGCGCCGGAGGTAGTGGTCCTGCCACCCGCCATCTATGTGCTGTCGAAGCAACCCCCCAGATCCCTTAACCTAGCCGTAAAGCTGACTACCTTGACCTCCCTCGCTACTGTCTCTGTATCAGCCCTCTTAGACTCAGGGGCCACTGGGAACTTCGTGAGCCCCAAGTTTGTCAGAAAACATGGGCTCAAGACAACCCCGCTCCCCCAACCCATCCCTGTCCGCAACGTCGATGGGACCCCGAACGAGAACGGGGCCATAACTGAGGAACTAGAGGCCCTTCTGACATCCAGACGACACACGGAGCGGGCCCGCTTCGCCATCGCAAACCTAGGGTGGCAGTCCCTCATCATAGGCCATTCGTGGTTGCTGCACCACAACCCAGAGGTAGACTGGATGCGGCAAAAGGTCAGTATGTCTCACTGCCCATCCTCCTGTCAGTTGACGTGAGGACGTGCCGACCAGGACCCTGTAGTGGAACCAGGGGACGGGATTTACGCCGCTATCATCCCTCCAGGATGGGGGCACGAACTGAGAGCAACCACAACTCCATCTCAGCGGATGGCCCAGGAAGCCCGTGAACCAGAAGCAGAGCCCACACCGTTCAAGGCACTGGTCCCAGAGCAGTACCAGGACTTTCAGGACGTATTCTCGAAAGAGGCCTTCGACCAGCTGCCCCCACAGAAGCCCTGGGACCATGCAATAGACCTGGTGCCAGATGCCAAACTCCCAAGAGGGAGGACCTTCCCCCTATCACGACCAGAGCAGAAGGAACTAGACGAGTTCCTGCACGAGAACCTGTGGAATGGGCGCATACAGGCGTCCAAATCCCTGATGGGAGCCCCAGTCTTCTTCATCAAGAAGAAGGATGGAACGTTGTGCCTGGTCCAGGATTACCGGAAACTCAACGAGATCACAGTCAAAAACTCGTACCCCCTCCACTCATTTCGGACGTCCTCGCACGCCTCCGAAACGCCAAGTACTTCTCAGCACTAGATCTGCACTGGGGATTTAACAACGTCCGTATTAAGGACGGCGACGAGTGGAAGGCGGCGTTTTCGACCAACCGCAGGCTATTCGAGCCCACTGTCATGTTCTTTGGCCTGTGTAACTCCCCAGCGACCTTCCAAACGATGATGAACGACATCCTCCGGGACTTCATCAACTGGGAAGTCATCATCTGCTACATGGACAACATTTTGATCTTCACCACCACCCTGGAGGAGCACCGGAGGGTTGTCCGAGAAGTCCTGGAGACGCTGCGGAAGCGGAGACTCTTCTTGAAGCCGGAGAAGTGTAAGTTTGAGCGGAAACAGATCAAGTACCTCAGCCTCATCATCTCCGAGGGAAGCGTTGCGATGGATCCCATGAAAGTCCACGGAGTTCTCGACTGGCCAACCCCAACCAAGGTCAAGGAAGTACAGTCCTTCTTGGGGTTTGTCAACTTCTACCGCCGGTTTATCAAAGACTTCTCCGAGACCGCCCACCCCCTCCACATGCTGACTCATAAAACCAAAGCATGGGCCTGGGGACCAGACGAGGACCATGCTTTCCGTGCCCTCAAAGACACCATCACCTCTGCCCCGGTCCTCGCCTTCCCCACCGACACAGGTCGTTTCAAACTCGAGTGCGACGCCTCTAACTTTGCCACCGGAGCCGTACTATCCCAGCTCCAGACAGACGGAGAGTTCCACCCCGTAGCTTTCATGTCCAAGGGTTTCACGGACATAGAGCGTAACTACGAAGTGTACAACAAGGAGATGCTCGCAATAGTGCATGCCCTCGAGGAGTGGTGGCATTTCCTACAAGGAGCGGAGGAGAAAGTCGAGGTCTACACCGACCACCGCAACTTAGGATATTTCCGCACCGCGCAACGGCTGAACCGGCGCCAAGCGCAGTGGTCCCTCTTCCTCTCCCAATTCCACTTCACCCTCATCCACCGCCCTGGGAAACTCATGGGAAAGCCGGATGCGCTCTCACACCACATGGACCACCCGAAAGGCAAGGGCGACAATGATGGGCTGACCCTCCTCCAACCCGCTTGGTTTGAGGCCCGTGCAGCGGAGGTGTCATATCCATACAATCCCGACCTCCACTCCGGGCTCCCGGAACTCCGAACTCCGACTTCCGGAGCCCTACTTCCCTTCCATCACCTTCTCCTTGCCGACTCCCAAGAGATTATCCCACCTCCGGCCTGGACACCACCTTCGGCCCAACTCCGGAACATTCCGGGTCCGACCCCAACCACGACACCTTCCAGATGAGTACGCAAAAACCTATGCTCCCGACTCTGGACCTCCGCACTGGAATCCTGTTCGCATCTCCGTCTCCAGAACCTCCGGTCTTAGCTCCGACCTCGGACTTTGACCCCACCTCCGCTTATACCCATTGTATTGGTTAGCTCATTCCATTTAATTGCCTTTGCCAATATTCCGGAGTTTAACTTCCGAGTTCGGACTTTCCGGACTTACGTCGGACCTTGCAACTATTGCATTGCTCCATTCAGTTCCGCTATTCTCCCTCATTCCTATTTGGGCTGCTGCTTACTTTCTATTCAGTCAGCTAGCCATTCCCCACTCCCAACCTCCTTCCTTCCTCCTTGGGCCATGGCCCTTCATTCCTCCTTGAGAAACACCATTGAGTCAAACCCTTGACCCTCGGTGTTGTTCCTCTTTCCATCTCCCTTTGTCTCCTTTAGTCCTACCCTCACTCCTTTTGATTCCGGACCCCTCCTTATATACAATGTACATAGTAACTTGTAACCTCAGTCCGAAATCGACATGAATTCCCCCAAGAGACTTTCCCTCTGCTAGATCCGAAATTAGGGACCCCTAGGACAACCAGCAATGGCACAGCGCTCTGCCTGAGTCGCTGAGGCCGAGGTCCTTCCATGCTAAGTCTCCGATTCCATTCCGGAGTCGTCCGAGTCCGCTAGTTCTAACAGGAGGCGGTCTTGGTAGAGGGTGAGGAGACGACTATCCTCGAGAGGATTAGCAGGGCAAAGGACCTGGATGAAAAGGTGGTGAAGGCGATGCAGGAACTGGGAGAGGGCACACTGAGGTCGGATGAGTGGGAGAAGCAAGGAGAGCTGGTTCTATACAGAGGAAAGATATATGTCCCAAAAGACCCACAGCTCCACCATGACCTAGTGCGGCTACACCACGATGCGTGGGTGACAGGACACCCAGGATGGTGGAAAACCCTGGAACTTGTCTCCTGCGACTACTGGTGGCCACGGATGGTGGAGTATGTTGGGCAGTATGTCCGCAGGTGCGACACCTGCAACCGCGTCAAATCCTTCCCCTCCTGCAAAGTGGGGAAGCTCATCCCAAACAAGATCCCTGCCCACCGCTGGCAGGTGATTTCGGTGGACATGATCGGAGAGCTCCCCAAGTCAAAGGGCTACAACGCAGTCCTGGTCATGGTGGATCGCCTATCCAAATGCATCCACGCAATCCCCACAGTGACAATGGTGGACTCGGTGGGGATCGCGCGGCTTTTCCTTGAACATGTCTGGAAGCACCACGGCCTCCCTGAGGAGATCCTCAGTGACAGAGGGAGCACCTTTGTCTCGCGATTCTCGAAGGAACTTGTGGACCTCCTCAGCGTCAAGCTCACCCCCTCGACGCCCTACCACCCCCAGACAGACGGGCAGACGGAGAGAGTAAACCAAGAGGTAGAAGCCTACCTCCGGGTATTTGTCAACCACTGCCAAGATGACTGGGCGGACTGGCTCCCGCTAGCGGAGTTTGCCTATAACAACCACGTCCACTCCTCCACTCGCCGCACCCCTTTCGAGTCGACACTGGCCAACACCCCAGGATGGGAACGGAACCCACATGCACATCCGAGGTAGAAGCCGCTGACGCCTTCTCATCAAGGATGATGAAGATGCAAGAAGAGGCGAAAGCGGCGCTAGAGCACACGGCGGATGAGATGGCCCACTACTATGACCGGAACCGCGAGGCGGCCCCCACGTACCAAGAAGGTGACCGGGTCTGGCTCAGCACCCAGAACTACACAACTGATCGCCCAACCAAGAAGCTAGACCACAAATGGACTGGCCCCTTCACGATCGTTAAAGTCATCTCCCCCACCGCCGTCAAACTCCGGCTCACCGCCCAACAAAGAGGGATCCACCCAGTTGTATCCATGACAAACATCAGACCGCACCGCCCTGATGAAATCGCAGAATGCCCCACCGAACCCTGCCCTGGCCCAGACCTCGTAGATGGAGAAGAGGAGTATGAGGTCGAGAAAATCCTGGATTCTAAGTGGCTACGCCGAAAACTCCGGTACCTGGTAAAGTATATGGGCTGGCCACACTCAGAAAACCAGTGGCTCACGCACGACGACCTGACCCACGCCTCCAACCTAGTCGAGGAGTTCCACCGAGCGCACCCCCATGCCCCGGGGAGAGAGAAGGAGAACCGCCCAGCCACTTCGAGGCGAAGCGGCTTAAGGGGGGGGTGATGTCAGGGCACACCCGCCTGACCCTGCACCGCACCGCCCTACTCCGCTCCCCCACTGTTTCTTCTTTCCCCTTTCCTTCTTTCTTTCTATTTCCGTTCCATGGTCGACTTCCCCTTCTCTATGTATTACTACACACTTAACCCCGCTCCCCCGATCGCCGCACCCACTGTGTGCATTCCTGCTCACAGAGCGGCACACCTCCGGGATCTCCCACAGAGATACCCAGGGGAGTGCGGCTGTACATGGGGATGATGTGGCTCCTCCCACGTGACCCCAGCCGCATGTATATAATAGCACCTGGGGTGGGAACAGAAGAAGCAGCCTTCTTCTCAACTTCCCACTTCAGGTAAGTACTGTAGCTTCCCCTTTTAATGATAATTCAACTTCCCACTTCAGACTAAGTGGTCGGGGACGCTCACCCCACAACGGGATCGCCGCTACGCACAGCCGCTACTCGTCCTACCGAGTCCCACACACAGGGACCTCGCCGCTTTCGGAGCTGTCCCTGACAGACCCCAATTGTGAAGCAGTGGTTCGTGAAATCTTAAACCATGCATGGGTTCACAACGAACTCTGGTTTAAGGTCAAATGGGAACTAGGGGACACCACATGGGAACCCCTAGAAAATTGCAACAACCTTGTCCACCTGGACGAGTACCTCACTTTACAAAATGTAAGGGAACCAGAAAAACTCCCTATCAAAGAAGACAGGGAACTCTCAGCATCACTACGCCCCCAAAAACGGAGGCGGAGGAAGTAAAGCCAAGGGACAATGGCCCACAGCCAAGAGCATGGGAAAGTTCTGGGCAAGTAACTCGCCTAGACCATGTGAACCACAGGCTCACATGCAAAAGCACACACAACTGCAGTGAATCCCATGCATGCAAGAACGAAAACCCCTCCCACCACCACAAGAAACATAATGACAAAATGTCATTCTCCGGGGGAGTGTCAGGGCACACACCCTGACTAGCCCGGACCCGGGCCCGCGTCCGGACCCGCTTCCACCCACTGCACTTCCCGCATGCGTGCATGCTCTGCACGCCGCATGCTCCGGGCCCGGTTCCTACTCCTTCATGTGACTTCCGGGTATCCCCGGAAGTTTTCCTGATATGGTGGCCACTGTGGGAAGATGAGAAGTTAGCTTCCTTCTCATCTTCTTACCCACAGTAGTTGTTGCCCTGGACAGGGCTGTTCATAGGTCAGGCTGTGGACCATAGGGGAGGGTCATGGGGACCCGGGAGTCGCCCCCTGACAGGGAGGCAACCCTCGGTTCGATCCAAACAAGCCACCGGACATCGAAATATGACAACCTGGGGAGCAAGGCTCCCAGGAACAACAACAACACCAGGTGCAGATAAGCGCCATAGACTACATGATGCACGCAGCACAAATGAGTGCTGCAAACCAACAACCATCCACGTTGCTAACAGGCACTGCATACCCCCAGCCTCCTCAGAGGGGCTTCCAACCATACGTGGTGCAAACTGCACCGATGGCACAACAAGCGCCATTCCAGGGGCAGCATTTGCTGCTGCAGCCCCAGGCATCCTCCCCAGGGAACTTCCCTGGCCAGATCAACCCCTGGATTGGCCAATTTGGCCCAGGTTGTTATAAAAATGGGGCCTAATTGGCCCATTTCTATAGCGTCCGGGTGCAGGAGGGGGCCGTGACATTGAGAAGATGTTACAATTAATGTAACAGATGTTGTAACAATGGGGTTTACAATAACATGGACATCAGGTGTTTTGGGTGATAATTGTTGGTTAGGTTGTTATTATATACATGTCACGTGATAATATACTGTAAGAGGCCATAAGAGGCTAAAAATGGGAATTTCCCATTTCCATAACACAGGTCCAACAACACCCCAGCCAAATGCAGGCTGGGAATCAGCCATCGCATCAGTGGTAGCTGCTCAGACAGGTCAGCTCCGCAAGGAGCTGAAAGAGATGAAGTCCCTCATAGGAGGGAGATGAGGGAGCGACAGCGGCTCCTTGTCCAGACCGTCCAAACGGGCACGGTCTGATAACTCAAGGGCATCAGAAGATGCCTGCGACCATTGCGCCCACTGGAGGCGCGAATACAACAGAGCACGAAGAGATGCCAAGGGCATCTTCGACTCTCTGAAAGACACAGAGAGAGAGGTCGATCTCCAAAAAAGGGAGATCAAATTACTGAAACACGAGCTCAGAGAGGCATGCACACTGGCAGACCTCGCTGCCAAACCCATTATGACGGGGGCCTCCCAGGTCAGGGGGAGGGGATACAGTTCCAGGCCTCATGAGGCATGACCCCACATGGGGACTAGCACACCAAGGGGTGGGGCACCGACTATCCTGCCACCCCATGGGCAGGCGACCCTGTCTGGGTTGCATAAGGGCCTGCCCTCAGAAGGGCAAACCCATGTCAAGGGGAAGAGGGAGAGCGGTAGGCAACCGATGGCAGACCCTAAAATGGGGACCACTGCCAGAGGTGGTGGGCCACTGAGTACTTCAGCACCCTATGGGCAAGCTACCCTGCAGGGAAGTGTCCACATGCTATACAAGACCACCAAACTCAATGAGTTCAGCAAAGTCGAAGCTCCAGTCAATGTAACAATCGACCCCAACTTCCCCATGAGGAGAATAGCAGGGTCAGAAGCGGTGCACGACGCTGCATACGCTTGGTGGACAAGTGTGAGTGGGAAAGAATTCATACACTGGTACGAACAGGCCGAAGCTGCCTTCAAAAGTGGCAAGGTACACAGAACCCTTCACGAAAAAGCAAAGGAAACTGAGAAATACTTCTCGGGACTCCTGAGTATTGCAAGACTCATGGAGGAGTATAATTCCCCAGAGAACAAGGGAAAAATCTCCTTGGAAAGTCTAGGCAAAGCTGCCTATCTAAAGTCACAGTTCAAACCACTCAGGACTCCTGAGGGACATGCTGCAAGAACTGCGGAGTGGGAAGCAAAAGCTTCCAAATACCGGGAAAGAGACACAAGTCTCCACACTGGACAACCAGCCCAACAACCACCCTTCCCCACGGGAAGAACGGTAGACCTACTGTACTCCACACCTGAGCCAAGTAGCTCAGGAACACAACAACCCGCTCCCACCCAGGGAGCACCCACTTTGTCAAGCCCACAGCCCAACAATGTAGCCCAGGCTACATCATCGCATCCGACACAGCAATCGGATGTCCAGATGAACAACCCGGAGGAAAATCCTCCCCCGGGGCAATGACTCCACCCTTGAGGAAAGGGAAAGTGACATGGTAATATGCCATCAAGGCACCCGTGAAAACACCTTCCCCCAACTCGAGGCCCCGACACAATACTGTATGCGAGGAACCGCAAGTAACAATTGTGGAAATCTCTACTCCATCAAAAGACCCACATCCACCACTGCTCATGTGTAAACACCACTTACACATGAACCCTCACGGAACAAGTGAGGAACACCAAAAACATACAACCTTTGGGTCGAAATTCATTTTCGACAAACTCCACTACTTTTCTCCCTGTGATACCCATGTATTGCTGTTCACTTCAAAGTAACGGCCCACACTCACTTATTCCCTAAACTAGAGTGCTTGCGCTTCATGCTTTGCAGAACTCTGCACTGCCCACTTATTCCGTTCTCATCAAATAACTATGTTGTTATATTGCAACCATCAATGAAATTCAATCATCTTTCTCGCAACAACACGATACAGGGAAAGACATTCAAGAAAATCTAAAAAAAAACGGATGCCATGGCAGCGAGTGAAGGCCATACATGGCAGCCTTCAGATATGATGGTACTGATCAAACTGAAACGATACCGTGGAAAGCTGAGCCATATTCAACTTGGTAAAGATGCAGCCACATAGACCACCTATAACCTCGCAGAATAAGAGGAACCGGTTGAGCCTCAGAGCCAAGAGGCCCATAAACAGGAGGAAGCGCAGGGTGCTTCTGAGAGTCAGCTCTCAGCATAAGCTAAGAACACCGGTGAAAATGGGTAGGAATACGGTCACTGGGACCGTGTCTAGCCTTCTGGAATGAAAGGGAAAGAAGTAAGGGCCATACCCTCGATGTACCCAGGATCTGGCGAAGCGCAGGCGCATCCAGAACTCAGCTCTCAGCTGAGCTTAATACCGGCGTAAAACCAGTGGAGAGATGGTCGCATAGACCATCTGGAACCTCTCGGAATGAGTGGAAAAAAGAGTGAGGGCTTGAAATCTGAAACAACCCTGGATGCGATGAAGCGCAGGGCGCTTCCTGAGCTCAAAGAGTTATAATACTGGTGCAAAACCAGTGGAGAGATGGTCACCTAGACCATCTCCAGCCTCGCAGACTGAGAGGAAAGCAGATTGGCTTTCCATAGGGAAAACCCAGAAAAGGAAGGAAGGAAGGAAGCGCAGGGTGCTTCCAGAAACAGCAGCGGCTCCTGGGGCTAAGGAGCCAATAAATTATAGATAGATGGTCGGATGGACCATCAGAAACCTCCTGGCATGAGAGGACTGCTGCCAATGACTGGCAGCAAAGCCCCACTACATTTGTCTTGGACTAACCTGTGCATTAAATACAACAATTGCCGTCCATTCATTGAAGTAATGTAGCAAGCCAGGTTAACATTAACCCAAAAGTCTTCTGTATTCTACATTCGCAACGTCCAGCTTTGACTCGGGCAAGAACAGCATCGCATGAGACCTATGTCGCACACAGCTTAGCGCAGTGTACAGCTGCCCATGCGCAAAGACATCCTCTCTACAATCAAACAGTACTCGATCAAGAGTGCGTCCTTGGCAATTATTGAACGTCACAGAGTAAGTGGAGACTGTTTCCATCGGACTGTGTATTTTGCATAGTTGGGTTTAAAGTCGAAGTGAAGTTCTGGAACAGGAGGACAAATGGGGAGCGGAAAATAAAAGAGAGAAGGGACAGGCGAGATGACGTAAAAGAAAGCATGTAAACAACCCGAAAGGGAAGATGATGACAAATTTTCAGCGTCACCAATTGCGTAATATCGGGAGTGGTTAGTGACTCTGTGTGCAGAGTAACCCTTTCTCTCTCCTTCACCAACATGTACAAAAATCGCCCACTTTAAAGTGGTGACAACAAAACACTCATTGATAATTTCAAACTCAATGTAAACCAATTATTAAAACCTTGTTTTCTTCACCATCAACCTTGTATGCGTTGCAAATGCAATGCAAGGGGGGAGAATGTCAGGGCAATAGCCCCGAACCCTGAGCCACATGTAATTAGATACATATAGTCACATGGGTAAGTGGGAACTTCCGGGTAACTGCTTACACACTACCATAAAATACACACATTTGTATCACTTATGGCTCTGTGTGCTGAGCTACCCCCAGACCTCACATTAATGATGTTACGATCTAAACGAGCGATGTTATCGCTATTCCCAGAGATTTGGGTATTCATGTTATGGACATCGCCCCTCAAGTCGGCAATGTTGTCGTCAACTTGGTCGACGCGATTTCTTAGTACTCGCGCCATTTCAGATGCAAGGGAGTGGGTTGGGGATGGAGGATGTGATGCACACATTGGGACATCTGCTGCGAGAGTCTCAGCTGTGAGGGCTTCAGATGTTGTGACTTGGTCAACATCTCTCATGTAGGTGAGATGCGTCACTGGGCCCTTGCAGGCCCAGATCACCACCATCACTTGAGGTGGTGTTGTCTTCCACCCTACAGCCAGTGGAGGGGCCAGCCATGTTGGCGGGAGCGTTGGATGTACTCCTGGTGTTGTATCTCCACAACATCAAGAAGATGTGTCGAGTTGTTCAACAAGTTTGCATGAGAACTTGATTGAAGTTGCGCATTGTCAGGGGCCGACAACGCACGCGTTGCCAAATGGGGTTTCAGTGCCGGTAATGCGGTGCTGAGAATGGAAAAGAGAATAGAGCATAAAAAAGTGAAAGGTTATCTTACTAATTTGGGGACAGTAACGTTCCATTCCCCCATTCACCTCAGGCCTCAGTTGGTCCATCTAAGTATACACTTTGATATGCTGTATATTAACAGGGTAGAAGTAAAGGCTGATCCGCCTTTTACAGCTACCCCGAGGGTTTATATACAATCTAATGCATTCTCAGCACAAATAAATAGAGAAGCTTCTGCGATGCTGTAGGCAGGATAATTGCCCACGTGCAGAACCGGCTCGGATACCTGTTCACACATTCAGAAAACCACTTTCATTCATGCGACACTAGGTATGGAATTGGTATCTAAAAATAGTGCTAATTCGTACGATTCCGACGATATAAAGAACGTCCTAATCGGTGGAGGATTGATGGAGTTATATGTTGGGCAAGTTAGGGATGGCAGGTCATGAGCATGTGCAGGCATGGGAATCTCAAGCGGCAACCCAGAATTCCAGCCTCACTCGTTCCCATGGCGTCTAATAAATTGGTAAAAATGCCTATTGGCTGCGTGAGAGTTATCTCCGGCTTCATTTCCAATTTTGGTTTTTAATTCCGTAAATCCGTTGAGATATCACTTATTTTCTTATATTTTCATATTTTGCCATCATTTTTCACTTATTGATTGATTTTCTTTTGTTGTTACTGATACTTTTTTGATTATTTCGCCTAATAAGGTACCCAGGTGCCATATGGTACCAATATTCACCATCAATTATTTCTAAAAATAATTGTTCCTTATATCCTGTGTCAGAGATGAGGTGTGGATTCAGATGACTCCGGAGTGGAATCGGAGACTTAGCATGGAAGGACCTTGGCCTCAGCGACTCAAGCGGAGCGCTGTGCCATTGCTGCTTGTCCATTTGGTCCTTAATTTCACAGTAGGCAAGCAGGAAGTCTCTAGGGGGCATTCAGGTCGATTTCAGGCTGAGCCCAAAACGAGTATGTACAAGTGCCGATATATATAATGGAGGGGGCAAAAGCACAAGGGAACAAAGGGGATCCGAATCGGAATGAAGATGTCTGAACGGGAACAAAGGGTAGACAGAAGCGGAGTGATAACGAAGGTCATAAGGCAGAACCTGTGATACGTCCGAAAGGAGGTAGGGAGGGCAAGGCCCAGAGGGGCAGGAGGATGATGGGAAGTGGGGATGATGACTAACTGGCTAGAATGGGAAGAAGCAGCAGTCCAAATAGGGATGAGGGGAAAATGCGAGAGATACATTACAAGTGGCGAAAACGCCGAAGGTGATCCATGAAGCTCGGAGGTTGCAGAGCTTATGGAGGCGGGGTTGAAAGTCCGAGGAATATTGACAACGGTGTTTACGTAGTATGAGGTCACCAATGCAATGGACTAAGACCGAGGTGGAGTCAAAGTCCGAGGTAGGGACTATGAGGGAGGCTCGGAGCGAAGGTATGAGCAGTGCCCAAGTACGAAGTACGGGACAGCGGTGGAAGGTCGTAACTTGGTGGGAGGTCAGCAGAAGAGTACCAGAGGGAAGAGATAGGAGAAAGGGAAGAGAGAAGGAGTGGCAGAAAGGAGAGTTGTCAGGTCCGAAAGTGAGTATCGGAGCGGACAGGGGAAGTGTAGGAGGATGACGGAAGGGTGGAGGTGTTGTGAGGAAGGAGCGGAGGAGCGGCGGAGTAGGAGGAGTAGTAGGAGGGTGGCAAGAGGGGCAGTGTTCAGTCCGAGGTGAGTATCAGAGCGGACAGAGATAGGGGAGGAGAGGGAAGGAGGAGTGGAGGTGGCATCGGAGGTAAGAGGAGATGTGTTGCCAGGACCGAAGGTGAGTATCAGAATGGACAGCGGTAGGGTAGGACTCCAGAGGTGGGGAAGGAGGAGGTCTGGAAGTCGGGTTGGGGTTGGGTATGCATGAATATGACATCCTGTACATACCAGATTTTGGAAAAGATGTTCTCCCCTCCCCAATTTTTCTAAGGTGCTAAGACATGCTAGAGTGGGTGTGAGTGAGTGGAATCCAACAGTAGGAATAAGGGCAACAATCTAGCCTGCAATGAGTGGGTAGTAGATTTGTTGAGCCCGGACCTTGCGGAATCCCGGAGAACCCACCACAGAGTTTAAGGATCAAGCATAGCAAAGTTCAGTCAAGAAAGTAGGATTTTGGAGAGTTTGGCCCCACAAGCTTAGTTGGCATAGAGAGCCACGAGCCCTCTTTCAATGCTAAATTAGCGTTGCAACATAATTATTAGACAACACAACATCAACTGATGTTGTGGGTGGAATATAGACATGGGCCGGGGCCTCACATCTGGTCTCCACACCTCCAGTACCTCCTCACCTCCTCACCTCTTACCTCCAGTACCTCCTCATTCCTATATTACCTCTGGTCTTGATAATCTTATTGTTTTATCATTTGATATTTTCTACAATCCCAATCTTCTGGACTACAACTTCCGGGCTCCAGACCTTTCCAGACATCTTTCTCTGTAGTTCCCTGCTTGTTCATAGATGCTTTCAGACCTTGCCATTCAGTTGGCTTTTATTTCTCTCACTCCACAAAACCTCAGACATAATTTGGGCTTTTTGCCTATTCCTATTTGTCTTGTGGACTTCTTTCTATTTACTTCCCCTTCCCCTTGGTAACCTTTGTTTACCTTCGGATCCAATTGTTTCCACTATATGTACACATGTACCCCTCTAGTAAATAGTTCCCCCAGTTATAATATAAACAGTCTTCAGCCCTCTGTTAGAATGTGGGGATTCGGACGACTCCGGAATGGAATCGGAGACTTAGCATGGAAGGACCTTGGCCTCAGCGACTCAGGTGGAGCACTGTGCCATTGCTGGTTGTCCTGGGGGTCCCTAATTTCGGATCTAGCAGAGGGAAAGTCTCTTGGGGGAATTCATGTCGATTTCGGACTGAGGTTACAAGTTACTAGGTACATTGTATATAAGGAGGGGTCCGGAATCAAAAGGAACAAGGGTAAGACAAAAGGAGACAAAGGGAGATGGAAAGAGGAACAACACCGAGGGTCAAGTGTTTGACTCAATGGTGTTTCCCAAAGGAGGAATGAAGGGCCAAGGCCCAAGGAGGATGGAAGGAGGATGGGAGTCAGGAATGGCTAGCTGACTGAATGGAAAGGAAGCAGCAGCCCAAATAGGAATGAGGGAGAATAGCGGAATTGAAATGGACAATGCAATAGTTGCAAGGTCCGGAGTAAGTCCGGAAAGTCCGAACTCGGAGGTTAAACTCCGGAATATTGGCAAACGTAATTAAATGGAATGAGCTAACCAATACAATGGGTATAAGCGGAGGTGGGGTCAAAGTCCGAGGTCGGAGCTAAGACCGGAGGTTCCGGAGACGGAGACGCAAACAGGATTCCAGAGTGGAGGTCCGGAGTTGGGAGCATAGGTGTTGTGTACTCGTCTGGAAGGTGTCGAGGTTGGGGTCGGACCCGGAATGTTCCGGAGTCGGACCGAAGGTGGTGTCCGAGCCGGAGGTGGGATAACCTCTTGGGAGTCGGCAAGGAGAAAGTGATGGAAGGGAAGTAGGGCTCCGGAAGTCGGAGTTCGGAGTTCCAGGAGCCCGGAGCAGAGGTCGGGATTGTATGGATATGACACCCTCCAAAACCTCTTCCAGGACGTCTATCATGTCCTACTCATCTGCTGCTCCTAAGAACTGAGTAACAGGTGCTCCCAGAGATGCCTTGGTATAACACCCAACGAATTGCATGATGAATGATTGACCCTTGCTAACGCCTCCTCCATTAAGTAGTGAGGGGGGGGGCTCCAGCCCCCTTCTGCTGGCAGCCTCGGTTCCTCCATGTAAGGAGTGGTAACCCCACCCCTTATTTCCCATTACATAATTGTATGATTGTCTTGTATAATAAACATGTATATACAAAGTACATATAATAGTGTGGGAAAGTGGAAAGAGCAACTTAGCCTTTCCTCCCATACTGTTGCAAATAATAACTTCATACAAGTTACTTTTGTTGGCAGCCTGAGGAACTAGGCTAACCAGGGTTGGCACCTACACCAGCCCCTTACACTCCATCACCAGCTCCCCTGACAAATGGGGACAACGAGAATGTACTGGGTGCAGTGCTCCATTCCAAGTCGCTGAGGCCGAGTCCCTTCAACACCCTGTCACCCTCGGAGCTCTGCCCCACCTCTGGTCTGTCTCCAACCCACTGTTGGATGACCTGGAACACCAAGCTCCACCTGACAGCATCACCTGGATAGCGATCAACCTATCCTCTAAGGAAAGACATTCGTGACAGAGTCCAGCAATAAGGAAACCAAACAGATTGCCGATAGAATCACATGATCATAGAATGTTCCAGAACAATGCTGGAGATGATCTGGGCCACTGGGGCTTAGGTAAGCGGAGTAGATGGGAATTGCCAGCATACTTCCCATGCACATATGCACAGCTGGCATAGGGTCCAGGGTCATTGCCAATCCCTGACACCCCCCTAGCTTACCTCTGTTCTCTGTGAGACCCCTGCCATCTGAAGTATTGGGACTGCATTGAGAATGAGGTGCAATGCTCCTCCCTGAGTCGTTGAAGCTGAAACCCTGGCCTGCTTGCCTAGCACCCTTGGCCTCAAGATCGATGAGATTGATCCTCACTAAAGCTCAGTCATTAGTAGGAAGCCTACATCGTTAGCGGCCAATGCTCAGTTGCTGATGGCTACCATTGGTGAGACTTTGTGTGATTCTGTTAGAGACCAGATGCAAGATGAAGGAATTGTCTCCATGGCAGAGGGCTTCGGCCTCAGCAACTCAGACCAGGAGTGCTGTGCCAAGTTACATGTCCATGCCCTAATTTACTTACTGGCAGCGAGAACTAAAAGGGGGATCAACTCCAGTCGATTTTATCACTGAGGTGCAACCTATCTACAAGTTATGTATATATATAGTTACAGTAAGGGCAGGCCCGTGAATGGCAGGGCCGAGCAGAGCGGAGCTAACGGAGTTAAACATTGGCTGACTGAATATTACTGACAAGTTGGGTTATGGGGTTTGTCATATCCACCCACGGCCATCAACTTCCACCGCTTCTGATCCCTCCGGACTATCTCTGCTCCTTCTTCACTAACCTCGGAGCCCCCGTATTCCGCAATCACCTCTGCATCCCTCGATGGTCACCACCCCCTCGTTTCAATATATTACCTACACCTCCCTAAGTATGGAGCCCTGAAGGCTTCCAGACAGCTCTGACGTCTGCTAGCGCACTCCCGCCTCCACTGGGCAATACACTCGCTTGCCCTGCAAGCCCACCTTTGGGCCTATCCCTCCTTTCCGTTTCTGGGTTATTGCCTACCATTCTGCTAACCCCATAACCTGACTTGTCGGTAATATTCAATCGGCTAATGTTTAACTCTGTTAGCTCCACTCTGCTCGGCCCTGCCATTTATGGGCCTGCCCTTGTTGTAACTATATATACTCAACTTGTACATAGGTTACACCTCAGTAATAAAATCGACTAGAGTTGACTGTCATATCCATCCCTGGCCATCGACTTCCGTTCCCTCTGATCCCTCCGGTCTACCTCCACTCCTTCCTCACTAACCTCGGAGCTCCCATATTCCGCAATCCTCTTGGTACCCCTCGATGGTCACCACCCCCTCCTTTCAATTTATTACCTATGCCTCCCTAAGTACAGAGCCCCGAAGACTTCCGGACAGCTCCGACGTCCGCTAGTGCACTCCCGCCTCCGCTGGGCAATACACTTGTCTGCCCTGCAGAGCCCACCTTCGGGCCTATCCCTCCTTTCCGTTTCTGGGTTATCGCCTGCCTTTCTGCTAACCCCATGACCCGACTTGTCGGTAATATTCAGTCAGCTAATGTTTAACCCCATTAGCTCCACTCCATTTGGCTCTGCCAATTGCGGACCCGTCTTTGCTGTAACCATATATATATCCAACTTGTACATAGGTTACACTCCAGTAATAAAATCGACTAGAGTTACCCCCCTTCAGTTCTGATTGCCAGTCAGTAAGTTAGGGCACGGACGTGTCACTAGGCACAGTGCTCTTGGCATAAGTCGCTGAGGCCAAAGCCCTCCACCACGGAGACTCTCCCTCATCTCGAATCTGGTCTCTGACATTGACCCCCTTTAGTTCTGGTTGCTGTCATATCCATCCCCGGCCATCGACTTCCGGTCCCTCCATTCCCTCCGTTCTACTCCGCTCCTCTCTCACCAACCTCGGAGCCCCCTGTATTCCGCAAACCTCTCGGTACCCCTCGATGGTCACCACCCCCTCATTTCAATTTATTACCTACGCCTCCCTAAGTACGGAGCCCCGAAGACTTCTGGACAGCTCCGACGTCCGCTAGCGCACCCCCGCCTCCGCTGGGCAATACACTCGCCTGCCCTGCAGAGCCCACCTTCAGGCCTATCCCTCCTTTCTGTTTCTGGGTTAACGCCTGCCTTTCCGCTAACCCCGCAAACCGACTCGTCGGTAATATTCAGTCAGCTAATGTTTTAACCCCGTTAGCTCCGCTCCGTTCGGCTCCGCCAATTGCGGAACCGTCTCCGCTGTAACCATATATATATCTCCCACTTGTACATAGGTTACGCCCCAGTAGAAAAATCAACTAGAGTTACCCCCCTAGGTTCTAAGTGCCAGTCAGTAAGTTAGGGCACAGACGTGTCACTAGGCACAGCGCTCTTGGCAGGAGTCGCTGAGGCCAAAGCCCTCCGTTACGGAGACATTCCTTCATCTCGAGTCTGGTCTCTGACAGTTGCCAGTTAGTAAGTTAGGGCATGGACATGTTACTTGGCACAGTGCTCCCGGCATAAGTCACTGAGGCCGAAGCCCTCCACTAGAGACATTCCTTCATCTCGATCTGGTCTCTAACAGGGTTAGCAGGATGGTGGGCTATAACCCATAAACGGAAAGGAGGGATAGGCCCGAAGGTAGACTTGCAGGGCAAGCAAGTGAATTGCCCAGCAGGGGTGGGAGTGCGCTAGTGGACGTCAGAGCTGTCCGGAGGCCTTCAGGGCTCTGTACTTAGGGAGGTGTAGGTAATATATTGAATTGAGGGGGTGGTGACCATCAAGGGAGTCAGAGGTGATTGCAGAATATGGGGGCTCCGAGGTTAGTGAAGAAGTAGCGAAGGTAGTCTGGAAGGATCAGAGGTAGTGGAGGACAATGGCTGTAGATGGATATGACAGTATCCCCTTCTTAGGCCTGAACCCTGACCAATTATCCTGCTGGTAGTTTGAAAGGTTATCTTACTATTTTGGGGATGGTAACGTTCCGTTCCCCCATTCACCTCAGGCCCCAGTAGGTCCATCTAAACATAAGCTTTGATGAGCTGTATATTCAACAGGGTAGAGGTAAAAGGCTACCAGGCCTTTACAACTACTCCGAGGTATATATATGTAATTTACATATCTCGGCACAAATAAATAAAGAAATAACCACATCACTATAATGGGAATTATAGCAATGCAACATAATATAAATATCACTATAATCGGAATTATAGTGAAGTAAGGTTAATCCCTTACATAGTTACTATAGATGCGCAGGTACTGCTTGAGCATCTGGTTCATCTGTTCTGTCTGTCTGTCTCCTTCTGGGTGATAACCAGAAGTGAAGTGGAGGCAGATGTCAAGGGCTTTACCAAGTGAACAGAAAAAATGAGAAACAAACTCCGGACCCCTGTCAGAGGTGACATGGGAAGGAACTCCATGTTTGGAAAACACATGGAGAAGGAATAACTTGGCCAGTTCCGGAGAGGTGATGGTGTCGTGGGTAGGGATGAAGATGCACTGCTTGGACAGGTGGTCCACAATGACCAAGATGGAGGTGAATCTGGAAGAGGGAAGTTGTTCAATGAAATCCATGGAGATGTGTCAGGGGACAACTCCCGGGTCCCCATGACCCTCCCCTATGGTCCACAGTCTCTGGTCTGGCCAGCCCTATCCAGGGCACAATCCTACTGTGGGTAAGAAGATGAGAAGGAAGCTAACTTCTCATCTTCCCACAGTGGCCACAATATCAGCAAAACTTCTGGGGATACCTGGAAGTCACATGAGGGGGTAGGAACCGGGCCCGGAGCATGCGGTGTGTGGAGCGTGCATGCATGTGGGAAGCGTGGCAGGTGGAAGTGGGTCCGGATGCGGGTTCAGGTCCGGGCTAGTCAGGGTGTGTGCCCTGACAAGATGGAGTTCCAAGGACATTCGGGGATAGGGAGTTGTTTGAGCACGCTGTAAGGCTTGTGATGAGGGACTTTGGCACAGGCACAAGAAGTACAGGAGGACACATAGTTCTTGACGAAGGTACAGATGCCTGGCCAGGTATAATCATGACAGTGACCAGCAGGCTTGCTGCCAGGTCAAGAGTTTGGTGGTAGAGAAATACTCAAGGTTCTTGTGGTTGGTGACAACATTGATTGGGGTTCCTGAACCTTCAAGGTAGTGATGCCATGATCGGAACGCATCGTGAATGGTGAGCAGTTCCTTATCATGGGTGTTGTAATTGAGCTCCAGCACCAAAAGTGTTCTAGAGTGGAAAGTGACGGGGAAAATCTCTCCATCATTGCAACAGATGGACAGGATTCCAGAGATCACCTAATCGGAGGTGTCAGTTTCTACAATGAGAGGGGTGTTGGGTACCCAATGCATCAGGATGGGAGCGGACGTGAAGGCTTCTTTCAGGGTGTTGAAAGCAGAATGACAGTCATCAGAGAATAACCAGGGGGCTCCTTTACACATGAGGCACATCAAGGGGATGTCAGGGGACAACTCCCGGGTCCCCTATGGCCCACAGCCTCAGGTCTGGCCAGCCCTATCCAGGGCACAATCTACTGTGGGTAAGGAGATGAGAAGGAAGCTAACTTCTCATCTTCCCACAGTGGCCACAATATCAGCAAAACTTCCGGGGATACCCGGAAGTCACATGAAGGGGTAGGAACCGGGCCCAGAGCATGCGGCGCATGGAGCATGTGCGCATTGTAGGAGAAATAACAGCCACACTATGGAAACCCATTATGGAAATATGCCAGATAAATCACAAAACCTCATACGACAAGTAGATATGAGAACATAGAAGGACCTGAATTTTAATGAATTTTAACGAATTTTACGAATTTTTACGAATTATTATGTCTATATATGATAAATCGAAAGAAAGAAAAATAGCAAAAATACTTCAAGCTTACCATCAACAAGACGGAATTCTCGGGAGAATTTATAGCAAATATTAAACCAAGAATTAGGACAATCGACCAAGATTTGACTATAAAAATAATCAGAGAACCTCCATGGAAACTACTTTCCCACGTCCGCACATGTAGCCAAGGATGAAAGTACCACGGAACAAAGATTCCTCAGGAACTAATGCAAAAGTCAAAGTCGTGTTTATAATAGAAAATGTAGATGTCCCCCAAACGGAAACAATGAGAGTAATTACAGGGGAAACTACCCATAAACGACGGAGATATGACTAAAACTCCTGCAAAACATGGACAATGTCTAAAAGGCAAGTGCGAAGATTAACTAGTAACGACCGAGACAAGCTTGATAGCCCATTAGAAAGGAAGGGATCTAAACTTAATCCTCCCAAAGTTTCATAATAAAAGGATCATGCGTTAATGAGATATCCAATAACAGGAATAGCGACATTGTCAGAGACCGGATTCGAGACGAGGGAGTGTCTCCGTAGCAGAGCTTTGGCCTCAGCGACTTCTGCCAAGAGTGCTGTGCCTAGTGACATGTCCGTGCCCTAACTTACTGACTGGCAATCAGAACCTAAGGGGGGGTAACTCTAGTTGATTTTATTACTGGAGTGTAACCTATGTACAAGCAGGATATATATATGGTTACAGCGAAGACGGGTCCGCAATTGGCGGAGCTGAATGGAGTGGAGCTAACGGGGTTAAAGCATTAGCCGACTGAATATTACCGACAAGTTGGGTCGCGGGGTTAGCGGAAAGGCAGGCGATAACCCAGAAACGGAATGGAGGGATAGGCCCGAAGGTGGGCTCTGCAGGGCAGGCAAGTGTATTGCCCAGCGGAGGCGGGAGTGCGCTAGCGGATGTCGGAGCTGTCCGGAAGTCTTCGGGGCTCCGTACTTAGGGAGGCGTAGGTAATAAATTGAAAGGAGGGGGTGGTGACCATCGAGGGGTACCGAGAGGATTGTGGAATATGGGAGCTCCGAGGTTAGTGAAGAAGGAGCGGAGTTAGTCCAGAGGGAACGGAGGGACCAGAAGTCGATGCCCGGGGATGGATATGACAGTATCCCCTTCTTAGGCCTGAACCCTTGAAGGCCCAGAATTAGTAAGGTGAGGGGAGCTGTACTTACAGAGAAAGAGAAAGTGGGAAAATGAAAAACGGAAGTGAGGAGTGAAGGGAGAAGGAGAAATGGGGGAGGAGTCGGGGTTCCTAAGGAGCTTCGGGTCCAGGCTTCGCTGGGTACCGAGAGTGGAACACTTCGACAAGGTCAGAGGCGTGATCGAGTTTGCCGGCAAGGAGCCATTGTGTCTCCTCGTCGGTCCCTTCATAGCCTAGCCACTTGACCAGGTAGAGCAACTTGTTGCGTCTATGTCGGTTGATCTTGGAGTCGAGTATCTCCTCGATCTCAAACTCCATCTTGCCTTCGATTTCTATGGGAGGTGGAGGTGGCTGGTGGCGGTTCGGAATGGTGTTCAGGACGGAGGGTTCGATCTGCGATACATGGAATACCGGGTGAATGGCTCGCATGTTTTCTGGCAGGCAGAGAGTGAGGGAATGAGTTCCAATGCGGGTGATGATCTCAAATGGGCCGAGGTTTTTCTCGGAGAGCTTTTTGGAGGGTTGGGTGGAGCGGAAGTACTTGGCCTTTACGTAGACCGAGGTTCCTACTTCGAAAGCTGGGGCAGGGCTCTGACAGGAGTCTGCCGGGCCCTGATAGCGGATCTGAGCGAGATGCATTTCCTCGCGAAGGAAGTGGTGGAGGGAGTCGAGATCGACAGAGTACTCTTGGGCGCGTACTGATGTCAGGTCTTGCTCCGGGTGAATGGTGATGTTCGGATGGTAGCCTTTGTTGGCGAAGAATGGGGAGACGCCCGTGGTGGCATTCGGAGCGTTGTTGTATGCGAACTCTGCGAGAGGCAGGAGTTCGGACCAATTGTCCTGCTGGTAGTTACTGTAGATGCACAGGTACTGCTCGAGCATCTGGTTCATCCGTTCGGTCTGACCGTCTCCTTCTGGGTGATAGCCGGAGGTGAAGTGGAGGTGGATGTCAAGGGCCTTACCAAGTGAACGGAAAAAATGAGAGACAAACTCCGGACCCCTGTCGGAGGTGACATGGGATGGAACTCCGTGCTTGGAGAACACATGGAGGAGGAAGAGCTTGGCCAGTTCCGGAGAGGTGATGGTATCGTGGGTAGGGATGAAAATGCACTGTTTGGACAGGCGGTCCACGACGACCAAGATGGAAGTGAATCCGGAAGAGGAGGGTAGCTGTTCGATGAAATCCATGGAGATGGAGTTCCAAGGACGTTTGGGGATGGGGAGTTGTTTGAGTAAGCCATAAGGCTTATGACGGGGGACCTTGGCATGGGCACACGAAGTGCAGGAGGATACGTAACTCTTGACAAAGTTATGGATGCCTGGCCAGGTATACTCATGACGTACTAGATCCAGAGTCCGGTTTTGCCCGAAGTGTCCGGAAAGTTGGTGGTCGTGTTTGTCTCGCAAAATGCGGAGACGGAGATCGTTAGAATCCGGCACATAAATGCGATTGTCCAGCCTTAAGAGGCCTTCGGCATCAACGGACCAGCGGGAGTTGGGGAGGTTGGGGGAAGCGAGATGAGAAGAGATTGTGGTGTCGGAGGAGAGGGAGGTTAAGATGTCTCGATGAAGAGCCTCTGTGTCGACGAGTACGGCTGCTTGGATTACTGTGGCAGCTAGGAACATAGCTCATAAGGATGCAGTGAGCTGCTCCGAAGTGAAGACCAGTCAGAAGTTCTGCGGATTGACGCGAGTGTAGTCCATATCCCCTTCTTTGGGATAGACGTCCCAGCATCTAGTCAACGCATCTGGTTTAACTCCGAGTCTTCCAGGACGGAATCGGACAGTCATGTGGAATTGGGAGAGGAACTCTGACCAGCGGGCTTGCCGCTGGGTCAAGAGTTTGGTGGTGGAGAAATACTTGAGGTTCTTGTGGTCGGTGACGACGTTGATTGGGGTTCCTGAACCTTCGAGGTAATGACGCTGTAGGAGGGCACAGCAAGTACCACACAAACAAGGCCAGAACCACGTTTTTCGAGGCTCCAACGAGCACCCTCAAGCCTCCGACACATTCACAATGCCCACGGCACATTTCCCCATTTTTTCCAATTTTTTCCATGCTTTTTTTCTCAAGACTCATATTGCCACTTCCCCAAAATTCACGGATATCCACCATTTCCCCCATATCTCCACCAATTTTCCACCAATTCACACGATTTTGAGCTTGAAGGACAGCGACGGATCAGGAGAGGAGGATGGAAGGACGGGATGGGAGTTAGGATGACGGATATGCGGTGGAGAAGCGAGATTGATGGCTGATATTGACCTTATGGGCCTCAATTATTGATTTTATTGTTACCTTGTGGACATTTTTTTGCCTTATTGTTTCTTAGCCGAACTCTCAACATTCTTCCTGTTTCCATCGCCACCATCCATCGGCTATTTTACTTGTTTTTTTGTTCTGATTTCTTTTTTTTTCTATATATACACCCAGTTTGCATTGTACTTACAGTTGTTGGACCCCTCATCTGTGCTACAAAGACTGTGGTGTTGAGCGACCCTTCCACACGTTTAAAGAGCTTAGTCTGGCTCCCTGACGACTGTCCAAGAAGGACCAGGGTGAGTTCTGAGTTTTAAAAGAGTTTATTAGTATCGTGCACTTGCACCGGGACCGTGTGCGGCCTTACCGGTAGTAAGATTTTCTTTGCCCCCCTTTTTCTTTTCTTGTTTTCTGCTGGGTTACATCCCTAGCATGCTTACAACGCCATGATCAGAACGCATCATGAATGGCGAGCAGTTCCTTGTCATCGGTGTCGTAATTGAGCTCCGGCGCCGAGAGTGTTCTAGAGTGGAAAGCGATGGGGTGAATCTCTCCATCATCACAGCAAATGGAAAGGATTCTGGAGATCACGTAATCGGAAGCGTCGGTTTCTACAATGAGGGGGGCATCAGGTAGCCAATGTGTGAGGATAGGAGCAGAAGTGAAGGCCTCTTTCAAGGTGTTGGAAGCAGAGCGACAATCATCGGAGAATAGCCAGGGGGCTCCTTTACGCATGAGGCGCGTCAAGGGGACCACAATGTCGGAGTATTGGTGAATGAAACGCCGATAGAAGTTAGCGAAGCCAAGGAAGGATTGGACATCCTTGACTTTACGGGGCTTGGGCCAATCTTGGACAGCTTTGACCTTCTCGATGGACATGGTGAGTCCGGAAGGAGAGAGGCAGTAACCGAGATATTCCGTAGTGTCTGTATGGAACTCGCATTTCTTCAGATTGGCATATAGGCCGTGTTTGCGGAGTCTCCTAAGAACTTCTCGGACATGCTCCTGATGCGAAGCCATGTCTTCCGAGTAGGTAAGGATGTCGTCTAGGTGGACTACCACAGAAACATCCAAGAGGTCGGCAAAGATCGTGTTGACGAATCGCTGGAAAGCCGCAGGTGCATTCGTGAGACCGAATGGCATGACAAGCCACTCATAGGAACCATAGCGCATGCAGAAAGAGGTCTTCCATTCATCGCCTGCTGCAATGCGAACCAGGTGGTAAGCATGCCGGAGGTCGAGTCTGGTATAGACCGTGGCATGGCTAGGTGCATCAAGGAGGTCGGAGATGCGGGGAAGTGGGTAGCGATCCTTTTTGGTGATCTTGTTCAGCCCTCAGAAGTTGACGCAAAGACGGAGGGATCCATCCTTCTTGCGGATGAAGAGGACCGGTGCCGCGTGAGCAGAAGTAGCGGGGTGAATGAAACCAGAGGCCAGGTGTTCATCTAAGAATGCCTGGAGGGCCTCGAGTTCCAAAGGAGAGAGAGAGAGTACATGGTACCCAAGGGTGGGGAGGTGCCTTCCTCAAGGTCGATCTTTAGGTCGTGCTCATGGTGCGGTGCCAGCATCAAGGCTTTGCTCTTACTGAACACATCCACAAACTTGTGATACTCCTTCAGGACAGCCGAGAGGTCGACGGAGTCGGTGTGGGATGAGGCAGCCCTCAAGCGGCTTTCCTCGGAAGGGATGGTTAGGCTGAAGGATACTGATCCTTCAAGTCAGCAAGCCTTCGCAAATGCGGAACGGCTGACGAACTCGATAGATGGTAGCGGAGAAGTAACAGCCTGCGACTGAGGTGCTGGCGAAACATCAGATGATTGGATGTCAGACGATGGCAGTGGTACTGGAGACGACGGGGGAGAGCTCGGAGTAACTGTCTTGGTAGGTTCGGAAGTTCGGAACGTGATACTGCTTGAGACCCAGTCAATCAACGGATTGTAGCGGGTAAGCCAGTTGTGTCCTAGGACTAGGGAACATGATCCATCCAGCGATGTGACAAAGAAAGTCGTGGGGGTGATGTTTCCGGAAGTGAAGTGGAGGGGAATATCAATGGTGTGGGTTATGATTGAGTTGGTGCTACCATCGAATAGGTGTAGTTGTAGGGGTTTAATCTGGTATGTCTTCAAGGCCAACTTTTTTACGAATGTGTCATCGATGAAGCAGTCCGAAGACCCAGAATCTACAAGTGCGGGTACATTCTCATAGGAGCAGAAAAGTTTATTTTGTGTCCTAATATTGGACGGAGGAGAAACAGGAGGAGAAAAAGAAGAGAAGTGGAGAGAGGTGGATCGATCTATGGAAGTAGTCGGAGGGGGTGGAGGAGAGAGTGGTACATCAGCAACACCATCTACAATGGGTAGAACATTAACCGAAGGGTCAACATTGAGAGGAGAAAATAGACCATTTGAAAGAGAAAAGGAAACGGGAATGTGGAGGGAGGATAAGTTGGAAATGGAAGACGTGTTTAAATGCACTTCTTTGAGTGCACGGAAGGAAGGATCGCAACCCCCAGTCCATGCGGAGTCCATGGGGGTGCGGACTAATTTTTTGCTTCTGCGGAAGCGGATCCTTGCTCCTCAGTCTGGGCCGAACAGGCCTTAGACGCGCGAGAAGAAGACTTGGGACAGTCCTTGACCATATGGCCAGACTGACCGCAGAACATACAAAGTTTCTCGTCGAGACGACGCTTATGCTCTTGTGGCGTGAGCTTGCTGTTGTCTCCGAGTTTAGATGAGAGGTCCGGTTTAACAGAGCTAGCCTCGGACTTCTTATTGTCCTTCGGAGGCCTACTACCGGAAGCGGAGTTGAAAGAGGAGGAGGAAGGGATGGGGTCGGAACGAGAAGCGGCGGTGGACTTGTCGAAAACGTTAGAGGAAGAGGGTTTTGCATGACGTGTAACTTCCGATTTACGCTCCCAATAGTGCGCATCGAGAGTTTGGGACAGGGTGCGAAGTTCAGAGAGAGTAGAGGGTTTACCTACTCTAGCAATATCGTCCTTGATACATTCCGGCAATCCGTTGTAGAAAAAATGACGAAGTGCGGCTTCTCCGTAACCATGAAGTTGAGAGGCGTGTCGATTGAACTCGACGACGTATTTATTGATGTGGTGCCCATCCTTCATGTCCAGGGTCATCAGTTGAACCTCGGCGTCACCCACAGGATCGTGAGGGCTGAAGTTAGTTTGAAGTTCATTAACGAACTCTTGATAGTCGTTCATCCATCGCGGACAAAGCGTGGAATTCTGGTCGAATAACAGGTCTGGCTCAAACCAATCGAGGGCCATTCCCTTGAGGTAGGACTGCGCAAATATGACTTTAGCGCGGTCGCTAGCAAAAGCGAGGGGACGGTCCTGGAAATTGAGCTTGCATTGGACCAAGAATACTCGAAGTTCTCAGGGATCCTGTCAGGGTTCAGCACCCTGCCTTAGGGTGCCCCGGACTCCCCACCTACTTTATCCCCTTTTATTCTTTGACTGTTGCCTTGTTGTTGCCTTTGTGTGTTGTGTACACACACGTGCACGGGATAGCGTGGGAACTTTCTGAGCGAGCAGCTTGCCCAGAATGTTCCCACGGGTCACAGCCACAGTTCTGGGCAAGCAACTCGCCCAGAACGTTCCCACGCTTACTGGGCACTGCCACCTGGATGTTCCCTCCGGGTCACACTACACAACTCTAGGAGCTGTATAGTTGTGGGCATGTGACCCATTCCTTTATATAGCAACCATGCGGGGAGATGAGACCTTTACCCTTCTTCTCATCTCATGCCCCGCATAGGCAAGTGTATATATTATCTTTCCTTTTACTATACATCTCATGCCCCGCATAGTGTGAGGACAGGTTAGATGGGGGCTGAGGTCAGGGAGCCTCCGAGTCCGAGGCCGGGCCCTGACAGATCCTTTCCATCAAACTGTTCGGGTTCGTGGACCTTGGTCCGGAGAGCAGAAGATGGTCGTCGTCGTCGTCGTCCAGTGTGACGAGCCAGACTGGCAATGGCTTGGGCCAATTGTGCAATAGCCACGTTGGAGGTGGGTTTGGCATCGTCAGTGGTTGGGACAGTGTCACGACCGACAAATCCCGGGGCTCCGTCAGCGGTGAACCAATGCCGATAGGCGAATCCGCCGACCCGAAACCCATCCTAACCAGCCCCCAACCCCATGTCTGGCCCCCTGCCTTACTGTGTGAGACTTGGCCAAGAATCAGAACCTAGACCCTGTCGGTATTCTGACCTTACCTCCAGTTCCTGAGCCCTTGGTGCTCCCGGCATTCAGTCATGCCTGCCTTGTCTCCATCTGAACCACACTCATCGCTTCCTGCTATGTGGTCACAGCCATGCCCCGCTTCCGTGCATTCCGCACCCTCTGCCCACTCTGCACCCTCTGCCCACCTCTGTACCTCTGTTGGCCTTCATGCTGTCCTTGTGTGACAGTGCTGGCAGATCAACCTCTGTTCACGGACTTGTGTCGGCACCGCACCGACCCCGCTTATTTGCGGACTTGTATCGGCGCCGCGCGCTGACCTCCGCTTTCCCTCTGGCCATTTGTCACTTGGCAGCTTATCATTCATTCCTTGCCGAGTGCCATTTATTGTTTGCTTCCCTGCCAATATCGGCATTTGATCCCCTCTTTATTGGCACTAGGTTATTGATCTCATTCAGTTATTCATCAATAACCCTTGCCACTTATTGTTTAGTGATCTGTTCCTCATTTCCAGTTCCCAGGCTCTTGTCCTTATTTAGTTTGACAATCCCCGCTTATCTCCGCGCCGGACTGACCGGCCTTTCTATATTCCCTCTTGCCTATTTATCTACCTTGTAAATACTTTCGGGGACCCCAGTCTGAAATCAACTAGAGTACCCCCCTGTCTGTTCTGAGTCTCTTCTTCTGCAAAAGGGGCTTCCCCCCCTCTGAGTCCGTGCTCGCGGAGTCCACGCTCCTCCTACAGGTCCGCTCCGCCCGCAAGTCTTGTTTGAAGTCCGCTGTGAGTGTCAATCTGTAAATACGGGATCTCCCCCAAACGTCAAGCTCAGGGCACAGCGCTCCACCTGAGTCGCTGAGGCCGCGATCCCACTCTGCTAACCTTGAACAGCGCTTCCGGACGCGCCGCATATTTCCGCCCGCATATCCGCGCGTGCTCCAACAGACCTCTGCCACAATCTCCGACCCCGACTCAGACAGAACCCAATCCATCGTCTATCTGTCTTCCGACAGTCTGCCAGACTCCAACAATATTCCCAGTCTCTGACAGCATTCCAGATCTCTGACAGTATTCCGACTCCGACAAGAATCCCGCCTCTGACAGACAGTGGGGATGGAAGGATCAGCAGGGGGAGGATCGACAAAGTCGGGGACCTCGGAACCGAGTCCAAAGAAGTGGACAGGGTCTATGGGTTGTTCTGTGGTGTCTCCGAAGTCGGAGTCTGCAACTGGTGATCAATTCCTAATGGGGCGCATGATCGGAGTCGATGGGAGAGGGGTTTCAAGGTTAGAAAAGCTTCAAAACTCAACTGGGTTTCTCGCCAATCGACTAGGACCAGGCTGAGAGGGTTCTGGGGAAGGTGAGGCAGAGTTGGGAACTAATGTGCGTAATTGCGAACGAGTGCGGAGGACTTTTGGTGCCATACAAGACGGTACTAGTCAGGGAGTAATAAAATACTGTCAGAGACCGGATTCGAGATGAGGGAGTGTCTCCGTAGCGGAGGGCTTTGGCCTCAGTGACTTCTGCCAAGAGCGCTGTGCCTAGTGACACGTCCGTGCCCTAACTTACTGACTGGCAATCAGAACCTAAGGGGGGGTAACTCTAGTTGATTTTATTACTGGAGTGTAACCTATGTACAAGCGGGATATATATATGGTTACAGCGAAGACAGGTCCGCAATTGGCGGAGCCAAACAGAGCGGAGCTAACAGGGTTAAAGCATTAGCCGACTGAATATTACCGATGAGTCGGGTTGCAGGGTTAGCGGAAAGGCAGGTGATAATTGCGGAATACAGGAGCTCTGAGGTTAGTGAAGAAGGAGTGGAGTTAGTCCAGAGGGAACGGAGGGACCGGAAGTCGATGGCCGGGGATGGATATGACAGACATCAAAAGTCCAAGCTCAGGGAAAAGACGATGTTTGCATAGGATCCATAATTAAAACATACAACGAAATTTACACAGAAATTATTAAAAATGGGGAACTATAGTTATGCAAATTTTCAGCCCAAACGGTCCAGCCATTGTGAAGTTATACCCATGATGGGAATATAGAAATCTGCATCATGTATAATGACACATGAGGGTGGCGATGCACAGGGAACCAGCCATCGGAACTGTCAGGGGACGACTCCCGGGTCCCCATGACCCTCCCCTATGGTCCACAGCCCTGAGGTGTAACCAGCCCTATCCAGGGCACAACCTACTGTGGGTAAGAAGATGATATCAAAGGAGGGCAAGTATATACACTTGCCTACTGTGGGTAAGAAGATGAGAAGGAAGCTAACTTCTCATCTTCCCACAGTGGCCACAATATCAGCAAAACTTCCGGGGATACCCGGAAGTCACATGAAGGAGTAGAACCGGGCCCGGAGCATGTGGCGCGCGGAGCGTGCACGCGTGCGGGAAGCGCGGTGGGTGGAAGCGGGTCCGGACGCGGGTCCGGGTCCGGGCTAGTCAGGGTGTGTGCCCTGACAGGAACCGAGATCCGCACTTCGGCAGATCGCAAAGACCAATTTCTGTCCAAATAAGGAAGAGCCCGGTCAAAACAAAGCACGGAAAGTGCAAAACAACCTTAGATCATGAGGGAAAATTCTGAAATAAATCACAGAAGCCCATATGAAAGAAATAAACACCCACGCATATCATAAATCCCGAACAATTAAACGAAAACGGCTCCCGCATACGAACGACTATGGGAACGACACACATGATTACCGAATGTGCACGCGAATCTTTGCTAACTCAACAAATACCAGGAAATTGTCAGGGCACACACCTGAGCCCGCGCCGCACCGCCCTACTCCGCTCCCCCGCTATCACTCCCTGTATCCCCTTTCCCCTTTTCCCTCTTTCTTTCTATCTCCGTTCCATGGTCGACTTCCCCTTCTCTATGTATTACTACACACTTAACCCCACTCCCCCGATCGCTGCGCCCGCCACATGCATTCCCGCTCACAGAGCGGCACACCTCCAGGACCTCCCACGGAGATACCCAGGGGAGTGCGGCTGTGTGCGGGGATGACGTGGCTCCTCCCACATGACCCCAGCTGCATGTATATAATAGCACCTGGGGTGGGAACAGAAGAAGCAGCCTTCTTCTCAACTTCCCACTTCAGGTAAGTACTGTAGCTTCCCCTTTTAATGATAATCCAACTTCCCACTTCAGACTAAGTGGTCGGGGATGCTCACCCCGCAACAGGACCGCCGCTACGCATAGCCGACATCTGTCCCATTGAGTCCCTCGCACCGGGACCTCGCCGCTTTCAGAGCTGTCCCTGACAGAAATAGGACACAATATTAGTACCATTGGAAAGGTGGGAATAAATAAAAATTTATGATACCAAGAACGTGAGAAAACATCCAGAAATGAATGAGATACAAGGACATGAAGTTAGAAACCTGAAAATGCATGGGAAGACAGCTTCAAGAGGTCCAGAGTCCTAAATAAAATAGATAAAAATATGATATCTTCAAGGACAACCTACTATAACAACCAACAATACATAAGGAGGATTAGGATGTGATAATACAAAGGGGAATCAGGGAATATGAACGAAATTCATGAAAACCACTAAACTACGATGGACCATGGTGGGAATTTTAGGGAACGATGTTCTAATGAAGTAGAGAGCTATAACACATTCGTTTGAGTAATTCTTGACTACTAGCAACTTTTCTTTCAGTTTTAAACCTGAATAATTCACTCATTTATCATTTCAGTCTCATTTTAACTAAATGTCACTAAATAAAATTGGAATAAATCAGCTGAAGGGCTCAGCACAGCTGTATGCATAATAATGCGAAGTTTGAATTCAGAATCATCGAGTCATAGCAAATTTAATGGTATATATAGGGAATTTGAAATAGGTAACTGCGACAAATACAGCGCAGCCAAGTTCCAATTAACCATTAAAATAGCTTAGGCGAGGGAGGACAATAAGAATTCTAGGTGCAGTCTGACCGCAGTAGAACTATAGCATGAAATTTTCATTTTTTATGCGGTTTGAGAAAAATACACTGTAAATAAATCCTGTAAATAGAAGGTAGAGCATGAAAAAGGAAGGCGACCCAAGGAGTATAAAAGGGAGACCCTTTCTGCAACTTTTTGCCCCCCTTAGAGAAGTAAGAAAATAGAGTATTATTTTTCTCAAGCATTTCTGGTTGTCACTCCAGTGTGAAAAAGTGATATACAGTTAAGATTGCCACTGTAGTAAAAGGCAGCAATAAAGGAGAGAAATATTAAGTAGATATTTCAACAGGAGAGCTGGTTAACACTCCAGATTTCAAAGTGTAAACACAAAACAGTTATTTTGCTACTGTTAAAACAAGCAATAAAATAAGACAAAAATAAAACAAACTCAAGGGACACTCCAGACACAATCCAAATCCATTAACTATTAGAAAAACTTCACCAAGTAGAAGATTAAATCCAAATTAAAACAACACTACACAGAATTACACCTAGACAAATTAAGAAATTTCAATAAAGAAACAGCTCCGCAGGGCTCAGTTTATATGTAAGTCAATTCCCAGGAACTTTAAAACTAACCCATAAAAATAGAATTAGCCAAAACACTTGGATTGGTACTATATTTACAATGAATAACACTAGTACACTTCCCCATCCTAACTAAAGAACCAGGGAACAGCTTGGTGGTGGTCTCGTTTGAACCTCCCAACTGACCTTCCTTCATTCTCTCCTTCAGCGTGCAGGAAGCGCAGCAGGTGGAAGCGGGTCTGGATGCGGGTCCGGGTCTGGGCTAGTCAGGGTGTGTGCCCTGACAGGGGACCACAATGTTGGAGTATTGGTGGATGAAACACTGATAGAAGTTAGCGAAGCCAAGGAAGGACTGGACATCCTTGACTTTATGGGGCTTGGGCCAATCTTGGATGGCTTTGACCTTCTCAATGGATATGGTGAGTCTGGAGGGAGAAAGGCAGTATCTGAGATATTCCATAGTGTCTGTATGAAATTTGCATTTCCTCAGATTGGTGTATAGGCCATGTTTGTGGAGTCTCCTAAGAACTTTCCAGACATGCTCCTGGTGTGAAGCCATGTCTTCCGAGTAGGTAAGGATGTCGTCTAGGTAGACTACCACAGAAATGTCCAAGAGGTTGGCAAAGATCATGTTGACAAATCGCTGGAAGGCTGCAGGTGCATTCGTGAGACCGAATGGCATGACGAGCCACTCATAGGAACCATAGTGCGTGTGGAAGGAAGTCTTCCACTCATTGCCTGCTGCAATGCAAACCAGGTGGTAAGCATGCCGGAGGTCGAGTATGGTATAGACAGTGGCACAGCTAGGTGCATCAAGGAGGTCTGAGATGCAGGGAAGTGGGTAGCGATCTTTCTTGGTGATCTTATTCAGCCCTCAGAAGTCATGGAAGTAGTGGGACGAATGAACCTGGAGGCTAGGTGTTCATCTAAGAATGCCTGGAGAGCCTCGAGTTCCAAAGTAGAGAGGGAATACATAGTTCCCAAGGGTGGGGAAGTGTCAGGGCTCGGTCCTCGATCAGGGACAGCCCGACCTCAGTCCTAGGTGTGTGCGGTGTTCCGGGTGGTTGGGCGCTAGACCCTGTCCTCAGCTCCTCAAACTCACTGAAGGGACTAAGCGGGGATTGAGTTGTCATGTATTACAGAGGGTAGCTACAACTTGCCTAAGCGGGGATTGAGTTGAGAAGAAGGGTAAGTTTCCCTATTCCCCGCTTGGCTACTATAAAAAGGAAGTGTACTGTACAGTTCATAACGTGACTCCAGGTAGAAGCCGAGCATGTTCCCGCGACTCGGAAAAGGTGTCACATGGGTTAAGGTGAGTTGCTTGCCTTAACCCACGTGATTTTTTCCCGCGGGCTCGCATGCGGGTTGAAGTTGTGAGAGGTATGTAGGGATGGGGAGGTCTGGGAAGTGGGGGAAGTCTGGGAAGGTGGTTCTGGGGTGTGGTTGGGTGCCCTGACAGCGGGGTCAGGGGCCGATCCCTGACAGGAAGTGCCTTCCTCAAGGTTGATCTTCAGGTCATGCTCATGGTGTGGTGCTAGCGTTGTAACGGGTCTATCACCTAGACTCGAGACAGAGAGAAGGGGGAGGGTGGTAGTGTGCGTGGGTGTGGTTCGTGGGGCTGGGTTTTGGTCCTGGGGCGCTACCAGGTCTGCTAGAACCTCAAACAAACACTCACCTACATCTCTCTTGGACGTCAAGGCTGAGTATTATGATGAGAGGGGTCTTAGACGTGAGCAACTAGCTCAGAGGGGGCATTAGGGTTGTGGATGGCATCTTTGCCACTTGGATGTAACTTCTGCTTGTCCCTTCATGGGTCTATTCAGTACTAACTTGTTATGTACAAGCTATTATCTATTTTATATGAGTTAGAAATGGAATGAATGGACTGGGGGAATGTAAACGGGCTGTTAGGCAACCGTAAATAATGAATATCCAATCGGGAACAAAGAAACAATAAAAGAAATATGAATGAATGGAGAAAATATGATAACGGATCCGAAATGGGAATTGTGAAAGTTAACTCCGCAACACTTCGCCACAGCGCCCACCTATCCTCCCGTCAGCAATCTCCTCGTCTCCAGCTTTCCAACGAGCCCTTATTCATCCCAATTGGTGCAGTACTTCTTGAGATGTGGCCATTGACAGGTGCTATCAAGACCATGTGAGACTCTACTCCGTGCTGAACCATCTGGGCATGGGATTGCCATTCTGGGAAATGCTCCGGGGGTCAAGAAGGAAGGTATAGCATCACTATCGGGTAGAAAAACAGCTGGGTTGTATGTGTTGTTATGGAGATCTGGAGAGGGGGTGAAATTGGCGGCGTGGTTGGGTGTGGGAATTTTGCTTGGGGTTGTTGGGAATGATGGGGAAAATAAGGAAAAATAAGGAGTGAGTTTATGGAGTGTTGGATAGTGATAGAATGAGCATCGGGAGCGTCAGACAGTATGTGGTGTATGTTGGTGGCCAAATTCCACAGAATCCGACTTTTTGTGGTGCATGGAGTTGTCCCCACAACAGCATCGAGGCTTTGCTCTTGCTGAACACATCTGCGAACTCATGGTACTCCTTTGGAATGGCTGAAAGGTCAACGGAATTGGTGTGGGAGGAGGCAGCCCTCAAGCAGCTGTCCTCGGAAGGGATGGTAAGGCTGAAGGATACCGATCCTTCGAGTCAACAAGCCTTCACGAATGTGGAACAGCTGACAAACTTGATAGATGGTAATGGAGGAATGGGAGCCTGGGACTGAGGTGCTAGCGGAACATCAGATGGTTGGATGTTGGACAACAGCAGTGGTGCCAGAGACGACAGGGGAGAGCTCGGAGTAACTGCCTTGGTTGGTTCAGAAGTTCAGAACGTAATACTGCTTGAGACCCAGTCAATCAATGGATTGTAGCAGGTAAGCCAGTTGTGTCCTAGGACTAGAGAACAAGATCCATCCAGCAATGTGACAAAGAAAGTCGTGGGGGTGATGTTTCCGGAAGTGAAGTGGAGGGGAATATCAATGGTGCAGGTTATGATTGAGTTGGTGCTACCATCAAAAAGGTGTAGTTGTAGAGGTTTAATCTGAAATGTCTTCAGGGCCAGCTTCTTCACAAATTTGTTGTTGATGAAGCAGTCCGGAGACCCAGAGTCTACGAGTGCGGGCACGTTCTCATAGGTGCAGAAGAGTTTATTTTTTGTCCTTACATCGGACTGGGAAGTAGAAACAGGAGAAGCGAGAGAAGAGAAGAGAAGAGAAGAGAGGTGGAATGACCTATGGAAGTAGTCGGAGGTGGAGGGGGAGGAGAAAGTGAAACATCAGCAACACTATCTACAACAGGTAGAACATCAACCGAAGGGTCAACATTAAAAGGAGAAAATAGACCATCAGAAAGAGAAAAGAAACAAGAATATGGAGGGAGGACAAGTCAGAAATGGAAGACGCATTTAGGTGCACTTCTTTGAGTGCATGGAGGGAAGAATTGCAACCCCTGGTCCGTGCAGAGTCCACGGGGGTGTGGACTAATTTTTTGCCTCTGCAGAAGCAGATCCTTGCTCCTCGGTCTGGGCTGTGCAGGCCTTAGACATGCAAGAAGAAGACTTAGGGCAGTCCTTGACCATATGGCCAGACTGACTGCAGAACATGCAAAGTTTCTTGTTGAGATGATGCTTGCACTCTTGTGGCATGAGCTTGCTGTTGTCTCCGAGTTTTGATGAAAGATCCAGCTTAGCGGGGCTGGCCTCGGACTTCTTGTTGTCCTTTGGAGGCTTGCTACCAGAAGCAGAGTTGAACGAGGAGGAGGAATGGACAGGGTCAGAGTGGGAAGCGGTAGTGGTCTTGTCGAAGACATTGGAGGTGGAGGGTTTTGCATGACAAGTTACTTCGGATTTAGGCTCCCAATAGCGTGCATTGAAAGTCTGTGATAAGGTGTGAAGTTCCGAAAGGGTAGATGGTTTCCCTACCCTGGCAACGTCATCCTTGATATGTTCTGGCAATCCATTATAGAAAAAACAGTGGAGTGCAGCTTCTCCGTAACTGTGAAGTTGAGAAGCATGTTGATTGAACTCAACAACATACTTGTTGATATGGTGCCTGTCCTTCATATCCAGGGTCATAAGCTGGACTTCGGCATCGCCCACGGGATCGTGAGGACTGAAGTTGGACTGAAGTTCATTGATGAACTCCTGGTAGTTATTCATCCAACAAGGATGAAGTAAATAATTTTGGTTGAACAGCAGGTCCAGCTCAAACCAATCAAGAGCCATCCCCTTGAGGTAGGACTGCACAAAGATGACCTTGGCATGGTCGCTAGCAAAAGCAAGGGGGTGGTCCTGGAAGTTCAGTTCGCACTGGACCAGGAATACTCGGAGTTCATGGGGGTCTTTTCCGTTGAACTGTTTGGGCTCATGGACCTTGGTCCAGAGAGCAGAAGATGGTGGAGGAGGTGGGCATCTGGTGTGACGAGCCAAACTGGCGATGGCTTGGGCTAGCTGTGTGATAGCTATGTTGGGGATGGGCTTGGCATTGTCAGTGGCTGGGACAGCAGGGATGGGAGGATCAGCAGGAGGAGGGTCGACAAAGTTGGGGACCTCAGAGCCAAGTCCAAAGAAGTGGACTGGATCTATGGGCTGTTCTGTGGCATCTCCGAAGTCAGAATCTGCAACTGGTGATCGATCTCTAACAGGATGCATGATCAGAGTCGATGGGAGAGGAGTTTCTAAATTAGAGAAGCTGCAAAACTCAACTGGGTTTCTCGCCAGACAACTAGGACCAGGCTGCAAGGGTTTGGGAGATGGTGAGGTGGAGTTAGGAACCAATGTGCATAGTTGTGAACGAGTGTGAGGGGCTTTGGGTGCCATACAAGATGTGTACTTGTCTGGGAGTGATAAAATACTGTTAGAGACCAGATGCGAGACGAAGGAATTGTCTCCATGGTGGAGGGCTTCAGCCTCAGCGACTCAGACCAGGAGTGCTGTGCCAAGTTACATGTCCATGCCCTAATTTACTTACTGGCAGTGAGAACTAAAAGGGGGATCAACTCTAGTCAATTTTATCATTGAGGTGCAACCTATCTACAAGTTATGTATATATATAGTTACAGCGAGGGCAGGCCCATGAATGGCAGGGCTGAGCAGAGCGGAGCTAATGGAGTTAAACATCAGCTGACTGAATATTACTGACAAGTCAGGTTATGGGGTTAGCAGGATGGCGGGCTATAACCCATAAATGGAATGGAGGGATAGGCCCAAAGGTAGACTTGCAGGGCAAGCAAGTGAATTGCCCAGTGGGGGCAGGAGTACGCTAGTGGACGTTGGAGCTGTCTGGAGGCCTTTGGGGCTCCATACTTAGGGAGGCATAGGTAATATATTGAATTGAGGGGGTGGTGACCATCGAGGGAGTCGGAGGTGATTGTGGAATACAGGGGCTCCGAGGTTAGTGAAGAAGGAGCAGAGGTAGTCCAGAAGGATCAAAGGTAGTGGAGGATGATGGCCATAGAAGGATATGACAGTCAACCACTTCCAGGACTTTGGAAGCAGGGCCAGAATGGGCTGAGGGTTGCTAGTGACTTACCTGAAGCCCTAGCAGAGGGTGCAAACAACTACAGATGGAAAAAGCCTGTCAGATGCCAAGTGCTCAAAGTTGGAACTAGACAACAAAGCAACAGGGAGTCTGAAATACTGTTATAGAGTGCATAATTGTCCAGAAGCGGAGAAGGGACTCAGTAAGGAGGGACCTTGGCCTCAGCAACTCAAGTAGAATGTGTGCTGTGTGTGTAAGGAGTGGTAACCCCACCCTTACTTTCTATCTTTATTCTATATGTGTCTCATAATAAACATGTATAAACAATGTATATACAATAATGTGGGAATTTTGAGGAGAACTGGGGTTGGAACCTGCACCAACCCCTTACAGTGTGTCAGGGGACAACTCCTGGGTCCCCATGACCCTCCCCTATGGTCCACAGCCCTGTGGTGTAACCAGCCCTATCCAGGGCACAACCTACTGTGGGTAAGAAGATGAGAAGGAAGCTAACTTCCCATCTTCCCACAGTGGCCACAATATCAGCAAAACTTCTGGGGATACCCAGAAGTCACATGAAGGGGTAGGAACCGGGCCCGGAGCATGCGGGCGCTGTAATGGGTCTATCACCACTAGACTTGAGACAGAAGAGAGGGGGAGGGTTGGAGTGGTTGCATGCACAGGTTCGTTAACTTGGAGTGAATTCTGCTACTCCTCACTGTCTGGCTAACTATACAGCTGGTCACAGTATCACGGAAGAGTCTGGTAATGACAAATAAGGAAAGAACAATAAGAAAGGGAAACATCAGGTGGAAATGGAGTCAGAAAAATCAGGAAAAATAAGAAATGTGTAGGAGGGAACATTGGCTAAGGGTGGTAGAATCGCGGGATTTGGCTTGTTTATGGTACACCAGCAAATCCCCGTTACAGTGTGTGGAGCATGTGTGCATGTGGGAAGCACAGTGGGTGGAAGTGGGTCTGGATGCAGGTCCAGGTCCAGGCTAGTCAGGGTGTGTGCCCTGACACTGTGCCACTGGTTTGTTGTCTAAGGTGGTCCTTAATTTCAGGTTAGCAAGGGGGAGTCTCTTGGGGGGACAATCCAGTCAATTCTGGTTCTCTAGTTGTCATCAATTTCAAACTAGGGGTATGTCAGGGCATACACCCTGACCTAGCCCATACCCGCATCCACACCTGCACTCGCACCTGCACCCGCACCCACACCTGGCTGTTGCACTTCCCATGCATGCCCTGTGTCGGATGCTCCATGCAGCTGGATGCCCCAGGCCCTGGGTCTTGGGTCTCATGTGACTTCTGGGTATCCCCAGAAGTTTTCAATATTGTGGCCACTGTGGGAAGATGAGAAGTTAACTTCCTTCTCATCTCTGACCCACAGTAGGATTGTGCCCTGGATAGGGCTGGCTAGACCTGAGGCTGTGGGCCATAGGGGAGGGTCATGGGGACCCGGGAGTTGTCCCCTGACAGGGTACAGGCAACTATGTACAGAGTGTATATATAATAATACAGGAGTGGAGTCAGAGGACAAATAGAACCCAAAGGGAGCAAAGGGAACTGGAAGGAGACAAAGGGGGACTGGATGAGGGAACAACCCCAAGGGTCAAGGATTGGAGCTCTATGGTGCTTCCCAAAAGGGCAAGGCCAAGAGGGGAAGGAGTGCAAATCGCTGGAAGGGGTGTGCTGACACCACCCTGCTTCTCTAGAAGCTTCAGTTTTCTATGCAATTGTCTATTTTGGGACGGTAGCCTGTCCCGACTGTCCCAGCTCAATGATCAAATTTTCTTCACAACGAAACTAACTGACCTAATATTTTCTCCGTCCCTGCACTACAAGTTCTATTCCTGGTATGTGCAATAAATCTCTCCCCCCCCCCCCTTCCAAATGTGGCGATTAAAATTACCGTCGGTTATGGCCGAAGATTGCAGTATTTTTCCCACACTACTGTAGATTCGGGCTTTCAACAACTACCGAATGTGCATGAAATGTATTTCCGGCCTCTTTCGCCATGCTCCTAGCATCCCACCTTTCATTGTTAATTGGAGTTTGGCTATGATATCCCTCTAGAAGGGGCTAGCGCCCTCCATCCAACTTAGATCTGTGCAGCAGGGGAAGTGCCTATCTTACCAATGTATCTTCGCTTCGCAGTTTATCAAAGGATGCTCGACCGCCATGCTGTAAAGCATTATGTCCTGCGCGAGTCTCGAAAAATTGTTGTCAGCAGGCCCCACACTCTACGTACTCCCCCTCCCATCAACAGGCGTTATCTCACTGTCCAGTTCCATTTACCGCCTGTATTTTCCAATTGGGACAATGCCCAATTTTCTCATTCTTATCCAGGTGTCATTCAGTCTCCGTGACTCTAAGTGCCGCTATTGTGATTCGATGGGTGGCAGAGGATCTAATAAGGTGCCTCAGTCCACGAGCCACACATTTCACTGCCGTAGCTAAATTAGCTCAAACCACGCGCCTAGATATCGGTGGCTTGGAATGGATCTCTAACTATCAATTAAGCTGGCATTTCTTTCCATTGAATTTGCATCGTGGACAACGCATTCTTGCCCGATTCCTTCACACAGCTATTTTAATAGATACACGAAGTTGTGGGTGGAGAGTTAATTATTTGCCCTCTGACCCCTCCTTTGGCTCACATCGACACTCGCACTATGGACCCCCGAAAACGACGACGCTCTACCTATGGGCTGGAACCACGCCCACCAAAGCGGCGTTCCCCTATGGTACCCGACGATAATCAGCAACAATTATCCGTCCCATCTTCGTCACTTGACCTTGACCCTTCCCAGACCTATCCTGCCAACCCGCGGACCCTCCAAACCAACGCCAATAATCTTCATGATTGGCACGATGGAGCGTATGTCGTGGCTCACGGGACCACAACTAGTTCTGGTGATTCTTGCCCCTTAAGCAGTGTGACGATGCTGCCTGGGCTATCTTACAGTCATCCGCACCTATATTCCTCCCCTCCATTACATCAGGTTCTTCCTGCTGACCTCCAGGCCCTCCAAAGCCGCGACATTCCTCATGATTGGCGCAGCAAGCCAGTTGGACCTGATCCCGGGGTTCCTGGACTAGCGCCCGCTTTGGGGCCTTCCGGTGACCCTTGGAAGCTCTGGATGCCTTCGCCGATACGTGCGACTGAACTATCTGTTAGTGATTCGCAATCGCATGCCTCGGCCTCATCGCTTCAAAACTATGCCACCAGCTCACAGACCCCCAGCTCAAACATTCACCATGATCGGCGTCATGGATCGCCGGGATCTTATCTCCAATATTCCCAGATTGCACCACCACGGTCACCTGCTGGCGATCTTCCGTCCTTTCAGCTGCCACGTATGGAGGTCACGCATTGGCGTTCAAATCCCAACAGTAGTAGCCAATCGAGCACACCTGTCCCTGGATCCTCTGTCCCCACTACGCCCACGCCGTCGTCTCCTGCGCATTCGGACCAATCCCTATCCTCCCCTTCGTCGCTGTCGCACTCCGAAACTCCTTGCGCAAGTCCCAACCCTTGGAGCCCCTACGACAATAATGCACGCGTCCGCGCACAGCTGGGAAGCGCAGGTATAAACGTACCTGTACCCTCAGTATCAGAACCGACTCCATCATCGTCGGCTGGCCCGTCGGATGGCAAAAAGAAGAGTATCATTAGCGCCACTCGGCTGATTCTCCAAACCGCATCCACCGCTCTCAGATTTTCTCCCATCCCATTCCTCCCCAACATTCCAGACTTGCTTCTCATGCTGCTTCAGGTTTACGAGGTTCGGTTTCTCACAGCTAGTAATGATATGTTCCTGAGTCTTGCTTCATTCACGTAGAATGTTAGTGGTAATAATGAGGCTCTCAAAGGGCTGAGTGATGATGTGCAAAATGCGTATAACACCATTCTGCGCCCTCTCCAGCTATGGACGGGACAGATTCCTCCCGAAGTGATTTTCCCACTCAAAGAATTACACTTGTATGTGGATACCGTTCCAATCGTTCATTCAGAATTGAAAAATTGTTGACAGGGCCCTAGAAGACCAGGTCAAGAGGATCACGTCGCTCGAGAGTCAGAATCGAAAGCCTTTGAGGAAAATATTCAAGGCAGGCTCTTTAATGCAAAGCATAAATGGTGTGAGGACATGTATTAGTGAAGCTCTCTCCCGGTTTGCGGTTCGCAACATCTGTATTTATGCCGTTAGACTTCAACTAATAGAGCGCTCTCTGTAGACGGTGGCAACAACTTTAAACCTTCTCAATACGATTCAGGTGTCGGTGGATTGTTCGTCTTTTTTGCTTGATTCTAGACTCTTTATCTGAGTGCCATTTCCAGACGAGCTTTCAAAACTGCCCAAAGTAAATGCCGAATATTATCGTGTGGAGAGCAAGTCAGAATGCCTCAAAACCACTCGGGACAAAATCCGCGGCTCAATTCTCGAGTACCTGAGGGATCCTAAGAATCGATTTGTCTGGCTGCGTGGTTCGCCCGGGACGGGGAAAACTGCGATATCTATGAGTGTAGCTTCCACGCTTGACAAGCAGCACACCCTTGCAGCATCCTTCTTCTGGGATAAGAACCAAGAGGGAACAGGACTCGATTCGATATCGCGCTTCCCCTCCACCCTTGCCCGACAGCTTGCGGCATTCAACGCCGAGTATCAGAACTCGCTTATCAGACAACTTCGGGATCCTGCTTCATTCAGCAGTGTTGATGGTTCTCCTCTAGAGAAAGAGGTGAAAGCTCGGATCATCAACCCTATGCGTGAACTTGGGGGTGTATTGTCTTCAGGAAAGGGTCGCCCTGTGATCGTATTGGATGGACTCGATGAGTGCGGGAATCCAGAGGCGCTTGCGTCTTTGATGAGGCTCGTTCTTCTGCTTGATGAACTGCCTTCGACATTTTCCATACTCGTCAGTTGCCGTCCGGAGCCGCAAGTGATCTCTGCTTGGGCTCGAGCTACTCGTCTTTCGATCGCTCATGAAGATATGGATCAGATTGCGGAAGACGAGAATTTCCACACTATCCGTTGTATGGTTGAGAAGGGGCTTCAGGATTGTATCATGGAGTCTCCCTGGAAGCCGACCAAGAAGGACCTCGATGGATTCTCTTCAGCTTGCCGTGGCTTACCTATCATCGCCTCAACCAGAATACGCGATGTGCATGTTCAGACTCAAAGTGGCTCCACGCTAGAAATCGAGTTTGATTACTATCTCAATCTCACGGATGCACCTCAGGGTCTAAATGAGGAGTACTTGCGAATAATGCGCCGAGCTTATTTACGTCAGCATCCCAAAATGAATTCACGTATCGCGGAGAAATACCGTGAAGTTGTTGGGATGATGATTGCTGTATGGAGGGGACTCAACGTGTGTGATATATCACAGCTCCTGGGAACGTTCACGGAGCATGAGATTCACTCGACACTCAAGCCCATCAGCTCCATAGTTAGTCTACCTTCGAAGAACAAAAACCTTATCAAATTCTACCACGCAACGGTGAAGGAATTCATCACAGGAAATCCGATCGGCAAGGAAGAGGACAAAGTATTCTTTATTAGCGACAAGAAAGGATATTCATTTGGGTTGCGACTCCTTCAACTTGTGAATGGTGCCATTCAAAGGAATGACTGGGGTCTCCGAACCATGAAACGAGAGCGAGAGAATCTACCCAATTACGTCGAGTATGCATTTATGTACTTGTTCCAACACTTGGACCCATTACTCCTCTTTTCGGAAGAGTCTAATGAATTACAGAGAGAATTTGAACAAATCTGGACACAAAACTTGGTTTCGTTCTTCGGAACATATGGTGATGTAATTATTCCTCATAATTGGTCGAAGGTGAGGCCCAAATAAATTGTATTCCGATTATTTCAATGACGTGATAACATTCTGTTTCACAGAATCACAAGTCAATTCCTGTCATTCGTGCTGCCAGCAGGCTCTTTAGACATCAGGGTCTTTGGAATACTTATCGATCCGTCCTTCCATTCACTCCGATGTCATCACCCGTTTACGAGTTTTATGGTCATCTCTCTCTTGTCCAAGTCTTCAGTGTCTCCGGCGAGTTTGCCGGTGGCTTTATCCCTTTAAGTGAGGATGCACGTAGGGCTCGAAAGGCGATGGAGGCGGAGCTGCCTAAATTGCCAAAAGTAGTTAATAAAGATGGCGAAGAGGTGATCAATTATGAAGCCGAGTTTCTCAATGACAACGTTCGCAATGGCATTGTGACCTGTGCAGCGCTCTCAAGAGACGGCCATCACATTGCACTTGGATTCGGAAGTGGCGTCATTGAAATAGCCGACATTGATAATCAGTGCGCCATCTCTCGATTTGAGAACGATCTTCCCTATCCTCCTGCTTGGATTGAGTTTATCCATGGTGGCGGCATCTGCATTGCTACTGAGGATACTCATGGGAACATTACTATTCTTGATGGAACGCTTTCAGTAAAACTTGGCCCTCTCCCCAGTAGCCGTTACCCTCCTGTTACTATGGTGTCGGACAATGGATCTTTCATCGTACGAGTCCCACAAAATGCTGAAGGCTGTTGGTACGAGAACACTGCAGTCTTACGAGTTTCGGGCAACCCATCCATTCAGCTTCTCGCACCTCCAACTTTCCCTGCTCTGTCTTCCCAGTCTGAGTCTTATCAATTTTCTCTTCCTCAACGTAACATGCTTGGCTTCTCTCCGAGAGGCCGATATGTCTGTGCTTCAGATGCACATGTCATTTTTGTCTGGTCAACCAATACAGGCGAGTCCATTGCTCACTTTCGTAGTCCAGGTTTCGGCAAAATGGTCATCAACACCGGCATTGTTCCGTCTTGCTCCTTTCTCACCCTGAACGCTACATTCCATCAACCCACCTTTCCTTCGATCCCGGAAGAGGATACCGAGCCAGTGTCCGGGCATGACCCAGATGAATCCTGGCTGGAGTGCCCCATCTACAACCTCTCACCAAGCATGAAGGGCAATGGGAGTTTTGGATGCTGTAGCATCTATTCCTCTGCAGCGGGAAAAATCCCTTTAATTAGCATTCCTTGGAACGGATTCATCTTGTTTGGCGGAAAAGGAGAACTTGAAATCCCATCCGATTACAACGTGATCGGGCGACCGCTGGAAGCCACTAGCGATTGGAAAGTCTGGTATGGTGATCGAATGATATCAGATGAATCATACCATTGGTATGATTTTTACCTTCCGAGGGCCAGTAATGCTGGGACTCGATTTCTTATCCAGGGCAAGACGAAAGCCCCGATTGTTGTTGATATCAGCAAGGTCGTTCAACGCCCCAACTGACGTCCATAACTTTCTTTTCCTCAGCCACCGTCTTCAATTTGTGGTCGAGTAGGTCAAGGAATCATGTTGCCTTACCATGGCTGTCGTGGGTCGTATGTGGCGATGTCAGGAATGCTGTATCATTATAATTTTGGCGTTTAATATCTGACAGTTCTGGCTATCCTGCGAGCAAAAGGGATAAACCGGGTATGGGCTAAGAGTTAAAATATGAAGATTCTTTTGGCTTGCTAGGCCCAACCATGTTTCAGCGCAGTGGAAGCATACTATGTGGACACTTGCTTGAAGGCTTTCGGAAATTCGACGATACGATTCCAAAATATCATGCACGCAGGCAAAGGACTTCTCTGTGAAAATGCAAAATAGATAGTTGCAGAAGCCTAGGTAGAGCCAGAGACTGCTAAGTACCTTCTTCCACTTTGGAACATGTTGATTGTGTTGCAGAAACACCAGTGGAATTCCGACATATATGTCGACGCGCGAAGGGTCTTGATGGAACTTACTAGTGATACTTCTGACGTATCCAGGATTTGGCTAATTCGGATTCGGATTTGATGCGTTCACAAGAAAACAGGGGATCTCAAAGGGGGCACTGTTGGTACTGTGCAATGAGCGGAGTTGATAATTGGGAATCTAGGCTGGCATCTGGTCTCTGCCAACATTACGGCGCGTTGTCAATCCACATCCAATTATCCAGGGATCCAGGGATGTTCCCGATGAGTTTTTCAAAGGGACATGAAGCTTAAAGGTGGCGAAGAGTGATGTTGGCGAATGCAAATCTGTGGGGGTCGGATGTCGATGCCGATGCCGATGCCGATGTTTCAATCTACTTACCTCTTACGGACTCGGTGTCTTCGATCCCTGGTCACGCACAGACATCATTCCTTATGGCAACATCGGACTAATCACTGTGCATGTGATCTTCTCTCGAATTTGGATACTCGTGCGCTCTGCAAAGTATCCATTCACCCACTGGCAGTTGATATCTCCGTAGCGAGAACTGAATTGCGCTTAATTTTGTGATAGTATGGTAAAGAAACAGGTAAAACAAATGTAAAACATGGGCTTAGAGTATTTCACGATGGGGGCCTATACTACTTGGGTTCACAAGCCGAATACCCCGGATTGGACGTGTATAGTGTCGGGAATGTGGGGTCGATTGTGTAATGCTTCTTATGCATGGCCCTTGTGTTTTTTTTTTTGTCTCCATTTCACAAGACTAATCATGGGATAGCAACTTACCATCAGCTGATCTCAGGTTCCCGCTTCCGCTCGCCACTAGCTGGGAAACCTGGCTGCACCCTGTCGGGACCGTTTTGGCATTCACATGCCTCCCAGCACTGATCGCGGTGATCTCTCGTGATTTCTCGCGCAACTTAGCCTGAATGGGTCAGGGGACGCTGCCTCAGACGTATGCTGGATGTTTCGGCGCAGATGCATGAAGCGGACCATTCAGTGGAGGTACGTACTGAACTTCCGCTATTGAGGAGAGCACTCATTTGCCTTGGCTGTGCTTATAAAGGGACCCTGATGGCCCCCCTTTCTCCTCCCCCTATTGCCTGGTATCTCGCGCTCCCTCGGTGAGTGAGATCCAACTTGCCGCCTGTTTTTTCCGGGCTTACTCCTTTGACCCACTGCCGCTGCCGCTACCGACGCTCTGTTCTCCCTGAACTTGCTACTGCCAACACTTCGCGGTGTGACTTCACTCCCGCTTGCTTCAGCTTTCAGCTCTTGCTGCCTTTTCTTGTCTCTTTCTTCTCCGAACATCTTGTGATCACTGGCATGTCGCAACATGCCTCAGCCAATGCACGAAATGCCACTGAAGACTCTCAAGACACCCAGCATACCTCAACCGATGCACGAAACGCCACTGCAGATACTCGAGACTCGCAGCATGTCTCAGCCAATGCACGAAACACCTATGCAGACACTAGAGACTCGATCTTTGGAGGGATTGATCTTGAACACCTTGGACAACCACTATGTGGGCCTTTATAGGGGGGACCTCAGGACGTTTGCATGGGGCCTAAAAGGCCTTTTTCACTATAAACATCCTAGGACATCCTGGCCATTCAGTTTCATTCATTTGTTGCAAACGTCCTCAGATGTCCTAATTCAGTTTGATTCAATGGTTGCAAATTGTCCCGGAATGCCATACTCGTCCATCCCATGGTCTGTGCACATGCTGACCACTGTCTAGAGGGATGTCAACACTGTTTCCCACAGTCTGAACACACTTTACATAGTTGAATAGCCCCTTTGAATAGCTTCCAGAATATATATTTTGAGACTGAATTGACCAATAAATTATTGAGAAAAACACAAAATACTTTTTTGGACACGAGTCTTTTGATGGTGGCTGTCCAACTTATTTAATGTCTGTGCACAATACTGGTCACTGTCTGAAGGAGTGTCAGCACTGTTTCCCACAGCCCCAACACACTTTACACAGATAGATAGCCCCTTTGAATAGCTTCCAGAATATATATTTTGAGACTGAATTGACCAATAAATTATTGAGAAAAACACAAAATACTTTTTTGGATGCGAGTCTTTGGGTTAGTGTGGCTGTCCAACTCAATGTCTGTGCACAATGCTGGCCACTGTCTGAAGGGGTGTCAACACTGTTTCCCACATCCCCAACACACTTTATGCAGATGGATAGCCCCTTTGAATAGCTTCCAGAATATATATTTTGAGACTGAATTGACCAACAAATCATCGAGAAAAATGCAAAATACTTTTTTGGATGCGAGTCTTTTGGGTTAGTGTGGCTGTCCACCTCATGTCTGTGCACAGTGCTGGTCATTGTCCGGAGGGGTGTCCAGACTGTTTCCCACGGTGTCAACACACTTTGCGTAGTTGGATAGCCCCTTCAAATAGCTTCCAGAATATATAATTTGAGACTAAATTGACAAGCAAGTTATTGAGAAAAATGCAAAATACTTTTTTGGATGCGAGTCTTTGGGATAGTGCTTGGGCCACTAAATTTCACTGACAGTCATCGAAGTCATCGAAATTCCCGGGTCACTGATATCCCAAAGACTCGTGTCCAAAAAAGTATTTTGCATTTTTCTCAATAACTTGCCTGTCAATTTAGTCTCAAATTATATATTCTGGAAGCTATTTGAAGGGGCTATCCAACTACGCAAAGTGTGTTGACACCGTGGGAAACAGTCTGGACACCCCTCCGGACAATGACCAGCACTGCACAGACATGAGGTGGACAGCCACACTAACCCAAAAGACTCGCGTCCAAAAAAGTATTTTGCGTTTTTCTCGATGATTTATTGGTCAATTCAGTCTCAAAATATATATTCTGGAAGCTATTCAAAGGGGCTATCCATCTGCATAAAGTGTGTTGGGGACGTGGGAAACAGTGTTGACACCCCTTCAGACAGTGGCCAGCATTGTGCACAGACAGTTGAGCAGCCTGAGGATTGTCATGGGAAATCAGATTCAATTGCGGCATTACGTTTTGAATGTCTACCCTGAATAATACAAATTTGATTGAATTATAGAATCATCCCAGGACATCCCAGGACATCCTAGGACGTCCTGGGGATGTCCTGGTGAATGGATCAGTCTTCACCAGGATGTCCAGGACATCCACTAGTAAATACCCCCTTTTAGGCCCATTTGAAGGGCAAACGGCCCCCCCTCTATAGGCCGTCATTAGGTGGCTGACTAGGCTGATCTCGAACAAGTTACATCCGTGCCTGACAATGCGACCAACTTGATGACCTTGTCTCAGGGTACTCCAACCGCTCCATCAGCTTGTATGATGCGTGCCAGGGACTTCATCGCCACCTTGATGGCACCACAGAACTTACCCGAGAACAGTCCAATGAGCTCTTCAGCTGGTATGTTGCCCGTTTTGATCAGACAGCTGAATCCAGAGAAGAGGCAATTGTCCGAGGCAACTGGAGCCAAGCAATGCCTGATCGAGGACCCACTGGGCTTCAGCTGGACCCAATCGATCGTTCCCAATGATCAAACCCCTGGGACAGCCAATCTCTCTGGGGAACCCCATGCAATCTTGCGAGGGCGATGGCAGCGGGATGACGATGGGGATGATTTACAAGGAGGGGCTAAGTGCCTGCAAGAAGTCAATGATGATGTAGGTGGGATAATCGCCCACATGCAGAGCCGGCTCGGACACCCGCTTCCAACATTCAGAAACCACTTCCATTCACACGACAACTCGATATGAATTTGGTATCCAGAAATAGTGCTAAATTTGTATGATTCTGACGATACCAAGAACGTCCCAATCGGTGGAGATTTGACAGAGTTCTATGTTGGGCAAGTTAGGCATGGCAGGTCACGAGTATGTGCGGGTGTGGGAATCTCAAGCGGCAACCCAGGATTCCAGCCTCACTCGTTCCCACAGCGTCTAATAAATTGGTAAAAATGCTTATTGGTTGCGTGAGAGTTATCTCCGGCTACATTTCCAATTTCGGCTCATAATTCCGTAAATCCGTTGAGATATCGCTTATTTTCTTTTATTTTTATATTTTGCCATCATTTCAGTTATTGATTGATATTCTTTTATTGATACTGTTACCCTTTTTATTATTTCGCCTAATAAGGTATGCAGGTGCCATATAGTACCAATATTTCTCATCTATTATTTCTAAAAATGATTATTTCTTATAATCCTGTACATACCGGATTTTTGAAAAGGAGTTCTCCCCTCCCCATTTTCTCTAAGGTGCTAGGGCGTGCTAGAGTGGGTGTGAGTGGGTGGATTCCAACAGTGGGAATGAGGGCAACAATCTAGCCTGCAACGAGTGGGTAGTGGATTTGTTGAGTGTCAGGGCCCGGCCCTCGTTCCGTGACGGGCCCAAGGGGATCCTCCGAGTCGCTGGGGTATCTAGTCCCAGTCCGAGGTGTTCAAACTCACTGAGGGGGCTAGCCCCAGCCTTCACAGGAAATGAGTTGAGAAGAAGGGTAACCTTCTCAACCTCCTGTGAAGCCGCTACAAATGGGAGCCAGGAACTATACAGTTTTCGGCTCTTTGCCGACTTTCCATAATTGGCACCCCCCGTGGGAAGATTCTGGGCGAGCAGCTCGCCCAGAAAGTTCCCACGGTTGTGGCTGTGATGGTTTCTGGGTGAGTAACTCGCCCAGAACGTTCCCACGGTCTGCATGCATGCGGGATTGTGGAACAGTGAAGGGAAAAATAGGAGAAAATGGGGGAAGGGTACCTGAGGGTGTGTGGGGTCAGGGGCTGTGCCCTGACATTGAGCCCAGACCTTGTGGAAATCCCGGAGAACTCACCACAGAGTTAAGGATTGAGATAAGCAGAGTATAGTCAAGAAAGTAGGAGTTTAGGGAGTTTGGCCCCACGAGCTTAGTTGGCATAGAGAGCTGCGAGCCCTCTTTCAACGACCACGATCCTCGCTTCTGTCATATCCATCCCCAGCCAACAACTTCCGGTCCCTCTGATCCCTCCGGTCTACCTCCACTCCTTCTCCACTAACCTTGGAGCCCCTGTATTCTGCAATCCCCTCAGTACCCCTTGATGGTCACCACCCCCTCCTTTCAATTTATTACCTATGCCTCCCTAAGTATGGAGCCCCGAAGACTTCTGGACAGCTCCAACGTCCGCTAGTGCACTCCCGCCTCTGCTGGGCAATACACTCACCTGCCCTGCAGAGTCCATGTCAGGATACCGAGCTGCTCGGAGCTAAGGTTAAGAGATCCAGTGGAAGTGGAGGTAAGACTAGGAAGGTCTGGGTCGGTCTCAATAGGAGAACCGCGAGGTGTGCTAGGTGACACAGGCTCCAGCTGAGCAGCGAGGGGAAATGAGTCGTATTCCAGCCACTATGTTACTATGTACAACATACCTGAGCAGCGAGGGGAAATGAGAGAAGAAAGCTGGTCTTCCTGCTCGCTACTCAGGGTGTAATATACTGTAGCCTACACACACAGCTAATCTACGAGGCACTGTACATACCAACAATCAATGATCCAGGTTTGTCTGGCTGTGTTGGATCATGGATCATGGAACATGGATCTTGGAGTGGGATCAGATCATAAGGCTGTACAGGGATCATGGATCATGGAATCTGGGTGATCATAGATCATGGAATCAGATCATGATGGTAAGTAGGCTGGAAGTGGCCGGAAGTGGGTGTACTCTGACAGTCCAGCTTCGGGCCCATCCCTCCTTTCCGTTTCTGGGTTATCTCCTGCCTTTCCGTTATCCCTGTAACCCAACTCGTCAGTAATATTCAGTCAGCTAATGTTTAGCCCCGTTAGCTCCACTCCTCCATTTGCAGACCTGTCTTTGCTGTAACCATATATATATCCAACTTGTACATAGGTTACACTCAGACTCGTACCCAGTCAGAGGAGCTCCATGGACGCACAAAATAATAGCTTTTTTATGCAATGTAAATAAACGCTCTCACACTGGTACTCGACTGCTTCTGATGCTAGTCACGTTCTGTACTCAATACAAAGGATCACATGGTATGGAGTTAAACAAATATCCGATCACCTACTCCGAAACTTAACCCGTGACACTTCACTCCTCCGACTGGGGCAAAATGTAGGTGGCGATGCATCGGAAACACCTGACTCTCACGCTAAGCCTGAATGAGTTGTACATAGAGGTTGCGCAATGTAATTGTTAGTGTTGACACATGCAGTCATTATACCCAACCCAACCCATAGAGACTTGGAAGCACCTTGAGGGTTGTGAAATCGACAACCTGGGCATGTGCAGAAATTAACACTTCATATAATACTTCTATAGCATTCTGTAGTTGGTGCTTTGTAGTGAAGCGGTATGAGCATGAGCCGAGGCTATGCAGCCTTTTTTGGCTGTGGGTGTTCGATTCCCACTCAATGAACCTTTTTTAATGGTCTCAGGAATAATTGTAACAACCTCCCATTTACACTAAGGAGTAAAGAAGGAGAAAAAAAGGTTCACTGAGTGGGAATCGAACACCTGCAGCCAAAAAAGGCTGCATAGCCTCAGCTCATGCTCGTACCACTTCACTACAAAGCACCAACTACAGAATGCTATAGAAGTATTATATGAAGTGTTAATTTCCGCACATGCCCAGGTTGTTGATTTCACAACCCTCAAGGTGCTTCCAAGTCTCTATGGGTTGGGTTGGGTATAATGACTGCATGTGTCAACACTAACAATTACATTGTGCAACCTCTATGTACAACTCATTCAGGCTTAGCGTGAGAGTCAGGTGTTTCCGATGCATCGCCACCTACATTTTGCCCCAGTCGGAGGAGCGAAGTGTCACGGGCTAAGTTTTGGAGTAGGTGATCGGATATTTGTTTAACTCCATACCATGTGATCCTTTGTATTGAGTTCAGAACGTGACTAGCATTGGAAGCAGTCGAGTACCAGTGTGAGAACGTTTATTTACATTGCTGTCAGGGCACACCCACCTGACCCGGCTCCACCCGGCCCAACCTGACCTGGTACCCCGCTGTCCACCCTTCCTCACCTCCTCCCCCTTCCCCTCCTACTCTCCTCATTCTCCCTTCCTCACTTCCCTTTTATCTTACTTCTTCTTTATTCTCTCTTTATTCTACATGGACGACCTTCTTCGTATCAATGTACCATTGACCCATCTGCTACGCACCCACCATGTACCCAGCCCAGGCACCTCGGGCGACTTCCCACTGTGCCCAGCATGTGTGCATGCACCGGATAGCTTTGGGATCTCCCATGGAGACACCTGGGTGGCTATGGCTGTGTGTGAGGGTGACGTGGCACCTGTCATGTGACCTAAGCCGCATGTATATAAACGAACCTGAAGTGGGAACCAAAGAAGTAGCCTTCTTCTCAACTTTCCACTTCAGTCTAAGTGGCCAGGGACTACTGTCCCGCATTGGGCCTGTCAGTACGCACACCCGATCCGCCCCCCGCCAGGCTCTCAGCCCCGGATGCTACACCCAGGCTCCCTCAACCCTGGACAAGTCCCTGACAATTGCGTAAAAAGCTATTATTTTGCGCGTCCACAGAGCTCCTCTGACTGGGTACGAGTCTGGGTTACACTTTAGTAATAAAATCGACTAGAGTTTACCCCCTATAGTTCTGGTTGCCAGTTAGTAAGTTAGGGCATGGACGTGTTACTTGGCACAGCGCTCCTGGCATAAGTCGCTGAGGCTGAAGCCCTCCGCCATGGAGACTTCCCTTCGTCTCAACCTGGTCTCTGACAGCTTCGCCTGGAACTGGGATCTCCCAGGAGGTAACAGACCTTGGGATGCTAACTCCTCACTCACCACCCCACAGAAAACCTTGTACCTTCGTAACATCTACAGCCTTGACGCTAAGGCCACTGTCCAGAGCCTCCTTGCACAGGGACAGTCACCACCCTTCCCTTACAGCCAGTGGCATGACCTCATATGCAACAGACACATCGACCTCAATGCCATTGTTGAGGACCATAACGCCATTGCCCCCCAGTACCATGAAGCTATTGACCTTGGAAGCGGGGCTGAGCTCACACTCAACAGAGGGAATTCAAAGGGGAAAGCGAAAATTCAATCACAAGGCGAGTGGATTTTGGGTTACAAAAAATATAAGTGTGCGCTTCTCTACGCCTACCTGCACTGGCGAAATGAACTCGACACCTACTACGCGCACATGCTGGACAAGTTTAATATCTGCAAGGACACCCTTGGCGTCATCAGATACGACTCTGCTGTCTGCAAGTTCATCCAAGAACGACACCACCTCTGCTTCATCGACATCCACCTCAACAGCGGAGGATCGGCGCACAATGCACACTTTGTCCCAGGAAAGGGGAAAGGTAAACAAGGGAGAAGCCCAGGTACAGTCCCCATCTGTGGAGAATTCAATACAAAAAAGGGGTGTTCTTTCAACCCATGTAGATTCAGGCACATCTGCCGGGACTGCAATGGAAATCATCCACGCTTCCAATGTACCAAAGACTTGACTCAAAAGACAACTGTCTGAAGAAGCTGAACTGGCACTAGAACGCGCTGGAAGGCAACCTCGACATATGTGCTTCATCTTTGGGCGGAATGACTGTGGGCATACCCCATCGGCAACTTATACCGAGAGTGCTCTCCCAATCCCACCTGTGCCCGTTAGCGATTACAAATACAAGGATATCACTCAGACAATTGCTAAGCACCCACACTTGTTTAAAATTATGATAAATGTTGACCTCTTTGAGTGCTTATTAAAGAATCATCTGAATCGTACACTTGTGGGTTCAATGTGCCATGGGCTGCACCTGGCCATTTGCAGATACTGATGATCCCAAGTTGCAACCTGGGGGTATGGTTGCGTGTCCTTCAGGTTTACTGAGCCTGGATGATGAATTAGTTGAGTTTCTTTGCCGACAACATGATGCCAAGATGCTTTTGGAGCGGTATTCCGAGTCTTTCGGTGCTTCTCTTTTACCAGGAATGACAGCGCAACCAGTTTTCACTGTCCCAAAGAAATGATCTTCAAAACTCCGTTTGGTGAATGACCATAGTGCTGGATTGAAGTCTCTTAATTCTCTCATCCCAGCAGAGGGGGGTTTTGTTAAGCTTGACAACCTCACAGATTTAGCAACGAATATCCGGGCACAAATGGCAACCAAGGGTGGTAAAAGACCTTTCTATGTGTGGAAATCTGACACTTCTCAGGCTTACCGACGGCTTCTGATGCACCCACATTGGCAGATGCACCAGGCCACACTCATTGATGGACAGTATCACGTTGACAGGTGTGCTGTGTTTGGGAATCATGCATCTGATCGTTTGTGGTGCTTGTTTTTTGGCCTTGTCTGCTGGATCAGAATTCATGATAGAGGGATTACGAACTTATTGCACTATGTCAATGATGCATTCTCGGCCAGTTTCTCTCCTTCACTTACTTTTTATGCACCTTACAACCGAAGCATGCCTACACCTCAGGCTGAGTTCCTCCAATTGTTGGACATCATCGGGGTTCCTCATGAAGACCACAAGCAACAGTATGGTGAAGTCTTGGAAATCATTGGTTTTGAAGTCGACCTTCCAGCGATGACCATTTGGATGCCGAAGGATGCAAAGGCAAATCTGGTGACAGCAATTCGTGATTTTGTCAACAACCCTCCTACCCTGTGGCAACAATCTCTCCGATCTTGGCTGCAAATCCTCGGATATGCAAACTGGGCCCTCAATGTTTTCCCCCTCCTCAAACCTGCACTCAACTCCTCATACAACAAGGTTGCAGGGAGGAAATTTATGAGCGCGCTCATTTATATTAACAAGCTCACAAGGAACGACTTACTTTGGTTTGCGGATCAGGTGGAATCTCTGGAGGGTGTTCGGATGTTGGACAGCGAGGAGTGGGGCACTGAGGATGCAGACTTCCAGATTTGGGGGGACACTTCCGCAATGGGTTTGGCTTTCTTTTCCCCCACCCATAAACAGCCTATATTGCTGACCCCATTGTTGGTCAAGAGCGAACATTTAACATCTTTTTCAACGAAGCGGTCACGGTGCTTGCTGCTCTAGAATGGGCGGCCTCCCTTAACCCCCCTCCAAAATGTCTGGCAATTCACACCGATTCTACCACATCCTTTGCGATTTTTAATACTGTGTGCCTTGGAGATGTACAACCCTATCATCATGGCAGCCATCAAAATTCGCTTGGAGTTAAAGATCGACTTGCGTGTTTTCCATATTAAGGGAAAGAAGAATCTCATTGCCAATGCACTCTCACAACAGGCCTTTGCCATCGCATGCTTGCATATGCCTGGATTATTAATCAAGCATTTCACGCCTCTGCTGGATATGCCGGGGGCAGTCAAGGTATGAATTCTCAGGGGGGCTCCTTGACCTCACATCCTGTTCGTGAGAGATGGTCGATGGAGCATCTCATGGGAGAGCGCACTCGTGCTTTAGGCGCCTCCCTTGAATGGAGTACTTGCAAGGCTTACTCTTCTGCTTTCATGTCTTATGTCGTTTTTTGCGACACCCACGAATTCCCAATAAAGCCCACCAAAAACACGCTGAGTTTCTTCATTGTTTATATGTGCCATTACATCCAGCCTTCATTGGTAAAGTCTTACCTTTCAGGTATTTGCGCAGAGTTGGAAGGCTCTTGGCTGGAGGTTCGAACAATCAGAAACTCACCTTTTATCATGTGTTGTCTCAATGGATGCATGAAGCTGCACAACTCCCCCACCAGGCGGAAGAGGGTGCTCACAGAGGAGGACCTCGTTAGCATCCAAAACAGCTTGCCCCTCTCTCCTTCCCATGATGACATATTGTTCCTTGCAATGGTGTTCACAGGCTGGCATTGCTTGATGCGGTTAGGAGAATTGGTGGACCCCAATTCCTCCATGCTGCGCAATTTCCGCAAAACCATATCCTGTCGAAGTGTTCACTTTAACAAACTCCTGCACCCACACATCTCATTCACTTTACCAATGCATAAAGCGGATTGTCTGTTTGAAGGATCCCAAATCGTGCTAATCTTCGCTAATGACAATGTCAGCAGCCATTCTCTGTGATCGGGTGGGGCAACTGCACTGGCCCTTGCTGGAACTCCACTCACTTGCATCCAAGCAATCGGGCGTTGGTCTTCAGATGCCTTCTTGATTTATGTGCAGCAAAACCCTATCCTGATCCAAGGGACACTGTCGGGAACATCAGCTTTTGATGGCGGTGCCAGTTGATTCATTGTCTGGCTATGCTCAGAGAACTTAGTTGCACATGCTTCATCATTATCTTCTCCACCACCATCCACCCTCACCTCCACCATCAGTAGATTGAAAGGATATGGGTCACGCATTGCACACATGCTGCCAATTCCACCTGGCCCTTTGTGGCCGTTTCCTGCTACCAATGCCTGATTGTTGTTTGAGCAAGACATGACGACACGCCAGTATGCATATCATGCCCATATCGGCTAGCCGACATGATACCCCTTCACCATGTGCTGCATGTCTCACTGTTGACTGTGTTCCACATGTAGCGCTTGCGCATATCTCATCCTTTTATTGTTCTTGTCTGATATCTGTGTAATTACCCTAACTACTTATAACGCTGTGCGGTTACAATATCAAGTCGGTTTTGTTCCCCCATTATCCAAGTGTCCCTGCTGAGAGCTATATAACAACAGGTTATGAGCCCAACCTAGGGCTTAACCACCGCAACTCTAAACACTCGATCGCTGCTTACATCTAAACCTTGCACTCAACTTCTAGTTGACCTAACCCATGGCTGAAGACTTGGTATCCCTCAGCAAACGTGTTATGGATACGGAGTCTCCAACGACCATATCCATTGCATGGTCAAAGACTTCTCCTCTCTATCGTTCCTCCCCTCTTTCTCCCTTCCATCCTCTATCCCGATACCCTATCCTCCTTACCTGTTCTACCCCTTTCCCCCCCCTCATGCAAAGCTTTCCCCAATTGGGGTTTTGGTGTTGGCTGAGGTTGCTTGTGTTTCGTGGGATTTCCTGTGACCTTACCATTTGTAGATAGTCATGCATCATGTACGGAAACCGCCGAAGGCAGTTCCTGTGAACTAAGAAAACAACTGCTCTACAACTGTCTCGTGTACCGTCTTCTGTAACAACCCTCCCTGTGACTCAACTGAACCCGTGTGATTGTACAACTCTCAATATGTCTTATATGTCTGGTTATATCGAGTCCTCTAACGGCCCTCACCGTGAGAACTCGAGGTCGCAAGTTGAAGACTCTCGACATGTATTTTGTCCTATGGAATCTGTACCCTATGGGTCCTCATCACTACGCTCTCCCCCAGTACTCGACACACGACGTCCCATCATGATCATGGAGATTGTGAATACTCTGAGGCCCACTTACCTGTGATGCCGGCACATTCGCTACGTGAACGCCAAGTAGCTGCCCATCCACCATCTGTTTCTTCCTTCGCCAGTCATCATGTTTCCCCGCCAATGGTACGTTCCCTTTGGGAACGCCAAGTCACCGAAGGCCCTATTAGTCAGTCCTCATTGCACACCTATGATATCAACCCGCTACCGGTACGTTCGCACTGCGAATGCCAAGTACCCGATGGCAACTATACGAAGTTCTCACCCATCTCACAAGTCGCAACCTCGCACACGGTATGCTCCATTGAGGAGCGCCAAGTACCCATGGCTGACCCATCTGTCCTGGTATCTCTGACTACCTATCATCAATCCCTTAATAGCTCACTACATCACCAATCGCGATCGATGGGAATTCGATCGTCCGCTCCCAGGCAAGACTGGGATCACTCATCGATTACATATCCTGTTATGGTACAGACTAGACATGACCCTCGTCATCCCACTATAAGAACGGATCGAGGAATGGGGAATTTCCCCCATCCCCGTAACAAAACGTCTCCCTATCTTGTCTGGGAAGGAAAACTACACTCAATGGAAAACCAGCATGGAGGATATACTGACTTTCTCGGATCTATGGGCTTACGTTCAAACCAGTTACATGTTGCCCACTGATGTGACTCAGAAGGCCACAGCTGAGAAGGCACAGCACAAGGCGCTTACGTTGATTCGTCTACAAGTATCACCGTTCGTCCACACATTTGTCGTTGATTCTCAGACCCCCGAGGCGGCCTGGAAGATCCTCAAAAGGGAATTTGAGGTGACCGGTGCCACATCCCGCATATTCCTTCGCCGGGAGTTATACACAACTTGCATGGCCGAAGATGACAACCTGGACACGCATGTCCAGAAGATGCACACGATCTATAATAATCTGCACATAGCTGGTGATAACATTCATGACTCAGAGTTTGTAATGGCATTACTTATCTCACTCCCCACCTCCTGGGATAGCTTCACCTCTACCATTGAACTCAAAGATCTTGACTCTACAGACACTGCTGTGAAGAGCGCCGCTGCTGATTACATCCTTAACAGGATTAAAGGCGAAGCCAATCGTCGTCAATCGTGCAATACAGAGCCATCCAACTCCGCATTCAATTCCAAATCCGACCAACCAAACAAAGACAAACAGAAACCCGATTGATCCAACTCTGAGTGCCGCTATTGCCACAAGCATGGCCATTGGGCCAAGGAGTGCCGGAAGTGGATAGCAGACGAGAAGAAGAAGAATTCAGCAAATGTCTCCTCTCAGGAGCAGGAGCCAAGCTTCTCCTTCATCGCATCTGCCAATCCTGCTGTCCTGGCTGGTAGTCAATGGATTGGAGATACTGGTGCAGATGACCACATTGTATCTGAGCGAGAAGCCTTCTTTGACTATGCAGAGACCCCTGGCCAATTTGTGACTGGTGTAGGGGGAGCTAAGGTTCCCATCCGAGGACGCGGGACTGTTGCAATGGTAATGCATGCTGGGGATTCTTCATGGATTGTCACTCTCCACAATTGTCTACACATTCCATCATCCCAACCCAACCTCCTATCCCTTTCCCATCTCGATGATGTTGGTGGTACCATGCAAACACAGTCCGGCCAGATCAAACTTCTCACGCATGATCGCACACCACTCTGTGATGGCCGAATTCAAGACCACCTCTACCGTCTTGACATACAGACTGTCATGGCCGATTGTCAGAGACCAGGTTGAGATGAAGGAATGTCTCCATGGCGGAGGGCTTCGGCCTCAATGACTTATGCCAGGAGCACTGTGCCAAGTAACACATCCATGCCCTAACTTACTAAACTGGCAACCAGAACTGAAGGGGGTAAACTCTAGTCGATTTTATTACTGAGGTGTAACCTATGTACAAGTTGGGTATATATATAGTTACAACGAGGGTGGGTCCGCAAATGGCGGAGCCGAGTGGAGCGGAGCTAACGGGGTTAGACATTAGCCGATTGAATATTACCAACGAGTCGGGTTACGGGTTTAACGGAAAGGCAGGCGATAACCCAGAAACAGAAAGGAGGGATAGGCCCGAAGGTGGGCTTTGCAGGGCAAGCGAGTGTATTGCCCAGCAGAGGTGGGGGTGCGCTAGCGGACGTTGGAGCTGTCCAGAAGCCTTCGGGGCTCCATACTTAGGGAGGTGCAGGTAATAAATTGAAAGGAGGGGGTGGTGACCATCAAGGGGTACCGAGGGGATTGTGGAATACGGGAGCTCCGAGGTTAGTGAAGAAGGAGCAGAGGTAGACTGGAGGGATCGGAGGGATTGGAAGTCGATGGCCAGGGATGGATATGACACCGATGCCCCTTCCATACTAGCTGCGATTTCGGGTGATTCTTTGCCCAAAAGTTGTACCTGGGAGGAGTGGCATTGGGCCCTTGGACATCTTAACCTGTCCTCACTTAGGACGATGAGGGACATGGGAGTCGTTGAAGGCTTGGAGGTCACCCCCAATTCCACTCTGAATTTCACCTGTGAATGTATCCAAGTGTTAGAATGGGTGGATTTGGACGACTCCGGAGTGGAATTGGAGACTTAGTGTGGAAGGACCTCGGCCTCAGCGACTCAGGCAGAGCGCTGTGCCATTGCTCGTTGTCCTAGGGGTCCCTAATTTCGGATCTAGCAGAGGGAAAGTCTCTTGGGGGGAATTCATGTCGATTTCGGACTGAGGTTACAAGTTACTAGGTACATTGTATATAAGGAGGGGTCCGGAATCAGAAGGAACAAGGGTAGGATGAAAGGAGACAAAGGGAGATGGAAAGAGGAACAACACCGAGGGTCAAGGGTTTGACTCAATGGTGTTTCCCAAAGGAGGAGTGAAGGGCCAAGGCCCAAGGAGGAAGGAAGGAGGTTGGGAGTGGGGAATGGCTAGCTGACTGAATAGAAAGGAAGCAGTAGCCCAAATAGGAATGAGGGAGAATAGCGGAACTGAATGGAGCAATGCAATAGTTGCAAGGTCTGACATAAGTCCGGAAAGTCTGAACTTGGAAGTTAAACTCCGGAATATTGGCAAACATAATTAAATGGAATGAGCTAACCAATACAATGGGTATAAGTGGAGGTGGGGTCAAAGTCCGAGGTCGGAGCTAAGACCGGAGGTTCCGGAGATGGAGACGCAAACGGGATTCCGGAGCGGAGGTCCGGAGTTGGGAGCATAGGTTTTGCGTACTCATCTGGAAGGTGTCCAGGTTGGGGTCGGACCCGGAATGTTCCGGAGTCAGACCGAAGGTGGTGTCAGAGCCGGAGGTGGGATAACCTCTTGGGAGTCGGCAAGGAGGAGGTGACGGAAGGGAAGTAGGGCTCCGGAAGTCAGAGTTCGGAGTTCCGGGAGCCCGGAGCGGAGGTCGGGATTGTATGGATATGACAGTATCCCCTTCTTGGGCCTGAACCCTTGAAGGCCTTAGAATCGGGGGCTGAATATTCCGACTACAATAGCGACAGAGGGAGTGGGAGAACACAGGAGTGAGATGAAGGCTGCCAGGTGTTTAGCAGGCTTTCGTCAATCAACTCAGAGAGATTGGGGAGAGTGTTCAACCAACAAGAGATGGAGGAGAAGAGAGGTCCGGAAGGGTCCGGAGGCAGGTGGGATCAAAGTCCGGAAGAACTTGACAAGGAACTGAAGGTGATGTTGAAGACTCGGGGAAGCGGAGTCGGATCTGGACATGGAGGAGACTTGATCGGAAGTAGGAATGGAGTTAGAGTAAGAGGGTAAGCTTGGAGAAGGAAGGGAAGTGGAGCCAAGTGGATGCGATTCATCCCTTGTCTGAGAAAGAAAACTTCAACCTTCCTAACCATAACTTCCTAAGAGTGGCAAGTCCGGAGGTCATGGCGGAAAATCCGGAGCAAAGTCTGTTCCAAGACCAAGCTTTGGTGGGTTGGGAGGTCCTCAAGGAATGGAGGAACCCAGGTGTGACACAAAGGAGGCTGGATGGGTGACTCACAAAGTGTGTTGGAGGGACCGAAGGTCCATGTGATGATACAAGGAGGACCGAAGTCAGCTCCGAAGTATCCGAAGGAACGGAGTGAAGGAGTCCCCAATTGCCACAACAATCTCAAGGATGGGATTGTGCTGCGCATGGTACAACTCAGTCACAGAAAGGAATGATGGTGGGAGACGAGGTCCATGGAGTTCCAAAGAACATGTGGGAATGGAGCTCGCTCAGAAGGAGCAGGGGAGGTAAGAGAACAAACTTGGGATCCCTTTCGGAGTTGACATGGGGAGGAACTCAAGATTGACAACACAAGGGGTGGAGTTCCACAGGCGTATAGGGATTGGAGTTGTTTGGGGGGCAAGCCGAAGGCTTGAAAAGGAGTACCTTGGCATGGTATCGAAGGTCCGGAGGTCCGGAGCAGAAACTTGGGGTACCAGCCAGGTAAGGTTTGTCGAAGATGGGAGAGGGTGTATCATGAGATACAGAATCGGGGGTAGTTGACATCAGGAGGAAGAGTATGGTTGCCCACCTGAATGGGTCTTATGCATCGATGGAGTCATGATTGTCGGAAATGGTGAAGGTCCGAGGGTGTGCAAGGCACAGGATGACGAAAAGGAGGTTGGGTATGATGTTGGGGTGCAGTGTTTTCGGCATCGGAGGTAGAGCTAGCTCAGGGAACTTGAGCAGCTAGGGTTGTCTGTAGGGACGACACGAAAATACTCCTGGTGGAGACTGATGTACAGTGCTGAGGTAGATAGAAGCGGAGTCCATATCCCCTTCTTAGGATTAGACGTCCCTGTCAGAGTCGGGATTCTTGTCGGAATCAGAATACTGTCAGAGATCTGGAATGCTGTCAGAGACTGGGAATATTGTTGGAGTCTGGCAGACTGTCAGAAGACAGATAGACAATGGATTGGGTTCTGTCTGAGTCGGGGTCGGAGATTATGGCAGAGGTCTGTTGGAGCGCGCGCGCGGATATGCGGGCGGAAATATGCGGCGCGTCCGGAAGTGCTGTTCAAGGTTAGCAGAGTGGGATCGCGGCCTCAGCGACTCAGGTGGAGCGCTGTGCCCTGAGCTTGACGTTTGGGGGAGATCCCGTATTTACAAACTGACACTCACAGCGGACTTCAAACAAGACTTGCGGGCGGAGCGGACCTGTAGGAGGAGCGCGGACTCCGCGAGCACGGACTCAGAGGGGGGGAAGCCCCTTTTGCAGAAGAAGAGACTCAGAACAGACAGGGGGGTACTCTAGTTGATTTCAGACTGGGGTCCCCGAAAGTATTTACAAGGTAGATAAATAGGCAAGAGGGAATATAGAAAGGCCGGTCAGTCCGGCGCGGAGATAAGCGGGGATTGTCAAACTAAATAAGGACAAGAGCCTGGGAACTGGAAATGAGGAACAGATCACTAAACAATAAGTGGCAAGGGTTATTGATGAATAACTGAATGAGATCAATAACCTAGTGCCAATAAAGAGGGGATCAAATGCTGATATTGGCAGGGAAGCAAACAATAAATGGCACTCGGCAAGGAATGAATGATAAGCTGCCAAGTGACAAATGGCCAGAGGGAAAGCGGAGGTCAGCGCGCGGCGCCGATACAAGTCCGCAAATAAGCGGGGTCGGTGCGGTGCCGACACAAGTCCGCGAACAGAGGTTGATCTGCCAGCACTGTCACACAAGGACAGCATGAAGGCCAACAGAGGTACAGAGGTGGGCAGAGGGTGCAGAGTGGGCAGAGGGTGCGGAATGCATGGAAGCGGGGCATGGCTGTGACCACATAGCAGGAAGCGATGAGTGTGGTTCAGATGGAGACAAGGCAGGCATGACTGAATGCCGGGAGCACCAAGGGCTCAGGAACTGGAGGTAAGGTCGGAATACCGACAGGGTCTAGGTTCTGATTCTTGGCCAAGTCTCACACAGTAAGGCAGGGGGCCAGACATGGGGTTGGGGGCTGGTTAGGATGGGTTTCGGGTCGGCGGATTCGCCTATCAGCATTGGTTCACCGCTGACGGAGCCCCGGGATTTGTCGGTCGTGACAGTCCCAGCATCTAATCGACAACAGGCTAAAGTTGGATCATCCGGAAGCGGAAGCTGAACATCATAGGGAAGGTGGAAGAGAGGTGTATGGAGTAACTGGAGGGTTCCGGAATACTTCCAAGGAGATGTGGGAGGGCGAAGATCATGCTAACGATCGTCCAGAGAACTCTTGGAGGTGAGCCCGAAGGCAAGAGAGTAAGTGGAGTAGAGATGTGTGCGTGCCATGTGCAAAGGTTAAAAGTTAACCGGTAGCAAGCTTTGGCAAAGCATACAAGGTTACCAATGGGGTAGGAGTCTTCCTCAGGGTAAGAGGTAGACAGAGAAAGAGTATCAACCATTGGAGCAAAGTCCGGAGGTGACAGGGAAAGGCGAGGGTGGAAGGAAAGGAAGTGTTCTCATACCTAGACAACGTTTTACTCAGGTCCATTACTCAACGGAGTCTCAGGGTGAGCAGACATTAGCCAGATACTTGAGCACAAACTTATCTGATGGGGAGACATGGAAATGTCAACAGATGGGATCCTAACTCAAGGAGAGAGGATGGAGGGAACGGGTCAACCAGCGGAACTAGGTCCGGAGGTGATGGAAAGAGTATGTGTCAGGGCACACACCCTGACTAGCCCGGACCCGGACCCGCGTCCGGACCCGCTTCCACCTGCCGCGCTTCCTGCACGCGCGCACGCTCCGCGCGCCGCATGCTCCGGACCCGGTTCCTACCCTTTCATGTGACTTCCGGGTATCCCCGGAAGTTTTGCTGATATTGTGGCCACTGTGGGAAGATGAGAAGTTAGCTTCCTTCTCATCTTCTTACCCACAGTAGGCAAGTGTATATACTTGCCTCTTTATCTATTCATCTTCTTACCCACAGTAGGATTGTGCCCTGGATAGGGCTGGCCAGACCTGAGGCTGTGGGCCATAGGGGAGGGTCATGGGGACCCAGGAGTCGTCCCCTGACAGTATGGGGAAGTTGCAGTAGGGTGTCCGGTGTTTCGGAAATACTGCTCATGATCTAGGCTCAACGGAGCACATAGGTGAGACAGTTATCCTAGCGGTGGAACACTGACCGAAGGCAACGAGGTGAGGTAGAGTCAGGGTTGGAGTGTGAGGTGGTCAAACTGGGGTGTCCGAAGTGTCTGGACATAAGGTACTGTGGTACCAGTCACTCAATGGAGCAAGAGGTAGAGTACCAGTGTGCCCTAGACAGTAGACAAGGTCCATTTGACAAAGGCAATGTAAGAACATCTTCGGAATTGATGAGGGAAGGTGTGTGTCAACCAGCGGTGTGAGGTCCGAAGGTTAACGGAAGAGTAAGTGGAGGTGGATGAGTTGGGTTGTGGGTTCCGGAGGTCCGGACAAGGTAAGCTCAAGACTATCGCTCAACGGAGCGCATAGGAGAGACAAGTTATGCCATGAGACATCAGAACCACAAGCCAAGTCAGCCAGGGTGGCGTAGAAACATCATCGGAAGAGAGGAGGACGTAGTATCAACCAACAGGATGAGGTCCAAAGGAAGATGGGGGCCAGATGGGATGGAAGCGGAGCATGGCTCGCTATCCTGGAGTAGAGTGCTTCAGCATTACTAATGGAATGCCAGGCAGTGGTGAGTGCAATGGGGAATCGGGTGGAAGCGTCTACCATTGGACAAAGGAGTACAGATGGAGACTGGGGGGTGATCACAGAAAGCCAGACTGGGTTGTTCTGAAGCACAGACTAGGTAACTGCTCTTAAACCCCTTGATCAACGGATCGAAATTGGGCGAGTCAGTAGGTGTCCCAGAGCTTTAAGGGACAAGGACCATCTACGAATGACGAAGATTCGTCCAGGTTGATTCAGACTGAAGTGAAGCGGATGGGGTAAGTTGATGGCCTGTGTACTGGTGTGCCAGCAGTGCCTAATCGACAGTTGAGTGATGACCAGCAAGGAGCCGGTGCATCAGAAGGTGATGGGTGTCAAGGACTGAAGGGTCCGAGACAGAAGAGGTGAGGTCCGGAAGGACCGAGAATTCTAGAATAAACAGAAGACATATTAAAGGAGGAACCGAAAGTTAGAACCAAAATGAAAATAACAAAGCAGAGGAAACAGATCTAAATATGAGTTGGAGAGTCGGGGTTATGGGTACAGAAGGCAGGAATTGATGATATAGGACAAGGAGGAAAGTGATAGTGGAGGGATGAGATGTTTTGTTTGGTGTTATACTTAAAGACGAGAAATGTAGACCATTAAACAAAACAGAAAAGGAAACCAAAGAGAGGAAACAAGAGAAAGAGAGAGCAGACTATTTGTGTGTCTCTGAAGAGACTTCCAGTTTGATTTCCGGAGTCGCAGACCTTGGTTGCTCAAGCCGAAGGTGCGGGAGAACAAGGACTTGAAGTAAATCAACAGCCGAAGGGGCTGGACTTAACCACAGATCCAATTGGAGGTGTTACCGAAGGATGGGCCTCGATAACCAGGGATAGGGGTGTATCAGAGGTAGGCGGAGTTGAAGTCAGAGGTGCAAGACATCACAGGAGATGGTAGCAAGGGAGTTGGGTATGTTGCATCCATCAGGGGGTGTGGTCTGGAGGGTAACTCCAGGAACTGAGGGTAAGGAGAGTGAAGTAGGTCGGTGTGTGATGACCTAAGAGGGGTTGGAGTGCATCTCTGATGCCTCAGGGTGAAGAGGTGTGGAAGCAGAAGGTGAGGTCAGAGGTTCCGGGTAGGTGCAATCATCAGTGGGCAGATGTAGACATGGATCTAATCGCCGATGGAAGTGATGGACTGCAGGGGAACCTAGGATGGGTGGATGGAGGGTGCTTCCAGGGACCTAAAGGGGGAAGGAGGCTGCTGCAAGCGCCACCTAGAAAGAAAGGAGTAGTGGTGCCTAGTCAACCCGCTTCCAGGACTTCGGAAGGGGCGCCCAAAGTGGCTGGGAGGTGCTGGTGGCTTACCCGAAGCCAGAGCAGAGGGTGCAGTTGACTGCGGAAGGTGGAATCTCAGTCAGACGCCAGGTGCTAGGAGTCAGAGCTGGACAACAGCAACATGGAGTCCGAAATACTGTTAGAATGGGCGGATTCGGATGACTCCGGAGTGGAATTGGAGACTTAGCGTGGAAGGACCTCGGCCTCAGCGACTCAGGCAGAGCGCTGTGCCATTGCTCGTTGTCCTAGGGGTCCCCAATTTCGGATCTAGCAGAGGGAAAGTCTCTTGGGGGGAATTCATGTCGATTTCGGACTGAGGTTACAAGTTACTAGGTACATTGTATATAAGGAGGGGTCCGGAATTAGAAGGAACAAGGGTAGGATGAAAGGAGACAAAGGGAGATGGAAAGAGGAACAACACCGAGGGTCAAGGGTTTGACTCAATGGTGTTTCCCAAAGGAGGAGTGAAGGGCCAAGGCCCAAGGAGGAAGGAAGGAGGTTGGGAGTGGGGAATGGCTAGCTGACTGAATAGAAAGGAAGCAGTAGCCCAAATAGGAATGAGGGAGAATAGCGGAACTGAATGGAGCAATGCAATAGTTGCAAGGTCCGACATAAGTCCGGAAAGTCCAAACTTGGAAGTTAAACTCCGGAATATTGGCAAACATAATTAAATGGAATGAGCTAACCAATACAATGGGTATAAGTGGAGGTGGGGTCAAAGTCCGAGGTCGGAGCTAAGACCGGAGGTTCCGGAGATGGAGATGCAAATGGGATTCCGGAGCGGAGGTCCGGAGTTGGGAGCATAGGTTTTGCATACTCGTCTGGAAGGTGTCAAGGTTGGGGTCGGACCCGGAATGTTCCGGAGTCGGACCGAAGGTGGTGTCAGAGCCGGAGGTGGGATAACCTCTTGGGAGTCGGCAAGGAGGAGGTGACTGTCAGGGCACGTCTTTGGGTTGCTAGCGTAAGTAGCGCAGTGCCACATGGCCTGTATCCCCATCAGGTTCTTCTTCTTTTCCGCTTCTGATCTTCTATTTGATCTGGTCACATGGTATTGGTTATGATGCCATGTGATCTTCTATCATCTTTGATCCGCTTCTACCGGTTATTAGTTAGTTGGCTAGTTACCATCTCTACTGTGTACATATATATCCTTTGCTGGCGTGGGCATGTCCCCCAGCTTTGCTATCAACTTGGTTTTGGGGGCATCCTTTGTTGCAAGCATGCACGACCCTGACAGTGACGGAAGGGAAGTAGGGCTCCGGAAGTCGGAGTTCGGAGTTCCAGGAGCCCGGAGCAGAGGTCGGGATTGTATGGATATGACACCAAGCTAAGCAGGCCTCGAGGCCTTTCCCCAAAGAGTCCAGAACTAAATATAAATCAGTTGGGGACTTGATCATCACCAATGTCTGGGGTCCGACTCAGGTTCTAGGCAAAGGTGGGTATCAGTACTTCATTTCATTCACTGATGTTGCCACCCATTTTAGCGTCGTAGCATTCCTTTGTCAGAAATCCGAATCGGTTACTCAATATCATTGATTTGCTGCTTGCATCCAGACTCAGTTCAATCGTAAAATCAAAGCCATCCAGTTTGATAGCGGCACCGAGTATCTCGACGATTCAATGAAGTCTTTTCTTGCTGAACAAGGAACTACGTATACGACAACCGCTCCCCATTCCTCTGCCCAAAATGGCATTGCCAAGCATCTGAACTGCACCGTTCTAGACCACTTGCATGCCATGTTGTTCGATTCCCAACTCCCTAAGTCCCTCTGGCCCTATGCTGTATCATATGCCACTTTCCTGAAAAACCGTACCCTGATGCACACGCTTGATGGCCAAACTCCATACAAGTCCTTCTTTGGAAAGAAGCCAAGTGTCGCAGGCAGTCAAATATTTGGGTGCAATGTTTGGGTCCTAGACCAATCTGGTAAGAATGGGAAGTTAGATCCCTGTTCTAACAAGTTCAGGTTCTTAGGCAACTCAGAGGAGACCACCGCCTACTGGTATTACAAGTCCAGTGGGGAGGTTGCAAAGTCACGGAACATCATTTTCCCTAACCCCACCCCTGAGAGTCCACCTTCCCTCCCTCTTCCACTGCCATCGCCTGAGGGGGAGATTGCTGAAAGTGGACAGGTGATGCAGGAAGAGGGGGAGCACGCTACCCACAATCCCATTTCCCTTCCCAAACACTCTGAACCTCCTTCCAATCAGTCCAACCACCCCATCTGCCCATACCACACATGCCGCACTCCTCTGAATGAGCCTTTCCTCAAGGTTGTCTCTGACTGTGGTGCTGTTCAATCAACAGTACAGTACTCCCATTGCGGGGACTGTGACCCTGTTGCTCTTGCAGCATTCACAGACAGGAAACCCGAGGTCAAGGACACTCTTCAAGGACCTCATGCTGAGCACTGGTGGGCCATGATGGATGCTGAAGTCGCACAGTTACTAAACCTGGACACTTTCGAACCCATATGTGCACCTGCAGATCGGAAAGTTATTGGATGTCGATGGGTTCTAGCTACGAAGAAGGATGCTGAGGGGGAGATTGTGAAGTTTAAGGCCTGGTTGGTTGTGCAGGGTTTCGCGCAGGTTCCGGGGATGGATTATGGTGAGACTTTCTCACCAGTGATGCGGACTGAGTCGTTCAGGCTCCTGCTGGCACTTGCTGTGCAGCTAGACCTGGAGATTCACCAGATGGACGTCGTAGGGGCGTACCTTAATGGGGAATTGGAGGAAGAAATCTATATGAAGCAGATACCATGGTATGAGGATGGGACGGATAAGGTCTTGAGGCTGAAGAAGACGCTCTATGGCCTGAAACAGGCAGGCCGAGTCTGGAATAGACGTTTGCACACTGCTCTCGTCGATCTGGGCTACACTCGTTTGTTCACGGACTCATGTGTCTACGTTCGGCACTTAGATGACCAAATCTCTATGATCACATTCCACGTTGATGACTCCGCAATTTTCGCCAATGACACTCACATGGACCAAGTCAAGGATGAACTTAAGTCTAAGTTCAACACACACAACCTTGGTGAGCTACATCATTTCATTGGGATTAAAGTAATGCGAGATCGTACACGTGAGTCCATCACCATCTCCCAATCATCCTATACCCATGAAGTCCTCGAATGGGCTGGGATGGTCGACTGCAACATTGAAGACCTACCCATGTCACCCAAGAGGAAGCTTTCCCCATTCCCTGGCCCCCGTCCAAACTACCCTTACCTCACTATGGTCGGATCACTTATGTGGTTGGCTATTAACACCTGTCCCAACATTGCATTTGCCACTCAACATCTTGCCCAATTCAACATGACATACAGACCCGATCATGTTCATGGTGTCAAGTGTGTCTTACGTTACCTTAAAGGCACTGTCAATCGTGGGATCATGTATAGGAAATCCAACTCTGGTTTTGCTGCCGAAGGTTTTGCTGATGCTGACTATGCAGAAGACTTCAATCACCATTCCATTACCAGTGCCATGTTTGTTATGTCTGGTGGACTGATTGCGTGGACGTTGAAGAAGCAGGGCACTATTGCCCTTTCTACGTTGGAGGCCAAATATGCTGCTATCAGCCATGCTGTTTGGCACATACTTTGGCATAATATGCTTATGGCGGAACTAGGTTTTGAGGCCCTGCATCCATTCAGGCTTAACAGCGATAATCGAGGAGCAATAGCATTGTCGTGCAACCCTCAGTTCCATGGCCACAGTAAGCATATCGATATCCATCATCATTTTATTCGTGACCACATTGAACGTGGAAATATTTCTATTTTTCACATCCATTCTGAAGATAACTTGGCTAATATTTTTACTAAACCGCTTCCAAACCCTGTTTTCACCAAATTTGTTTCTTCACTAACGGATGACGTCATGACTTGAGGGGGAGTGTTGTTTGAGCAAGACATAACGATGCGCCGGTACGCATATCATGCCCATATTGGCTAGCCGACATGATACCCCTTCACCATGTGCTGCGTGTCTCACTGTTGACTGCATTCCACATGTAGCACTTGCATGTATCTCATCCTTTTATTGTTCTTGTCTGATATCTGTGTAATTACCCTAACTACTTATACCACTGTGCGGTGAAGGAGCGGAGCTGGAACACCTTATGTAACCAGTTTCCTACGTCCAATAACGATATTAGAGTTTGTGCTGATTTGCATACTGACCGTGTTTTGGTTGCCAAATATATGATTGTTCACTGTCTAAACAACAATAAACACCCCCCAACGATCTCACCTGATGTATAGATCGTCTACGAATAAAATTCTATATTGACTTTACTATGATTTCTAGTCAATATTACACCTATATTTACCACTTTTCAGTAGGATGTGATTTTCCTGATAATTTACTGAAGGAAAACTGCTAATAAAATAATTCTGCAATAAATGTTACTCAATACAGGAGTGACCAAACTGCTCTTTCTATCGCTTAGAGTGCGTGCTAGTTATCTAGCAGGTTCAGGATCGCTCACTTTTCTCCTGTGGTGTGATAACCAAGTATTGCTGAGAGATTATTCAATTAAGAAGTCCCTCCACCAAATTCTCACTAATTCTTACTATGACACTTTTGTTCAGCTGTGTCTAACTGACCCTAACTCACGCTTAGAGTGACGTGTTAGTTTTATATTAGCTAACAACTAATATTTGCTTTTATCTTTTGGAGCAAACGAACCAACCACTGGTGAGGAGAATTAAACTTTTATTTCTACCTGAGGTTTGAGAGGGGGCAGAAGCGGTGGCCTTTTATGCTTTTCAGAGGCCTCTCTACTCCCACGCCTCGCACTAGTTACATGTGCTACATTTGTATTATAGATAGTTCTAGAATGATATAGGGGCTTGGGCTGTGTAAGCTTAATAATGGACTTAGGACATGACTCAGCAATAAGTAATTCATTTCTTTGTCTTTTGGGCCGATCTCAGCGGGATCTTGTAGCGCTGAAGCTATGCTCTACACCGCCTTAATTACGAACGGTTATCTTTAGAAATGACTCGGCTATAAAGGAACTTTCTAGACTGTTCTCTAATTGACCCCTTTTTGTGAAGCCACATCATTACTAATGTTCTAGAGCCTTCCCAATTAATTAACTGATCCACGGACTTCTGAATCACTTCATGCTTATGATCCGAGATCCAGATCATCAATCATTCCTTTGTTCCGATTTATTTGGGCTTAAAATCAAAAAGTTTTGATGAATCATGGGAAAATATACAAGATCCGGTTTTTTAGCATTTTCTCCTCTTCTGATGCGATCAAAAACTGTCTGCCCGCGCCGGGGAATACTCTATCATATGGTATTCGGTCCGCCTGACTTCCGGGTGCCAATATATTTCCTTTGAGTCACATTACCTTTTGTAAGAATTAGCAAATAAATATATATGAATTATAAGGTGTTTCGCCGTTTGAGCGATATCTCCGTCAGTTTTGAAGCTTATAGAATGAAACAAAACCGTGGATAAAGTCAAGAAACAGTCCTTCCAGATGGTAAAAAGATTACAGTCAAAAGTTTACTGGTTCCCGAGATATTTACATTTCTTTCCCAATGTTCCTTCTTATTCTGCCGTCTATGTGCTATTTTCTTGTTGTAGGGATATATTCTTTGAATATTACACCTATGTCAAGTTCTAGGCATGATTGTAGTAGATTAAATCTCATACTACATGGGTGTAGATATTTTATAATGATCTTCTAATGTCTGTCCAGTCTCATAAAGATCATGAGATCTGTTAAACGTCTGAACTTGTCACCTGTTCGTTGACTATTCTGATAGATCATTGTTTTATTCTTTGAATATTATTTCTCCTACAGCGGTTACAATATCAAGTCGGTTTTGTTCCCCCATTATCCGAGTGTCCCCGCTGAGAGCTATATAACAACACTGATAGCCCTGATTAGATGGAGAAAAATAATATACTTGTCATGGGTTCATGAATTATATGTCTGACTTGTCTGACTTGATCGACATACTCGGGTCCGGATTCAAATTTTGTATTATAAATGTAGAAGTCACGCTCTGCTTTCAATACAAAAGATCACATGTTACACGGGGATAAACCCAAGTCCAATCATTTGGTCCATTCTGGGAGTGGCAACATGCTTAGGCATTTGCTGAAGTCTGAGAAGTCTGGGGCATGCGAAGTTCCCATGGGACAATCTAGACCGCCCACCCAAGCCAGTGTTGGGTTTAACTACTTATATATTACTTTGCATGCAATAAAGATGTTAGGTGTTGTGGCAGGTTCGATTCCCACTGTGTATATCTTTTTTTTGTATTCCATGCTTGGCCTGAATACTTATATGAAGGCATGGATTCGGTTCTATTTTTTTCCAGTGTTCCTAATTTACTGGCATTGTGCATAAAACATTCCCACTGCAACCAGATGGGAATGCAAAAAACAAAAAACCAAAAAAAAAAAACAAGATTTGGAATTGAACCCATGGCTTCAAAATAAAAATCACAAGCTAACACTCCACCATCTGGACCGCAACACCCAACACTTTTACAGCATGCGAAGTAATATATAAGCAGTAGAGCCTAACACAGGCTTGGGTGCTGACTTCATCATCAGCAAAAGTCCGTTATGCTCCGGAGCATCAAGAGTGGCTGGAGCATGTGGGAGACAAAACAGCAGATTGGGCACTCCTGGAGCCAATAGTGTTCTCCTGGGAGGGGGTTCAGGAGCAGCTGGGAGTGGTGAGGAGTTGTAATGTGCCAGGAGCAGTGGGAGGAAAATTTTGGTCTCTAAAAAGTTGAAAAAAAAAATTTAGGGAAAAATCAAAAAAAAAATTCAGGAACTATAGTGCCTTTAAAGTGCTTTCAGGACATATAATTATTTGCAAAATTGAGGAAGAAATGATGGAGAAAAATGAAAAATACTTTCGGAGACCCGAGAAATAATGAGAACTGAATTGATGGGAAAGTCTGAAAATTGAATAGGAAAGTGAGGGGAAGCCTTGTAAGCATTGTTATTTTCTGCTGTTCTGATTTTTCCTGATTGTTCTTGGTCTCACTCCCAGCTGCTCCTGGACCCTCCCAGGAGCTTTCAGGAGCTTCCTGGAGTATTGAGGAGCAGCTGGGAATGAGACCAAGAAGAATCGGGAAAAATCAGAACAGCAGAAAATAACAATGCTACAAGGCTTCCCCTCACTTTCCTACTCAATTTTCAGACTTTCCCATCAATTCAGTTCTTGGGTCTCCAAAAGTATTTTCCATTAGCTGCTCCTGGACCCTCCCAGGAGCTTCCAGGAGTATCCAGGAGTATCCAGTAGCAGCTGGGAGTGAGACCAAGAACAATCAGGAAAAATTAGAACAGCAGAAAATAACAATGCTACAAGGCTTCCCCTCACTTCCCTATTCAATTTTCAGACTTTCCCATCAATTCAGTTCTCATTATTTCTCGGGTCTCCGAAAGTATTTTCCATTTTTCTCCATCATTTCTTCCTCGATTTTGCAAATAATTATATATCCTGAAAGCACTTCAAAGGCACTACAGTTCCTGAATTTTTTTGATTTTTTCCCTAATTATTTTTTTCAACTTTTTAGAAGTCCCTATTTTTCAAAATTTCCTCATTTCCTTCTACATCCCCCCCTCATTCCCCCTCATTCCCCCCCTCATTCCCCCCCTCATTCCCCCCTCATTCTCCCCCTCATTCTCCCCTCATTCTCCCCCATTTCCCCCTCCCCCATATTCTGCCAGCCCAAAAGTGATTAAGTTGCCAGATTAATCATATATCAGGCCATAAATTTTGATTGTGTATTGGTGAGTCTCAGTGTCCTTGATATATAGTATAGTGTTTGATCTAAATGTTAAGCAGTGTCTTGTTGTGTTAGTCTTGTGGTAGGAGGTATTCATGTGGGATCTTCCCTCTTTTTTTTTTGTTTTCATTTTCAAATGCTCCAGGAGCTCCCAGAAGCTTCTCACCCCTATACACTTTGAAGCATTTAAATTGTATTTACTGGATATGTTTGTGCACAAAGCAATGCTCCAGGCCCTCCTGGGAGTGCCCTGGAGTACCTAGCCAACTCCGGAGGAAATGGGCTGTTCCTGGACCAGCCAATCTCCTCCTGATTCTCCCAGTGCTCTCAATACTCCGGAGCACTCAGGAGCATAACAATTTTTTGCTGATGATAGCAAAGTAACTGGGCCTGTGTCTAGACTTTCCTTCTCTCTGCATGGGAACCTCACATGCCCCAGACTTGTTTCCTCAGACTTCGGCAAATGCCTGAGCCCACTCCCAGAATGGAGTAAATGATCGGACTTGGGTTTATCCCCGTGTAACATGTGATTTTTTGTATTGAAAGCAGAGCGTGACTTCTACATTTGTAATATAAAATTTGAACCCGGACCTCAGACAAGTCAGACATATAATTTATGAACCCGTGACAAGTATATTATTTTTCGGTGGCTGATTCCATAGTTTTTCATTGGCGCCGCTCCTGTCCGCTTCCCGCCCCCGGTGGGGTTTCAGCCACGAATCCACTTGTCGAGTTCATTTGTGGGTTGTCCGAATTCTATTGCTACATCGCTGTATGCTAATATCGTTCTTTCGTTCAACCCTACTCTTTCATCTTCTTCCTCCAGTACTTCACGTGGGTCTTTGCAAAATGTGCCTCTGAAATTCCAAAAAAATGTCCGCTCGTTCTCGTACCCCTGGCAATGTCACATACGCGTTAAAAGGTACAAGGCTTCCTCTCGACGGAGTTCCAGTGTCCACTCACAAATATTCGATAGTTTGTTTATTGGGCACGATAATCTATGAAAGCGTAAGCTGCATCCATCATCATTTGCCTTATGTGAATAATTTTCTTGCCTCCATTTGGCATGAATACCTGGAACGTTCGTTGAATCGGACCCTTCGTTTTCTCAGTTCTTCTGTTTGATGTCCACGAAACCTTTCTAGCGTGAACTAAAATGCAAATCGGCAGGTATTCCATTTCTTGCTCACTCGATGCATTTCCTAAATCTTCTCTAGGATCTGCCCATATGCGAATCATTTGGCCTCAAACTCCATCCATTTGCGATGTCCATAGCATCGGACAGGACAGTGTTCCTCTGACTGCATGGATGAAGGACATAATCAAATAGCGCCCTCGTTCAACATAGACTTATCCACAACCCTAATTTCCCTCACAGGATATCTTTGTTGTGAACATATTGGAGACCAAAGAATTGGGGGTGCGACAAACTGGCTCTTACCAGTCGTCGCGCTGAGCAAACGACTTCACTCGATATACGTAATCCGCCTTTTCAAAGGCCATTGGGCTGTTTTCTTCGTTCTATCGTCCTTCATTTCCCAAGCCGTCGTACTTTGCAGCAACAGTGCTATACAGGTATACCAGCACAACTGCTTCTTCCGATCATTTTCACGATCGGGAGCAGCATCTCTGCATGATCTTTCCGTCAAAATGAGCGTGCTTGTTTATCTTCTCTGGATTGGATACTCCTCATTCTGGTGAAGGACGTTGGGGTTTTCTATACCCTTGGATACATCGCAGCTGCCCTTGCTGTCCAAGTACTTGTGGCGGAACGTTTTCTGGAACGGTATTGCAGAAAATGTGTCTCACGTGCATTCGACCACTCCCATGTGTTCCCCTCTAAATGGACGGTCAACTCGGGGTTCTTCCCCAAGGAAATGTCTCGTCAAAGCCGTTCGCCAATGTCTTTCTCATTGGCACCCAAGTCCTCTTTGCGTTGTGTGCATGGTGCCCAAATGGTGGAGACGCCATATTGGCCTTTAAGCGAGCTCTAAGAGGACCGAGTGCAGGCGGGGCCTTTGAAAATCTTCATGGGACGGTATGCCTGTCCCCACTGAATGATCAGATTCTTTTTACAACGAATCTAACTGACCTAATATTTTCTCCGTCCCTGCGCTACAAGTTTAATTCCTGGTACGTCCAAATAATCCTCCCCCTCCCCTCCATATGTGGCGATTAAAATTGCCAACGGTTATGAGGTACGAAGGCCGAAGATTTTTCCGTCACGCTAGTGTAGATTCGAGCTTCAACAACTACCGAAATGTATTTCCGGCCTCTTTCGCCGTGCTCCTAGCATCCCACCTTTCGTTGTTAATTGGAGTTTGGCTAGGATATCCCTCTAGAAGGGGCTAGCGCCCTCCATCCAACTTAGATGTGTACAGCAGGGGAAGTGCCTATCTTACCAATATATCTTCGCTTCGCGGTTTGTCAAAGGATCCTTGACTGCCATGCTTGACTGTAAAACATTATGTCCCGCGCGAATCTCAAAAAATTGTTGTCGGCAGGCCCCACACTCTACGTACTCCCCCTCCCATCAACGGGCGCTGTCCAGTTCCATTTACCTTCACGACACTTCGGGGCGGTTGTCATCGCACTCAACAGCATGCCTCCACTCATCTTCATGTCGCGCCTGTATTTTCCAATTGGGACAATGCCCTATTTTCTCATTCTTATCCAGGTGTCATTCAGTCTCCGTGACTCTAAGTGCCGCTATTGTGATTCGATGGGTGGCAGAGGATCTAATAAGGTGCCTCAGTCCACGAGCCACACATTTCACTGCCGTAGCTAAATTAGCTCAAACTACGCGCCTAGATATCGGTGGCTTGGAATGGATCTCTAACTATCAATTAAGCTGGCATTTCTTTCCATTGAATTTGCATCGCGGACAACGCATTCTTGCCCGATTCCTTCACACAGCTATTTTAATAGATACACGAAGTTGTGGGTGGAGAGTTAATTATTTGCCCTCTGACCCCTCCTTTGGCTCACATCGACACTCGCACTATGGACCCCCGAAAACGACGACGCTCTACCTATGGGCCGGAACCACGCCCACCAAAGCGGCGTTCCCCTATGGCACCCGACGATAATCAGCAACAATTATCCGTCCCATCTTCATCACTTGACCTTGACCCTTCCCAGACCTATCCTGCCAACCCGCGGACCCTCCAAACCAGCGACAATAATCTTCATGATTGGCACGATGGAGCGTATGTCGTGGCTCACGGGACCACAACTAGTTCTGGTGATTCTTGCCCCTTAAGCAGTGTGACGATGCTGCCTGGGCTATCTTACAGTCATCCGCACCTATATTCCTCCCCTCCATCACATCAGGTTCTTCCTGCTGACCCCCAGGCCCTCCAAAGCCGCGACATTCCTCATGATTGGCGCAGCAAGTCAGTTGGACCTGATCCTGGGGTTCCTGGACCAGCGCCCGCTTTGGGGCCTTCCGGTGACCCTTGGAAGCTCTGGATGCCTTCGCCGATACGTGCGACTGGGGTATCTGTTAGTGATTCGCAATCGCATGCCTCGGCCTCATCGCTTCAAAACTATGCCACCAGCTCACAGACCCCCAGCTCAAACATTCACCATGATCGGCGTCATGGATCGCCGGGATCTTATCTCCAATATTCCCAGATTGCACCACCACGGTCACCTGCTGGCGATCTTCCGTCCTTTCAGCTGCCACGTATGGAGGTCACGCATTGGCGTTCAAATCCCAACAGTAGTAGCCAATCGAGCACACCTGTCCCTGGATCCTCTGTCCCCACTACGCCCACGCCGTCGTCTCCTGCGCATTCGGACCAATCCCTATCCTCCCCTTCGTCGCTGTCGCACTCCGAAACTCCTTGCGCAAGTCCCAACCCTTGGAGCCCCTACGACAATAATGCACGCGTCCGCGCACAGCTGGGAAGCGCAGGTATAAACGTACCTGTACCCTCAGTATCAGAACCGACTCCATCATCGTCGGCTGGCCCGTCGGATGGCAAAAAGAAGAGTATCATTAGTGCCACTCGGCTGATTCTCCAAACCGCATCCACCGCTCTCAGATTTTCTCCCATCCCATTCCTCCCCAACATTCCAGACTTGCTTCTCATGCTGCTTCAGGTTTACGAGGTTCGGTTTCTCACAGCTAGTAATGATATGTTCCTGAGTCTTGCTTCATTCACGTAGAATGTTAGTGGTGATAATGAGGCTCTCAAAGGGCTGAGTGATGATGTGCAAAATTGTCCGAAAAGTTGCAGATCCGTTGCATCACGTGACTGTAGTTGCAACGCGTTGCAACACATTTCAATGAGATACAACACTGAAGTGTTGCATTGCATCACTGCAACCTGTTGTTGTAATATGGCATCCTAAATATGGCAAACTGCTTCAGCCATTCACTCGCAGTCCAGAAGTAATATAACTAATGATTATGGGTCAATTTGTCCATGGTATATATATAATATATATAAAGAAATGAATTAAAAGCTTCTAAGTGCAGGGAAAGGGGGGAGATGATTCATGAGAGTTTATAGGTAGTAGAACAGGTGGTGGCACATGTGGTGTAATGAGTAGTTCCAGAGTCAGGTTTTTGGTTGATTATTGATTGATTAAAACTCATTATTGGCATTGTTGAAATTCTTGGACTTATTTTTTTTAACTCCCACATTAAAATGCAATGGGAAGTTACCACCACTTGGCAACCACATCACCATGTCAAACTCAAGCCACATCTTGGATTGGTCAGATGGTCATCTGGGGGAGGACTCCAGGGCACACATTAGCCAGCTACTGCCATATCCTGGAATCCTGACCTGTCAAAAACCCGGATCGTATGGGGTAAATGCGTGAGTCTGAATGCAGGCAGGGCTCAACTAGAGGGGGATCCGAGAACTCCGGTGGTGGACCGAAGCTTCTCCAGGAAGCCTGGTTCTGCTGGATGGTACAAGAGGCTCTAAGAAGGATGCAGCCTCAGCGACTCGGAGGGAGCGCTGTGCCTCCGTTACATCTCAGTTAGTCCTTGTATTTCTTATGTCTGAGGTATTTTGTAGAACAGAACGGGATTCACTCAGAGGGACTTTGGGTAGCATTTTAGTCGAGATTAGAACTGAGGAACTACAGGTTCTAATCTACAGGTATTTATAAAGGGAAATGGAATGGACTTAGTCAAAGTCCGAATGACAATGGGACAACACCGAAAGGTGCCAAATGATACCGAGAGGTACCGAAAGGTCCCAAATGATATCTTTAATGGGGAACCGAGGTGTCGGACCATGGAGGGCGGAGTAAGAGGCCGGAAAATGAATAGGAACGAGAAATGGGTAAGGGGGGGTTAGCCGACTGAATGGTAAGAAGAAGATAGTTGTGCTAAGAATGGAAGGTGACTAATAAGTGATGACGTGAGTGAGATCACCGAAGGATGCAGGTAACTCCGAAAGCGGAGTTGCATATCCAAAGGATATTGGGTGACTCAAATAAATGAAATGGGTGGAGAAATGGTTTAAGGGTGTGTCACAGGATGTCGGAGGTCCATCGGGGTATCGGAGCAAATCCGGAGTCTCTGAATGCTCTGACTCAGGACTGAGCTTCCGGGATGGGAGTGGCCAAGGTTTGGTGTGCCGCAACCAGACCAGAGCTGAGACAGTCAGGAGGGAAGGTGACTTGGGGAGTGGGGAGGCATGGTGTAGGGGATGGTGAAGTTGTTAGGAAGGTGTGATGTGGTGGGAGTGTGCAGGGTCGGGGTTCTGGGATATGACACAACCCCACACTCTCCCACCTCACTACACCTTCCTAACAACCTCACCATCCTCTGCACCATTTTGTTAGAAACCACCTCCGCCTAATGCAGGCATTTAGTGTAATGGTAACACACTCTTGGTACCTATGCAGGGTTCTGTGGTTTGACTCCCAGAATGTCCATATTTTAGCATTTAGGTTCCCAAGACCATGTGTACAAATTCCAACACATTTCTCCTTATGTTTTTACCCCACTTCCACCCCTACCATCTCAGCTCCAGCCTGGACTTTGGCACACTCACCCTAAGCCACCTCCATCCCGGAAGCTCGGTCCCAAGCCGGAACCTCCGGCACCCCCAGAATGCTCCAACCTCCCAATGGACCTCTGACATCTTGTTATATACTTCTAAACCCTTCTTCTATCCATTTCATTTATTGGAGTCACCCAACATTTCTTGGATAGGTAACTTGTCAGAGTACAGCCTGGTTAAGTCCGGACTGTTTACACACACACTTGCCCCAGACCGACATTACCCGCACAGCCTGATCATCATCCCTGGACTGGCACAGACATTTGTTATATTTCCTTCTGTAGAGCAGCCCTGCTTTGCTGGGCATACTGACTTTATCATTCCCTGGGTAGCGAGTGAGGAAGATAACTTTCTTCTCTCACTTCTATAGAAAACCATAGGATGAGGCCACAATAGGGCCAGGGTTGGACCAGATGAGAGTAGACCGCTGAATAGAATTGTCAGCACAAATATATGTAAATACATGTTTTGAGGTTGATCTCCAACAACTTCCCCTCGCTGCTCAGCTGGAATCCCTATCACAATCCGCTTTACTGGGTTCCCCCATTGGGACTGACCCTGTCCCCCTTGGCCTCAGCTCCAGCGAAGGCTTGGGATCCCTCAACTTAGAGTCCAAGCAGCTCGGTACCCTGACATAACTGCGGCTTTGGAGCTACCTGCATCCTCCATTGACTCTGCCCTCATCATCTTAATTAGTCACCTTCTGCCATATCCATCCATGGCCATCGTCCTTCACTACCTCCGGTCCCTCCGGACTACCTCCGCTCCTTCTTCACTAACCTTGGAGCTCCCATATTCCGCAATCACCTCTGCTTCCCTTGATGGTCACCACCCCCTCTTTTCAATATATTACCTATGCCTCCCTAAGTATGGAGCCCTGAAGGCTTCTGGACAGCTCTGACATCCACTAGTGCACTCCTGCCTCTGCTGGGCAATTCACTTGCTTGCCCTGCAAGCCCACCTTCGGGCCTATCCCTCCTTTCCATTTCTGGGTTATCACCTACCATTCCACTAACCCTGTAACCTGACTTGTCGGTAATATTCAATCAGCTAATGTTTAACTCCATTAGCTCCACTCCACTTGGCCCTGCCATTTACGGGCCCACCCTGTCACGACCCAGCATTCCCCAGGGTCAGACGACCTCCTCCCCGACCTTCTCCCACACCCAAACACTCCCCGCACACTCCGCTCACCACCCGTTGCTGTCTAACCCCTTCCCGCCACCTCTCCACAACCCCTCTCCTAATTGTCGTTGAACGACCTAGCGGTGCAGGGTGCTGCGACCTGTTGTTCCATGTTTCACCGCACCTTGTTATCTCGTGGCGAAGGTCACACTTGACCTTCGCTGTCTTGAACATGTGCTTCTTGTTTGTTTTCCTCCTTCTTTTCTCCGCCCGCAATCTCTGTGAGATCTGGCGACTTATTCCCTATTCAGTTCCCTAGCACTTATATACAGCTTGTAACTAATGCTTGTACTGTAGTTCGAAATCAACTAGAATTCACCCCTAAGCTTACCTCTGTCCCCCATAAGACCTCCAACCTTCTGAAGTATCAGGACCACATCAAGAACGAGGCGCAATGCTCCTCCTTGAGTCGTTGAAGCCAAAATCCCAGCTCACTCACCTAAGTAGCCTCAGCCTTGAGATCGGTGGGGTTTATCCCTCGCTAAAGCTCGGTCATGTGTAGGACGCCTTTACCACCAGCGGGCAACATTCGGTCGCCTATGGCTACCATCGGCAAAGATTCGCACGGTTCTGACATGCCCTCGCTGTAACTATATATACTCAACTTGTACATAGGTTACACCTCAGTAGAGTTGATCCCCCTTAGTTCTTGTTGCCAATAAGTAAATTAGGGCATGGATGTGTAACTTGGCACAGCGCTCCTGGCTTGAGTCGCTGAGGCTGAAGCCCTCCATCACAGAGACAATCCTTTGTCTCGATCTGGTCTCTTACAGTTCCCCTCTGGAATCGTCCACTCTCACCTGGTTCTAACACTAGGGTGGCATATGTAATATAAGGGTGGTGACCATTGGGGGGTGTGGAGGTGAATACGGAATTTTGAGGTCCTGAGGTTGGTGCAGAAGGGATGGAGATGGTTGGAGGTGATGGAAGGTGATGGAAGGTGGTGGAAAGTGATGGATATGACAACTGGGGGTAATGGAACTGGGAGTGGTTGTGGAGATTCTCAGCTGCAAGGTCAAACTGACACATGTTCCCTGACACCAACTTGCCTTGTATGTATCTACCTAGTCTAACTTTCCATCCCTAGGCTCTATATCCAATGATTATTTCATTAGAACATGCAAGGACCATGACAGTTACACAAGCAAAGGACAAGGAAATGCTCAGACAAAGGACAAGGACATACTCAGAAGGACATACTCAGACAAAGGCAAAACACAGACAAAAGACAAGAGAAAAAACAGACAAAGGGAAAGGGGTATAAACATGGTGTATTCACAGAAGCTACTCATCACCAGTTGCAGCACTCTGGCCTCCATGACTTCCATGGCCTCTATGACTTCCACAGCCACTATTGCCCCTAACTCTGCCTCTGCTCCCTTGCCTCTGGCCTCTCCTTCCACGACTGACCTCTCTGGAACTGTTATCTCCAGGGCTGTCATTTCTATGAACTCGACCTCTGCGCCCATGCCTTGTCAAACCCCCTTCACCCAAGCTAATTGCAGAGCTAGCCACCACTTCAGTCTGAACATCTGGTTCTGGGCCCTCTGTGAGAGTGTTAGCACCAAAATGTATATAAGAGTTTTGGCTGAACTTATGAGGCTCTTCAGAGGGCATGTTGGGTGATGCTGGATCTGTTTCAGGTTCCTACAGCAAATTTTCAGCATCAACACAAGATGGAGACCCGCCCCATGTCAAAACTCATACAGAGAAATTGGACAGTGGACTCACCTCACTATCATTGACATCCATTTCAGCAAGAAGGGCATCCAGGCCCCCAGCAAGGCCTCCACCTTCCACCAACAGATTTGACTCTTCTGTTCTTGCAGGGGAACCAAACAATAAATGCTGATACCACTGCATTGTTTCATGCATTGGATGGAGTGTAGCAGTTTCCTCTCGTTTGAGCACAGTGAGGATGAACTTGTAAAAGTTGAGAAGGATGTCAAGATAATTGGTGTGACTAGGTTTCCCATGGGCAGAAACCAACTCAGTATCACCAGATAGCATGAAATAGACCTGTTATTTCAGATTCAATTGGTTGGTATAAGACAGTCAAATAGGATTTTAGTGGTGCCCACCAGCATTGCAACAATGGCAACAGTGCCTGGAGTTATTTCAGTTACTGCATGTGTAACACCCAATGCCTTTGGCGATGCATGCAGCCTTGCAGATTCCCAATCCTCTAGCAAAGGAGATCCAGGAAGGGGATAGCAGACACAGCATCATTGAGTGCAGCAGGTCCAACAATAATTGCCTTGTTGAGCAATATGAGTGAGATGATTAGCATAACACACAAGTAAAGTGCTCACAGCTGCAACAACCTGTGAGCGAAATACATGCTGGCGACAAGAACGGTCATTATTTGGAAACAAAAACAAGGGCAGATGATCGATGGGAGTGGGAGAATCAGGAATTATTCCGAGATGTTGTTGGCGTTCTTCAGCAGTTGGGCCATGTCCTGACTTCAGCAATGTTACACTTAAGTCCATGCCAAACAGTTGAAGGCTTGATTTTCGCAAGCGGCTCATCATTTGCTGTCTCCTTGCCCCAACATCAGAAACAAACTAGCCATACCAGAAATATCTGATTAATTAATTGTAAGGCAAGCCACCAGGACATAGGGAATACCTTGGCCAACCAGGGCATAACTCCAGAATGAGTGTGGAGCTCATCTGTCAATATAGAGTACTTCATTTCAAGAATCTTGTGGACACAGTATTGGCTGAAATTTGCCTCGGATGAAAACATTGCCTCAGCTGTCCATGAATGGAAGTTGCTATTGAGTTCCACTCTAAGGGAAGCTTTTGACAAAAAGGGAGAATAGAGAACTGCATAGAGAGCTGCATATTCCCGAATTCTTTTCTCGACACTTTTAATACTGGTTATATCACGAGAGCCAGGATCTGAACCATCTGCATCAGTGCCATCATTGATTTTATCATAGGTATCAGTGTGGGTGAGAGGATCAGTGTATTGAAATTATGAACTAGTCGTGAATTAGTGCTCAGTTCCAAAGATGTGAACTAAGTATTATTAGTCATTACCTAGTCGCGAATTAGCGCTAGGAAATATGTACAAGATTAGACAATATTCCAAGTGATGAAAAAGGAGTCTCACCTCAGTTCCAAAGATGTGAACTGAGGAGAGAGGAAAGAGAAAAATCGCGCAAGGTGGCTTTTAAGCCATCCTCGACTGCGTTCATCAACATGGATGCCAAAAGTAGAAGCATCAGGCAATCCTTCATGGAAATGCCCATGCGCAAGATGTATAGTCCGACAGACTCAATGGACAGTCCACAGCGTACCAAGAAAACAAGGATTTCAACACAGTGTTGGTAGGAGGGTCAGCAGGTGGCGCAACCTCAGAGCTAGTTGGTGCCTGGAATCGACAAGATCGGAATGCACTGGAGCTTGGGTTTGGTGAGATGGACATTGTGGGCCGTGAAAGGAACCTCCTTCAATGTTTATCGGACAGATTGCAGGCAGATTGCAGACAGCGAACCAGGGCCTTGTGGTAGTTGGAAGGATTGAAAACTGAATTTCAAATTGCTAACTACATGTTTTACTATTTGACAACAATGGGAAAGGAGAAGTCCAACACTCGTAGATCAGCTCAATGATGAGGGAGTTGGAGGTGTTAATGTGCAATACAAGCGCTGGCTGCGAGTTTGGTGATGGGGGACGCCGTCTGCTTTGGGATTGGTTGGCATAGAATGCATGCAGTGTTGCAACATTATCCCAATCCCATTGCTGACTGCTAATCGGCTTGGTGGTGGTGGCAGGAATGGCTGGGGCAATGGGCATCCGCTGCGAGGTTGAGTATATAGTGCCGAGATTAGTCGGTGTGCATGCGATATTACAATCTGGCCTAACAGTGTTGCTGATGAGGTTTGGTGATGATGAAGTCGGGAGGTGTCAATCTGCCAGTACTGCATAGGAGTAGGGAGTGGTGTAAGATAGTAGTAAGCGCACGTAATAAATTATTGTTGAGGTACCCGCGATATGACACAACAGTATTGTGCCATACCCAGCAGAACCACCCTAAAGCAAACACGATATTGCGCACCTAGTCATACCAGTCCACTGCCTCTCATCATGTTCCGAGTCACTGATAATAAGTTGAAGTGGCCAGCTCAGCCATATTTTGTGTGTGTCATCGCTTCAGGTGTTGCAGAGAAGCCCGTGACTGCTACTCACTGAACTGATGAAGGGAGTGTTCCTATTCCGGACCATCCACGGTTCATCAATAGTTATTGATATAAAGCCCAAGTAGAGTAGGTATATGTAGGAGCTCGCTGGCCAAGCGGTATTATGGTTGTGTATATTAATTGTAATTGTGTATTAATAATATGTCCTATATACATTCGATTCCCTATATAGTAATAGGCTCCACTGGAGGGTTGTGAGTTCGAAACTGGGGTGGTCTTCATTTTTGGTCCATTTTACAAACCCATTGCAACACGGACTTAGCCGCTGCAACACGGACCTAGCCGTTGCAACACGGACCTAGCCATTGCAACATCAAGTGTTCGACACCACGGTTGCATTGCCACTTACCCGTTTTGGGCATTGCATTGCGTTGCAACGCATTTCCACGGATTTCGGTTTTTTCCGATAATGTGTATAACACCATTCTGTGCCCTCTCCAGCTATGGACGGGACAGATTCCTCCCAAAGTAATTTTCCCACTCAAAGAATTACACTTGTATGTGGATACTGTTCCAATCGTTCATTCAGAATTGAAAAATTGTTGACAGGGCCCTAGAAGACCAGGTCAAGAGGATCACGTCGCTCGAGAGTCAGAATCGAAAGCCTTTGAGGAAAATATTCAAGGCAGGCTCTTTAATGCAAAGCATGAATGGTGTGAGGACATGTATTAGTGAAGCTCTCTCCCGGTTTGCGGTTCGCAACATCTGTATTTATGCCATTAGACTTCAACTAATAGAGCGCTCTCTGTAGACGGTGGCAACAACTTTAAACCTTCTCAATACAATTCAGGTGTTGGTGGATTGTTCGTCTTTTTTGCTTGATTCTAGACTCTTTATCTGAGTGCCATTTCCAGATGAGCTTTCAAAACTGCCCAAAGTAAATGCTGAATATTATCGTGTGGAGAGCAAGTCAGAATGCCTCAAAACCACTCGGGACAAAATCCGCAGCTCAATTCTCGAGTACCTGAGGGATCCTAAGAATCGATTTGTCTGGCTGCATGGTTCGCCTGGGATGGGGAAAACTGCGATATCTATGAGTGTAGCTTCCACGCTTGACAAGCAGCACACCCTTGCAGCATCCTTCTTCTGGGATAAGAACCAAGAGGGAACAGGACTCGATTCGATATCGTGCTTCCCCTCCACCCTTGCCCGACAGCTTGCGGCATTCAATGCCGAGTATCAGAACTCGCTTATCAGACAACTTTGGGATCCTGCTTCATTCAGTAGTATTGATGGTTCTCCTCTAGAGAAAGAGGTGAAAGCTCGGATCATCAACCCTATGCATGAACTTGGGGGTCTATTGTCTTCAGGAAAGGGTCACCCTGTGATTGTATTGGATGGACTCGATGAGTGTGGGAATCCCGAGGCACTTGCATCTTTGATGAGGCTCATTCTTCTGCTTGATGAACTGCCTTTGACGTTTGCCATACTCGTCAGTTGCCATCCGGAGCCACAAGTGATTTGCACTTGGGCTTGGGCTCGAGCTAATCCACATCTTTCGATCGCTCATGAAGATATGGATCAGATTGCGGAAGACAAGAATTTCCACACGATCCATTGTATGGTTGAGAAGGGGCTTCAGGATTGTATCATGGAGTCTCCCTGGAAGCCAACCAAGAAGGACCTCGATGCGTTCTCTTCAGCTTGCTGTGGCTTACCTATCATCGCCTCAACCAGAATACGTGATGTGCATGTTCAGACTCAAAGTGGCTCCAAATCCGAGTTTGATTACTATCTCAATCTCACGGATGCACCTCAGGGTCTAAATGAGGAGTACTTGCAAATAATGCGCCGAGCTTATTTACGTCAGTATCCCAAAATGAATTCACGTATCACGGAGAAATACCGTGAAGTTGTTGGGATGGTAATTGCGGCACGGAAGGGACTCAGCGTGTGTGATATATCACAGCTCCTGAGAACGTTTACTGAGCATGAGGTCTACTCGACACTCAAGCCCATCAGCTCAATAGTCAATCTACCTTCGAAGAACAAAAGACTTATCAAATTCTACCACGCAATGGTGAAGGAATTCATCACAGGAAATCCAATCGGCAAGGAAGAGGACAAAGTATTCTTTATTAGCGACAAGAATGGATATTCATTTGGGTTGCGGCTCCTTCGACTTGTGAATGGTGCCATTGAAAGGAATGAATGGGGTCTCCGAGACATGAATCGAGAGAAGCGACCCAATTATGTATACTATGCATTTAAGCACTTGTTCCAACACTTGGACCCTTTGCTCCTCTTTTTGGAAGAGTCTAATGAATTGCAGAGAGAATATGAACAATTCTGGAAACAAAACTTGCTCTCGTTCTTCGGAGCAGGTGGTGGTGTAATTATTCCTCATAATTGGTCAAAGGTGAGACCCAAATGTATTCCGATCATTTCGATGACGTGATATCATTCTGTTTCACAGAGTCACAAGTCAACATCCATCATTTGTGCTGCCATAAGCCTCTTTGGAGTCCGGAGTCTCAGGGTTGTTTATCGATTGGCCCTTCCATTCACTCCGAAGTCATCCCCCGTTTACAAGTTTGATGGTCATCTCTCAGACCCTGTTCAAGTCTTCAGTGTCTCCAGCGAGTTTGCTGGTGGCTTCATCCCTTTAAGCAAGGATACACATAGGGCTCGAAAGGTGATGGAGGTGGAGCTGACTAAATTGCCAAAAGTGGTGAATGAATATGGCAAAGAGGCAATCAATTATGAAGCCGAGTTCCTCAATGACAATGTTCGCAATGGCATTGTGACCTGTGCAGCGCTCTCAAGGGATGGCCATCACATTGCACTTGGATTCGGAAGTGGCGTCATTGAAATAGCCAACATTGATAATCAGTGCACCATCTCTCGATTTCAAAGCGATCTTCCCTATCCTCCTGTTTGGATCAAGTTTATCCATGGTAGCAACGTCCACATTGCTACTGAGGATACTCATGGAAATGTTTCCATTCTCGGAAATGGAATGCCTTCAGTGAAACTTGGCCCTCTCCCCAGTAGCCGTTATCCCCCTGTTACTGTGGTGTTGGACAATGGATCTTTCATCATACGGGTCCCACAAAATGCCAAAGGCTATTGGTACAAGAACACAGCAGTCTTACGAGTTTCAGGCAACCCATCCATTCAGCTTCTCACACCTCCAACACTGTCTTCCTGGTCCAACTCTAATCATTTATCTCTTCCTCAACGTCACCTGCTTGGCTTCTCTCCTACAGGCCGATATGTCTGTGCTTCAGATGGGCATGTTGTTTTTGTCTGGTCAACAGATTCAGGCGAGTTCATTGCTGAGTTTCGTAGTGCAGGTCTCGGCGATGTGATCATCAATACTGGCATTGTCCCGTCTTGCTCCTTTCTCACCTTGAACACTACATTCCATCAACCCGCCTTTCCTTTGATCTTGGGAGAGGATACCCAGCCAGTTTCCAGGGATGACTCAGATGAATCCTGGCTGGAGTGCCCCTGTTATGACCTCTCACCAAGCATGACGAACGACAATTTTTGCAATTATTCCTCTGCAGCAGGAAAGGTCCCTTTAATTTACCTTTCTATCCAACCAGGCATCTGGTTCAACGGAAACGTCAATTCAACATCCCATTCAATTACCGTGCAATCATGCGACAGCTAGAAGCCACTGATGATTGGAAAGTTTGGTATGGCGATCGAATGATATACAACAAATCAGATGAATTGGACCATCAAGACCGTTTTACCTTCCTCAGGCCAGTAAAGATGGGACTCGATTTCTTGTCCAGGGTGAGATGAAAGCCCTGATCGTTGTTGATATCAGCAAGGTCGTTCAATCCCCCAACTGACATCCATAACTTCCTCTTTCCTCAGCCACCATCTTTGGTCTGTGGTTGAGTAGGTCAAGAATCATGATGCCTTACCGTGGCTGTCATATGTTGTATGTGACAATGTCAGGAATGCTGTTATTGTTATAACTTGGCGCTTAATATCTGACAGCCTTCTGGCTATCCTGTGAGCAGAAGGGACATACCGGGTTTGGGCTGTGAGAGTTAAATATGAAGATTCTTTCGGCTTGCCAGGGCCAACTACGTTGTGATGGAAGCATACGATCCGGACACTTGCTTGAATGCTTTCGGTCAACTCAACGATTCCAAGATATCGTGCATGCAGGCAAGGGACTTCTCTGTGAAAATGCAAAATAGGCAGTCACGGAAGTCTAGGCAGAGCCATAGTCAAGGACTCAACTGACCCTTCTGAATGGGAGCTGTTATTTCAAATTCCATTAAGGAACACATTTGTATTTAGTTGGACAGAAATGGAACTTCAGAAGCGACAATGTCACGGAAATGGAAGTTTTATATTAAGTAACACGCTCCCTTGTTCAACGCCGTGACTGCCTCCCCTTTTAACCCATGGCTGAGGTTCCTAGCAGCACAACACCCATCAGCACACTTGCTATACCAGATGAAGAGAAGCTGCAGTGTCTTGTGCAGAAAGTACAACATACACGTTGCGAGACGGTGGAGTGGATGGCTCAGATAATCAAAAACTGGTTTGGATTTTGGCCTTGTGAATGGCAGGCAAAGAATGCTCTCCGCTTGTACCATAATAGAGATATTTTTCTTACATCCAAGACTGGGAGCGGGAAGACGCTACTGATGCTTGCAGCTGTTCTGGCTCGGAAGCTCATGTGGAAGCGGAGAATTGCTTTAGCTATTTATCCAACTCGGGCACTAATGGACGACCAGGTCGGTACCTGAACAGTGTTCTATCCCCAAATTCACATAATGCATAATGCAGGAAGCCAGAGCCCACTTGAAGGCAATACAGTTCTTGGCAATTCACAATGAATCTCTGACGTGGGCATCACAGGAAAATCCACCTCGCATACTTTGGACTGAGGCCACATCCGGAAAGTATGATATTGTTGCATGCGCACCAAAGAGGATCCCAACCAAAAATTTCAAAGAGCTACTCGAAACTATAACCTTCCAAGATCAACTAGGGTTTTGTGTCATTGATGAAGCACATCTCATCATACCTTGGGGGAATGGTTTTCGAGAGTCTTACAAAATTCTGGGAAAACTGCGCTCCCTTCTCCCTTCCTACATCACATTCCTGGCCATGTCTGGTTCCATGCACCCTATGACTGCACGACCTAAGACACAAGAAATCCTGGGTTTCATACCTCCACAATTCGATGATGTATCACTCCCAATTGATCGGACTGACCTCATTTATTGTCCACATACCCTAAAATATCCCATCACCGGTACTGAGTTCCCAGACCTAGCTTGGCTTGTTCCAGACGCTGTAGGCAGGATAATCGCCCACGTGCAGAGCCGGCTCGGATACCCGCTTCTACGATTAGAAAACCCCTTCCATTCATGCGACAATTCGATACGGATTCGGTATCTAAAAATAGTCCTAATTCGTACGATTCTGACGATATCAAGAACGTCCCAATCGGTGGAGAATTGACGGAGTTCAATGTTGGGCAAGTTAGGCACAGCAGGTCACGGGCATGTGCGGGCGTGGGAATCTCAGGCGGCAACCCAGAATTCCAGCCTCACTCGTTCCCACGGCGTCTAATAAATTGGTAAAAATGCTCATTGGCTGCGTGAGAGTTATCTCCGGCTACATTTCCAATTTAGGCTCTTAATTCCGTAAATCCATTGGAGATATCGCTTATTTTCATATTTCACCATCATTTCAGTTATTGATTGATATTCTTTTATTGTTACTGTTACCCTTTTTATTATTTCGCCTAATAAGGTACCCAGGTGCCATATGGTACCAATATTCACCATCTATTATTTCTAAAAATAATTATTTCTTATAATCCTGTACATACCGGATTTTTGAAAAGAAGTTCTCCCCTCCCCCAAAATTCTCTAGGACACGCTAGAGTTGGAGTGAGTGTGTGGAATCCAACAGTAGGAATAAGGGCAACTGTCTAGCCCACAACGAGTGGGTAGTAGATTAGTTGAGCCCGGACCTTGCGGAATCCCGGAGAACCCACCACGGAGTTTTAGGATCGAGCATAGCGAAGTCAAGAGAGAAAGTAGAGGTTTTGGAGAGTTTGGCCCCACAAGCTTGGTCGGCATAGAGAGCCGCGAGCCCTCTTTCAACGCGCTTGCATCGCCCAATGATATACTGCGGACCCTTATTGCTGTTGGGACTATTGCAATTGCTCAGAACCTAGTAAAATGGTTAAATAAGCAGCTTGCAAGATTCGAAGAGGGAGGGGAAAGATCAGCGTGGGTTCACCCCTTCCATTCGATCATTCCACAAGAGGACCGGATCCAAACCCTCGCTGACCTTGAGTCTGGGTTAGTTTGGATTGTTGTTGCAACGACAGCTGGACAAGTAGGATTAGACATGGCAGTACGTGATGTCATTGTCCTTGACCTACCAGCAGATTTTGAAGCAATCACGCAATGGAATGGACGGGCTGGTCGGGATGGGCAGGGGGGCGTGCAATCATATATGCGTCAGATGCGGTTCGGATTGAAAATGTTGTGGACCTTGATGGCGACCTTGTAGCAGGAAAGCGAAAAATGTCAGAGAAAATGCTTGCAGCACAGAAGGAGTATCGGGATAGGTGTCCTCCAGTGATCATCGAGTACTATAACCCACGGCCAATGAGGTGCTGCCGTGAAGTGGTGTGCTCTTACTATGGTGAACCTTGCCAGAAACCAGCAAATTGCTGCAAGGCACCTGGCTGCCACCCCGGACCACCCATGGACCTTGACACATCAGGAAATTGTCACGGTCAACTTTGGACACTTCTGATGATCCTGTTGCTTCTAATACAATGAAACTGGCTGAATTGACCAATTTCCCAAAGCATTTTAGTAAAGGTGTCACGTTTCAATTCAGTTCAGAAGTGAACTCAATTGTTTTCAAACCATTTGAAGTGAAACCTTGAGGACCTTTTGCTGATGCAAAGTGGCCTCCGAGTATGCCAAGAAATCACCAAAGATGTGTGGAACAACTTCAGTTCAGTTGGCCAAAGACACCAATGATTTACCAAAGTATGATAAGGAAATGATTGGGTTAGGGCTCAAGAATTTGATGGATTGGAGGGAGGATGTGTGGGCAAGACGCCGTGCAGAAGCCAAACTTAGTCACTTGGATCCTCCCAATTTCATAGTCACTGGCCAAGCACTCAGCTTGCTGGTGTCAGTAATCCACCAAGCAACAATGGAAAGTCGCACCTTAGAGATCTTGGACCAGTGGATAAATATCCTGGAGCTTGACCTCAGTGATGAAGAAAAGCTGTCTCTCATTCCGGTGGTGAGCGCATGCAATTCATGGTGGAATGCGAAGCGCAAGCAGACAAAAGCCCAGCAGAAAGAAGCTGAAATGAAGAAGAGCACTGCAGTCCGCAAACGATCTCGGGTGCAAGTCGCACAAGATGATGGCGATGAGGGATTGGTGCTCACCAGGGAAATGGCAGTAGAACCTGTTGGAAAACAGCGCGCTAGCGTGGCCATGCGAGTTTTTGTACAGCCACATTCCCACGGCCGAGCGAGGAACTTGCCTGGCCAGCCACATCTATTTATTCATTCTTTTGTATTCATTTCGGACTATCCCGCTCCCAAACTACATGGGAATTACCACTCTTTGAATCACTTTTTCCCTCAGTTCTCTTTTGCATTATTTGCTTGAGACTGAGGTTAGCAACATCATTCCTTTATTTCAATCTATACTTATATACTGTATATTACCTCTAGTTGCCCCGCTTCGCTAGGTAATATATTCTAGTTCTCTTTCGCATTATTTGCTTGAGACTGAGTTGCCCTGCTTCGCTAGCAATCTCATATTACTTTAGAACCCGCATCAGCCGAAGTGTTGGGTGGGAGGCGTGCTGCAGGGAAGCGGCAAATCAGACTCACTGCTAAAGCAATTAACAGATACAAAGAGGATTAGATGTAAACTTGGGTAGATATGATCCTGAATCAAACAACATAAAAGATTTTGGGAATAACTCTGGTTGCAGCAGCATGTGGAAAAGGCCTCTCACATCTGTCAGAGACCAGATTCGAGATGAGGGAGTGTCTCCGTAGCAGAGGGCTTCGGCCTCAGCAACTTCTGCCAAGAGCGCTGTGCCTAGTGACACGTCTGTGCCCTAACTTACTGACTGGCAATCAGAACCTAAGGGGGGGTAACTCTAGTTGATTTTATTACTGGAGTGTAACCTATGTACAAGCGGGATATATATATGGTTACAGCGAAGATGGGTCCGCAATTGGCGGAGCCGAATGGAGCAGAGCTAACGGGGTTAAACATTAGCCGACTGAATATTACCGACGAGTTGGGTCGCAGGGTTAGTGGAAAGGCAGGCAATAACCCAGAAATGGAAAGGAGGGATAAGCCCGAAGGTGGGCTCTGCAGGGCAGGCGATTGTATTGCCCAGCGGAGGTGGGGGTGCACTAGCGGATGTCGGAGCTGTCCGGAAGTCTTCGGGGCTCTGTACTTAGGGAGGCGTAGGTAATAAATTGAAATGAGGGGGTGGTGACCATCGAGGGGTACCGAGAGGATTGTGGAATACGGGAGCTCCAAGGTTAGTGAAGGAGGAGCGGAGTTAGACCGGAGGGAACGGAGGGACCGGAAGTCGATGGCTGGGGATGGATATGACAACATCCGCTAAAGTGTTGAGTCAGAGGTGCACAGCAGGGAAGCGGCAAATCAGACTCACCCTGAAAGTGATGTTTACGGGGACAATTGGACCTAGAATTTTGATGGACGAAGTATTGGGTTAGAGCCATGCGAAAGGGAAGTGGAAGTTAGGCTCACCGCTAGGGCAATTAATGGAGACATTTACAAGAGAGTTAGGTCTAGAATTTAAATGGATTTGAGTATCCTAGCTAGTTAGATTGGGTTGCCAAGATACATGTCAAAAGCTTCTCTCCCCCCAATGCAAATCCATCTATACACTTTGTGGTCTGGGAGCGACCAGGGACGTACAGATGATGCGACTCCCGGAGATACACCACTCTGAGGCAATTGATATCTGCTTCGATGTCTGCCTGGGTACGACCTGGATGAACTCTTGCAAGCCCGATCATCCCCATGAAGCTTTGAAGTAAATCTTTCAGTTCAACAATATTAAGTGAGACGGCTTCCCTGAGAAAGCAAGAATCAAATGCGTTCTTTCGTCCATTGAAAACCCACTTCAACCAAAAGTTCAAATGTTCTTGAAGTAAGTCCCGTTCGTGAAAGTGGCTGGGCAATCCAGATGGGTTAACTAAGTAGTTGAGGAGAATTGCTGTTTGTGTCGCTGTGGGTAGGTGCCACCAGAAATCTGTCACGACCATGCATCCCGGCCCGTTAGCCGCCCATCCCGATGCCGCCCGAGCCCATTCCCGCTATGCGAGCGCAAGCGCAAGCCCCAACCTCAGCCCTATCCTCCATGAGGACTCCCTGCTCGCTTCCCCGCTTGCCCCTAGGCTCCCCTGCACCTGGCCGACTCCCCCACAGCCACACCGACCTCCCTGCCCCGAGTCCGCCTCTGGCACCGACCTAGCGTGACTCCGCGACATCGCCTACTCCGCTATGATACCATCGCCGCTATCGCGGCCCTACACCCCTTCATTTATTTATCTGTTATTGTTTGTTTTGACCCTCGGTCATTGCCGGCCGCGGTGCGGCCAACCCCGCTCTTTGTTCCTATTTGCTTCCGGACCCTTCGGCCTTCGGCCCGGGTCCGCTTCTATTCATTCCACCTTCATATATATATCCTGTATACTACATTATAGTACCTTAGCTCTAATATCGACTTGACCACGACCCCAAGCCCTGACCCCAACAAGGCAGCCCCAGTAAGTTCGAAATGAGGGCCAAGAGACAACTAGGGGGCACAGCACTCCCATTAGAGTTGCTGAGGCCGAATGCCCTACCCTCGGGCCTTGTCTGAGGCATCGCGGCCATCGTGGCCCTTAGCGGTCCGCATCGGCGACCTTCGGTGCCCGACCCCGGATCAGTATCTAACAAAATCACAGGCTTGTTGAAGCAACTCATTGCCATAGTTGTTTGACCCAACACCAAAAAAATAGAAACGGAGCCACTGCAACATCAGATTTTATGTAATTTAGAGATTGAACAAAACTTACGTGAATAACCTCAAATGTACGACCAATGTCCCCATCATGTACACTGGTGTTGAACTTGTACAGATGGAGCAGATCGCAATAGAGGACAATACTATTATAAAGTTGTGTGTCACCAGTGAACTGGTCATCTAAGTGGGGAAGGTCATTTGCAATGGGGTCGGGATTGTCAGATGGAGTGGCGTCATCCATGTCACCAGTATTAAGAAATGAAATGCCATCATCTGGCTCAGACAAAGATGGTTGGGGTGTGGGGGACAACATGGAAGTTGGAGATGAATGAATCCCACTCATCCGAGAGCCAAAAAAGGCCCCACCAACAGTGGAGTTGTGGTGCTGAGCGAAAGTCGCAGCCTCTGTTGTGCCATATGTTGTATATATGTTACGCGCGAGATCAACCAAGTCAGCAAATGAACATTGATGGAGCGGGTAACCAGGCTTGCAATATTCTTGAAGCTCCTCGATGAGGTGCAATCGATTGATTTCACTGGAGACAAAAGGCTGTGTTGCAGCCTTCTCGCGCAAAAAACATCTGTGATCAAGGATGGGCATTGTTAGAACGTGCGGATTCAGATGACTCCGGAATGGAATCGGAGACTTAGCATGGAAGGACCTTGGCCTCAGCGACTCAGGTGGAGCACTGTGCCATTGCTGGTTGTCCTGGGGGTCCCTAATTTCGAATCTAGCAGAGGGAAAGTCTCTTGGGGGGAATTCAGGTCGATTTCGGACTGAGGTTACAAGTTACTAGGTACATTGTATATAAGGGGGGGTCCGGAATCAAAAGGAACAAGGGTAGGACAAAAGGAGACAAAGGGAGATGGAAAGAGGAACAACACCGAGGGTCAAGGGTTTGACTCAATGGTGTTTCTCAAAGGAGGAATGAAGGGCCATGGCCCAAGGAGGAAGGAAGGAGGTTGGGAGTGGGGAATGGCTAGCTGACTGAATAGAAAGGAAGCAGCAGCCCAAATAGGAATGAGGGAGAATAGCGGAATTGAATAGGACGATGCAATAGTTGCAAGGTCCGAGGTAAGTCCAGAAAGTCCGAACTCGGAAGTTAAACTCCGGAATATTGGCAAACATAATTAAATGGAATGAGCTAACCAATACAATGGGTATAAGCAGAGGTGGGGTCAAAGTCCGAGGTCGGAGCTAAGACCGGAGGTTCCGGAGATGGAGATGTGAATGGGATTCTGGAGTGGAGGTCCGGAGTCGGGAGCATAGGTTTTGTGTACTTGTCTGGAAGGTGTCAAGGTTGGGGTCGGACCCGGAATGTCCCGGAGTTGGACCAAAGGTGGTGTCAGAGCTGGAGGTGGGATAACCTCTTGGGAGTCGGCAAGGAGGAGGTGACGGAAGGGAAGTAGGACTCCGGAAGTCAGGTTCGGAGTTCCGGGAGCCCGGAGTGGAGGTCGGGATTGTATGGATATGACAGGCATCAAACTAATGGATAGACAAAGAGATTACAGACTTACCTGGCATAATGAAGAGTCATGGTTGTTAAGACCAGTTCAGCCAGCTGGTAGCATGGGTAAAATTCGACTTTTTCAGGATTGATGTTCCACCCCAGTGCCTCAGCAGCAGTACGAAATCCAACATCCCCCTTCCCTACTTTTGATGCCCAGTGAGCCTTGAAAATCCCTTTTAAAAACGCCCACTTAAGGTGCCACAGCTCTATAACGGGGAGCACCCATTTATGTGCAGTGAACCAGGAGCGACAGAGTGATGTTTGATTGAGTAGAGTGCGTAAGCGGGCTACTGTTGCTTGGTCCCCAGACACCGGGAACTGCCTTCCCTCCAATTCATCACGGCTCAGTCCCAGTTGTCGAACAAAGGCATCCAACACGACATCACGGTTGCCTTGGGTAGATGCTTCATTAAAACCTGAACACTCCAGTGGATGGTACTCAGTCTTCTGCAGCTTCGTGCGACACTTCGCATATTTCACATATTGGAGATTATCGACATCTTTTTTGAACTTTTGAAGGTGAGGTATAAACTTGAGGAAAATCCGCAGGATATTTGCAATGGCAACACCTTCGAGGTGGAGTGGTTTCAGATCGGCCTTGAGACTCTTGAAGGTGATAGATTTGTTGCTTGACTCTGACTTGCGGCACTCATACTCCGGTCCGTCAAATGCGTCCTTCAATCCATCAACTTCGCGTTGTACAATCACAGTGGCAGCTGTTCCACTCTCGAGCTTGTTCTGATTGGTAAGATTTGCTCTCCAAGCTCAGTGATATTGATTTATGTTATCGTAGACAAGATGGATTTGAATTTTTCCTGCCACAAGTGCGCAGCCGAGGGCTTTCAGCATCGCTTTCTTATCTTGGCCCAGACTACACAGCCATTCAAGGGTGTTGCTGTATGCAGTGACAAGGCCCACATGCCCAAGAATTGAATGGAGAGACCAGTGAGCACTGGTGGTGAAAAGTACGTTCCCAAGCACAGTTTGTAACATGTTCGCTTTGACGTAACGGAAGTAGGCCAGGATGAGAATGGATACGGTACATCCCTGACCAACCAAAGATCAGATCTGGTACGTGAGTGTGTTGCCTAAAGCACAAACCAGCCACGGGTCCCGTCTATTCTTGCTTCCACAGCCTCTTGCTCCCTCAATGGCATCTTCACAGGCCTTTTCCAAGCGAGACACATTTGATCCAATTGCACTCATCGTGAGAATTGTCCAGAGTAGTGGGGCCTTTTCCCTCACTCTCCCTTGGATTTGTGTGAAGGAAAAGCCGGTCACTTTTGCCCATGTAAGTGCTGTATGTTCACCGGCTTTCAGTATTTTGTCGCTTGCTAACAATGTCATCTCTTGATCCACCTCCTCAAGTACTTTCTGGGCAAAGTACTGTTTCAATGACTTTTCAGAACCCTCGCCACTGAAGTCTTGACGCTCATAGAAGCTTGTTGCCTGAATTCCTTTGGCGCTTGCAGGGAAGCCACCAGCAGCCTCTTGATGAGGATGAGAAGTGAAAGGAGGGAGTGGGTGGTATGTTGGCTGGCATCCCATGTCACGGCCAAAGTCATGTTCAAAGACGAGTCTTACAATATCAACAGGTTGCGTTTATAGAAAATATAGGGTTATGGGAGTTCCAGAGCCGGGGTCGGACAAGATGACAGTAGACCGCTAAGGTATATTTTCGGAGTAAATAATTGTAAATACATGATTTCGTGCTTGATCTCCAACAGCGTTCCCTGGTCAGTATAGCCCTTGAGAAAGCTGTTGACTTTCTGATGTGCACTGGGAAGTAAAGCATCCTTTCTGCTCTGCAAGTCAAAAATGACAGATAGGAACTTTCCTAAGGACAATCCCTCCCGGTGCATGATAGCCATCACAAGATTCACGCCACGGAGCCTTTCACTGCCAGCAGCATGCACATACTGTTGTTGCTGTGTGGAGCCGCAAGTTTTGCATGCCAAGATATAGGTAGGGGTAGAGGGAAGGTATGTGTTGACTCCGTGATCACTCAAGTCTATCGGAGGGAGACCAGAGGATGTGTGTGCAACATGCTTGGAACCTGAGACATCAGTGGCTTCTGTAACCATTTGTGATAAAGAAGGTGGGTTTAATTTCCCAGAATTATTTGAGAAAGCATGAGGCTCACTTGAAGGATTGTTTAGGTCGCTGAGTGGTGATCGTGGTGATTGTGGTGACTTGCGCTTCTGAGGAGTGTTGGAAAGTGTCTCAAGTTTGCGTTTTGGGGGTCGACCCAATGATGTACCAGGGTTGAGTTGCCTCCGAATGCGTGGAGTTTGCTGAGGGTGACCTCCAAGTGCACACATTGAGCTTTGGGTATCCATGGGCATGTATGTGGATTTTTTCCACTTGTATGCCAGTTGTCAGGACCCGGACCCCAGCTGGGAGTGGCCGGAGGGCGAGGCCGGGTGTGGATGCTGGGGTACTCTCCCCAGGTGCTAACTCCTCGAAGTCACTGAGGGGACTGGCCTCAGCCTTCACAGGGAATGAGCTGAGAAGAAGGGTAAGCTTCTCAGCCCCCTGTGAGGCCGACACAAAAGGACCCTAGGAACTATACAGTTCCCGCTTGCTGCCGACTTTCCATAATGGGTGTGACCCGTGGGAAAGTTCTGGGCGAGCTGCTCGCCCAGAATGTTCCCACGGGTTCGCGTGCGCGTGTCATTATGTGAAACAGTGGGGGGAAGGATAAGGGGAATGGGGAAATGTGAGGAGGGGGTGGTTAGGGAAAGGGTGAGGGTGTCTGAGGGTGAGTGGGGTCAAGGGCTGTGCCCTGACACCAGTGTAGAGGTAAACAATGCCCGAAACGGCAGTATACTATTTAGGAAGTGAATTCAAACAAAATAAATACTCTGAACGTATGTATTATGGGAGTTCCCTTTTGAATTGGTTAAGTAAGAATCCGTTCCTTAATGCAATTTGAAATATGGGCTCCCATTCAAGAGGGTCAGTCGAGTCCCAGCCTCTATTCTTATAGAGGCTGGTACCCTGCCTAGTCAGGATGGCCCCGTCAGACTGCGCATATCTGATAGGAGGTCCCGGCACTCGAAATCTGATGGTTGGCCCTGTCAAATGGTAATGGGGCTACCTAGTAGGGCTAGTACCGGGGCAACCCTACACCATCTGCCAGGGTTACTTCCCACTGTGCACTATCATTGTGGTGACACAATATATTAAGGAGCTCAGTGCCTACCCAGGCCTTCTTGTGTGGTTATATTGCCTGACATGCGTGTCCCTCACTACATCCTTTCTCGACGGAACTACTGCCACTTCCGAAGATGTCACGTCTCCGGATTCGGCTAATTCGGTTTCAGTTTCAATGCGTTTTCGAGCAGTTCACAAGAAAACAGGGAATCTCAAAGGGGGCACTGTTGGCACTGTGCAAAGAGCGGAGTTGATAATTGCGAATCTATGCTGCCATCTGGTCTCTGCCAATGGCACGTTGTCAATCCAGGTGGGGTGTATCGTATTGCGGTGCAGTGCAGAAGCTCCGGGAAATTTTGACATGCAACCATCATGACGACTCCATACTCAAGAAACGGCCACTTGTGCTTTCATGGTTGTATTCAGAACACACATGTCCAACGTGCTAAATTTCTGCATGTTCAGAGTCAGGTATGGCTTTTGTCTCCGCTCTGCATGATTTGCTGCATGTCTGACGATGCTGGAGACATGATTGAATGCTATTCATTAGATTCACATGCTATTTCGATAGAGGTCGGAAATAAGCCACTGAGGCTATAGAAATAAGAATGGACCTGAAGGTGAAGCGTTCCAAGGGAATAGAAATGCTTGTTTCCAGCAACGTTTTCGAATATGTAGTGCCTGGTAACCTTCAAAACCACCTCATTCAACATGTTAGTTCCAGGCAATTCCCTTTTCGCCACTCGATGTAGCCTACTAATCCCACGTTCGTAATATTCAACATCCATCCAACGAACGGTATCAGTGATCGCAGCCCCATTGGCGCTTCCAAAGACAAATAGTTACACTAATCGGAATGAAGCATTGTGCTGAGACCCACACCGACGGCCTCCATTTTGGGTCGTGAAGCGAATCCATCATCAGGAGGGTGACCGATGGCTTCAGCAAAAACTCCTGGGCTGCATGTCCAGTCATTGAGTATTCCACATAAATCTTCCAAATATCGGGGTTCATTCTGCCATGTGAAGTTGAGTACCAATGATGCTGGAGGACGCCCAGCCGGACGACATCTTGACCATTAATTTTCGAGGACAGCCAGACATGAGCTTCGAGAAATCCTGCGGGAGGGGGCTTGGATAAATGGTTTCGAAACTAGCAGAAGCGGGCTATTTTGGTCCCAATGGCCCACTGAAACTCGAGTTCATATTCGAAGCTAAAACTGTGTCCGAATCACCAGAATCTAGAACAATTTTGAGTGTAGAATATCTGGGTATGAGGTGAGTGCTTCACACCAGTAGTCGTTGCTAGCGAGTTGGAGCAGTGGGTAACAGGTTCCAGTCCCAATTGGCTTGCAAACTGATTCCCTGTTGTTTCCCATGACTATTTGAATGATCTCAACGCGAATATCGTGTCCTTTGTCGCCGTTGGCAGGAATCTTCGGCGTTGGAGATGAATGGTTGGGACTGTATACTCTAGATAGAGTCATGTATAGATACCAAAGAGGCCTTGGGCTGGGAAGGATTGGAAGCGTCTCGCCTTCTGTCGCATAGATGCTCCAAGCTATCGTCAGGGAGGACAAGTGAAATGGGTGGGGTGTGCCAATGGCTCTGCAAGGCCTGAGATGCATGTTGGAACGCACAAGGACAATGAATCCCTTATCTTGGATATGTCCGCTGTAGGAGAAATAACGGCCACACTATGGAAACCCATTATGGAAATATGCCAGATAAATCACAAAACCTCATACGACAAGTAGATATGAGAACATAGAAAGACCTGAATTTTAACAAATTTTATGAATTTTTACGAATTATTATGACTATACACGATAAATCGAAAGAAAGAAAAATAACAAAAATACTTCAAGCTTACCATCAACGAGACGGAATTCTCGGGGGAATTTATAGCAAATATTAAACCAAGAATTAGGACAATCGACCAAGATTTGACTATAAAAATAATCAGAGAACCTCCACAGAAACTACTTTCCCATGTCCGCACACGTAGCAAGGATGGAAGTACCACGGAACAAAGATTCCTCAGGAACTAATGCAAAAGTCAAAGTCGTGTTTATAATAGGAAATATAGATGTCCCCCAAACGGAACCAATGAGAGTAATTACAGGGGAAACTACCCATAAACGACGGAGAAATGACTAAAACTCCTGCAAAACGAGGACAATGTCTAAAAAGCAAGCACGAAGATTAACTAGTAACGACCGAGACAAGCTTGATAGCCCATTAGAAAGGAAGGGATCTACTCTTAATCCTCCCAAATTTCCATAATAAAAGGATCATGCGTTAACGAGAAATCCAATAACAGGAATAGCGACATCAAAAGTCCGAGCTCAGGGACAAGATGATGATTGCGTAGGATCCATAATTAAAACATACAACGAAATTTACACGGAAATTATGAAAAATAGGAAACTATAGCTATGCAAATTCTCAGCCCAAACGGTCCAGCCATTGTGAAGTTATACCCATGACGGGAATATAGGAATCCGCATCATGTGTAATGACACGTGAGGGTGGCGATGCGCAGGGAACCGGCCATCGGAACTGAGATCCGCACTTCGGCAGATCGCAAAGACCAATTTCTGTCCAAATAAGGAAGAGCCCGGTCAAAACAAAGCACGAAAAGTGCAAAACAACCTTAGAACATGAGGGAAAAATCTGAAATAAATCACAGAAGCCCATATGAAAGAAATAAACACCCGTGCATATCATAAATCCCGAACAAATAAACGAAAACGGCTCCCGCATACGAACGACTAAGGGAACGACGCACGTGATTACCGAATGTGCGCGCGAAACTTTGCTAACTCAACGAATACAGGGAAATAGGACACAACCTTAGTACCATTGGAAAGGTGGGAATAAATGAAAATTTATGATACTAAGAACGTGAGGAAACATCCAGAAATGAATGAGATACAAGGACATGAAGTTAGAAACCTGAAAACACGCGGGAAAACAGCTTCAAGAGGTCTAGAGCCCTAAATAAAATACATAAAAATATGATATCTTCGAGGACGACCTACTATAACAACGAACAATACATATGGAGGATTAGGATGTGATAATACAAAGGGGAATCAGGGAATAAGAACGAAATTCACGAAAACTACTAAACTACGACGGACCATGGCGGGAATTTTAGGGAACGATGTTCTAATGAAGTAGAGAGGTATAACACATTCGTTTGAGTAATTTTTGATTACTAGCAACTTTTTCTTTCAGTTTTAAACCTGAATAATTCACTCATTTATCATTTCAGTCTCATTTTTAACTAAATGTCACTAAATAAAATTGGAATAAAACAGCTTGGTGGTGGTCTCGTTTGAACCTCCCAACTGACCTTCCTTCGTTCTCTCCTTCACCGCATCCACTTTGAACTACTACAGGCACTGAAACTGAGCTACAAGTCATAATGTTCGAAACATGTCCTATCGCGTCGTCCTGAAGTTTGGTATCCCCCCATTAGGGTAAAAGAGCGCTATACTAAAGAGCATCGCTTTCAAAACCAGTAACGGTTCTCGCACTGGGTGGCGTGTGTTATGGAAATGGGAATTTCCCATTTTAGACTCTTATGGGTTCTGTATCATGTGATTTATATAGTAATATAGTTTAACCAATCAATAATTAACCAAAAACCTGCTGTGCTAACATCTGTTACAACTAATGTTAAACTGCCTGTGATAACATCTGTATAACCATATGAACCCCATTTCCCAACCTTTCCCTCTTCCTGCGTTAAGGACGGACGAAAATGGGCGCCTCCGGCCCCATTTTTGTAACAGCGTGGGTTGGTGCGCCTCTGGTGCACAATGGGAGGATTGACGGGAGACGGCAAGCTTTCCAGGAGAGCCTGGTGGGTCAGTTTCAAATATCCGATGAGTTTCAGAGCACCTTCAGGGATGCGACATTCATAGAGGTGATGACCGTAGACATGGTGTTCCCTCTCTTCGACAGCAGCACGAGTGTCAGAGTACGGAGTCATGACCAAACAAGAGTAAACAGCGTATCCCGTCTCCTGTCCCTCGCCAGTCCGACTACAAAATGCTACATCTGCCAAAAAAACCGGGAAATTCCTCTTTGATCCGAAGAATCTGCTTTCCATACTTATTGTGCAATCAAGCTTACTATTGCTAACGCGGACTAGAATAGAATAATACTCAGTCTCGCGGTTGTGAACACAATGAGAACTGAGGGCGTCAGCGAAGTAAACATCGAGCTTTTAAGCATCGATTACTCAAATGTAACAGGAGTGAAAGTTATTACAAATGAAGGAAAGTGAAGCGACCAACAGGTCGGAAAAAGGAAGATAAATGCTAAATAAACATGGAATGATCAGACAGTAGAGACCGACTAGAAATAAACCTAACATCAATCATCGGGCATCTCACCGAGATAATGTAGGTCGGGTATCCTTGCGCTAAGCGTCGAACCAACCGTTGCTGTCTTACAACAATTGCTATACTGCAGCTTCCGCCCTTATTGAGGATTGCAGCTCATAATTAGATATGTCCCCTGCAAGTTTCTGTAATTCTTGTCTCTTGAGCTACGCGTCATGACATCTTCATCGCGCAGATACTGAGATTGAATACATGTCTCAGACCGAAGTGTACAATTCCGGCGAACGAAAGTACTCTCACATTCATGGCCCGAGTGGTCCACTTGTGTGCGTATTTCCTCTTCTCCAAAAATAATCCTTATCCTGAGTCTGACATTTGATATCCCGCGGGCCACGTTCTAAGACATCGGCTGCTGCATTACCTGACGGATGACGGGAAGAACCAGAGACTTTCTCAGCAGATATACACGGGTGTCTATACCGCAAATCAGTTTCTTTACATGGCACTGTTCGATCTGGCTGGTGGTGTGCCGAACTGGGTCTTGCCAATCGTCGCACTAAGCAAATGGCTTCACTCGATATACGTACTTCGCCTCTTCAACGACTTTTGGGTTGTTTTCTTCGTTCTCTTGTCCTTCATCTGTCATTTCAAGCGGTCATACTTCGCAGCGGCAGTGCTATACAGGTATGACAGCATGACACTCGTTCCCATTGTTTTCACGGATCCGGAGCAGTGTCTCTCTCCGCCAAAATGAATATCTTCCCGGGATATTTCTTATTCTGGTGAAAGACGCTGGGATTTTCCACACCTTTAGATACATCACGACTGCCCTTGCTGTCCAAGTTGTGGCCAAACCCTTCCTGGAACGGCAATCCTAAATAATATGTATCACATGCCTTCGACCTCTCCCGCGTGTTCCTGTTCAAATGGACGGGCAACTGGAGGTTCTTCCTCGGGGGGGCGTCTCGTCATTACATAAAGCTGTTCGCCAACGTCTTTCTCGTTGGCCACCTGGTCCTTTTTGTGGTGTACACATGGTGTTTGTATTAGCCTTTAAGCGGGCTCTAAAAGGACCGAGTGGGGTCGGAGCCTTCGCAAATCTTCATGGAACGGCACGCTTGTCCCGACTCAATGATCAGACTCTCTTCACAGCGAATCCAACTGACTTGATATTTTCTCCGTCCCTGCGCTACAAGTTTTTTATTCCTGATCCGTGCAATAAATCCCCCTCCCCCCTTGTGGCGAATAAAATTAGGTGAAGTACGGACTTGGCCGAATAATACAGTGTTCCTTTCACACTAGTGTAGACTTGAGCTTTCAAGAACCACCGAATGTGCATGGAATGTATTCCTGGCCTCTTTCGCTGTGCTCCTGTCATGCATGTGCCTATCCTACTAAAACATCTTTGCTTCGCGGTTTGTCAAAGAGCGCTTGCTATGTTATGCCAACTGCCATTCTTGACTATAGAACATTATGTCCTGCGCGTCATCGTACTCCCCGACACCAATGGCATGCCTTCACGTCACACCTAGGCAGGACTCCAGCCCCCATGACAAACAAACAATATACAGACGTCATACCTGTATTTCCTTGCGACAATGCCTGGGTTTCATTCAGTTCTGTGACTTGAAGCACCGCCGCGCCCAGTGCGTGACTGCGCATCGACGAACTCAATATCGCTTTGTAATATGACGGGTGGCAGATGAACTAATGCCATAATAGGGTACCTCAGTCTCAGAGCCACGCATTTCACTGTGGTTGCACTGCCGTAGCTAAATTAGCTCAAACCGCGCGCCTATCAGTAGCTTGGAATGGATCTCTAACTATATAAGAAGCCGTGGGTGGAGAGTCAATCTACTTACCCTCCGGCCCCTGCTTTGGACCACATCGACACTCGCACTATGGACCGCCGAAAACGACGACCCTCTACCGATGGGCCGGAACCTCACCCACCAAAACAGCGTTCCCCTATGGCACCCGATGATAATCGGCAACAATCTTCCGCTCCATCCTCATCACTTGACCCTTCCCAGACCCACCCGCTGACCCTTCAAACCGGCGACAATAGTCTTGATGATTGGCACAGTGGAGCGTATATTGTGCCTCACGGAACCGCAACTACTTCTAGTGATTCTCACTCCCCAAGCAGTGTGACGACGCTGCCTGGGCTATCTTATAATCATCCGCACCTGTATTCCTCCCCTCCATCACATCAAGTCGTTCCTACTGACCCCCAGTCTCTCCAAAGCCGCGACATTCCTCATGATCGGTGCAACAGGCCAGTTGGACCTCATCTCGGGGTTCCTGGACCGGCGCCCACTTTTGGGCTTTCCGGTGACCCTCGGAAGCTCTGGATGCCTTGGCCGAAGCGTGCGACTGAGCTATCTGTCAGTGATTCGCAATCGCACGCCTCGGCCTCATCGCTACAAAACCATGCCACTAGCTCACAGACTCTCAACGAAAACGTTCACCGTGATCGGCATGATAGATCTTATCTCCGACATCCCCAGATCGCACCACGGTCACCTTCTGGTGATCCTCCATCCCTTCAGCTGCCACGTATGGAGGTCACGCCCTGGCGTTCAAATCCCAACGGTAGTAGCCAATCAAGCACACCTATCCCTGGATCCTCTGTCCCCACTACGCCCGTGCCATCATCTCCTGCGCATTCGGATCGATCCCTATCCCCCCCCTCATCGCTGTCGTGCTCCGAAACTCCTTGCGCAAGTCCCAACCCTTGGAGCCCCTACGGCAATAATGCACACATCCGGACACAACTGGAAAATGCGGGGATAAACTTTCCTGTACCCCCTGTGTCAGAACGGACTCCATCATCGTCGGCTGGCCCGTCAGATGGCAAAAAGAAGAGTATCATCGGTGCCACTAGGCTCATTCTCCAAACCGCATCCACTGCTCTCAAATTTTCTCCCATCCCGTTCCTCCCTAACATTCCAGACTTGCTTCTCACGCTGCTTCAGGTTTACGAAGTTCAGCTTCTCACAACTAGTAATGATATGTTTCTGATGTTTGCTTCGTTGACGTAGAATATTAGTGGTAATAATGAAGCTCTCAAAGGGCTGAGTGGTGATGTGAAAAATGCATATGACACCATTCTGCGCCCCCTCCAGCTGTGGACGGGACACATTCCTCCCGAAGTAATTTTCCCACTCAAAGAATTACACTTGTATGTGGCTACCGTTCCAATCGTTCATTCAACATTGAAAAATCGTTGACAGGGCCCTAGAAGACCAGGTCAAGCGGATCAAGTTGCTCGAGAGTCAGAATCGGAAGCCTTTGAGGAAGAAAATATTCACGGCAGGCGCTTTAACGCAAAGCATAAATGGTGTGAGGACGTGCGTTAGTGAAGCTCTCTCCCGGTTTTCGGTTCGCAAGATCTGTATTCATGCTGCTAAACTTTGACTAATAAAGTCTTCGCTGTAGACTGTGGCAACAACTTTGAACCTTCTCAATACGATTCAAGTGTCGGTGGACTGTTTGTCTTTTTTGTTTCGATTCAGGCTCTCTAGCTCAATGTCCATTTTCAGATGAGCTTTCAAAACTGCCCAAAGCGGATGCTGAGTGGCACCGCGTGAAAAGCAAGTCAGAATGCCTCGAAACCACACGGGACAAAATTCGCGGCTTAATTTTCGATCACCTGAGGGAACCTAAGAACCGATTTGTCTGGCTGCGTGGTTCACCTGGGACCGGGAAAACCGCGATATCTATGAGTGTGGCTTCCACTCTCGATAGCCAGGGCACCCTCGCAGCATCCTTCTTCTGGGATAAGAACCAACAGGGAACAGGACTTGATTCGATTGAGCGCTTTCCCTCCACCCTTGCTCTTCAGCTTTCAGCGTTCAATGCTGAATACAAGAGCATGCTTATCAGGCAACTTCGAGAGCCCGCTTCATTTAGCAGCCTTCGCGGTTCTGCTGCAGAGAAGGACATGAAAGCTTGGATTATCAATCCAATGGCTGGACTCAGGGATGTGTTGTCTTCAGGAAATGATCGCCCTGTGATCGTATTGGATGGACTCGATGAGTGCGGTGATCCAGAAGCACTCGGGTCCTTGATGAGGCTCGTTCTTCTGCTCGATGAGCTGCCTTCGACATTTGCCATACTCGTCAGTTGTCGCCCAGAACCACAAGTGATTTCTGCTTGGAACCAAGCTAAATCACATCTCTCAATCGTTCATGAAGATATGGATCAGATTGCGGAAGACGAGAATTTCCATACGATCCATTGTATGGTTGCGGATGGGCTTCATGGTTGTATCAAGGACTCCCCATGGAAACCGACTCCGAAGGATCTCTATGATTTCACCTCAGCTTGCCGTGGCTTACCAATTATCGCCTCAACCAGAATACGTGACGTGCATCTTCAGACTCAAAGCGGCTCCACGCTAGAATCCGAGTTTGATTACTATCTCAATCTCACAGATGCACCTCAGGGTCTAAACTCAGAGTACTTGCGGATAATGCGCCGAGCCTATTTACGCCAGCATCCCGAAATGAATTCACGTACCGCCAAGAAATACCGTGAAGTTGTTGGGATGATGATTGCTGCACGGAAGGAACTCAGCGTGTATGATATATCACAGCTCCTGGGAACGTTCACGGAGTATGAGGTCTACTCGACACTCAAGCCCATCAGCTCAATAGTCGGTCTACCTTCGAAGAACAAAAGACTTATCAAATTCTACCACGCAACGGTGAAGGAATTCATCACAGGAAATCCGATCGGCAAGGAAGAGGACAAAGTGTTCTTTATTAGCGACAAAGAAGGATATTCATTTGGGTTGCGGCTCCTTCAAACTGTGAATGGTGCGATTCAGAGGAATGACTGGGGTCTTCGAGACATGAAGCAAAAGAAGCTGCCCAGTTATGTCGACTATACACTTATGTATTTGTTCCAACACTTGGACCCTTTGCTCCTCTTTTCGGAAGAGTCTAATGAATTGCAGAGAGAATTTGAACAATTATGGTCACAAAACTTGCTTTCATTCTTCTCAGCAAATGGTGGTGGAACTATCCCCGACGATTGGGAGGTGAGGCCCAAATGAATCGATTATTTCAATGACATAACATTCTGTTTCACAGAATCACAAGTCAACCTCCATCATTCGTACTGCCAGCAGCCTCTTTAGACGTAAGAGTCTTCAGGATGTTTATCGAGACGTCCTTCCATTCACTCCAGTGTCATCGCCCGTTTACGAGTTTTATGGTCATCTCTCTCTTGTCCAAGTCTTCAGTGTTTCCGGCGAGTTTGCTGGTGGCTTTATCCCTCTAAGTGAGGATGCACGTAGGGCTCGAAAGGTGATGGAGGGGGAGCTGCCTAAATTGCCAAAGGTAGTTGATAAATATGCTGGCAAAGAGGTGATCAATTATGAAGCCGAGTTTCTCAATGACAACGTTCGCAATGGCATTGTGACCTGTGCAGCGCTCTCAAGAGACGGCCATCACATTGCACTTGGATTTGGAAGTGGTATCATCGAAATAGCCGACATTGATAATCAGTGCACCATCTCTCGATTTCAAAACAATCTTCCCTATCCTCCTGTTTGGATCGAGTTTATCCACGGTGGCAACATTCACATTGCCACTGAGGATACTCATGGAAACATTGCGATTCTCGGTGGAATGCCTTCAGTGAAATTTGGCCCTCTCCCCAGTAGCCATTACCCTCCTGTTACTGTGGTGTCGGACAATGGATCTTTCATCATACGGGTCCCACAAAATGCCAAAGGCTATTGGTACAAGAACACAGCAGTCTTACGAGTTTCAGACACCCCATCCATTCAGCTTCTCACACCTCCAACTCTGTCTTCCTGGCCCAACAATCGTTTATCTCTTCCTCAACGTAACATGCTTGGCTTTTCTCCTAGAGGCCGATATGTCTGTGCTTCAGATGCAGATGACGTTTTTGTCTGGTCAACAAGTTCAGGCGAGTTCATCGCGCGGTTTCGTAGTCCAGGTCCCGGCAACATGGTCCTCAATACCGGCATTGTTCCATCTCGCTCCTGTCCCACCCCGGATGCCACATTCCATCAACCTTCCTTTCCACTGATCTCAGAAGAGGATACCCAGCCAGTTTCTGGGAATGACTCAGATGAATCCTGGCTGGAGTACCCCATTTATGACCTCTCACCAAACATGAAGGGCAGCGGATATGAACACTGTGGCATTTATTCCTCTGCTGCGGGAAAGGTCCCTTTAATTTGCCTTGATGTTGCACGGTGGATCTGGTTCAACGGAAACCATGAACTCACCATCCCATCTGATTACCGCACAATCGAGCGACAGCTAGAAGCCACTGATGATTGGAAAGTTTGGTATGGAGATCGAATGATATACAGCAACAAATCGTACCTTTGGTGCCGTTTTTACCTTCCTCAGGCCAGTAAAGATGGGACTCGGTTTCTTATCCAGGGCAGGATGAAAGCCCCGATCGTTGTTGATATCAGCAAGGTCTTTCAATGCCCCAACTGACGTCCATAACTTCCCTTTCCTCAGCCACCGTCTTTGATTTGTGGTCAAGTAGGTCAAGAATCATGTTGCCTTACCGTTGTATGTCGTATGTGGCAATGTCAAAAATGCTGTATCGTTATAATTTGGTGTTTAATATCTGACCGCCTTCGGGCTATCCTGCAAGCAGAAGGGACAAACCGAGTGTGGGCTGAGAGTTCAATATGAAGATTCTTTCAGCTTGTCGGGGCTAATTATGTTGCGATGGAAGCATACAATCTGGACACTTGCTTGGATGCTTTCGGTCAACTTCTCTAGGGTCCGTCCATATATGGATTATTTGGCCTCGAACCCCATTCGCGATGTCCATAGCATCAGACAGGACAATGTCCCTCTGACTGGATGGATGAAATAGTCAAATAGCGCCCTCGTTCAACATAGACTTATCCACAACCCTAATCCCCTTCACAGGATACCTTTGCCGTGAACATATTGGAGGCCAAAGAACTGGGAGTGCGACAAACTGACTCTTATCATAGGCACCAAAGAAACTGCTTGAAGAAACGGGTCGAAGAAACCAGTTTCTTCAACCAGAACGAAGCCTTACTTTCCCCAGGCTAGTAAAGATGGAACTCGATTTCTATCCAGGGCAAGATGAAAGCCCCGATCATCGTCGATCTCAGCCAGATTGTTTAACACCGCCCATAATTCCTCTTTCCTCGGTCACGTCATTTTGCGACGGAGCAGGTCGGGACTCATACTGACTTGTTACGTTGTGCGTAGGACTGCAATGTTAAAGTAATGTCGGTTGAAATAAATGACAGCCTCCAGCTGGCCACCAGATACCCGGAAAAGACGATCCGCAAAGCGTTTGTGGTCGGAAAGCTAAAGTCCGAAAAACATGCCAGCGGTTAGGTGTGGCAAATTGCGGCAGAGATAAATCTAGAGGACTACCTTAACATCCTCAGTAGGTTAGCCTGTTCCAAAATCCCGACCACAGAAGCATCAGAGTAATTGACAGAGCATGGCGAGGCTGCTTGCGTGGCCCATGCAATTAGTTTTATAATTCATTCCCAGCATGTGAACGTTGAAAACGCTCGGGGTATTGATAGCACAGACACGACCAAACAAGAGTAAACAACGCATCCGATACGTCTTCGTCAACCACTTGCTTATGTCCGTCCTCCGCCAGTCCGACTACGTGAAAAATGCTACGTCTACCAGAAAAACTGGGAAACTGCTTTTTGATTCGAAGAATCCGCTTTCCATCCTTCGTGAACTCTTGTGCAACCGAGCTTACTATTGGTATACTGCGGCCCTCGTCCTTATTGGGGATGCATGTCTTACGCAGCTCGTAATCAGATACGTCCCCTGTGAGTTCCTGCAATCCTTGTCTCTTGAGCTACGTGTTATGACATCTTCATCACGTAGATACTGAGATTGATTTCGCCACATACATGTCTCAAATCGAAGTGTACAATTCCGGCGAACGAAGGTACTCTCTCATTCATGGCCCGAGTGGTCCACTGGTGTGCGTATTTCCTCTTCTCCAAAAGGATCCTTATCCCGACTCTGACATTTCATTTGGAGATATCCCGCGGGCCACGTTCTAATACATCGGCTGCTGCATTACCTGACGGATGGCGGGAAGAACCAGAGACTCTCTCAGCAGATATACGCGGGTATCTATACCGCAAACCAGTTTCTTTACATGGCACTGTTCGATCTGGCTGGTGGTGTACCGAACTGGGTCTTGCCAGTCGTCGCACTAAGCAAACGGCTTCACTCGATATACGTACTTCGCCTGTTCAACGACTGTTGGGCTGTTTTCTTCGTTCTCCTGTCCTTCATCTGTCATTGCAAGCGGTCATACTTCGCAGCGGCAGTGCTATACAGGTATGACAGCATGACTACTCGTTCCCATTGTTTTCACGGATCCGGAGCAGCGTCTCTCTCTCCGTCAAAATGAATATATTGCTTTATCTTCCCGGGATATTTCTTATTCTGGTAAAGGATGCTGGGATTCTCTGCACCTTTAAGTACATCGCGACTGCCCTTGCTGTCCAAATAGTTGTGGCCAAACCCTTCCTAGAACGGTATCCCAGAGAATATGTATCACATGCCTTCGACCTCTCTCGCGTGTTCCTCTTTAAATGGACGGTCAACTGGAGGTTTTTTCCCGAAGAAACATTCTTATCCAAATCGTTCGCGAACGTCCTCCTCATTAGCCACTTGGTCACTCTAGTCCTTTTTGCGTCGTATAAATGGTGTGCAGACGATGGAGGCGCCATATCGATCCTTAAGCGGGCTCTAAGAGGACCCAGTAGGGGCGGGGCTTCCGCAGAATCTTCACGGAACGGTACGCATGTCCCTAACTCAATGATCTAGATTCTCACTGATTTTTTCCTGCAACAGAAATCGTCATAATTCTTTTCACCACGAATCTAATCGGCTTAATATTTGCTCGGTCCCTGCACTACCAGTTTTACGCCTGGTACGCGCAACAAATTCCCTTCCTATTGTGGCGATCGAAGTTGCCCTCTGTTGTGAGGTATGGAGTTTGATATGACCAAAAAGATCGCAGATTTCTTAGACCCCCATATTGTAGATTCATGCTTTTAGGAACTATCGAATATGCTTGGAATGTATTTCCTTCCACGAACACCTCTTCCGCCGTCCTCCTGACATCGCACCTGCTGTTGTTGATTGGAGTCTGGTTAGGATATCCCTCGCGGAAGGATGGTCAACGCCGCAGAGTAAGGCAGACGTTTGTCTTACCCAAGAAATTTTCGCTTCGTAGCTAATTAGATGATCTTGCTACGTTTGCGCAAACCTTGATTCCAAAACATCACATCCTGCATGAGTCGCGAAACGTTGGGATCTGGTAAGCCTATCGTCCTTCCGCTCCCACCAACCCGTGCCGGGATAGGTTTGTTTGCCCTCACGACGTTCTGCGATGTGTCGCCGTTGCGCTACCCTACCCAATGTCACGCACCGACTCAACCGATCCCCTTTTGTCACTCCTATCTGGCCCAATTCCAACAACGCGTCGTTCCTTAATTTTTATCCTAGATCCGCTTTCCCCGTATTGTTCCTGAACATGTTCTTCGACTCCGAGCGCTGCCATGCCCAGAGGCTGAGAAATTGACGAATACAATATCTCTCTGTATTCCGATGAATGGTATCGTGATTGATGTCTTAATAGGGGATCCCAGGAACGTTCTTACTTTGCTGCGCCGCCGTAGCTCAATTTGGTAGCTTGGAATGAATCTCCAGTATCCGTTCTCCCATAGCCATAACAACTGATCTTGAATCGCCCTTCCACCTCCCAAGCGAACTGCTTGGCACTGGACTTGCATCACGACAGGACGCGCTTCCTTGTTCCTTTCACGTAGCCATTACATATATCTGCACAATGTGTGGGCTGGAGAGTTATATACCTTTTCTTGACTGACCCTGACACTTCTCCAAGGATAAGAGAATCATGCGCCTGGGAGTCCAGATCTTTCAGATTAAAGCGTCTCTCCCCCCAGCCCCACCGCATCAATCTGCGGACTCTCCAAACCAGCAAGTTGGCATAATGGACTGAAAAAGTGACCAAGAACCCATGTCATTAAAACAATACACATCACGAGCTGCTCTGTATCACCCAGGTCAACATGTACCGAGACGCTTTCCGGAGTTTTGTGTGGAGACCCTCACGAGTATGTAGTACGGCGACCTCCAGTAAGCAGACATCGGTTTGGATTTCATGCATTCCGGGTCACCACGGCTTAGGCAAGTCCGGGCTCCTTCGCTGCTTCATATGAGCTATAAGCCTGGGGCATGCGGCCGAGTTCAGCAAGCTCCTGAACAATAAGTGTGGGCTGATTCCAATAGGGACTGGATTTGACGACGACTTGCTGACCCAACCTGACCGTGCTCGTTGCCGGCCTCATGAGCACTTATCAGTGCACGCCAACTATCTAACTGTGATACTTGTGATAAATCTATTGGAGCTCGTTCTGATAAATAGGGAAACTGGAGCTTCGATTCTTTGTGTACCTTACAGTAAGATTTGTCCCTCAAAATTTGATCGTCTGAAATGCCAAGAGACAGGCTGGGATTGCGTCGCATTTTGCCAGAGGCCATTAGGCTCAGTGCTCAAGATGTGGTCCCTTGTATTTCGCCGTCGACGTTTCTTGGTGCCAGTGCAGTTCGCAGTCATACTTGAGTAGTCTGACATGCTTGACACTACAAAAGAGAGTTTTTACCTACCTATGCTAGCCGTCGGCGGGGCATTCGATTAAAAGAGGTGGGCCAATCGGAAAGATTATATTATGTGATGTTCTCTCTGAAACGTCGTCTCGTTCGCCCAGGCGCCCATCCAACCTTCAAGTATGTTTGGAATGCAAGCACCGCTATACCGGAGGACCTCGTTTGTGGGTATGTAACTAGTGTATGAACATTAGTACTAGAAACTATACTTCCCAGCATAGCATGTCTAGGCATGTAAGTGAAACGCGCTCCGCTAGTCCTCGCAGCGAACTTGGGGCGTGGGTAAAGAGTTCCAGTCCCCAAGTCGTTCGCCGATGGACTTCCTGTAGCCTTTTGACGCGACCATCGCGTCCTCCGGCCCACTTCCACTGATCGCGTTGGCGAGGGAGGTTTGAGACTGCGTACTTCGGCCGAGGAGGCAGAGGATGGGGCGAAAATTAGAAACGTCTTGGCCTCTGGCTGCACCGAGCCTCGGCTATGGTCTGGAAGGACAAGCGATGGAAACTATGGCAACAGCTCTGCAAGGTTCGGACTGCGTGTCAGAAGGCATGAGATATCCCTTAGTTGGACGTGTCCGTACCCACTTTGAGCCACTGCAGGGAATGACGCTGAAGTCGCAACGTTTGGAGCATGTTCTGTCGAATCATCCTAGAGTTTCGTGACCTCTGGACTAAATCAAGCATCACCCACAAAGCCAGTAAAGGTTTTCGTACGAGGTGGTGCGAGGTGGTGCGGCCCTGGTGCAGAAGTGAAGGCGCTGGCGATAGGTCATCCATTTATGACAAAAACGAGCTCCAAATAGCAAGAATTTAAACCTAGCCCTTTATAGGAGGATCATCAATGATTATTTAACGCTATTGGTTCACGAAGGCGTCATTTCAAATAGCCTATGATTCCTCGCGATCTGCACAGCACTCTCAAGGACACGGCATTCATGCTTCTCGTGTGTTCCTCATAGCAAGAGTTTGTTGCCGGTGCTTCTGTGCAGAGCAAGCAGGCAGCACAACCAGACGGCTCACAACCAAACAAGAGTAAGCAGTGCAAGCGCTGATGGAATTTTGTGGATGTTCACCATTCTGAGTCATGGCGTTTTGCGTCTTCATGCTTACATTAGATTAAACAGGCACCGACTGATGCTTTGCCACGGCACCTTGTCCCTTTTTTTCGATGAAGTCACGCCTCATTTGTTCACATTCCTTTTTGCAAGAAATATTGACCCTCCCATTTCTTACGTACGAGAAATACCAGAAAAGAACAAGGAAAGCAGACAATGCAAACGAGCGGGAGATATCGCAAGAACAAGTACGTGCAGCAAGCAGGAATGACTTGTGCAATTTCATCAAGTGGTCGCAATCGCTAACGGGAAAGAGAACTGACGTCACCAAGGGCAGAAGTGTGAGGAGTTGATGAGTATGACGTATGGTGCTTGCGAAACAGCAATGTCGAGTATTTGGACAGGACGGAAACATTTGGGGATTTCCATCCGGATCAACTGCATGCATACTTATAGCATCATCACGCATCATTTGGCAGCAAAGAATGCATGGCGAACGACCCGGGAAGTTGCGAATGATCCTCATGGGAGAGGGAAACACAATGCGATCGATAAGATTGCGTTAGGCGCTTACACCGAAATAGCAGCAAGTCTAATCGGGGGCAAGACATGGCATGTGCTTTTCGGATTGAGCGCTCGGGAAGGGAAGAAGGATTGGCGCGTTAAAGGAAATACTCGATCATCGATGGGTGTTCGACGGTGTCACGAACGCTATTGGCGCGAATGTCGAGGCCGCCAGCACCTGGGCAGATCCACACCCGAAAGAGGGACCTCTTGGAATGAGAGGAATGGGCAGGGGTAGGCAGGACTCCAGCCTCTATAGGGCAGGGGAGAAAAGTCACAAGAAAGGAATGGCGAAGAAGGGAAGGAAATGAGTAAGGAGGATCGTTTTACTTGATAAAGAGAACACTGTAAGCAAAGATTAGTAATGAAGATGATGACGTAATTTCAGCGTCGAAATTTGCCACAGTGACCACGGTGAACTCCTGGGTGATTCTGCAGTGCAGAGTAATGGAGGACATGGTAAAGCCCGCCTTGTGCCCTGTGTTCCAGCGTTACGATAACTATGGCACAAATGCCTCATGAGCTGGACCGGAGGATGACCGCCGCTCGGAGTATTTGACTTTGCTCTGCTTTGTGATGATCATACCAAGTGCTGCCCCCCTAATCGCTGCAATTAGGAATCAACTATGAATTCACGCAGCGCTCGCCGGACATGAAGTATCCTGGATTTTCCAATATGCTGTGTAAATTTCTTGGCGCCGAGTTGAGCAGTGGTCACCAGGCTCGACTCCTTTGAAAAAAATCAGGCACAAATCGGGGTTCAGATAGTTTTTAAGTCGCCATGGTAGGCACTTTGTCCCCCTGTATCCGGGTGCCATGAGGTCCTTCGTAGGCATTTATGTGACTCTCGCAGCCGCAGCGGTGGCGCACCAACCTTCCGCTCGTAAATCTTTAGGCTTCGGGCCAGAAAATCCAACTGCCAAGTTCCTTACGCATCCCGCCCACGTCCCCAGCTTTGCCCACTTGAACACTCCGAGGGATGTAGCGCTCAATTTCCTCACTACTCTCCCATCTGTCCGCCCAGGGCTTCCCCTCGTTGAGGGACTTGACTTCATCATTCGAGATGATTCCTACACCGACGAGCGCACAGGTGTTTCTCATATCTATGTTCGCCAGTTGTGGAACGGTGTTGAGCTTTCTGATGGGGATATTCACCTTAACATTCTGAGTGATGAAGTGATCTCGTACAGCGACTCGGTAAGATTGCCTTTTTGTCCGTTGAGGTTAGAAATGAACCTGTCCTACAATCAGTTTTTCCGCGGAAGAGCCCCCTACGACTTCTACAACAACAAGCCTGCGGAGGACCATCATGGGACCTTCTGCGCTAAGCACGCTGGATCTCCACCCGCTGAAGAGCTAAGTTGGGATGACGAGCAACTCGTTATTGGCCGTATTTCCCCATCTTCGAAATCACGCCATATCAATTGCAATACCATTTCCATTGTCAACGCGGCTCGTCTGGCGTTCGACGAGGCGGACTTGTCGCAAGATGGTTTCAGTGAGCCTCAGAAGGCATTGCTTCACTTCATGATTGCTGCACATCCCTCTCCCGAGTATGCCGAATCGCTTCTCCACGGTTTCGAGAAGCACCTAGAGAAAATGAACGTCGTCTACACGTACCATCTCACGGGCGCTAATCACCATCCTGCCGCGGAAGTTCAGAACGTCCCTGGCGCACTGGGCCCCGTGAAAGCCAAGCTTGTCTACGTTCAGTCTCCCACTTTGGAGACCCAGCTCACTCTTGCATGGAAGTTCGAAGTCAAGATGCAAGACAACTGGTATGAAGCATATATGGATGCGTCGCACCCTTCGTACATCCACACCGTCATCGATTGGGTCTCCGATGCTCCCCTTCCGCGACCTGTGAGCCAGCCGAAGTACAACGTGTGGAAATGGGGCATCAACGACCCATCTGAAGGCGTGCGTTCGGTTGAATCTGGATATGACAAACTCGCCAGTCCACTGGGTTGGCACTCTTTACCTTTCGCAAACGACCCATCTCAAACTTCACCCAAGCCCAAGGGGTTGCGCAACACCACGACGACTTGGGGTAACAACGTGAGTACTCCACCAAAGATCGTCATTTAGATCTGAGTAGCTTGTCTTCCACTACTTTCCAGGTTATTGCACATGAGGACTGGGAGGGTGCTGAGAGTTGGCTTGAGAACTACCGCCCTGTCGCCGAGGATCTCAACTTCAACTACAAGTACGGTCCTGAGGACAAGCCTTCCTCAAACCCTAAGGATTACATCAACCTCACCGTTACGCAGCTCTTTTATACGATCAACAGGGTGCGTCAAGCCGATTCTGAACTTCCAATCAAATCGTTCAACTTGTAAAACAGGTTCATGATCTATATTACCGCTACGGATTCGACGAAGTCAGCGGTAATTTTCAACAATACAACTTTGGGAAAGGAGGCAAGGAAGGTGATGGAGTCATCGCTAACGCCCAAGACGGTAGCGGTACTAATAATGTATGACCCATCGTCCGGTTGGTGTAACAGAAACTTACGTATTATCTCGTTCCCCCCTTAGGCCAACTTTGCGACGTTGGTGCCATCCTCGTATCTCGAATGGCACTGCGCTTTAATTAACCTTTCATAGACCCCCAGATGGGCAACACGGAATCTGCCGCATGTACATATGGAACACTGCAACGGCAAGCGCGATTCTCTTGCGATCTTAAAGCCCTAACTCTAACTTCTGCCACGTAGCCATATCGTGACGGTAGCTTCGAAGCCGGGATTGTAATTCATGAGCTCACACATGGTTTAAGCACCCGTCTCACCGGAGGGCCTGCCAACAGTGGCTGCCTTCCAAATGGCGAGAGTGGTGGCATGGGTGAAGGGTGGGGTGGTGAGTCCTTTGAGTATGGGTATTTGGGTTAAAACTTAGGGTCTCTAGATTTCGTCGCTACTACAGTCCGCAGCACCAGTGCGTACAAGGATTTCCCTATGGGTGCCTGGGCTGCGAACAACGTAAAAGGAATCCGACACTACCCTTATTCAATTGTAAGCATGAGGAACCACACCAACGTCCATGTTCATATTAACGCCTGTTATTCAGGATAAAACCTTCAATCCTACAACCTACAAAATCCTGGATAGGCGTGACTTTGCAGATGTCCACGCCATTGGCGAAGTGTGGGCTGAGATCCTCTGGATCATTGAACAGAAGTTAATTAAAAAGCACGGATTTACGGATACCCTCTTCCCGCCTCAGCAGGATGAAAACGGCGTTGTTCCAGAGGGCGATTTTTACAATAAACAGGAATACAGACCTGACGGGACCAAGAAGCCTTTAGTGCCTAAACATGGCAACTCGTTGATCTTGCAGCTCGTTATTAATGCCCTGAAACTACAGCCCTGCCGTCCTACGTAGGTTTCCCCTTGTCCTCATCATTAGTGAAGTTTATGCTCATTGACTATCACCAGATTCTTCAATGCTCGCGATGCTATCATTCAGGCTGACCAGATTCTCACAGGAGGCCAGAACAAGTGTGAGCTTTGGACTGGATTCAGTGAGCGTGGATTGGTACGTTGCCATGTTCCCTCATGAGGTTCCCCACGGTTGAATAAGAAGATCACAATAGGGACCTAATGCGAAGATCGCCCGTTCCCCTTCAAAAGGTGGAAATGTCCGCACCGACGTACGTGCATGGCATCTAATTCTCGCCTATTTTTGCTCAATGCTCCCTTTATTCCTTTTACAGGATTTCAACGTTCCCGCTGGTGCCTGCAATGAGTAGTGACACAACTCTCGAAACACCAATGAAGGGTGCTGGGTATCGTCACCGTTGATCATGTTACATTTGGTTGGGCCGCCTGTGTCACTGATACAGTCCTCCGTTCCCATTTTGTGGTTATCTCTAGCGATGAACGTCATTTTGTTTATGTATGGTCGACCTGCGTTGTCCGCGGTTATTTTTCTGCCCGGCCCAACTAGGGGCGCCCGCCACCACGGCCTAATCACAAACTGGCCCTGATGAGACGCTATCTGCTGGCTACTTGCATGAAAAGTGAATTTTCCCAGAGGGAAATTCCACTAAGCGCACCCAAAGGTTGTGATCGCCTCTGACCTCGTTGGATTGTTAAGCAATGGTCTGTTGTACAAAGGCTAATTCTACCGATCTCGCCTTTACGTCAACGGAGTGAGTGCTAGTGGTATTGCTAACTTGTTGTGTGGGCGTGAATGGCGTTGCTCAAGAATTGCAGGGACTCACAAGAGACGTATCTAATTACGAGCTGCGCAAGGCATGTATCCTCTTAAGGACGAGAGTGGCAATTTATCAATAGTAGGCTCGGTTGCACAAAGGTTCACGAAGCGTGGATAACGATCAAAGATCAGTTTTCCGGTTTCTCTGGAAGACGCATTATTGTCCATCTCGTCGAACTGGCAAGCATTAAACCAGTACCCTATTCAGGACTGTCCAGTTACAGCCTCTATGACTTCGTAACAATCTGTCCAGTCTCGCTCGGCTCGGTCTGCTGCCTGCAACAGGAGCTATTAGGAGAACCAGCAAACTCTTGTTATGAGGAACACACTAGCTAGAAGCTACGGCTACAGACATCAGCTCTATGAATGTCACGTCCTTGAGAGCGCTGTGCAAACGCGGGGAACCACCTGAGCTCCATCCTCCCGTTAAAGAGAGATGGCCCTCTAGAGGCTATTCAAAACTGGAGTGCTCGGTGCGCGTCGCGAGCTAGCACGGACCGTGTCATCTATTTATCAAGTTGTGTGCAGTCACAGAAGCACATAGTAGGTGTGGTGTGGCGACAGCCCTGACAATCTGAAAATTGAAGGCGATCCATTAATGTATAGTAACTCAGAGGAGACAGCGGAGGCGGAGGGTAACGCTTGAACAATGCAGCCGAGCAAGTGAAGTTACAACAACGAAAAATTCGAAAAGAGAAAGACCGTGAACAATGAAGGGTGGTTTCATCGAAAAAGCTGAGCACATTTGGGCAGAGCATCGAGCACTTTAGTCAGTGCCTGTTATCATAATCTAACCAGACGGTGTAACCATGAAGACACCAAACGCCATGACTCAGAATGGCGAGAGCCGCGAAATCCCATCAGTGCTACAAACCATTCATGATTAGTCGTGTGAAATAAGCACATTAAACCATGAAATACATTGCAGGGGCATTTCGGCTTACAACAGGACGTGAGGTGTGCCATCCCCGAATGTGACCCGTTTGCATGAAGCAGGATATCTTTGCAACGACACTGTGTGCTAATCGAGAGGCTTTTTGGCTCTTGGCCGCTTCTTCTTCGGCTCCTGAGGCTGTGCTTCCTCTTCCTCCCCACCTGCGTCCGCCGGATCGTTGATTGGCGCAACAATCTCGCGAAGGAAGTCAAATGTATCGATAGTCTCAATCGCGCGTTTCCTGAGCCACAATGAGATCTAACACAGTGAAACAAGCGCAATCGAAAGTTTACTCACAAATGCCATGGCTCTATTTTGCTGAGATTGCGTTCTTGAGTCACCTTGGCCATTTCGTTCGTCAAGTCCGTCATGAACAGTTCCAAGGCCTTGGCTGACAAATGAACATTATTAGTTATGAACAGAAAAACCGGGGCGAGTGAACGAACAGATGAGCATGGGAGTTGCTTGGGCGACCTTCCCAACTTCCTCGTCTTTTTGCATAATCTTTTTGATTCTGGCCTAATTCCAAGGCAATCTCAATATAAAATTCTAGAGGGATCTGTCGCGATCTCTTACAACAGGAAATCGGGTTTGTTTTGCCTTTGTCATCTTGGACAGTCGAAACCACAAGATTCCGAGTCACGGGGGTTCTTCTGGCGCCGCATAACGGAGTTAACCGAAATCCAGTGTTGGTTCTCACGCCCAGCTGAATTTGCGTCCCGAGGGCAATATTTTTTTTCTTCACTTCAAACCCCACAACTATGCAAGAGAATGATGTTCTCAAAGCCGACCAGCGGCCAAAACCTATAATGCTTAATGGAGCACCTACTGAGGACACAGCGCTCGTCCTCGCCGATGGATCGGCCTTTTATGGTACGAATTTCGGCTACAAAGGAAGTGTCTCGGGGGAGTGTGTGTTCCAGACTGGTTTGTAGCCGCGCTATTAGCTTTTTTAAGGCCTTCCAAGCTTACTTTGTACTCCCAGGAATGGTTGGATACTCTGAGTCTCTTACTGATCCTTCCTATGAGGGCCAAATCCTTGTGCTAACTTATCCTTTGATTGGAAACTACGGCGTGCCAAAAAGAACGATCGAAAAGCTAAGCAAACTCCCCGAGAATTTTGAGTCTGGTCGCATCCATGTTTCTGCTCTGGTGGTCGCCTACTATTCTGATCACTTCTCCCATTTTCTGGCCAACTCGTCTCTTGGCGCATGGCTCAGAGAAAGCAAAATCCCTGCCATGTATGGCGTGGACACTCGAGCCCTCACGAAGAAAATACGAGAGAAGGGATCTATGCTGGGTAAAATCCTTGCGAAACGCGAAGGCCTTCCACTTCGCTCCAAGGGCCTCGCGGCATCCACCAACCACTCAGCTATGAGCTCACGGGCCCCTTCTCCGAGCTCAAAAATCGGTTGGGCCGAAGAGTATATCGATGTTCCTTTTTCTGACCCCAATGTGCAGAATTTAGTCGCCAGAGTGTCACTAGCCGCCCCCAAACTCTACCATCCGACTTCATCGCGCAAGCTCCACTCTTCGGGCAGGAGCCTTAGGGTGATTGCTATTGACGTTGGGATGAAATACAACCAAATACGATGCTTCACGAAACGGGGGATTGAACTTAAAGTTGTGCCGTGGAACTACGATTATTTGGCGGCAACCGAAGAGCCATATGATGGCATTTTTATATCGAATGGACCAGGCGATCCTACGGTTATGTCTGAAACGATAGGGTTCTTGCGTCTTGCGCTTCAGAAAACCTCGAAACCCATCTTCGGGATTTGCCTGGGTCATCAGCTCCTTGCTCTTGCGGCCGGTGCTTCCACATCCAAAATGAAATACGGTAACCGTGGTCATAACATCCCTTGTACAGACGCGATCACTGGACGGTGTTATATCACCAGCCAGAATCATGGTTACCAAGTCGACGTGAACACGCTTCCATCAGGATGGAGGGAGCTCTACAAGAACGCCAATGACGGCAGTAATGAGGGTATATACCATACATCCCTCCCTTATTTTTCGGTTCAATTCCACCCTGAATCGACTCCTGGTCCTCGCGACACTGAATTTTTGTTTGATGTGTTCATCGACAAGATTGAAGAGATCTTGCGCACACATAACCCCACCCCCATCAGTACAATGCCCAAATCATCATTATCAAATCATATCGTTCCAAATCTCAAGCCTTCGGGGACTCTCCGCAAAATCATGATCCTTGGCTCTGGAGGTCTATCAATTGGACAAGCGGGGGAATTTGATTATTCCGGATCCCAAGCCATCAAGGCACTGAAAGAGGAAGGAATATACACGATCTTTGTGAACCCTAACATTGCAACGATTGCAACTTCGAAGGGACTTGCAGACAAGGTCTACTTCCTTCCAGTAACTCCAGACTTCGTTCGACGCATTATCCGGTACGAACGCCCAGATGGTATCTATGTAACGTTCGGTGGTCAAACAGCTCTTAACGTGGGAATCAAACTCAAAGACGAATTCGAGTCACTGGGCGTCCGCGTCCTTGGCACCCCCATTGATACAATCATCAAAACCGAAGACCGGGATCTGTTCAGCCAAGCCATGGCAGAGATAGGCGAGAAGTGTGCTGAAAGTGCGAGTGCTACTACCTTCGACGAGGCATCTGAAGCTGCGCAGACGATCGGATATCCGGTGATTGTCCGCGCTGCATACGCTCTTGGAGGCCTTGGGAGCGGATTTGCCGAGGGCGAGGAGGACTTGAAACGTCTTTGCGCGACAGCTTTTGCGACGAGCCCTCAGGTGTTGGTGGAGAAGAGTATGAAAGGGTGGAAAGAGATCGAGTATGAAGTTGTGAGGGATTGTAATGACAATTGCATTACCGTTTGCAACATGGAGGTGTGTACACTTCCTGTTGCATCTTTTATGGTCGTTATTTATGATCCACTCCCATTCCGCGTGAAAATTGCATTCGCTATTGGCCGCAATAGAATTTTGACCCATTGGGAATCCATACTGGAGATTCGATCGTTGTTGCACCTTCGCAAACTCTTTCTGATGCCGATTACAACATGTTGAGGACGACTGCTGTCAATGTCATACGACATCTAGGAGTAGTCGGTGAATGTAATATTCAGTATGCGTTGGATCCATTCTCCAAGGAGTACTGTATCATTGAAGTAAGTGCGGAGACTCCTGTAGCTCCACGGTCCCATCCATGTCCTCCAGGTCAATGCTCGCTTGTCTCGATCTTCCGCACTAGCATCAAAAGCAACCGGCTACCCCCTAGCCTTTATTGCCGCCAAACTCGGTCTTGGTATCCCCCTTAATGAAATCAAGAATACCGTGACGAAGCTGACGACGGCGTGTTTTGAACCTAGTCTTGACTATGTGGTGGTAAAGTTCCCCCGTTGGGATTTAAAGAAGTTCAGTCGCGTCAGCAAGCAGCTCAGTAGCTCGATGAAGAGTGTAGGCGAAGTGATGGCTATTGGTCGGACGTTTGAAGAGAGTATTCAAAAGGCAATCCGGGCGATCGACGATCTGTTTATTGGCTTCGACGTGGTTGGTGTATCGTCCTTAAGCTGCGACTCGACTACTTACAAAGCGCTCAGAATGATTTTAGCAGTAACATCGATGCAGAGCTATCGAATCCCACGGATAAGCGCATGTTCGCGATTGCAGCAGCCTTCAAAGCCGGGTATAACGTTGATCAAGTTTGGAAGCTCACAAGTATCGACAAATGGTTCCTGGCGAGGTTACTCGAGCTACACGAATTCAACGTGTACTTAAGGTATGCATCATCCTCGGCAATCAAGTGCGAACGGATTCAGCAGGGTTCTCTGTAGCGGCAAGTCACTATCCACCATCACTACCGAGTGCCTTCGGACGGCGAAACAAAAGGGTTTCGGCGACCGGCAGATCGCTCGGGCACTGAACACTACCGAACTGGCTATCCGTCAGCTTCGTAAAGAAGCCAGGATCTTCCCCTTCGTAAAACAGATCGATACAGTGGCTGCTGAGTTCCCCGCCTTCACGAACTATCTTTATACCACTTATAATGCCTCCGAGCATGACGTCGACTTTGGAGACCACGGCGTTATGGTACTTGGTTCTGGTGTGTATCGGATTGGATCTAGCGTGGAGTTCGATTGGTGTGCTGTACGAGCCATCAGAACTCTTCGAGAGCAAGGTCTCAAGGCGGCGATGGTGAACTATAACCCTGAGACGGTTAGCACGGACTATGATGAAGCCGACAGACTCTACTTCGACAACATCAGTCTCGAAACAATCCTAGACATCTACGATTTAGAGGGTTCCTCGGGCGTGATAATATCGATGGGCGGACAAACCCCTAATAATATTGCCCTTCCGCTTCATCGACAAAATGTCCACATCTACGGTACTTCTCCAGAGATGATCGATACTTGTGAGAACCGGTACAATTTCTCTCGCTTGTTGGACAAGATCGGGGTGGATCAACCCCACTGGAAGGAACTTTCTGATTTTGCCAGTGCCAAAGCATTCTGCACTGAAGTTGGATATCCCGTCTTGGTCAGGCCATCCTATGTGTTGTCGGGAGCGGCCATGAATGTTGTTTCCACCGAGGATGATTTGTCAAATTATCTTCATCAAGCAACTGCCGTCTCACGCGAACATCCTGTTGTCATCTCGAAGTATATCGAAGAGGCAAAGGAGATTGAGATGGATGCCATCGCCAAAAACGGGAAGCTGGTAATGCATTATATCTCGGAGCATATCGAGAATGCTGGCGTCCACTCTGGAGATGCTACCTTGGTGCTGCCACCTCAAGACCTGGATCCGGAGACTGTTCGACGTATTGAAGACGCGACACGCAAGATTGGTAATGCACTCAACGTTACTGGCCCATTCAACATCCAGTTTATCGCGAAGAATAACGACATTAAGGTCATCGAATGTAATCTCCGTGCTGCACGTTCCTTCCCCTTTGTGTCCAAGGTTACTGGTGTTGATGCAATCGAGATGGCCACCAAAGTCATGCTGGATCTTCCCGTCGTTCCGTACCCTGACTTGAATCTTCCTCCTGACTACGTTGGGGTTAAAGTCCCACAGTTCAGCTTCAATCGGCTCTCCGGAGCTGACCCTGTTCTGGGTGTCGAGATGGCCTCCACAGGCGAAGTAGCCTGCTTTGGAAAGAACAAGTACGAGGCATACCTCAAAGCACTCATTTCCACCGGCATCGTTTTGCCCGAGAAGAACATCCTCCTATCTATCGGAAGTTTTAAGGAGAAGCTAGAAATGCTGCCATCCGTCCAGAAGCTTCACCAAGCAGGATACAACCTACTCGGAACGGCGGGAACAGCGGATTTCTTCACCGAACATAACATTCCTTGCAAGGTGCATTGCATACCTTGCTATGGACGTGTCATATATTGACACCTTCTCATAGTACCTTGAAGCTCTGCCAGACAGTGGTAGTCATACCCAGAAGTCCGAGTACTCATTGACTCAGCATCTCGCTAACAACATGATCGACCTTTACATCAATTTGCCCTCAAAGAACAACTATCGTCGCCCCGCCACCTATACGAGTAAGGGATATCGCACTCGGCGCATGGCAGTGGACTTCGCCGTCCCACTGATAACGAATGTCAAGATAGCGAAGCTTTTAGCTGAGGCTTTGGTTAGAAAGATGCCGCTGGAGGTATCGCCAATTGACTTCAAGACCTCTCACACGACATTCAGTCTCCCCGGCCTCATCAATGTTCAGGCTTTCGTACCGAGGATGAAGCAAGGGTCCAGAGACTTCGAGCTCATGACAAAAGCATCAGTTAGTGCTGGATTTACAACCGTTCAGATCATGCCCTTCGACGTCGAAGCCAGTGTCACGAGTGGCGAAAGTCTGGATGTGACACGAAGCAACCTCAAAGGAGCGGCTTATAGCAACTACGCACTGTCGATCGCTGCCTCGGCAACTAATGCCTCAACGCTGGACGAAGAGCTTCAGGAGGAGGCAAAAGCTTTGTTTATTCCGTTCAATGGCTTGTCAGACCAAAATATCAGCAAAGTAGCTGCAGTAGCTGCACATTTTGCTGCCTGGCCCAAGGAGAAACCTATCATTACCGATGCACGTGCTACCGACTTGGCGACAATTCTTCTCCTTGCGAGCCTCCATAACCGAAGCGTTCACGTTGCCGATGTTGGCAGCAAAGAGGACATTCAACTCATTGCACTCAGCAAAGAAAGGGGACTGAAAGTGACATGTGATGTGTCTGTGTACTCTTTATTCTTCACTCGAGAACAGTATCCTGCGTCTACCCACTTGCCTACTTTCGCTGATCAGCAGGCGTTGTGGAGTCATTTATCCTCCATTGATGTCTTTGCCGTGGGGACAGCACCCTACCGCTTAGCCCTCGATCTCGGGGAATCTTCCAGTGCCCGGAGTGGTATCGAAGAAACCTTACCATTGTTATTGACTGCACAGTCTGAAGGCCAACTGACGCTGGACGATATTCGCGCTAAACTTCACGACAATCCTCTGAAGATCTTCGAGCTACCAGAGCAGCCGAATTCTCAGGTCGAAGTCGAAATAAATAGAAGGACTACTTATCTTGCTCAAGGTCCACATTGGTCACCACTTCAGGGAGTAATGGTGAAGGGTTGCGTTCATAGGGTTGTCTTGCAAGGTCAAACCGTCTATCTTGATGGTGTGAACTTTGCAAATCCTTTGGGTCGCGACGTTTCCGGTCTGCAAGTCATGCCAATCCAGCGCGCTGCTGGCAGGGCAAGTTCCTTTATCGCAACTAATCGGCCTTCAATCCAAGTTGACCAGCTTGTATCTCCTACTCTTGCTTCTGCGAGTCGTGTCACTGACGTCCTGCAAGCATTCCATCTCTCAACGCGGGATATCTCGCCGAACCGACTCGTGACTTTGCCCCCACCTCATCCAGCGTTCCACCGACGTAGTATCCTCAGTGTGAAACAATTTTCGCACCTTGATATACACCAATTGTTTGACCTTGCTCATGAAATGCGTCTGCAAGTCGAACGAAATGGTGTTATTGACGTGTTGCGCGGTCGGATATTGTGTAATGTTTTCTACGAACCTTCCACTCGCACCAGTTCTTCGTTCGAGTCTGCGATGAAGCGTCTTGGAGGCGAGGTCGTTACTGTCTCGGCAGACAGGTCTTCCGTCGCCAAGGGAGAAAGCCTCGCAGACACCATTCGCACTCTTGCTTGTTATGGAGATGCGATTGTCTTGCGACATCCAACTTTGGGGGCTGTCTCCAGCGCCGCAAAATTCTCGCCGGTACCGATTATCAATGCCGGAGATGGTGTAGGAGAGCACCCTACTCAGGTACTGCACATACCCAGCGCCGTCACGAATAGAACTGATCAATGCCTTAGGCTTTGCTCGATATCTTCACTATTCGATCTGAGCTTGGTACTGTCAATGGAAAGACTATCACTCTCCTCGGCGATCTTAAGAACGGTCGGACGGTCCATAGTCTCGTCACCCTTCTCTGTTTCTACTCAGTTCGGCTAAATTTTGTCTCGCCGCCTGAACTCACCATGCCCGACAGTGTCACCTCTGCAGCGAGAAGAGCGAGTGTGAGCATCACAGAGACCAACTCGCTCAACGATGTTTTATCTGGGACAGATGTGCTTTATGTCACTCGCGTTCAACAGGAACGTTTCACCGATCTCGTCGAATGGGAGCGGGTCCACAAGTCGTACGTCGTTGATCACTCTGTACTTGCGAGAGCGAAGGCAGATATGATCGTCATGCATCCATTGCCTCGGCTAACTGGTAGGTAGCCCTCGTTTCACAGGTTTGGATCGAAATTGATTGGTCCTGCTGTTCAGAAATTGACCCTGAGGTTGACTTTGATTCTCGGCGCGCAGTGTACTTCCGACAGATGCGATACGGGCTCTTTGTAAGTCGTCAAGATTTCTAGCTGTTGCTTATCTCACCCTCTTCAGGTCCGTATGGCTCTGCTTGCTATGGTGATGGGCTAGCTGCCACCAGGTGCTTGGTCTGTATAAAAACCCTTCGGAGATCACCAAAATTAGGCATTCAGAATTGAAATGGACAAGGTATTCTGCGTAGAAACGACTAGTACATGCATGCGATTTATGTATGATAACCAAAAATCAATATGCACATAGGATGCAGATAGCCTTGTAGGTCGGTCACTGAAGTTCGTTAATTGCAGTAATTATGGTAATGAAACGCTGGTCCATGTATGGGTATAAACATTTACGCCAAAGAAACGTAGTTTGCACACAGTCAGGTTTCTAACAGGAGCAAGCCCAAGGTTCCGAGGTGTCAGATACTTGAGTGAGGGAGATATTCCCAGGCATAGCAACACCAGGCTGATTGGGTATACCACGGGGAGCCGAAGCTGACCACAGCTCAGGGGTATCAATAATCTAGGAACACAGATGATTTCCGGGATGCATGCGATCATTGAGGGAATGGTGTACTAACCCTTTCGACAAGGTCAATGAATACTTGACGAACTCCAACTGCTGTCTTAGCAGAGGCCTCTATGAAAAGGGAGTTCATCCTTTCAGCAAATCTCCGACCTTCTCCTGGGGAGACAGCTCGTGAATATTCCTACAAAATGGAGTTCTCAAAGATATCGGTTATTCCTCTGAGGCACGATACCTTATCAACCTTATTCCCTGTTAGATGTAGCAAGTCAACGTCACCAGGGATCGAACATGAGGTCATCCTTACCAACTATGATCTTAACAACAGAAGGAGAGACGTAGGACTCCATTTCCGAGAACCATCGTGGCAGGGCATCAAATGACTCCCTGTTAGAAACATCGTAGACTGCAAACGAAATCGTGTCTGACATCACGAATGGGATATGATGCATGTCGGCATACCCAAAATAATCCCTTGGGCCCCACGGTAGTAAGAAGACGTTATAGTTCGGAACCTGGCCACTGTTCAGACAGGTGACTTGGCAGTCTAATGTGAGCGACCTGCCTCTCCTGCCCTGCTGTGTCCTGGCCCCTCGAATGAATACCATAATGTCCACACGCACGCAGCAGCCGAGTAAACTCACCCAGATGCTGAGTTTCGCCTTCTTTCCATCCTTGACTTGCACTCGATGTACCCTACACAAGGGCAGACCGAATGGTCAGATTGAATCGCAAAGCTGCAACAACACTAACCGAAAGTCGACCCCAATTGTCGCATGGCTCTCATCCTCGTCAAGCCAAGTCTCGTCCGCAAACCTCAAGAGAAGACTGGATTTCCCCACAGAAGAATTGCCTGGATAAAGACACAACAAGGCCTGCGGACTCACAGTGGAAACTCGTGAGATCACATACCTATCACCCGGTCGGCGAAATAGTGAAAACATAAAAGCACTATTAGTTAATAAAGTGGAATGCAAATATGATCACAAACCTATCAGTAAGAGTTTGAGATTATACACGTCCGACATGTTGGGGCCGCTCCTGAAGTGACACGGTTCGATAATCACGTGACTCTGGAATGTCTGTTCGGTACACATGCATATATATATTATTATAGTATGCTACATGCACGAACCGTCGTCGAAATAAACGACTGAAAGCAGGAGAGCTGGGCTTGGCTGGGCCGTGTTAGTTCTCAAGTCCGATAAATTGAATACCATTGCAAATTCAATAGCCTCTGAAGGATCTGAATCATCAGCTTTCTGCACGTGAAGTCAAATCGATGTCATCCACAGAAGTTCTACCTTCACGTCTAGCCGTACCCCATGTCCAGATAGGGCCTTGCTCCGAATGCTCCAAGCCCTTGGAGTTCCTTCCGCCCACTAGCTCTACCTCTTCTTCCATATCATACCAAGTACAATGCTTTCAATGCGGAAACATCCAATCGCACTCCATTAATTCCCTTTCGCATGGGGGCCTAACGAGTTTGAACGGCGCTCAGGGTAATGGTGACTCATCTTCATCATCTGGTGCTCGGAAAGGCCGAAAAATTGGGACAAACGAGAGACCATTGGTAGGCACACCTTCTGTGGCTCATCGCCCCTAAGTTTTATTAGCTGATACTCCCTCATCAATCTTAACATCAACAGGAAACTAGGTATTACGATCTTCTTGGGGTTCCCATTAACGCGACGGACGAAGAAATAAAGAAAGCCTACCGGCGCCAGGCGATCAAGAATCATCCCGACAAGGGAGGCTCCGAGGAAGTAGTGAGCTTTCCTCAATACATTAGCCTCGCTGGGCAAATTTGGCATCTAAGAACATATGATGTAGTTTAAAGAGATAGCGATGGCCTACCAGGTCCTCTCGGACCCGGTCCTACGCAAGAAGTACAATGAATTTGGTCCTAAAGAAGGGTCTCCTGAAGGAGGTTTCGTCGACCCCGAAGAAATTTTCAGTGCGATCTTCGGTGGTGAGAGATTTGTGCCAATTATTGGCGACATCTCTCTTGGGAGGGATATGAAGGCTGCTTTGCAGGAAGCAGATGAGGCCGAAGCTTCGGGTCAAGGGAAAAAGGGCAAGGAGGCTCTAACGCCTGAAGAGAAGGCCAAGAAAGAGGAGAAGGACAAAAGGATTGCTGCTGAAGTGCGTACTCCCTGAAACCCTAAATCTCTACTAGGCTCATGGACGGATCCTCAACGCAGAGAACGAAAGTTCGGGAAGAAAGGGTTCGGAAGCTTGTCGCCGAGCTAGAACGCAAGCTTTCCATCTTCAGCGAGTCGGCCGTTGGGCCTGATGACCGGGATGTATTAAGCAGTTGGAAACAGATATGCCAAATTGAAGCAGAAGAGCTCAAGCAAGAGTCGTACGGAGTGGAACTCTTGCATGCCGTGGGTCACGCCTACGTTGCGAAAGCTAGGTAGGTGTAGTAATCTCCACCCATTCGACGGCTCACCTCTATGGGTTGATTTAGACACTACGCAGCAACGAATTCGACTTTTTTAGGCGTTGGCGGGTGGATGCACGGGATCAAGGGAACATATCATACTTTCACTGAAACGTGAGTGGAGCCTCATGATTATTCGTACTGTTCTGAACGAACAAATCCTGCGTGGCATGGTAGTGTCTCGACGGTGCGCTCAGGTTAGTATATATCTCGTCCCTCGTTTCTCACTAACGTATCTTGATAGCACTCGAATTGAAGCAAGTCTTCGAACAGCTTGCAGAAGCAGAGAAATCAGGGGCGTCCGAAGCGGAGAAGAAAAATCTGGAAGAGCAGGCAGCCGAGAAGGGACTTCAAGCGCTCTTCAAAGGGACGAAGCTCGAAATAGATTCTGTCTTGAGGGAGACGTGCGATCGTGTACTAAATCCGCCCCCCAACGGGCCTAATGCTCCATCCAGGGAGAAACTAGCTTTACGTACTAGAGCTCTGCTTGTGCTTGGAGAAGCATATTTGAACGTGAAGAAAGAAGGGAGTGCCCTGGATGAGGCTGAGTATGTCAGGATTGACACCAAAGCTAGTAAAGCAAGAGACAGTTGGCAGGGCAGGCAGGGACCACCCAGATAGGATCTTTGTAGTTTCCCTACTTGTCTCTTGCCGTCGCAATCCACAATCTGGATCCGGATGGACTATACATACATTTGTGCTTTCTTCAGCTGCCACCTGCTCCATGACTGTAGTGTCGTGTCTCCGACGATTATAATAGATTGTGAACATGACAAACACGATCACTCGAGTACTGGGCACGATATAGTGATAAAGTATGTACAAGGAATATCATACACAAGCAAAATCTCAGAGCCCCCAAAGCAAGCATATAGATGAGGAAAGCTCTCCAGTCGGGATAAGAAAGTCACAATGTCGCGTCTGCATCACAGAGAAAACCTTACCATTGCTGCCTTTGGGAAGAGCCGCTATCGGCCCAGTCCACCCCATCGGAACTGCCGTGAGGATTGGGCTCCCAAACCTCATCTCCTACAGTCCGCTGGATATAACCCACATAAACATCCATTGCGCTAGGAGGGCCCATCGCAACTCCAGCTATTCCAGGAGGGGTGATGTGTCCCATATATGTTCCAGGTCCAGAGAGAGGCGCAGCGTTAGGCTGCAAGAAGTACTGGGGAGGCTGATTCACTTTGGGCTGAGGTGAGATCACCATCCCCATTCCAGGACCAACTGCCATCCCCAACCCCATCCCACTGCCACTTTGTTTTTGAGAACTCCCGACGAGGCGATTCTGGGGATACCACATGGCCTCTGTCGATGACTGGGAGGGGTGAAGAGCAGGTGGAGCTGACATTGCCGAATGACTGCCCGCACTTGGTTGAGATGTAGGAACCGCAAGATTGCGGGCAGTGTGACCACCAGTTGAGGGAGGTGGCATCGCCCTCATCTCCGCGGACGAATTGTCGGCTATCTGGAATGGCCCGTTCAAAGGAACATTATACGGGGGTTCGACTCCACTAATCGGACTCGAGACACCATCGGTTGGACCCATCACTATGGGATTAAGAAAGGAATTGGGCTGCTGTTGTAGATGATAGGGTACCATCGACACCTCAGAGGGGCTTCGCATTGATGACGGAGGACGCGTCGATCTATCAGGTGTACCATAAATGCTCGCAGGCTCCGTGGACGTGAAAGCCTGTGAAGTCGCTCGACCTGCCATCGAGGATCCAGGCATAGATGGTAACTCGTCCGCTTCCACGGGTGCCCTCACCACCGGCGAAATCACGTTCTGCTGAGGGGGAGGAACGTTCGGAGCTGCGATTGCGCGATGGTGCCCGTCATATTTGGATGGCACATGAGTTTCAAGCCGCGAGTCCAAATCCCTTTCGAGTTCGGCTTCCAATGACTCGTGAGCGCTCAAGTCCCCCAAAGCACCGTTGTCTGGTTTATGCAAGGGCAAAGGAGGGTCTTTGTGGCCCGGAAACGCTAAGGTTCGGATGGCGTCGATTTGAGCTTTCTTCCCTGCGTCGTCAAGATCGTCTTCGAAAAACGGAGCCATGGCATATAGTACAAGAAGCGCCTTTTCTGCGAAAGGGACCGCAGCTTTGACATATTTAAGTGTTTCGGATGCGGCTAAGATCCGACGGTAGTGGACCGAAGTGTTCGACCAGGAAGGCGCATTGGAACGCCCTGTGAGCATGAGCGTTACGAAGAAGACGGAAGCCGAGAAAAGGGAATATCCAACTGTTCAGAGGGGGGCAGGGTTAGATTAACAAGATGGAACAAGAGAACATGACCCACTCCAAGCGATGTGCCCAGGAACACCAAGAAAGCCCATTCCGCCAGACGGGCTTGAACCTTCACCCAGGAGCTGAATGCTCGCATCGGAAACAAGCTGAATAACCATTTCTGCCGAGTGTAAAGCAGCTTCATAACTTGGCGTGGTTGAGGGTGCAACTACACTCGAGGTGCTCCCCTCAGTGCTCCCGTCGGTGTATGGCGGAACGCTGCCAGAGTGAGGTGGGGGGCAGGCTTGAGCTCCAGGACCTTGTATCGCCGTGGCACGGCCATTTACTGACCATGCTCCAGCTCCATCCGACCCATTTAGGGAAGCGCTGTTCATGTAAGGTCGATGCATAATGAAACGAACATGAAACATCTGCACCCTGAGATGTACTTTCCATAGTGTCAAAGTCCTCAATTCGAACGGGTCAAGGTTGCCCCTGTTCATGTTCCCATTGATTCCAATACCGTATCTGTCCATGTTTGAGTTATACGGAATTTCGGGCAACATGCTCTCCCAATCTTCAAGAGACTTGTCCAGTTCCTTGACGCGGTCGTATGGGACAGGTTTAACAGATGTCGCATCCGAGACTACCTCACCGATGATGGCGGCAAGGCGGAATTGCGCGAGTGCGAAAAGATGGGAGAGCGGAGCAGAAGGGTGATTCACAACCAACTTTTGAGATGAGCCAGTGGCCGTTCGGGAAGGCGTTGCATCAGAAACAGGATACTTAGTATCGAAATGGTCTGACCGAACGGCGAGCGGGCGACCGAACTGAAGAAAAACGATTCCCCGATGAGAAACCAAAGTCGACCGATAGTACTGCAGACACAAACCCACCAGAAAAGACAACCACCTCTCAAGAACGACGTAGTTCCACCATACCCACCTGCGCCTCTGAATTTCCTCCAAATCCATCTTCCACGCCCCAGGGTCTCGGTGAAGAGCCATCGCCAACGCAGCCGAGCCAATTTCGCACTTAACTCCCCATATCTCTTCGTGATCTGCGCCACTTATGCTCAAAAATTGCGCTTTGAGAAGAAGCATCTCAATCCAATCCAAATCAGGGGGATTTTTAAACTTCTTGTAGCGATTTGCTGCTATCAACGAGGCGTTGTACCACCTGTTCGCCACGACGTTGGGCGGTGCAGGCAGACGAGCCAATAGAGGATCGCGAGGGGGAAGATAGTAAACAGCGACGGCCAGCATAAGGAACAGAGTCGCCATGACAAGATGGTCCGTATAATCCGAGCCTCGTGCGCGTGCCCATGCCTCACTGAAAGCATTATGGTCAATAGGGGGACAGGGGGAGGTACGAGTAAAAAAGAAAGTGATAAGAGAAGTCGTATACACGAAGTCAGTAGGTATCTCTGAGCGAATATCAGCGTTGGCGTGGGGGGAGCGCAGAGCTCTGATTGCGGAAGCGGCCAGTGTTTCAGACTGGACCGGAGAACCGGTTTCGTCGCTCTAATTGGCAATTAGAGTGAGCAATATCCAATTTCGGCGTGGCATAGACTTAACACACTCTCAGAGTCAAGACGGCTGAACAAGGGGCCGTTGGACCAAGGTACAAACCTCCTTCTTTCGGCCTAGTGGGTGTCAGATCGTACTGCTTCATCAACGACAAGAGTATTCCCTGGAAAGATGAAGAAGACAAGAAAGCTGAAAAACTACCCTCTCGTGGAACCAACGACTCGAGGATGGCAAGCGATTTGCGAATACGGCCGACCTCCGTCCGTACATCCACTAACGACCTGTATTGAGAATGGTTTGCAAGTGAATGGATAGTCCACAGAATCTAAACATCCCAGGGTATTCACAGTGTCGCTTCTTCTTTCTTATGGTCCTGAAGCGGGGGCGGTCCCCTTTCCTCATCAGGATAGCATTGTGCCGTCGTCCCACGCAGAACACAGCCGGAACAAGGACGGCCTCGGTCGCATTTTAACTTGGAAGCTCGGCAAGGCTCACTGGTGAATATATAGGGGGGATCAATAATAAATGCCATCGCATATAGGCAAGAAAATGCAATTTTAAAGAACACACACCAGTTTATGGCCTTTCTAACCCTCTTGCTGGGTTTCTGTAACGCGGAATCCGAGGCTGCAGGTGTAGCAGCCTCACCTTCTCGCTTGCGAGAGGTCATTCGAGATCGATTCCCCGGTGATAGGGCGGTCCGTGAAAATGGAGGGGTCGTTTAGACGCTGCATAATCATGTTTCGTTGCCAAAGCGAGTGCAAGAGGGAGTAGATAAGCGCCAACAAGTGAATATCCTTAATTCAAGCTCACTTACTTAAAGTTAGTGGCCTCTCGGGGTGTGCCTGAGGTTGGAGGATCGTTGAATATGGTCTAACACCGCGGAGTTAGTTTGGCACCTCGGCAACTCCCACGAAGCGGTCACAGCCTCCCATCGTCTCATCAAACTTCTCATGATTGAGAGAAACGTCTGAGTAAGTACTATGAATACATTGCATCTACTCAGAATATTCGAGATTGGGGAAAACGTGTCACATGTAAGCTGGAGGGATTAGTCGTATATGAAATGAGTGAGGTTAAACAATCGAGGCCACACCAGTCATCATTTCCATCTACGCGCTCACAAGCCCCGTTAATGAAAATTTAGGGTCTGGGTAGACCGGGAACGGTCAGCCCGGAGAGATGCTGATTGATTTTTGACACAGATTCCCTTGACCAAGATTGAGAAGCTCGAAGGCCCGGTGCAAACCGGCTCATTGATATATACGCCTTACTAGCTCAAAGAGATATATTTCCTAATGTCATGCTTAGATCTATCGCTTGTGCTACCTTCACCCAGCTTCGCACAAGAAACCACGCTGGATTCATAAATGCCCGTTACCGATAACTGAGAACAGTCTACGTTTCTACAAGACGCTGCACATCGCACGTCGAGCGTATTGAGGATGTTCAGGGGGCGGAAGCTTGTTAGAGTTGCGTGTGCTGCAGTAAACTGCGGCGTATCTGGTCACTGCTCCGTCCGCGTCTGAGTGGCCACAGTTTCCATCGTGACAGCCATTGCACGTGTAAGTGCAAGAAGCTTTTTGTAGCAGAGGATTGCAGGACTGTCTACCAAAATGCTGGTATCATCCCTGGAAGAACCTGAACCTGAGTCTTGCAAACTATATCGGGAGTGGTAAATCTCCGGGAGGTACCAAATGTGAAGTTGTTTTGGACGCGGTATCTTACCGTGGAGGCAAATCAGCAACATACACACATCAAGTAAGCGCGCGTGCTACCTAGGTGCCGGAATCAGATCCAATAGATGAAGTACCAAAGCCTGCGTTGCTGCAAGTCTGCAATCAGGCAGTGCCGATCTGGAACTGGGGATTGCCGAACACCCCAGAAGGTGGGCGCTTTTCTGATCTCAGCATTTACACTCCGGACCCTCCGTTATCCCTCTGAGTTGCGAACGAATGATGCTGAAAATAGCGACCGCTGAGATGGGCTTTCCCTCCAAGACAAAGCCGGGCTCATTCGTTGGCTCCTCTGCAGAGCTATCTCGGGATCAGGATCGCGACGGTTCCATGTCGATCTCAACTCAACTCAACTCAACACCAGCAGACCTCCTCTCAAATCCATCCAACTCAGACCGAGCAGAGATTTCAAAGAAACTCCTTGCTCTTGGGAGCGCACCTCTATCTACTTTTTCGAATCCTGCCACCGACTACGACGCCTTTCAACCCCCAACCTTACCATCTACTCATGTCGAGGAAGATGTTGAATTACAGGAAGACGAAGAAATCATACAGGGCTTGAACTCTACCTCTGCCCACCAACTACAGTATGCCAGCGTGGCGAAACTCAACCGAGCTGCCCAGCGGGCCTTTGGGTCGTCCGTTCATCATTTGAATTATGATTTCCTGGAAGATCAGGGTCCCCGACGTAACGTTTTTTTTACATTTCATGGAATCCTCGATGTTCACTCAAGGGTGCTTCTCAGGCAAGAAATGCATATTGACAATAACCAAGCCTGACGGTCAGAAGAGGATATACACTACTGAACCCGTGTTCGCCCGTAAAGGAGAGGCGAAAGCGAAAGTAGCGACCATCGCTATTCAACATGATGCTTTGCTCTTTATTGCGGGCGGGGATCCCGGTACCAACTCACTGCACAATCTCCGCCTAGTCAACGCCCCGGACAAAGAACGAGGGAAGAAACACACTGATCCCGCAGCCGCCGCCGCAGTGGATGGCAGTAGTGGATTAGTGGTTCCTGCTGGTGAGACGAAGGGCCAATCGGAACAACTTCTTGTCGTTGACCGATCTGAGAAACTCAAAGAAGTCGACGAAATAGACAAATGCTGTAAGGAGTGGCGTGCCGACCACGTTCGACCTGACTTCGTTAGAACTACAGATCCAAAGACGGGACGTCAGTTGAAATGCACTCTATTACGCATCCGCTTGTCGTTCTAACGCACATATGGGACTTCTGCAGTTCATGGTTGCGCACTTCGCATCGCTCTTACCCCACATCTGAAGAAAGTGTTTTCTGTCCGGACGGCGCATCAGGACGATGAAGATGCGAAAGCTGCGGTTGCAAAAGAAGCCGTTGCCCAAGGTATCCTCGAATTCATCAAACACGGGGATGGGCAACAAGAACCTATGCCATCAGCGGCAGAATATGCTCCTCCCGAATACCTTATGGAGGGACCGGATGATCCATCCTTTCCGGCAACTCGCCAAGCCTCCGACAGGGTCGCAAAGGAAAACGAAATGACCAAGATCCAAACGATCAACACATTTTGGGACGCCCTTCCCAAACCGCTCCCGGCCCCTGGTGTGGGTGTCGGCTCTGGGGATTTGGTGGACCCGAAGTCATGGGTCAATCAGATGCTGCAGCAGAACAAAGGCTGCCAGCTGACATTGACTTTCTCATGGTCAATGCATCCACGATCTGGTTGTATGTGGCTTTCGTTTATCATTCCTAAGTATGCACGTTGATGGAGATCCATTTGGTACCAGTGCATGGCTGCGTTTTGCGTCTAGATCACCCTTCTTTGCCTTCTAGGTCCTACATGGTCGATGCAGTGTTTTCCAAAAGACAAGAAGCGAAGACTGCTGTTTGCCTCCAGGCTATATCCGAAGATGTCGGGGAATATATTCGCTCGACAGGGATCAAGTACAATGAGAGTTTGACGAAAGATATGAAAGTTCGTATCGTTCTACTAAATGTTCTGCCCTATCTTCCAAAGGGAGTGCATCAGTTGAAGCTTGGCATTGATCATTTCCTAGGAACAAGCAACAAAGCTATATACTGTCATTACACAGGATTTATCTCGTACAAAACCAAGTCAGAGAGCAGAATGGGAGTTCATCTGCGAGAATCAAGGTGCCTCATATTGTTTGTTAGCGGTGCCCGTAATAATGGGTTTGACCACTATGGCAGTCTTCGGTTGCAACCTCACGGTACCAATACCAATGGAGAATGGCGTCTCCAAACGAACTTATAGGACAAAAATGGAATACCGAAGTCGCGGAGACGCGAAGGCAGCCGTCGCCCTCATGGCCGTCAATCAAGGTGTGCTAGAGTTGATCCGTTTTCGCGGCAAGTCGCCGCCGGCGGACTACAATAGAGACACGTTTGATTGGAGGGTCCATATGACGAAGAAGGCTGCCGAGGCTGTGGAGGCCAAGAGAGCGGCTGATGCTGCTGCAAGGGTAATCGCCGAAGAAAAGAAGCGACAAGCTATTGCAGAACGACAAGCGGCTTTGGAGGAACTCAGAAGGCAAAATCTTGAACTTGAGGCGAAGCAGAAGATGCTGCAGAAGCGAAAGCGTGAACTTGAGGACGTGGCTCTTGAGTCCTTGGAGCATCAAAAACCACCTTTGTCTGATGCTGGGGTTGTTGATGGTCACGGCGGTGAGAACCCGTTCAAACGACCGAGGCAGAACTTTGATTCAAGCCGTATGAGCGTGGACCCCGAGTTTCGGGGGCGTATTCCCCCTCAATATCCTGCTTCCTGGAAGGGAAAGTTTGCTCAAGCGCAGTCTTCGCAACCTGTGCTTGGTCGGCATCAGCGCCTTGGATTTGACCCTCAAGCAATGCGTCGTGGTCTAGACGATCCATATGGGCCCACGCCGTATAGTCGTCCTTCAGATCGCGACGTATCGCAGGAAGGTTATGCATGGACACCTGACCAGCACATTCCCAGAGGACCTAGTAGCCAACGTCTGGCTCGTCCTCAGTTTCCCTACCGCGGCGGTGGAAGGTTTCAAAACTGGGGTGTAAAGGGTAGGGATGAATTGGGTCGTGATTTTAATCGGTCTGCTGTGCATCCCATGATTGCAGAGTCGCGTTCGAACCCGGCCACGGTGTCTCTTATGAAGAACCATCATACCTTTGTTAACCCTGGCCTGGAGAGACGGCAGCCCAATCACCCTCCGTATCAAAACCACTTCGCCCCTATGTCCGGCTTCGCGAAGCATCCGTATCATTCTCAACCAAAACTCCAGCGCACACTTCAGCCTTCTGGTGCCGAGCGTCCCCTTTCAGAGCAGGAGATTCTCGATGAACTCTATGCTGCATATCCTCCTCCCCCACATGAGCCTTCTCAGCATTCCAACGTCCCAGATCAGGGTCCCAGGACATACCTCGATCTCGACGCAGCACCCAGTGGCGATTCTTATCATGATGATTCTTTGTATGGAAGTCCGGGCTCTACTTCCAACCATAATAACAGATTCAAAAGCGGTGTCGTATCTGCCGCTGGGTCTTCGGGCTTAGATGCAAACCCTACAGCCTACGCGAGCGGTGGGTAGAATGTGACTTAACCCCTTGTCCTCCTCTGATACGACTTTCTCAGGGGCCGACCCGGACAAACAACTTGATTCTTCAGATCGCACTCGTGCACATCTGGGAGCATTTGAGTTTGATGATGACTCTATTCCGTTCTCCTCCTCTGCAGGGCCCCCTATGGAGGCGGTGCAGGAACCTAGTGTAACTTCTGTTACTGTCCAAGTAGATGTTTCTGAGTCCACCCAGCCCAGTGACAAATCTTATCTGAAGCAGCTCTTCGGTAGGCCATCACGCTGCTGCATTCATCTTCATTGACCATAATCTCTCAAATCTCGCGATTCAGAATTGTGTAAGGAAGCTGGTAAACCTCGACCCGTGTTCCACTCTAATGCGGTGAACACCGGAAGAAGTGTTGAGTACAGTATCTGGATCGTGATGGGGAAAGAGAGGCTCGAGTTACCCGTAACGTTCCCTGACCTCAAAACTGGCCAGGAAAAACTCAGCAAGCAGGTCGTAGCGCATCTTCACAGGACTCTGAAGAAAGATGTATGATTCGGTCGCATTTAATTTTTTTTTCCATCTTTGAGGCTCATCCCACTTCAATTTAATATTGACCGCTGACATCCTTCGTTTCACACCCATGTGGCACCATTGGGTTACCCTGCCCCTAGACACCACTCCAATACTCTCAGTATTTCACCATGCGTGTATTCACACCTTGATACCATCTTGCAATTACCAGAATGGGTTTGCTTCTCTTTGGTGAAATAATCTTCTGGATTTGGTCAGCCATGCCAAAGCGATGGGCAATTTCAAAATCCGGGCCAAACGATCGCACCCTATTCCAAGACTTCGGGAACAAGGCGTAGTTCCTCTGGACTAATTCAGATAGGTTCTCTGGATTTAACAATGACAGGTGAAGGGCGACAGCGAGGTGGGCTAAGACCGACCTTTCCAGTTAGTTTATTGGCTGTCATCCACGCTAAAGCACGAACGATGAGCATTGCGCGAGGTCGCACTCCAACTGACCTGCGCCTAGGCACCCATGTGATGCCAATTTGCCCAACGTCGTGTCATCAAAAACTGATATTTACGGTGACTTTTTGGTCCGATCTGTCGCTTCAAATGCGGTCAGGACAATCAATCGGGGTCCATCATGTCAAACTCCATAGCGTTCCGGCTTCCCAAAGCCCCCTGCGTAAAAACAAGGGAACCAAGCCTTTGAGGACAAGGCCCCCTAAAGAGCGCATCGTTCGGTGAGCTCAAGGAACTGATGGGAAACGTTTCCTTGGAGAGTATGTAGGCGACGGCATGACCCGCCACACTAAGGCGAGTATCGCGGCCGGTGCGAATCCTTAGTTGAAGACGGTTAGCCGCGGCCAGCTATCTTGAGCTTTGAGACCAAGCCCACCCATGACCGTCTATGTATGGCAGTCGCTTGAGCGGGGAGGTATAGCTTTGCAAGACGTGGAGGAATCTCCCTAGGAGTCGGGAATCAAAAGTACTTCAATCAGCATGTCCGATTCGTGCCCGAGTTTTATCGTGCGTACGTGCTCAAGATCGATGAGCATCACGATGACGCGAAAATGTGGTGTGAAAAACCTGGGCAGCCTTCGAAAAAAGAACGGCGTAACCATAAACCCATGAAAGAGGCGCTGTAATGACCCCCCCACGGGGAGCCACGGCATGTTATTAAAATAAGTTTGTAAGAGATATCACAAGACATGGCCACGCATCCATCATAACAATCCACTTCACAAGGTCTTAGTCTTCGACAAAACACTACCCGCCATCTCAGCTTCGTGTTCAGCAAGTTGACCTTCCCTCTCTGTCTCCTCCAACAGTCGCTTCTCCACCTCAGCCCTATTTTGACCAGCCTTGGCAGCAGCAGCGACACGAGCTTTATAAGCGCGGTACTTGTTGTCTGTGCCAAAGATGTAGTCGAGGTAACGGAAGGACGTGGAGTAGTTCTGTATACAAGAAGAATCAGTCACCCATAAACATACTGAGGCTTTGCAAAGTTATGTCATACATTGGTGAAAGCCATGTGATGGAAATCATGATGTTCAGCCCCAGACCACAGAGGGAATATGTTACGCAACGACCAAGGGAAATCTAAAGGATGATTAAAATCCCACTCGGATTGAATCAAGAAAGTCATTCCGACTCACCATATCCTGAGTGAGCGTCAACAGCTTGGTGCAAACGCAAGAAGACCCAGATGTAGACCGTAATGATATGCAAATCCCGTGTAAGGTAGCAGAAAAGCAGCGGTCCACCGACGGTGCCCATTCCAAGGATCAGAATCTCAAGGGGATGGGCATACTCGGCCGCGAGACCGAAAGGAGCGCTATATCTATGGTGTAATTTGTGGATATGTCGGTAGAGGGGGCCATAGTGAAGAGCTTGGTGCGCTAGACGTCAAAAGATGTACATTTCAGAATAATCCAAAACAAAACTTCCTGAATAAGTCGACTTACAGAAGTAGTGCCAAGCGTCTTCCAAAATGAAAAAGAGGAGGACTTGTGGTGCAATTGTCTTCCAGGGAGGTAGTGGCACCTGCCATGTTTCCATGCCTAATGACTCTGCTAGCGGGTGGAAGAACCAAATCTATATATGCGCATCAGAAAGATGTTAATCGTTGACAAGGAGGTGGAGACAAGTTACCTGAGGGAGTTCAATTGTAAAATGCGTCAACAATACCAACTTTGTGCACTCCCATTGTTCCTTTGGCGTTGGGATTTTGTTCTACGGACCAAGTGTAAATTAGACGACACCCAATCCCGCCATAAACACATTGCTTACTGGTTGGAGCTTCCACTTGCGGAAATACGGGATAGCATCAATGACCATCCACGGTAAACAACGACCAAAATAAACCAACTATTGACCCCGGCCACAAGAGTGAGCAATCCACCCCCGGGCCATAAATGCATGTAATTATATCCAACCTCGTGCATCAAAAAACTCATGATTCCCGTGGCAAGGACTGGGTTGCCAATCCACAAGTACCAAGCAGCCCATTTCGACTCCAACCAACTCAGCTTGCTGAAATCAGTGCCAGCCTGGGCGTATAAAACATCGGAAGTGATATGATTCGTAACGTTGAACATGATTGGATCCCAAGAGAGCGAGGAAGAGTGAAAAAAGGTGAAATCCACGAGTAGCGGTAAAACCAAACAAATACCAGAAAGCGCGTCGTTCGATGTCAAAATTCAAAATAGGCTCGTATTCCTCGGCACTTCCCGAGTAGACACTGAGAGAAGGGATGACACGGACAATTAGCGGTGTCGTTCCCGCTATAGCGTTTCTTATACCAACATCGTTGGTTCCCCATGCTGCTGCAGATTTCGAAAGCGTATCAGCGCCCAACGCTCAAACCGATGCACGGTTGAATCCTGCGAAACTGTAGGAAACGCCAGAGATGAGTGCCACCGTCCATTTATTCTGCTTCATGTTGCAGGCCTTAAATTTGGTCCAGCCTTGAGTGGGAACACTTCGATAAGGGCTAAGATGTGTTCAAAGTTTTGGAGGAACTAGTGAGGCGCGACCAAACTTCGGTTGACTTTTCGTCCAAAGAGGATCTTTGGGTTGCCGTACTACGCGTTGATCACGCGCATAGAGGAGGGTTCACCCCCTCCAATCTTACACCCTCAAACCACTTAACTGAAAAGCCGAGTGAATCCAATAACCCATCGAAGGGAGTTGCTTCCACACAGGGTCACCAGAACCCTGCTTCTTACTCTAGTAATAAGACGACTTTGACAACCACGGAACCCACCGCGGGTTCGTCTGCTTCAAAGGGGCTCTCACAAGCCCCTTACTCCAACGACAACCGGTAATACTTTAACTCAACAACGACCTTCGAAGGATTCGAAAGGGAAACCCTCTTTGCTACAAATGGGCAAGATTGGGTACTCTTACGAGTGCCTGAACCACCCGAACCGGGCAAAGACCATTTCCCTGGGCGTTAATGATGGAGCGCCTGAGCCCATTCCCGCGTCTAACAACTGGAATGAAGATGAAGAGCCATCTGGGTTCACCATCTATCGCTATCCCTGTCGACCAAGAAATCGATCGGGAATGAAAAGATCAGCGAAGCACCTGCATGTTTTATCAATTTCGGTTTTCGGAATAAATAAAAACAATGCAGATAGATAATTCGTGGTGGGCATTCTTGATCACCTTCGCCAATCGTTCCATATCGACCATACCGGCTGCCGGTTACTCTACAGGCCACCGCCTTCCAGAATGTACCCAATCGCGGCGTGCGCGTTGCCACCCGTAGCTAATAATGCCCGAATATTCTGTTGCGCGTTGGTAAAACCCATACCAGTTAATTGCTGAAAACGAGTCGTTAGTACAGGAACAAAAAAACAACTTTTTGGGCGCACCTGGAGCTGCACTTGGATCAGAAAAAAATTAAGAGGTCGAACGAAGCTAAGGTAGACACACCTGGAATCGTTCCTCCACTGGACAAGTATCACCCGGCGCACTTGGCGTACTCCCTGCATTAGAGGATCCGCCAACCACCGCACCACCTCCTCCGAGCGACTGCCCCATCTTCCGACCACTGGAGCCTCTAGGTGGCTCCTCTTTTGGATCAGATGATTCCTTCTGGTGATGCTGTTAGCACGCACCATACGTGAAAGCCGTAACAATCTTCACTTACCAACAATTTCGTCTCAAGTAACCTTTTTTGTTCCCTGTTTACCAACCTGCAGATAAAGGTGTGAACTTCGGGGTGCTAGTAAAGGACGGAGAGTGTACCTCGTCTGACAGACTGATGTTATTCCCCCCAGAAAGCGCAGACGTAGTGGCATCATACAGATGGACACTCAGATCCTGGAACCCGTCAACCGGCCCAGAGCCGGGCTCAGATGCTTTGGGCACGCGAGACACATCCATCGATAGCAAATCAGACGGCTGGGATGTCAAATCAAGAGCGAGATCATTGAGATCGATGCCTCCCTGTTTCTCTGACGTCGAGGATATCAAGGCGATCATAATGGAGAAGGCCACGTCTTCGAGTTCGATCTTCCTGAGGGCTAGATTGCGTTCCAATGCAACGACTTTCAACTCCTCTCTGCGCCTCGTGCGCCTCAGAAGGTCATAAGCATTGCCCCAAGAGAACAGGAAGGTGGAAAGGAAGGGCCACGCTGCCCGTCACGCAGTGGAAACCCGAAATAAGTGCGAGGGTGGCGAACTTTTCAAGGATCTCCACATGTATCTGGGCCTAGCTTCTGAGACGATTTGCTGATTGGATAGTTTACGAACTTTGGATAGGACAAGACCAGATGTTTTCACGGAAGAGATGGTTGAGACAAGATGATAAGCTGCTACCCTCACTGTGAAGGTAAAATTGGGGTTGGTTCGTCGTTGCTACGCATTTATGTAAATTGAATGGAAAAACAACGTGTAGAAGTGACCCACTTTGTGTGCAAGCATCGACATCTCCTGTGTCAAAAGAAGCCCCGAGGATCAAACCATTCAACCTACATAAGCGCGCGAACTATATATAGTATCCTATCCGATACGGGTCGTTGCGGCTACAGCTATATACTGCAGACCCGTCCATCTTACGATTGGGGTGGCGACTCTCTCCCGCTAGTAGACCTGAATGCGACCCCCAGCACGTTCCCTGACAATGAAAATGTGAGATTTGATTCTAAAAACGGCCAGACGGTGTGGATATATACTTATCTACAATCTACAATGAAGTCAGGTTGAATGTATTGATTCCAAGTAATTATATAAGCTTTTCCCGCGCTGAAGGCCTCAAGGTGGCATCTTGCCATTGCATTGGATGACCTGTAGTAAGGCAATAATAACGAATGGAGAGGACGTTGGCATGAACCCATTGCAAAAAACCCCATGCGAAACGGTTGAAAACTGAGAGAGATATGGGGTGTGGCCCATCCCTGCGCGAGGTGTGTGCGTGGGAAACAGTCTCCACAGCCTCATACAGGCTGTTTGACGATGCACGCTAATAATACTAAATGGAGAGACTGTTTATCCAAGCTCATTAAAAAAAACCCGACGAAAAACAAATGGGATTTGACAGAGATATGCATGTACATGTCTTTTGTGTGTGAAAAAATGTGAAAAAACGTCCCACCGCCTCATAGACCCTCATTTGAGATGTACGACAATAATATGAAATAACGAGGACGTTGATACAAGCATGTACAAAAAGAAACGACGAAAAACGAATGATAATTGACAGAGATACGAATGTACATGGTTTTTTTGTGAAAAAATGTAAAAACACGTCCTACCGCCTCATACGCGCTCATTCGCAGCTTGCACCAATAATATAGAATGGCCAGGGAGTTAATACAAGCCCATTAAAAGAAACCCGACGAAAAACGAATGGAAATTGACAGAGAAAATTATGTACATGGTTTATTTGTGGAAAAAACGTTCCACCTCCTCACTCATGCTGATTCACGACTTGCACTAATAATACCAAATGCATAAAATGTTAGTACGGGCCCATTGCAGCAAACCCGACGAGAAACGGTCAAGAACTGACAGAGATACCAATCCACTGTCAGCTCCGCGGGTGATCTGTGCGTGGGAAACGTTCTCCAGCACCTCACAGGTGTTTTAAAAATATGTAAAAATATCAAGTACTTGGGTTAATAATATTTAAAGTAGCATGCAAATTTTCAAAACATTTGGTGCAGTATCAAGCGAGATATGATAAATTAGTCCATTAAATTTCACTTGGCACCCTCAAGATCGCAAGATATCAGGTTAAGGTAATAATACACATTGTATAGGGCATTGACACGCGCCCGTTAAAAAAACCCGAAGAGAAACGAATAAGAACTGACAGAGATACAAATCCAGTGTCAGCTCCGCGCATGATCTGTGCGTGGGAAACGGTCCCCAGCACCTTACAGATGTTTTAAAAATCTGTAAAAATACCAAGTACTTGCGCTAATACTATATGAAATAGCTCGCAAAATTCCAGGACATTTGGTGCAATATCAAGTGAGATATGATAAATTATTCCATTAAATTCCACTTGGCACCCTCAGGATCGCAAAGTATCAGGTTGGGGTAATAATACACATTGTAGGAGAATTTAATACGCGCCCGTTGAAAAAAACCCGAGGAGAAACGAATAAGAACTGACAGAGATACGAATGTAGTGTCTGCTCCGCGCATGGTCTGTGCGTGGGAAACGTCTTCCAGTGCCTCACGGCATGTTAAAAAAAATATGGAAAAATGTCAAAAACTTGCGTTGATAATATATAAATTAGTACGCAAATTTTTAAAACATTTGGTAAAGTATCCAGCGAGATATAATAGATTACTATACAGTTTGTGCATGGGAATGCGATAAATCGCCGTAATCTCCTCAGGATCGCCGAACGACGAGTCGGACCAATAATACAACATGTAGAGGACATTGAGACGCACCCATGGAACAAAACCCGACGAGAAACGGATGAGAACTGACAGAGATATGAGAGATTTATGTGAAAATCACGTGTATATGTTCAGTTTAAGGAAATTCACGTGAGTAATGAGGTTAACCTCCCACAACTTTTTCCGCGCACAGACATATGCGAAAAAGTACTAATACCCCCACTCAAAACCGGTTCAAACCCCCCATGGGAGCAACTCTTTTTTGCTCCCATGTGACTTTGGCATGTAAAAATAGGTAGATAAATAGATAAAATAGGTAGATAGGTAAATAAAAGTAGATAAATAGGTCATAATAATCGTAAATAGTAATAAAATAATAATAAAATAAAAATAGTAGTAGTTGTTGTTTGTTGTTGTTGTTGTATTAGTTATTTTTTTTTTTGGTTGTTTTCGCTAATTAGTTATTAATAAATAGTAGTAGTAGTAGCAGTTTTGCTGTTGTATTAGTTATTGTTTTTTGTTGTTTTCGCTAATTAGCATATACAATTAGATAATAATAGTAATAGTGGTGTTGTATTAGTTATGTTTGGTTATGTTTTCGAAATTGGCATGTATTATAAATGGTGGTACTGTTTTTTTCTTTGTATTTCGCCATTAGCATGTAAAATAAATAGATAAATACTAATTGAATAATTAAAATCTGGAGCAGAATCAAATGAGGGGTTCTATATAAGGTAAAATTTGAGATAATTCATGGCAACTTGGAACAACATCAAACAGAAACATCCAAAAATAATAAAACCAAGGTGTTCTGTATAAAATAAAATCTGAAAAAATTGCGGCAGTGTGGACAACAAAGGAAAATAAATTTTTTATAAAATAAAATCCAGAAAATTCACAGCAACATGGAATAAAAAGACAGAAAAATAAAAGCAAGGTGCTCTCCATAAAATAAAATCCAAAAGAATTCATGGCAATATGGGGAACACTGTTTTATAAACTTACAAAGGAATAACAGACAAAACTTGATCAGTTGGGGTGGTGGGTTTGCAGAAATGGGCAGGAAATGAAGGAAAACAGGGCCTCACTCCCAGTGCATTGCCAAGAGGGAAAGGCATTTCTCATTCCTGTGTATGATTGGCAGCGCAGGGTTTGGGGCGCAGCCCCAAGGCTCTCCGCAGGAGTGGGGTTCGGGGCAAGGCCCTGATGGCCCTCCGCAGGAGCAGGGGTTCAAGGGCTGGCCCCTTGGTGTAAAAAATAATCAAATATATCCAGGGGGGTTTGGGGCGCAGCCCCAGGCTCTCCGCAGGAGTGGGGCTTGGGGCAACGCCCCAATAGCTCTCCGCAGGAGCAGGGGTTCAAGGGGCTGGCCCCTTGGTGCATAAATAATCACCATATATCTCATTATTTCTTTAGCACATGGGGAACAATAATAACAAGGATGTCATTGCATGGGGCGGAGCCCCAATGGGGTCTGGGGCAACGCCCCAGGGGGGTTCGGGGCGCAGCCCCGATGCCCTCCGCAGGAGCTAGAGACCGAAGAACGCGTGGGTGTGCGAGGAACGAGCACCCCACGGGTTTAAGGTCTCTAGTATATACTTAAGTGAGGTTGAATGTATTGTTTCACAGTTAATTATATAAGCTTTTCCCGCGCTCAAGCCTGTTGGTGGCATCTTGCCATTGAGCTGGATAACCTGTGGCGAGGCAATAATAAAGAATGGAGAGGACGTTGGCATGAACCCATTGCAAAAAACCCCATGCAAAACGGTTGAAAACTGAGAGAGATATGGGGTGTGGCCCATGCCAGCGCGTGTTTTGAGTGTGGGAAAAGTGTCCACGGCCTCATACAAGCTGTTTGATGACTAAGGTTAATAATACGGTATAGAGAGGCCGTTTGGACGAGCTCATTGAGAAAAACTTGACGAAAAACAAACAAGATTTGACAGAGATACGAATGTACATGTGTTTTTGTGTGAAAAAATGTGAAAAAACATCCCACCGCCTCATACACCCTCATTCGCGATGTGCGCCAATAATATAAAGAGATGAGGGCGTTAGTACAAGCATGTAAAAAAAAGAACGACGAAAAACGAATGATAATTGACTGAGATACGAATGTACATGGTTTTTTTGTGAAAAAATGTAAAAACATGTCCTACCGCCTCATACGCGCTCATTCGCGGCTTGAACCAATAATAGAAAATGACCAGGGAGGTAGTATGAGCCCATCGAAAGAAACCCAACGAAAAACGAATGGGAATTGACAGAGATACTAATGTACATGGTTTATTTGTGGAAAAATCGTGCTACTTCCTCATACACGCCGATTCACGACTTGCACTAACAATACCAAATGTAAAGAAAGTTAATCCGGGCCCATTAAAAAAAACCCGACGGAAAACGGTCAAGAACTGAGGGAGATACCAATCCAGTGTCAGCTCCGCGGCTGATCTGTGCGTGGGAAACGGTCCCCAGCACCCTACAGATGTTCTAAAAATATGAAAAAAAACCAGGTACCTGCGTTAATACTATATAAAATGGTTCGCAAAATTTCAGGACATTCGGGCCAGTATCAAGCGAGATATAATAAATTATGTGATTAATTTCCACTTGGCACCCTCAAAATCGCATAATATCGAGTTGAGGTAATAATACAAATTGTAGAGGACATTAACACGCGCCCGTTGAAAAAGACCCGAAGGGAAACGAATAAGAACTGACAGAGATACAAATGTAGTGTCTGCTCTGCGCGTGGTCTGTGCGTGGGAAACGTCTTCCAGTGCCTCACGGCATGTTAAAAAAATATAAAAAAATGTCAAAAACTTGCGTTGATAATATATAAATTAGTACGCAAATTCATAAAACATTTGGTAAGGTATTAAGCGAGATATAAGAATAATACCATACAGTTTTGTGTGGGAAATGAGAAAATCGCCATAGTCTCCTCGGGATCGCCGAACGACGAGTCGGACTAATAATACAACATGTAGAGGACATCAAGACGCGCCCATTGAAAAAAACCCGACGAGAAACGGATGAGAACTGAGAGAGATATGATAGGTTTATGTGAAAAATCACGTGTATATGTTTAGTTTGAGGAAATTCACGTGAGTAATTGAGTGTAACCTCCCACAACTTTGTTCGCGCACAGACATAAGCGAAAAAGTACTAATACCCCCACTCAAAACCGGTTTACACCCCCTCATGGGAGCAATTCTTTTTTGTTCCCATGTGACTTTGGCATGTAAAATAGATAAAATAGATAGATAAATAGATAAAATAGGTAGATAAATAGGTCATAATAGTCGTAAATAATAATAATAATAATAATAGTAGTAAATAGTGAATAAATAATTATAGTAATAGTAGTAGTAGTAGTAGTATTTTTGTTGTATAAGTTATTGTTTTTTTGTCGAAAATTGGCATGTACAATCAATGGTGGTATTGTTTTTTTCTTTGTATTTTCGCTATTAGCATGTAAAATAGATAAATAAATAGGAAGTAAGTAAGTTAAAATCCGGAGTTTCCAACAACAGAACCAAATGAACTAAGGTTCCAGATAAGGTAAAAATTCGAAAAATTCACGGCAACATGGGACAACATGAAATAGAAACATCCAAAAATAAAACCAAGGTATTCTATATAAAATAAAATCTGAAAAAATTGCGGCAATGTGGGAAAACCAAGAAAAATAATACCAAGGTATTCTATACAAATTAAAATCCAGATAATTCACGGCAACAGGGGACAGGAAAGAATAAAAAGATAGAAAAATAAAAGGTGCTCTCTATAAAATAAAATCAAAAAAAATCATGGCAACATGGGGAACACTGCTTTATAAATAACAGCAAAAAACCTGATAGAGAATGAACAAATTTCATGGTAAATTTGTGGAAATAGCCAGAAAAACAGCAAATAAAAATACACAAATGTGCTCAAGGGTGTAAGGTGGGTATGTGGTCCATGTAATTTGTGTGTAGCAGGCCCCACTTCCAGTGCATTGTCAACAGGGGAAAAGGCATTTCTCATTTGTGTACATGATTAATGGGGGGGGGGGGGGGGGGGGGGTTTGGGGTGCAGCCCCAAGGCTCTCCGCAGGAGTGGGGTTCGGGGCAACGCCCTGATGGCCCTCCGCAGGAGCAGGGGTTCAAGGGGCTGGCCCCTTGGTGTAAAAAATAATCAAATATATCCAGGGGGGTTTGGGGCGCAGCCCCAGGCTCTCCGCAGGAGTGGGGCTTGGGGCAACGCCCCAATAGCTCTCCGCAGGAGCTGGGGTTCAAGGGGCTGGCCCCTTGGTTCATAAATAATCACCATATATCTCATTATTTCTTTAGCACATGGGGAACAATAATACCAAGGATGTCGTTGCATGGGGCGGAGCCCCAATGGGGTCTGGGGCAACGCCCCAGGGGGGTTCGGGGCGCAGCCCCGATGCCCTCCGCAGGAGCTAGAGACCGAAGAACGCGTGGGTGTGCGAGGAACGAGCACCCCACGGGTTTAAGGTCTCTAGTTATTATGTCATAGAGGATTATCTAACAATTGTATGAAATATTACGTAAGAATAGTGGGCGACATGCTGCATCCACCAGTTGTCTTTGAGAGCGAAAGCTACGGCAGATTACACACGCGCACGAAAAAAATAAATAAGTTCTGTATGGGGATAACTCGTTTTTCAAAGTTCAGTGTTGCTTATCGATCGTTTTTTTTTTCCCATGCAAAGCTTCCCCCACTTTGCCGAGCTCACTATTTGGTTAACCAGAGTTACATTGCGCATTTATTTCGTTTGATATATTGTTACAACCGCGCAAATGATGACTTGTGACCGGGAACATTGTTACAGAATTTATCCGACAAGCAACTTTGAAAAAACATCTGTGCAGGCATAATTTGTGGAAAAGCCATTCGTCATGAGCTCTTTGGACACCCCTTCGCTATAATAAGCAGAAAACAGGTCATCGGCCACCGCAGAAAGGCATTCACTGGAGCAGACCTTCACTCCTTCAATTCGGGAGTATCAGCATAGAGCTGAGATATGAGCCCTTCGGGATACCTCGCCTCCGGGCCCAAATGCGCTTCAACATTCTTGATACTATCCCTCAACTCCTTCAACTCCGCCTCGCTAAGCTTGATATGAATAGAATCCCAATTCTCCTCGACATAGTTCAATTGTTTACTTCCGGGGATCGGAATGATGTCATTGCCCTGTGCAAGTAACCAAGCGATACTGATTTGGGCCGGAGTCGTTCCAGGGCGAGATTCTGTGATACGTTTGAAGACTTCAACAAGGGCTAGGACGTGTCGAAAGTTTTCTCGGCTGTAACGAGGGATGTGTCGACGGAAATCCTCTGGAGGGAAGTCATCCGGAGATTTGTAACGCCCGGTGATGAGGCCTCGGCCGGTAGGAGAATATGCGACAATCCTATTTGGAAAAAAAAAAACACAAAGGTGTTAGAGCGTTTGGCCTTGAAGTGGAAGTAACGCAGCCCCTACGCAATTCCAAGTTCCCTAGCAGTATCGATGATGCCTCCAGGTTGTTCGGGTTCGAGAGCGAAAGGTGAGTACCTGGTTCGGGATTATGAGTGAGAGATATAAGTAAGTCCAATAACGAATACCAACTCGACTTGGATTGCAGCAATAGGGTGAACCTTGTATGCGCGCCTGATAGTCTTCGGAGATGCCTCAGACAGACCAAGCCACTTCACCTTGCCCTCACTTGAATGAAGCAAATGAGCAAACACGTGGTGATGAGTACAGAAAGAAATGAGACGTACGCGACGAGTTCCGCCATCGCGCCCACGGTTAACTCGATAGGCGTCTTGGGATCGGGTCGGTGCTGGTAAAGAAGATCAATGTGATCCGTTTGGAGACTGGAAATCCGGCGGTAAGAAGGATCAGTGTTCATGAGGGAAAAGACTAGTACGAGATAGACGGACCGCTTCAAGGAAGCTGCAGCTGCTTGTTTGACATACTCAGGGTCCCCACGAAGAGTCAATTGTGAATCTTTATCCTTGAAGAATGAAAACTTGGTAGCAAGAAAGATATCATTCCGTTTTCCCGTGCCTTCAGATAAGTGAGAAAAGTGGAACTGATTGTCAATGAGGAGCGGGTTAAAAGGAACTCACGTTTAAACCACTTTCCGATCAGGTCTTCTGCGTCTCCCTGCCATGGTCCAAATGCATCCATACATGAGCAAACCCAATACGGAGCGAGAAGAAAGAGCATACATAGATGTCGGCAGTGTCCCAATTCCTGCAACCAATTTCATAAAGGCGATCGAGAACCTAATGAGAAAAAAAAAGGATTCTCATAATGTTTCTCTAACATTACTCTGTATTTATGCCTCACCTTGAAACGCTCCTCATCGTCAGCGGCCTCACCATAGGCCATGCCACCTATACCCATGGTGCCATATCCAATGGCTGGGGTGCAAAAGCAAGTTTGACGTCAAATCCGAGACGGCATATCATATATGCTCGGTTACTTGCCTGAAATCTCGACGTCCTTGATCTTTCGTGTGAGGATGGACATTGAAAGTGCTACTCGATCGTGGTCTTGTTGTAAAACTCAGAGCTTCTAGAAGGATGTGAGGACGGGTGAAGACCTTTTGAGTACGGACGTACATGAAGTAGACCGTCAAAGAGAGGGCAGAGGCTGAGGGGACTCATGATCAGAGGATATCGTTCTTATAGGCAATGTGACGTCAGAACGTTTCATGCCGACGGGGTTAGGACTTGCGTCAGTGCAGGATAATGGAAAAATAACATATTAATAACTTGGTGGAGGATAAGACATAGAGCCGGTTCGAGTGGAGGAACTGACGCAACAAACGGCTTCTACTCCAATTAATAGCTTCAGGAACTGGACGCGCATGCCATCGCCGCTGGAATTTTAAATTCTTGGGCCTGGCCCCGTTCGTGCACGGACCGGCAGATACCGAACGGCGGCCTGAGACTTAACCTTCGAACTACTAATCTGATTTAGTAATCTCCCTTACCTTTGGCGTCAATCTTGTGAGATCGATCGTAGTGATCCAAAATATGTTGTGCTCTTTGGTTATGTCTATATCACTCTGATCCCTCGGATGCGTGCTCTGATGTATATTGTGTACCTGTTATGTTTTTGATGTGTCCCCGCCCATGATCAATGTGTGAAAAATAACCTATTCTTTCTAGGAAACTACTATGTATATACTTCCACTTGATTTTACCTGCTTCCTATCTAAACACTCAGAGTCTAGACCTTCGGATATCTATGGAAAGCTATTGCCTTTACGCCCTGTCCTTAGGATCAAATCCGCCACGGGGTATTATCCAACCAGAAAATATGTCTACTACTGGTGATTCAAGGGATTCCAATGGAGGCATGAGAAGACTCGGAGAGGATGGTATTCCGACGAGTTGCAGCGGAGTTCCCAACATTCCACCTGAATGAGCGGCAGGAATGGATCGAATCCCCTGAAAGGCCGTGTTTGGCCCGGCTGGGGGCGGACATCTGTTGGGCACTGCCCGGCCGCGGGGAGACGTGGTGTTCCGCCAACTCGATGATTGCTGCACAAGTTGCTTGAGGCAGGGGAATCGAAGAACGAGATGTACGGGAGAGTTTCCCCAACCCGATCGGCTGAACGAAGTTGTATTGGGCTCTCGATTTCGTGGTGCCCAGTGAAGTCAGTGTAAGACCTGGTAGGTAAGATGCGACACCGAATACATTGGGGTCTCTCCATGTCGGCATCTTGTTGGGCCACACCCACACTGCTGTTGAGAGAGCGAGTTGCACGCGGCCACGTAAGTGACTTCGGGCGCAACTTCGTCGTCGACCAATTTGCGAATTCCCATCCAAGGCTCGGTTGCACTGTTGGCTGGATAATTTGGGGCAAATCCCGACTCGACATGAATCATCGGGACGTACAGGTACATTCGAAAGCCTACAATGACAATGCCGTATAGCACACTTGGACAATGTCTTTTTTGATATGCATCAATCATGTACCGATAGAGTTGATCCACCGCTTTCTTTGTGTCCTCCTTCCTATCTTTAGCTCACTCTTCACCTCTATCACCAAGCAGGTGAGGGAATCCGAGTCTTTGATCGTAATGTCAGGTCGCAGCAGTTCGCGTTGATCCCGCTTCCCGTATACTGCTGCATAGGCCTGTACAAACTATTTCCCGGGGACACAGCATTCGCAATGGCATGGACAGGGCCATAAAGTATTGTCTTGTTGGCAGGCCTCCCGATGCCGAAAGACCCAGAATGCTGTTTCCATTGTCTCTCCAGGACACCTGCATGCAAGGCGACCTTGGTCCGCAGCGGATAATCGAATCTGAAATATTTGTGTTGGCTGATGAGCGCTGTGCTTGGGATGACATAGAAGACAGGGAAGATGGCAGCAAGAAATGTTGCAGGGGTTAGGTTTCGAACATGAAGTGCCCGTATTAAAAGCCCGGGCTCATCAAATCAGAAGCATATCATACGGGAGAGATGTTTTCTTTCATAGCCTTCATAAGTTGACCGTGTAGTATTGCTGGCATTATGGACGGTTCTCTTCTTTCACGTATAACATGTTGATAATGGCCAGGCTGGTATAAGCACACCACGGAAATGGAGTATTTGAGGTTGAAGAATACACGGAAACCTTCAGGTTGAAGGAATGACGATCAATGCAAAGGTCCTCGTCCTCTCGATCTAAACAAGGTCCGTTGCGTCAAACTGGCAGCAAACCATGGCCTTCGAAGACGCCACAGGTGATCGCAATATAGTTACGTCGGCACTTGCTCCCCGTGCGGCAATTGACGAGAGACCAACAACACAGTTGGCCTTTCCGCATCATATTACGCAGTCACAGAAGCTAGAGTCCTACTTAGGTTGATTCATTTCTAGGGTCGGCGTTAGGGGTTTGACTCGTCATGATCAAGGAGCTGCGACGAGGGTTGGAACTCACCCGAAGGGTCCAGTGCGTGCATCCAGATCCTGGAACACACTCCCCTTGGATATTGTCCACGAAATTGTTCACTACCTCATCCCACGTCACTTGTATCCTGGAGATGATGGCTACACATCTTTCTGCCAATTTGTGACGAGTTACATCCAGAAACGTGCCGCTTTGGCAGCTCTTGCTCTCGTCTCCTGTAATTAGGTCGACCCTGTGATGCGTAGCCTCTATCGTAAAATCGCAATATTCATCTGGGCCGGAGCATCCGTATATTCTCTCCGCGAATCACTCAAGTCCCATGGGAACCTCGTTCGAACCATCATTCTCGACTCCCAAACCCGTCATTTGAAGGAACCATCTCTCATTGACAAGTTCCCCGATCAGCTGACTCGGTTCAATCAGAGGGCTATCCTGATAAGCGAAATTATTGCATCATGTTCGTACTTGATGGGCTTGGAGAGTTCGATGATGCCTTTGCCGAACTCGCCCAGTTCAATGACAATTCTGAAACTGTCGTCGCTCCCTCCATAAAACATTTTACGTGGACGAGTGGGTGTTCACACGGGCTGCGCTGTGCTCTCCAGCACCTTTCTCGGATATTAGAAACCTTGATTATTTATGAATGGGATCCAATCACTCCTGTGTTCGCATTCCGCCGGCTTTTCACTCCCATCTTGCGGCTCCCTTCTCTTCCACGACTTTCCGAAATCCGTCTTAAAAAAACGTCAGGCCCTGAATTGCTCCATATGCTCGAGCTTCTTAAAAGTACAGAATGTCTCGAGAATGTTACTTCCCGTTTACCTGTGCTAGAAGTGCAGCGGCCATACTGGTTAACGCCCAAGGATTTCCTATGGATGATACAAACGACAAAAGCATTTTCCAATCTCAGGATGCTGATTCCCACCTGTCGTCCGGTCGGCTCAGACCAGTTCCATATCACCAAAACATGGGAGTGGTATGACTATTCTGAACTCCCTTGTGCACTTTTCCAAAGCTCCCCACATTTAGAAGAGCTCTCGCTCCTCAGTCCAATTCCACTCTCTTCATTCTCCAACCACCTGAAACACTTCGCATATTGCGCACCCTGATTTGGTGCAGTTATTTTGGGCCGCATGAATTCATGCGCTTCCTGAACTCCCCATTGAGTCGAAATTTGAAGCTTATCGAGCTTCCGCATATCTCGAGGTCGGCGATGACCGAGTGGAAAGTTGAGATGGAAACTGTGTTGCAAGTTGGAAGTCATCTTGGGAAAGATACCATCATCCCCACCGAAATTTATCCCGAGCCCGAATTTAGACAACCTGGTGCAATAATAGCCAGAATCGTGCGCTACAGTCGCTCTGTATGTATTCCCGCAGTGGACAAAGCAATTCAGAAACCTCGCGGAGAGCTGAATGTCGTCTTGGAACAGATATCGTTATACTAATATACCCTCTCTAACTTGTCCCGCGCCATGGCCAGACAACCCTGGGGCGACAATAAAATGAGGGGAAGTGCCCGGGTTAGCATTTTGGTCCCGTGTACCATTGGGCGCCCCATACGAATGCCTCGCACTGGGAATGATGATCGGACTCGAAAACACCCTCTGGACCTTACCCTACCGCTTATTACGCTATCAGCAGTCATCTTGCTTTGCCGTTCGCTGAGACCAGCCCAGCCTTGTCCCTGTTTCTCCTCGTTCTCGCCTTCCCTCATGATCGCCCCTGTGTCTCTCGTTTCATTCGATTCGTTGGGCTCGAGGGCTTGGACAAGTGCATTTCCTCAAAGTACAGCCCCCACCACGCCGGAACACAGACCCATTCATACCCCATGGCTCTCTGTGCTCCTGTTCCTCTCTGCACCTTAATCCATTCGAGGTGCGCACGAACAAGAAGCGGCCATTCTCGATGTCGGGGGTCACTGGGATACGGGCCCCTCCCATCCTCGGCACCCCCAACGCGATTCTCGTCTCACCTGACTCGCACTGTTTGCGCCATCTGATCCAGGTGGGTATGATTGCCACCACCGGTATGATGTTGCCAATTTAATTTCAACTGCGGGCCTTTTCAAATAAATCTTGAGGCCATGTCCGCGATCCTAGCCCGCAGTGTCACCCAATGAAAAGTTCAGGTACTGGCGGTGCTGAGAACCACTGTGGCCACTGAATGATGCATGTTGTCTAATGTGACACTGAGCTAGATGTAGAACGATCTTCAGTGCCAAGACATGCGGCGTTGAATAATGACTAGGTTGCTAAGGTTGTAGCCTAGCTGACGGAATCTCGGCCCAGTTTTCAACATATGTATTCGCCGGAGATACTACGAATGGAACTTGACTGATCAGTAAACTTCCAGAGCCAGGCAGCAGGTTATCATCGATACATTCATTGGCTTCTCTTAGTTGAGGGATCTATCGGAACCACCAATGCAGCGGGAAGTCCCCCTTCTACTGCTTATCTTTTGCCCGCTGTCGTTGCACGTCCCGTCCTTATATCTTGGGGCTCCTTCTCTCATCTGCTGATGCACATGACGATCCTAATCCCAATTGCATAGTGGTCGAGGTTCCATCAGCTGGAGTGCCGCCACACGCAAATGAGACTCAAATTGTTGCCAAGAAGGAAGTCATTCTGTGCGCAGGAGCGATCAACATGCTGCAGATACTGGGACCAGACCCGACGACGTGCTACTGAAGGTGGAAATCTCCGGCCTAGTCCCCGACGCAGAAGGCCTCGGCATACACGTGGAATGAACCTGAGCGACGCCTGTACACGAAAAATCTGGCTAACTGTCAATATTCTATTTTTTTTGTACCAACCGTCATTCAGCATCTCACGGTTTCCGCCATTTTCCGCTCTAGGTCTCAGCTGATTATCTCAATCATTCAAAGCTTGTATCTTCTCCAACACGCCCTTTCGGCACAGGTCCATTTTGCCCTAATGTTTGTTCCCGCCACTTTTTCTTTGAAGTTGCTAACGTAGTGGCTCAGCACACGGACTGTGTCACTTTTCTCTGCCTTGATTCGCCGAATTTTTTTTTTCTAAATTGACTTCATCCAGGAAGCCGTGGAGGTCCAACTCATCAAGTCTCTCTGATGCCCTGGTACCAGATACAACGTCAGGGCCAGACCCGCCCGATATTAGACTTGTCAGCTTTCCTGTGACATATTTCCATGCTGGTTCTATCCCCGTTGAGCCAGGCGGAAAGTCATAGTGAGCGATCACAGTACTGACCTATCCTAATGAACATATCATGACAATTGGTTTCGAAAGCTACTTATTCATCTCAGGCCTGAGAGCCAAGGTGCGATCCAGGAATGTATCCGATAAGGTGATTTGCGGACCGAAGTATGTTCACCAACCTTGTATGGTATCTTATCTAACCATTACAATCCAGTTATCTGGAGTTGAAAGTTGATTTGCAGGCCCTCGTGCCAGGCCTCCGCATCGCATCGTGTTGAAGGTAGCACGCACCAAGCCACTTTCGGACCACCTTGTTTTTGTCGACCCTAAGGAGAAACTGAACAATGATACGACGAACATGTACTGGCTTGCTGATCAAAATCCTTAGACTTTGATAAAGAGATTGAAGACTGCATGCCGAGACAGTGTATCATCCAGAACGCGGAGTTATGTGGGAGCTGATGGGGAGTGGAAATAGACTACTACGGCTCGGATGGCTGAGTCACCGAAAGCTTCTTTGCATGTCCAGAACTTGCACATATGTGAGGCTTCAGTCTTCCCGAACCAGATTGTGGCCCACTCTACAGCAACAACCATTGCAATGGCGAAGCGACTAGCGGATATAATCTTGAAGAGAATCGCCGGACTCGCATATGGGGAGGCATAGGAATCTAAAGATCCGGTGCCCAGTTATCCTGTGGAACACAGTGCACGTGTCTATCATTCACTTTCTGTATGTAACGGCCCGCTTGGGTCTTCTAAACAACAATACAAGAGAGAACAGAACGCCCGTGGACATAGTAAGACATCAGTGCCTTTGGTCCCATTCTATAAAGAGATGATCATGCTACGAGCTCATGCACTTGTTGGATCTACAAGCAATCGTGTTCAACAATAGTGTGATGGCAAGAACCCCCTTGCTACGTACGATGCGACCTATGGGCGAGTTGGTTGGGCATCACTTCCCCTGTTCTGATCAATCCCACTTGTAACGGTTGAGGGGGAGGGCGTATCGGGGCTATTATTGTCGACATTTCGCTCGGACGCGTGAAAGTGCCGCGAGCGTTGCAAAACGATGTTGGGAGCCGGAAAGTTACGTGGTTGACTGCTCATTGAAGGTGCATGTGAAGCCGGGATAGAGTACCGGTCCGTTATGGTGCGCCGGCCGATTGGTTCAGGTGTTCTAGGCGCATTAGCAGCATAGCTCGGGTTCCAGCCAGTGCCACCTCGAGGAACTTGAACCTCTTCAGGTTCACCTCGACTTGCAGTACCAGAGGACTGATCCTGGTCTCTCACAAGGATACCAATTGCATTAACATTATTAGTTATCTGCAGCTGCCGCCTTTGTGTTGAGAAGCGGTGGAGTGGTGATTCAGGGGATTCCAATGGAGGCATGAGAAGACTCGGAGAGGATGGAGTTCCAACAGGTTGCAGCAGTGAGTCCGAGGGAGCTCTTGGAGTGATTGGCATTCCACCTGAATGAGCAGCGGGCATGGATCGAATCCCCTGAAAAGGCCGTGTTTGGCCTGGCTGGGGGATGGACATCTGTTGGGCACTGCCGGGGAGACGCGGTGTCTTGCTGACTCCGTGATCGCTGCTCAAGCTGCTTGAGGCAGGGGAATCGAAGAATGGGATGTATGAGAGAGTCCCCCCAACCCGATCAGCTGAGCGAAGTTGTATTGGGCTGTCGATTTCACGGTGCCCAGTAGAATCAGTGTTTGCAGGGCTAAGGCCTGGTAGGTAAGACGCAGCACCGAATGCATTGGGGTCTTTGGGTTCAGGCATTGGAGGGAATTTCAATGCCTCGGCATCTTCAAAGAGATCTTCCATCGTATCTTGGAATCTCTCCATGTCAGCATCTTGTTGGGCCACACCCACACTGCTGTTGAGAGAGCGAGTTGCACGCGGCCACGTAGGTGACTTCAAACGGACTTCATTGTCAACCAATTTGCGAATGTCCATCCAAAGCTCGGTTGCACTGTCGTCTAGAAAATTTGGGGCAAATCCATCTTTGACGTGAGTCATCCGTGCAGCTATGCCCATCATCTGGTACAGGTACATTCGAAAGCCCACGATGGCAATGCCGTATAGCACATCCGTACAATTTCTCTTTTGGTAGGCATCAACCATGTACCGATAGAGTTGATCCACCGCTTTCCTTGTGTCCTCCTTCCTATCTTTAGCAGAAAGTGGCTTATTCTTCACCTCTATCACCAAGCAGGTGAGGGAATCCGAGTGTTGATCGAAAAGTTCTGTATCCGTTACTACGGTAATGTCAGGTCGCAGCAGTTCGCGTTGGTCCCGCTTCCCATCTTCTAGTGTGTACTGCTGCATAGGCCTGTATAAACTGTTATCCGGGAATACAGCATTCACAATGGCATTGACAGGGCCATAGAGTACTGTCTCATTGGCAGGCCTCCCGATACCAAAATACCTAGAATGCTGTTTCCTTTGTCTCTCCAGGACGCCTGCAAGGCGGCCTTGGTCCACAGCGGGTAATCGAGTCTGAAATATTTGAGTTGGAGTATTAAGAGGCGATGAGGGCTGTCCCTGGGATGACATGTGGACTAGGGAAGATGGCAGCAACAAGTGTTGCAGGGGTCGGATTTCAATCATGAGGCGCCTGTATGCACCCAATTTAAAGCCGATCACCAGATCAGAGGCATATTTCTCAGCAGCTTTCAGAAGCTGCCTGTGTGCATATCGCCACGGTTCTCTTCCATGCAAAATCAGTAGAAGACACGTTAATATCAGGCTGAGGAATACACAGAAGCCCTCCGGTTGGACGAACAATAGTTTAAATCAATGCAGCGGTCTCTGTCTTCTTGATCTAAACAAGGCCCATTGCATGTAGCAAACTGTCCATTACCTTGCTTGCAGGGTCACTTTCCAGCCTGGTTGGAGCACCGTAATACACAAGTATGGTTGTGTCGGCACTTGCCCTTCCCCGCACGGCAATTGACGAGAACAACAGGCCTTTCGTTACGCAATCATAGAAGCTGGAGTCCTACCTAGTTCCCAGTGTCGGCGTTAGGGGCCCGTCATGATCAAGGAGCTGCGACCAGGATTGGAACATCCTGCCCACGCGACTGACGGCCCAGCACGTGCATCCAGATCCTGGAACACACTCCCCTCGGATGTTATACACGAAATTGTTCACTACCTCATCCCGCGTCACTTGTATCCTGGGGATGATGGCTATTCATCTTCTTTCCGTCAATTTGTGATGAGTTACATCCAGAAACGTGCTGCTTTGGCATCTCTCGCTCTCGTCTCTCGAAATTGGGTCGATCCTGTGATGCGTGGCCTCTATCGTAAAATCGCAATATTCATCTGCACCGAAGCGTCCGTATATTCTCTCCGTGAGTCACTCAAGTCTCGTGGGAATCTCGTTCGAACCGTCATTCTCGACTCTCGAACGCATCATTTGAAGGACCGTCCATCTCTCATTGACAGGGTTCCTGATCAGCTGGCTCGGTTCAATCAGAGGGCTATGCTGATAAATGAAATTTTTGCATCATGTTCGCACCTGATGGGCTTGGAGAGTTTTGGCTGGCACGATGATGCCTTTGCCGAACTCACCCAGTTCAATGACAACTTTGAGACTGTCGTCGCTCCTTCAACCTCCATGAAGCATTTTACGTGGACAAATGGAGGTTATCCACATGGGTTGCGCTGTGCTCTCCAGCATTTTTCTCGGACATTAGAAACTTTGATTATTTATGAGTGGGATCCAATCACTCCTATGTCCACATTCCGCCGGCCTTTCACTCCCATCTCACACCTCCCTTCTCTTCCACGACTTTCAGAAATTCGTCTTAAAACAACGTCAGCCCCTCGATTGCCCCATATGCTCGAGCTTCTTAAAAGTACAGAGTGCCTCGAGGAAGATGAGAATGTTACTTCCCGTTTACGTGTCTTAGAAGTACAACGGCCATACTGGTTAACGCCCAAGGATTTCTTATGGATGATACAGACGACAAAAGCATTTTCCAATCTCAAAACACTCATTCTCACCTGTCGTCCTCTCGGCTCAGACCAGTTCCATATCACCAAAACATGGGAGTGGCATGATTTTTCCGAACTCCCTTGTGCACTTTTCCAAAGCTCCCCACATTTAGAAGAGCTCTCGCTCCTCAGCCCAATTCCACTCTCTTCATTCTCCAAACCACCTGAAACACTTCGCATATTGCGCACCCTGATTTGGCGGACCTATTTTGGGCCACACGAGTTCATGCGTTTCCTGAACTCTCCATCGAGTCGAAACCTGAAGCTTATCGAGCTACAGCATACCTCGAGGACGGCGATGGCTAAGTGGAAAGTTGAGATGGAAACTGTGTTGCAAGTCGGACGTCGTCTTGGGAAAGATATCATTATCCCTGCTCAAATTTATCCCGAGCTCGAATTCAGACAACCTTGTGCAATAATAAACAGAAACACGCGCTATAGTCACAATGTATGTATTCCTCCAGTGGATAACGCAGTTCAGAGACCTCGCGGAGAGCTGAATGTCATCTTGGAACAGATATCGTTATACTAATATATCCGGTCTAACTCGTCCCGCGCCATGGCCAGACAACCTACGGTGACAATAAAATACCAAAAGTTCCCGGATTAACATTTGATACCACGTACTGTGGGGCGCCCCGAACGAGTGTTACGCACCACAGCACGATCGAATTCGAAAACATCATTTGGGTCTTACGCTATCATCAGCCATCTCGCTTTGGCCTTCGCTGAGACCCAGCCCGCCTTGTTCCTTTTCCTCCTCGTTCTCCCCTTCCCTCCTGCTCGCACCTGTGCTTCTCATGTCATCCGATTCGTGGTACAAGCGCCCATTTCAGCCCCCCCCCCACGCCGGAACACAGGTCCACGTCTCCCCTTTCCCTGTCTCGTGGCTTTCTGCCTTCTGTGCTGCTTCTGTTCCCCCCTCTTGATATACTCCACATCTCTTCCCTCATGGTGTTTGGGGATACGGGAGGAGAAACGTCCTTTTTCATTTGTCAAGGCATCAACCGCCCACTCGTTTGAAGAGTTTGGGAGAAAGGATACAGGAACATCCCTGGGATGTATACACTGTGCTCTAATCGCTTGAAACGCGTCCCCAATGAGGATAGTTCTATAAATTGAAGGACAAGATTTATTTGGAAATAACCATTCCTCGACGACCCTCAGGCTGACGCCTCACGTCCATCTTTCCAAAGATGCCTGAGACTTGTGCAGGCCATACATGCACAGCAACTCGTCGTTCTAGCTCCGCGAAAGCGCACAGCCGCTGTTCTGGAAATGGACGACCTATCAGTCGCGGTTGTTGACTCAGAGCATGACCATGCAGCTCCCCGCGCCCCATGGTCGAGCCGGCAACCACTTTTTTTGTGCAATTACGTATAAATCATCGTCGCGACCATCTAGCGCTCTATTGCCACCCATCTGACTTCTTCTGAGTCAGGAGAGATCGGGTCTAGTCCGTAGATGATCACTCAGAAGATAATAACCGTTCAATCTCTGCTCAGAAAATGGCCATTCAGACCCGCGCATAAATAGTCCTGCCTAAATTGGCGTAGTTACACTAGAAGTAGATTATCGAAACTAGCCTTGGTGCCACGCAGCTCGTTCGATTCACAGTCACAGACTCGAGTATATAGATCAACGGCGCTTATGCTTTTCGGTGGAACAGTTCTCCGGTTTACTGACATTCTCTGTTCCACTACGGGAAGAAACTCCTCACGACATTCAAGCCTATGAAGTACACCATTAGAAGTTCCAGGGATAGGAGTCATGTCATTGCCTTGGGGAAACAATGAGGCGAGGCAAATTTGAGTTACTCTGTGGGAGTAACTGCGCATGCAGTCTTCAGCAGGGAAGTCAGGGATCGAGATATAAATATGCCCGACGCGCGGCCGCTGTGTGGAGATATCATGAGCCGAATTGACGATACTCAAGAGTTGGAGGATACTGGCGTAATCCTCAACCTCCTTATGAATTATGCCTCCGGGCCTCTCTGGACCCACAGCGAAGGTGAAAATGACCCAGGCCAGGACACGGGGAACTTGCCGTACGTCGAATCGTGAGACGGTTCTGATGGACCAATCTACCCTCCCCCAAGCAACGCGGACGTATGAACCCGCAAATTAACTGCTTGGGAACACTGCTCCCTTAACAAGCATCGCCATTGCGCTGACGGTGATCTCGATAAGTGCCAAGGCGTCAGGATACTGGTAGAGGGGATCAATGTAATCCATCTGAAGGTCGGAAGAGCAAGGCCTCATGGACCTGAGGGTATCCCTTCGACAAGTGGGCAAACAAAGAATTATGCACTTCGAGGAGCTCTGTTGAAGATTCCGATGCCCTTTGTGCCAATGGTTGGCTAGTCGACAATATGAGCAACCATTTTGGAGACAAAGCCGAGGTTTCAGGTGCGGCATCGCTAAGGGATTGCCTTTCGTTCTTTACCTTGCGCCACGCATTATAAGTTCGATATGTGGGCTGAGAACCCGATATCCAACCACACTCGTGCTCAGACTTTCACAAGCTCTGCATTTCGTGCCTCACATATCCGGGATTTCCACGAACAGTCTAGGCATGTCCCCTACTTCCCAAGCAAGATCGTCTTGGGTCACTTTTTAGTTTGCAGCAAGTCTTACGCTTACACCACCTTCCAAGAAGTATCTCAGCGTCTCCTTGTTATCCTTAAACGCGACCAGCGGCAGGTTTAGCGAAGTAGAGTATTTCGCCTAAATGGTGGAACAATCCTCTTGCCTACAACCGACTTTGCAAGGAAACTGAGGGGGGATCCCAGGTCTCAAGGACGGGGCTCTACCGCGAAGCGCTTGCTTGGCCACTTCCGGACCGCTCGACCCGAACGTTCTTGTCATACCACATCCAACGGCTAGTATAGGCGCTAGGCATGAGCGCCACTACGGGCAATAACACTCCCCTCCAACTTCGACATTGCCGATCTTTCAAGTAGGGCGGGTATGACTCGCTTGCCATAGAAGTTGCACGCAACACCAGAACGAGGCACTTTGCCTATATTTCCTCATGAGAGCAATTTAAAATTAATAGCCGGTGGCGTCAGGTGGACGAATCCCAAAACTTTATTGTGGATCTTAGCTGTAGTACTCCATTACTTAAGCCCCCGAGTCACCTAAACGCATGATGCCGTCCAAATCGGAAGAGAGATTGTAGTCAAAGCTATGGGGCATGGTGGCAAGCAAGTGCCAGATGAACGGGCGCACCTGTCCAAAGCGGTGTGGGTGGTTGAGCAATATATATGGTCCTACTTCGTCCAAGTTTGGGGTGCTTTATAGGTTTAGATTCATGTTCTTTTCGAGGATCTCTCTATCTTCACTTGTACTTATTTACAGATATGACCGATCTCACCGGGAATCTAAGGCGAGTAGGTAGGTATTGGGAAGGGGTGGGTTGGTAGGTCGTTAACATTGATACTTGAGCACGAAGGGCAGCAGAAGTGGGTCAATACCTGTCACGACCAATTCGACATCGCCGAACGATGAATCTGCTCGACGTGAGCACCGAATTCCAGAGTGAAACAAGAGATGCATTCTGGAGATACAATTCAGGGGCACAGTTCGAGCGATCGGAGCCGTCGCACTCTGCCTAAGTTATAAAGTCGCTACGAAATAGTGGGAATAACTTCATGAGGATATGAATGCAATAGATGTTCTGAGTGTGAACAAGACAGCGGCCGGACAGGAGAGAACGGCAACTTGGAAACAGCCAATCGGAGGGGGGACGCCAAAACAAATCTTAACTTGGTGGAGAAATCTGCAACAATAAACAGGGACATCGTTGGTTTGAGTCTCATCTCGCTCAAGTTCGTGAAACTTGCACCTGTGTTCCTTGAGATTTGAAATCGACGCTTTGATTCTAGATAAAACCTGCCCTCTCGCTGGCGATTCTTCCTTCCTCCTTACTATGACCAACAACACTTCTCATAGGGTATGGTTTCCATTCGCCAGTTTTATCTCTTTGACGAACGCTGTATCAACCTGACTGAAGGGCACGTATCCCAGTTGCAATTAACAGCACCACCATGTCAACTACCAATCCAACCCCCTTTGGCTTTTTGAGCACAGAAAACCTGTGAGTCAGTTGTATCCCCCCGTCTTTACACGTTATGCCAATAGTTCTGTCCACGACTTTTAGGCATACTTACGAACTAAAACCATATGTTTTGAATGTCATGCGTTCGATACTCCTTGTTTCGTACGCTACAGGATGTCTGGTTTTGTTGATCGTCGCCAACGCACTTATTTGCGGTTATCTTATGCTTCTGAGATTTCTGCAAGCACTTGACAAATGGTCGATGGTCTTATTGTTTCTCTATCGAGACCCCATGGTGATTTGGAGGGGTTCCCAATCATGGACTGCTTGGAATCTCTTTCAAATCCCAACAGTGTTGCGATCACTCGAAGCCAAACCCTATACGTTGGAGTGCCCTATATGTTTCGAAGAAATGGACACAGAGCGGGCCCCAACGACTGGCGCACCATGCGGCCATGTTCTTTGTCAAGTGTGTCGGGCTCAGATCGTAAAGTATGCTCGAAATGGACCAACCTGCCACGCTTGCCGTATGCCTTATGATAGTCCGGAAACGTCGGGCTAACCTGAGCCCTTACACCGATGTATTAGCATACTCAGGTGGCCTGACTGCGTCACCCGAACTCATTCTTCGCTGTTCGTCGCATGTAAAGTAAATCTAATAAGGAGCTAGAATTGATGAAACCTTTTTCTATGTGGCAGTGAAAGTCTCGGCAAGGTGCAAGGTGCAGGAGGCAGAATCCAGTGTGGTTAACGCATAAGCCCGAAGACGAGGTCCGAGACTGGGAGAACCACCAAGTTTAAGTGCATGGTGCATCAGCAGTGCTTATGTGTCGAGACAAAAAGAAATGTCGACGCGAGTCTGGAGGAAATTGATCCGTTAGGAGAGAGGAAACGGTGTTGAGGTCTCGGATGCGATAGTCCTCTTGGGTATTACTTGCAAGAATTGTGCAATAACAACCAAGACTCAACAGCCTGATAAAGTAGATCGTCGTAGTCAAAAAGGCAAAGCAGCCCGGAAAAACGACCACAGGGATGCGTGCAGCCAGCAAGGCACAAGGGATGGCTGCACCAGTGTATGAAAGCGGCGTTCGCCGAGGGCTGGCATTCAGAATGCCGCGCGGGTAGTAACTGTTCTGTCATACCTGATTATCTCTGCGGACTTCAAGGTTCCGTCAATTAGAATGATAAGAGAAAGCTCGCTTCACATCCAAAATGTTGCCAATGACCTATCTGTTTGTTTGAAGTGGTGCACCCCCCCGGACTAAACGCTGGCAATCCGGCCTCGACTAAACGCAACACTGCATTCCGACCGGACTAATTGCAGCGGCTCATACTGTATGCGCTATGGAATTCTGGAAACCTTGATGTCCTGGCTATATAGGCTGAGTCTTCCTACTCCGGCTCGGAACGTTGGGATCATCGAGCCGATTTGTCGAATTGACCTGATTGCTCAACAGCGCTCAAGTGCCCTACACCTCTCTCGAGTCATTCCCGTTACCTTTTCCATCCAGCATATTAGACGTCTGTACCGATCTCTGTCGCCAATTGTAGTATCAAGTCCAGCTCCAATGTCATCAGCGTACTGTTGGACCGTAATCGATGGTAGATCAATCAGAGCCACATTGCGCGCCTTCGGCCGAGGATGGATTTCTATCTAACGCTGTCAACGTTTGAATCCTGTCCACAAACTGAGAGTCAGCAGCGTCTTCTTGTGGGTCGCGCCTCGAAGTAGGTATTGTGTCTACTTACCTCTTCAGCTGACGTTGTGCGAAATGTACAAGTAACGCGAACCTTGATTTCCTCGGGCACACCACTGCGTAACGATACACGCTGAAATGCGTTGGGCGTTGGGATGCACGAAATCTTGGGTCGAGACTTGACGTTATCAATCCAAATACTAAACGATGATACCTTGTATGTTTGTTTTCGCCGCTCTTGCCAATTTCCCCCATCCAACATCACATCTTTGGGTTCATGAATGTCGCTCACCTTGACTGTACATGAGAGACCTACAGGCCAGATATCGCATGCGCGCTCCTGCTCTGCTGCTGATCTTAAAAATAGTACCGCAGCGTCACTGGTGTAGGGGGAAAATCAATCGAGTGAAGACGTTTTGACGAGGTGAATGGTGCTTGTTCTCGCGCAACCCATTTATTTCGTGGACTTGGAATGCCCAGTCCTGATCTTCTGGATGTCCATGTGGCAGAAGCAACCCCTCCCAGGGTTCGTGCAAATAATTCCATTCAAGCGGCATGCCGCACGCCACACGCCACACGCCAGCCCAGGATCGTGTGAGCAGCGCCGGCTGGTGTGGCAGAAAAGAAATTGCGTGATGAGATTCGAAGGTTGTCGACCTAGCTTAGCTCGCCGAAGGATGCTTGACGGGAGTCGCTTCAGCACATAGCATTTGCATCCGAGGCAACACTTTGCTCACCGTGTTCGTCTTGAGGATCCCTTGTTGCTGACTTCCCTTTCCCCTACAATATTCCTCTCGATGACGATGACGGCGGCCCAGTGAGTCACACGCGTTCAAATACGATGATCGACCGTGTCTGATGTGTGGACATTAGCATCGCTCTTTGCATTGTGGGGCTCGCTATCCTCACTTGTGTCTCCGGTACCCCAGCGGCACTTCTGTGGACCATCATATCATCCCCAAACCACCGTCCCGCTCTGCGGGGTTACCTCATTTTTGCTATTTTATTCATGCTACTGCATGTGGTACAAATTGGTGAGTTCCATGACCAGGATCACACCAATTGATATACATTCATTCCCACATAGTTAGTGGGGAGCTTCTCATAACCAAACATCTCTGGACCTGTCAGTATGCTATTGTACCAGAATATTGAGGCTTCGGTCATTACCTCGACCTATGTTCCAGACAATTCGGTCAACGAAATGGCTGCAACGACACTCCGAAGTTGCACTCTGTTAGCCTCTGCTCCAACAATCAGCGGATTTCACTGTGAGTAGTATAATTCTGGCCATTGACTATGTTCCCACTCTGATTGTGTTTGCCTTCAGTATTCCTAAGCTCCAGGCAAGGTCTCCATTTCGTCATCCACTCTAGAGTCTAATGCTGTAGACGGTCAGAGCCTTACGGTCAATCTGTACATGCTTCAGCTGCCGCCGATTGACGCACCCAGTTGTCTTATTTTGTTTGGTGGTCACAATTTTTCTCTGTGCAGCTGAGTCCGGTGGGCGCTATTGTGTCTCACACGTTTCCTTTGCTTAACACCTTCAACAGCACTGTCTATTTATGGAGTAATTTTAGCGGAGCAAGGGCCGTAAGTTCTTGCTGCTTTACTCATCGTGACGACCTCATACTACAGTTTCTGTTCCCCCCGTCAGTTCACACGATCAACGACGAAACCGTATAATGGCGACGGCCATGTTCACAGGCACCGTCTGCCTGCTCATGAATTTCGCCATCACTTTCTTCCTTCTCTGGCATGTAGAACAACGGCGAATTCTTAGCAGAGGGCTGCGACAACCATCTTCTGATGATATGTTCAAGCAAACATTATTCAAATGGAGGCAGCGTTGTGTACATAAAGGCCACTTGTCAAACGCCACACTATATTAAATAACTCTCAAGATTCTTGCTTTCCTCTTCGTTCTCCCTGTACAACTCCCAAGAGGATTTCTCCTCCTCTTTTGGGTGAGACATCATCTGACAAGAGCTCGCGGACCGGCTCATCTCCATCCTTTACCACTACATAGCCCAATCCACTTGTCATGGATTTGATGTCGGTTTTGTCCGGACCGGTTAGTTTTCCTTTATGTTCGACATTAATACATGCAGAAATCTGATGTTGTCTGTGCAGGTACACTATTTATCATTTCTGATATTGGTCCTCCGCATTACACCACGGGGAAGTTCCGACGAGGGCATAGCCCTTAGTCCTATATCTCCACAAAGTGGAGATGTGGATGCTCCCCATAATGATTCTCCCGGTCATGACGGGTCCAGCGTACGTTTTCTACTTCATGACTTCCACTGGAGGGCCGACGACTGACTCGGACGTCCAGAATGGGGGGATTCTTGTATTAGGATCTCCACTTGAAAATCGGTTCGGTAAGCGTAGTGTCACAAAAACCCCGCACTCCCACATCGTCTCATCACTCCGTTCATCTCGCCGCCAGACTTCCGAACCAACCAATAACAAAGAGCAGGCAGGAACACCAGTGCATGCGCAGCCGGTGATGGCTCGAACCGGCTCCTCGAGCCCCAGTTGGCACGGAGTAGAGCAGCGGACCAATGAGCCACTCCAAGTTCGTCAAGGGGGTATAGCGCGCTGCAATCTTCTTGCATATTTATACCGTGGAAGGGGGATCATCCATCAAATATGGTCCCCATAAACTTCCCACTGCGCCGTTTTCGCGGCATACATTTGTTTATCCACTCCCATTTTCTCGTACTCTCACGCATGAAACTAATATTCAGTTCTCATCCGCTTAATTCCTGTTGCGAAACGCCTTGTTCAACTGCTGAGCATCCCTAAGAGCAGGTGTGAAACCCAGGACCCGAAACTACCACGCACCGCGCACCCGCGGATTCTCCTATTGATCCACCAGGTTATTTAAGAGTCGCTGGCGTCCTTGCAAGTACGGCCCGCGCGACGGGGAAAATTCACCAACAGTCCACCTCATCAAGGGATTTAGTCACCGCACAATCACAGCAAGCCAGAGTTGACACGGGGCGAATTGATTGCGATCAGCGCCTCATCCCGATCGTTGGAAGTAAATATAAATTCGATGCACAGGAATCATGTGAAGGTATCACACCAATTAACGGTTTCGAAAAGTGAGACTCTGAGTGGCCCAGTTCCTCTTTAGGCTATCCCCACGCAGCAGAGATGTCAGCCCTATGGACTTGAACCCAATGCGCTTGCGCCGTCTGCCTCGTACCCATTGCTCCAGATAGCTTCAAGTCCTTCCTTGCTTGAAGAAGAGTGTTTTCTCGAAACGCGGGCGAGATTAACCTCCGTGACCTCCGCCGTAAGGATGGTTCCTGCCGACCACATACGCCCATGGTTGCTGCTCACTCTACATCACGCGGGTCCAGGGGAATAATAAGGCGTTTGCGGTTTACGTTTCCCTATCGGCGAGCACATTTCAACCCATATTCGTCGCGCTCGCTGGCGGAAACAGCATGCTCTTGGAATCCCACAAACTTGCCTTAACTGTCGATACCTTGACTGACAGTCTGTCTGCTAACCACTGATTGTCGATCGACCAGGAGTGCACCTTCCACAGAAGATTGCGCATTATATTCAAGACTTTACGGAAAAAAAAGATGGAAGCGCTAATTTAGTGCAAAATGCAGTCGACAAAAGGATCTCCCTTTCAGAACTACGGAAGCCACCCGGAACCAGACGATTGAGGAGAATTACACTCTGGCCTTCACAAGGAACAGTTAGCTAGGCATCTACATTGTTTGGGTCGGGTCGGGTCACACGTAGTCATTCGATGCAAGGAATCGAATATCCTCTCGATAGTCCTACGCCACGGGATAATGCTTCGAAACATATATGTAGAGTCGTTGATACTCATTGAGTTCTCCCTTAGCCCCACTGCTCACACGTTTTGGGCTGCTTTGCATACACTGCGGATAGCATCTGCATCCAAGGCAACACTTCGCTCACCATGTTCATCTTGTGGATCCCGAGTGTTCCCTTCCCCTACAATATGTCTCTCGATGGCGATGACGGCGCTCCAGTGAGTCACACGCGTTCAAATACGATGATCAACAGTGTCGGACGTGTGGACATTTAGAATCGCACTGCTGTGGACCATTATATTCTCCCCAAACCACCGATCCGCTCTGCGGGGTTTACTCACCCTACCCACCCATTGCATGTGGTACAAATTGGATGACCAGGATCACACATCCCCACAATCGGCACGGGGTTGAACAGACTAATGAGCCACTCAGTACAGTTCCAAGTCCGTCAAGGGGGTATAGCACGCTGCAGTCTTCCTGCATATTTATACCGTGGAAGGGGCATTATCCATCAAATATGGTCCCCATAAACTTCCCACTGCGCCATTTTCGCGGCATACATTTGTTTATTCACTCCCATTTTCTGGTAGTCTCACGCATGAAACCAATATTTAGTTCCCATCCGCTTGATTCCTGTTGTGAAACGCGTTCACTGCTGAGCAACACCTAAAGATCAGGTATAGAACTTACCTGATCGATGAAACCCAGGACCCGAACTGCCCCATACTGCACACCCGTGGATTCTTCTACTGATCCACCAGGTTATTTAGTCACCGTCAATTGGTAACATATCGGCAAGCCAGCGGTTGACACGAGGCGGATTGATTGCAATTCGACGTACAGGAATCATATGAAGCTACCAATGAAGTACTGAGACATTAAACAACTTCTTTGGGCTATTCCCACGCAGCAGAGGCGTCATCCAGCACGGCCACTCGATATGGACTTGAGCCCAATGCGCCATCAATACTTAATTTATTGCCTCGTGAGATAACTTCAAGTGCTTCCTTACCTGAAGAAGGGCGTTTTCTCGAGACGCGGACGAGATTGACCTCCGCCGTAAGGATGACTCTTGAATACACGCTGACCACAAACGCCCATGCCTATGGGCCATCACCTAGTGTTGCTGCTCACTCTGCATCACCAGCATTGACCCAAGTTCAGGGGGATAATAAGGCGTTTGCGTATTCGTCAGACGATCAAGGAGAATCACACTCTGGCCTTCACAAGGAACAATTAGCTAGGCATCGTGTGGGTCTTGGGTACCGTTGGGTCACGCCCTAGCGCTCTAGTCTTCCGATACAAGGAACCGAATATGCTCTCGATAGTCCTACGCCACATAGGGGCATAATTGTCGAAGAGCCTCAGCTTCGAAATATAGTATGTGTAGAGTCGTTTATACGAGGTCATTTGAGTTCCCCCTTAGCAGCATACGGTAATAACCAGTGAAGGTCGGCTGACTGCTCTCACACTTTTTGGGCTGCTTAGCATACATTGCAGTATCAACATACTTGATTCTTCAATATAATTACTTAGGAAAAGCATGTCGAAAGCCGCAGAAAGATAGAACTCGAGGACGCAATGAGCTAGCGGCAAAGCATGCATTACGCCACTAACGTCGTTCTACCCGATGGATGACTAAACGGGCCCGACGGCGATGTTTGACATTTGACCGAAAGTGTTGGATCGTGCTCGAAGAGCTTTGGACGTCGCAAGGAAAGGGAAAATGATTCGAGCACCGAGACGCAAAACACAGGAGGCAGAATTCAGTATGGTTAATACGTACGTGAGCATCAAAGTGAATGAGTGTGCATGGTGCATATCGATCAGCACCTGAAAAGAGTAGAAAGGTATCACCTCAGACGGAACCGAAAGGGGAAAGTCCTAGCAAAGCTTGATGGCATTGATTTCGGTTATACTTACAACCGGCAATAAATTTTCATCAGTGAAAGAAATCCGGTTATGCCTGTTATCATTGCTGCGTTCGAAACCAATCAAGACACGGAAGTTCGTCTGGCTTTGGCTACTGTTTACACAAGCAAATACTGGTTTGGACTTGCAGCGAGCTAGATCGATCCGTAGCAGTGCGCGCGCAACGATCCAAGTTCGTTTAACCGAGTTCTGCGGACGCAAAACAGCATGCAATGACAGCAATATTGACACACTGTGGCGCATGCTGACAACATGAAACCAATCCAACCCAGATCCATAGCTGACCTAATTGTACACGTATAATGAGGATCCACACAGAAATTTGTAAGACGTTGAAGTGCCATATAGAATGGTAGTACCAATAGTCTAAAAAAAGCTATAGACGACCCATGGTAGTACTGTAATGTATGTATAATTCGACATCTTGTATCCATCGCCGATTGAATCTTTCGAAAGTACGCCTCTACTTGTTGCAAACACCAGGGGGAACGTCGAAATCCTTGAAAGGAAGGATGTTGAGCGATCATTAATGAGCTAAATTTTCGCGAACTCACATCAGTGCGGACACCTCCACCCCAAGGAGTGGAGCCAATAATGGTTGCATCAGGACCCTATGGTAGACCAGACTCAGTATACGGATATGTTATCGCGCAACGATAGTAACATACCAATCCACGCTGACTGAATCCAATCCAAAGCTCACACTGGTTCTTGCCTCCGGTAAGGATTCGGTCAGCCTGGAGGATAGAATCACGAGCGTCGAAGAATCTAGTGTTAACCAAACAGCATGAGCCTCATCGAGGGCGATAACGAAGAGCAAACGCACGAAGGACGGCAAGGCTGCAACTTCATAGCATTGATCACGAGCTGCAAGAACAAAGAGTTACCGTGCTTGGGTACCAAAGGCTTCTTGGTGCCGTCGGCCCTGTACTCCTGCTTGTGATAGAAATCCCCCTCTGGGATGTCGCCATTCTCATCAGGCTGGGGTGGGAAGAGTGTGTCCGAAAATCCGTGCTTCTTAATGAATTCTTGCTCGATAACCCAGAGGATCTCTGCCCAAACCTCGCCGATGGCATGAACGCCCCAGTAACCAGGCTTGTCCAACGTCTTGTAGGTGGAGGGATTGATGCTCATATCCTAAAAAAAATCATCAGCATAAATAAACACGCACACATGATCATTTTTTCACTTACAGTTGAATAAGGATAGTTCCGAATGCCCCGCTCCTGATTTGCAGCCCAAGCACCCATAGGATAATCCTTGTAAGCGCTAGTACTGCGGACAGTAGTGGCGATGAAGTCTGGCATAAGAAAGTTGAAGGTCACCGGAAGCATTGCTGAATGCAAACCACTCACCACCCCATCCTTCACCCATGCCACCGCTTTCACCCCATCCAAGACAGCCGCTGTTAGCAGGACCGCCAGTGAGACGGGTGGATAAACCGTGCGCAAGCTCGTGAATAACAATGCCAGACTCTAAATCACCATCGCGGTAGGGCTGAGAGATCAACACTTTCTCAGTCACGCTATTTTCGGGCGACAAAAAGAAAACTATGCCTACGACCGCTGTGTTCCAAATGTACATGCGGCAGCGCCCGTGTTGCCCATCTGGAGGACTATAGAAACTCTGATGAGACAACATCAATTAGGGATCCAAGAAGATACCGACGTTGCGAAATTAGCCTAAGGAGAGAGAGACAAGGGATCAGTTTCGACGAATCTACACTGTGACTCAGCAAATTCTCGTACATTATTGTAACCACTGCCATCTTGAGCATTGGCGATGACTCCGTCACCCTCCTTTCCCCCCTTTCCAAAGTTATATTGCTGGAAATTCCCACTGACTTCGTCGAATCCGTAACGGTAGAATAAATCGTGAACCTGAGTTTCACGGATTGAGTGGTTGACCAAAAGATCGTTAGTTTGACATACCTTATTCGCCGTATAGAAGAGTTGCGTGACAGTGAGGTTAACGTAATCCTTTGGGTCTGAGGCGGGTTCATTCTTCTTTGTACCGTACTTGTAGTCAAAGTTGAGATCTTGGGCATCAGGCCGATAGTTCTCAATCCAGTTATTGGCACCCTCCCAATTCTCGTGAGCGAAAACCTGCGAAACAAATGGCTCAGATTGAGGAGCATTCACTAGTGGAAGTCTCACGTTGTTGCCCCAAGTTGTGGTAGTGTTACGCAGTTGACCGGGATCATGCCCGAGCGCAGATTCAGATGGGTCATTTGCGAGAGGCAAGGTGTGCCAACCGAGAGGACTAGCCAGTCTATCGTAGCCAGATTCAACCGAAGGAACACCTTCAGATGGGTCGTTGATGCCCCATCGCCAGACAGTGTATTTTGGCACGAGGGACGGTTTAGGCTCGGGAATCGGCGCATCGGATGTCCAGTCAACGACGGTGTGGATATGCGAAGGGTGAGAGACATCTATGTAGGCCTCATACCAATTATCTTGCATTTCGATTTCGAATTTCCATGTCAGGGTGAGCTGAGTATCCTCTAAATTGGGAGACTGGACATATACGAGCTTGGCTTTGACGGGATTCACGGCACCAGGGACATTCCTAACTTCCACAGTAGGATAGTGGCTGGCACCCACGAGGTGGGACGTGAAAACAAGGTCCATCTTCTTCACAAGCTCATCGAAATTGTTTAGCAATGACTCAGCATATTCAGGAGATGGATGAGCGGCAATCATGAAGTGTAACAACGCCTTCTGTGGCTCATTGGAGCCCTCCTGCGACAAGTCCGACTTGGCGAGCGACATCAAACGAGCCTTGTCGATAGTGGAAATCGTGTTGCAGTTGACATGTCCCGACTTGGAAGACAAGGTGTCGTGACCAATAACGAGCTGTTCGTTCCAGTTCGGCTCTTCAACGGATCCCGAGTTATGAGCACAGAAGACGGCGTGAAAATCCTCAGCAGGCTCCCGGTTGTAGAAGTCCTCAGAAGTTTTCCCGCGGAAAAACTGGTCACAAGAACGGTTCAATATTGATCTCGATCCTCAAAAAGCAAACATACCGAGTCGCTGTACGAAATGACCTCGCCATCCATAATATTGAGATTTATATTTCCATCAGCCACTTCAACACCGTTCCACAGTTGGCGAACATAGATATGGGAAACCCCTGTTCGTTCATCCGTGTACGAATCATCTCGAATAACATAGTCCAAGCCCTCGACATTGGGACTGCCAGGACGGGCAGCCTGGATAGAGGTGAGGAAATTAACCGCTACATCCCTCGGGGTCGTCAAGGGGACGAAGCTTGGGACGCGGGCGGGATTCGTGACAAACTTAACGAGGGGATTCTTTGGCCCAAAGCCCAAGGATTTACGACTTGATGGCTGATGGGCTAGAGCTGTGGCTGCAAGGGCCAGTGAGATACCTACGAGAGACTTCATGCCCCTAAACACCGGAAGGAGACGGGGAACACGCAAGTGCGATTCGCATTGATAAAGTACGCCATACTCATCACGTGGGCGTGTTTTGGAAGAATTCATTTTGTCTCATTTATCCAATTCAACGGTATCGTCTCTGGCTAAGCCGGCTGCCAAAGAAGGAAACCCACAAAATCGATGTCTTGTGCCATCGAACACCGCGTCTACCAAGAGGCACGCCTCCATCTACGGTCCGCGCATGTAGCTTCACGCACCTATCTAGATGCCCAATTGCTACTGTACTGGCACGATAACGACCGAGTTTGGAGCGTCACAATGCGTAACACAACCCCTATGCCCGGGTGACGGGTTTTCAGGCTTATGTCCGGGTGAATTTGATCATGGTTGAGACGGGGAAGATGGATAAGAAATCTGAAGCAGGAGATGGAGAGGTACCACTTTTGGCAGTCTATTAGCTAAATTTAGAAATTGGAATTGTGAACAGCAATCAATTTTACCGCGTGATATTGGACCGGACTCTGAGCACATATTCATCTGCTACCATAGATCGAAACATAGGGGGAGGATAGCCCTCTCACAAGTTTCACGCGCTCGCGCTCAGGCTCTCGCTACCCGCACTAGGAGCACATGCTCCATCTCTGCTTTTCTTCGCCAACTTTTGCCTATAAAGAAAAGGTACCAAGCCGAAAGGAGTGGTGAAAGAGGCGAAAGGACCCTACGCACTCGCGATGAGGCTAGGTACAGAGGTAAAATAAGACTTGCGCAGGCGCCCCAAAAGGTAGTAGCGTCAGTGGTAAGTGAGTGCATTGGATCTTGCTTCATCTACACCCACGTCAGTTGCTTGCGCTGTGCTCTAATGTAAGCTTACCAGAACTATCAGCGCAAACGCAATGACAAGAGAACGTCTGACAAGACCCAATCATGGATATATAATTCCAAGACTATGTCAAGCCCAGAATCGACCCATTTTGTGGTTTGAGTCGAAATCGCATGGAATTGAGGTTTATACGTCCCTTGGCGCCGGGGAAACCGAACGCGATCAGTTGTCAGTTACCTTGATATGATAACTGGGGAAACATTGCAAATGGATTTGGGGATGAACAAACCACATGCCTTGGCAATATAGGCATGGGTACAAGCGAAAAAAGTGCAAGAGTAGATCATTCGTTGCTGCTAGCATATCGGCAGTACATAGTATGTGTTACAAATGAGCCTCGTCCCTTCCTCAGGTTGGCGAAAGAGTTCACCACTACATAATCAGGAGCGGTCATATCAAGGCGGAGGTAGCCTGGCCTTCATTTGCCCAGCATGAATTCCGCTGGAGTATTGATCATGATAACGATTTGTTGAACTGCCAATAGCTTCACGACGAGCCATGAGACTAGAGCCGCGATCACCCATGGATCGGGTCATATGCTGCTCCATGGATCCCAGATCATCCTGGGTAACGCATCTAGGGCTGACTGCAAGTCATGTGAAGGGCCCCGATGGATTGGAGTGTTCCAGGCGCCCAAGGTGCAGTAGGGAGAGGGGTGGCAAGAGTCACCATAACAACGCAACATCCTTGTGCGTTCTTTTGAAGAGTATAGGTGTGAAGAAAGCAGTGTGTTCGAGGACGGCTAATAGTTTCATGGACATTGAGCCACAATACCCGTGTATCGGGTTGCTCATATGTGGGTCCTGAATTCCAGAATGTGGATGGGTTGGAGTATTCCAGACGCCCAAGGTGCAGCAGGGAGAGGAGGCTCATACAACAACTTATATTGCACCAATGTCCGAACATCGTCAGGATGCCTGACAAGCAGGTAGAACCACCCGAGGATGCCCATGGTTGAAGTTGGCTAAATGCTGCTCGAAGGGGGGGGGGGGGTGAATAACGAGTTGGGTATCGTTAAAGCATGCCAGACCCACCAAATGGCCAGCGTGTCCAGTGGATTACGTAGGCCGGACCGTGCCGCCCCGTTCTTCGGGTTCGTCCGGGCGTCACATAGTGCGTAGAATTGCCAGTCATGGTAAGAGGAAGCTCGGAAGTAGGCATAGTGTTAGAAAGGGCTGATCAATGAGCTGTCCCATTGACCCGTTCAGCGAAGTATTCACAGAACCAGGGATGATACCAGATGGCCAAGTTAGCCTTGTGCAAAGGGCGGTACCATGCATAACGTCCTTGGCCAAGAAAGGAGTACAACACCCAGCAGCTATAGCATACCGTGGCATCATTTCAGGTTAATCAGTAGGTTTACACTACAGCTTTTGACCGCAACAATAAATCAGCAACAATCGAGAGGTATCGCATAGCCTTGCCACCTCTCAGACCAGTAGTCATTCATTGTGGATTTGACAACTAGTTCCGGGAGTGAGGTGATCCCACTGATGTGTGATATTCCTGCTGCACAAACATGGAAGACCGGAGGCATGCGGAATGCATGCTCATGCGAAACAGGTAAGGATTGTGATCAAAGAATAAAGTATCCGGAAATATGATCAGGTCCTGTAGAATGACAGCGAGCTTGCGCAAAGTCCAGCGACGGGTTGCGGGTTGTCTGTTCGCCTGCTAAGGAAGTGGCCAGAAGGAGAGTACCGCTTCGGACGCGTTTAACCTAGGCCGTCATCGTATCAATGTATCTTGATCTTGTGGCCAGTCCCTTCAGGTCATAGGAAGTGCTCATCCAGATGCTTGAGCTCGCTGCGCTAAGTTCGGTTCTGAAAGCATACTTCACGGAATCAAGGCCCAGAGACATGCGACAGAGTTTTTCTTGACCGATAATGCAATACAATTGGGGGCCGAAGAAGGTCTCCTATTTGGTCATGGCGATTTTACGAGCCTCGGTGAAGAAAAGAAGCTAGTTAAGCTCGCGGAGGTCGAGGCCGAGCGAAGATCTCTAAATAGAAAAACTAATAACCATCTCCTGTGATCGAGACGAGGCCGCACAGAAAGCAACAGGCATGACACCGAGAAAGGCAAGAAGCTGAGTCTACCTACGATACTTCGCATTAACGATATTGCATGAAATTGGGAACAGGAAGCTCCAAAGATGGTGGCACTCTGATCGAATTCCAGGAAGAGTGAGTGACACTTCGAACCCAATGAGTGTGCGAGCGCAATTCATAAAATCGGCTATCGCGCAATAAGTTATCCAACTCCTCAAACAGGTTTGCACCGATGAGGGTGACGATTCCTCACGGAATGCTTTCAAAGACCAGTTCTGGAGCAGTGCCCCCTCTCACGATGGAAGATTGACATTGACCGCATGAGCGCACTCGGAAGCGCCATGTGAGCAAACAATACGGTGTGCCATAGCTCTCACCTTGCGCGTCCCTCGGATTCTCGGAGTCTCAGTCCGCCTCTATGTGTGGGAGCCAGTCCCATGCCTCCATCACGTCCATGATCCGAATCTAGGTCGCATGCTAGTCATCATAACCAAGGGTGAAACCGCTAGGAAGGAGACAAACCAACTGCGGAGCGTGTCGTGTACGAAGCGAAGCCAATCGATGGAACCCGGCGTGGTATGTGAGTTTAGACACATGTTATGGCTAGCTGCTACGTAGACCTTTTACATGAAACATAATGCGAGGCAGTAGGCCATCACATTGATAGTTGACGCAAAGCGTTCGGAGAGCTTGAATGGCTGAGCTCATGGCCCCGGCCAAACCCGCATCCACTGCCACATCGTTGGCCCTTGATGGACAGCGCTCAGTCATCCCCAAGCAATGTAGAGCGGAAAAAGCAAAGGCGACAGACAGCAGTATACCCAAATATTAATTCGACAAACAAGGTCGAGAAACCGTTCTCGAAAAGCGCAGCAAAACGGGACAGCGTCCTTGCATTAGGAAGCATAGAGCACCTGCAGCACTATTTCACCAAAACAGGTCTTTCTGCTTCCAAGAAGTGAGCAATAACTGTCGGTGTAAGCTTTGACGCGTATTGAACGCGCTTTGAACAGACCTCTGAGCGGCAAAGGGCCCTTCGTGCCGGCACTGGGCCCTTTGGCGATCCCGCAAGATCAACCTTCTGTCCCAACTCTCATTTTCGATTTACCACCTTCTCCGGAACTCCCTAAGAGCACTGTATCACATGCCCCTCCATCCGTGGATCCGACACCCTTTATCGACGTGGACGCGTTGAAAGCAACGGCCATTCAGGATCTTGAAGATGTCCAGACCTGCTGGTCGTTGTCCCCCACAGGGTCATCTGCACTAGGCTTACAAACAATGAAATTACTCGACCCGTTTAGTCCCTCTGTGCCGTCAAACCACCTCAATATCCTCGACCTCCTGAAGGTCACCACGCGTGCCATTCGATCAGTTCGAAATTACATGCTAGCATTACCTGAAGACGATCCATCACTTAAGTTCAGACCACACGTTGTAGACGCTTTCCGGAACCAGCCACACCAGAAAGTGAAATACGCATCATTACGCGTAGTTTCACCCAAGAAGTCAACCAAATCACTTCACCATATCACGACTCAAGCCCCACCCCCTCAGGTCCTCACAGTCCCCTTACCCCCATCAACTCTCACCCTTATCAGGAAATCTGCTTTGGACGTCCTGGGTGCCCTTCGGGATATCGAAGAGCGATGTCGTTTGCCAATGTCAGATGACCCGTTCGAGATGACCGGTTCGGGTGTTGGAAATCGAAGGATATCACAAAGTCCGACGCCATTCCTTACCGAACGGACGGCGAGCCCATCCACGCATTCAGCTGACGACGACGTGAGCGAACTTGGAGGAGGGACGGCAGTTTCCTCGTCCACATCGTGGTCTTCTCCACGTGGTGGACGGAGGGCCACCAAGTCACCCAGTCGCCCCGATGTCGTGCCTTTAATCGTTCAAGGTAGAAATAAAGCAGTGCACGTATGGGCTGATCCGAGCGATGATGAATGGGAGGATGACATCGATGAGGATTCCAAGCGGGATCCATGGGATGAGAGACTTGTGCTAGGAGGTGGATGGTTATACCGGAACGACGTTGATCTGGCCAGTTTAGGAAAGGAGAAGGAAATCGTAAACCAATACCTGGACGTCGTAGACGAGATACTGTTCGGAGGCGCAAGCGGAGTGCCAGGTCACAGAGGCTGGGTCCGTGCCAAGATAGAAATGGCAAGTGGAAGCAAGTTGAACAAGAGAACTGGACGGCCCAGCTTCGGTGGGGTGGGAGGTTCTCCACGAAAAACCGACGAGAAGAGACTAGTTAGTCATCGTCTCCTTCATGCCATGAACGACCTTGCCTCCGTCAAAGAGACTGAAGACACGGATGATGCGGCTATAGAGGAGGAAGAGGAAGAGGAAGAGGAAATACCGGACAATGAACTGCCTGACTGGGCAAAGCGGTCAAAATTCCATCACGAGCCTTTGAGTCGTCTTTTGAGTTTCCTCATATCCTACCTTCCACCAGACCTTCTTCCATTCCTCCCCTTTCCACCCACCCCACCTTCCTCTCCCCCTGCTTCCCCGTCTTCCGCTCAGAGGAAGTTCCGATCCAAGCTCCTTGATGTTCTTTCTGATGGTCAGATCATTTGTACAGCTTACAATGGTGCAGTCAGAAAGAGCAAGAGGCCCTGGGGGTTCATTCAGCTTGAGACGGTGCATGACTTGTTGGAGCTGACGGAGGATTCCGATGTGGAGGAAGAGAAGGACCCCATGAGCCTGGGATCTGGCATGCAGACTAAGGGCAAAACAACATGGACGTTTAGAAGAACGGAAAATCTACGTTTTTGGGCTGCGTGAGTCCAACCTCGTTCTCTCGGTTTGCTACCTCCTATTCTGATCTTTTGGGCATTGTAATGAAACGAAACAGTGCCGTGGGTCTCAGGTACATGATACCATTTACCGACTCGCCACTTGCTGAGGATGGCTCAGCCAAACGTCTAAAGTTGCCCCGCACATTCATTGATCCCATACTATCACCCCCCATTTTCTTCGATCCCAGAGTCCCAGCGAGACGGGAAGAAGGTTGGGAAGACATGTTGGAACGTGCTCTTTTTCGATGGTTGGATGCCGTCCTTCTGGAGACCCGATCTCCTTGAACCCGTGACTAGAATGAAATTTCACCAGCTTGCTCTTTGGCCTTCGTTTGATTCATGATGAAAATCTTATATTGCATTTTTTGGATAATTATGGTGCCCTTTTTTACATTCACCCAAGAGTACGTATAGTGATAATATTCTTGCATTACTTTGGAGAATGCGGGATGGTTGACTGAGGAGAGAAGTTCCAGAGCTTGATAGTAGGATCATGGACTCTAATTCCATTGTTCTCAAGTTCCTCATCGAGGCTAGAGTCACTGCCAGAGTCGGATGTCATATCTGTAGTACTAGCTGGCCTGGAAGGGGGTAACGCTGGAGATGTAACGTCGAAATGTCGTGAGCCTGATACCGTTAACGCCAAGGATTGAATAGGATGGAATGACACGGATCCGATAGCATCTGCAGCATGTGTCAAAAATCAATCTGCGCAAACGTTCTGTTCTACTCACCATTGTGAGCCCTGAACTTCAAAACAGGTTCAGTATTGAAACTTAATCCATTGGATACGTCAAATATGGAGAGCCAACCAGCCTAACGAGGAAACAAGTTAGCAAGAAAATCACTATGCACGATCTATATAAGAAAAAAAAGACGGCAGAATACCTCATCGCCAGCTGCAAGCCACTTTCCCCCCAAATCTACATCGAACTTCAACCTCTGATTCGTCAGCTTCCCTTCACTCGTCCATCGATCCAACTCCGCAGCAACGCATAACGGATTTCGCAAATCCCACACTTGAACGACGGGACTTCTCCTAGACGCAGCGAACAAGATGTGCGGCTGAGTAGGGTGGAAAAGGAGTTGGGTGACACCACCTGGTCGTACGTCCCCTAGGAAATGAGTGAGCGTACCGCTTTCGCCTACTTCTGGATCGAATAAGGCGATAGCGTTGGGTGTTGTGGAGTAAGTTGCAGCAGCGTAGAGGCCACTATAATCGGAACAAAAGGATATAGCTGAGATGATGCCTTTATATGGATGGATAAACGTTGCGTTAACAACGGTGTTTTTTTTTTTTGCCTACATAGAACTCTTTGATCCATACCTTTCAAGCCGTCACGACTCTTCTTTGATGGGGTGGTAGCGAGACGAACGCCATCCCCAGGTTGCTGAAGGTCAAATATTTCGATAAAGTCGACGCAGCCGCAGTATAATCTTAAAAATTAGATTAGGCACTAGAGTCCCCTTCCCGCCCCCCAAACGGACCCACGGAGCGAATGAATTTTTGTGACGAACAAGCAACATACTTTGTCATCGTAGGATCGAATGCCATACTATGAGGTGCGACGAAGCGTTCACGATGATCCACGATTCGATACGAAGCTCGTAACTACTAATCAGGGAGGGGGGGGGGGAGAGTAAGTGCTGAGTTTTCCGCGATGGTAGCGGGGGGAGGAGAAAAAGAATCGATATACCCTACCGGATGAGGCGTCAAGAAGTTTCACGGGGTAGTTCCGAACGGACGCCATGAAGCAGAAGGTTTCGGGGCTTTGTATCGATGCTCCTGGGTACCATACTCCGTCCAGAATGGGAGCTGGTTGGAGAAGAGTGCATGTTGTATCTGCGATGGTGATTTTCAAAAATAAGCGATAGAGTGAAGAAAAGAAAGAAAAGAGAAAATAGTCGAACCTAGTGAAGTTACTCCATCGGTGGCTTTGCTAAACGCGAACAAAGTGTTCAGGTATCCAACTCTGTGTTATTTGTGAAGGAAGAGCAATTCACAGGTTGTGGATTCTACACGTTATGGATTCGTCTGCAGTTAACGCGCACGAACCATCCGGGGACCTACCAAAAAAACAGTTACTCTCAGAATGAAGGGGATGGTGGACAACCAAAAGGCGTACCACTTTGCTGATCGATAAAAGTTTGGAGGGGCTGCTGCCGACCTTGCTGCTGGGGCTCTCAAAGCACTGTCGGCTTGAGCTGCGAAAGGGAGTTGAGGCTCACGCTGAAGGTTGAATTCTGGAGGTACCCAAGTGGGTACGATATCCCCGGGGATTTCAGTGACTTGGGTAAGGTGACACTGTTCATCCATCACTGTACTGCGTAAAGTCAACCCGATTCAAATATTGGCATTGGATAGTCACATGTTTGGTTCAAGAACCGGAAGAGGCTTGGCCAATTAAAGGCGCACCCCGTTGCTGATCGATAAAGTTGGGGTCGCTGCTAGCTGGGGTTCCCGAAGCCCCATCGCGATATCGGCTTGAGAGGCTAACTGAGACTCATACTGGATATCGGACTCTGGAGATACCCACGCATCTATCCCTGGAGATTTAAGTGCCTTGGACAGCTTGGAGTCATGCTATTCGTCCGTTCAGTACTACTGAGCTTGTTGCTGACAACGTGCTTGATTCCTACCTGGTTATCCAGCTCCTAGCCGGAGCCATCAAAAGTTAGCTCGAGGAAGGAGTGAAGTCACAGAGGCTGGAGTCCTGCCTAAGGAGAACCGGCGGCCATTCAGGCAATAGTTCGGAAATGCTTCCGGGGCTCTTGATGCGCTATCGGCTTGAGCTGCGAAAGCCAGTGTTGGATTGACACTGGTCACAAATTGTCACATGGTCAGACACTGACGGGTCAAATTCGTATCAGATCACGTCAGGGCCTCGACGATGGATGTCAGTCGAGGGGGAGGTCTGCTACCACAGCGAACACCCGGCGCGGGCCTAAACCTTCACGCGGTGCCCTTGTTTAAAACTAATTAGGCCTCTAACATCTGAAGGGAGGATGACGTGGCCACCGTGGTAATGCCAATCAACCGCAACCCCGTAAGCCCAGAGCCGCACTGGCTGGAGAGATGCAAGAGCGCGGGTGCATGTCCCGCACTAAACCTAATAACCCCCCTTAGTAGAACGGACAAAAGCCACGTGCACAACTACGTAAATAAGGAAATATATTTTAAAACCAACTAGAGATACATGTCGTGAATATTATATTTATCATAAATAAATGATCAAGGTGTGGTAATCTGAATTGCTCGACTCTGAATCTGAACTACGGTATGAGCAACCCAACCCAACCGAACTCATTTTGAAAAAAATAGACACATACCCAATACACAGCCACCAACCCCAACCCAACTTCCCGACCCAATGCCCAACCCCGACCCAAAGCCCAACCCCTGACCTAAATGCCCAACCCCCGCCTGCCCCGGGGGAGTAAGAAAGAAAGAAAAAAAAAAGGGCACAAATAGCCGTGAATCGAACTGGCACCCAACCAAGCCAAGAATGGAGGCTAACCATGAATTAGCCATTAGGCCAAGACACCGCTAATGCTATCCCTGGACTTAATTTGTAAATATGCTTCTGGAAACATTACAAATATGGAAAATCTGGAATCAGATTTGCGGAACTAATTTTATGATTTTCGAGAAATTTTTCAGCGCACGTGCCTGTGCATGTGACTTTTATCTGTTCTACTAAGGGGGGTTGTTAGGTTTACTCATGTCCCACCATCAAGCCAACCCTTCCTTTTTCTTCTCACCACTACCTTTTTGGGATGATGAGCGTGATAGTGGCAATGCCAATGGTGACCTCCGTAAGCCCAGATGGGACTGGCCAGAGGACTGTGGGTTCAAGTCCCACCGTCACCCCAACCCTTCCTTCTTTTTCTCTTCTCCACTACCTTTTGGGATGGTGAGGTGCAATAGTGGTAGCCTCTGTTGAAATAACCACCTCAGCCTAACAGGGCATATGGTGTAATGGCAGTGCACGCTGAGTTTGCGATCCAGAAGACTGGAGTTCGATTCCCAGTATGTCCAACTTTTAGGTTTCCCTAAAAGACCACATGCAAATTCCAACAGCCTCCATAAGTCCATGGGCAGGCTGGAGGAGTGCAGGTTCAAGTCCTGCCGTCACCCCAACACCCTTCCGATTCATCCTTCTCTCCACTACCTCTTAGTGATGAGGCATGATAGTGGTAGTGCCAATGATAGCCCCATATGCCGACAAAAAGTTGACTGCAAGGAATGCAGGTTCAAGTCCTGCTGTCACCCCAACACTTTCATTTCTCTCCACTACCTCTTCTACCAAAAGCCTATCTGCCACATGCCTTTATTCAACAAGCATGAGCAAGATGCCACCAACACTCATTGCCTTTCACTGCCACTGGAACATTCACCAGCCTACCATGACATAAACCTGTGAAGCACCCTCCTGTTGAAGTGGCATTCTGATGCCCTTGTTGTTATGGTTGTTGTTCCCTTTTATGGGAAGTTTCGTTGTCCCAATGCTTTTGCCTTTGTTCATTTGAGCCACACAGAAATGTATATAAGTACGATGTGTAGAGCTGGATGACAAAAAATCTAATGACACTGTGATATCGTACTCAGAGGATCAGGCTGCAATGCTGTGATCATAACACCTCCAACTCACCCACCTGCAAGAACCGTGCACTCAAACATTGACTTAACCATAGGCACACAGCAGCAAAACATGCAACCCCAACACTGGGGGTTGCGTGTCCTTTTTTGGCTCTATTCAACCTCTTTCCACCTCCATTCTCCCTCACCCATTGTTCAATCCCAGTGCAGGGGTTGCATGCCCCTTTATGTGTTATTGCTTCATCTCACTTTATTCTCCTTCACACCATTGATTACTTGATGTCTCATACTTCCTAGGTCAAACAAATTCCTTTCTTCACATCCTTATGTTCTCCAAACTTTTTTCACTATAGTATGGCATATGCCGATAGGCACAGTTACATACTTTAAAATGAAACCATCCATCCATCCAGATCATGTCAATTCCGCGTCAATTGCTGGTCAATCCCCATGGGAACACCAAACAGGAAGCAAGCATGCATTGAGATGGCAACTGTCATGCCAGTGCCGACCCTCCCTCCCTTGAAAAGCATGTAGATTTGGTGTGGGTTGTAGTTAAATGTGAAGCTCTCTGAGCACCATCTCAGCCATCTTATTAGTTTTGTGAAATTAAAGTGTCCATGCAACTTGAACCCTGATGGTGCTTAAGGCTTAGTTTAAAATTTTAAATGTGAATAATCCTTCCACTTCCTACATCATGCTTCACCAATGGATCTAGCACCTAGCCCCCTCTGGGAGTTCTTTCACAAATTGTCTGAGTTTTATGGGGATAATGTCAGGGTCTGGCCCTCATTCCATGACAGGGCCAGGGAGATCCTCCTAGTTGCTGGGGTGTCTAGTCCCAGTCTGAGATCCTCAAACTCACTGAGGGGGCTAGCCCCAGCCTTCACAGGAAATGAGTTGCTGCACATTTAGGGAGAAGCTAGTTATGTAGAAAGAACCAGGTCAATGGCGGTTGGACAACATGATGGTTAACTCTTAGATTGTATGGAGTAATATAAACATGTGTAAATACATGCACTGAGGGCACTTCCTCCAACACACCCTCTCAAACGAAGGAGCATGTAATTAATAAATGGCATGGGATTCATAATCAGGCCCATCTTGCTCTGCCATTTTTGCTTCATCCACATTTATGTTCTTGAACTTGTTCCTGCACTTGCAGCATGTCTGAACTTCATATGGGCTGAGTTTGCATTTGAATTTGATATGTCCTGGTTGCCCACAGTTATAACACCTGTCTGTGTTCCTACTTTCCTTGGCAACTTTGGCAGCCCAGGGTTCTCCATCGTGTGTAGTGTTAGCAAGGCAAATTTCCTCATTTAGAAGTTGCCTGATGACATCTTGAATGGTTGTAGAGTCCATGGGTCGTGTTAGAACTGGGCAGATTCGGACAACTCCGGAGTGGAATTGGAGACTTAGCATGGAAGGACCTCGGCCTCAGCGACTCAGGCAGAGCACTGTGCCATTGCTGGTTGTCCTGGGGGTCCCTAATTTTGGATCTAGCAGAGGGAAAGTCTCTTGGGGGGAATTCAGGTCGATTTCGGACTGAGGTTACAAGTTACTATGTACATTGTATATAAGGAGGGGTCCGGAATCAAAAGGAGCAAGGGTAGGACAAAAGGAGACAAAGGGAGATGGAAAGAGGAACAACACCAAGGGTCAAGGGTTTGACTCAATGGTGTTTCTCAAAGGAGGAATGAAGGGCCAAGGCCCAAGGAGGAAGGAAGGAGGTTGGGAGTGGGGAATGGCTAGCTGACTGAATAGAAAGGAAGCAGCAGCCCAAATAGGAATGAGGGAGAATAGCGGGATTGAATGGAGCAATGCAATAGTTGCAAGGTCCAACATAAGTCTGGAAAGTCTGAACTCGGAAGTTAAACTCCGGAATATTGGCAAATGTAATTAAATGGAATGAGCTAACCAATACAATGGGTATAAGTGGAGGTGGGGTCAAAGTCTGATGTTGGAGCTAAGACCGGAGGTTCTGGAGATGGAGATGCGAACGGGATTCTGGAGCGGAGGTCCGGAGTCAGGAGCATAGGTTTTGCATACTCATCTGGAAGGTGTCAAGGTTGGGGTTGGACCCGGAATGTTCCAGAGTCGGACCGAAGGTGGTGTCCGAGCCAGAGGTGGGATAGCCTCTTGGGAGTCGGCAAGGAGGAGGTGACAGAAGGGAAGTAGGACTCCAGAAGTCAGGTTCGGAGTTCCAGGAGCCTGGAGCGGAGGTTGGGATTGTATGGATATGACAGGTTGGAGGGGGTCATCCAACAGAGTATCAACAATGACGATTAGGGGGGGGTATGATTCTGGGAGATTGCGAATTAGGATGTTGATGATGTCAATTGGGATCATGGGGGACTTGACATCTTCAAGATGACACATGGCATCTTCAACTTTGGTAATCCATTCTCGCATTGTGGTCCCGTTGTAGCACATAGAATTGAACTGATAATGGAGTGCCACAATAGAACTACTGCCCTCTGTGTGGAATATGGTTCTGAGTTTGTTCCAGGTTCCAGGCGCATCAGTGTCATCACAATGACCGATATATTTCAGGGAGACATTGAGTAGAATCTCAGCTGCAGCAATATCGTGCTTTTCTTGCCAGGCCTGAACAGTCCTGTGATGCGCACTTCCAAGTGGTCAGGGTATATCTCCAGAAACATAGCCCCAGAGTTTCTTCTGGACTAAGTCAGCCTTCATGTACTGGGACCAGGCTGTATAATTGTCGTCACTTAGTTTGTCGAATGGGGTGGTGGCCAGCATGATGAGGAAGGAGTGTAAAATTTTCACCCTCTGAATAACAGTGGTGTGATGAGGCATGGGAAAAATTAAAGAGAGGTGATGATGTGGCAAGGAGGGGCTGAGAGGAAAATGTGAGGTAAACATTGCATGCCTGTCTAAGGGCTTACAGTGATAAAGTGCCATGTCCCATGGGCTTTCAGATTACTGGTGCTCTCAGGGCGTGGGAAAACGTTACCGTGACTCGCCATCGGCGACCGTTAAGGTCCGCTACTTCAGCGTAACAGCCTGTTAAGGGCAGGGAAGACAATCGCGGTGAAGTGGGGTTTTGGCTTCAACAACTCGTTCATGAGTGTTGTGCCTCGTACTTGATGTGGCCCCGATATTTCAGGGGTCAGAGGGTGCGACTGAGTCAGACAGAGAGTGTTACAAAAATGGGGCCGGGGGCGCCCATTTTCGTCCATTCTTGGTGCAGGAAAGTGGAAAGTGGAGGTGGGGTGATTCATTAGGCTTTACAGGTAGTTTCACAGATGTTGTAACATGAGGTTTAACAGATGTTAGCACAGCGGGTTTTTTGGTAATTGTTGATTCGTTAAACTATATTACTATATAAATCACATGATACAGAACCCATAAGAGTCTAAAATGGGAAATTCCCATTTCCATAACAGAGAGTGCAGGGGGTAACCCTAGTTGATTTTCGAACTGAAGTACGAGGTAGTGTACAACCGGTATTTAAGTGTAATGGAATGAATAGAAATAAGTCGCCAGATCTCATGGAGATTGCGGGCGGGTTTAAGAAGGAACGAAAACAAACAAAGAGTGTGGGAGAAGGATGACCATGCACGGCCATCAAGGAAAACAAGCGTGATAAGGAGTGACTCATAGGCCCATGACGGGCCGTGGAACAGGTAGCAGTGACAGGGGAGGGTGATGGGCTTGTTCAGGCAGCGTTGGGCAGGCAGCGGAGTTGACAGGGTCGAAGCAGAGGAGGGAGAAGGTGTGGGGAGTGATCACCTGACCGTGGGAATTTTCTGGGTCGTGACAGGTTCCTAATAAATAGAACTTTCCAAAATCAACACAGGCCCAGCAGGACTTATCACAGGTTCCTGCCTCAAGCCTGAGGACTTTCTCAGATGGCTAAGGAAAACAGGCTGGGGTACCGCAAGAGTCAGGCAGATTTGATTGATACCTCAGGTGTCCAGGTGAGCCACCTGGGCTCATAACCTGTAGAAAGAACCAGGTCAACGGTGGTTGGACAACATGATGGTTAACTCTTAGATTGTATGGAGTAATATAAACATGTGTAAATACATGCGCTGAGGGCGCTTCCTCCAACAAGTTACACTTGCCTTCACAGGAAATGAGTTGAGAAGAAGGGTAACCTTCTCAACCTCCTGTGAAGCCACTACAAATGGGAGTCGGGAACTATACAGTTTTCGGCTCTTTGCCAACTTTCCATAATTGGCACCCCCCTGTGGGAAGATTCTGGGCAAGCTGCTCGCCCAGAACGTTCCCACGGGTCTGCATGCATGCGGAAATGTGGAACAGTGAAGGGAAAAATAGGAGAAAATAGGGGAAGGGTACCTGAGGGTGTGTGGGGTTGGGGGCTGTGCCCTGACAGATAATAAGACACACTATGCTGCTATATGCAAAGGGTGTATTGAATCACACAACAGTGCTTGAAAATGAAGACACGGAAAAATTGATGTCAGGTGCTATATCTGAGAGATGTGGTGAGGTGGAACTCAGGGCAGCTGTGTCAGGGCACACCCGCCTGACCCGGGCCCACCCGGGCCCACCCGGCCACACCACACCCGCTCCCCGCTGTCTATCCTCCTCCCCCCTCTTTTCCCTTTTCTTTCCCCTTTCTTTATTTCATTCTTCTCATGTTCCTCTTCCTGTTTATTTCTTTCTATCTACACGGACCACCTTCCCTTGTATCGATGTACTATTGACCCGTCCGGCCCACACACCCCGGACAGCCTCCCGCTGTGCCCAGCACGCACGCATGTAGCGGACGCTCTCGGGATCCCCCACGGGGACACCCGGATGCCTGCGGCTGCCTCCGAGGATGACGTGGCACCTGTCATGTGACTCAAGCCGCATGTACATAAATGTACCTGAAGTGGGAACCGAAGAAGTAACCTTCTTCTCACATTCTCCACTTCAGGTAAGTAGTATAGTTTTCCTCTTTAATAATAATAACACATTCTCCACTTCAGTCTGAGTGGCCAGGGACCACTGTCCCGGATCGGGCCCGCCAGTACGCACGCCCGCTCCACACCCTGCGACGGCCTCAGTGCCGGGCATTACCCCCGGGCCCTCTCGACCCCGGACGCGTCCCTGACACCACTCCAGTCCACCTCTGGTCCATCCTCCCCCTGCACCTCTGCCATACCCTCTGGTTCACCTCTGGTTCACCTCCACCTCCGATCTCTGGTACCTTCTCCAGTACCTCTTATCCTCATCTTAAATGTTTAATATTTCTATCTACCCAACATTACTATGGACCTCCTAGGACCTCCACCACCCCTGCAAAGGTTTTCCCACTCTCCAGTAGCTGTTGCTAATTCCACCCTTCACCTACCCACTCCACAATGCTCGATAAGGCAATTCTCTCACGAGCTCGCTGACCCAGCAAGTGGGTAAGTTGTCAGGGCACACCTGCCTGACCCGGGTCCACCTGGTCTACCCAGACACACCTCACCCACTGCCCCACTGCCCATCCTTCTCTTTCCTCCTTCCCCCTCTTTCTCTCTCCCTTTCTTTCTTTCCCTCTTTCTTCCCTTCTCTTTATTTCACTCTTCCCACCATTCTCTTCCTGTTTATTCCTTCTATTTACATGGACCACTTTCCCTTGCATCAATGTACTATTGACCTGTCCGGCCCAGACACCCCAAACAGCTCCCCACCGTGCCCAGCACACGCGCCTGCACCGGATGCCCTTGGGATCCCCCACAGGGACACCCAGATGGCTGCAGCTGTCTCTGAGGATGACGTGGCACCCATCATGTGACTCAAGCCGCATGTACATAAATGTACCTGAAGTGGGAACCAAAGAAGTAACCTTCTTCTCACCTTTTCCACTTCAGGTAAGCTAGCATAGTTTTCCCTTTCAATAATAATTCACCTTTTCCACTTCAGTATAAGTGGCCAGGGACTGCTGTCCCACATCAGGCCTGCCAGCACGCATGCTCGCTTCGCACCCCGAGAGGGTCCCTCTGCCAGGCGCTACATCCAGGCCCCCTCCACCCTGGACGCGTCCCTGACATAAGTCCCCCTTGGGTTTTCCCCTTTGTTCTCATTTATCTTCTATTGAGTCCTGTACTGTAGTTGATGGCACCTCAGTGCAAAATTGACAAGACTATCCCCCAGAGTTCAAGCCCCTCATTCTGAAAGTTAAGGACCAAGCTCCTAAGCATTACTGAATGTAGGCACAGCACTCCCCTCTGAGTTGCTGAGGCCATGGTCCTCCTGCCTGTTCTCTACCTCCAGCCTCCTTCTGGGGAAAGGTCCAAGGACACTGCCCCTCCTCGCTGTGTACTTGACAGTATTTTGCACTCATTATGTTCCTTTATAGACGCAACGCTGAGAGCAGGAACCAGTTCTGGTCTTCCTGTTTCAAATAGACATGCTGGAGCTGAGTCTCCTAGTCCTACTTCTTGAACCATTCCATCTACTACTAGCTCACGATCATCCTCCGAAAGATGTTCACGTTCCTCACGTTCATGACCTAGACATTCATGTTCCCACTCTCAAGTTACAAATCACTCTTTTATAGGTTCCGATTTCGACCATGTTGTAGCCAGTAGCATGCACAACTTGGTCATTTTCATCGAGGCTGTTAATGAAGATGGGCTGGTTCCTCATGAACCTGTCCCTCTCGTTGACCTCAACCTCCCTATCCCACCAATTCCTATTCTCATTGGTGACGACGACAAAGTTGAGCAAGTCCCTGTTCTGGTACTCACCCAGTTAGCACAGGTGATAACCAACCTTGCTTGCTCCACTGCTTGTCTGTCAGGGACCGGTCCGGGGTCGAGAGCGCCCGGGTATATCGCCTGGCGCTGAGGGCCCGGTGGGGTATGAAGCGGGCACATGCGGCAATGGGTCCGGTGCAGGCAGACGTCCCTGAAGTGGGAATGGTGAGAAGAAGACTGCTTCTCCGGTTCCCACCCCAGGTATGTTTATATACATGGTGCTCAGGTCACATGAGAGTTGCCACATCGTCCCCATGCACAGCCCCAGCCACCCGGGTATCCCCATGGGGGATCCCGAAGGGATCCGCTGCAGGCGCGCGTGCTGGGTGTACCTGGGGGTCATCCGGAGCATCCGGGGCTGGGTGCGTCGTGCATGGGTCACGGGCAGGTTAGTAGTACATTGATCAAGGGAAGTCATCCATGTAAATAGAAATAGAATGAATAGAGAATGAGACAGAGAAGAAATAAGAAGAGGGGGAAGTGGAGGGAGGAGGAGATAGGAAGGGTGTTACAAAAATGGGGCCGGAGGCACCCATTTTTGTCCGTTCAAGGCACAGGGAAAGGGAAAGGGGAAGGGAGGTGGTTCATTAGGGTTTACAGATGTTATCACAGGCAGTTTAACATTAGTTGTAACAGATGTTAGCACAGCGGGTTTTTGGTTGTTTATTGATTGGATAAACTTAATTACTATACAAATCATGTGACACAGAACCCATAAGAGTCTAAAATGGGAAATTCCCATTTCCATAACAAAGGGGGAGAAGGGGGTAGTGGGTGGAGTGAGCCGGGTGGAGCTGGGTGAGGTGGGTGTGCCCTGACATCACCCCCCCTTAAGCCGCTTCACCTCGAAGCGGCCAGAGGGTTTTCCCTTTCCCTCCCTGGGGCGTGGGGGTGCGTCTGGTGGAACTCCTTAATTTGGTCAGGGGCGTGGGTTAGTTGGTCACAGGGAAGCCATTCATTTTCTGAGTCCGGCCAGCCGGTGAACTTTACTAAATACCAAAGTCTCCAGTGTAGCCACTTGGTGTCCAATATTTTCTCCACCTCATACTCCTCCTTTCCATCTATGAGCTCTGGGCCTGGGCAGGGGTCGGGAGGTCGTTCTGCAATCTTGTCTGGGTGGTGCGGTCTGATGTTTGTCATGGACATGACTGGGTGGACTCCCTTTTGTCGTGCAGTGAGTTGGAGTTTAACAGTGGCTGGGGAGACGACTTTAATAATCTTGAAGGGGCCTAGCCATTTGTGGTCCAACTTCTTGGTCGGCCGGTCTGTCGTGTAATTCTGGGCGCTAAGCCAGACCTGGTCACCCTCTTGGTACTTTGGGGCTGCCTCACAGTCTCGGTCGTAATAGTGGGCCATCTCGTCCGCTGCATGTTCCAGCGCTGCTTTCGCCTCTTCCTGCATTTTTGTCATATCCATACAATTCCGACCTCCGCTCCGGGCTCCCGGAACTCCGAACTCCGACTTCCGGAGCCCTACTTCCCTTCCGTCACCTTCTCCTTGCCGACTCCCAAGAGGTTATCCCACCTCCGGCTCGGACACCACCTTCGGTCCGACTCCGGAACATTCCGGGTCCGACCCCAACCTCGACACCTTCCAGACGAGTATGCAAAACCTATGCTCCCAACTCCGGACCTCCGCTCCGGAATCCCGTTTGCATCTCTGTCTCTGGAACCTCCGGTCTTAGCTCTGACCTCGGACTTTGACCCCACCTCCACTTATACCCATTGTATTGGTTAGCTCATTCCATTTAATTACATTTGCCAATATTCCGGAGTTTAACTTCCGAGTTTGGACTTTCTGGACTTATGTCAGACCTTGCAACTTTTGCATTGTCCTATTCAATTCCACTATTCTCCCTCACTCCTATTTGGGCTGCTGCTTCCTTTCTATTCAGTCAGCTAGCCATTCCCCACTCCCAACCTCCTTCCTTCCTCCTTGGGCCTTGGCCCTTCACTCCTCCTTTGGGAAACACCATTGAGTCAAACCCTTGACCCTCGGTGTTGTTCCTCTTTCCAGCTCCCTTTGTCTCCTTTCGGAGTACCCTCACTCCTTTTGATTCCGGACCCCTCCTTATATACAATGTACATAGTAACTTGTAACCTCAGTCTGAAATCGACCTGAATTCCCCCCAAGAGACTTTCCCTCTGCTAGATCCGAAATTAGGGACCCCCAGGACAACCAGCAATGGCACAGCGCTCTGCCTGAGTCGCTGAGGCCGAGGTCCTTCCATGCTAAGTCTCTGATTCCATCCCGGAGTCGTCTGAATCTGCCCGGTTCTAACAATTTTCATCATCCTAGACGAGAAGGTGTCTGCAGTGTTGCCTGGTGTCGAGTTTGAAGGGGGTCCGGTGGGTGGAGGAGTGGATGCGGTTGTTGTGGGCAAACTCTGCCAAGGGGAGCCAGTCTGCCCAGTTGTCTTGGCAGTGGTTGACAAATACCCGGAGGTAGGCCTCGATCTCCTGGTTAACTTGCTCTGTCTGTTCATCTGTCTGGGGGTGGTAGGGTGTCAAGGGGGTCAGCTTCACTCCTAGGAGGTCCGTGAGCTCTCTCGAGAAGCGGGAGACAAAGGCGCTCCCCCTGTCACTGAGGATTTCTTCTGGGAGCCCGTGGTGTTTCCAGACATGGTCCAGGAAGAGCCGCGCGATACCAGCCGAGTCCACTGATGTTGTGGTGGGGATCATGTGGATATGTTTGGACAGGCGGTCCACTACGACTAGGATGGCATTGTAGCCCTTCGACTCCAGGAGTTCTCCCACCATGTCTACTGAGATCACCTGCCAGCAGTGGGTAGGGATCTTGTTTGGGGTGAGCTTTCCCACTTTGCGTGTGGGGAAGGACTTGACGTGGTTGCAGGTGTCGCACCTGTGTACATATCGCCCGATGTACTCTGCCATCCAGGGCCACCAGTAGTCGTGGGAGACGAGTTCCAGGGTTTTCCATCACCCCGGGTGCCCCATCGCCCGTGCATCATGGTGTAGCTGTACCAGATCATGGCGGAGTTGAGGGTCCTTCAGGACGTACACCCTCCCCCGATAGAGAACTAGCTCTCCTTGCTTCTCCCATTCGTCCGACCTAAGTGTTCCCTCTCCCAACTCTCGCATAGCTTTCACCACCCTCTCATCATGGTCCTTTGCCCCACATATCCTCTCCAGTATACCTGCCTCTTCACCCTCCACTGAGATCGCCTCCATCCCCCAGGCTTCAAACCAAGCCGGTTGAAGGAGCGTCAGCCCTTCGTTGTCATCCTTCCCTCTCGGGTGGTCCAAACAGCGGGAGAGTGCGTCAGGTTTCCCCATGAGTTTCCCTGGGCAGTGGACGAGGGTGAAGTAGAAGTGGGAGAGGAAGAGGGACCATTGTGCTTGGCATCGGTTCAGCCTCTGGGCCGTCCGGAAATACCCCAGGTTATGGTGATCCGTGTAAACCTTGACCCTCTCTTGGGCACCCTCCAGGAAATGTCTCCATTCTCCGAGAGCTCAGACAATCGCGAGCATCTCCTTGTCGTATATTTCGTAGTTGCATTCTACGTCCATGAAGCTTTTGGACATGAACGCTACTGGGTGGAACTCTCCATCCGACTGGAGTTGGGAGAGGACCGCGCTGGTTGTGAAATTGGAGGCATCACACTCGAGTCTGAAGCACCCGGAATTGGTGGGGAAGGAGAGGACAGGGGCAGTGGTGACGGCCTCCTTCAGAGCATGGAAGGCCAGATCCTCATCCAGGCCCCAACTCCAAACCTTGGTCTTCTGGGTGAGCACATGGAGTGGGCGTGCCTTCTCTGAGAAGTCCTTGATGAACCGGTGATAGAAGTTCACGAACCCTAGGAAGGACTGCACCTCCTTCACCTTGGTCGGAACCGGCCAGTCGAGAATTCCTCGGACCTTTACAGGGTCCATTGCCATGCTACCTTCAGAAATGACGAGCCCCAAGTAGTCGATCCGTGTCCGCTCAAACTTACATTTCTCGGGCTTCAGGAAGAGCTTCCTCTTCCGCAGCGTCTCCAAGACTTCTCGTACTACCCTCCGGTGTTCCTCCAGGGTAGCAGTGAAGATGAGGATGTTATCCATGTAACAGATGACAACCTCTCAGTCAATGAAATCCCGAAGGATGTCGTTCATCATGGTTTGGAAAGTCACGGGTGAGTTGCACAACCCGAAGAACATCACCAGGGGCTCGAACAGCCCTTGGTTGGTCGTGAACATGGCCTTCCACTCGTCACCATCCTTGATCCGGACATTGTTGAACCCCCAGTGTAGGTCTAGTGCAGAGAAGTACTTAGCACTGCGGAGGCAGGCAAGGATGTCCGAGATGAGTGGGAGTGGATACGAGTTCTTCACTGTGATCTCGTTCACCTTCCGGTAGTCTTGGACCAGGTGCAGTGACCCGTGCTTCTTCTTGACAAAGAAGACTGGGGCTCCCATTGGGGACTTGGATGGTTGTATGCGCCCATTCTGCAAGTTTTTGTGCAGAAACTCGTCCAGCTCCTTCTGCTCCGGCCATGAGAGCGGGAAGGTCCTCCCCCTGGGGAGTTTAGTGTCTGGTACCAGATCAATGGTGTGGTCCCAAGGTTTCTGGGGAGGTATGTAGCTGGTCGAAGGCCTCTTTCGAAAATACGTCCCGGAAGTCTTGGTACTGCTCTGGTACCAGTGTTTCGAACGGTGCGGGTTCCACCTCTGGGTTGTGGGCCTCTTGGGCCATCTGCTGAGAGGGGGTAGTAGTCGCCCTCAGTTTGTGTCCCCAGTCTGGGGGGATGATCGTGGCGTAGATCCCATCTCTGGGCTCTAGCATGGGGTCTTGGTCATCTCATGCTCGTGGCAGCTGGCAGGAGGATGGGCAGCAGGACATGGTGATCTTTTGTCGTACCCAGTCCACCTCCGGGTTGTGGTGCAGCAGCCACGAGTGCCCTATGATGAGGGATTGTTGCCCGAGGTTTGCGACCATGAAGCGGGCCCGTTCTGTATGCTGTCTGAATGTCAGGAGGGCTTCTAGTTCCTCTGTTATGGCTCCATTCTCATTTGGGGTCCCATCGACATTACAGACAGGGATGGGCTGGGGGAGTGCGGTGGTTTTGAGCCTGTGCTTCCGGATGAACTCGGGGCTTATGAAGTTCCCAGTGGCCCCCAAGTCTAGGAGGGCTGACACGGACACAGAGGCAAGGGAGGTGAGGGTGGTCAGCTTCATGGAGAGGTTCAGAGATCTCGGGGAGCATTTGGAGAGGATGTAGATGGTGGGTGGGGATACTGCTACTTCTGGGGCCTCCTCCGTGGCTTTCTTGTCTGTGTGGGCTGAGGGTGCACCCTTCCTCCTCTTCTTTGTGATGAGTCGGTGGAGCTTTGGTGCTGGTGACAATTTACGTGCATCGCTGCGTCTGCATGGGCCACTCTCTGTAACCGGCCAGTGTGTATCCTTCGCAGGATGGTCCTCTGGGCGGTCTCTTGGGTCTGGCCTTACTCCCTTCTCCCTTGTCTCTGATCCTTTCGTTGCTTGGCCCTTCAGCCCTTTCATCAGCGCTTGAAGGTCTTCAGGGTGCAAGCGTTGGATCTGGTGGGCTTTGCGGTGCGGGCTCATCCCTGCCTTGGGGCAGGCTGCAGGGGTTACGGATGGTGTTGGTGGGAGAGGGGGTTCGGGTGCAAGCGTCCGTGGTTGCGTCCTCTGGAAGCGCTGCCACTGGCTGTCGAGGAGGGTGGCCTCATGCTTCCATTCAGCCCAGGTGGTGGGCATGGGGCGGAGCTGGTAGATGCTCTCATGGAGCCAGGGGTGGATCGCTTGCTCAAAGTGGTTGACTAGCCCCACTGTCAGGGACAGTGTCAGAGTACAGCCCGGTTAAGTCCGGACTGCTTACACACAACTGATGACACACCTGCCCCATACCCACACAGCCTGATCATCATCCCCAGACTGGCACAGACATTTGTTATATTTCCTTCTGCAGAGCGGCCCCGCTTCGCCGGGTATACTGACTTTATCATTCCCTGGGTAGCGAGTGAGGAAGATAACTTTCTTCTCTCACTTCCCCTCGCTGCTCAGCTGGAATCCCTATTGCAATCCGCTTTGCCGGGTTCCCCCATTGAGACTGATCCTGTCCCCCTCGGCCTCAGCTCCAGCGAAGGCTCGGGATCCCTCGACTTAGAGTCCGAGCAGCTTGGTACCCTGACAGACAGTGTCAGGGCACATACCCTGACTTAGTCCGGATCCGCTCCACTTCCCATGCACTCCCTGCGCTGCACGCTCCGCATGCCGCATGATCCGACCCCGGATCCCACCTCATGTGACTTCTGGGTATCCCCGGAAGTTTTCGCCATGTTGGGCCACTGTGGGAAAGTGAGAAGTTAACCTTCTTCTCACTTTCTTACCCACAGTAGGCAAGTGTAGCCTACTTTCCATTTATCTATACACTTTCTTACCCACAGTAGCTATGCCCTGAGATGGGCTGTGTTTACAGGCCAGACTGTGGACTGTAGAGAGGGGTCATGGGGACCCGGGGTCTGTCCCCTGACAGACAGCTCCGAAAGCGGCGAGGTCCCTGCGCACGGGACTCAGTGGGACGAGTAGCGGCTGTGCATAGCGGCGATCCCGTTGCGGGGTGAGCGTCCCCGACCACTTAAGCTGAAGTGGGAAGTTGAGAAGAAGGCTGCTTCTTCTGTTCCCACCCCAGGCACTATTATATACATGTGGCTAGGGTCACGTGGAGGAAGCCATGTCATCTCCGCACACAGCTGCACCTCCCTGGGTGTCTCTGCGGGAGATCCCAGAGGTGGCCGCTCAGTAGGCAGGAGTGTGCATGGCGTGTGCGGCGATCAGGGGGGCGGGGTCAGGTATGTAGTAGTACATGGAGAAAGGGAAATCGACCGTAGAATAGAAATAGAAATAGAGATAGAGAGAAGGGGGAAAATGGGGAAGGGGAGACGGGGAGTGATAACGGGGTAGTGCGGTACAGCATGGGGTGCAGCGCGGGGTCAGGCAGGTGTGCCCTGACACTTCCCCCTCTTCTTATTTCTTCTCTGTCTCATTCTCTATTCTTTCTATTTCTATTTACATGGACGACTTCCCTTGATCGATGTACTACTAACCTGCCCGCGACCCATGCATGATGCACCCAGCCCTGGATGCTCCGGACAACCCCCAGGCACACCCAGCATGCGCACCTGCAGCAGATCCCTTCGGGATCCCCCATGGGGATACCTGGGTGGCTGGGGCTGTGCATGGGGACAACATGGCAACTCCATGTGACCTGAGCACCATGTATATAAACATACCTAGGGTGGGAACCAGAGAAGCGGTCTTCTTCTCACCATTCCCACTTCAGGGACGTCTGCCTGCGCTGGACCCATTGCCACACATGCCTGCTTCATACCCCACCAGGCCCTCAGTGCCAGGTGATATACCTGGGCGCTCTTGACCCTGGACCGGTCCCTGACAGCAGAAGAAGACTTTAACCTCATTCCCCCCCCACCTCTCCCGCCCCCCTCCTTGCCATGGTGATGCAAGAACAATATGACGACCTGCTGGCCCAGTTCCAGAAACTACAAACCATTGTAGAGAGCCGAACCCGGGACCAGCCCACTCATGCACCCAGACCCAAGCCACTGAAGGTTGCCCCCCCCACCCCCTTCTCCGGAGCCAGCAGGGACCTTGATTGTTTCAGGGCTGAATGCGGAATCTACCTCTACGTCCGCACAGACAAGTTCCCTGATGCCCTCTCCTAGGTCCTCTTTGTGCTGTCCTACATGAAAGGAGGGACTGCAGGGGCATGGGTGACACAATGCACCATGGCACTGCTGGCAGCAAGCTCTCCCACACCCACCATGGATGAGTTCGATTCAGAACTTGACACCATGTTCCAAGACCTGAACTGGGGAGCTACAGCCCGGCAGAAGCTAGCAAGCATCTGGCAGGGGAGCGAGTCCGTGAACAGGGTCATCCAAGAGTTTGAGGTACTGGGACCCGTCTCGCAGCTAAGCGATGTGGGTGTCAGGGCACACCCACCTGACCCCACGCCGCACCCTGCACCGTACCGCACTACCCCGTTATCACTCCCCGTCTCCCCTCCCCCATTTTCCCCCTTCTCTCTATCTCTATTTCTATTTCTATTCTATGGTCGATTTCCCTTTCTCCATGTACTACTACATACCTGACCCTGCCCCCCTGATCGCCGCACGTGCTGCACACACTCCCGCCTACTGAGCGGCCACCTCCAGGATCTCCTGCAGAGACACCCAGGGAGGTGCAGCTGTGTGCAGAGATGATGTGGCTTCCTCCACGTGACCCTAGCCGCATGTATATAATAGTGCCTGGGGTGGGAACAGAAGAAGCAGCCTTCTTCTCAACTTCCCACTTCAGGTAAGTACCGTAGCTTTTCCCTTTTAATGATAATCACAACTTCCCACTTCAGCTTAAGTGGTCGGGGATGCTCACCCTGCGATGGGATCGCTGCTACGCACAGCCGCTACTCGTCCCACCGAGTCCCATGTGCAGGGACCTCGCCGCTTTCGGAGCTGTCCCTGACAGGAAGTGGAGGGAGGAGGAGATAGAAAGGGGGAGAAGGGGGTAGTGGGTGGAGTGGAGCCAGGTGGAGCCAGGAGGCGGGTGTGCCCTGACATTGTCCCACCCCAGTTCCTGCTCCGGTACCCGCTCCTGTACAACCTCCATCCACCTCCATTCGAACCAAGGTCCGAGAACCCAACCAGTTTGACAGGGTCGATCCTCACAAACTCCACACCTTCTTGGTCCAGTGTGAATTGAACTTTCAGGACTGCCCCCTGGCCTTCATGAGTGACTGCTTGAAGATCATTTATGCACCGTCATTCCTGACAGGGATGGCCCTTGTCGCTTCAAACCGGACCTTCTGGAAGGGCTGCCTGAGGGCGCTCGACCTTTGTGGATGGATAATTTTCAGGAATTCATTTTAGAGCTTAAGGAGAACTTTGGCCCCCATGATCCAATGGGTGACACTGAAGACGAGATCCTCCAGTTGAGTATGAAAGATGGACATCACATCAATAAGTAAATTGTTGAGTTTAATCGATATACTATGCAGTTGCATGGTTATGGCAAGCCTGCACTTTGTCAGTTCTTTTAGGATGGACTGCCAGAGCGTCTCAAGGACGATTTCTCACATGTCACTAAGCCTACTTCACTTTCTGCCCTCCAAAAACTCATGCAGATGTTCGACGTGCGATATTGGAAGTGTAAGGCTGAAGCTGGACAATGTAACGGGTCTATCACCTAGACTCGAGACAGAGAGAAGGGGGAGGGTGGTAGTGTGCACGGGTGTGGTTTGTGGGGCTGGGTTTTGGTCCGTGGGCGCTACTGAGTCTGCAAAAACCTCAAACAAACACTCACCTACATCTCTCTTGGATGTCAAGGCTGAGTATTATGATGTGAGGGGTCTTAGACGTGAGCAACTAGCTCAGAGGGGGCGTTAGGGTCGTGGATGGCGTCTTTGCCACTTGGATGCAACTTCTGCTTGTCCCTTCACGGGTCTATTCAATACTAACTCGTTATGTACAAGCTATCATCTATTTTATATGAGTTGGAAATGGAATAAATGGAATGGGGGAATGTAAACGGGCCGTTAGGCAACCGTAAATGATGAATATCTAATTGGGAACAAAGAAACAATAAAAGAAATATGAATGAATGGGGAATATATGATAACGGGTCCGAAATGGGAATTGTGAAAGTTATCTCCGCAACACTTCGCCACAGCGCCCGCCTATCCTCCCGTCAGCAACCTCCTCGTCTCCAGCTTTCCAACGAGCCCTCATTCATCCCATTTGGTGCAGTACTTCTTGAGATGTGGCCATTGACAGGTGCTGTCAAGACCACATGAGACTATACTCTGTGCTGAACCATCCAGGTATGGGATTGCCATTCTGGGAAATGATCCGGGGGTGAAGAAGGGTGGTAGAGTATCACTATCGGGTAGAAGAATGGCTGTGTTGTATGTGTGGTTATGGAGATCTAGAGAGGGGGTGAAATTGGCGGCATGGTTGGGTGTGGGAATTTTGCTTGGGGTTGTTGGGAATGATGGGGAAAATATGGAAAAATATGGAGTGAGTGTATGGAGTGTCGGATAGTGATAGAATGAGTATCGGGAGCGTCAGCGGATATGTAGTGCATGTTAGTGACCAAATTCCGCAGAATCCGACTTTTTGCATTACATGGAGTTGTCCCCACAACAACAACATGTTAGACCTCTGCCCTCCTTCGCCACTACCTTCGACAAGGCTGCTGCCTCCCAAATGGCAAGTACTTCCTTCTGTCCTTCCTCTACTCCCTCTGCCTCCTAAAGACCACAAGAAGTCTGAAAGATGCCCTGTTGTCAGGGGACGCCCGGTTATCCGGCCCCCCTTTACTCTAAGCGATATCAATGAGGTAATTGTTAGCCGAGATTGCGTGAGATAACTACGTAGTTAGAACGCAGATATAACTCATTGCGCTATATTCGCTATCGTGTCACCCCTTACCCGATATTCCCTCATTTCCCGCATCTTCTATCTTCCTATTTGATGTCGTGTTTCTATTAGTTACCATCTTCCCAATGTAACTGCGCTCTCGTGAGTTAGCAGAACTCATGTACATAAGGCTACTATGCCAGCTGGGCTAGCCCCCCAGCTTTGATATCGACTAGTTTCCTGGGGATACTCTTACGCTGCGAATAGACGCGCGGACTCTGACAGAATATCAAAGCTACCCAACGTCGACCGCATCTTTCTAGCCCTCGACACCACCCTACTTTCTATCTATCCCCTCCCTACTCATGTCTACGCCATGACTTTCTAAGGAGCAGCTCGACGCTATGGTCCGGCAGATCGCTGATGATCCAGAGTTCGTCAACACCTTTGCTTCTCTCATGGCCCGGCAAGAACCCGCCCCCTCTTCTTCCCGTCCCCCTCATAACCCCCCTCCTGCGCCTTCGCAAGCACGTACCCCTAGGGCACAACGAGGACCAGGCGGCTCTACTCAGGCGCAAGGGAAGCGCCCCGCCCGCGCGCAGATCCATACCACCACCACTACACCTCCGCCCCGTATCACCATGACGATTGGCATACTGGACGCCATTGTCGGGCACGTTATCGGGCGGGCGGGCGCTGGATTGAAACAGATCCAGGACTTCTCCCACGCGAAGGTCAACGTCTCGCCACACGTTGGACCTGGAGAATCGCGTGCTGTCACGCTTAGGGGAGAGCCCAAGTGTGTCGGCGATGCTCTTATCGCCCTCGGCCGCCGGATCGCCAAAAAACGTATCCGTACCCCTCGTCGTAAGCGCAAGCAACCGGCCAAGTCCCCTCTCCCTCCCCCTGCACCCGCTACTCCTGCTACCATGCTCCAACCGCCGCCACTGCAGGCCACCGCGAGCACCCCTCTGGCCGCTGCAGGGCCCTCCTTCTCTCCTCAGGTTCCCTGGCCCCCTCCATCAGCTGCACCTCCACCCCCCTCCTCTAGGCCTGCTTCGTCGCAGCCGGGCCAGGCAACCCCTCGTGATCCTGACACCATGGAGTTGGATCGGATCCGTTCCGGCACCCGGCAGACCGCTCGTCGAGGAGGACGACACCCGGATGCTCCTCCGCTCCCACCGGGCGGAGTGCCGCGTTAAGGAAACTAGCGGATTCTCGAGGCGAGAATCTTGAAGGGGAGGTGATGTCAGGGGACGCCCGGTTATCCGGCCCCCCTTTACTCTAAGCGATATCAATGAGGTAATTGTTAGCCGAGATTGCGTGAGATAATTACGTAGTTAGAACACAGATATAACTCATTGCGCTATATTCGCTATTGCGTCACCCCTTACCCGATATTCCCTCATTTCCCGCATCTTCTATCTTCCTATTTGATGTCGTGTTTCTATTAGTTACCATCTTCCCAATGTAACTGCGCTCTCGTGAGTTAGCAGAACTCATGTACATAAGGCTACTATGCCAGCTGGGCTAGCCCCCCAGCTTTGATATCGACTAGTTTCCTGGGGATACTCTTACGCTGCGAATAGACACACGGACTCTGACACCTGTGGCCAAACCGGACCTCTCTTCAAAACTCGGTGAAAATGGCAAGCTAACACCGGAAGAGCATAAGTGCCATTTCAATGGGAATCTTTGTATGTTTTGTGGCTTGTCTGGCCATATGGTCAAGGACTGCCCAAAATCATCCTCTCACGCTTCCAAGGCATGAATTGCCCAAACTGCACATTCTATGGCTCCTCCTGTAGAGCCAAAAAACTAGTTCACGACTCCATGGACTCAGCACAAACCCGGGGTTGTGTTACTCCCTTGTGTGCTATCAAAGAGGTTTGCTTGAGTGCTGCCTTGATATCCGAAACATCCTCCCTCATCATTCCCATTTTTTTTCTTCTTCTCTTTTGTCTGAAAATGGTCTAATTTCTCCTCCTCCTTCTCTCCCTTCTGTTGTTGATTCAGGATAACTGTTTTCTCCAAATGGTCTACCTCCTTCATCATTTGTTGCTCCAATTCCCCTGTCCTCACTTCCTCTTTCTCCTTTTCCTGTTACTTCTGTTCCTCCCAATAATAAAAACACCCCTGATGAGCAATACCAAGCTCTCATTGATTCAGGATCGTTGGATTGTTTCATTGACAAAAAGTTTGTGACTAAGAACAGCCTGTCGACCTATCTGGTTTTACCATTGTCTCTCCACTTGTTTGATGGGACCACCAATTCCATCATTACTAAAGCAGTAGACATTAAACTCCATTTTGCTTCTGGTAACATCACCCAGATGAGTTTTTACGTCACCTTGTTGGATGGTACTTGTTCCATGGTTCTAGGACACAACTGGCTCACCTGCCACAATCCATTGATTGACTGGGTAAAGAGGAGTATCTCATTCCAAACCTCCGAACATACCAGTCCTACCTCCACACGCACCCCTCCTGTCATATCTGTGCATACCCAATCCCGACCCGACTTCCGGACCTCCTCCTTCCCCACCTCCGGAGTCCTACCCTACCGCTGTCTGTTCCGATATTCACCTTCAGTCCTGGCACCACACCTCCTCTTACCTCCCATGCCACCTCCACTCCTCCATCCCACTCCTCCCCTATCTCTGTCCACTCCGATACTGACCTCGGACTGAACACCACCCCTCTTGCTACCCTCCTACTACTCCTCCTCCTACTCCTCTGCTCCCCCCTCACAAACACCTCCACCCTTCCGTCATCCTCCTACTCTTCTCCTGTCTGCTCCAATACTCACCTTCAGACCTGACAACTCTCCCTTCTGCCACTCCTTCCCTTTTCCCTCTCTCCTCTCTCTTCCCTCTGGTCCTCTCCTGCCAACCTCCTGCCAAGTTACAACCTTCCACCGCTGACCCGTACTTTGTACTCGGGCACTGCTCGTACCTTTGCTCCAAGCCTCCATCATAGTTCCTACCTCGGACTTTGACTCCACCTCGGTCTTAGTCCATTGCATTGGTGACCTCATACTATGTAAACACCATTGCCAATATTCCTCAGACTTTCAACCCTGCCTCCATAAGCTCCACAACCTCTGAGCTTTGTGGATCATCTTCAGCACTTTCACTGCTTGTAATGTATCTCTCGCGTTTTCCCCTCATCCCTATTTGGACTGCTGCTTCTTCCCATTCTAGCCAGTTAGTCATCATCCCCACTTCCCCTCATCCTCCTGCCCCTCTGGGCCTCGCCCTCCTTACCTCCTTTTGGACGTATCACAGGTTCTGCCTTATGACCTTTGGTACTGCTCTGCTTCTGTCATCCCTTTGTTCCCGTTTGGACACCTTCATTCTGATTCGGTTCCCCTTTGTTTCCTTGTGCTTTCGCCCCCTTCATTATATATATTGGCGCTTGTACATACTCATGGGAGGCTCAGTCTGAAATCGGCCTGAATCCCCCCCCCAAGAGACTTTCCCTCTGCTAGATCCGAAATTAGGGACCCCCAGGACAACCAGCAATGGCACAGTGCTCCACCTGAGTCGCTGAGGCCAAAGTCCTTCCATGCTAAGTCTCTGATTCCATTCCGGAGTCGTCTGAATCTGCCTGTTCTAACACCTCCATTGCATCCAGAACTCATTCCGCCTGTCAATTCCTCTACCCTGATTACACCAATTGCATCTGACTGCCAGGCCCCCTCCATTGAGTTCATTAGCCACTCCGCATTCATGAAGTTGTGAAAACTTGAAGGTTCTACTTCATATAGCCTGAGCACACTCCTGATAGAAGCTAAGCTCCACACTGCTTCTTCAGCCTCCAAAGCTGTCGACCTTTCAGCTGTTCCAGAGCAGTACCACAATTTTGTGGATGTGTTTAGCAAGAGCAAAGCCTCCATACTAGCGCCGCATCATGAATACGACTTGAAGATTGACCTGGAGGAAGGCACATCACCACCCCTAGGAACCCTTTACTCCCTCTCTCCCTTGGAAGGGATCAGTGTCAGGGCATGGCCTAACTGGCTACCCTGACTCCCTATGCCGGAAGGGAGTTTCCGTAAGATGATCTGGAGTGATCTGAAGAATGCAGGTAATCTCGCTTAGCTCTCACTTAGCATCCTGCTTCTATCTTCCGTCCACATGTCACCCCTTTCCCACACCTTGCTTATGATTATCCAAATGAATATCTATCTTTTCATGTCATCATTCTATCAGCTGTCTCTTATCTTGTTGTAGCTGCACTCTAGTGGGTAGCAGTACCCATGTATATAACCCCTATCTCCACTGAAGGTGGCACTTCAGTGTTAACAATGACTAGGATTCTCAGGAACACCTCCATTGTCATGAACTGACATGCAGTCCCTGACAATCAGTTCCTCATCTGTTTACACGGTGCGGACCCGGACAGGCCAGAGCTGGATGGGTGATTTGACATGGTCCTGTGAGTTACTGTGGACCTTGCTGCATCGACAGCGACATTGTTGCTGAGATAGTTGTCATCGTAGTGATGAGTCTTGATGTTGGTGTCGATCATGGATGCATCCTCATCTTGATGACAGTGCGAGTAATGGACATGGTGTGCGGGATGGCTGTGTCCATGGGAAGTGGAGGGAGCATGCTGCAATGGGTCTATCCAACTAGACTTGCAACAGGAAAGAGGGGGGATAAGGATCTCACTACAAGTCAGGTCTGAAGTGGGGTATATCGGTCCTCTAGAGTGTGGTGCTGATCACTCTCTAGCTACTGTACAGCAGGTCACGGAAGAGTCCGATAGATAAATAAGGAAAGAGTATCACATGACAATAAGAAAACAGAAACATCGGGCTCTAGACACCAGAAATGAAATCAGAAAAATTAGGAAATATAGGAAATATGTGTAAGGAGTATAGGTGGATATGGGCTACATGTGATGGATGTGAGGCATTTGCTGAGGGTAGTAAAATCGCGGGATTTGGCTCATTTAGGGTGCACCAGCAAATCCCCATTACAATGCCCATGCACTGGTGGTGCATGGGCGGATATGAATGTGCATACATTGGAGGGGGGTACTGTGGTGGAGGATTTGAATACACCACAGGGTGAGGGTTCACGTACATCACAGGTGGGTTTGTGTACAATGTTGGGGGAGAGTTCAAGTACATACTGTACCCACATGACCAACTACCGGCTGGGTCCTGAGCGTGACACAAAATTTTCAACCAGCGACTCAGTTTGATGGCCAGCTGGGCCCCAAAAGGGAGGCAGTGCTAATTTCAGGAAAATGGCTGAGCCTGATGAGGTTGCTTTGGCTCCCTCCAACCTTGGTCATGGAATGCAAGCTAGAAAAACACACAATTTGGACAAGGTGGCTGTTTTTCATTTTGGAACATACCAATTACCCAAAAAAGGAAATTTGATATTGCCTTTGCATAGCCACAAGTGAATGAGCATTTTTGCATGACATGGGACAATTTGACCGCTTGCCTTGTATGATGTGTGACAGAGTCTTCAAATGAGCCTGACCTGCGAGCCCATGTGACATGTGACAGGTAGTTGGTCATGTGGGTACAGTAAGTGCTCGTTCTTGACACTGAATCTTATGATGCTCACAAGCATTGTTGGTCATCGGTTTTATCCATCTACATGCAAGGATATCTGTGCAACACGAGTCAGGGGGTACTGGTTGGGAAGTCTTTTTGCCTCTGTCTCAATGTTGTTGTGTGACATATGCATTCATGAGGTGTGGTTGTTTGTAGCCACCCTGTACCAGTCAGTACAGGTGTCGACATCCTCTTGTGAGGGCTTGCCCATCTTGAATGACCAGGCAAGATGGTACATCATAGCATAGAATCTCACACCTTCTTCGGTGTGTATGTAGTTTCGGACCAATTTGAACCACTTGGTGTCATGGGGGGGTGCAGCTGCGTCTGGGAATTTGATTCTATCGACATGGTCAATGTTGTAGAAGCAGGTAGGAAGGGCCACTGATTGACAATATGTTGGTGGGGGTAGGGGTTTGCCATGCACTTCAGTGAGTGTAAGGGATGGATGGTGGGTGTGGAGTGGTTATTGCATGCTAAGCATGCATTCTTTATTCTCAATAAATAATAGAAATTACCTGTATTTACATGTGTTTGGCACAGGGTCAGGAAAAGAGTAGTTAACTCTTTTACCTTGATCCTGCTTGAATACTAAGCTCAATACAGCCTAAGTTTCAGCAGATTGAGAACTAAGGAGTCAACCCAGGCTGATACCTATATCAGCCTTACAGTGAGCTTGGCATTGTAGTATTTGTAGTAGTGGTAACTGGGTGGATGGTTTGCAACAAATTCCTCAAAGGGGGCATCAGGGTCAACGACCCATTCACCTTCCATCTCTTGGAAGAGGTGGTTTTTTTGATGGTGCAGACTTGGCTGATGCAGGATTGTCAGGGATGGTACAGGAGAGGTGGGGGTAGCAGTGTAGCCCCCAGCACTAGTGGCCCAGGCAGCAGTGGAGTGATGGGAATGTATGGTGAGGGGCCCTCACTCAGGCTCACATCCCTGTATGGCTTCTTAGGCTGAAGCAGTAATGATTGTTATTAGGATGAAAGGCTAAACTAAACTAAACTAAGCTAGAGTAAGGTACTTGCCTGAAGCAGTAATGAGAAGAAGGCTACTTCTTCGGTTCTGCTTTGGCTCAGTTTGTATACAGGTGGGAGTGGGTCACGTGGGGGGTGCCACATCAGCCCAGGTGGAGCTGGGCTATCACGGATGGCTCCACAGGCAATCCTGAGTGTCAGAGGGGAGAAGTACAAATGAGGATGCACAGCATATCTGGTGGTGCAGTACCCACATGGAGTACTCGGCATCGGACATGTCCATGCTACATGGGTAAGAGGAGAGGTCATCTGTATAAAGAAAGAAAGGAAGGAAGAAAGGGAAAGAGGAGCAACAGGAGGGTGTGGTTGGTGTGGTGCAGTGATTTATCATATGTAGTCATAATAATTCGTAAAAATTGGTAAAAATTCAGGTTCTTCTATTTTCTGATATCTACTTGTTGTATGGGGTTTTTTGTGGTTTATCTGACATATTTCCATAGTAAGTTTTCATAGGGTGACCGTTATTTCTCCTACACCACTCTCTCAAAGGAATGAGAGAATCTATAACCAGCCTTGGGTACAACCACCCAAAACAGAAGAACCACTGAGAGAACAGTCTCTCCCAGCAAAAAACCCCCCAAAGGAGAAATCTCCATTGGACAGTGACCCTGCTAAGGCAGGGGAACAAGAGGAGTACCTGGAAAAATGGTACAAAAAATGGCCAAAGTAAGAATACTCACTCCATACCCAGAGGGAGTAAAGCTGGAGGCCCTGAAGAACAGCCTGGCTTTCCCTGACAAGAAATGGTCAGGGGAGAATGACATGGAGTCATTCTGGCAATGGTTCACGGAACTATTGGGATTCCTTGCCCCCCAAGGATGCAAAGGCCCCCAGTTCAATGAAGTCCATTTGGACTGCTTAATTTGCAGACTAGGGGGACCTGCATTTGACCTTGGAATAAGACTCCGAGATGAAACTCTCCTCAGAGGAGATGAGGGCATGTTCCTCAAAGTTCTCAACATACTGATGAGAACTTTCATCAAAGCCTCTGCCATGTTCAACATGACAAAAAAGTACCACAATGTTAAATATGAAGTGGAGAAAGGTTTAAAACAGTTCTACTTAGAACTGTCCAAAGCAGCATCCCAGATGGTGATGCTGCCAGACCAGGTGTCCTTCAATGCCAGGTTCCTAAACAACATTCCCCTTGAATGGAAGAGGGAAATGATCACTCATGACAGAATCAGAGCAGACTTCTCCTCAAACGAGGAGATGATAACTTGTGTAGATGAGATAATCGATGGGCTGAAGATGTCTTCAGCATACAAATCAGGTTACTACACCTGAACAACTACCATGGCAACCACAAGCTGCAGTAGAACCCTCCCATCAGGGAAAAGGGCTGAGGAGCCCAAATCCAGATGGAAAGAGGATACATCCTTGAAATATTTGAGGAAAACTGACCAAAAGTTAGTCCCAATTTGTGGCAAATGTGGCAAAATAGGGCAAACAAAAGATTGCCCTAAACATTATGCCATGGAAATTGCGAACACATCAGAAGAAGAGTCAGAAGACTCATCAGACAAAAAACCAGAGAACAACTCTGGCAACTCTGGAGCATCAAGCTTCGAAGTAGAGGACCCATATGAGGGACCTCAATACTCACCCAACTCAGAAAGTGAGGAAATCAATGTCAGAACCATTAGAATGGGTCCAATGTCTGTCATTGACCACAATGACACAAATTACAAAATCAAACTGGCCATGGCACACCAGTTAGAAAACACGGCAGATGAGAAAGTCACTGAAGCCTTGGTGTAATGTGAGGTCTCAGTGGGTTTGCTCAGCACACAAGGCTGTAAGTGATACGATGGTGTGTATATTATGGTGTGTGTAAGCAGTTAACCCGGAAGTTACCACTTACCCATGTGACTATATGTGGCTCATAATTACATATGGCTTGGGGTTCTGGGCTATTGCCCTGACATTCTCCCCCCTTGCATTGCATTTGCGATGCATACATGGTTAATGATGAAGAGAATATACTCAGGAGTCCCAAGAAATATTTCTCAGTTTCCTTTGCTTTTTTGCAAAGGACTCTATGTACCTTGCTGCTTTTAAAGGCAGCTTTGGCCTGTTCGTACCAGTGTATGAATTCTTTTCCACTCACACTTGTCCACCAAGCATATGCAGTGTCATGTGCCACCTCTGACCCCACTACTCTCCTCATGGGGAAGTTGGGGTTGATTGTTATGTTGATGGGAGCTTCGACTTTGCCGAACTCGGTGAGTTCAGTGGTCTCATATAACATGTGGACACTTCCCTGCAGGGTAGCTTGCCCATAGGGTGCTGAGGTACTCAGTGGCCCACCGCCTCTGGCAGTGGTCCCCGCTTTGGGGTCTGCCATTGGTTGCCCACCACTCTCCCTCTTCCCCTCGACATGGGTTTGCCCTTCTGAGGGCAGGCCCTTATGCAACCCAGATAGGGTCGCCTGCCCATGGGGTGGCAGGATAGTCAATGCCCCAGCACTGTATCCCCTCCCCCTGACCTGGGAGGCCCCCATCATAATGGGTTTGGCAGTGAGATCTGCCAGTGTGTGTGCTTCTTTGAGCTCATGTTTTAATAATTTGATCTCCCTCTTTTGGAGATCGACTTCTCTCTCTGTATCTCTCAGAGAGGCAAAGATGCCTTTGGCATCTCTGTGTGCTCTATTGTATTCATGCCTCCAGTTGGCACAATTATTGCAGGCATCATCTGATGCCCTCGAGTTGTCAGACTGTGCCCATTTGGATGGCCTGTATGAAGAGCCACTGTCGCTCCCTTGTCTCCCTCCTACAAAGGACTTCATCTCTTTCAACTCCTGGTGGAGTTGACCCATCTTGGCAGCTACCGCTGATGCAATAGCTGATTCCCAGCCTATATTTGGCTGGGGTGTTGTCTGTTAGAACTGGGCAAGGGCAGACGATTCCAGAGGGGAACCAGAGACTTAGCAAGGAGGGACCTTGGCCTCAGCGACTCATGTGGAGCGCTGTGCCATTCCTGTTTGTCCATTTGGTCCTTAATTTCAGAAGCAGTGAGCAGGAAGTCTCTAGGGGGCATTTCAGGTTGATTTTAGACTGAAGGTCCAAAACAAGTATGTATGTACAAGTGCCTGTATATAGTGGAGAGATGAAAGCACAAGTAAATCAAAGGAGGTCCAAATCAGAACAAAGGGATCTGAACAGAGATGGAAACGGAGTGGTACTGAAGGTCATGGGTTGGACTCTGCAGTATAACCAAAAGGAGGTAGGGAGGGCAAAGCCCAGAGGGGCAGGAAGATGAGGTGAAGTGGGGTTGGTGACTAACTGGCTAAAATGGAAGGATGCAGTAGTCCAAATAGGGATGAGGGGAAAGTGCAAAAGATACATTACAAGTGGTGGAGGTGCTGGGCATGGTCCATGGTGCTCGGAGGTTGTGGAGCTTATGGAGGTTGCAGAGGCAGGGTTGGAAGTCTGAGAAATGTTGGCAATGGTGTTTACATAGAATGAGGTCACCAATGCAATGGACTTAAGCCAAGGTGGAGTCAAAGTCCAAGGTCAGAACTATGATGGGATCTCGGAGCAAAGGTACAAGTGGTGTCTGAGTACAGGGTATGGGACTGTGGCGGAAGGTCCTAACTTTGGTGGAGGTTGGTGGAAGAGGGGAGGAGGGAGGAGAGTGATGAGAGGAGTGGAGAGAGGAACAGGGTCATGTCTGAAGGTGAGTATCAGAGTGGACAGAAGGTGAGGGGTGATAGGAGGTGAGGAGAGGTGTCATGTCTGAAGGTGGGTATCGGAGTGGATGGGGGTAAGGTAGGACTCCAGAGGTGGTGGAGAGGAGGGTCCGGGAGTTGGGTCAGGATTAGGTATGTATGGATATGACAGTTGTTGGACCTGGGCCAAATTGGCTGATCCAGGGAGTGGTTTGGCCAGGGAAGTTCCCTGGGGAGTATGCCTGGGGCTGCAGCAGCAAATGCTGCCCCTGGAATGGTGCTTGTTGCGCCATCAGTGCAGTTTGCACCATGTATGGTTGGAAGCCCCTTTGTGGAGGCTGGGGGTATGCAGTGCCTGTTGGCATCACAGATGGTTGTTGGTTCACGGCACTCATTTGTGCCACATGTGGCCATGGCACTTATCTGCACCTGGTGTTGTTGTTGTTCCAAAGAGCCTTGCTCCATGGGTTGTTGTATCTTGATGTCCAGCAGCTTGTTCAGATCGAATCAAGGGTTGCCTCCCCCAGAGAATGACATTTCATTGTTTTGTTTCTCATGGTGGTGGGAGGGGTTTTGGTTCTTGCATGCATGGGATTTGCCACAATTGTGTATGGTTTTACATGTGAGCCTGTGGTTCATGTGGTCTAGGCAAGTTACTTGCCTAGCCCATGTGATCTCTGGCACATGGTGTGGCTGTCCAGGCAAGTTGCTTGCCCAGAATCTTCCCATGCTCTTGGCTGTGGGCAATTGCCCTTCAGCTTCACTTTTCCACCTCTGTTTTTGGGGGCATAGTGATGCTGAGAGTTCCCTATCTTCTTTGATAGGGAGATTTTCTGGTTCTGTCATATCCATACAATCCCGACCTCTGCTCCGGGCTCCTGGGACTCCAAAACTGACTCTGGAGCCCTACTTCCCTTCCATCACCTTCTCCTTGCTGACTCCCAAGGGGTGATCCCACCTCTGGCTCCAACACCACCTTTGGTCCGACTCTGGAACATTCCAGGTCCGACCTCAACCTCAACACCTCCCAGACGAGCATGCAACACCTATGCTCCCAACTCTGGATCCTCCACTCCAGAATTCTGTTTGCGTCTCCATCTCCGGAACCTCTGGTCTTAGTTCCGACCTCGGACTTTGACCCCACCTCCACTTATACCCATTGTATTGGTTACCTCATTCCATTTAATTACGTTTGCCAATATTCCAGAGTTTAACTTCTGAGCTCTGACTTTCCGGACTCACCTCAGACCTTGCAACTATTGCATTGTCCTATTCAATTCTGCTATTCTCCCTCATTCCTATTTGGAATTGGGCTGCTGCTTCCTTTCTATTCAGTCAGCTGGCCATTCCCCACTCCCTTCCTCCTTCCTTCCTCCTTGGGCCTTGGCCCTTCACTCCTCCTTTGGGAAACACCATTGAGTCAAACCCTTGACCCTCAGTGTTGTTCCTCCTTCCAGCTCCCTTTGTCTGTTTTCAGAGTACCCTTGCTCCTTTTGATACCGGACCCCTCCTTATATACAATGTACATAGTAACTTGTAACCTCAGTCCGAAATCGACCTGAAATGCCCCCAAGAGACTTTCCCTCTGCTAGATCCGAAATTAGGGACCCCTAGGACAACCAGCAATGGCACAGCACTCCGCCTGAGTCGCTGAGGCCAAGGTCCTTCCATGCTAAGTCTCTGATTCCACTCCAGAGTCGTCTGAATCTGCCCATTCTAACATGCACCCACACCCTTATCCACACCTGAACCTGGGCCTGTGTCCCCATCCACTTATAATCCACCACCCACACTTCCCTCAGCTGGCATATCAAACCCGGTAACTCTGTCACGACCCAACATATCCATCACTTCCGTCAATGTGTCCTAGTGCCACTTGGCCGCTATCATCATCATCCATCCACCCATCTGTCCACCCATCACCCTCATCCACACTTCCTCCCCCGCACACATACCTTCCAACCTAGGTTGCCCGCTTCATTGTTGTCTGCTCGCCAACCAGACGGCTTGCTAGATGGCCAGATGGCCTTTTCTCTTTTGTCCGCTTGTGGACTATTGTTCCTCCTTTGTCACTCATTGTTCTTGCTTGCCTTTTGTTGACCAAGTTTTCCGATATTAACTATTTGTCTCTTTCTTCATTCATTAATATTGTGCTTGATCTGCCACTCCCTCCGGGCCGGTTGTAAGGGATATAGGCCACGTACTCATGGCCTACCTTATTCATTCTTCATTCTTTATTTATCGTGTCGGGTTTGTACCCGATGCGACACTTCTATTCCCAAACCCTTCATTTCTACCATGCGGTCCCAAGCTGCAACTATCACATGTATATACAATATTGTATTTAACCTACATGTGAGGGGGGTAAAGGCTTCCCCAGCCTTTTACCCCCCTGTTAATAAATACAGCTTCATACAGCGTACTTCAGTGGACTGGGAGTGTAAGGCAAAACCTGACTATCATGAGATCACTCGTGAACTCAACCTAAACAATGCTTACACTTTTTTATGCTTGGTGAGCAAACAAATTTAAACCTTTCAACTTCTTCTTCGATCGATGTCGTGAAGCGCACCGATCTAATTGAAGTTCCTGACTTTTCGTTACCACCATGGTAAAGAAAGCTTCGGGTTCGCCCTCTGCAAAGAGGATGAGGGCAGCTGTGTGAAACAATGCACAGACTTCAGATAGCGCTGGGGTTCCCAGCGTTAACACACCTGATATCCCTCCCGATCCAGGAGAGACAGACGACCCCGACACATCTCCAGGTCCACCAGGAGACCTGGATGTGCCAGGCCCTTCCCAATCCACAACCACGGTTGTACCTGCCATGGTTGCACCTCTTCCCCTTGAGGAAGACCACCCAATGCACCAGTTGGACCTGATCCGTTCGCTGATGCACCTGGTTCCCCCAATCCTCTCAGATCAGGTGAAGCGTTAGGGCTTGGTGATGGCCCTGACAACTCAGTTGAGGTTGTCGACGTGGGTGGCACCAAACCACGAGCGAAAACTCCTGGATCGTCAAATGATCAGCATGATGAATTGATGATGATGCTAAGAAGCATCGATCAATGGCTGACTCGCCACAACGAGGCTATAAAGGACTTATGGGCTTGGATTTATTGCCCTAGCCCTGGATTGGCTGGAAGCCAAATCCCTCTAAACTCACCCCAGTTTGAGGCAACAAGTGTGCCTCCACCTGTACCAGTCAGGGGACGGGACAGAGAACCCATCCAGCGACGAAACTTGCTGGTGGACGAAGTCTCTGCTGACAAAGACTACATCAGGATGACCACCTACCTCCCTGTGCCCAGGCATCCCAGTGTGAGGATGATGACATATGTCCCTCACACTGATGAACCTGTGCCTGGGAGTTCTTCGACCCCATTGCCAAAGAGAATCCCTTCTTATCTGAAGGGAAAGAGTGTCGATTGGGGCCCTCAGGGCCCGCCTGTTGTTCTCAGAAGGACACAGCCACTTCCTCAGTCGCTTCCTGTGCCTGAAACGCCCATTGTTTTGGAAAGTTTGACAGATGAAGGGGAGACTGATCGTGATCCATGATTGACCCGGAACCTACATCACGGTTCCGGGCCTGCCCTCATCATGAACGCATGGGGCGAAATAAAGAAAAAGCAAAGAACCATCTTTGCTCCCCATGCACCTAGTGAGATGTCCATGGAGTATGGGACACGGATGGATGGCGATGCCATCTACATGCACAGACCTGAAGGTCTGGATGATCATGCCTGGGAGATCAGATGTAGGCTAGGTTCCTATGGTCGATTTACCACGCAGGACCCACGAAGTGGGGCCCTTGAAAGATTAGGCCAAGATTGGCCCAGTCGGGCGGATGCCCAACAAATTCCTCTCAGGGCATCGAGACTAGAAGTCTTGACCCCACAGCCAACCAACCATACCCTCCAAGAGGGTCTTGGAGGGGCTTCACATCCCATAGTGGTTTCCCCAGTAAAGAGGGAAAGGGAGCCTAGCTCCCAAGTTCCATGTGTTGCGAGCTCTGTCCACCCTTGGATGGTGAGCTCGACTATCCCCTGCAACGGATTTGTTGAATCCACTCTCAGGTCTTATTTGAGGGACCTGAGTAGTTTGTCCCCCAGCGACCCTGAGGGATTCATGGAGGAGCTGGTTCGCTGAATCACGAACCTGATCAGGATAAGGATCCTGACCCCTCTTCCTGCTGATGTAAAAACAGAGTTATCAAAGAAAAACTCTGTTCCATTCCCCACGACCCTATGGTCTGGGGAGAACAATCTCGAAAATTCGAGAGTTGGCTTGTCAAACTCACTTCTTGGATTTCAGGAAATGGGTGGAAGGGCGAGAGCTACAATGAGCTCCACATAGACGCTCTTGCTCGCACCCTAGATGGCGATCCTAAACAGATTGTGCTTCATGAAATGAAGCTAGGATTCGAGAGTGGGACCATCCCCACCTTCACTCAGCTTTTAACAAAGCTGATGCTCACATATGTGAAGAGGTCGGTGGCAGTACCTGCCACCAAACTCTTCAAAATGCTCGCTTATGACCCTGCAAAGGGGATTAAGCATTTTTATACTCAGCTTCTCTGAGCATCGGAGAAGATGATCACTCGCCCTGACCAGGTGAGTTTCAACGAACATTTTGTAAACACTCTCCCCTATCATATAAGGGAAGAGCTCATACTACGTGACCGAATTTCGGTCAACTTCATGTCCAAAGATGAACTGTGGACGGCTATTCTTCACGTTGACAACGCAATGGACTCAATGCATGCAATAAACACATATAAAGGAGGGCTTGCCCCCTCCAAATCAACCAATACACACCTGACTAGCAAGTCGAGTGTATCCAACAACTCAACCCTGTCCACAAGGGGATCATCAGGAGTTGCTCCTAGGATAGCCCCAATGAGGGGCTATCCGAATTTCTCTTCTTACTCTAGTTGTCATATCCATACAATCCTGACCTCCGCTCCGGGCTCCTGGAACTCCGAACCCCGACTTCCGGAGCCCTACTTCCCTTCCATCACCTTCTCCTTGCCGACTCCCAAGAGGTTATCCCACCTCTGGCTCGGACACCACCTTCGGTCCGACTCCGGAACATTCCGGGTCCGACCCCAACCTCAACACCTTCCAGACGAGTATGCAAAACCTATGCTCCCAACTCCGGACCTCCGCTCCGGTATCCCGTTCACGTCTCGTCTCCGGAACCTCCGGTCTTAGCTCCGACCTCGGACTTTGACCCCACCTCCGCTTATACCCATTGTATTGGTTAGCTCATTCCATTTAATTATCTTTGCCAATATTCCGGAGTTTAACCTCCGAGTTCGGACTTTCCGGACTTACTCCGGACCTTGCAACTATTGCATTGTCCATTTCAATTCCGCTATTCTCCCTCATTCCTATTTGGGCTGCTGCTTCCTTTCTATTCAGTCAGCTAGCCATTCCCGACTCCCACCCTCCTTCCTTCCTTCTTGGGCCTTGGCCCTTCATTCCTCCTTTGGGAAACACCATTGAGTCAAACACTTGACCCTCGGTGTTGTTCCTCTTTCCATCTCCCTTTGTCTCCTTTCGTCCTACCCTTGTTCCTTTTGATTCCGGACCCCTCCTTATATACAATGTACCTAGTAACTTGTAACCTCAGTCCGAAATCGACATGAATTCCCCCAAGAGACTTTCCCTCTGCTAGATCCGAAATTAGGGACCCCTAGGACAACCAGCAATGGCACAGTGCTCCGCCTGAGTCGCTGAGGCCGAGGTCCTTCCATGCTAAGTCTCCGATTCCATTCCGGAATCATCCGAATCCGCCCCATTCTAACACTAGTAATAAGAAGCCCACTGCAGCCACGATGAAGCCTGTTACAGGCTCACCTTCTTCACATGCCAAAGGGACTCTCCAGGCCCCTTCTTCGTCAAACAACCAGTATTCTTCGAATACCAGTAATTCTTATAACACCCAACGACGCCCTTCGAAGGATTTGAAGGGCAACCCCCTCTGCTACAAATGTGGCAAGATCGGATACTCTTTCGAGTGTCCAAACCACCCACCTAGAGCCAAATTATACGCTCTGGGCGTAGAAGGGGACCAAGACCCTCCCCACGAGCCAGAGGGTCAGGGAGACGAAGATGATCCATCTGGGGAGGCCCCAGAAGAAGAAGTTACTGCTGAAGATGGCGATCCCGATGATCAATTCGTCGAGGACCCATACGAACCAGCTGGTCCTCCTGATGAGACGGTCAGTGAACCTGAAGACGAGGTCATCTTCAGGTGCTTAAGTTTACGGGGGATGGGTATTATTGACCCATCCAAGGACAACTATGCCCTTAAGTTAGCATCAGCTCAAAGAGCTGACTCGCTCCTCTCTGAAGAGCAAATTGTCACTGAGCTGGTAGACGAACCAGTTCGTCGATTTAAGACTGAGGGGCAGTTGCCTCTCCCAAAGCCGGAGACTGATATAGTCCCAGCAAAAATAACAAAGAAAAACCTGCCTATGTTCGATGCAAAGTTCAGACTTTTGCGTGAGGCAGGTAAAGACCCTACTGATCGGTGAAGGAGAGAACAAAGGAAAGTCAGTTGGGAGGTTCAAACGAGACCACCACCAAGCTGTTCCCTGGTTCTTTAGTTAGGATGGGGAAGTGTACTAGTGTTATTTATTGTAAATAAAGTACCAATCCGAGTGTTTTGGCTAATTCTATTTTTATGGGTTAGTTTTAAAGTTCCTGGGAATTGACTTACAGATAAACCGAGCCCTGCGGAGCTGTTTCTTTATTGAAATTTATTAATTTGTCTAGGTGTAATTCTGTGTAGCGTTGTTTAATTTGGATTTAAACTTGAATTTAATCTTCTACTTGGTGAAGTTTCAAAGATTCTATTCAGTTAATGAATTTGGATTATGTCTGGAGTGTCCCTTGAGTTTGTTTTATTTTTGTCTTATTTTATTGCTTGTTTTAACAGTAGCAAAATAACTGTTTTGTGTTTACACTTTGAAATCTGGAGTGTTAACCAGCTCTCCTGTTGAAATATCTACTTAATATTTCTCTCCTTAATTGCTGCCTTTTACTACAGTGGCAATCTTAACTGTATATCACTTTTTCGCACTGGAGTGACAACCAGAAATGCTTGAGAAAAATAATACTCTATTTTCTTACTTCTCTGAGGGGGGCGAAAAGTCGCAGAAAGGGTCTCCCTTTTATACTCCTTGGGTCGCCTTCCTTTTTCACGCTCTACCTTCTATTTACAGGATCTATTTACAGTGTATTTTTCTCAAACTGAATAAAAAGTGAAATTTTCACGCTATAGTTCCACTGCGCTTTGCTGCGCTGAACTGCAGCTCTACTGCGGTCAGACTGCGCCTGGAATCCTTATTGTCCTTCCTCGCCTAAGCTATTTTAATGGTTAATTAGAATTTGTCTGCACTGCATTTGCCGCAGTTCCCTATTTCAAATTCCCCATATTTCCCATTAAGTTCACTATGACTCGGTCATACTGAATTCAAACCTCGCATTACTATGCGTGCGACTGTGCTGAGACCTTCAGCTGATTTATTCCAATTTTATTTAGTGACATTTAGTTAAAATGAGACTGAAATGATAAATGAGTGAATTATTCAGGTTTAAAACTGAAAGAAAAAGTTGCTAGTAATCAAGAATTACTCAAACGAATGTGTTATAGCTCTCTACTTCATTAGAACATCGTTCCCTAAAATTCCCGCCATGGTCTGTCGTAGTTTAGTAGTTTTCGTGAATTTCGTTCATATTCCCTGATTCCCTTTTGTATTATCACATCCTAATCCTCCATATGTATTGTTCGTTGTTATAGTAGGTCGTCCTCGAAGATATCATATTTTTATGTATTTTATTTAGGGCTCTAGACCTCTTGAAGCTGTCTTCCCGCGTGTTTTCAGGTTTCTAACTTCATGTCCTTGTATCTCATTCATTTCTGGATGTTTTCTCACGTTCTTGGTATCATAAATTTTCATTTATTCCCACCTTTCCAATGGTACTAAGGTTGTGTCCTATTTCCCTGTATTCGTTGAGTTAGCAAAGTTTCGCGCGCACATTTGGTAATCACGTGCGTCGTTCCCATAGTTGTTCGTATGCGGGAGCCGTTTTCGTTTAGTTGTTCGGGATTTATGATATGCGCGGGTGTTTATTTCTTTCATATGGGCTTCTGTGATTTATTTCAGATTTTTCCCTCATGTTCTAAGGTTGTTTTGCACTTTCCGTGCTTTGTTTTGACCGGGCTCTTCCTTATTTGGACGGAAATTGGTCTTCGCGATCTGCCGAAGTGCGGATCTCGGTTCTGACGGCCGGTTCCCTGCGCATCGCCACCCTCACGTGTCATTACACATGATGCGGATTCCTATATTCCCGTCATGGGTATAACTTCACAACGGCTGGACCGTTTGGGCTGAGAATTTGCATAGCTATAGTTTCCTATTTTTCATAATTTCCGTGTAAATTTCGTTGTATGTTTTTATTATGGATCCTACGCAATCATCGTCTTGTCCCTGAGCTCGGACTTTTGATGTCGCTATTCCCGTTATTGGATTTCTCATTAACGCATGATCCTTTTATTATGGAAATTTGGGAGGATTAAGAGTAGATCCCTTCCTTTCTAATGGGCTATCAAGCTTGTCTCGGTCGTTACTAGTTAATCTTCGCGCTTGCTTTTTAGACATTGTCCTCGTTTTGCAGGAGTTTTAGTCATATCTCCGTCGTTTATGGGTAGTTTCCCCTGTAATTACTCTCATTGGTTCCGTTTGGGGGACATCTACATTTCCTATTATAAACACGACTTTGACTTTTGCATTAGTTCCTGAGGAATCTTTGTTCCGTGGTACTTCCATCCTTGCTACGTGTGCGGACGTGGGAAAGTAGTTTCCGTGGAGGTTCTCTGATTATTTTTATAGTCAAATCTTGGTCGATTGTCCTAATTCTTGGTTTAATATTTGCTATAAATTCCCCCGAGAATTCCGTCTCGTTGATGGTAAGCTTGAAGTATTTTTGTTATTTTTCTTTCTTTCGATTTATTGTGTATAGTCATAATAATTCGTAAAAATTCGTAAAATTCGTTAAAATTCAGGTCCTTCTATGTTCTCATATCTACTTGTCGTATGAGGTTTTTGTGATTTATCTGGCATATTTCCATAATGGGTTTCCATAGTGTGGCCGTTATTTCTCCTACATCGGAGTGCCGACTTATGTCACACCCTGACTGGTCTCGTTGAGATCAACAGGACCAAAGCATTCACATTGTTTGATAGTGGGGCAGAGACCGATGCATTATCCCCTGACTTTGTCAGAGCGTGTCACATCCCACTCCTTGAACTTCCCAATCCCCTCATGCTCCAAATGGGCACCAAGGGGAGTAGGTCCTGTATTTACTACGGGACCAATGCTGATCTGACCATACTTGGTCAGAAAAACAAACACTACTTTGATGTTGTGAACATTGAACATTACGATGCTATTCTAGGTGCTCCATGGTTGAACACCTACAAAGCTTTGCTGGACTTCGGCAAGCACACCATCCATGTGAAGGGTAGTCTTATCTCCACTTTCGATGTTCCTACAGAAGGTTCCTTCGTGTCGACTGGCCACCAGGCCTGTCGAGATTTCACTAGCCTCTCTAAGAGGCCTCCACCCACAAGCAGCCATGTGTCTGCTTTGACCAACACACCCAAGGTGTGACTCAATAAGGTGAAGGAGATTTCACCACCCAATCACTCCTCTAGGGAGGAGCAGGGTCTTCATAGCATATCTGCTATGAAGGCCACATCCAATGCGTCCACAACAGATGCATTAAGTTACCCAGCTCACTGGCCTGATCCCCAGTCTGGGAAGTTACCAGACTGTTCTCATTTCGAAAATCGCCCAATGACAGATGATGGTTTTAGTGCCCTCCGCAACTGGTGGAGGTCGCAATTTGAGGATGTCATGGCACCTGTGCCTGAGATCTTACCTCCCTTCCAGGAGGTTAATCACAGGATCGACTTTATCGATCCCAATAAAAGGTATCATGAGAGGCATGCAACGTGCCCCCAATCTCTCGAGCAACAGCTACAAGAGAAAACTCTTTGATACGAGTGCGTGGGCTGGTGGGTTCTGTTAGAACCGGGCGGATACAGATGACTCCGGAGTGGAATTGGAGACTTAGCGTGGAGGGACCTTGGCCTCAGCGACTCAAGCGGAGCGCTGTGCCATTGCTGTTTGTCCATTTGGTCCTTAATTTCACAGTAGGTGAGCAGGAAGTCTCTAGGGGGCATTTCAGGTTGATTTCGGACTGAACCAAAACGAGTATGTACAAGCACCGATATATATAATGGAGGGGGCAAAAGCACAAGGAAACAAAGGGAAACTGAATCGGAACGAAGACGTCTGAATGGGAACAAAGGGTAGAAGAAGCGGAGTGGTACCGAAGGTCATAAGGCAGGACCTGTGATACGTCTGAAAGGAGGTAGGGAGGGCAAGGCCCAGAGGGGCAGGAGGATGAGGAGAAGTGGGGATGATGACTAACTGGCTAGAATGGGAAGAAGCAGTAGTCCAAATAGGGATGAGGGGAAAATGCGAGAGATACATTACAAGCGGTGAAAGTGCTGAAGGCGATCCACGAAGCTTGGGGGTTGCGGAGCTTACGGAGGTTATGGAGGCAGGGTTGAAAGTCCGAGGGATATTGGCAATGGTGTTTACATAGTATGAGGTCACCAATGCAATGGACTAAGACCGAGGTGGAGTCAAAGTCCGAGGTAGGGACTATGACGGAGGCTCGGAGCAAAGGTACAAGCAGTGTCTGAGTACGAAGTACGGGACAGCGGTGGAAGGTCGTAACTTGGTGGGAGGGTGGCGGAGGAGTACCAGAGGGAGGAGAGAGGGGAAAGGTAAGGGAGAAGGAGTGGTGGAAAGGAGAGTTGTCAGGTCCGAAGGTGAGTATCGGAGCAGACGGGGGAAGCGTAGGAGGGTGACAGGAGGGTGGAGGTGTTGTGAAGGAGGAGCGGAGTAGGAGGAGGAGTAGTAGGAGGGTGGCGAGAGGGGCGGTGTTCGGTCCGAGGTGAGTATCAGAGCGGACGGAGATAGGGGAGGAGAGGGAAGGAGGAGCAGAGGTGGCGTGGGGGTAGAAGGAGGTGTGTTGCCAGGACCGGAGGTGAGTATCGGAATGGCAGCGGTAGGGTATGACTCCGGAGGTGAAGAGGGTGGAGGTCTGGAAGTCGGGTCGGGGTTGGGTATGCACGGATATGACAGGTTCACCGACCAGCCATTATGGCGTGCCCGTTACTATGTCTTGCAAAAAAGGATGGTTCAATAAGAACTGTTATGGATGCAAGGAATCGTAATGCAAATACGATTCTCGACGTCACACCGATGCCTGACATGCGATCCATTATGGATAGCTTGGCCAGGAATTCATATTGATCAAAGATCGATATGATAGATGCTTATGAGAAAATTTGCATGGAACCTGAGTGCATTCCACGCACTGCATTTGCCACTCCTTGGGGCACATACGTTTCAAACGTACTCCAACAAGGGGACTGTAATGGTCCCTCCACATTCCAGCAGACCATGTCATGGGTCCTCCAAGATAATATCGGGTGGGCTGTTCACACATGGTTTGATGACATATTTATGGGAACCGATATGGTTTCCCAACACAATGAGAAACTTCAGTGGGTGCACAACCGACTGAAGTCTGAACAGCTATACATTAGCCATAAGAAATTCGAACCATTTGCCCTGGTTCTCAACATTCTGGGATGCAAGGTTGACGGCCATGGGGTCCACATGGATTCTGATCAAAGGTGAAGCTTTGCGCTTGGCGCAAACCTTCAGACCACCAGGAAGTGCTACGCTTCCTAGGCCTAATAGAATACCTTGCTCGATTTATGCCTAATGTTAGCACATACACTGGTCCTTTGCAGACCATTTGCACTAACAATCTGCCTTTCTTCTGGTCGCCACTGCACCAGAAGTGTTTCAATAACATAAAGAATCTCGCATGCAAGATGCTGATTCTAAAACCAATCATCTGGCAAGTACCAGATGGCCTCTCTGAACAAGAGAGGAACAGGTTTCGAGTCTGGGTTATTACCGACGCCTTCCCTGCAGGCATCAGGGCTATTTTGGCTCAGGGTGCCAGCTGGGAACTATCCTGCCCAGCTGCCTTCATGTTGAAGAAGTTTACTTCGACACAACGCTCATACTTTGCATATGAACTGGAAGCCCTATCCAAGTGGATGGACGAATTGACTGGAGGGCATGAATTTACGGTCGTTACAGACCATAAGGCCCTCACCTACTTCAAACAGAAGCAGCACACTCTGGGCACCACATAAGGTGGCAAAACTTCTTTTATGGCTTCAAGTGCGACATCTTGTATGTCGAGGGCCACAAAAACAAAGTGGCTGACGCACTCAGCCGCTATTATGAGTCTTCGTTGGACGAAGACCTTCATTATGATGACTTTGTCTCTGCAGATGTCCACATAGACAAATTTGGAGATGACCTCCCTCTAAGTCATATTGAAGAGGCAGAAGAAATGCTTCTTCTGCATCGACTTTCGTTATGACTCGCTATGGTGAGTAGTGTGATCAAAGACCGCAACTTGGAAGCTGCAGTCCTAGACCCCCCGACAATCATTCAGGGAGGAGCGAGCTGATGCTCGCTGACATTGTACTGCCTGAGGATTCCCTCAGGAGTGTTGTTGAGGAAGATGACTTCCTCTCCTCTGTGAGAGAAGGGTATGCCGAGCATGCAGCTTGGCAAGGGATTCTAGAGAATCCCAGACAATTCCCAAGATTTAAGGTCAAGAGCGGCCTTATTTCAAAGTTGAATGACTTGGGAGAACCACGTCTGGTTCTCCCAGACATCATTTATAAAGGGGAGAAGGCGACTAGGATCGCCATCCAAAATGCACATGAGATCCTAGGTCACCTAGGATTCCATAAAACCTTAGAATATTTACGCCACTACTATTGGTGGTCTACAATGGTATGCGACGTGGAGAAGTATGTCTCCTCCTGTGAAATGTGCCAGACCACCAAGTGGTCTACTCGACGAAGAGCTGGGCTGTTGCACCAGCTGCCAATTCCAGAGGCCCCATGGTCCTCTATATCGATGGACTTTGTTGGTCCTTTCCCAGCGAGTCTAGATCATAACTACCTCTGGGTAGTTATGTGCCGTTTGACTTCGCAGGTTCACTTGATACCTGTGAAAACCACGATCAACGTGCTAGAACTCGTGTATGAGTTCTTGAAAGGCATCATGTGCCTTCACGGACTCCCAAGATCCATAGTGTCTGACAGAGACACTAAGTTTACATCCAGATTTTGGACGGAATTACACAGGTTACTTGGTGTACATCTAAAAATGACGACCGCTTTCCATCCAGAAGGTGATGGACAAGCTGAACAAATGGTTCAGAGCATCATCCAAGTAATTCGTGCAGCTATTCGGCCAGATCAGCATGACTGGGTACTAAAACTTGAGCATGAATAAATCGACAGGGTATGCCCCTTTCGAACTTATCTATGGGACAATACCCTGTATGACAGTGGAAGTTCCACCGACTGACCTCCCTGGAGTGGGCACCTTTGCACAGAAAGCGTTAGATAATCTCCAGGGCACTGTCAGGGCACACCCACCTGACCCAGTTCCACCTGGGCCCACCTGACCCGCTCCCCGCTACCCATCCTCCCTCCATCCTCCATCCTCCATCCTCCCTCTTCCCCTTCTTCCCTTTCCTCCCTTTTCCCTCTTTCCTCTTCCTCCTTTATTTCATTCTCCCTTTCCATTTATTCTTTCTATTTACACGGACCACCTTTCCTTGTATCATTGTACTATTGACCCATCCGGCTCGGACACTCCAGACAACTTCCCACTACGCATAGCATGCGCGCCTGCAGTGGATGCCCTTGGGATCCCCCATGGGGATACCCAGATGGCTGCAGCTCTCCCTGCAGATGACGTGGCACTCGTCATGTGACCCAAGCCGCATGTACATAAATGTACCTGAAGTGGGAACTGAAGAAGTAACCTTCTTCTCATGTTTTCCACTTCAGTCTAAGTGGCCAGGGACTACAGTCCCAGATCGGGCCCGTCAGTACGTGCGCCCGCTTCGCCCCCGAGAAGGTCCCTCTGCCAGGCGCTACATCTGGGCCCCCTCCACCCCGGACGCGTCCCTGACAGGCACCCATGATGCGATAATAAAGAGTTGCATCAAGCAATTGGTCCAAGCCAATTGGCATAGGTGCCCAGATCCACCTAAGCTGAAGGTAGGCGACTTCACCTACTTGGCGACCAAGGACCTCAACCTGCCTAAGGGAAGAGCAAAGAAACTCCTCCCCAAATATGTTGGGCTGTATGAGATCCTCGAAGCATTCAAGGATTCATCCAACTATACACTCAAGCTCCCTCCAGAGCTTCTCAATAGGGATATTCACCCCAAGTTTCATGTTTCTCGCTTGGCCCCACACGAGCCAAACAACTCACTGCTATTCCCGGGTTGGGCTGCCCGAGTCTTCTACGACTTTGGTGAAGATCCCAAACGGGAATATCAGGTCCAGGAAATCCTGATCATTCCTGGGACACTGGCGGTAGCCTGTGGTTCCGCATCAAATGGGGCCTGGGGGATCTCTCATGGGAGCCTCTCACTCATTGCAATGAATTGGCTGCATTGGATGACTACTTACATGGGGTCAATGCAGTAGAAAATTTGAATAAGGAAAGCAAATTTCCTTCTATTCCCACATGAGGGGCTAATAAAGCACCCCATCCTACTCGCTCCTGATGGACTACCCACTTGGGAATAGTCTTATGGCCTAACGAAGGACAATTATGGTGCTAGTTGCTGTATTTGGGTTTTGCCTCCGGGGTATGAACATTGTTCCCACGGACAAAACTTCATCCTTCTTCTTTTCCCCCACCATGTCTGAGCAAGTGCAAGAAAATTTCGGGAGGGAAATGCTGCCCGACGATGACTGTGGGCAAAGCCCACGATCGAACACCACCCCCATGGACACTGAGACCATGGGTCCTGCCTTAAACAGCATTCAACATACTTTGACACCGGGTGCTGAGGCCCCCAGCGCTGCAAATATCCCTAATCCTACCCCGATACCAACAGTATCAGGGCGTCCTTCCCCTGTGATGGATGTGCAAGCTACTGCAGCTTACACTGTGTCTGACCATCAGACAATGGGCCAGCAATTTTTCGTGGACTCAATGGCACCAGGACAAGCGCCGCTGTTGCCATACTTTAACCCCAATCTCTAGGGTTACCACCCTTCCCTCCCTTGTGGAGCACCCACTCCTGAAGCGGCTCACCAGCCACATGCTACAATGTCAGGGTCTTTCCTGACTGAACTCCTTATGGATGCAAACGCCTGTGTTCAACGTCTTGATGACGAACTGTTGCAGTCTCGAGAAGGGACTTGACGTATCCAAGAAGAAAACATAGGGCTCCATGAGGAACTCTTTAACATCAAGCTCAAGAACCAGCGTCTCACCAGCGAGTTGCAGGAGGTCTCGTTACACCGGGATTTCCTCTGACAAAAGTGCGACTTGCTGGAAAGGGACCTCGAGCCATTTGAAAAAGGTTGTGAGGAAGATGAGGCATCATGCCCTCGAAAAACCCCTCACACAGAAACATGTACCCAGAATGCCCCCGTTGAGAGGGTGCATCATGTAGATGACAACTCTCATCGACACCCTGGACCAGCCAAACTGGCCCGTCCTCAAGTACCCGTTGCTGACCCAACGGTGAGCCATAGGATCCAATCAAATACATCCAATCCTGAGTTGGGAAAAGAGCAGGCACCGCATCACCCCCTCCTACCACTCGAATATTCATGGTTCCGGCTACCTAGCCAGAATCGTTCTCCTTCTCCTGGGACATGGAGAAACATACCCATCCCGGGTTCCTTCCATGCCAACGACTTCATACATGGAGTTACCGTTAGTGGCCAGAGGTGGCTAATCACCACTGAAATAGGCTATCGTCAATGGCAATGGGACAACTTCGTACTCCCGTTCCTGATTACAGTGAATGGGTTTAAATTGCTGGTTGACCTCAAGTGGATCGACCAGCAGGTTGGGGCAGCTGGGGTTATTGATGATGCCCCAGGTGATGTTCGTGACTGTTAGACACTGGTCCGGGGTCGGCACCGAAGGTCGCCGATGCGGGCCGCTATTGGCCGCGATGCCTCAGACAAAGCCCGAGGGTAGGGCATTTGGCCTCAGCAACTCTAAAGGGAGTGCTGTGCCCCCTAGTTGTCTCTTGGCCCTCATTTCGAACTTACTGGGGCTGCCTTGTTGGGGTCAGGGCTTGGGGTCGTGGTCAAGTCGATATTAGAGCTGAGGTACTATAATGTAGTATACAGGATATATATATGAAGGTAGAATGAATAGAAGCGGACCCGGGCCGAAGGCCGAAGGGTCCGGAAGCAAATAGGAACAACGAGCGGGGTTGGCCGCACAGCAGCCGGCAATGACCGAGGGTCAAAACAAACAATAACAGATAAATAAACGAAGGGGTGTAGGGCCGCGATAGCGGCGATGGTATCATAGCGGAGTAGGCGATGTCGCAGAGTCACGCTAGGTCAGTACCGGAGGCGGACTCGGGGCAGGGAGGTCGGTGTGGCTGTGTGGGAGTCGGCCAAGTGTAGGGGAGCCTAGGGGCAAGTGGGGGAGTGAGCAGGGGGCCCTCAGGGAGGATAGGGCTGAGGTCGGGGCTCGCGCTCGCGCTCGCACAGCGGGAATAGGCTCGGGCAGCATCGGGACGGGCGGCTAATGGGCCGGGATGCATGGTCGTGACAGTGACCTTCATGCTCGTTACTTTGAGCTAAAATTCGAGGACAGAAGGAATCCTTCTGTGGATGACTTCGACAAGAGGTATGGGTACGTCCAAAGGACTCCCAAAATTCCCAATGAGGCAGGGATGAAGTACATCCTGCTGTCGTTGTGGAGGCATCATCCCTCCAACGAGGCAAGGGCTTGTAGGGTGGCCAATATGACTGCCTTCAAATTCTCGGAAATGTGAGCGACTACCCTGTACCTCCTCCCCCTCCATCGTGGTCAGGGCACTTCATGCCTGAACCAGCTCCACCCACGCCTCCACAAAAGATGTGGGTTTCTCTCTCTCTCAATTAATGGATGGCAACTATGGCCATCTACCTGCCGCTGTGTGCCCTCCCACCCCACTGCCTATCCCTGACAAGGACGAGGATATGAAGAGTGATGGCAAGGCGACTACAGGGTCAGTCGACGAGGCTGCCCCTCTTCCTGAACGTCGTTTCCCCACTGTGATCTGGTCTGAGACCGAGGCCGCTGTTGCTGGTCCTTCGGACCTTTCTAATGCTGCCATTTCAGCTACCGCTGGCCCTTCCTCCAAGAAGGTTTAATCACCTTCTCTTCGTCGAGGTATATGTGCCTCATTTAAGAGGGGTTAATCACCCCCCATTCTATCATCCACTCTGGTGTGTCATTCGTACCGCTGAGGCCTAACCACCTCATTCATCGTTTTTTTTTTTTTGCTTTCTGCTCTGGGACCGTCGTAACAACGGTCCTGCAAAGGCCTAACAGCCTTTGCTTTGCTCTCCACCCCATTCTCTGGACCGTCATAATAACAGTTGTGTGAAGGCGTGACAGCCTTCACTTCCTTAGTTCCTCTAATCCGCCGAAACAGCAGGTCGGTGGAGGCCTAACGGCCTCTACTTTATATATATTTCTTTGGTCTGTCAAAACAACAGACCTGTGGAGGCCTAACAGCCTCTGCTTTATATCTTTTCTTTGGTCTGTCGAAACAACAGACCCATGGAGGCCTAACAGCCTCTACTTTCACTTAATCCTGAAACCATCATAATAACGGTTTCGTCAAGGCCTAACAGCTATCGTTTTTAAATTCTTTCTTGAATAATTCTTGTAAAAAATTTTGAGGGGAATGGCTTAATCGCCATTCCCCACTTTATATTAATTTCTTGACAACTTCTTGTTATACCTGCCTGTGTGATATTAATATCGCAAGGGAGGAGAGTGTAAGGGATATAGGCCGCATACTTGCGGCCAACCTTATTCATTCTTCATTCTTTATTTATCGCATCGGGTTTGTACCTGACACAACACTTCTATTCCCAAACCCTTCATTTCTACCATGCGGTCCCAAGCCACAACTATCGCATGTATATACAATATTGTATTTAACCTACATGCAAGGGGGGTAAAGGCTTTCCCAGCCTTTTACCCCCCCATTGATAAATACAGCTTCATACAGTGTACTTCAGTGGACTGGGAGTGTAAGGCAAAACCTGACTATCACGAGATCACTCACTCACTCAACCTAAACAACGCTTACACCGGTCCTATTTAGTTACTTGTGTTTATAACGTGTGTAGGTTACACTGGATGTACCTCAGTTCGTATATCGACTTGGATTCTCCCTCTAGACTCTTCTCCTCATCGTAAGGCTTCTGTCTGAAATTGGGACACCAACGTAAGAACAAAGTGCAGCGCTCCACCCAAGTCACTGAAGCTAAAGTCCTGCCCCTCCGACCTTACGAGCCCAGACAACTTCATATGCCTTGCGGGTCACCCAGATACGCGCCTGACATGTTCCTGACAGTATATATGAACTCAAATCGCTCTTACGTTCTTTCCTTGCTCTATCATTGTTTCACTGAACTATGTCTAGAGCTTATCAGACCCATTCACAGACGTGCACTGAACCTGGTTCTTCTAGGCTTCCAGGTCTCGGTATGCTTGAAGAACTGTTGCGCAGACATGACCTAGACCCTTCTGAATGTCTGCCATTCCAAAGCTTTATGGCTGACTGTGACAACCCTACCTCCTCCTCCACTCCTGCACCCTCCTGTTGATTTCGTCATTCCATATTCCAAGACCATGATGAGGCGGCTGCTGTTGAGAGAGATGTCGATCTGGACAGCCAAGCTGATGACTATGACCCTGAAGCTTCTTGTAACCCTACTCCACATCCTGATCCCACTAATCCTCTAGACCTGCCAGATGCCCCACCCAACTGTGGTAACGGTGGTGGTGACAGTGATGGTGGTGGTGGTGATGACGGTGGTGATGATCTGCCTGAGGATCAGCTGCCAGATGACCCCGGTAGCCATGTGTTGGCCCAGTTATGGACGCTATTGCTGCCCTGGCCCGCTCAACCACTGCTGCTCATCAACCTCCAGACCCCAGCCATAGGACGAAGCTTCGTGAGCCTGACCAATTTGACGGTACTGACCCTCAGAAACTCCATACCTTCCTTGTTCAGTGTGAACTCAACTTCCAGAACCGCCCCCAAGTGTTTGTCAACGAGCGTACCAAAGTCATCTACACCACATCATTCCTCAAGGGGATTGCTCTGAGTTGGTTCAAGCCTGAACTTCTTCATGATAACCCACGTCACTGTCCACGTTGGATGGACGACTCTCTTCGTCCGAGAACTCGAAGAGAACTTTGGCCCACATGACCCATTTGGTGATGCTGAACGTCGTCTAAGTACCCTGACCATGTCGGATAATCACAGAATTGCCAAGTACATCGTCAAGTTTAATCACAATGCTTCACAGTTATCCAGATATGGTGAGGTTGCCTTGAGGCACCATTTCTACAATGGTTGCCAGATAGGATCAAGGATGAGATCACTTGTTATGGTAAGCCATGCTTGCTGCATGACATGTGCTCTCTTGCCCAAGATATCGATGGACGATATTGGGAGCGCAAGGGCAAGTTGTCGCACTGTCTGAGAGATCGAGCTACCTCACCTGACTCCTCCAAGCAGAATGCGAAATTGGGCAAGAACCTGAAGTACTCTAAGTCTGTTAGAATGGGCGGATTCGGACGACTTCAGAGTGGAATCGGAGACTTAGTGTGGAAGGACCTCAGCCTCAGCGACTCAGGTGGAGCGCTGTGCCATTGCTGGTTGTCCTGGGGGTCCCTCGGATCTAGCAGAGGGAAAGTCTCTTGGGAGGAATTCAGGTCAATTTCGGACTGAGGTTACAAGTTACTATGTACATTGTATATAAGGAGGGGTCCAGAATCAAAAGGAGCGAGGGTACTCCGAAAGGAGACAAAGGGAGCTGGAAAGAGGAACAAAACCGAGGGTCAAGGGTTTGACTCAATGGTGTTTCCCAAAGGAGGAGTGAAGGGCCAAGGCCCAAGGAGGAAGGAAGGAGGATGGGAGTGGGGAATGGCTGACTGACTGAATAGAAAGGAAGCAGCAGCCCAAATAGGAATGAGGGAGTATAGCGGAATTGAATGGAGCAATGCAATAGTTGCAAGGTCCAACATAAGTCCGGAAAGTCCGAACTTGGAAGTTAAACTCTGGAATATTGGCAAACATAATTAAATGGAATGAGGTAACCAATACAATGGGTATAAGTGGAGGTGGGGTCAAAGTCCGAGGTCGGAGCTAAGACCGGAGGTTCCGGAGATGGAGACACAAATGGGATTCTGGAGCAGAGGTCCGGAGTCAGGAGCATAGGTGTTGTGTGCTCGTCTGGGAGGTGTTGAGGTTGAGGTTGGACCTGGAATGTTCCAGAGTCGGACTGAAGGTGGTGTTGGAGCCGGAGGTGGGATAACCTCTTGGGAGTCGGCAAGGAGAAGGTGACAGAAGGGAAGTAGGGCTCCAGAAGTCAGGTTTGGAGTTCCAGGAGCCCGGAGCAGAGGTCGGGATTGTATGGATATGACAGTTACTCTGAAGCCGGGAAAGAACAAAGATGGATATTTCACTAATGATGATGTGATTCAGCAAGCATCACAGGCCATGGAGATATTACAGGCATGCTACCCGAACGACAAACATGTTTTTGTCTTTGACAATGCTCAGACTCATTCTAAGTGTGCTGACGATGCATTATCAGCTGTCAAGATCCCAAGAAATCCCAAGCCATGGGGAGTTCCTGTTGCCTTGCATGACGATAGTGGCTCAATCATTTATGGTCCAGATGGAAAGCCCCATGTCAGAGACCAGGTCAAGACGAAGGAATGTCTCCGTGGTGGAGGGCTTCGGCCTCAGCAACTTATGCCAGGAGCGCTGTGCCAAGTAACATGTCCGTGCCCTAACTTACTAAACTGGCAACCAGAACTGAAGGGGGGGTAAACTCTAGTCGATTTGTGTAACCTATGTACAAGTTGAGTATATATAGTTACAATGAGGGCAGGCCCGCAAATGGTGGAGCTGAGTGGAGTGGAGCTAACGGGTTTAAACATTAGCTGATTGAATATTACCGACAAGTCTGGTTATGGGGTTAACGGAATGGTAGGAAATAACCCAGAAACAGAAAGAAGGGATAGGCCTGAAGGTGGAATTTGGGGCTCTGTACTTAGGGAGGCGTAGGTAATAAATTGAAAAGAGGGGGTGGTGACCATCAAGGGATACTGAGGTGATTGTGGAATACGGGGGCTCTGAGGTTAGTGAAGAAGGAGCGGAGGTAGTCCGGAGGGAGTGGAAGTTGATGGCTGGGGATGGATATGACACCCTGCATGACTACCAAGACATGGCTGATACGATGTTCAATGGGCAATCACAGCAACTTTATTACCCTGATGACCACCCACAGTATCCTGGGTATTTCAAAGGCATGGCCCAGATCCTTACTGAGCAGGGCTATGACACAACTCACTTGCGTGCCCAATGCAAGAAATTCAAGTGCCAAGCCAGTGCAAGCCAATGCTGCTGCCACAATATTCTTTTTCACTCCAATGATTTCATCAACATCAAAACCCTTCTTGAAACCCATTGAAAAGCAGCTGGTTTTGATGTGCTTTTTCTCCCTAAGTTCCACTGTGAACTGAATTTTATTGAACAAGTCTGGGGATATGCAAAGCAGGTTTATCATGAATCTTCCCCATCATCAAAGATTGGAGATGTGGAGATTAATGCCAAAAATGCGTTGGACTCGGTGTCTTTACTCTCAATCTGGAGGTATGTACTCAGTGGAATTTCAGGATTAAAATTGCTGATTATTCTCAGGTTTGCAAACCGCTCACTCTGTCATATCCATCCATGGCCATCGTCTTCTACTACCTCCAGTCCTTCTGGATTACCTCTGCTCCTTCTTCACTAACCTCGGAGCCCCCGTATTCTGCAATCACCTCTGCCTCCCTCGATGGTCACCACCCCCTCTTTTCAATATATTACTTACACCTCCCTAAGTATGGAGCCCTGAAGGCTTCTGGACAGCTCCGATGTCTGCTAGTGCACTCCTGCCCCCACTGGGCAATTCACTTGCTTGCCCTGCAAGTCCACCTTTGGGCCTATCCCTCCTTTCCATTTCTGGGTTATCACCTGCCACTCCGCTAACTCCGACTCATCGGTAATATTCAATTGGCTAATGTTTAACTCCATTAGCTCCACTCTGCTCAGCCCCACTATTCACAGGCCCACCCTCGCTGTAACTATATACACTTAACTTGTACATAGGTTACACCCCAGTGATAAAATCGACTAGAGTTGATCCCCCTTTAGTTCTCGTTGCCAGTAAGTAAATTAGGGTACGGATGTGTAACTTGGCACAATGCTCCTGGTCTGAGTCACTGAGGCTGAAGCCCTCCACCACAGAGACAACTCCTTCATCTCGCTCCAGTCTCTGACACACTCCGCTATATGGACACATATCAAAGGGGTCTTGATGGGCAAGAAGCAGCATGGGCAGTGAAAAAATATTGGGGACATTGCCAAATCTGTCAGGGGACGGACCCGGGTCCCCATGACCCCTCTCTACAGTCCACAGTCCAGCCTGTAAACACAGCCCATCTCAGGGCATGACTACTGTGGGTAAGAAAGTGAGAAGAAGGTTAACTTCTCACTTTCCCACAGTGGCCCCAATATGGTGAAAACTTCCGGGGATACCCGGAAGTCACATGAAGGTAGGATCCGGGGACCGGAGCATGCAGCGCATGGATCATGTGGCATGGGAAGCACATGTGGGAAGTGGAGCAGGTCCGGACACAGGTCCGGGTCCGGGCTAAGTCAGGGTATGTGCCTGACATCACCCTCCCTCTAAGCCACTTCGCCCCAAAGTGGCCCTAGTCCCCAGGTAACCTGTCCCTCAGGTGGTTAGAACTGTTCTAAGTTAAAAAAATTAAACTAGTTGTCCATCACCGCATATGTGGCACTCCCCTAAGACTTGCCCGAAAAAAATTTGGGTCCTTCAGCACCCTCCATTGTCTGCTCGTGACTTGGCAACCTCCAGCCTGCATCCCTCATCATCCCATGATGCCCCAATGGCTGCAGTCATGTCATCCCTGTGATCACGTCCACATCAGCAAAAGGTCCTCAGGGTTTCACTTCAAATGGTTTGAAAACAATTGAGTTCACTTCTGAACTGAATTGAAACATGACACCTTTACTAAAATGCTTTGGGAAATTGGTCAATTCGGCCAGTTTCATTGTATTAGAAGCAACAGGATCATCAGAAGTGTCCAAAGTTGACCACGACAATTTCCTGATGTGGCCTCAGGGCTGTGCCCGCTTCGGGTATGGAGGGTGGTCGTGCAGCACTTGACCTCTGGGCCATTTGTCTGCATGCCTGCACTCTGACCTCCAGGCTGCGCTCCTCCAGGTATGTGGGGTTGGGGGTGTGGTAGTGCCAAGGTAGTGGCGATAGTGGGAGAGTCCCAGGGGATCCGGCAGGGTCTACACCCTGCTCCCACCCTCCCTCTAATGCCACTTCGCCCTGAAGTGGCTAAACCTCAAAAACCCCCCCTCCTCCCTCCTCTGCACATGGTGGTTCGTTGCCTAGGATGCTGGGCTCCTCTTCGGGTGGATGGGGAGAATATGGAAAGGGAAAAAAATTTGGGGTGGGTAGCAGGTGTGCAGTAAAGTTAATCAGGCCCGATACCGGGCCATGCAGGGTCGTGTGTGAGAAACAACTCTCCTCCGAGTGCATCTTGTGCACTGGGGAGTCCGGGTGCATGGACCATGGGGTTACTTGAGCACCACCCTCCCTCTGTGCCACATTCCCAAGCGGTCACAGCAGGGGACCTTGGGCTCCTTCATCAGCTCCTATCCTCCCCCTCTCATGTCCATCCTCCATCAAAATCCTAATGTCAAACTCTCTCCTGGGTGCCTGGCACCGCAGGGAGTCGGTGTCAGGGATGCATCCGGGGTAGAGGAGGCCCGGGTGAGACGCCCGACACTAGAAGCCTCGCGGGGTGTGGAGCGGGCGTGCGTACTGGCGGGCCCGGCTCAGGAGGCAGTCCCTGGCCACTTAGACTGAAGTGGAAAAGGGTGTTATTATTATTAAAAGGGTGAGAAGAAGGCTACTTCTTCGGTTCCCACTTCAGGTGTGTTTATATACATGCGGCTTAGGTCAGATGACGGGTGCCACGTCATCCTCGCATACAGCTGTAGTCACCCGGGTGTCCCTGTGGGGGATCCCGAGGGCGTCCACTGTGAACGCGCGAGCTGGACATAGCGGGGGTCACCCGAGGCGCCCGGGCTGGGCGTGTCGTGAGCGCACTGCAGGTGGGTCAATGGTACATTGATACACGGAAAGGTCGTCCGTGTAGAATAAAGAGAAAATAAAGAGAAGGTGAGATAAGTAAAGAGAGAGTGGAATGGAGGAAGAAAGAAAGAAGAAGGGGGGAGGAGGTAGGGGAAGACTGGGTGGCGGGGTACCGGGTGGAGTGGGGCCAGGTGGGGCTGGGTCAGGCAGGTGTGCCCTGACAGTCGGGTCCTTGATGCAGCTGGGATACACAACCCTCCCTCTATGCCGCATGCCTAAGCGGCCATAGCAGGGATTGGGCACCCTCACCAGCAGCATCCATTCCCTCTTGTGCTCATTCTCTGTTGTGAATCCAAAAAAGGCGCTTGCATGCGTGCGCAACTCTCAGTCGCAAGTGAAAGCAGGGGTGGGTGGTCTCATCCAGGTTATCTTGGGTGTCTGTGGCTACATGGTTGGCCACTGTAAGCATGTGGTTATAAGTGCCTCACACTCCCAGTCTGTCACACAAATACGCTTTAATGAGCTATATTGTTAACAGGGGAGTAAAGGCTGAGGAGCCTTTCCTCCTACCCATGCATCTTATATATGTGTATTTACATGATGTAATGTGGCTTAATATTATACAGGTTGTTTATGTTACTGAAGCGTGACTGCAGTCATGCTTGATGTGAAGTATGGAAAGGACAGACAATGTGTGGGTACACATTGTAAGTCCTTACACTCTCCTCCCTTGCGATATTCAATATCGCAAATGAGAATCAAAAAAAAAATATTCTATTGTGAACAAGAAATAAAGATATACAAAATTTAACAAGAAATGCGACAAACATGCATTAGACAAGAAGGTAATTAACAATAGACACAAGGAAACAGAGGTGGTTAGACCCCAGTTTCTCTTTGTGGATGCCAAGGCACAGGTGACAGAGGCGGTTAGACCTCAATTCACTCTGCGTCAGAGTTGCAGGCCTCACAGGTGGTTAGACCTGAGACACTCAGCGAGGAGAAGGGTGGTAGCCAGGGTGGTTAGGCCCCAGTTACTCAATTGAACAAGAATAATTGGGCAGAGGTGGTTAAACCCCAGCCTCCTGGAACAAGTATAGAAGGCAACAAAGTGTCAGGGCACACCCGCCTGACCCGGGTCCACCCGGACCCACCCGGCCACACCACACCCGCTCCCCACTGTCTATCCCCCTCCCCCCTCCTTCCTCCCTCTTCTTTCCCCTTTCTTTATTTCATTCTTCTCATCTTCCTCTTCCTGTTTATTTCTTTCTATCTACACAGACCACCTTCCTTTGTATCGATGTACTATTGACCCGTCCGGCCCACACACCCCAGACAGCTTCCTGCTGTGCCCAGCACGCGCGCATGCAGCGGACGCTCTCAGGATCCCCCACAGGGACACCCGGATGCCTGCGGCTGCCTCCGAGGATGACGTGGCACCTGTCATGTGACTCAAGCCGCATGTACATAAATGTACCTGAAGTGGGAACCGAAGAAGTAACCTTCTTCTCACATTCTCCACTTCAGTCTGAGTGGCCAGGGACCACTGTCCTGGATCGGGCCCGCCAGTACGCACGCCTGCTCCACACCCCGCAACGGCCTCAGTGCCAGACATTACCCCCGGGCCCTCTCGACCCCGGACGCATCCCTGACACAAAGGTGGTCAGACCTTCAACACTCTCGCAGAAGTTAAGCTAGGCAGCCAAGGTTGTTAGACCTTGTCTGCTCGTTGGACAAGAAACACCCCATCCCACTCATTGAGTGTAGACAGGGGTTACCAAGGGGACATCAGTCCTTCTTGGCTTTGCCCTTTCGGGTGGGCATGGACCCACTAGCCTGGGGCCCTCTCGATGGGCCCGCCACTGCATTCCAGCAGAGGGGGCCTGCATCTGTTGGGCCGCCGGGAAATGTCTCGGCCTTGGGGCCTCTTCTACCACACCATTGTCCACCAACATTCCCTCAGTGTGGGGGACAGGGTTATGGGGTGGGGTGGGTTCTATTACCTGCGAATATGGCAACGGTGGATTATTATCCACTGTTGTGTAGTGAGGAGGCAGAACCTGGGGGGGTCCCAAAATGGTAGAACTAGGGTCACTTACCTGCAACCTGGAAAGGTTGTATGCAGTGGCACTAGTCGCCTTCACTATTTGTGCCGCTTCTGAGTGGTAGTGTTTCCAGAGGCAGCAAAGAAGATACTTCTTCCCTGCCTCGTTAGTATTTTCGAAATTTTGGGGACGATCCCCAAAACGTCCATTGAGTTGTGGTGGACACGTTCTGTCCATTCACGAACTTAATGTCAAAGAATCGACCATGAAGTTGATGAGCCTCCAGTGAAGCGCTGCTGAACCCATTCCTCATTCCATGGTCGAGCCATTTTAAGTCCACCATGAACTTGAACCCTTCAATCGAGTTCAAGAACGGGTGAACCCAGTCATTCCACCGCTTTTGGCAGCGGTTATGACTGTCCGACACAGGCCAGTTTTGGCCACTGATAGTGACACCAAAGCGGAAGTCACCCTGGAAAATGTGCCTGGGATAGGGACATTTCTCCAGGTCCCAGCAGCAGGAGAGCGATTCGCCTCAGCGAACCATGAATACCCCTCTGGGACTAAGTTAGGCACCTCACTGGGTTGGGGAGGAGGAGGTGCCATCATGGCACCAAAAGAAGATGAGGGCCCTTGAGGCCCTGGGGGAGGAATGGGAGCCGCATGGTGACCATAATGGCCATCCATGAGGCCAGCAAGAGGAACCCTTACCCTTGTTGGGACAGGAGGTCTCGCAGTGTGGTTATGTGCCTCCACATTCGAAACAGACATAGGGACCACTGGTGCCCTATGCTGGCTGTGTTGAGACAGTACAGGTGGCATACCTACTCTTGACATGTGGGGGATCTTACGAGGGCGAGAGCCCTCATAGGCATTAGCGTCCTTTTCCATGTGATCGATCTGTTTTTCGAGGTTGTCACACTTGTCTCAGAGCCACGATTGGTGATGGGAAGAGTTTCTCAACTCAAGATCGAGACAAACGTTCTTGATCTCAAGCCTGTGGAAATTCTCCCATAATTCTTTATTCTCGTTTCTGAGGTTATTGGCTTCATTGCAAGATTGGAAGAATTCGCCTTCCAAGAGGCGGACCTGTTGGCTTGCTTAAGAAGGTTGCCTAGTATTGAGTCATTTGAGGCTGCAATGGGCAGTCTCACCGGCTCTTGCTGCATGTGGGGATTATACCCCCACATGCCTGGGGCAAATATTGGGTATGGTGGCGCCTGCATAGGCACCATCATTTCTGGGGCATAGTTTTGCCCCATGTATTGGGGCTCATTCGATGAATAGTTGACTTGGGACTGAGTAAACTCACCTGTGGCAGGGGGCAACTGGCCTGATATGGCCAGAATAGGCACTGGGTCTGCTGGTCGTGAATCCAGGGGAGTACAGAGTCTAGCTCGTCAATGCCAGGCATTAACGGCTGATGAGGTGAGTCAAGGGACAGCATGGACACATCAGCGTCCATGGCATTGTTAGAGGGGCATGGGCTTGGCCCGCGACCAACGTCAGAAGTCTTTGTCAGATCAGGCATGATGGCAGGAGATAAGAAGGAGCAATTTTCATGCGTGGGAATATTAACGAACCCACGGAAGCAATTTCCACTTATGGCAACTAATGCCATAAACGGCCTTCTGATGGCCACAGGACCATTCCCAAGTGGGCAGGCCATCAGGAATGATGGGGACGAGATGCTGAGGTGGCATTTCATATAGGAGGTGAGGGAAAGCAGCTTTCCCTGTTTAATTTCTCAACTGCATCAACACCATGTAACATTAGATAGTTGTCCAATGCAGCGAGTTCGTCACAGTGAGACAGGGGTTCCCAAGTGAGATCTCCGAGGCCCCATTTAACACGGAACCACAGGCTATTGTGTGTGTCCCATGCATGGTCCAAAATCTCTTGAACCTGATATTCCTGTTCAGGATCGTTGTCAAAGTCACAGAATACTTGGGCAGCCCATCCCAGGAACAGTAATGGATCATTTGGCTCATGAGGGGCCAGATGAGAAACATGAAATTTGGGGAATATTCCCTGACTCACAAGCTCTGGTGGGAGCTTGAGGGTATAGTTAGATGAATCCTTGAATACTTCGAGGATTTCATATGGTCCAACAAACTTAGGGAGGAGCTTCTTGGCTCGTCCCTTAGGAAGGTTCAGGTTTTTAGTCGAAAGGTAGGCAAGGTCACCAACTTTCAGCTTAGGCAAGTCTGGTTGCCTGAGCTTATTCAACTGGATGGCCTGTTCTACACAACTCTTTTAATCGAGTTTTGAGCTCCCTGGAGATTATCTAGCACAGGTGGTACTTCTACCACCATACATGGCATAATCCCGTAAATAAGCTCGAAGGGGGCATACCCCATTGACTTGTTAACACTCGAGTTTATTGCAAACTCGGTAATGTTAGAAACCACCTCCGCCTAATGTGGGCATTTAGTGTAATGGTAACACACTCAAGGTACCTATGCAGGGCTCTGCGGTTCGACTCCCAGAATGTCCATATTTTATGCATTAAGGTTCCTGAGACCACGTGTACAAATTCCAACAGGTAAGAGGCAGTTTTAGGACCCAATCACACTGATCGGGTCTGACTGCAGCACAAATGATCTGGATCATGCTCTGGATCATCCATTCAGCTTGACCATCGCCTTTGGGATGAAAGGCAGTGGTCATCTTCAGACGAATCCCCAAGAGTCTGTGTAGTTCCGTCCAGAATCTGGATGTGAACTTAGTGTCCCTATCGGACACTATTGACTTTGGTAATCTGTGTAGATGAACAATGCCCTTGAGGAACTTGTATGCGAGTTCCAAGGCATTGGTTGTTGTCTTCACAGGTATCAGATGTACCTGTGAAGTTAGGCGACACATAACTACCCATAGGTAGTTATAGTCCAAACTTGATGGAAATGGACCGACACAGTTCATTGAGATTGAAGACCAAGGGGTCTCCGGTATGGGCAGCTGGTGCAGCAGCCCAGACTTCCTCTGCATCATTCGTTTGGTGGTTCGGCATTTTTCGCATGTGGAGATGTACCTCTCCACATTGCGGACCATAGTCGACCACCAGTAATAGCGGCACAGGTATTCTAGGGTTTTATGGGATCCTAGGTGCCCTAGGATCTCATGTGCATGCTCAATGGCAATACCAGTCGCCCTCTCCCCTTTGTGAATGACGTCTGGGAGGACCAGATGTGGTGCACCTGACTCATTCAATTTTGAGATAAGGCCATTGGAGACCTTGAATTTGGGGAAGCACAATGGGTTCTCCAATATACCATGCCAAGCAGATTGCTTGTCGTAGCCTTTCCTCACGGAATCAAGGAAGGGCTCTTCCTCGGTTATGCTTCTCAAACTTCCTTCTTCAGGGACTATGTTGGTGAGTGTCAGCATGCTCCTCCCTGAAGGGTCTTTGGGTGGGTCCAAGATTGCGGCTTCAATGTTGCAATCTTCTGTCCCAACTCTGGTCATCACAAGTTTCAAACGGAGGTGATGAAAATATAACATTTCCTCTGCTTCTTCAATGCAACTTAAGGGGAGATCATCCCCTAATTTGTCTATGTGGATGTCTGCAGAGACAAATTCATCATAATGTAAGTCTTCGTTGCACAAAGACTCATAGTAGCGACTCAGTGCATCTGCTACTTTATTCCTATGGCCTTTGACATAAATTATGTCGCAGTTAAGCCATAGAAAAAATTCTTCCATCTTATGTGACATGTGGTGCTTCTCTTTGAAGTACGTCAGGGCCTTATGGTCCATTACTACTGAGAACTTTTGGCCACCTGTTAGCTCATCCATCCATTTGGACAGGGCTTCCAGGACTCCCAGTGCCTCCAGTTTGTATGTGAAGTACAAACATTGTGTCGAAGTAAACTTCTTCGACATGAATGCTGCAGGGTGGGAGGTTTCCCATTTTGTGTCCTGGGCCAGAATAGCACCGACGCCTGCTTAGCAGGCGTCTGTGATAACCCAGACTTGGAACCTCGATTGTTCATCATCAGAGAGGCCCATAGGGCGCTCCAGACAATGGGTTTCAGAATCAGTGTTTTACAGGCGAGATTTTTGATCTCATCAAAACACTTCTGGTGTAACAGGGTCCAGAAGAATGGTAAGTAGTTGGTGCATATCGTCTGTAATGGACCTGTATATGCACTAACGTTTGGCATGAAGTGGGCGAGATACTCAATGAGTCCCAGGAAGCATAGTACTTCCCGGTGATCTTCAGGTACTCGCCAGTTGCAAAGTTTTGCCATTTTATCAGAGTCTGCATGGACTCCATGGCCATCCACCTTACATCCTAGGATGTCCAGAACCGCTGCAAACAGCTCGAACTTTTTCCTACTGATGTGCAGGTGTTCAGCTTTCAGTTGGTCATGAACCCACAAAAGCTTCTCATTGTGTCCGGAAACCGAATCAGTTCCCATAAATATATCGTCAAACCATGCGTGTATGGCCCATCTGATGTTTTGTCAGAGGACCCACAACATGGTCCTTTGAAAGGTTGAGGGACCATTGAAGTCCCCTTGCCGCAGCACATTCGAGACGTATGTGCCCCATGGAGTGGCAAATGCAGTGTGTGGAACACAGTCGAGTTCCAGGTGTATTTGCTCATATGCATTGGTCATATCGATTTTCGATCAATATGAGTTCCTTGCCAGACTGTCCATTATGGATCTCATGTCTGGCATCGGTGTGATGTCGAGGATCATATTCGCGTTATGATTCCTCACATCTATGATGGTTCTTAGAGAGCCATCCTTTTTTGCAAGGCAGAGCAACGAGCATGCCATGGCAGCAGGACGTCTAACCCACCACCCAGCACGCTTGTAACGAAGAGCCTTCTCTTGTAGCTGTTGCTCGAGAGCCTGAGGACACATAGAGCGCTGCTCATTGTACCCCTTCATGGGATTGATAAGACCAATCCTATGGTTAACTTCACAGAAAGGAGGCAAGACCTCAGGTGCAGGTGCCATGATGTCTTCAAAATGCGCCCTCCACCAATTGCAGAGGGGAATGAAACCATCGTCCATCATTGGGCGATGTTCCAGATGAGAACAATCAGGTAACTGACCTGACTTTGGGTCAGGCCAGTGTTCCGGAAAATTATGTGTGGCATCCTGTACAGACGACACATAAGAAGATCCCCTCATAGTGGCTATACTATGAGGGTTGGTGTCAGAGACCAGGTCGAGACGAAGGAATGTCTCCGTGGCGGAGGGCTTCAGCCTCAGTGACTTGTGCCAGGAGCGCTGTGCCAAGTAACACGTCCATGCCCTAACTTACTAACTGGCAACCAGAACTGAAGGGGGTAAACTCTAGTCGATTTTATTACTGAAGTGTAACCTATGTACAAGCCAGATATATATAGTTACAGCAAAGACAGGTCCGCAAATGGCAGAGCCAAGCGGAGCGGAACTAACAGGGTTAAACATTAGCCGACTGAATGTTACCGACGAGTCGGGTTACAGGGTTAACGGAAAGGTGGGCGATAACCCAGAAATGGAAAGGAGGGATAGACCCGAAGGTGGGCTCTGCAGGGCAGGCGAGTGTATTGCCCAGCGGAGGCCGGAGTGTGCTAGCAGACGTCAGAGCTGTCCGGAAGTCTTCGGGGCTCCGTACTTAGGGAGGCATAGGTAATAAATTGAAAGGAGGGGGTGGTGACCATCAAGGGGTACCGAGGGGATAGCGGAATACAGGAGCTCCAAGGTTAGTGAAGAAGGAGCGGAGGTAGCCTGGAGGGATCGGAGGGATTGGAAGTCAATGGCCAGGAATGGATATGACAGTTGGGCTCCTCCCTAGAGGGGTGATCGGGTGGCGAAGTTGGCTTCGCCTTACCAAGTCACAATTGCTGTGTGCTTGGCAATTTGGACACCTGATTATTTGAGGGCGAAGCCTTCTTAACTAGGCTTGAATTGTGTCAGTGGGCCTGGTGCCCAGTCAAGATAAAGGAACGTTCCATTGGAATGTCAAATGAAGGGAGCTGGCCTCTGTGGACATGGATGACATGCTTGCCAAAGTCAAGCATCACCTTATTCATGTTCAACCACGGAGCACCTAATATAGCGTCGTACCTTTCGATGTTTACAACATCGAAATAGTGCTTCTTATTCTGACCTAATATCTTCAGGTCAACATTTGTTCCGTAGTAAATGCAGGAACGACTCCCTTTGGTACCCATTTGGAGTACCAAAGGGTTTGGTAGCTCCAGCAGAGGGATGTGGCATGCCCTGACAAAGTCAGGGGACAGTGCATCCGTCTCTGCTCCACTATCAAACAGGGTGAATGCTCTAGTCCCATTGATTTCAACGAGACCAGTCAGAGTGCGGCACAAGTCCGCACTCCGATCCATAGGGTATTTACCTGCCTCTTGCGATAGTCTAAACTTCGCATCAAACATGGGCAGGTTTTTCTTTGAAATTTTAGCAGGAACCGTTTTGGTTTCCTGCTTGCAAGGGGGTAACTGGCCCTCAGTCTTGAATCGGTGAACGGGTTCGTTGACCAGTTCAGCGTAAATTTCTTCTTCATTCAGGGGTTTCTCCGCTCTCTGAGCCGAAGCAAGTTTTAGGGTGTAATTGTCCTCGGATGGGTCCATGAATGTCATCCCTTGTAGACCCACATGCCCAAAGGCGACCTCGCCTTCAGGCTCACTTTCTAACTCATCCTGAGGATCAGGGTGTTCATATGGATCATTGACGAGGCAGTCATCCCCTTTGTCGATAGCAGCTGCTGGGTCATCTGGTGTGAGGTCTCAGGGTAGCTCAGCACACAGAGCCGTAAGTGATACAAGTGTGTGTATTTTACAGTAGTGTGTAAGCAGTTACCTGGAGGTTCCCGCTTACCCACGTGACTATATGTATCTAATTACATGTGGCTTGGGGTTTGGGGCTATTGCCCTGACATTCTCCCCCCTTGCATTGCATTTGCAATGCATACAAGGTTGATGGTGAAGAAAATAACGTTTTAAAAATTGATTTACATTGAGTTTGAAATTATCAATGAGTGTTTTGTTGTCGCCACTTTAAAGTGGGTGATTTTTGTACATGTTGGTGAAGGAGAGAGAAAGGGTTTAGGGAATAAGTGAGTGTGGGCTGTCACTTTGAAGTGAACGGCGATACATGGGTATTGCAGGGAGAAAAGTAGTGGAGTTTGTCGAAAATGAATTTTGACCCAAAGGTTGTATGTCTTTGGTGTTCCTCACTTGTTCCATGAGGGTTCGTGTGTGAGTGGTGGATGTGGGTCTTTTGACGGAGTAGAGATTTCCACAATTGTTACTTGCGGTTCCTCACATACAGTATTGTGTGTGGGGCCTTGAGTTGGGGGAAGGTATTTTCACAGGCACCTCGATGGCATATTACCGTGTCACTTTCCCTTTCCTCAAGGGTGGAATCATTGCCCCGGAGGAGGGTTTTCCTCTGGGTTGTTCATCTGGACATCCGATTGCTGCGTCGGATGCGATGATGTAGCCTGGGCTATGTTGTCAGGCTGTGGGCTTGGGTGGGAGTGGGTTGTTGTGTTCCTGAGCTACTTGGCTCAGGTGTGGAGTATGGTAGGTCTACCGTTCTTCCCATGGGGAAGGGTGGTCGTTGGGCTGGTTGTCCAGCGCAGAGACTTGCGTCTCTTTCCCGGTATTTGGATGCTTTTGCTTCCTGCTCCGCAGTTCTTGTGGCACGTTCCTCAGGAGTCCTGAGTGGTTTGAACTGGGACTTTAGATAGGCGGCTTTGCCTAGACTTTCCCAGGAGATTTTTCCCTTGTTCTCTGGGGAATTATACTCCTCCACAAGTCTTGCAATACTTGGGAGTCCCAAGAAGTATTTCTCGGTTTCCTTCGCTTTTTCGCAAAGGGTTCTGTGTACCTTGCCGCTTTTGAAGGCAGCTTCGGCCTGTTCATACCAGTGTACAAATTCTTTCCCACTCACACTTGTCCACCAAGCGTATGCGGCATCGTGCACCGCTTCTGACCCCGCTATTCTCCTCATGGGGAAGTTGGGGTCGATTGTTATGCCGACTGGAGCTTTGACTTTGCCGAACTCATTGAGTTCAGCGGTCTTGTATAGCATGTGGACACTTCCCTGCAGGGTAGCTTGCCCATAGGGTGCTGAGGTACTCAGCGGCCTGCTGCCTCTGGCAGTGGTCCCTGTTTTAGGGTCTGCTGTCAGTTGCCTACCGCTCTCCCTCTTCCCCTCAACATGGGTTTTCCCTTCTGAGGGCAGGCCCTTATGCAACCCGGACAGGGTTGCCTGCCCACAGGGTGGTGGGATATTCGGTGCCCCACCCCTTGGTGCACTAGTCCCCATGTGGGGTTGCACCTCATGAGGCCCAGAACCATATCCCCTCCCCCTGACCTGGGAGGCCCCCATCATAATGGGCCTGGCAGCGAGGTCTGCCAGTGTGCGTGCCTCTCTGAGCTCGCGTTTCAGTAATTCGATCTCCCTTTTTTGGAGATCAACCTCTCTCTCTGTGTCTTTCAGAGAGTTGAAGATGCCCTCGGCATCTCTTTGTGCTCTGTTGTATTCACACCTCCAGTGGGTGCAATGGTTGCAGGCGTCTTCTGACACCCTCGAGTTATCAGACCATGCCTGTTTGGACGGTCTGGACAAGGAGCCGCTGTCGCTCCCTCATCTCCCTCCTATGAGGGACTTCATCTCTTTCAGCTCCTTGTGAAGCTGACCTGTCTGAGCGGCTACCACTGATGCGATGGCTGATTCCCAGCCTGCATTTGGCTGGGGTGTTGTTGGACCTGGGCCGAATTGGCCAATCCAGGGGTTGATCTGGCCAGGGAAGTTCCCTGGGGAGTATACCTGGGGCTGCAGCAGCAAATGCTGCCCCTGGAATGGCGCTTGTTGCACCATCAGTGCAGTTTGCACCGCATATGGTTGGAAGCCCCTTTGAGGTGGGGGTATGCAGTGCCTGTTAGCAACACAGATGGTTGTTGGTTCATGGCACTCATTTGTGCTGCGTGCATCGTGTAGTCCATGGCACTTATCTGCGCCTGGTGTTGTTGTTGTTCCAGGGAGCCTCTCTCCCTGGGTTGTCATATTTCGATGTCCAGTGGCTTGTTTGGATCGAACCGAGGGTTGCCTCCCCCAGAGAACAACATTTTGTCCTTATGTTTCTCGTGGTGGTGGGAGGGGTTTTCGTTCTTGCATGCGTGGGATTTGCTGCAGTTGTGTGTGCTTTTACATGTGAGCCTGTGGTTCACGTGGTCTAGGTGAGTTACTCGCCTGGCCCATGTGATCTCTAGTACATGGTGTGGCTGTCCAGGCAAGTTACTCACCCAGAACTTTCCCACGCTCTTGGCTGTGGGCCATCATCCCTCGGCTTTACTGCCTCCACCTCCATTTTTGGGGGCGTAGTGATGCTGAGAGTTCCCTGTCTTCTTTGATAGGGAGTTTTTCTGGTTTCCTTACATTTTGTAATGTGAGGTACTTGTCCAGGTGGATGAGGTCGTTGCAATTTCCTAGGGGTTCCCATGTGGTGTCCCCTAGTTCCCATTTGACCTTAAACCAGAGTTCGTTTTGAACCCACGTGTGGTTTAAGATTTCATGAACTACTGCTTCGCGATTGGGGTCTTCCCCAAAATCATAGAATATGTTTACTTCCCTATTTGGGAAGATTTCTTGGTCATTCGGCTCGTGAGGTATGAGCCGGGATACATGGAATCTTGGGTGGATTCCGCATTGTTCAAGTTGTGGTGGCAACTTGAGGACGTAGTTTGGAAATGTTTCCAGAATTTTGTAAGGCCCTATGTATAAGGGCTTTAGTTTTCCTGCCCTTCCTTTGGGTAGGTTCAGCTTATCCGTGGATAAGTATGCGAGCTCGCCCTTTCTCAAAGGCGGGTCTGGGCATCTTTTCTTATTCGCCTGGATTGTTTGAGCGGCGTGATTGTGTATTATCGTGTCATGTGCTGCCATGAGGTTTTCCTTTGCCTTTTGGGCGAAGTCGTTTACTCCCAGGTAGTCCGAGAGTGGTGCTGTTAGGCACATCTTTGGCATATGGCCATAGATTAATTCGAACAGGGCAAATCCTGTCGATGTGTTCGAGCTCACATTGATCGTGAATTCCACCATCGACAGTTTCACTGCCCAGTTGTGTTGATCTGGTCTAACCATTGCGTGTAGTATTTGTACTACTTTTTGTATCATTCTTTCCACTTGGCTGTCGCCTTGCAGGTGGAATGCAGTTGTGAATTTCAACTGCACACCGAGTATTCGGTGTAGTTCGTGCCAAAATTTTGACATGAATTTCGAGTCTTGATCTGATATGATCGAGTGTGGTAGACTGTGGAGTCTTACAACTTCACGAAGAAATATGAATGCTAGTTCTAGTGCGTTTGTTGTTGTTTTTATTGGAATTAGGTGGATGTTGGACATCAACCTACAAATGATTACCCAGAGGTAATCATATCCCAAGCTTGTTGGGAATGGACCTGTGAAGTCCATAGCTATTGATGACCATGGTGTCTCCAGGGTTGGGAGTGGGTGAAGCAGTCCTGGATTTCTCCTGGTGCTTTTCTTTGTTGTTTGACAAGTTCCACAAGACCTGCAGAACTTGTGGGTATCCTTCCTCATCGACTTCCACCAGAAGTGTCAATGGAGGGTTTCCACTGTTTTCTTGGATCCTAAGTGTCCAAGTGTTTTGTGGATGTTTTCGAGGATTATTCCTCGAATGGACTTCCTTTCGTAGTTCCCTTTCGGGACTACTATTTGGGTCGTTCCTCCTTCTCCAAGTCGGGTTATCAGCCCATCTTTTATGGAGAAGTTTTTGAAATTCCCCAGGCTCTCTAGGATTTCCCAGTGGATCTGGCTTTGCAAGTATCCAGATTTTATTGCCTCAATGAGGTCTTTCTCTTTGAATTGTTTTCGAAGGTTCTCTTCTGGAATTATGATTTCTTCCAGATTTTGGGCACTCCCCCCTAGGGTATTTCTCGCGCATATTGCTGCAAGTCTCTTTCTCTCTGAGTTTTTACTCAGGGTACTGCTTAGCAGCAGTTCTTCATATTCCTCGATTCTGTCAGGGATAGTATCTTTGCATTTTTGTCCAGATGGATGTCTACCAACACATAGTCATCGAAATGCAGACCCTCATCTGTTGATGAGTCATAGTACCGTGAGAGTGCATCTGCCACTTTGTTCTTGTGGCCTTCCACGTATTTTATTTCACAATTGAAGCTTGTGAAGAAGGCTTGCCATCTCAGGTGTCTACCTGAGTTGTGGTTTTTCGCTTTGAAATATTCCAAAGCTTTGTGGTCCGTGATTACTGTGAATTCACGGCCTCCTGTCAGAGACCGGATTCAAGACGAGGGAGTGTCTCCGTAGCGGAGGGCTTCGGCCTCAGCGACTTCCTGCCAAGAGCGCTGTGCCTAGTGACACGTCCGTGCCCTAACTTACTGACTGGCAATCAGAACCTAAGGGGGGTAACTCTAGTTGATTTTATTACTGGAGTGTAACCTATGTACAAGCGGGATATATATATGGTTACAGCGAAGACGGGTCCGCAATTGGCAGAGCCAAACGGAGCAGAGCTAACGGGGTTAAAGCATTAGCCGACTGAATATTACCAACGAGTCGGGTCGCGGGGTTAGCGGAAAGGCAGGCAATAACCCAGAAACAGAACGGAGGGATAGGCCCGAAGGTGGGCTCTGCAGGGCAGGCGAGTGTATTGCCCAGCGGAGGCGGGAGTGCGCTAGCGGACGTCGGAGCTGTCCGGAAGTCTTTGGGGCTCCGTACTTAGGGAGGTGTAGGTAATAAATTGAAACGAGGGGGTGGTGACCATCGAGGGGTACCGAGAGGATTGCGGAATACGGGAGCTCCGAGGTTAGTGAAGAAGGAGCGGAGTTAGTCCGGAGGGAACGGAGGGACCGGAAGTCGATGGCTGGGGATGGATATGACACCTCCCATGAGATCATCTTGCCATCTCATGAGTGCTTCGAGGACACCCAGTGCCTCAAGCTCGTAGGCAAAGTACCTACGTTGTGTGTTGGTGAACTTTTTGGACATGAATGCAGCCAGGCGGCAAGTCTGCCACTTTTCGCCTTGTCCAATTAGTGCGCCCATGCCCACTGGGCATGTGTCTGTTATGACCCAGATGTGGAGTTTGGTCCTCTCTTCTTCTGAGAGGCTTTCTGGTGGATTCCACTGGATGGGCTTCAGGATTGGAGCCCTGCATGCTAGACATTTGATCTTGTCAAAGCATTTCTGGTGGAGTGGTGTCCACCTGAATGTCTGCTTGTTTGAGCAGATTGTTTGCAGTGGTCCTGTGTAGCCACTGACGTTTGGCATGAATATCGATAGATATTCTACCATTCCCAGGAATCTTAGGACTCCTGTGTGGTCTACTGGCTCTCGCCGTTGCAGATTTTTTCCATTTTATCCACTTGAGCCTGGATGCCTTGTTTGTCCACACAGCTTCCTAGAATGTCTAGGATTGGGGCAAATGGCTGGAATTTTTTCTGGCTTATGTAGAATTTCGCCCCCTTTAGGTGAGTGAACAACCACAACAATGCTTTATTGTGGTTCTCCACCGAGCTTGTGCTGGTGAATATATCATCAAACCAGATGTGTAGGCGTCTGCCTACTTCTCCTCGTAGTTCCCAGGTCAGCACGCGCTGGAAGGTGCAAGGAGCGTTGCAGTCTCCTTGCTGCATCATGTTCGAGTTGTATGTCCCATGGGGCATAGAGAATGTCGTCCTATGGACATCGTCTGGATCCACGTGTATTTGTTCGTACGCATCCGACATATCGATCTTGGATTGGTATGTTGCTCTGGCAACTGATTCTTGGATCAGTTGCATGTCTGGCATTGGTGTGATGTCAAGGATTGTGTTTGAGTTATGATTCCTTGCATCTATTACCATGTGCAAAGATCCATCCGCTTTGCGGATACACAGTAGCAGGCATGCTCACTTGCTGTTTGCAGGATACCACCATCCTGCTTTTACATAGCGATCTATTTTGGTCGCTTGTCACGGCCGTGCATTCTGGCCCATTCCCCGCCTGTCCCAATGCTGCCTGAGCCTGTTACCACTATGCGAGCGTGAGCACAAGCACTGACCTCAGCCCTATCCTCCCTGAGGACTCCCTGCTCACTCCCCTGCTTGCCCCTAGGCTCCCCTGCACCTGGCCGATTCCCCCACAGCCTCACCAACCTTCCTGCCCCAAGTCCGCCTCTGGCACCGTGCCCAGCATGACTCCTCTACCCCACCCACTTGGCCCCTACAGGGCTGCTACCATTCCCGCACCCAACTCCGGCCCAACTCCGAGTCCAGCGCTGCTACAATACCATTGCCGCTATTGCAGCCCTACGCTCCTTCCTTTATTTATCTGTTATTGTTTGTTTTGACCCTCGGTCATTGCCGGCTGCTATGTGGCCAACCCCGCTCCTTACTCTTGTTTGCTTCCGGACCCTTCGGCCTTCGGCCTGGGTCCGCTTCCATTCATTCCTTCTTCCTATATATATCCTGTATGATACTTTATTGTACCTTAGCTCTAATATCGATGTGACCACAACCCCTAAGTCCTGACCCCAACAAGGCAACCCCAGTGAGTCTGAAATGAGGGCCAAGAGACAGCTAGGGGGCACAGCACTCCCTTTAGAGTTGCTGAGGCCAAATGCCCTACCCACAGGCCTTGTTCAAGGCATCGCGGCCATCACAGCCAATAGTGGCCCGCATCAGCGACCTTCGGTGCCGACCCCGGACCAGTGTCTAACATCGCTAGTGCTTCCTGCAGTGCTGCAGGACACCTCAGGGTGTTTCCCCAAATTTTCTTGTTCAGATCCTTCAACGGGATTCGATGGTTCACCTCCCTCAAGGGAGGCATTTCTAATGGCGCTGGTGCCATTATGGTTTTGAATTTCTCTCTCCACCACTCCCTGAGTATTTTGAACTCGGGGTTGTTCATGGAGAGACCTTCCAGATGTGGTATGTCTGGAAGTTCTAGTCCTTCTGGACTAGGGTTGGGCCAACCTTCAGGGTACTTTCTTTCGATTACCCTGAGGTGTGTTTCAATCCTGCCTCCCTGTCAGGGGGGCTTCTTTTTTGGTTGTTCTCAAGCTCTTGCTCGAGTTTTCGATCCATGTGATCTTGTCACACAGTCTTCGCTTACTCCAAGGGTATCTATGTTGCCCTTGTTTACCATTCTCACTTTGTGGGACTGGAAGTCTAAGCTTACCTGGTTTTTGTTTAACCAGGGGGCGCTGAATATGGCATCGTATCTATTGATGTTAATTACATCGAAGTAGTGTTTTTCTATGTGGCCGTTGATCTCAACGTCCACGTTTGTTCTGAACAGGATCTGTGATCTTGTTCCTTTTGTCCCCATTTGAAGGATGACTGGGTTCTCCAATTGGAGAATTGGGATGTGGACCGCATGGACAAAGTCCGGCAATATAGTGTCTGTTTCGGCTCCACTGTCAAATAGCGCATAGGCTTTTATGCCTGCTATTTTTATGTGAGCCATCAGGGTTCTCTTTGTTGAGAGCGGTCTGTTTGTGGGGTATTTACCCATGTCTTTTGAGATGCGGAATTTCGCATCAAACAAGGGGGACTGGGTTTCTATGGACTTTTGGTCCTTCTTCCCTTTGTCCTTGTTTTCCTTGGGTACTTTGGTGTATTTCCCCAAGGCGTCTTTTCTTGGTGCTTCCACCAAAGGCTTCAGCGACTTTTTCGTCTGCCATGTTTTCTAACTGGCATGCTACAGCCAGTTTGATTTTGTGATTTATGTTGTCATGATCAATGACTGACATTGGGCCCATCCTTATGGTCCCAACGTTGACTTCCTCACCCTCTGAGTTGGGTGAGTATTGAGGTCCTTTGTATGGGTCCTCTACTTCGAAGCTTGATGCTCTGGAAATTACCAGAGTTGTTCTCTGGTTTTTCGTTTGATGAGTCTTCTGACTCTTCTTCTGTTGTGGTCACGATCTCCATGGCGGCTATGCACCTTGGTTTTTCTTCGCTCATTGCATTGTGTCTTGGGCAATCTTTCGTTTTCCCTATTTTGCTGCATTTGCTGCAAATTGGAACTGACTTTTGTTCGGTTTTCCTCGAGTTTTTCGAGGATGTATCCTCTTTCCATCTGGGTTTCGGCTCTTCAGCCTTCTTTTCTGATGGGAGGGCTCTGCTGTGGCTCATGGTTGCCATGGTAGTTGTTCAGGGATAGTATCCTGATTTGTAGGCTGAAGACATCTTCAGCCCATCGATTATCTCGTCTACACGAGATATTGCTTTTAACATCTCCTCGTTTGAGGAGAAGTCTGCTCTGATTCTATCATGAGCAATCATTTCCCTCTTCCATTCGAGGGGAATGTAGTTTAGGAACCTGGTGTTGAAGGATGCCTGGTCTGGTGGCGTCACCATCTGGGATGCTGCTTTGGACAGTTCTAGGTAGAACTGTTTTAGGCCAGTTTCCGCTTGTTGCAGTACTTCTTTGTTGCATTCAACATGGCAGAGACTTTAATGAAAGTTGTCATCAATATGTTGAGAACTTTGAGGAACATGCCCTCATCTCCTCTGAGGAGAGTTTCGTCTCGGAGTCTTATTCCAAGGTCGAACGTGGGTCCCCCTAATCCACGAATCAAGCAGTCCAGATGGACTTCGTCAAATTGGGGACCTTTGCATCCTTGCAAAGCGAGGAATCCCAGTAGTTCTGTGAACCACTGCCAGAATGATTCCATGTTGTTCTCCCCTGACCATTTCTTGTCAGGGAATGCCGGCCCATTTTTTAGGGCTTCAGGCTTCACTCCTTCTGGGTAGGGAGTGAGTATTCTCACTTCAGCCATTCTTATGGCTTTTTCGTACCATTTCTCCAGGTACTCCTCTTGCTCCCCTGCCTTCACAGGGTCGCTATCCAATGGAGATATCTCCTTTGGGGGGGTTTTCACTGGGGGAAGTCTTCCTCGCAGTGTTTCTTTGGTTTCAGGCAAATTTGCCTGAAGTTGTATTTGGATTCTCTCATTGTTTTGAGAGAGTGTGGTTGAGTTACCTCTCTGTTCAAGAGGTCCATCATAAGTGGACGTTTGGCCAAACCTTTGGTACATGCCAATTCTCCTCCTAATTTCTGAACGATGCCTTCTTTCGGCATCGTCTTCTCCTATCCTTGGGAGAAGGATCTCCTTAGCGTCTCTGTCGAGTCGCTGATGATACTCCAGTGTGCTTTCACTGGTGGTTCTTTTCATGAACTTTCACAAGTTCTGTTTATGTCCTGGACCGTGGTCCAGGGGTGTTTATTTGTTTCCTCACTTTTTTGTGAGAGGTTTATTTCCTTCTGCAAGTCCATCTGTTCACTGATTTTTTCAGTCAACGTGTCAATTGCGTTGGCCATTCTTTCTAGAGTTATCTCTAGACGAGCTGTACTATTGTGGTTCATTTCCTCATCCTTTTTTTGGATCAAGTTTATCGCGTTTATTATGCGCGATTCCTGGTTTTCCAGGAGGAAGTTTGGTTGGGCGAGCAGTGACTCTCCCCAGTGACATTGCCGCTTCTGGGGGTTCCAGAAGGGGTTCTTGGAGTGAACACTCCACGCTCACTTTGTTTAGGCAAGGCTGTTGCGGAGGGTGCTTCCCTTTCATAGAGGGGTCTGTTCACTGGTTTTTCCTTATTTTCCATAAGGCTTCCTCAGTGAACTCCCTCATTTCAGTTCGCCTCCTCTTCATTATCTCGGAGACCTCCTCCGAGGTTGGCTGTCATATCCATGCATACCCGATCTCGACCCGACTTCTGGACCTCCTCCTTCCCCACCTCTGGAGTCCTACCCTACCGCTGTCCGTTCCAATATTCACCTTCGGTCCTGGCACCACACCTCCTCTTACCTCCCATGCCACCTCCACTCCTCCGTCCCACTCCTCCCCTATCCCTGTCCGCTCCGATACTCACCTTGGACCGAACACCACCCCTCTCGCTACCCTCCTACTACTCCTCCCCCTACTCCTCCGCTCCCCCCTCACAAACACCTCCACCCTTCCGTCATCCTCCTACTCTTCTCCCATCCACTCCGATACTCACCTTCGGACCTGACAACTCTCCCTTCCGCCACTCCTTCCCTCTTCCCTCTCTCCTCTCTCTTCCCTCTGGTCCTCTCCTGCCAACCTCCCGCCTGTTAGAACCAGGTGGATACAGACGACTCTGGAGTGGAATCGGAGACTTAGCGTGGAGGGACCTTGGCCTCAGCGACTCAAGCGGAGCACTGTGCCATTGCTGTTTGTCCATTTGGTCCTTAATTTCACAGTAGGTGAGCAGGAAGTCTCTAGGGGGCATTTCAGGTCGATTTCGGACTGAACCAAAACAAGTATGTACAAGCACCGATATATATAATGGAGGGGGCAAAAGCACAAGGAAACAAAGGGAAACCGAATCGGAACGAAGACGTCTGAATGGGAACAAAGGGTAGAAGAAGCGGAGCGGTACCGAAGGTCATAAGGCAGGACCTGTGATACATCCAAAAGGAGGTAGGGAGGGCGAGGCCCAGAGGGGCAGGAGGATGAGGAGAAGTGGGGATGATGACTAACTGGCTAGAATGGGAAGAAGCAGTAGTCCAAATAGGGATGAGGGGAAAACGCGAGAGATACATTACAAGCAGCGAAAGTGCCGAAGGCGGTCCACGAAGCTCGGGGGTTGCGGAGGTTACAGAGGTTATGGAGGCAGGGTTGAAAGTCCGAGGGATATTGGCAATGGTGTCTACGTAGTATGAGGTCACCAATGCAATGGACTAAGACCGAGGTGGAGTCAAAGTCCGAGGTAGGGACTATGACGGAGGCTCGGAGCAAAGGTACAAGCGGTGTCCAAGTACAAAGTACGGGACAGCGGTGGAAGGTTGTAACTTGGCGGGAGGGTGGTGGAGGAGTACCAGAGGGAGGAGAGAGGGGAAAGGTAAGGGAGAAGGAGTGGCAGAAAGGAGAGTTGTCAGGTCCGAAGGTGAGTATCGGAGCAGATGGGGGAAGCATAGGAGGGTGACAGGAGGGTGGAGGTGTTGTGAAGGAGGAGCGGAGTAGGAGGAGGAGTAGTAGGAGGGTGGCGAGAGGGGCAGTGTTCGGTCCGAGGTGAGTATCGGAGTGGACAGAGATAGGGGAGGAGAGGGAAGGAGGAGCAGAGGTGGCATGGGGGGTAGAAGGAGGTGTGTTGCCAGGACCGGAGGTGAGTATCGGAATGGCAGCGGTAGGGTATGACTCCGGAGGTGAAGAGGGTGGAGGTCCGGAAGTCGGGTCGGGGTCGGGTATGCACGGATATGACACTTTATTCCTTTGGAGGAATCATACATGAGGGTTTTGAAGAGTTTGGTGGCAGTTCCTGCCACCGATCTCTTCATGTATGTTAACATCAGCTTGTTTAGCAGCTGAATGAAGGTAGGGGTTGACCCCTCCTCAAAACCTTGCTTCATATCATGAAGCACAATTTGTTTGGGGTCGCTGTCTAAGGTGCGAGCTAGAGCATCTATATGAAGCTCGTTATAGCTTGTGCCTTTCCACCCATTTCCTGATATCCAGGAAGTGAGCTCCACCAGCCAGTTCTCGAATTTTTCGAGATCGTTTTCACAAAGTGGTGGGAAATGGCACAGAGTTCTTTTTCAGTAACTCTGGTTTTACATCGGCTGGGAGAGGTGTTAGGATACGAGGTTTGATACCCTTCTTACAAGATCGCCCATGAAATTCTCTGGGTCTCCAGGGGTCATACTGTTAGGGTCCCTAGAATAGGACCTAAGAGTAGTTTCGATGAACCCATCATTTGGGTTGGCAGCACTCACCATCCTCGGAACAATTGAGCTCGTTGCCCAAAGAGGGTTCAGATTGTTACTGAACTCTCTTTTCATGGGAGAAATTAGGTTTATCAGGGCCTCAACCTGAGGACCCAGCATATGATGAACGGTAGGCTGGGGAGTCAAGACTTCTTGTTCGTGTTGTTTACTAGGCTGATTAAGGCCAAAGAAGGTGGCCATGTCGCTGTTGCCACCACCAGGAGGCACTTGCACCCTGAACCACCCATAGGTATTTAACCTACTCTGCAGTTCTCGAGCATGGCCTTGGCATTCTGATTCAAGACCGTGCAGCATACAGACATGCCGCATTGTCATCCACTCATGTCCTATATTCCTTGGATGCTTCACTCGGTGCAGGAGTAGCAAAGAGGTGTCTCTGCTTCCTCTTGATTTCGCCTTGCCAGTTGACCACAATGGCTGAACCAGTTCCACAATGAGATATATGAGGCAATCCTGCCTCAACATCTGCATTATCAGAATCTGACAAACTAACAAAAACCACAGGTGGCTCTCGAGAGTTTAAACAAGACATGCTCAGTTGTTCCACAACTGTCATGACTGCCTGCCCCAACATTTCAGTGATGGTCTTCTGTAGACCCTCACTCCTGTTGGCCTCATCGTCAGGAGGTCGATTCCGTGGCTCGAGAAAGTGATCAGGTTCGATACGATCCTTGTTTGCCCATTTCTCTTTCAAATGGGAAGGTATCCATGCCAGTGACGAGGCGGATTCCTCACTTTCTGGGTTGGGGTATATAGTGGCCATCCATATTCCAGGATCCCCTGAACCTGGGACATGGACAAACTCGGGTAGGCCGTCATCGTCATGCAGATTCTGAGTTGTCGTAACCATGGGAAAAGTCCCTTGGTCATGCAGCGTCTGTTTAGATGCCCTAGTTGGATCTAGGGTTCGTCTGGGCACAGTTGATGCAGGCTCCGAAGGTCCTTCAGAGTCTCTTCCAATTCATCAGGTTCGACGGGTCAGGGGGCTTCGTCAGGGAAAAGCTCCTGATGTCCCTCAAGCGTGTCTAACCTTTCCAGAATGGTGTTGAATCGACTTTCAAGCCCTTTTTCGAAACTCACAAACATCTGGATGAATTCCCTCCATGGCACATCTTCTCGTGGTGCAACAACAGAGAGTGGTAGGTCTCCCTTCATCGTTGCTTTGTCAACAGGGGGATTATTAGTCCCTGTCAGCTCACCACTCATGGTTGGAAGTAGGGGCACAGGTGCTGAAGGGCCTGTGCCTCTTGCCGCTGACTGAGTCTCTGTGTCAATCAGTGCATGGTCCAGATCAGCAGTGATCGTGGCTGGGGCTTCTGTATCAGCCACCACTCCTGATGAGTCTAGCTCGTCTGGAGGCGTGTTAGGGCTCCCGATGGGATCGGGGTCAATTGGTGTGGTGTTGGCCTCACTGGCATCTATGGTTCTCATGCAGATTTCTGCGCAGTCTTCATCTTCTTTTGATAAGAAGATGATCCAGCCGCCCCTTGAGAACTCATTGGGGAAGAGGGTCTGGGTGCAGATTAGATCGACGTGCTTTGCAATGTCGATTGAATCGGGAACAAGTGCAGGGTTAACTGGATTAACTTACCGAGCATAAAAAAGTGTAAGCACGTGGTTATAAGTGCCTCACACTCCCAGTCTGTCACACAAATACGCTTTAATGAGCTATATTGTTAACAGGGGAGGCTACCTGCACATCTTATATATGTGTATTTACATGATGTAATGCAGCTTAATATTATACAGGTTGTTTATGTTACTGAAGCGTGACTGCAGTTGCACTTGATGTGAAGTATGGAAAGGACAGACAATGTGTGGGTACACATTGTAAGTCCTTACAGCCAGGTTCAGGCAACCTTGTTCCCTACACTCGTTGGCCAGTTTGTCGGTGCAGTGTCAGGGACAGCTCTGAAAATGGCAAGGTCCCAGCATGAGGGACTCAATGGGACAGGTGTCGGCTATGCATAGCAGCAGTCCTGTTGCAGGGTGAGTGTCCCTGACCACTTAGTCTGAAGTGGGAAGTTGAGAAGAAGGCTGCTTCTTCTGTTCCCACCCCAGGCACTATTATATACATGCAGTTGGTGTCACATTGTCATATCTGTGCATACCCGACCCCGACCCAACTTCCGGACCTCCACCCTCTTCACCTCCGGAGTCATACCCTACCGCTGCCGTTCCGATACTCACCTCCGGTCCTGGCAACACACCTCCTTCTACCCCCCATGCCACCTCTGCTCCTCCTTCCCTCTCCTCCCCTATCTCCGTCCGCTCCGATACTCACCTCGGACCGAACATCGCCCCTCTCGCCACCCTCCTACTACTACTCCTCCTCCTACTCCACTCCTCCTTCACAACACCTCCACCCTCCTGTCACCCTCCTACGCTTCCCCCGTCCGCTCCGATACTCACCTTTGGACCTGACAACTCTCCTTTCCGCCACTCCTTCTCCCTTACCTTTCCCCTCTCTCCTCCCTCTGGTACTCCTCCGCCACCCTCCTGCCAAGTTATGACCTTCCACCGCTGTCCCGTACTTCGTACTCGGACACCGCTCGTACCTTTGCTCCGAGCCTCCATCATAGTCCCTACCTCGGACTTTGACTCCACCTCGGTCTTAGTCCATTGCATTGGTGACCTCATACTACGTAGACACCATTGCCAATATCCCTCAGACTTTCAACCCTGCCTCCGTAACCTCCGTAAGCTCCGCAACCCCCGAGCTTCACGGATCGCCTTCAGCACTTTCGCCGCTTGTAATGTATCTCTCGCGTTTTCCCCTCATCCCTATTTGGACTACTGCTTCTTCCCATTCTAGCCAGTTAGTCATCATCCCCACTTCTCCTCATCCTCCTGCCCCTCTGGGCCTCACCCTCCCTACCTCCTTTCGGACGTATCACAGGTCCTGCCTTATGACCTTCGGTACCGCTCCACTTCTTCTACCCTTTGTTCCTGTTTGGACATCTTCGTTCCGATTTGGTTTCCCTTTGTTTCCTTGTGCTTTTGCCCCCTCCATTATATATATCGGCACTTGTACATACTCATTTTGGTTCAGTCCGAAATCAACCTGAAATGCCCCCTAGAGACTTCCTGCTCACCTACTGTGAAATTAAGGACCAAATGGACAAACAGCAATGGCACAGCACTCCGCTTGAGTCGCTGAGGCCAAGGTCCCTCCTTGCTAAGTCTCCGGTTCCCCTCCAGAATCATCCACCCTCACCCAGTTCTAACAGACTGTAGACAAACTGGTCTGGTTTATCAGCAGCATCATGCAGTTTACCATCTTTACCCAGCATAGGATTTTCAGGGTCTGTATGCCACTCACTTTTGTTGCCACAGAGAGTTTCCATTTGCTGAAGGGAGGCTGTATAGATTTTTGTTTTTCAATTTCTTGGCCAACCCCAAATGCATTGATTTTGTAAAATTTCCATGAAAAAATTGTATGAATGCATGCTTAACATTACATTTCAATAGCTAAATCCTTTGATGGTTCTGCGGTTCAGTTCGGTTCAGAACTGGTTCACAATATCCCCCAACATTCAGAACCAAACCATGGTTTGGTTCTGCTGTGGTTTGGTTCCCAGTTTGAACCGGTTCAGAACCAGTTCTCTGTGAACTTCAGCACCCCTACCAATGATGGTGTACCAACAATGTTACAGCTGATATTGAGGTGAAACAGGGTCGTGGTTGTACTGAACTTGAGATGAGTGCTGGGTGGCTAATGCAATACATTAGCGTTATCTATCAGTGGGGCTCAAATAGTATGCAATAGCTATGGTGCACTGAGCAAGGGTGTGTATACAGTCTAATGGACAGTTACACCGGGTCTAACGGCCTCAATTGGCAGGTGTTTCACAGATGGGAATTCAGGCCTTCACAATCAGCAATTGGAAGCCCATTCCATAAACTCAGAATCAATTCTAATAGGGGTAAGACTAAATCAAATTGGTAAGATATGGTACAGGTAGAGGGCATCGAACAATGCACGCATTCATGACCTTAAATAACTAAGCACCCATTTTGGGAGACATCCATACCCCATTATTGAATGGATTCCCATGGGGATAAGAGTGGTCAAACGGGTCAATATTTAGTGCATTTTCTCATGCAAAGTTGTACTATTGATTGGGTTCCTATATGATGGTGGTTACGATGAAGGGATGTGCATTCATTTCTCCTGTCATGGTAGGTGTTTGAGGACCACGGTTTTTGCAATGACGAGTTAAGCAGAAGATTGCATTGCCGTGTTAGAAGCCTTCCACTGGGCCTTCAGCTTCATGCTTCGTGCTGTACAACACTAAACATTGAGAACCACATTCCACCGGACCATTTCACGTGCTTGGTAGGAGACCAGGGGGCCCAGGAACTGAAGTGGAACGATGATTACAAACTGCAAAAGACATGTGCAAAAGAGGTATTGAAATCTTCTTCATTGTCATCCTCTGCAGAGTCCCACTCCCCTGATCATGGTGCATCATTTGCCTCAACCCATGTGACTATCATAGATGAGACTGTGCTCACCGTCTCCAACGATAACGGAGTGGGGCCATCGATTAATACAGGTGATTCCTTTGCCCGTTGCTAACTCAATCGATCTATATGTAATGGATAAATCACTTTAGAAGTTAGAGTCGTTATGGATTCGCTGACCTTGCTTAATGACTGACCCAGATCCCTGGCGTGAAAACACTGTCGTATGGAGCACCGAGAGCCGGTATTTCTTTCCCTTCGAGATCCGCTCGATCATATCCATCTTCAAGGACCAGCACCAAGGCGACATGCCCATGCAACTCATCCCCGTTTCCGAGATATTTGAAAGGGAGGGGAAATTTCTCCCAGATTGCTAAAAATCGGCTATTGTCCGGATCCTCTGGTCGAGTCCCATATGTCTCCCGGATTTTGGTGAGATCAACCTTGTAGCCTTTGATGAAAAGAACTTCTGAGTCTGACATCTGCTGCTAGATTAGCCTCGTTATACTTTGACCTATGACGGGAATCAGACTCACCTCTTCGTCCTGAATTCGAACGATCGTTTCAAAACTCCGCTCGATTTCTGCACGTGATCAAGCTAGTTTGCTGTCAAGACATCTACCTTCGTTCGGTCCGGTCTATTGCGTTAGCTCGACAACCATCGACCACACTCATGTCTTCTACACCTGAGCAAAGATACCGGCGAAGACTTGCTCAGAAGGCCGTAACAGGGCCTCCCACTGAGGCGATCCTATATGCCATCTTCAATGAATTTGTTAGTTTGCATCAACAACAACGTCGCTTCGTCATCTACCTTCAGATGAGCTTGAAATGGAAGCCTCAGGACGTACGGGACCGACGCTCAGAAGTCCCAGATTTTGGTTTGGGGAATTTCACCCTTCCGACTACTGGTCATCCACCTTTCAAGCTTCGTTGTGGCGTAGAAGCAAAGCGCGCTCTTGAAATAATGGCCCCTCTTCCGCCTGCCAATTTAATAATGTCCGATCTCGATGTCAAATCTATGTTCCATTCTCTCTCCTTCCAAGCTCAGAATCAAGCCAAGGCAGCTTACAAGAACGAGTACCCCCTGTCCCCCCAACGGCGTTGAATGGATTCTCCCAATTGGACCGTATTGGATGCCAAAAACATTTGGTCCTTTTTCAGAGGCTGGAAGCACCGTCCGTGCTAATAAACTATCTGACAGTGGTGATTTCGCCGCCACTATGGGCCTCTTCTCCCAAATGCATGGGCCTCCTCCCGACCTTGCCGAACTTTATCTTCTCGGTACCCCAGAATCTTTTAATCGATTGGAACAAATCATCGCTTCAACGGACCACCTTGCACAACCATTCATCCAAGCCATGACTTCTTGGTATATTGCACCTTATACTATCTGTTGCATCGTTAACTGAGCTTCCAGAACCTGCATAACGTTTATGGTGATAGCCTGATTAGCGGAAATAGACACGACCAAGGAACTTTTCTTATAATTTATTGATTAGAAAATACCTTTAGTTGAGATCGCCGATGAGCCTGTATCTCACTCTACTGTATCACACAACATTTCTCTTTACCAATGTTCCAAGTAGGCAATAGGGTATTGCCGTTGTACTCTTTTGATTCTTCTGCCCAGGAAAAGTCTTAGCATTCCAACCGTTCGGCCTTCTTTGATGCACTCCGCCATTTGACGGGTTGATCTATCACGGTGGAGCTAGCACAGCTTACTGTTCTTTTGCAATCGGTGACTTCTATGACAAGCATTGGAAAGGCGCTGAGGGCAACCTGTCAGCGCTCTCAGAATGCAACTAATCAGCGCGCTTTGCGATCCGGGGAGTGTATGATGCCCCCATGGCTCCAGTGTCTAATGGTGGTTCCAACTTGAGGAATGGGTCGGGATATAAGTCCCCTCGGTGCTTTCCACAGGTAGGTTCCTATGTGTCTATGTGAGCCTCTGAGTGGGACTCAATGCGGAAGCGGCTCACTATTCTGGTTGGATTTGTTGCCAAAACATTACAGTTGTGTAGAGCACCACTTCGGGTCTGCAGGTCTGCATGGATGGTAGCGCATGGGAAACAGACTCAATCTCCATCACTCTGATCCGATCTGGAGAGGTCTGATCATCCTGATGTTTCCAATCAGCCTGATCTAGCCGATCCATGTTGATCCTAGCTCCACTGTATTGATTAGTCCATACAGTTTGAGTGCAGCAAGTGGGTTTGTCCCCTGCTCTTGTTATTGACTAGGTTACTGGGACCACCACTAGCACAAACTGATGCATGTTCCCTGACATGGACAGGCAAATTCATTAAATTTTCTATCATGGGAACAACAGTGTCTTTGCATAGTTGTACTCCATTTAGCCATAGCTATCTATCATGACCATGCATTCTGGCCTGGATGCCAGCCCCTTGTTCTGTTTCTGTTAGAACAGGGCAAGAGCAGATGATTCCAGAGTGGGACTGGAGACTTAGCAAGGAGGGACCTTGGCCTCAGCAACTCAAGGGGAGTGCTGTGCCATTGCTGTCTGTCTGTTTGGTCTTCAATTTCAGACATAGCAAGGAGGAAGTCTCTAGGGGCATTTGTCATATCCATACAATCCTGACCTCTGCTCCGGGCTCCCGGAACTCCAAAACTGACTCCAGAGCCCTACTTCCCTTCCATCACCTTCTCCTTGCCAACTCCCAAGAGGTTATCCCACCTCTGGCTCCGACACCACCTTTGGTCCAACCTCAACCTCAACACCTCCCAGATGAGCATGCAACACCTATGCTCCCAACTCCAGACCTCCACTCTGGAATCCTGTTTGCATCTCCATCTCTGGAACCTCCAGTCTTAGCTCCGACCTCGGACTTTGACCCCACCTCCGCTTATACCCATTGTATTGGTTAGCTCATTCCATTTAATTAGGTTTGCCAATATTCCGGAGTTTAACTTCTGAGTTCGGACTTTCTGGACTTACCTCAGACCTTGCAACTATTGCATTGTCCTATTCAATTCCGCTATTCTCCCTCATTCCTATTTGGGCTGCTGCTTCCTTTCTATTCAGTCAGCTGGCCATTCCCCACTCCCTTCCTCCTTCCTTCCTCCTTGGGCCTTGGCCCTTCACTCCTCCTTTGGGAAACACCATTGAGTCAAACCCTTGACCCTTGGTGTTGTTCCTCCTTCCAGCTCCCTTTGTCTGCTTTCAGAGTACCCTTGCTCCTTTTGATTCTGGACCCCTCCTTATATACAATGTACATAGTAACTTGTAACCTCAGTCTGAAATCGACCTGAAATGCCCCCAAGAGACTTTCCCTCTGCTAGATCCAAAATTAGGGACCCCTAGGACAACCAGCAATGGCACAGTGCTCCACCTGAGTCGCTGAGGCCAAGGTCCTTCCATGCTAAGTCTCCAATTCCACTCCGGAGTCGTCTGAATCTGCCCGTTCTAACAGCATTTCTAGTCAATTTTAGACTGAGGGTCTAATCAAGTATGTACAAGCACCTACATATAATGGAGAGATGAAAGCACCTGACCAAAAAGTTGCTAAACTAAGGGAGACTGGGCATGTAAGACAAAAGAAACAAGCACATGCCATGAAAGCTGCAGACCCAGGAAGAAGGGCAATCTTGGGGGGCATGACCAGCCACCTGGTGGGACCAAATCCCTGCCCCACCCGCTGCACCAGGGCAGGGCCTACAAAGTAGGCTCTCAAACTTCCATTGAGAGGGATGAGGCCCAGACACACCTTCCGGCAGCTAAGACACCCCCAAACCAAATCAAAATTTAAAAAAAAAAAAAAAAAAAAAAGAGAAAAAACCTGATAAAGACAAAACTGTACATCTATCCCAGCCCCAACTGACCCACACCACAACACGTGCCCCCCCAAACTTGTTAAAACCCCAAACCCATACACAACACGAGCCACATAGTAAGCCCAGATGCCTATCATGAACTGCCCAGCAAATGACCCAGCCCACCCAAGGACTAGCTTGGGCACTGTCATATCCATACAATCCCAACCTCCGCTCCGGGCTCCCGGAACTCTGAACCTGACTTCCGGAGTCTTACTTCCCTTCCGTCACCTCCTCCTTGCCAACTCCCAAGAGGTTATCCCACCTCCGGCTCTGACACCACCTTCGGTCCGACTCCGGGACATTCCAGGTCCGACCCCAACCTCAAGACCTTCCAGACAAGTATGCAAAACCTATGCTCCCGACTCCAGACCTCCACTCCGGAATCTCGTTTGCATCTCCGTCTCCGGAACCTCCGGTCTTAGCTCCGACCTCGGACTTTGACCCCACCTCCACTTATAGCCATTGTATTGGTTAGCTCATTCCATTTAATTACGTTTGCCAATATTCCAGAGTTTAACTTCTGAGTTCGGACTTTCCAGACTTACCTCGGACCTTGCAACTATTGCATTGTCCTATTCAATTCCGCTATTCTCCCTCATTCCTATTTGGGCTGCTGCTTCCTTTCTATTCAGTCAGCTAGCCATTCCCCACTCCCATCCTCCTTCCTTCCTCCTTGGGCCTTGGCCCTTCATTCCTCCTTTGGGAAACACCATTGAGTCAAACCCTTGACCCTCAGTGTTGTTCCTCTTTCCATCTCCCTTTGTCTCCTTTCGTCCTACCCTTGTTCCTTTTGATTCTGGACCCCTCCTTATATACAATGTACCTAGTAACTTGTAACCTCAGTCCGAAATCGACATGAATTCCCCCCAAGAGACTTTCCCTCTGCTAGATCCAAAATTAGGGACCCCTAGGACAACCAGCAATGGCACAGCACTCCGCATGAGTCGCTGAGGCTGAGGTCCTTCCTGTCATATCCGTGCATACCCGACCCCGACCCGACTTCCGGACCTCCACCCTCTTCACCTCCGGAGTCATAACCTACCGCTGCCTTTCCGATACTCACCTTCGGTCTTGGCAACACACCCCTCCTCTTACCTCTCCGACCCCTTCTCCATCCGTTCCAATACTCATCTCGGACCGAACATCGCCCTACTCGCCACCCTTCCTACAACTCCGCTCCCCCCTCACCACACCTCCACCCTCCCGTCATCCCCTACGCTTTCTCCGTCCGTTCCGATATCCACCTTCGGACCTGACTACTCTTCCTTACCTGTCCCCTCTCTCCTTCCTCTGTCACTCCTCCGCCACCCTTCCGCCAAGTTACGACCATCCACCGCTGTTCCGTACTTCACCCTTGGACACCATTCGTACCTTACTCCGAGCCTCCGTCATAGTCCATACCTCGGACTTTGACTCCACCTCGGTCTTAGTCCATTGCATTGGTGACCTCATACTACGTAAACACCATTGCCAATATTCCTCAGACTTCCAACCCCGCCTCCGTAACCTCCGTAAGCTCTGCAACCCCCGAGCTTCGCGGACCGCCTCCGGCACTCTCGCCGTTTGTAATGTATTTCTCGCAATTCCCCCTCATCCCTATTTGGACTACTGCTTCCTTCTATTCTAGCCAGTTAGTCATCACCCCCACTTCCCCTCATCCTCCTGCCCCTCTGGGCCTCGCCCACTCTACCTCCTTTCGGATGTATCACAGGTCTTGCCCTATGACCTTCGGTACCGCTCCGCTCCCTCTAACCCTTTGTTCCCGTTCGGACGTCTTCATTCCGATTCGGTCACCCTTTGTTTCTCCTTGTGCTTTTGCCCCTTCCTTATATATATCGGCACTTGTACATACTCGTCTGGTTTCAGTCCAAAATCGACCTGAAATGCCCCCAAGAGACTTCCTGCTCACCTACTGTGAAATTAAGGACCAAATGGACAAACAGCAATGGCACAGCGCTCCGCTTGAGTCGCTGAGGCCAAGGTCCCTCCACACTAAGTCTCCGATTCCACTCCGGAGTCGTCCGAATCCGCCCATTCTAACAGGCACCAAAAGAAATAGAGGCAGCTCAAACACATCAAACGCCTCCAACCTCCTAGCTCCCCCCAAGAAGGAAGAAAGGATGATGAGAACCAGCTCCAAAGAAACAACAACAGCCCCCATGGAACTGGGGAACGAGGACCAACCAACCCCCGACCCCAAAACAATGATCAGAGTCCCAGCCACACCAGCCCCAGGCCCAGTTGAAACACCCAACGACACCATGACCGACTTTAATGTCCACCCACTCCCGGAGGGCTTCAATCACCAGATCCTAGGCCTCAACAGCATATACCTCTGCCTAAATGTCTCAAAAGGAGCCATTGATGCATGGGAAGATGCCATAAACTGCGCCATAATCATTATCCCTATCTTCATGGCATTCTCCAGGGCCAGAATGGGTGAAGCCAAAGACTATGCCACTGTTAGAGACCAGAAGCAAGACAAAGGAGTTGTCTCCATGGCAGAGGGCTTCAGCCTCAGCAACTCAGACCAGGAGCGCTGTGCCTAGTTACATGTCCATGCTCTAATTTACTTACTGGCAACGAGAACTAAAAAGGGGGATCAACTCTAGTCGATTTTATCACTGGGGTGTAACCTATCTACAAGTTAAGTATATATAGTTACAGCGAGGCAGCCATGAATGGTGGGACCAAGCAGAGCAGAGCTAACAGACTTAAACATTAGCTGATTGAATATTACCAATGAGTCAGGTTACAGGGTTAGTGGAATGGCAGGCGATAACCCAGAAACAGAAAGGAGGGATAGGCCCAAAGGTAGACTTGCAGGGCAAGCAAGTGAATTGCCCAGTGGGGGCGGGAGTGTGCCAGCAGACGTCAGAGCTGTCTGGAAGCCTTTGGGGCTCCATACTTAGGGAGGCATAGGTAATATATTGAAAAGAGGGGGTGGTGACCATTGAAGGAGTCGGAGGTGATTGCGGAATATGGGGGCTCTGAGGTTAGTGAAGAAGGAGCAGAGGTAATCTGGAAGGATTGGAGATGATGGCTGTGGATGGATATGACACTTGTCCCCACAACAACATGGGGCCTTGGAACCTAGTTCTGCCATAAGCATATCGTGCCAAAGTACATGCTGTCAGGGACCAACCTGGGGTCAAGAGCGTCTGGGTATATTGCCTGGGGCTGAGGGCCTGGTAGTGTGCAGCGCAGGCATGTGTAACAACGGGCCTGAAGCAGGCAAGGGTCCCTGGCCACTTAGGCTAAAGTGGGAAGTGTGAGAAGAAGGTTACTTCTCAGTTCCCACTTAGGCTGTGTTTATGTACATGTGGTTGGAGGTCACGTGGGGAGCGCCACGTCATCTATGTGCACAGCTGTGTCCACCTGGGTATCTCTGTAAGAGGTCTCAGGGGCATCTGGTGTGTAGGGCATCACCCAGTGTGTCCGGGTCCAGGCATGTTGCGCAGTCTGGTTAATGGTACATCGAGCAAGGAAGTCATCCATGTAGTAGAAAAGTGTGAGGTCTTAGGGTGGCTCAGCACACAAGGCCATAAGTGATACAAGATAGTGTATTTTATGGTGGTGTGTAAGCAGTTACCCGGAGGTTCCCGCTTGCCCACGTGACTATATGTATCTAATTTACATGTGACTCGGGGTTCGGGGCTATTGCCCTGACATTCTCCCCCCTTGCGTTGCATTTGCGACGCATACAAGGTTGATAGTGAATAAAACAGAGTTTTAATAGTTGATTTACATTGAGTTTGGAATTATCAATGAGTGTTTTGTTGTCGCCACTTTAAAGTGGGCGATTTTGTACATGGGGGTTTAAGGAATGAATGAGTGTGGGCCGTTACTTTGAAGTGAATGGCGATACATTGGTATCGCGGGGAGAGAAGAGAAAAAAAAGTGGAGTTTGTCGAAAATGAATTTTGACCCAAAGGTTGTATGTCTTTGGTGTTCCTCACTTGTTCTGTGAGGGTTCGTGTGTAAGTGGTGTTTACACACGAGCGGTGGTGGATGTAGGTCTTTTGACGGAGTGGAGATTTCCGCAATTGTTACTTGCGGTTCCTCGCATACAGTATTGTGTGCGGGGCCTCAAGTTGGGGGAAGGTGTTTTCACGGGCGCCTCGATGGTGTATTACGGTGTCACTTTCCCTTCTCTCAAGGGTGGATTCATTGTCCCGGAGGAGGGTTTTCCTCCGGGTTGTTCATCTGGACATCCGATTGCTGCGTTGGATGCGATGATGTAGCCTGGGCTACATTGTCGGGCTGTGGGCTTGACGAAGTGGGTGCTCCCTGGGTGGGAGCGGGTTGTTGTGTTCCTGAGCTGCTTGGCTCAGGTGTAGAGTACGGTAGGTCTACCGTTCTTCCCGTGGGGAAGGATGGTCGTTGGGCTGGTTGTCCAGCACGGAGACTTGCGTCTCTTTCCCGGTATTTGGAAGCTTTCGCTTCCTGTTCCACAGTTCTTGCGGCACGTTCCTCAGGAGTCCTGAGTGGTTTGAACTGGGACTTTAAGTAGGCAGCTTTGCCTAGACTTTCCCAGGAGATTTTCCCCTTATTCTCTGGGGAATTATATTCCTCCGCGAGTCTTGCAATACTCGGGAGTCCCAAGAAGTATTTCTCGGTTTCCTTCGCTTTTTCGCGAAGGGTTCTATGTACCTTGCCGCTTTTGAAGGCTGCTTCGGCCTGTTCGTACCAGTGTACGAATTCTTTCCCACTCACGCTTGTCCACCAAGCATATGCGGCATCATGTGCCGCTTCTGACCCCGCTATTCTCCTCATGGGGAAGTTGGGGTCGATTGTTATGTCGACTGGAGCTTCGACTTTGCCAAACTTGTTGAGTTCGGCGGTCTCGTATAGCATGTGGACACTTCCCTGCAGGGTAGCTTGCCCATAGGGTGCTGAGGTACTCAGCGGCCCGCCACCTCTGGCAGTGGTCCCCATTTTAGGGTCTGCCATCGGTTGCCTACCGCTCTCCCTCTTCCCCTCGACATGGGTTGCCCCTCTGAGGGCGGGCCCTTATGCAACCCAGACAGGGTCGCCTGCCCACAGGGTGGCGGGATAGTCGGTGCCCCACCCCTTGATGTGCTAGTCCCCATGTGGGGTCGCGCCTCATGAGGCCCGGAACCGTATCCCCTCCCCCTGACCTGGGAGGCCCCCGTCATGATGGGTTTGGCAGCGAGGTCTGCCAGTGCACGTGCCTCTCTGAGCTCACGTTTCAGTAATTCAATCTCCCTTTTTTGGAGATCGACTTCTCTCTCTGTGTCTTTCAGAGTGTTAGAACTGTGCGGATTCAGATGACTCCGGAATGGAATCGGAGACTTAGCATGGAAGGACCTCGGCCTCAGTGACTCAGGCGGAGCACTGTGCCATTGCTGGTTGTCCTAGGGGTCCCTAATTTCGGATCTAGCAGAGGGAAAGTCTCTTGGGGGAATTCATGTCGATTTCGGACTGAGGCTACAAGTTACTAGGTACATTGTATATAAGGAGGGGTCCGGAATCAAAAGGAACAAGGGTAGGACGAAAGGAGACAAAGGGAGATGGAAAGAGGAACAACACCGAGGGTCAAGTGTTTGACTCAATGGTGTTTTCCCAAAGGAGGAATGAAGGGCCAAGGCCCAAGGAGGAAGGAAGGAGGTTGGGAGTGGGGAATGGCTAGCTGACTGAATAGAAAGGAAGCAGCAGCCCAAAGGAATGAGGGAGAATAGCGGAATTGAAATGGACAATGCAATAGTTGCAAGGTCCGGAGTAAGTCCGGAAAGTCCGAACTTGGAGGTTGAACTCCGGAATATTGGCAAAGGCAATTAAATGGAATGAGCTAACCAATACAATGGGTATAAGCGGAGGTGGGGTCAAAGTCCGAGGTCGGAGCTGAGACCGGAGGGTCCGGAGACGGAGACGCAAACAGGATTCCGGAGCAGAGGTCCGGAGTCGGGAACATAGGTGTTGCGTGCTCGTCTGGAAGGTGTCGAGGTTGGGGTCGGACCCGGAATGTTCCGGAGTCGGACCGAAGATGGTGTCCGAGCCGGAGGTGGGATAACCTCTTGGGAGTCGGCAAGGAGAAAGTGATGGAAGGGAAGTAGGGCTCCAGAAGTCGGAGTTCGGAGTTCCAGGAGCCCAGAGCGGAGGTCGGGATTGTATGGATATGACACAGAGAGTCAAAGATGCCCTCAGCATCTCTTCGTGCTCTGTTGTATTCACGCCTCCAGTGGGCGCAATGGTCGCAGGCGTCTTCTGACGTCCTTGAGTTATCAGACCGTGCCCGTTTGGACGGTCTGGATGAGGAGCCGCTGTCACTCCCTCGTCTCCCTCCTACGAGGGACTTCATCTCTTTCAGCTCCTCACGGAGCTGACCTGTCTGAGCAGCTACTGCTGATGCGATGGCTGATTCCCAGCCTGCATTTGGCTGGGGTGTTGTTGGACCTGGGCCGAATTGGCTAATCCAGGGGTTGATCTGGCCAGGGAAGTTCCCTGGGGAGTATGCCTGGGGCTGCAGCAGCAAATGCTGCCCCTGGAATGGCGCTTGTTGCGCCATCGGTGCAGTTTGCACCACGTATGGTTGGAAGCCTCTTTGGGGAGGCTGGGGGTATGCGGTGCCTGTTAGCAACGCGGATGGTTGTTGGTTCGCAGCACTCATTTGTGCTGCGTGCATCGTGTAATCCATGGCGCTTATCTGCGCCTGGTGTTGTTGTTGTTCCAGGGAGCCTTGCTCCCCGGGTTGTCATATTTCGATATCCGGTGGTTTGTTTGGATCGAACCAAGGGTTGCCTCCCCCAGAGAACGACATTTCGTGGTTATGTTACTTGTGGTGGTGGGAGGGGTTTTCGTTCTTGTGTGCGTGGGATTCGCCGCAGTTGTGTGTTCTTTTGCACGTGAGCCTGTGGTTCACGTGGTCTAGGCGAGTTACTCGCCTAGCCCATGTGATCTCTAGTACATGGTGTGGCTGTCCGGGCGAGTTACTTGCCCAGAACTTTCCCACGCTCTTGGCTGTGGGCCATTGTCCCTCAGCTTTACTTCCTCCGCCTCCGTTTTTGGGGGCATAGTGATGCCGAGAGTTCCCTGTCTTCTTTGATAGGGAGTTTTTCTGGTTCCCTTACATTTTGTAAGGTGAGGTACTCATCCAGGTGGACGAGGTCATTGCAATTTCCTAGGGGTTCCCATGTGGTGTCCCCTAGTTCCCATTTGACCTTAAACCAGAGTTTGTTGTGAACCCACACGTGGTTTAGGATTTCGCGAACTACTGCTTCGCGATCGGGGTCTTCCCCAAAATCGTAGAATATGTTTACTTCCCTATTTGGGAAGATTTCCTGGTCATTCGGCTCGTGAGGTGCGAGCCGGGATACATGGAATCTTGGGTGGATTCCGCGTTGTTCAAGTTGTGGTGGCAACTTGAGGACATAGTTTGACGTTTCTGGAAATGTTTCCAGAATTTCGTAAGGCCCTATGTATAAGGGCTTTAGTTTTCCTGCCCTGCCTTTGGGTAGGTTCAGCTTATCCGTGGATAAGTATGCAAGCTCACCTTTTCTCAAAGGCGGGTCCGGGCGTCTTTTCTTATTCACCTGGATTGTTTGAGCAGCACGGTTATGTATTATCGCGTCGTGTGCTGCCATGAGGTTTTCCTTCGCTTTTTGAGCAAAGTCATTTACTCCCAGATAGTCCGAGAGTGGTGCTGTTAGGCACATCTTTGGCATATGGCTGTAGATTAATTCGAACGGGGCAAATCCTGTCGATGTGTTCGAGCTCGCATTGATCGCGAATTCCACCATTGACAGTTTCGCTGCCCAGTCGTGTTGGTCTGGTCTAACCATTGCACGTAGTATTTGTACTACTTTTTGTATCATTCTTCCCGCTTGGCCGTCACCTTGCGGGTGGAATGCAGTTGTGAATTTCAACTGTACACCGAGTATTTGGTGTAGTTCGCGCCAAAATTTTGACGTGAATTTTGAGTCTCGATCTGATATGATCGAGTGTGGTAGGCCATGGAGTCTTACAACTTCACAAAGAAATACAAATGCTAGTTCTAGTGCGTTCGTTGTTGTCTTTATTGGAATTAGGTGGACGTTGGACATCAACCTACAAATGATTACCCAGAGGTAATCATATCCCAAGCTTGTTGGGAATGGACCTGTGAAGTCCATGGCTATTGATGACCATGGTGTCTCCGGGGTCGGGAGTGGGTGAAGCATTCTGGGATTTCTCCTGGTGCTTTTCTTTGTCGTTTGACAAGTTCCACAAGACCTGCAGAACTTGTGGGTATCCTTTCTCATCGACTTCCACCAGAAGTGTCGACGGAGGGTTTCCACTGTTTTCTTGGATCCTAGGTGTCCAAGTGTTTCATCTCGAGGATTATTCCCTGAATGGACTTCCTTTCGTAGTTTCCTTTCGGGACTACTATTTGGGTCGTTCCTCCTTCTCCAAGTCGGGTTATCAGCCCGTCTTTTACGGAGAAGTTTTTGAAATTCCTCGGGTTCTCTAGGATTTCCCGGTGGATCTGGCTTTTCAAGTATCCAGATTTTATTGCCTCAATGAGGTCTTTCTCTTTGAATTGTTTTCGAAGGTTCTCTTCTGGAGTTATGATTTCTTCCAGATTTTGGGCGCTCCCCCCTAGAGTTTCCTCTAGGTTATCGCTCCCCCCCAGAGCTTCCTCTAGGGTGTTTTTCGCGTGTATCGCTGCGAGTCTCTTTCTCTCTGAGTTTTTACTCAGGGTACTGCTTAGTAGCAGTTCTTCGTATTCCTCGATTCTGTTGGGGATAATGTCTTCTGCATTTTTGTCCAGGTGGATGTCCGCCGACACATAATCATTGAAATGCAGATCCTCGTCCGTTGGCGAGTCGTAGTATCGTGAGAGTGCATCTGCCACTTTGTTTTTGTGGCCTTCCACGTATTTTATTTCGCAATTGAAGCTTGCGAAAAAGGCTTGCCATCTCAGGTGTCTCCCTGAGTTGTGGTTTTTCGCTTTGAAATATTCCAAAGCTTTGTGGTCCGTGATTACTGTGAATTCATGGCCTCCCATGAGGTCATCTTGCCATCTCATGAGTGCTTCGAGGACACCCAGTGCCTCGAGCTCATAGGCGAAGTACCTATGTTGTGTGTTGGTGAACTTTTTGGACATGAATGCAGCTGGGCAGCAAGTCTGCCACCTTTCGCCTTGTCCAATTAATGCACCCATGCCCACTGGGCATGTGTCTGTTATGACCCAGACATGGAGTTTTGTCCTCTCTTCTTCTGAGAGGCTTTCCAGTGGGTTCCACTGGATGGGCTTCAGGATCGGAGCCCTGCATGCTAGACGTTTGATTTTGTCAAAGCATTTCTGATGGAGTGGTGTCCACCTGAATGTCTGCTTGTTTGAGCAAATTGTTTGCAGTGGTCCTGTGTAACCGCTGATGTTTGGCATGAATATCGATAGATATTCTACCATTCCCAGGAATCTCAGGACTCCTGTGTGGTCTACTGGCTCTCGCCAGTTGCGGATTTTTTCCATTTTATCTGCTTGAGCGTGGATGCCCTGTTTGTCCACTTGGCTTCGTAGAACATCTAGGATTGGGGCAAATGGCTGGAATTTTTTCCGGCTTATGTAGAATTTCGCCCCTTTCAGGCGAGTGAATAACCACAATAGTGCTTTATTGTGGTTTTCCACCGAGCTTGTGCTGGTGAATATGTCGTCGAACCAGACATGTAGGTGTCTGCCTACTTCTCCTCGTAGTTCCCAGGTCAGTGTGTGCTGGAAGGTGCAGGGAGCGTTGCAGTCTCCTTGCTGCATCGTGTTCGAGTTGTATGTCCCATGGGGTGTGGAGAATGTCGTCCTATGGATGTCGTCTGGATCCACGCATATTTGTTCGTACACGTCCGACATATCGATCTTGGATCGGTATGTTGCTCTGGCGACTGATTCTTGGATCAGTCGCATGTCTGGCATTGGTGTGATGTCGAGGATCGTGTTTGAGTTACGGTTCCTCGCATCTATTACCGTGCGCAAAGATCCATCTGCTTTGCGGATGCACAGTAGCGGGCATGCTCGCTCGCTGTTTGCGGGATACCACCATCCTGCTTTTACATAGCGATCTATTTTGGTCACTAGTGCTTCCTGCAGTGCTGCAGGACATCTTGGGGTATTTTCCCAAAATTTCTTGTTTGGATCCTTTAACGGGATTCGATGGTTCACCTCCCTCAAGGGAGGCATTTCTAATGGCGCTGGCGCCATTACGGTTTCAAATTTTTCTCTCCACCACTCCCTGAGTATTTTGAACTCGGGGTTGTTCATGGAGAGACCTTCCAGGTGTGGTACGTCTGGAAGTTCTAGTCCTTCCGGACTAGGATTGGGCCAACCTTCAGGGTATTTTCTTGTGATTACCCTGAGGTGTGTTTCAATCCTGCCTCCCTGTCAGGGGGGCTTCTGCCTTGGTTGTTCTCGGGCTCTTGCTCGAGTTTTCCATCCGTGTGATCTCGTCACACAGTCTTCGCTTATTCCAAGGGTGTCTATGTTGCCCTTGTTCATCGTTCTCACTTTGTGGGACTGGAAGTCTAAGCTTACCTGGTTTTTGTTTAACCAGGGGGCGCCGAAGATGGCATCATATCTGTCGATGTTAATTACATCGAAGTAGTGTTTTTCTATGTGGCCGTTGATCTCAACGTCCATGTTGGTTCCGAACAGGATCTGTGATCTTGTTCCTTTCGTCCCCATTTGAAGGACGACTGGGTTCTCCAATTGGAGAATTGGGATGTGGACCGCATGGACAAAGTCCGGCGATAAAGCGTCCGTTTCGGCTCCACTATCGAATAGCGCATAGGCTTTTATGCCTGCTATTTTTATGTGAGCCGTTAGCGTTCTCTTCGTTGAGAGCGGTCTGTTTGCGGGGTATTTTCCCACGTCTTTTGAGATGCGGAATTTCGCATCAAACAAGGGAGACTGGGTTTCGATGGACTTTTGGTCCTTCTTCCCTTTGTCCTTGTTTTCCTTGGGTACTTTGGTGTATTTCCCCAAGGCGTCTTTTCTTGGTGCTTCCACCAAGGCTTCGGCGACTTTTTCATCTGCTGTGTTTTCTAACTGGTGTGCTACAGCCAGTTTGATTTTATAATTTATGTCATCGTGGTCGATGACTGACATTGGGCCCATTCTTATGGTCCCGATGTTAACTCCCTCACCCTCTGAGTCGGGTGAGTATTGAGGTCCTTCATATGGGTCCTCTACTTTGAAGCTTGATGCTTCGGAGTTACCAGAGTTGTTCTCTGGTTTCTCATCTGATGAGCCTTTCGACTCTTCATCTGTTGAGTTCGCGATCTCCATGGCAGCTATGTGCCTTGGTTTTTCATCGCTCGTTATATTGTGTCTTGGGCAATCTTTCGTTTGCTCTATTTTGCCGCATTTGCCGCAAATTGGAACTGACTTTTGGTCAGTTTTCCTCGAGTTTTTCGAGGATGTGTCCTCTTTCCATCTGGGTTTCAGCTCTTCCACCTTCTTTCCTGATGGGAGGGCTCTGCCATGGCTCGTGGTTGCCGTGGTAGTTGTTCTGGTATAGTAACCTGATTTGTAGGCTGAAGACATCTTCAGCCCGTCAATTATCTCGTCTACACGAGATATTGCTTTTAACATCTCCTCGTTTGAGGAGAAGTCTGCTCTGATTCTATCATGAGCAATCATTTCCCTCTTCCATTTGAGGGGAATGTAGTTTAGGAACCTGGCGTTGAAGGACGCCTGGTCTGGCGGCGTCACCATCTGGGACGCTGCTTTTGACAGTTCTAAGCAGAACTGTTTTAGGCCTTTTTCTGCTTCGTATTTGACGTTGCAGTATTTCTTTGTCGCGTTCAACACGGCGGAGGCTTTGATGAAGGTTCTCATCAATATGTTTAGAACTTCGAGGAACATGCCCTCGTCTCCTCTGAGGAGAGTTTCGTCTCGGAGTCTAATTCCGAGGTCAGATGCGGGCCCCCCTAATCCATGAATCAAGCAGTCCAGGTGGACTTCGTCAAATTGGGGACCTTTGCATCCTCGTGAGGTGAGGAATCCCAGTAGTTCTGTGAACCACTGCCAGAACGATTCCATGTCGTTCTCCCCTGACCATTTCTTGTCAGGGAATGCCGGCCCATTCTTTAGGGCTTCTGGTTTCACTCCTTCTGGGTATGGAGTGAGTATTCTCACTTCGGCCATTCTTATGGCCATTTCTCCAGGTACTCTTCTTGCTCCCCTGCCTTCGCGGGGTCGCTATCCAATGGAGATCTCTCCTTTGGGGGGTTTTTGCTGGGGGAAATCTTCCTTGCAGCGTTTCTTTGGTTTCAGGCGAATTCACCTGAAGTTGTATTTGTATTCTCTCATTGTTTTGAGAGGGTGTGAATGAGTTACCTCTCTGTTCGAGAGGTCCGTCATAAGTGGACGTTTGGCTAAACCGTTGGTACGTGCCAATTCTCCTCCTAATCTCTGAACGATGCCTTCTTTCGGCATCGTCTTCTCCTATCCTTGGGAGAAGGATCTCCTTAGCGTCTCTGTCGAGTCGCTGATGATATTCCAGTGTGCTTTCACTGGTGGTTCTTTTCGTGAATTTTTCACGAGTTCTATTTATGTCCTGGACCGTGGTCCAGGGGTGTTTATCTGTTTCCTCACTTTTTTGTGAGAAATTTATTTCCTTCAGCAAATCTGTTTGTTTGCTGATTTTTTCAGTCAACACGTCGATTGCGTTGGCCATTCTTTCTAGAGTTATCTCTAGACGAGCTGTGCTATTATGGTTCGTTTCCTCGATCTTTTTTTGGATCAAGTTTATCGTGTTTATTATGCGCGATTCCTGGTTTTCCAGGAGGAAGTTTGGTTGGGCGAGCAGTGACTCTCCCCAGTTGACATTTCCGCTTCTGGGGGTTCCAGAATGGGTTCTTGGAGTGAACACTCCACGCTCGCTTTGTTTAGGCGAGGCCGTTGCGGAGGGTGCTTCCCTTTCATAGAGGGGTCTGTTCGCTGGTTTCTCCTTACTTTTACGTAAGGCTTCCTCAGCGAACTCCCTCATTTCCGTTTGCCTCCTCTTCATTATCTCGGAGACCTCCTCCGAAGTTGGCGACCTTGCCTTGTCTGGCATGGTGTGTGGGAGTGTAAACAGCGGAAGTTCTTTTGGAGCTTCCGTGCTCTGGGAGATCCTGCTCTCAGGGCATATTTTCGCGCCTTCTCAGGCTTTCAGCCTGAGAAGAAGTTGATCTTCACTTTCCGTCCTCCATTCAGATGGAACCTGGAACAAGTCCAGTAGTTTTTCGGATAGCCAACGCGGGGGCTCTTCCCTTTGTTTCCCTTTGTCTGCCTTTGGGGCTTGACTTGGGGACATGAGGGGGGACTCCAGGGGATAGTGGGGCCCTGGAGTTTCCTGCGACTCTATCCGATCAGCTTTTTGGGCTGATCGTTCGGCGCTTACGTGTTTTTTGTGCAAGTTGATCACCTCATGAGGAGGTGAGGGATCTTCCCCAGCTTGGGTTAGATCGGTTTGTTGTGGAGTTCTGGGGGTATTTTGCCCTGCACTTACTCCATGTAAGTTTCTAAAACCTTCAGGGACCAGCCCTGAAGTGGTTGCTAATGCCGGATCATGTTGATCCTTGTCGTTGTCTGACGACGGCTTTTTGTTTGAATCTCCCATGATGGGAGATTGCGGTTTCTTAATAAACCGCTCGTTTCTTTTTAGTGTCGCTGCAGATGCGACCTTGCCCTTGCGGGCGTGTTTAGGTGCCATAGGCGCTTCCGAGTCAGATGTTAAGATTATAGAGATGTGGGTTGTGTTGTAAAACACACCTCAAGCACTTAAAAAAGTGTGAGGTCTTAGGGTGGCTCAGCACACAAGGCTGTAAGTGATACAAGATAGTGTATTTTACAGTGGTGTGTAAGCAGTTACCCGGAGGTTCCCGCTTGCCCACGTGACTATATGTATCTAATTTACATGTGACTCAGGGTTCGGGGCTATTGCCCTGACATTAAGGAAAGAAGGAGAAAGAAAGGAAAGAAGAAGGAAGAAGAAGGGAAAGGAAGAGGGAGAGAAGGGAGGAGGGAGGATGGGGGCAGCGGGTGAGGGTAGTGGAATCGGGTGGGGTTGGACCGGATGGAGTGGGGTCAGGTGGGTGTGCCCTGACACATGCCAAACAGCATGGCTGATAGCAGCATATTTGGCCTCCAATGTGGAAAGGGCAATGGTGCCCTGCTTCTTCAATGTCCACACAATTGGGCCACCAGACATACCAAACATGGCACCAGTAATGGAATGGTGATCAAAGTCTTCATGTAGTCAGCATCAGCAAAATGTCAGGGGATGGACCCCAGGTCCCCATGACCCCTCTCTACAGTCCACAGCCTGACCTGTAAACACAGCCCATCTCAGGGCATGACTACTGTGGGTAAGAAAGTGAGAAGAAGGTTAACTTCTCACTTTCCCACAGTGGCCCCAATATGGCAAAAACTTCCGGGGATACCCGGAAGTCACATGAGGGCAGGATCCGGGGCTGGATCATGCGCATGGGAAGTGTAGTGGGTCCGGACGTGGGTCTGGGTCCGGGCTAGTCAGGGTATGTGCCCTGACACAAAACCTTTGGTAGCAAAACCAGAACTGGATTTCCTGTACACGATCCCATGATTGACAGTGCCTTTAAGGCACAGTTGACACCATGGACATGATCAGGTCCATATGTCATGTTGAATTGGGCAAGCTGTTGGGTGGTGAATGTGATGTTGGGACAGGTGTTAATAGCCAACCACATAAGTGATGCGACCACAGTGAGGTAAGGGTAGTTTGGATAGGGGCCAGGGAATGGGGAAAGCTTCCTCTTGGACAACATGGGTAGATTTTCGACATTGCAGTTGACCATCCCAGCCTGTTCAAGGACTTCATGAGTATAGGACGATTGGGAGATGGTGATAGACTCATGTGTACAATCTCACATTACTTTAATCCCAATGAAGTGATGTAGCTCACCAATATCACATGTGTCAAACTTGGATTTGAGTTCATCCTTGACTTGGTCTATGTGAGCATCATTGGCAAAAATTTCGGAGTCATCAACATGGAATGCGATCGTAGAGATTTGGTCATCTAAGCACCAAATGTAGATGCATGAGTCCGTGAACAAACGAGTATAGCCCAGATTGATGAGAGCAGCATGCAAACATCTATTCCAGACTCAGCCTGCCTGTTTCAGGCCATAGAGCATCTTTTTCAGCCTGTCATATCCATACAATCCCGACCTCTGCTCCGGGCTCCTGGAACTCTGAAACTGACTCCAGAGCCCTACTTCCTTCACTCCTTGCCAACTCACAAGAGGTTATCTGTCAGGGACCTGGCTGGGGTCGAGAGTGTCCAGGTATATCACCCAGCACTGAGGGCCTGGTGGGCATGAAGCAGGCACATACAGCAGTGGGTCCGGTGCAGGCAGATGTCCCTGAAGTGGGAATGGTACTGCTTCTCTGGTTCCCACCCCAGGTATGTTTATATACATGGCACTTGGGTCACATGAGGATTGCCATGTCATCCTCATGCACAGCCCCAGCCATCCATGTATCCCTGTGGGGGATCCCAAAGAGATTTGCTGCAGGCACGCATGCTGGGTGTGTTGTGCATGGACTGTGGATGGGTCAATGGTACATCGATCAAGGAAAGTCATCTGGGTAAAAATAATAAAGAATGATACAGAGGAAGAATGGAAAGAGGGGGAATGTCAGGGCACACACCCAGACTAGCTGTCATATCTGTGCATACCCAATCCTGACCCGACTCCCGGACCTCCTTCTTCACCACCTCCAGAGTCCTACCCTACTGCTGTCTGTTCAGATATTCACCTTCGGTCCTGGCACCACACCCCCTCTCACCTCCCATGCCACCTCCACTCCTCCATCCCTTCTCCTGTCCTATCTCCATCTGCTCCAATACCCACCTTGGACCGAACACCACCCCTCTCGCCACCCTCCTACTACTCCTCCTCCCACTACTCCTCTTCCTCCTCACAACACCTCCACCCTTCCATCACTCTCCTACCCTTCTCCCATCCACTCCAATACTCACCTTCGGACCTGACACCTTTCCTCTCCTCCACTCCTCTCCCCTTTCCTCTTACCTCTCTCTTCCCTCTGACCCTCTTCCACCACCCTTCCACCAAGTTACGTCCTTCTGCCACTGTCCTGTACCTCATACTTGGACACTGCTTGTACCTTCACTCCGAGACTCCATCATAGCTCCTACCTCAGACTTTGACTCCACCTTGGCTTTAGTCCATTGCATTGGTGACCTCATACTATGTAAACACCATTGCCAATATTCCTCAGACTTTCAACCCCGCCTCCATAACCTCTGTAAGCTCCACAACCTCCGAGCTCCACGGATCATCTTTGGCACTTTCACTGCTTGTAATGTATCTCTCATGTTTTCCCCTCATCCCTGCTGCTTCTTCCCATTTTAACCAGTTAGTCATCATCCCCACTTCCCCTCATCCTCCTGCCCCTCTGGGCTTTGCCCTCCTTACCTCCTTTCGGATGTACCACAGGTTCTGCCCTATGACCTTCAGTACCGCTCCGCTTCTGTCATCCCTTTGTTCCTGTTTGGACGCCTTCATTCCGATTTGGACCCCCTTTGTTTCCCTGTGCTTTTGCCTTCTCCATTATATATATCGGTGCTTGTACATACATACTCATTTTAGTCCTTAGTCTAAAATCGACCAGAAATGCCCCCTAGAGACTTCCTGCTCGCCTCCTATGAAATTAAGGACCAAATGGACAAACAGAAATGGCACAGCGCTCCGCCTGAGTCGCTGAGGCCAAGGTCCCTCCTTGCTAAGTCTCCGGTTCCCCTCTGGAATCATCCACCCTCACCCAGTTCTAACACTAGCCCGGACCCGGACCTGCATCCAGACCCGGACCCGGACCCGCATGCATGCTCCAGGCCTGGTTCCCACTTCTCATGTGACTTCCGGGTATCCCCGGAAGTTTTCACCATATTGGGCCACTGTGGGAAAGTGAGAAGTTAACCTTCTTCTCACTTTCTTACCCACAGTAGGTTGTGCCTTAGGATAGGCTGTCTACACACAGGGCTGTGGGCTATAGAGAGAGGGGTCATGGGGACCCGGGGTCCATCCCCTGACAGGGAAGTAGAAGGAGGAGGAAATAGGAAGGGGGAGAAGGGGATAGCGGGTGGAGTGGAACCAGGTGGAGCTGGGTGGAGCTGGGTGGGGCAGGTGTGCCCTGACATTATCCCACCTCCGGCTCCGACCTCAACCTCAACACCTTCCAGATGAGCACACAAGAGCACAGAACACCTATGCTCCCAACTCCGGACCTCCACTCTGGAATCCTGTTTGCATCTCCATCTCTGGAACCTCCGGTCTTAGCTCCGACCTCGGACTTTGACCCCACCTCTGCTTATACCCATTGTATTGGTTAGCCAATTCCATTTAATTACCCTTGCCAATATTTTGGAGTTTAACTTCTGAGTTTGGACTTTCTGGACTTACTTCAGACCTTGCAACTATTGCATTGCTCCATTCAATTCCGCTATTCTCCCTCATTCCTATTTGGGCTGCTTCTTCCTTTCTATTCAGTCAGCTAGCCATTCCCCACTCCCATCCTCCTTCCTTCCTCCTTGGGCCTTGGCCCTTCACTCCTCCATTGGGAAACTGTCAGGGCACACACCCTGACTAGCCCGGACCTGCTACACTTCCCATGCACACTTCCCACACTGCATGCTCTGTGCACTGCATGATCCGGCCCTGGTGTTAGATGAACATGCAGAGTTGTCCAGAAGCAGAGAAGGGACCCAGGAGTGGAGGGACCCTGGCCTCAGCAACTCAAGTGGAGTGCTGTGCTGTTGCTTGTTGTCCAAGGTGGTCCTTAACTTCAGGTTAGCAGGGGGAGTCTCTTTGGGGGACAATCCAGTCGTCATTGTCGTCATTGTCGATTTCAGACTGGGGGCACAGGAAACTGAGTACAGAGTATATATATAACAATACAGGAGTGGAGTCAGAGAACAGAGGGAACTGGAAGGAGGACAAAGGGGGACTGGATGAGGGAACAACCCCAAGGGTCAAGGGTTGGGACTCTATGGTGCTTCCCAAAAGGGCAAGGCCAAGAGGGGAAGGAGTGGAGGGGGTTGTGGGGGTTGTGGGGAATGACAGCTGACTAATATGGAAAGGAAGCAGCTCTCTAAATAAGGAAGAGGCAACAAGAGGATCAAATGACACCATACAGCAGAGACTGCAGGGTCTGGAGTAAGTTCCGGAGGTCTGGAGTTGGAAGTCTAAGTCCGGAATATTGGCAAGATGTAATAAATAAGGAATACAAGGAGATAAGATGGAGGAGGAGGTCAAAGTCCGGAGGCGGAGATGTGACCGGAGTTCCAGAGGTGGAGGTGCAATGAGGTCCCGGTACAGGAGTCCGGAGCCAGAGGTGTGGAGCATCACAAACTCTGGTCTGGAAGGTACAAGGTTGGGATCGGACCCGGAGTAAACTGGAGTCAGATTGGAGGTAGTGTTGGATGTTGTGTTGGAGCCAGAGGTAGAGTCGGCTCTCAACAACCAACAGGGGGAGGAGGAGAAGGATGTGGAGTTCTGGAGGAGGAGATGGAAGTCCAGAACAGGAGCAGAGTGTCATATCCATCCATGGCCATCGTCCTTCACAACCTCCAGTCCCTCCAGACTACCTCCACTCCTTCTTCACTAACCTCAGAGCTCCCATATTCCGCAATCACCTCTGCTTCCCTTGATGGTCACCACCCCCTCTTTTCAATATATTACCTATGCCTCCCTCAGTATGGAGCCCTGAAGGCTTCTGGACAGCTCCGATGTCCACTAGCACACTCCTGCTTCTGCTGGGCAATTCACTTGCTTGCCCTGCAAGCCCACCTTTGGGCCTATCCCTCCTTTCCGTTTCTGGGTTATTGCCTACCATTCTGCTAACCCCATAACCCGACTTGTTGGTAATATTCAATCGGCTAATGTTTAACTCCATTAGCTCCACTCCACTTGGTCCCACCATTTACAGGCTCACCCTTGCTGTAACTATATATACTCAACTTGTACATAGGTTACACCTCAGTAATAAAATCGACTAGAGTTGACCCCCTTTTAGTTCTCATTGCCAGTAAGTAAATTAGGGCACAGATGTGTAACTTGGCACAGTGCTCCTGGCTTGAGTTGCTGAGGCCGAAGCCCTCTGCCACGGAGACAATCCCTTGTCTCGATCTGGTCTCTGACACAGAGGTCCGGAGTTGTATGGATATGACACCTGGAGCCTGCCCTCATGTGACTTCCAGGTATCTCCGGAAGTTTTTGCCATATTGGGGCCACTGTGGGAAAGTGAGAAGTTAAACTTCTTACTTTCTTACCCACAGTAGGCAAGTGTAGCCTACCTCTATTTATCTATACACTTTCTTACCCACAGTAGCATTGTGCCCTGAGATGGGCTGTTACAGGTCAGGTTGTGGGTTATAGAGAGGGGGGTCATGGGGACCCGGGGTCATCCCCTGACAGAAACACCATTGAGTCAAACCCTTGACCCTCAGTGTTGTTCCCCCTTCCAGCTCCCTTTGGAGTACCCTTGCTCCTTTTGATTCCGGACCCCTCCTTATATACAATGTACCTAGTAACTTGTAACCTCAGTCTGAAATCGACTTGATTCCCCCCTAAGAGACTTCCCCTCTGCTAGATCCGAAATTAGGGACCCCCAGGACAACCAGCAATGGCACAGTGCTCCGCCTGAGTCACTGAGGCCAAGGTCCTTCCACACTAAGTCTCCGGTTCTATTCCAGAATCATCCAAATCCACCATATCTAACACAGCCTCAAGACTCTTCCTCCAATTTCCCATTAAGATATGCCACTATGACATCCATCTGGTGAATCTCCAGGTCTAGCTGCACAGCAAGTGCCAGGAGCCTGAATGACTCGGTCCACATCACTGGTGAGAATGTTTCACCATAATCCATCTCTGGAACCTGCACAATACCCTGCACAACCAACCAGGCCTTGAACTTCACAATCCCCCCCCTCAATATCCTTCTTTGTAGCTGGAACTCATCGACATCCAATAACTTTCCAATCTGCAGGCACATGTACAGGCTCGAAAGTGTCCAGATTCAGTAACTGTGCAAGTTTGGCATCCATCACTGCCTGCCAGTGCTCAGCATGAGGTCCTTGAAGAGGGTCCTTGACCTCAGGTTTCTCACCTGTGAATGCTGCAAGAGCAACAGGGTCACAGTCCCCACAATGGGAGTACAAAGGAGAGCTGGGGGCATTCCCCCTTGAAGCAGGAAATTGACCATCACAGGAACCGAAAGAAACAGAGAAAGAAAGAGAATTGGGGTCCGATAGGGCAGACGCGTTCAAGCGTACCTCCCTCTTCGCATGAAGGGGTTGAGTGCAACCCTCCGATCATGCAGCATCCGGAGGGTTGCCAGTTAGTTTTTTGCATCAGACGACGAGTCTGACTCCGGCTCTGGTGTTGTGGCCGGTTCTGGTGTGGCGACTTTGGCCACTCTGGCCTTGGCCACACTCGACCCCGCCTTGTAACACTCTTTAGCTACGTGTCCCAGCTTACCGCAGAACATGCACAGGTTATTGTCGAAGTGCCATTGACGCTCTTCCTTGGTCAGCCTGCCATCTTTCCCGAGTTTTGCGGCGAGGTCAGATTTAGGCTTACCATCAGGGTGCTTGTCCCTTGGTTTATTGGTGGTGGATGTGGATGGTGTGGTGGGGGAAGGTGCGGTGGATCGGTGGGATTTGGCAGGGTGCAGTTTCTGGGAGCCTTTATCGTGGGTGTCAGAGGTGGGTTTATTACACTGATCGGTCTGGGTCTTTCGTTCCCAGTAGCACGTATCGATTTCATCAGTGAGGTCCTGTAGGTCATATAACGACATTGGCTTACCAAACCGAGTGATTTCATCTTTGATGCGATCAGGCAGACCGCAGTAGAACAGGGCGTGGAGGGCTCCTTTGCCCCAGTTGTCCAACTTACCCGCATAGCGGTTGAACTCGGTGGCGTACTTCCCGATGGTCTGTCCATCCTTCATTGTTAGGTTGAACAAACGCTCTTCAGCTTCGCCGACAGGGTCGCGCAGGCTGAAGTTACATTCGAGTTCTCCCACAAACCTTGTCCAGTCATTCATCCACTGTGGTTCTCGACCAGGCCGGTGGCTGCAAAGGATATTGGGCTCAAACCAGTCCAGTGCCGCCCCCTTCAAGTACGAGATGGCAAATAGGACTTTGTCAGCCTCGGTCGGGAAGGCTCGGGCACAGGTCATAAAGTTTACTTCACATTGGACAAAGAACGTACGGAGTTTGTTACGGTCAGAGCCGTCGAATGGTTCGTTCACGGACCTTCTTACAGGCCGGTTCAGGTCGAGGCAGCAGTGGAGGAGCTGGGGGTGGTGCTGGCAGCGGAATCATCTGGTGGATGTCACGAGTGGTTCAGGCAAGGTCGCTGATTGCCTTGGTGAGATATGTCCCTTTGGCAGGGCTTGGTCTGCTTGGTCAATATCGATCTCTTCGATCTCATCAACCGTAACCAGCAGATCGGCGGGTAGCTCCTCTCGTGGCGCTGGCTCGGGCTCTGGTTCGGGTTCTGGCACCGGCTCGATTGGTATCTGGGCCGTTGACTCGGCCTCATTACCAAGTGAATCGCTGTCAACTTCGCTCGGTGTTCATTGCCAGCGGTATCGACAGCGTTTCACCGGCATTGAGGACCATAAGTTTGCCTGGTCTGCCATGAAGCTCTCGAATAACGGTTTGTCTGACTCTTCCCTATCAAATAATACATGTGAGGTGTACTGCATGTGTGGTGATGCGGAAGTACCAGCCACTGGTTGGCGGGTCTGAGAACGGGTTCTGGGTTTGCAAGACATCGTTTAATGTCAAGAGCGAGGGGAGTTCGAAAATACTGTCAGGGCGTGGGAAAACGTTACCGTGACTCGCTGTCGGCAACCGTTAAGGTCCACTGCTCCGGCATAACAGCCTGTCAAGGGCAGGGATGACAATCGTGGCGAAACAGGGTTTCGGCTTCAACAACTCGTTCGTGAGCGTTGCACCTCGTACTTGATGCGGCCCCAATATTTCAGAAGGCAGAAGGTGCGACTGAGTCAGACAGAGAGTGCAGGGGGTAACCCTAGTTGATTTTTGAACTGAAGTACGAGGTAGTATACAACCGGTATTTAAGTATAATGGAATGAATAGAATTACGTTGCCAGATCTCAAGGAGATTGTGGGCGGGCTTAAGAAAGAATGAAAACAAACAAAGAGTGTGGGAGAAGGATGGCCGTGCATGGCCATCAAGAAAAACAAGCATGATAAGGAATGACTCACAGGCCCATGACAGGCCATGGAAACAGGTAGCAGTGACGGGGGAGGGTGACGGGCTTGTTCAGGCGGTGTTGGGTGGGTGGTGGAGTTGACGGGGTCGAAGCGGAGGAGGGAGAAGGTGTGGGGAGTGATCACCTGACCATGGGAATTGCCGGGTCGTGACAGGTAGTGATGGAGGGAGTCAAGATCTTGTCATGAACGTCTTTCCTTGGAGGGGATAGGTCAATTGCTATCCAGGCAATGCTGTCAGATGGAGCTCAGTGTTCCGGGTTGTCTGATGGCAGGTCAGAGACAGACTGGAGGTGGGGCAGAGCTCTGAGGGTGACAGGGTGTTGAAGGGACTCAGCTTCAGCAACTCGGAACTGTCAGGGGACGCACATGCTTGCACAGGTTGCTCTGATAACCTAGTTGTGATTAAAGCTGGGGGAAAGGGGTGTCCCCATCTTAGGGTCAGCTATATACATGTAGAGTCCGGCAATAAGGAAACCAAACGGATTGCCTGTCAGAGACCAGGTCGAGACAAAGGAATGTCTCCATGGCGGAGGGCTTCGGCCTCAGCGACTCATGCCAGGAGTGCTGTGCCAAGTAACACGTCCGTGTCCTAACTTACTAAACTGGCAACCAGAACTGAAGGGGGGTAAACTCTAGTTGATTTTATTACTGAGGTGTAACCTATGTACAAGTTGAGTATATATAGTTACAATGAGGGTGGGCCCGCAAATGGCAGAGGTGAGCAGAGTGGAGCTAATGGGTTTAAACATTAGTTGATTGAATATTACCGACAAGTCGGGTTACGGGGTTAACGGAATGGTAGGCGATAACCCAGAAACGGAAAGGAGGGATAGCCCTGAAGGTGGGCTCTGCAGGGCAGGCGAGTGTATTGCCCAGCGGAGGTGGGAGTGCGCTAGCAGACGTGAGCTGTCTGGAAGTCTTTGGGGCTCCATACTTAGGGAGGTGTAGGTAATAAATTGAAAGGAGGGGGTGGTGACCATTGAGGGATACTGAGGTGATTGCAGAATATGGGAGCTCCAAGGTTAGTGAAGGAGCAGAGGTAGTCCAGAGGGATTGGAGGGAGTGGAAGTCGATGGCCGGGGATGGATATGACATTGCCAATAGAATCATGTGATCATAGAATGTTCCAGAAGATGATCCAGGCCACCAGGGCTTAGGTAAGTGGAGTAGATGGGAATTACCAGCATACTTCCCATGCACATATGCACAGCCGGCAGAGGGTCCAGGGTCGTTGCTGATCCCTGACAGGAATGGAGCACTGCACCCAGTACATTCTTGTTGTCCCCATTTGTCAGGGGAGCTGGTGACAGAGGAACCGAGGCTGCCAGCAGAAGGGGGCCAGAGGCCCCCCTCACTACTTAACAGAGGAGGTGTTAGCAAGGGTCAATTGTTCATCATGTGATTCATTGGGTGTTATACCAAGGTGTCTCTGGGAGCACCTGTTACTCGGTTCTTAGGAGCAACAGATGAGTGGGATGTGATAGATGTCCTGGAAGAGTTTATTGGAGGGCTGAAGACTGTTTATATTATAACTGGGGGGAACTATTTACTAGAGGGGTACACATGTACATATAGCGGAAAACAGTTGGATCCGAAGGTAAACAAAGGTTACCAAGGGGAAGGGGAAGTAAATAGAAGAAGTCCACAAGACAAATAGGGATAGGCGAAAAGCCCAAATTACATCTGAAGTTTGTGGAGTGAGAGAAATAAAAGCCAACTGAATGGCAAGGTCTGGAAGCGTCTATGAACAAGCAGGGAACTACAGAGCAGAGGCATCCAGAAAGGTCTGGAGCCTGGAAGTTGTAGTCCAGAAGATTGGGGTTGTAGAAAATATCAAATGATAAAACAATAAGATTATCAAGACTGGAGGTAAGGAGGTACCGGAGGTAGGAAGGGGGATGGAATGACAAGTTGGGATTCATCAACAATGAGCAAGCCCATCTCCTTTGAACAAGGGGTCCGAGGAGGTGGAGGTATGATGGTAGAGATCCAGAGGTGCTGTGGACATAGGTGGGTGGCAGAGCAGGAGAGAGTCGAAAGAGGAGGTAGTCCTTGGGTTGTTGGCATCGACTGGAGGCAGTGGAGAGAGATTGGGAGGGCTGGTGGAGTCATGTGTGGATAGAGCAGGGGGAGGTGGAAGATCTGGGATATGACAGATCTATCAAGTACACTTGGGCATGTACCGATGTTAAGTCTCACTCCAGGTGAATGGTGATGTTCAGATATGGTAGCCCTTATTGGCAAAGAATGGAGAGACCCCTGTGGTGGCATTTGGAGCATTATTGTATGTGAACTCCATGAGAGGTAGGAGTTCAGACCAATTATCTTGCTGATAGTTAGTATAGATGCGCAGGTACTGCTTGAGCGTCTGGTTCATCTGTTTGGTCTGTCCATCTCCTTCCAGATGATAACTGGAGGTGAAGTGGAGGTGGATGTCAAGGGCTTTACCAAGTGAACAGAAAAATGAGAAACAAACTCTGGACCTCTGTCAGAGGTGATGTGGGAAGGAACTCCGTGTTTGGAAACCACATGGAGAAGAAATAACTTGGCCAGTTCCAGAGAGGTGATGGTATCGTGGGTGGGGATGAAGATGCACTGCTTGGACAGGCAGTGTTAGATCAAGCAGATTCAGAGGACTCTGGAGTGGAATCAGAGACTTAGCGTGGAAGGACCTTGGCCTCAGCGACTCATGTGGAGCGCTGTGCCATTGCTGGTTGTCCTAGGGGTCCCTAATTTTGGATCTAGCAGAGGGGAAATCAAGTCGATTTCGGATTGAGGTTACAAGTTACTATGTACATTGTATATAAGGAGGGGCCCGGAATCAAAAGGGACAAGGGTAGGATGAAAGGAGACAAAGGGAGCTGGAAGGAGGAACAACACCGAGGGTCAAGGGTTTGACTCAATGGTGTTTCCCAAAGGAGGAGTGAAGGGCCAAGGCCCAAGGAGGAAGGAAGGAGGATGGGAGTGGGGAATGGCCAGCTGACTGAATAGAAAGGAAGCAGCAGCCCAAATAGGAATGAGGGAGAATAGCGGAATTGAATAGGACAATGCAATAGTTGCAAGGTCCAAGGTAAGTCTGGAAAGTCCAAACTCAGAAGTTAAACTCCAGAATATTGGCAAATGGAATGAGCTAACCAATACAATGGGTATAAGTGGAGGTGGGGTCAAAGTCCAAGGTCAGAGCTAAGACTGGAGGTTCCAGAGACAGAGACGCAAACAGGATTCTGGAGCAGAGGTCCAGAGTCGGGAGCATAGGTGTTGTGTGCTCATCTGGGAGGTATCGAGCTTGAGGTGGGACCCGGAATGTTCCAGAGTTGGACCGAAGGTGGTGTCAGAGCTGGAGGTGGGAAAACCTCTTGGGAGTCGGCAAGGAGAAGGTGATGGAAGGGAAGTAGGGCTCCGGAGTCAGTTTCGGAGTTCCAGGAGCCCGGAGAAGAGGTTGGGATTGTATGGATATGACAGGTGGTCCACGACGACCAAGATGGAGGTGAATCTGGAAGAGGAGGGAAGTTGTTCAATGAAATCCATGGAGATGGAGTTCCAAGGACATTCGGGGATAGGGAGTTGTTTGAGCAAGCCATAAGGCTTGTGACGAGGGACTTTGGCATGGGCACAAGAAGTACAGGAGGACACATAGTTCTTGACGAAGGTATGGATGCCTGGCCAGGTATAATCACAATGGACTAGCTCCAGAGTCTGGGTTTGACCAAAGTGTCTGGAGAGCTGGTGGTCATGTTTGTCTCGCAATATGCGGAGATGAAGATCATTGGAGTCCGGAATGTAAATGCGGTTGTCCAGCCTTAACAGGCCTTCAGCATCAATGGACCAGTGGGAATTGGGGAGGTGTCAGGGACGTGTCCAGGGTCGAGAGGGCCCAGGAGTAATGCCCAGCACTGAGGCTGTCGCAGGGTGTGGAATGGGCGTGCGTACTGGTGGGCCCAATCTGGGACAATGGTCCCTGGCCACTCAGACTGAAGTGGAGAATGTGTTATTATTATTAAAGGGGAAAACTATACTACTTACCTGAAGTGGAGAATGTGAGAAGAAGGTTACTTCTTCGGTTCCCACTTCAGGTACATTTATGTACATGCAGCTTGAGTCACATGATGAGTGCCACGTCATCCTTGGAGACAGCCGCGGGCATCCGGGTGTCCCTGTGGGGGATCCCGAGAGCATCTGCTGCATGCACACGTGCTGGGCACAGTGGGAAGCCATCCAGGGTGTGTGGGCCAGACAGGTCAATAGTACATTGATACAAAGGAAGATGGTCCGTGTAGATAGAAGGAAATAAACAGGAAGAGGAAGATGAGAAGAATGAAATAAAGAAAGGAGAAGGAAGAGGGAAAAGGAAGGGGAAGAGAGGGAGGAAGGAGGAGGGAGAGGGATGGACAGTGGGGAGCGGGTGTGGTGTGGCCGGGTGGGTCTGGGTGGACCCAGGTCAGGTGGGTGTGCCCTGACAGGAGGTTGGGGGAAGCAAGGTGAGAAGAGATTGTGGTGTTGGTGTTAGAACTGGGTGAGGGTGGACGATTCTGGAGGGGAACTGGAGACTTAGCAAGGAGGGACCTTGGCCTCAGCGACTCATGCAGAGTGCTGTGCCATTGCTGTTTGTCCATTTGATCCTGAATTTCAGAGGCAGTGAGCAGGAAGTCTCTAGGGGGCATTCCAGGTCGATTTTAGACTGGAGGTCCAAAACAAGTATGCCTGTATATAATAGGGAGACGAAAGCACAAGGAAATCAAAGGGGGTCCGAAATGGAACAAAGGCATCTGAATGGGAACAAAGGGATGACAGAAGTGGAGTGGCACCGAAAGGTCATAGGTTAGAACCTGTGGTACATCTGAAAGGAGATAGGGAGGGTGAAGCCCAGAGGGGCAGGAAGATGAGGTGAAGTGGGGATGATGACTAACTGGCTAGAATGGAGAGAAGCAGCAGTCCAAATAAGGATGAGGGGAAAGCGTGAAAGATACATTACAAGTGGTGAAAGTGCCAAGTATGATCCATGGAGCTTGGAGGTTGCGGAGCTTATGGGGGTTACAGAGGTGGGGTTGAAAGTCCAAGGAATGTTGGCAATGGTGTTTACATAGTATGAGGTCACCAATGCAACGGACTTGAGCCAAGGTGGAGTCAAAGTCTGAGGTTGGAACTATGACGAAATCTCGGAGCGAAGCTATGAGCAGTGTCCAAGTACAGGGTACAGGACAGCGGTGGAAGGTCGTAACTTGCCGGAGGTTTGGCAGAAGCAGGTCAGAGGGAGAGAGAAGAGAGGAGCGGGGAGAGGAGTGGAGGAGAGGAAAGGTGTCAGGTCCAAAGGTGAGTATTGGAGTGGACAGAAGTAGGGTAGGAGAGTGATGGAAGGGTGGAGGTGTCATGAGGAGTAAGAGGAGGAGGGTGGTGAGAGGAGTGATGTTCGGTCCAAGGTGAGTATCGGAGCAGATGGAGATAGGGTAGGACTCCAGAGGTAACAAGGATGAGGGTCCAGGAGTCGGTTCAGGATCAGGTATGTACAGATATGACAGTTGGAGGATAAGATGATAGTGTCAAAAACCTGGATCGTAGGGGAAAATGCATGAGTCTTAATGAGGCAGGGCTCAACTAGATGGGATCCGAGAGCTCTGGTAGTGGACCGAAGCTTCTCCAGGAAGCCCAGTTCTGCTGGATGGTACAAGAGGCTCTAAGGAAGACGTGGCCTCAGCGACTCGGAGGGAGCGCTGTGCCTCCGTTACATCTCAGTTAGTCCTTGTATTTCTTATGTCTGAGGTATCTTGTAGGAAGGGGCCAGGATTCACTCAGAGGGACTTGGGGTAGCATTTTTGTTGAGATTAGAACTGAGGAAAACTACAGGTTCTAATCTACAGGTATTTATAAGGGGGAATGGGAAGGACTTAGTCAAAGTCCGAATGATAATAGAAGAACACCGAAAGGTGCCGAATGATACCGAGAGGTACTGAAAGGTCCTGAACGATATCTTTAACGGGGAACCAAGGTGTCAGGTTGAGGAGGGCAGAGTAAGAGGCCAGAAAATGAATGAGGACGAGAAATGGGTAAGAGGGGGTTAGCCGACTGAATGGTAAGGAGAAGATAGTCATGCTAAGAATGGAAGGTGACTAATAAGTGATGATGTGAGTGGGGTCACCAAAGGATGTTGGGTGACTCCAATTAATGAAATGGGTGGAGAAATGGTTTAGGGGTATGTCACGGGATGTTGGAGGTCTGTCGGGATATCGGAGCAAATCCGGAGTCTCCGAATGTTCCGACTTGGGACCAAGCTTCTGGGATGGGAGTGGCCAAGGTTCGGTGTGCCGCAACCAGACCTGAGCTGAGACAGTCAGGAAGGAAGGTGACTTGGGGAGTGGGGAGGCATGGTGTAGGGGATGGTGAAGTTGTTAGGAAGGTGTGGTGTGGTGGGAGTGCACGGGGTCAGGATTCCAGGATATGACAGATAGAATGTCTCGATGGAGAGCCTCTGTGTCAATGAGTATGGCTGCCCAGATTACTGTGGTAGCTAGAAACATGGCTCATAAGGACACAGTGAGCTGCTCTGAAGTGAAGACTGGTTGGAAGTTCTGCAGATTGATGCAAGCATAGTTCATATCCCCTTCTTTGGGATAGACGTTGCAAGCAGGCTAGAGATCTAACCCCCTAAATGCAAGAAAATTCATGGGGGGGAGTCTGGGATGTCCTAAGCTCGTCCTAGGTTTGGTCTGGGTGCTAACAAAACAAAAATAATCACAAAAACCTGTTAAGAATCACATACCCCTGGTCCATCTTGGACAATCATCAGGGATTCCTTATAATACTCAAGGAGTCAAGCTTAGAATTTCTCTCTTTTACTTGGATCTCTCAGTGCTACAGTCTCTTTGTAGTCAAAAGGGAGGTCACTTTTCCATTCCTACATGTACAAAGCATGACACAGCAATAATGGGGAAAAACAAATGAAAGGAAGATTGCTGTTACAGACACCATGTGGACCATTAAGTATGGCCGATAAGTCCAACAGTCGATGTGGAAGTTCAATAAAAAAAGACAGGAGTGATAAGTGGGCCATATCTGCTAGTAATTTCCGTTCTCCACCAATTTCCACCATCACACTACACTCATCCATCTCTTCCTACCCATAGTATCCTTTTCCGACCTCTCCATTCAATTCCCCAGGTTTGTAGCTTTCTCCTGATACTAAATTTGTCCCAAATGGTTGAGATTTGACCAAGTGGCAGGCGTGAGAATTGTAAAATTGGCCTGTGCACAGGGTTAGACATCCCAGAAAGTGTTCATGAGAGTCCCCATGTCAATTGGATCTTCATACGCATCCTTTGTGATTTTTCTGAGCACCCTGGAGTGCATTTTGGTTGTTTGTTTGCTTCAGTATGGCTTGTGATTTCCATTTTGGGCCGAAAACCAGTTTCGCGATCTCCCGAAGTATGGATCTTGGCTCCACTGCATGGGACTTTCAACACCACCACCCCCTCACATGCCTTTCAACATTGTGCAGAACCTTGCAGTAAGATGAGAAGTTGCCACCACCATTGTTCCACAACAGCTGGGTCAATCTGGACGAAATTCAGGGAATCCATAGTTATGATCTTTCTCTATTTTTTGAGCCCTTGATTGTCTTTTGGCAGCCAGTAGTGCCAAGCATAGTTTTTGGGCTGGACCAATTCAGTACCAGCATGTTATGCACAATTGGCATTGGTAGGTTATCCTGCCTACAACATCCCAGCATCTAGTCAATGCATCTGGTTTTACTCCAAGTCTTCTGGGACAGTATCAGACAGTCATGTGGAATTGGGAGAGGAACTCTGACCAGCAGGCTTGTTGCCAAGTCAAGAGTTTGGTGGTAGAGAAATACTCGAGGTTCTTGTGGTCGGTGACAACGTCGATTGGGGTTCCTGAACCTTCAAGATAGTGACGCCACGATCGAAATGCATTGTGAATGGCGAGCAGTTCCTTATCATGGGTGTCATGGTTGAGCTCCAGTGCTGAAAGTGTTCTTGAGTGGAAAGTGATGGGGTAAATCTCTCCATCATCACAATGGATGGACAGGATTCCAGAGATCACATAATTGGAGGTGTCAGTTTCTACAATGAGAGGGGTGTCGGGTACCCAATGCATCAGGATGGGAGCTGATGTGAAGACTTCTTTCAGAGTGTTGAAAGCAGAATGACAGTTGTCAGAGAATAACCAGGGGACTCCTTTATGCGTGAGGCATGTCAAAGGGACCACAATGTCGGAGTATTGGTGGATGAAATGCTGATAGAAGTTAGCAAAGCCAAGGAAGGACTGGACATCCTTGTCAGGGACTCATCCGGGGTCGAGGGGGTCCGGGTGTAGTGTCCGGGACCGAGAGCCTGGCGGGGGGCGGATCGGGCGTGCGTACTGACAGGCCCGATGCGGGACAGTGGTCCCTGGCCACTTAGACTGAAGTGGAAAGTTGTTATTATCATTAAAGGAGAGATATTGTACTACTTACCTGAAGTGGAAAGTTGAGAAGAAGGCTACTTCTTCGGTTCCCACTTCAGGTTCGTTTATATACATGCGGCTTGGATCACATGACGGGTGCCACGTCACCCTCGCACACAGCCGTAACCACCCGGGTGTCTCCATGGGAGATCCCGAGGGTATCCAGTGCAGGTGCGCATGCTGGGCACAGTGGGAAGTCGCCCAAGGTGCCCGGGCCGGGTACATGGTGGGTGCGCTGCAGATGGGTCAATTGTACATTGATACAGAGAAAGTCGTCCATGTAGAATAAAGGGAGAATAAAGAAGAAGTAAGATAAGGAGAAACTGAGGAGGGGAGGATGAGGGGGGAAGAAGGGAAAGGGGGAGGAGGTAAGGGAGGGTGGACCGGCAGGGTACCAGGTCAGGTTGGGCCGGGTGGAGCTGGGTCAGGCGGGTGTGCCCTGACAATCCTTGACTTTACGGGGCTCAGGCCAATCTTGGATGGCTTTGACCTTCTCGATGGACATGGTGAGTCTGGAGGGAGAAAGGCAATATCCAAGATATTCCATAGTGTCCATATGAAATTCGCATTTCTTCAGATTGGCATATAGGCCTTGTTTGCAGAGTCTCCTAAGAACTTCTCAGACATGCTCCAGGTGTGAAGCCATGTCTTCCAAGTAGGTAAGGATGTCATCTAGGTAGACTACCACAGAAATGTCCAAGAGGTCGGCAAAGATTGTGTTGACAAATTGCTGGAAGGCTGCAGGTGCATTCATGAGACTGAATGGCATGATGAGCCACTTGTAAGAACCATAGCATGTGCAGAAGGAAGTCTTCCACTCGTAGCCTGCTGCAATGCGAACCAGGTGGTAAGCATGCTGGAGGTCAGAGGTACTCTCCAAAAGTGTAATCCTGCATCGTGAAATCATGAGTCATGACATGTCATGACAATTGAATTGAATCAGACACTTTTTACATTGAAAATTTTGGATTTCATGAACCATCATGAACCATCATGTGCTGACAAGTCCATGATGCCTCATGGAGGTTCATGAGTGTTCATGAATCTTCATGACCTTTCATGACCTGTCATGAAGATTCATGGAGTGTCATGGAGTGTCATATGTTTATTTTGACCTTTCCCCATCATGTAAAATGCTATAATGTCCCATGATGCATCATGGACATTCATCTATGAACATGTATGATGAGTCCATGCATGAGATGTCACAAGCACTTATGGATTGTCATGTGATAGACCTTATTTGTGACAGCACTGACTGATAAACCTCCAACTCATGGACTTGTGTTGGCACTGCACTGAACTCCACTTTTCCTCCAGCCACCTTTGCTGCTTGGTGTCAGAAACAGTGCTTGAGGGTATTCATGGGAAGTGGAGCAGAGTGTGAGTGATCACTTAGCTGATAGGTTACTCCATTGCAAGGTGTCAGGGGGTTGGGATGTTGGGATGTTGGGATGTTGGTTTCAACAACTCAGTGGGAGCATTGTGCCACACACTCTAGGCTATCCTGTAATGTGTAGGAGGGAACCTGGTGGCAATGTAGGCTCAAGTGAAGACAAAGTCAGAGGTGAACTATGGACAAAAGGACTTGGGGGGTATTCTAGTTGACATTCAAACTGGGTACATAGGTAGTATACTATCTACAATGCATAAATACGAAAGGGAGAACAGAAGAGGGGCTGGTCAGTCTGGCACCTGAACAGGAGGCAGAGTGGTGAACACAACAAACTAAATGAGGGATGAGAACCAGGGAGACAGAGAGTGAGAGAATGAATGAGAGTGGAATGAACAATTAAACAAAGAGGCAAAGTAGGGAGGCAACTGACAACCTGGGTGCCAATATAGTAGTGGATCAAGTGCCAATATTTTACTTATCCATTCTTCCCCTGGGTTCTTGTCTTTGATTCAATTTAACAATCCCCACTCATTTCTGCACTGGACTGACTAGCCCTTCCCATGATTTCTCTCCCTTATTTATACCTTGTAAATACTTTCAGGGTGAGCAATCATGACCCCCCATGCAGGTTCATGACATCTCATGAAATTCCATGATGGTTTGTCATGAACTGGCATGACTGTGTATGACACTTCATGAAGTTTGGTGACCATTTGTGAAATGTCATGACTTCCATGATGGTTCATGAACCACCATTACACTTTTTGCAAGTACTGGGAGGTCGAGTCTGGTATAGACAATGGCATGGCTAGGTGCATCAAGGAGGTCTGAGATGTGGGGAAGTGGGTAGCAATCTTTCTTAGTGATCTTATTCAGCCCTTGGAAGTCAACGCAAAGACAGAGGGATCCATCCTTTTTGTGGACGAAGAGGACTGGTGCTGCATGAGCGGAAGTAGTGGGGCGAATAAACCTGGAGGCTAGGTGTTCATCTAAGAACACCTGGAGAGCCTTGAGTTCCGAAGTAGGGAGGGAATACATAGTTCCCAAGGGTGGTGAAGTGCCTTCCTCAAGGTCAATCTTCAGGTCATGCTCACAGTGTGGTGCTAGCATCAAGGCTTTGCTCTTGCTGAACACATCTGCGAACTCGTGGTACTCCTTTGGAATGGCCATAAGGTCAACAGAATTGGCGTGGGAGGAGGCAGCCCTCAAGTGGCTGTCCTCGGAAGGGATGGTCAGGCTGAAGGATACCGATCCTTCAAGTCGACAAGCCTTCATGAATGCAGAACAGCTGACAAACTTGATAGATGGTAATGGGGGAATGGGAGCCTGGGGCTGAGGTGCTAGCAGAACATCAGATGGTTGGATGTTGGACGACAGCGGTGGTGCTGGAGATGACAGGGGAGAGCTTGGAGTAACTGTCTTGGTTAGTTTGGGAGTTTGGAACATAATACTGCTTGAGACCCAGTCAATCAATGGATTGTAGTGGGTAAGCCAGTTGTGTCCTAGGTGTCAAGAACATGCGAGGAGGGCAGTGTCCCTGGACCTTTCCCTGGAAGGAGGCTGGAGATAGAGAACAAGCAGAGGGACCGGGCCTCAGTGACTTGGAGAAGAGCGCTGTGCCTATGTTCAGTAACACTTTAGGAGTCTGGTCCTTAACTTCAGAACAAGAGGGCGCAAACTCTGGGGGAGTAGTCATTGATTTTGGACTGAGGTGCCATCAACTACAGTACAGGTCTTATATACATAATAGAGGACAAATGGGAACAAAGGGGAAACCCCAAGGGGGACTTACCCACTTGCTGGGTCAGCGAGCTTGTGAGAGAATCGCCTTATCAAGCATTGTGGAGTGGGTAGGTGAAGGGTGGAATTAGTGACAGCTACTAGAAGTGGGAAAACCTTTGCAGAGTGAGTGGAGGTCCTAGGAGGTCCATAGTAATATTGGGTAGATAGAAATATTAATAAATGTGTAGGATGAGGATAAGAGGTACCAGAGAAGGTACCAGAGATCAGAGGTGGAGGTGAACTGGAGGTGAACCATAGGGTATAGTGGAGGTGTGGGGGGAGGACGAACCGGAGGTAGACCAGAACGGTGGTGGAGTGGAGCAGAGGTGAGGCGGAGTTGGTATGGATGTGACACTAGGACTAGAGAACAAGATCCATCCAGCAATGCGACAAAGAAAGTTGTGGGGGTGATGTTTCCAGAAGTGAAGTGGAGGGGAATATCAACAGTGTGGGTTATGATTGAGTTGGTGCTACTGTTGAAAAGGTGTAGTTGTAGAGGTTTAATCTGATATGTCTTCAGGGCCAGCTCCTTCATGAATTTGTCATCAATGAAGCAGTCTGAAGACCCAGAGTCCACAAGTGCGGGAACATTCTCATAGGGCAGAAGAGTTTATTTTTTGTCCTAACATTGGACAGGGAAAAACATCAGCAACACTATCTACAATGGGTAAGACATTAACTGAAGGGTCAACATTGAGAGGAGGAAATAGACCATCAGAGAAAGAGAAAGAAACAGGAATGTGGGGGGAGGAAAAGTCGGAAGTGGAAGACGCATTTAGGCATACTTCTTTGAGTGCACAGAGGGAAGAATTGCAACCCCCAGTCTATGTGGAGTCCACAGGGGTGCAGACTAATTTTTTGCCTCTGTGGAAGTGGATCCATGCTCCTCAGTTTGGGCTGTGCAGGCCTTAGATGTGCAAGAAGATTTAGGGCAGTCCTTGACCATCTGGCCAGACTGTCTGCAGAACATGCAAAGTTTCTCGTCAAGACGACGCTTATGCTCTTGTGGCATGAGCTTGCCATTGTCTCCGAGTTTTGATGAGAGATCCGGCTTGGTGGAGCTGGCCTCAGAATTTTTATTGTCCTTTGGAGGCTTGCTACCAGAAGTGGGATCGAATGAGGAGGAAGAAGGGACAGTGTTGGAGCAGGAAGCGGTAGTGGTCTTGTCAGAGACATTGGAGGTGGAGGGTTTCACATGATGAGTTACTTTGGATTTACGCTCCCAATAGCATGCATCGAAAGTCTGTGATAAGGTGCAAAGTTCTGAAAGGGTAGAAGGTTTCCCTACCCTAGCAATGTCATCTTTGATACATTCCGGCAATCCATTATAGAAAAAACAGCGGAGCGCAGCTTCTCCATAACTGTGATGCTTGTTTGACAGGACCACAAATTCTGTCATCACTAAAGCAGTGGACATAAAACTCCATCTTGCTTCCAGTAACATCACCCAGACAACTTTCTATGTCACCTCACTGGATGGTACTTGTTCCATGGTTCTAGGACACAACTAGCTCACCCACCACAATCTGTTGATTGACTAGGTAAAGAGCAGTATCTTGTTCCAAACCTCCAAACATATCAGTCCTGCCTCTGCATGCACCCCTCTGTTGCATCCAGAACCTATTCTGCCTGTTGACTCCATTACCCTGATTACACTGATTGCATCTGACTGCCAGGCTCCCTCCATCGAGTTTGTTAGCTGTTGGTACCCCATCCCTGATGGTTTCTCCAACAGAAAACTGTTTTCTTCAAATGGTCTACCTCCTTCATCATCTGTTGCTCTGAATCCTTTGTCCTCACTTCCTCTTTCTCCTTTGTCCGTTACTTCTGTCCCTCCTAATAAAAAAAAAACACCCCTGATGAGCAATATCAAGCTCTCATTGATTCAGGATTGTCAGATTGTTTCATTGACAAAAGTTTGTGATTAAAAACAACTTGTTGACCTATCCTGTTTCACCTTTGTCTCTCAGTTGTGAGGCATGTTGATTGAACTCGATGATGTACTTGTTGATATGATGACCATCCTTCATATCCAGAGTCATAAGTTGGACTTTGGCATCGCCCACAGGATCATGAGGACCGAAGTTGGTCTGGAGTTCATTGATGAACTCCTGGTAATTATTCATCCAATGAGGACGATGTAATGGGGATTTGCCGGTGTACCCTAAACGAGCCAAATCCCGCGATTCTACCACCCTCAGCAAGCACCTCACATCCATCACATGTAGCCTATATCCCCTCACACTCTTTACACACATTTCCTATTTTTCCTAATTTTTCTGATTCCATTCCCGATGTCTAGAGGCCGATGTTTCCATTTTCTTATTGTCATGTGATATTCTTTCCTATTTTGTCTATCGGACTCTTCCGTGACCCGCTGTATAGTTTGGTAGAGTTATCAGCACCAGACTCAACTGGACCAATATACCCACTCAGACCTGACCCTCAGTGAGATCCTTATCCCCCCTCTTTCCTGTCACGAGTCTAGTGGATAGACCCGTTACAACAAAGTAAGGAATTTTGGTCGAACAGTAGGTCTGGCTCAAACCAATCAAGAGCCATCCCCTTGAGGTAGGACTGCACAAAAATAACTTTGGCACGATCACTAGCAAAAGCAAGGGGGTGGTCCTGGAAATTCAGTTCGCACTGGACCAGGAATACTCGGAGTTCATGGGGGTCTTTTCCATTGAACTGTTTGGGCTCACGGACCTTGGTCCGGAGAGTGGAAGAAGGTGGAGGAGGAGGGCATCTGGTGTGACAAGCCAAGCTGGCGATGGCCTGGGCTAGCTGTGTGATAGCTACGTTGGGAATAGGCTCAGCATCATCAGTGACTGGGACAGTAGGGATAGGAGGATCAGCAGGAGGAGGGTCGATGAAGTCAGGGACCTTGGAGCTGAGTCCAAAGAAGTGGACTGGATCTATGGGTTGTTCTGTGGTGTCTCTGAAGTCGGAATCTGCAACTGGTGATCGATTTCTAATGGGGAGCATGATTGGAGTGGATGGGAGAGGGGTTTCTAAATTAGAGAAGTTATGAAACTCAACTGGGTTTCTCACCAGATGACTAGAACCAGGCTGCGAGGGTTTGGGAGATGGTGAAGCTGAGTCAGGAACCAATGTGCATAGTTGTGAATGAGTGCAAGGGGCTTTGGGTGCCATACAAGACATGTACTGTCAGGGAGTGATAAAATACTGTTAGAGACCAGATGTGAGATGAAGGATACCTCTCCATGGTGGAGGGCTTTGGCTTCAGCAACTCAGACCAGGAGTGCTGTGCCTAGTTACACGTCCATGCCCTAATTTACTTACTGGCAGTGAGAACTAAAAAGGGGGGATAACTCTAGTCGATTTTATCACTAGGGTGTAACCTATCTACAAGTTATGTATATAGTTACAGTGAGGGTGGGCCCATGAATGGCGGGGCCAACCAGAGCAGAGCTAACAGAGTTAAACATTAGCTGACTGAATATTACTGACGAGTTGGGTTATGGGGTTAGTGGAATGGCGGGCTATAACCCAGAAATGGAAAGGAGGGATAGGCCCAAAGGTAGGCTTGCAGGGCAAGCAAGTGAATTGCCCAGCAGGGGCAGGAGTGCGCTAGCGGACGTTGGAGCTGTCCAGAGGCCTTTGGGGTTCCATACTTAGGGAGGTGTAGGTAATATATTGAATTGAGGGGGTGGTGACCATCGAAGGAGTCAGAGGTGATTGCAGAATATGGAGGCTCCAAGGTTAGTGACGAAGGAGCAGAGGTAGTCCAGAAGGATTGGAGGTAGTGGAGGACGATGGCCATAGATGGATATGACAAAAGCCCTGTACACATAGGAATGGTAAAGAGACCTCCCTTTTGACTACAAAGAGACTGTAGCACTGAGAGATCCAAGTAAGAAAAAGAAACCCTAAGCTTGACTACTTGAGTATTATAAGGAATCCCTGATGATTGTCCAAGACAGACCAGGGGTACGTAATTCTTAAAGAGTTTTTGTGAATTTTTTTGGTTTTGTTAGCACCTGGACCAAACCCAGGACAAGCAGAGAACATCCTAGACTCCCTCCCCATGAATTTGCTTGTATTTAGGGGGTTAGATCTCTAGCCCACTTGCAGTGACATTCATCAGAGAAGAGCCATGGAGTGTCCTTACATGTGAGCTGCATCAAGGGTACTACAATGTCAGAATACTTGTGGATGAAACACTGATAGAAGTTTGCGAAGCCAAGGAAGGACTGGACATCCTTAACCTTATGGGGCTCAGGCCAGTCCTGAACAGCCTTAACCCTCTCTGCAGACATGGTGAGTCTGGCTGGAGATAAGCAGTAGCTGAGATACTCTGTAGTATTGGTGTGGAATCCACATTTCTTTAGATTGACGTAGAGGCCATTAGCATGGAGTCTCTGGAGAACCTCACAGACATGCTCTTGGTGAGAAGGAACATTCTCAGAATAAGTGAAGATATCATTCAGATACACAACCATGGAAACGTCCAAGAGGTCAGCAAAGATCATGTTGATGAATCGCTGGAAGGCCACAGAGGCATTAGTCAGACCAAACGGCATGACTAGCCATTCATAGGATCCATAGTGGGTGCAAAAAGAAGTCTTCCACTCATCGCCTGCAGCAATATGGACCAAGTGGTATGCATGGCAGAGGTTGAGTTTAGTGTAGACTTTGGCACAGCTAGGAGGTCTGATATGTGGGGAAGCAGATAACAATCCTTCTTCATGATCTTGTTCAGTCCTTGGAAGTCAATGCAAAGGTGGAGCAAACCATCCTTCTCGCAGACAAAGAGAACTAGTGCTGCATGGGAGGATGTAGCAGGGTGGATGAAACTGGAAGCTAAGTGTTCCTCCAAGAACATGTGAAGAACTTCAAGTTCCAGGGGAGAGAGGGAGTAAAGGGTTCCTAGGGGTGGTGATGTGCCTTCCTCAAGGTCGATCTTTAAGTTCTATTCACAATGCAGCACTAGTATAGAGGCTTTGCTCTTGCTAAACACATCCACAAATTTGTGGTACTGCTCTGGAACAGCCAAAAGGTCAACAGTTTTGGAGGATGAAGAAGCAGTGCAGAGCTTAGCTTCTAATGGGAGTGTGCTCAGGCTATGTGAAGTAGAACCTTCAAGTTTGCACAACTTCGTGAACATGGCCCCCCTGGCATAATGGGTGAGTAGTGTATGGATGCATGCTAGAAGTCCTGGGTTCGATACCAGGCTTGTCCATTTTATGTGTTTATGTCATTAGAATTTGGAGTTCTGGATAAGTCCATGTAGTTGCACTGGATACAAATTTCCTCATTTTCCTGGACCAAGAACAGATGGGAGAGAAAGATGAGGAGAGAGTAGACCATTTTCAGAAAGAAGAGAAGAAGAAAAAGGGATGAAAGAGATGGGAATGATGAGGGAGGATGTTTCGGATATTGAGGTGGCACTTAAGCAAACCTCTTTGATAGCATGCAAGGGAGTAATGCAACCCTGGGTTCATGCTGAGTCTATGGAGTCACAAACTAATGTTTTGGCTCTACAGGAGGAGCCATAGAGGGCACAGTTTGGGCAGTTCATGCCTTAGAAGTGCAAGAAGGTGGTTTTGGGCAGTCCTTGACCATATGGCCAGACAAACCACAAAACATACAAAGATTCCCATCGAAACAGCACTTACGCTGTAACGGGTCTATCAATCTAGACTCGTGGCTCAGGTCTGGGGGGGGGTAGGTCTCTCTCTAGTGTCAGACAGATGTAGTGGGGTCCTTGGGTACGGTGCTGATAACCCTCTCTAACTACTGTACAGCTGTCACGGAAGAGTCCGATACAAATAGAAAAGGAAAGTCACATGCGTGAATGAATGAAAATAGTAAAGATAATAAAGAAAATGTCATATCTTCTCAACAACCCAACCAAATCCAACGATCTTAGACTCGTCAGAACCACCTCTACAACCTCTACAACTCCTACTATTACCCCGACTCACCAATCCTAATCCCTGATGCAGTAAAGGGTGAAGTGTGCAATGAGGCTCGTTTTAACCCGCACGGACTTGTCCCCACAACAACGCTCTTCCAGTGTTAGCTTGCCATTCTCACTGAGTTTTGAAGAGGGGTCCGGTTTGGCTGTGGGGCATCCTTCGAACTTCTTATGGTCTTTAGGAGGCTTCACAACCACAGCAGAAGTGGAGATGGAGGGAGTAGAGGAAGGATGGAAGGAAGTACTTGCTGATCAAGATGCAACAGACTTGTCAAAGGTAGTGGTGGAAGAGGGCAGAGGTCTAACATGTCATCCAGCTTCAGCCTTACACTTCCAATATCACATGTCGAATGTCTGCGCGAGTTTTTGGAGGGCAGCAAGTGAAGTAGGTTTGGTGACATGTGAGAAATCGTCCTTGAGAAGCTCTGGCAGTCTGTCATATCCATACAATCCCAACCTCCACTCCAGGCTCCCAGAACTCCAAAACTGACTCCAGAGCCCTACTTCCCTTCCATCACCTTCTCCTTGCCGACTCCCAAGAGGTTATCCCACCTCTGGCTCTGACACCACCTTTGGTCTGACTCTGGAACATTCCGGGTCCGACCTCAACCTCGATACCTTCCAGACAAGCATGCAACACCTATGCTCCCGACTCCGGACCTCCACTCTGGAATCCCGTTTGCATCTCCATCTCCAGAACCTCTGGTCTTAGCTCTGACCTTGGACTTTGACCCCACCTCCGCTTATACCCATTGTATTGGTTAGCCGATTCCATTTAATTACCCTTGCCAATATTCCGGAGTTCAACTTCTGAGTTCGGACTTTCTGGACTTACTTTGGACCTTGCAACTATTGCATTGTCCCATTCAATTCTGCTATACTCCCTCATTCCTATTTGGGCTGCTGCTTCCTTTCTATTCAGTCAGCTAGCCATTCCCCACTCCCATCCTCCTTCCTTCCTCCTTGGGCCTTGGCCCTTCACTCCTCCATTGGGAAACACCATTGAGTCAAACCCTTGACCCTCAGTGCTGTTCCTCCTTCCAGCTCCCTTTGTCTCCTTTCATCCTACCCTTGTTCCTTTTGATTCCGGACCCCTCCTTATATACAATGTACAGTACCTAGTAACTTGTAACCTCAGTCCAAAATCAACTTGATTCCCCCCTAAGAGACTTCCCCTCTGCTAGATCCGAAATTAGGGACCCCCAGGACAACCAGCAATGGCACAGTGCTCTGCCTGAGTTGCTGAGGCCAAGGTCCTTCCACACTAAGTCTCTGATTCCATTCCGGAGTCATCTGAATCCACTGTATCTAACACAATCCATCATAAAAGAACTGACAAAGTGCAGACTCACCATAACCATGCAACTGCATAGCATATTGATTGAACTTGACAATGTACTTGTTTATGTGATGCCCATCTTTCATACTCAACTGGAGGAACTCGTCTTCAGTGTCACCCATTGGATCATGGGGACTGAAGTTCTCCTTGAGCTCTAAGACAAACCCCTGAAAGTTATCCATCCACAAAGGTCAAGCGCCCTCAGGCAGCCCTTCCAGAAGGTCCAGTTTGAAACGATCAAGGGGCCATCCCCATCAAGAATGACTGCACATAAATAATCTTCAAGTGGTCACTCTCAAAGGCCAGGGGGTGGTTCTGAAAGTTCAGTTCACACTGGACCAAGAAGGTGAGGAGCTTGCAGTGATTGACTCCGTCAAACTGGTTGGGTTCTTGGACCTTGGTGCAAAGGGAGGTGGACAGAGTGGGAGGTTGTACAGGAGCAGGAACCGGGACAGGGATCAGAGCAGGATGAGTGGTGGAGCAAGCAAGATAAGTGATGATCGCTTGTGCTGTCATATCCATCCATGGCCATTGTCTTCCACTACCTCCCACCCTTCCAGACTACCTCTGCTCCTTCTTCACTAACCTCGGAGCTCCCGTATTCTGCAACCACCTCCACCTCCCTCAATGGTCACCTGTCAGGGACGGCTCCGAAGGTGGCGAGGTCCCTGTGCGCAGGACTTGGTGGGACGAGTAGTGGCTGTGCATAGCGGTGATCCCGTTGCGGGGTGAGCATCCCTGACCACTTAGTCTGAAGTGGGAAGTTGAGATTATCATTAAAGGGGAAAGCTACAGTACTTACCTGAAGTGGGAAGTTGAGAAGAAGGCTGCTTCTTCTGTTCCCACCCCAGGCACTATTATATACATGCGGCTAGGGTCATGTGGAGGAAGCCATGTCATCTCCGCACACAGCCACACCTCCCTGGGTGTCTCTGCAGGAGATCCCAGAGGTGGCTGCTCAGTAAGCGGGAGTGTGCATGGCACGTGCGGCAATCGGGGGGGGCGGGGTTAAGTATGTAGTGGTACATAGAGAAAGGGAAATCGACCGTAGAATAGAAATAGAAATAGAGATAGAGAGAGAGGGGAAAGTGGGGGAGGGGAGACGGGGAGTGATAGCAGGGTAGTGCGGTACAGCGTGGGGTGCGGCGCGGGGTCAGGCAGGCGTGCCCTGACATCACCACCCCTTCTTTTCAATATATTACCTACACCTCCCTAAGTATGGAGCCCTGAAGGCCTCCAGACAGCTCCAACATCTGCTGGCACACTCCTGCCCCTGCTGAGCAATTCACTTGCTTACCCTGCAAGTCTACCTTCGGGCCTATCCCTCCTTTCCGTTTCTGGGTTATCACCTGCCACTCCGCTAACTCCGTAACCTGACTCATTGGTAATATTCAATCAGCTAATGTTTAACTCCATTAGCTCTGCTCCACTTGGTCCCACCATTCATGGGCCTGCCCTCACTGTAACTATATATACTTAACTTGTACATAGGTTACACCTCAGTGATAAAATCGACCAGAGTTGATCCCCCTTTAGTTCTCATTTCCAGTAAGTAAATCAGGGCATGGACATGTAACTTGGCACAGTGCTCCTGGTCTGAGTTGCTGAGGCTGAAGCCCTCCACCATGGAGACAACTCCTTCATCTCAATCTGGTCTCTAACATGTGCTAACTGGGCAAGTACCGGAACAGGAACTTGCTCAACTTTGTCGTTCTCACCAACGAGAATGGGAATAGGTGTAATAGGGAGGTTAAGGTCAACGAGAGGGACAGGTTCATGAGGAACCAGCCCATCTTCATCAACAGCCTCGCTGACAATGACCAAGTTGTGTGTGCTACTGGCAACAACACAGTCAAAGTCGGAACCTATCAAAGAGTGGTTTGTAGCTCAAGAGCAGAAGCATGAATGTCTAGGTCACAAATGTAAAGAACATGAACATGTTTGTGAACGTCTTTCAGAGGAAGATCATGAACTAGTAGTAGACAGAACAGTATGAGAAATAGGACTAGGAGACTCAGCTCCAGCACGTCTACTTGGACCAGGATGACCAGAACTGGTGCCTGCTCTTGGTGTCACATCCATAACTAAGCCATGAGTCTGTGAACAGGTACGAATCACTCTAGACATAGTCAGCATTAAAGGAATGTTGTGAGTGCAAAATACTGTCAGAACATAGCAAAAAGGGAACAAGCATGTCTGGACCTTTCCCTGGAAGGGAGGCCAGAGGTAGAGGATGAGTGGAGGGACCATGGCCTCAGTGACTCAGAGGGGAGTGCTGTGCTGTCACGGCTGTGCATTCCGGCCCGTTCCCCGCCCGTCCCGATGCCGCCCGAGCCCGTTCCCACTATGCAAGCATGAGCGCGAGCCCCGACCTCAGCCCTATCCCCCCTGAGGACTCCCTGCTCACTTCCCCGCTTGCCCCTAGGCTCCCCTACACTTGGCCGACTCCCCTGCTGCTGCACCAACCTTCCCACCCCGAGTCCGCCTCCGGCACCATGCCCAGCGCGACTCCTCTACCCCGCCCACTTGGCCCCTACAGGGCCGCTATCATCCCCGTGCCCGACTCCGGCCCAACTCCAAGTCCAGCACCGCTACAATACCATCGCCGCTATCGCAGCCCTACGCTCTTTCCTTTATTTATCTGTTATTGTTTGTTTTGACCCTCGGTCATTGCCGGCTGCTATGCGGCCAACCCCGCTCCTTATCCTTGTTTGCTTCCGGACCCTTCGGCCTCCGGCCCGGGTCCACTTCCATTCATTTCTTCCTCCTATATATATCCTGTATGATACTTTATTGTACCTTAGCTCTAATATCGATGTGACCACGACCCCTAAGTCCTGACCCCAACAAGGCAACCCCAGTGAGTCTGAAATGAGGGCCAAGAGACAGCTAGGGGGCACAGCACTCCCTTTAGAGTTGCTGAGGCCAAATGCCCTACCCTCGGGCCTTGTTCAAGGCATCACAGCCATCACGGCCTATAGCGGCCCGCAATGGCGACCCTTGGTGCCGACCCCGGACCAGTGTCTAACATGTGCCAACATTTGATTATGCTATTGTTGGGTCCTTAACTTCAGAACAGGAGGGCACAAACTCTGGGGGGATCTAGTTGTCAATTTTGCACTGAAGTGCCATCAACTATGGTACATGACCTATATACATAAATATGAGAAGAAAGGGAACACTGTTAGACACTGGTCCAGGGTTGGCACCGAGGGTCGCTGTTGCAGGCCGCTATAGGCCGTGATGGCCATGATGCCACAAACAAGGCCCAAGGGTAGGGCATTTGGCCTCAGTGACTCTAAAGGAGCACTGTGCCCCCTAGCTGTCTCTTGGCCCTTATTGGGGTTGCCTTGTTGGGGTCAGGACTTGAGGGGTTGTGGTCAAATCGATATTAGAGCTAAGGTACAATACAGGATATATATAGGGAGAAAGAATGAATGGAAGCGGACCCAGGCCGAAGGCCGAAGGGTCCGGAAGCAAACAGGAATAAGGAGCGGGGTTGGCTGCATAGCGGCTGGCAATGACCAAGGGTCAAAACAAACAATAACACATAAATAAAGGAAGGAGCATAGGGCCGCGATAGTGGTGATGGTATCGTAGCGGCACTGGACTCGGAGTTGGGCCGGAGTCAGGCGTGGGAATGGTAGCGGCCCTGTAGGGGCCAAGTGGGTGGGGTAGAGGAGTCATGCTGGGCATGGTGCTGGAGGCGGACTCGGGGTGGGAAGGTTGGTGTGGCTGTGGGGGAGTGAGCAGGGAGTCCTCAGGGAGGATAGGGCTGAGGTCGGGGCTCGTGCTCATGCTTGCATAGCGGGAATGGGCTCGGGTGGCATCGGGATGGGGGATTAGCAACAGCTATTGGGTAATGGGAAAACCTTTGGGGGGTTGGTGGAGGTCCTAGGAGGTCCGTAGTAATGTTGGGTAGATAGAAATATTAATAACCTTCGATGGTGAGGATATGGGGTACTGGAGAAGGTACTGGAGATCGGAGGTGGAGGTGGACTGGAAGTATACCAGAGGGTATGGGAGAGGTGAGGGAGAGGACAAACCAGAAGTGAACCAGAATGGTGGCAGAGTAGGTCAGAGGTTGGGTGGAGTTGGTATGGATATGACACCTCCCCACTGGATTTGTAATACCAGTAAGCAGTAGTCTCCTCTGAGTTGCCTAAGAACCTGAACGTGTTAGAAGGGGGATCTAACTTCCCATTCTTACCAGATTGGTCTAGGACCCAAACATCACACCCAAATATGTGAATGCATGCAACACTTGGCTTCTTTCCAAAGAAGGACTCATATGGAGTTTGGCCATCAAGTGCACATGTTGGGGTACTGCCAGGCATACCCTGCCTGACCCCATGCCGCATCCTGCACTGCTCTGCCCTACTCCGCTCCCCTGCTACCACTCCCTGCTCCTCCTCCTTCCCTTTTCTTCTTCTCTCTATTTCTGTTCCCCAGTCAACTTCCTTCTTCTCTATGTATCACTACACATCTAACACCACTCCCCCAATCACTGCACCTGCCTTGCACATCCCCATCCTGTTAGAACTGGGTGAGGGCAGACAATTCCGGAGGGGAACCGGAGACTTAGCAAGGAGGGACCTTGGCCTCAGCGACTCAAGCGGAGCACCGTGCCATTGCTGTTTGTCCATTTGGTCCTTAATTTCATGGGTGGTGAGCAGGAAGTCTCTAGGGGGCATTTCAGGTCGATTTTAGACTAAGGGACTAAAACTGTCAGAGACCAGATTCGAGACGAGGGAGAGTCTCCATGGGGGAGGGCTTTGGCCTCAGTGACTTATGCCAAGAGCGCTGTGCCTAGTGACATGTCTGTGCCCTAACTTACTGACTGGCAATCAGAACTGAAGGGGGGTAACTCTAGTTGATTTTATTACTGGAGTGTAACCTATGTACAAGTTGGATATATATATGGTTACAGCGAAGACGGGTCCGCAAATGGCAGAGCCGAACGGAGCGGAGCTAACAGGGTTAAACATTAGCCGACTGAATGTTACCAACGAGTCGGGTCGCGGGGTTAGCGGAAAGGCAGGTGATAACCCAGAAACGGAAAGGAGGGATAGGCCTGAAGGTGGGCTCTGCAGGGCAGGTGAGTGTATTGCCCAGTGGAGGCGGGAGTGTGCTAGCGGACGTCGGAGCTGTCCAGAAGTCTTTGGGGCTCCATACTTAGGGAGGCATAGGTAATAAATTGAAAGGAGGGGGTGGTGACCATCAAGGGGTACCGAGAGGATTGCGGAATATGGGAGCTCTGAGGTTAGTGAGGAAGGAGCGGAGTTAGACCGGAGGGATCGGAGGGACCGGAAGTCGATGGCCGGGGATGGATATGACAAAAACAAGTATGTACAAGTGCCGATATATAATGGAGTGGGCGAAAGCACAAGGGAAACAAAGGGAGTCTGAATTGGAACGAAGGCATCCAAATGGGAACAAAGGGATGACAGAAGTGGAACAGTACTGAAGGTCATAGGGCAGAACCTGTGGTACATCCAAAAGGAGGTAAGGAGGGCGAAGCCCAGAGGGGCAGGAGGGTGAGGTGAAGTGGGGATGATGACTAACTGGCTGCAATGGGAGAAGCAGCAGTCCAAATAGGGATGAGGGAGAAACACGATGTCAGGGCCGGGCCTCGGACTCGGAGGCTCCCGGACCTCTGTCATATCCATACAATCCCGACCTCCGCTCCGGGCTCCCGGAACTCCGAACCTGACTTCCGGAGTCTTACTTCCCTTCTGTCACCTCCTCCTTGCCAACTCCCAAGAGGTTATCCCACCTCCGGCTCTGACACCACCTTCAGTCCGACTCCGGGACATTCTGGGTCCGACCCCAACCTCAACACCTTCCAGACGAGTATGCAAAACCTATGCTCCCAACTCCGGACCTCCACTCCGGAATCCCATTTGCGTCTCCATCTCCGGAACCTCCGGTCTTAGCTCCGACCTCGGACTTTGACCCCACCTCCACTTATACCCATTGTATTGGTTAGCTCATTCCATTTAATTACGTTTGCCAATATTCCGGAGTTTAACTTCCGAGTTCGGACTTTCCGGACTTACCTCGGACCTTGCAACTATTGCATTGTCCTATTCAATTCCGCTATTCTCCCTCATTCCTATTTGGGCTGCTGCTTCCTTTCTATTCAGTCAGCTAGCCATTCCCCCCTCCCATCCTCCTTCCTTCCTCCTTGGGCCTTGGCCCTTCATTCCTCCTTTGGGAAACACCATTGAGTCAAACCCTTGACCCTCGGTGTTGTTCCTCTTTCCATCTCCCTTTGTCTCCTTTCGTCCTACCCTTGTTCCTTTTGATTCCGGACCCCTCCTTATATACAATGTACCTAGTAACTTGTAACCTCAGTCCGAAATTGACATGAATTCCCCCCAAGAGACTTTCCCTCTGCTAGATCTGAAATTAGGGACCCCTAGGACAACCAGCAATGGCACAGCGCTCTGCATGAGTCACTGAGGCCGAGGTCCTTCCACGCTAAGTCTCCGATTCCACTCCGGAGTCGTCCGAATCCGCCCATTCTAACAACCTCAACCCCCATCTAACCTGTCCTCACACTATGCGGGGCATGAGATGTATAGTAAAAGGGAGAGAGTATATACACTTGCCTATGTGGGGCATGAGATGAGAAGAAGGGTAAAGGTCTCATCTCCCCGCATGTTGCTATATAAAGGAATGGGTCACATGCCCACAACTATACAGCTCCTTGTGTAGTGTGACCCAGAGGGAACATCCAGGTGGCAGTGCCCAGTAAGCGTCTGGGCAAGTTGCTCACCCAGAATTGTGGCTGTGACCCGTGGGAACATTCTGGGCAAGCTGCTCGCTCAGAAAGTTCCCACGCTATCCCATGCGTGCATGTACACAACACACAAAGGCAACAACAAGGCAACAGTCAAAGAATAAAGGGGGTAAAGTAGGTGGGGAGTCCGGCGCACCCTAAGGCAGGGTGCTGAACCCTGACATGCAAAAGATACATTACAAGCGGTGAAAGTGCTGAAGATGATCCATGGAGCTTGGAGGTTGCGGAGCTTACAGAGGTTACAGAGGCAGGGTTGAAAGTTCAAGGAATATTGGCAATGGTGTTTATGTAGTATGAGGTCACCACCAAGACAGATTCTCAGAGCAAAGGTACGATGAAAGGTTGCTTACTATTTTGGGGATGGTAACGTTCCATTCCCCCGTTCGCCTCAGGCCTCAGTTAGTCTGTCTAAATATAAGCTTAAATGTGCTGTATATTCAATGGGGTAGAGGTAAAAGGCTACCGGGCCTTTACAACTACTCTGAGGTATATATATGTAAATTACATATCTCGGCACAAATAAATAAAGAAATAACCACATCACTATAATGGGAATTATAGCGATGCAACATAATATAAATATCACTATAATCGGAATTATAGTGAAGTAAGGTTAATCCCTTACATACGAGCAGTGTCTGAGTATGGGGTATGGGACAGCAGCAGAAGGTCATAACTTGGCATGACCCATGGGAAAGTTCTGGGCGAGCTGCTTGCCCAGAATGTTCCCACGGTTGTGGCTGTACATTTCTGGGCGAGTCGCTCGCCCAGAACCTTCCCACGGGTTCACGTGTGTGCATCATTATGTGAAACAGTGGGGGGAAGGATAGGGGGAATGGGGAAATGTGGAGAGAGGGTGGTTAGGGAAAGGGTGAGGGTGTCTGAGGGTGAGTGGGGTCAAGGGCGGTGCCCTGACACAAAGGAAGGTCAGTTGGGAGGTTCAAATGAGACCACCACCAAGCTGTTCCCTGGTTCTTTAGTTAGGATGGGGAAGTGTACTAGTAGTATTTGTTGTAATTATAGTACCAATCTGAGTGTTTTGGCTAATTCTATTTTTATGGGTTAGTCTAAAAGTTTCTGGGAATTGACTTACAGATAAACCGAGCCCTGTGGAGCTGTTCCTTTATTGAAATTTCTTAATTTGTCTAGGTGTAATTCTGTGTAGCTGTTAGAACGGGGCTGATACAGACGACTCCAGAGTGGAATCGGAGACTTAGCGTGGAGGGACCTTGGCCTCAGCGACTCAAGCGGAGCGCTGTGCCATTGCTGTTTGTCCATTTGGTCCTTAATTTCACAGTAGGTGAGCAGGAAGTCTCTAGGGGGCATTTCAGGTCGATTTCGGACTGAACCAAAATGAGTATGTACAAGCACCGATATATATAATGGGGGGGGCAAAAGCACAAGGAAACAAAGGGGAACCGAATCAGAATGAAGACGTCCGAACGGGAACAAAGGGTAGAAGAAGCGGAACGGTACCAAAGGTCATAGGGCAGGACCTGTGATACGTCCGAAAGGAGGTAGGGAGGGCAAGGCCCAGAGGGGCAGGAGGATGAGGAGAAGTGGGGATGATGACTAACTGGCTAGAATGGAAGGAAGCAGTAGTCCAAATAGGGATGAGGGGTAAACGCGAGAAATACATTACAGGCGGCGAAAGTGCCGAAGGCGATCTGCGAAGCTCGGAGGTTGCGGAGCTTATGGAGGTTATGGAGGCGGGGTTGAAAGTCCGAGGGATATTGGCAATGGTGTTTACGTAGTATGAGGCCACCAATGCAATGGACTAAGACCGAGGTGGAGTCAAAGTCCAAGGTAGGGACTATGATGGAGGCTCGGAGCAAAGGTACGAGCGGTGTCCGAGTACGAAGTACGGGACAGTGGTGGAAGGTCATAACTTGGCGGAAGGGTGGCGGAGGAGTACCAGAGGGAGGAGAGAGGGGAAAGGTAAGGGAGAAGGAGTGGCGGAAAGGAGAGTAGTCAGGTCCGAAGGTGAGTATCGGAGCAGACGGGGGAAGCGTAGGAGGGTGAAGAAGTAGTAGGAGGGTGGCGAGAGGGGCGGTGTTCGGTCCGAGGTGAGTATCGGAACGGATGGAGATAGGGTTGGAGAGGTAGAGGTGGCGTGGGGGGTAAAAGGAGGTGTGTTGCCAGGACCGAATGTGAGTATCGGAACGGCAGCGGTAGGTTATGACTCTGGAGGTGAAGAGGGTGGAGGTCCGGAAGTCGGGTCGGGGTCGGGTATGCACGGATATGACAGTAGCGTTGTTTAATTTGGAATTTAACTTGAATTAAATCTTCTACTTGGTGAAGTTTCAAAGATTCTACTCAGTTAATGGATTTGGATTGTGTCTGGAGTGTCCCTTGAGTTTGTTTTATTTTTGTCTTATTTTATTGCTTGTTTTAACAGTAGCAAAATAACTGTTTTGTGTTTACACTTTGAAATCTGGAGTGTTAACCAGCTCTCCTGTTGAAACATCTACTTAATATTTCTCTCCTTAATTGCTGCCTTTTACTACAGTGGCAATCTTAACTGTATATCACTTTTTCATGCTGGAGTGACAACCAGAAATGCTTGAGAAAAATAATACTCCATTTTCTTACTTCTCTGAGGGGGGCGAAAAGTTGCAGAAAGGGTCTCCCTCTTATACTCCTTGAGTTGCCTTCCTTTTTCATGCTCTACCTCGTATTTACAGGATTTATTTACAGTGTATTTTTCTCAAACTGAATAAAAAATGAAATTTTCATGCTATAGTTCTACTGCACTCTGCTGCGCTGAACTGCGGCTCTACTGCAGTCAGACTGCGCCTAGAATCCTTATTGTCCTTCCTCGCCTAAACTGTTTTAATAGTTAATTAGAACTTGACTGTGCTGCATTTGTCACAGTTTCCTATTCCAAATCCCACATATTTACCATTAAATTCGCTATGACTTGGTGATTCTGAATTCAAACTTCGCATTACTATGCGTACGGCTGCGCTGAGACCTTCAGCTGATTTTTTATCCAGCAACATTTAGTTAAAATGAGACTTGAAATGGTAAATGAGTGAATTATTCAGGTTTAGAACTGAAAGAAAAAGTTGCTAGTAGTCAAGAATTACTCAAATGAATGTATTATAGCTCTCCACTTCATTAGAATATCGTTCCCTAAAATTCCTGCCATGGTCCATCATAGTTTAGTGGTTTTCATGGATTTCGTTCATCTTCCCTTATTCCCCTTTGTATTATCATATCTTAATCCTCCATATGTATTGTTCGTTGTTATAGTAGGTCGTCCTCGAAGATATCATATTTTTATGTATTTTATTTAGGGCTCTGGACCTCTTGAAGCTGTCTTCCCATGCGTTTTCAGGTTTCTAACCTCATGTCCTTGTATCTCATTCATTTCTCGATGGTTTTTCACGTTCTTGGTATCATAAATTTTCATTTATTCCCACCTTTCCAATGGGACTAAAGTTGTGTTCTATTTCCTGGTATTCATCGAGTTAGCAAAAGTTTGCGTGCACATTTGGTAATCACATGCATCGTTCCCATAGTCATTCGTATGCAGGCGCCCTTTCTGTTTAATTGTTCAAGATTTATGGTATGCATGAGTGTTTTTATTATTCATATGGGCTTCCATGATTTATTTCAGATTTTTCCCTCATGATCTAAGGTTGTTTTGCACTTTCCATGCTTTGTTTTGGCCGGGCTCTTCCTTATTTGGATGGAAATTGGTCTTCACGATCTGCCAAAGTGCGGATCTCGGTTCCAACGGCCAGTTCTCTTTGCATTGCCACCCTCATGTGTCATTAAACATGATGTGGATTTCTATATTCCTGTCATTGGTATAACTTTACAACGGCTTGACAGTCTGGGCTGAAAATTTGCATAACTATAGTTCCTCATTTTTCATAATTTTCGTGTAAATTTCGTTGTATGTTTTAATTATGGATCCTTCATAAACATTGTCTTTTCCCTGAGTCTGGACTTTTGATGTTGCTATTCCCATTATTGGATATCTCATTAATGCATGATCCTTTTATTATGGAAATTTGGGTGGATTAAGATTAGATCCCTTACTTTCTAATGGGCTATCAAGCTCGTCTCGGTTGTTACTGGTTGTTCTTCACACTTGCTTTTTAAACGTTGTCCTCATTTTCCGGGAGTTTTAGTCATATCTCTGTTGTTTATGGGTAGTTTTCCCTGTAATTACTTTCATTGGGTCCGTTTGGGGGACATTTACATTTCCTATTATAAACACGACTTTGAATTTTGCATTAGTTCCTGAGGAATCCTTGTTCCATGGTACTTCCATCCTCGGCTATGTGTGCGGATGTGGGAAAGTAGTTTCCGTGGAGGTTCTCTGGCTGTTTTTATAGTCAAATCTTGGTCGATTGTCCTAATTCTTGGTTTCATATTTGCTATAAATTTTCCCGAGAATTCCGTCTCATTGATGCTAAGCTTGAAGTATTTTTGCTAATTTTCTTTCTTCCATTTTATCGTATGTAGTTGTAATAATTCGTAAAATCCCATCAAAATTCATTAAAATTCAGGTTCTTCTATTTTCTCATATCTACTTGTCGTATGGGGTTTTGTGATTTATCTGGCATATTTCCATAATGGGTTTCCATAGTGTGACCATTATTTCTCCTACACTGCACAGCAGCACACCTCTGGGATCTCCCACAGAGACACCCAGAGAAGTGCAGCTGTGTGTGGAGATGATGTGGCTCCCCTCATGTGACCTTGACCGCCTGTATATAATAGCACCTGGGGTGGGAACAGAAGAAGCAGCCTTCTTCTCAATTTCCCACTTCAGACTAAGTGGTCAGGGACACTCACCCCATGACGGGATCGCCACTATGCACAGCTGACACCTGTCCCATCAAGTCCCTCATGCCAGGACTTCACCGCTTTCGGAGCTGTCCCTGACAGGTACAGTTTTTCCGGAAGGTGGCATATGATACAGCATAGGGCCAGAGGGACTTGGGGAGTTGGGAATCGAACAGCATGGCACACAAGTGGTCTAGAACGGTGTGGTTCAGATGCTCAGCAATGCCATTTTGGGCAGAGGAATGGGGAGCGGTTGTCGTGTACATAGTTCCTTGTTCAGCAAGAAAAGACTTCATTGAATGATTAAGATACTCGGTGCCACTATCAAACTGGATGGCTTTGATTTTACAATTGAACTGAGTCTGGATACAAGCAGCAAATTGACGATATTGAGTAACCGATTCAGATTTCTGACAAAGGAATGCTACGACACTAAAACAAGTGGCAACATCAGTGAATGAAATGAAGTACTGATATCTGCCTTTGCCTAGAACCTGAGCTGGACCCCAGACATTGGTGATGATTAAGTCCCTGGCTGATTTATACTTAGTTCTGGACTCTTTGGGGAAAGGCCTCAAGGTCTGCTTAGCTTGGATACAGGCTTTTCAGGTAAAGTTCAGAGTGGAATTGGGGGTAACCTCCAAGCCTTCAACAACTCCCATTGTCATATCCATACCTACTCCACCTAACCTCTGACCTACTCCACCACGGTTTCAGTCCACCTCCGGTTCGTCCTCTCCCTCACCTCCACCATACCCTCCAGTATACCTCCGGTCCACCTCTGCCTCCAATCTCCGGTACCTTCTCTGGTACCTCTTATCCTCATCTTAGATGTTTAATAATATTTCTACCTACCCAATATTACTATGGACCTCCTAGGACCTCTGCCAACCCTGCAAAGGTGTTCCCACTTTCCAATAGCTGTCGCTAATTCCACCCTTCACCTACCCACTCCACAATGCTCAATAAGGTGATTCTCTCATGAGCTCACTGACCTGGCAAGTGGGTAAGTCCCTCTTGGGTTTTCCCTTTGTTCCAGTTTGTCTTGTATTATGTATATAAGTCATGTACTGTAGTTGATGGCACCTCAGTGCAAAATCGACAATAACGACTATCCCCCCAGAGTTTGCACCCCCCTGTTCTGAAATTAAGGACCAGACACTAAGCATTATCGAACATAGGCACAGCGCTCCCCTCCAAGTCACTGAGGCCATGGTCCCTCTGCCCGTTGTTGTGGGGACAAGTCCGTGCAGGTCAAACCAACCCTTATCACACATTTCACCCCCTACTGCATCAGGGACTAGGATTGGTGAGTCGTGGTAATAGTAGGAGTTGTAAAGACTGTGGAGATGGTTCTGACGAGTCCAAGATCGTCGGATTTGGTGGAGTGGTTGAGGAGATATGACTTTTTCTTTATTTTCCTTACTATTTTCATTCATTCACATGTGACTTTCCTTTTATATTTGTATCGGACTCTTCCATGACAACTGTACAGACAGTTAGTTAGAGGTTAGACAGAGTATCAGCACCGTACTCGCAGGACCCACATCTACCCAGAGATAGAGAGAGACCTACCCCCCCTAGACCTGAGCCACGAGTCTAGATTGATAGACCCATTACACCGTCCTCTATCTCCAGCCTCCCTTCCAGGGAAAGGTCCAGGCACACTGCCCCTCCTCACCGTGTCCTGACAATATATAATAATACAGGAGTGGAGTCAGAGAATCCAAAGGGAACAAAGGGAATGGAAGGAGACAAAGGGGGACTGGATGAGGGAACAACCCCAATGCAAGGGAACTCTATGGTGCTTCCCAAAAGGGCAGGGCCAAGAGGGGAAGGAGTGGAGTGGGTTGTGGGGAATGACAGCTGACTAATATGGAAAGGAAGCAGCCATCTAAATAAGGAAGAGTGTCAGGGCAACCACACCTGACCATACAACCCCAGAACCACCTTCCCTGACCTCCCCCCACTTCCCTCATCCTCCCATCTTTACACACCTTTCACAACTACAGCCCGCACACGAACCCACAGGAAAAATCATGTGGGTGAAGGTGAGCAACTCACCTTAACCCATGTGACACCTTTTCCGCATCACAGGAACATGCTCAGCTCCTACCCTTAGTCACGTTACGAACTGTACAGTACATTTCCCTTTTATAGTAGCCAAGTGGGGAATAGGGAAACTTACCCTTCTTCTCAACTCAATCCCTGCTTAGGCAAGTTGTAGTTACCCTCTGTAATACATGACAACTCAATCCCTGCTTAGTCCCTTCAGTGAGTTTGAGGAGCTGAGGACAGGGTCTAGTGCCCAGCCACCTGGAACACCGCACACACCTAGGCCTGAGGCCATGCTGTCCCTGATCGAGGACTGAACCCTGACAGCATGTCTCTAGGAGAAGACGTTGTATGGCCAATACATGTGATGTCCACCTTGTGATTACTGGCTGAATGAGGGCCTTTGCCTGGTGTGCAGTATCATGGATAGTGCACTGCTCTGTATATAGCAAACGAAGCACCAGACAATGGTTGTTGAACCAATCAATTATCTCATTCACCTGTGCCAATCGCAATGACATTCCATTGTTGTGCATAATATAGTCACCGAGAATAAGCTGCATCTATGATAAATGGATTAGCATGGGAACTGTTTCAAGCACAGGGACATACCTGATGAGCAAAGGAATCTGTTACTAAGAGCCATGGAAAATGATGCAATAATCTAATGCATGCAGCCCAAGATTCTCCTGATGCATCTGATACCCACCTGATGAGCTTTAGACCTAAAGGGCCTTCAATATAATCCTTTTCTTTCTTAATGTGTGTTAGAACTAGGCAAGGGTGGATGGGAATGGAGACTTATCAAGGAGGGACCTTGGCCTCAGCGACTCATGTGGAGTGCTGTGCCATTGCTGTTTGTCCATTTGGTCCTTAATTTCAGAAGCAGTGAGCAGGGAGTCTCTAGGGGGCATTTCTGGTCAATTTTAGACTGAAGGTCCAAAACGAGTATGTACAAGTGCCTGTATATAGTAGAGAGACGAAAGCACAAGGAAATTAAAGAGGGCCTGAATCAGAACAAAGGCATCTGAACAGAGACAAAGGGAATGATGGAGCGGAGCAGTACCGAAGGTCATGGGTTAGACTCTGTGGTACATCCAAAAGGAGATAGAGAGGGTGAAGCCCAGAGGGGCAGGAGGATGAGGTGAAGTGGGGATGATGACTAACTGGCTAAAATGGAAGGAAGCAGTAGTCCAAATAAGGGTGAGGGAAAATCATGAAAGATACGTTACAAGCAGCAAAAGTGCTGAGTTTGGTCCATGGAGCTTGGAGGTTGCAGAGGTTACGGAGGTTATGGAGGTGGGGTTGAAAGTCCAAGAAATGTTGGCAATGGTGTTTATGTAGAATGAGGTCACCAATGCAATGGACTTAAACCAAGGTGGAGTCAAAGTCCAAGGTCAGAACTATGATGGAATCTCGGAGCAAAGGTACAGACGGTGTCCAAGTATGAGGTATGGGACTGCAGCGGAAGGTCATAACTTGGCAGAGGTTTGATGGAAGAGTGATGGAAGGAGAGGAGTGAGGGGAGGAATGAGAAGGGGAGGTAAGAGGAGGAATGAGGTCAGGTCCGAAGGTGAATATCGGAGTGGATGGAGGTAGGGTAGGAGAGGGACAGATGGGGAGTGAGAGGAGGTGTGTGGTGTGAGGTGTGATGTTCAGTCCAAAGGTAGATGTCGGAGCAGACGGAGATAGGGTAGGACTCTGGAGGTGATGAAGATGAGGGTCTGGGAGTTGGATTGGGATCGGGTATGTATGGATATGACAATGTGTGTAAGTAGGTTCTCAGCAGTTTTGTGTTCCCCTGTGTTGTCATACACATTTGTTACTCATACCTTTAAATAGTTGAGTTATAATGAAGGTCAATTCTGCTAGTAACTGGCCTACCATTCCCCTTGATGAGATCATAAAGGCAACTAGGTGGTTCTGAGAAGTGTCCTTCCACCCATCACATTGACCAGTAGCATATGTGTTAGAACTGGGCGAGGGCAGATGATTCCAGAGGAGAACCAGAGACTTAGCAAGGAGGGACCTTGGCCTCAGTGACTCAAGCAGAGTGCTGTGCCATTGCTGTTTGTCCATTTGGTCCTTAATTTCATAGGCAGTGAGCAGGAAGTCTCTAGGTGGCATTTCAGGTTGATTTTAGACTAAGGGCCTAAAACGAGTATGTACAAGTGCTGGTATATAATGGGAGAGGGTGAAAGCACAAGGGAAACAAAGGGGGTCCAAATCGGAACGAAGGCGTCTGAACGGGAACAAAGGGATGACAGAAGTGGAGCAGTACCAAAGGTCATAGGTCAAAACCTGTGGTACATCCGAAAGGAGATAGGGAAGGCGAAGCCCAGAGGGGCAGGAGGGTGAGGTGAAGTGGGGATGATGACTAACTGGCTAGAATGGGAAGAAGCAGCAGTCCAAATAAGGATGAGGGGAAAATGCGAAAGATACATTACAAGTGGCGAAAGTGCCGAATATGATCCATGGAGCTTGGAGGTCATGGAGCTTATGGAGGTTACAGAGGTGGGGTTGAAAGTCCGAGGAATATTGGCAATGGTGTTTGCATAGTATGAGGTCACCAATGCAATGGACTTAAGCTGAGGTGGAGTCAAAGTCCGAGGTTGGAACTATGACGGGATCTTGGAGCAAAGGTATGAGTGGTGTCCGAGTTGTCAGGGCATACACCCTGACCTAGCCCACACCCACACTCGCACCCGCACTCGCACCCGCATCCGCATGCACACCCGGCCATTGTAGGAGAAATAATATTCAAAGAATAAAACAATGATCTATCAGAATAGTCAACGAACAGGTGTCAGGGACAGCTCTGAAAGCGGCGAGGTCCCGGTGCGAGGGACTCGATGGGACAGGTGTCAGCTATGCGTAGCAACGGTCCCGTTGCGGGGTGAGCGTCCCCAACCACTTAGGCTGAAGTGGGAAGTTGGTTATCATTAAAAAAGGGGAAGCTACAGTACTTACCTGAAGTGGGAAGTTGAGAAGAAGGCTGCTTCTTCTGTTCCCACCCCAGGTGCTATTATATACATGTGGTCAGGGTCACGTGGGAGGAGCCACGTCATCCCCGCACACAGCCGCACTCCCCTGGGTATCTCCGTGGGAGATCCCGGAGGTGTGCCGCTCTGTGAGCGGGAATGCGCGCGGCGGGCGTGGCGATCGGGGGAGCGGGGTTAGGTGTGTTAGTAATACATAGAGAAAGGGAGGTCGACCGTAGAAGGAAATAGAAAGAAAGAAGGAAAAGGGGAAAGAAGAGACAAAGGGTGATAGTGGGGAAGTGGAGTAGGGCGGCGTGGTGCGGGGTCAGGTGGGGTGTGCCCTGACAACAGGTGACAAGTTCAGACGTTTAACAGATCTCATGATCTTTATGAGACTGGACAGACATTAGATCATTATAAATTATCTACACCCATGTAGCATGAGATTTAATCTACTACAATCATGCCTAGAAGGAACATTGGGAAAGAAATGTGAATATCTCGGGAACCAGTAAACTTTTGGCTGCAATCTTTTTACCATCTGAAAGGACTGTTTCTTAACTTTATCCACGGTTTTGTTTCATTCTAAAAGCTTCAAAACTAACGGAGATATTGCTCAAACGGCGAAACACCTTATAATTCATATATATTTATTTGCTAATTCTTACAAAAAGTAATGTGACTCAAGGGAAATATATTGGCGCCCGGAAGTCTCGCGGACCGAATACCATATGATAGAGTATTTCCGGGCGCGGGCGGACAGTTTTTGATCGCATCAGAAGAGGAGAAAATGCTAAAAAACTGGATCTTGTATATTTTCCCATGATTCATCAAAACCTTTTGATTTTAAGCTCAAATAAATCGGAACAAAGGAATGATTGATGATCTGGATCTCGGATCATAAGCATGAAGTGATTCAGAAGTCCGCAGATCGGTTAATTAATTGGGAAGGCTCTAGAACATTAGTAATGATGCAGCTTCACAAAAAGGGGTCAATTAGAGAACAGTCTAGAAAGTTCCTTTATAGCTGAGTCATTTCTAAAGATAACCGTTCGTAATTAAGGCGGTGTAGAGCATAGCTTCAGCGCTCCAAGATCCCGCTAAGATCGGCCCAAAAGACAAAGAAATGAATTACTTATTGCTGAGTCATGTCCTAAGTCCATTATTAAGCTTACACAGCCCAAGCCCCTATATCATTCTAGAACTATCTATAATACAAATGTAGCACATGTAACTAGTGCGAGGCGTGGGAGTAGAGAGGCCTCTTAAAAGCATAAAAGGCCGCCGCTTCTGCCCCCTCTCAAACCTTAGGTAGAAATAAAAGTTTAATTCTCCTCACCAGTGGTTGGTTCATTTGCTCCAAAAGATAAAAGCAAATATTAGTTGTTAGCTAATATAAAACTAACACGTCACTCTAAGCGTGAGTTAGGGTCAGTTAGACACAGCTGAACAAAAGTGTCATAGTGAGAATTAGTGAGAATTTGATGGAGGGACTTCTTAATTGAATAATCTCTCAGCAATATTTGGTTATCACACCACAGGAGAAAAGTGAGTGATCCTGAACCTGCTAGATAACTAGCACACACTCTAAGCGATAGAAAGAGCAGTTTGGTCACTCCTGTATTGAGTAACATTTATTGCGGAATTATTTTATTAGTAGTTTTCCTTCAGTAAATTATCAGGAAAATCACGTCCTACTGAAAAGTGGTATATCTAGGTGTAATATTGACTAGAAATCATAGTAAAGTCAATATAAAATTTTATCTGTAGACGATCTATACGTCAGGTGAGATCGTTGGGGGGTGGTTATTGTTGTTTAGACAGTGAACAATCATATATTTGGCAACCAAAACACAGTCAGTACGCAAATCAGCACAAACTCTAATATCGTTATTGGATGTAGGAAACTGGTTACATAAGGTGATCCAGCTCCGCTCCTTCACCGTTGCACCTCCCACACGTGCCCTGTGCCAGACGCTCCATGCGGCTGGATGCCCTGGGCCCCGGGTCTCGGGCCTCATGTGACTTCTGGATATCTCCGGAAGTTTTCAATTATATTGGGCCACTGTGGGAAGGTGAGAAGTTAGCTTCCTTCTCACCTTCTTACCCACAGCAGCAGTGTGCCCTGGACAGGGCTGTGTCCCTTTAGGTTGTGGGCCATGGGGGGGGGGTCACGGGGACCCATGAGACGTCCCCTGACACGAGTACAGGGTATGGGACAGTGGCAGAAGGTCGTAACTAGGCAGAGGGTCGGCACAAGAGGGTCAGAGGGAAGAGAGGGAAGAGAGGAGTGGAGGGGAAGGGTGTCAGGTCCAAAGGTGAGTATTGGAGCAGAGGGGGGAAGGGTAGGAGAATGATGGAAGGGTGGGGGTGTTGTGAGGAGTAAGAGGAGGAGGGTGGCGAGAGGTGTGGTGTTCGGTCTGAGGTGAGTATCAGAGCAGACGGAGATAGGATAGCAGAAGGATGGAAGGGTGGAGGTGGCATGAGGGGTGAGAGGAGGAGTAGTGTCAGGTCTGAAGGTGAATATCAGAATGGATGGCAGTAGGGTAGGACTCCGGAGGTGGTGAAGATGGAGGTCCGGGAGTCAGATCGGGATCGGGTATGTACGGATATGACAATATGCCCCCTTCATTAACCAAGTCAACTCCTCATGTCGTTGGTCAAACTCCGTGTTTAGAATCTGTCCTGAAAGTTTGTTCTGATTTGGAAGTCTCAAGGCCGGGTTCAACATTGAAAATAACTTGACAACCTCCAGATTCTCAACACAAAGGAAGGACCATCCAGCAGACATGATAGCACGAAGTAATTGTTCCTCAAGTGCTACTTGTTCTTCATTTGGAAGGTAGGAGTTGTTGGTGAGGTGCTTCACCGATGGGGAATATGGGCTGGAGGGACAATGTTGCAGATAGAGAAGCGTGGCTCTGAGTTGATGATGGATTGTTGGCAGGTGTTATATGCACATGAGGGAGTGGAGTTGTTGAATGTCAGTTTAGCCATGCCTGTCCTCCAGCACACCCATCTTGGGAAGCATGTGCACATTTTACAAGATGACATGCCAACTTTTCTACCGTGCCTTGAATATCGGATGAGAGTGTAAGAGCTTAAATTTTTTGGTTGATGAGCACTTCTTGAATCAAATTAATGGGATTATGCATACCAGCTTCATGTAGTTCACCTGCTGAGCATCTCTGTGCAGCATCTCCAGTTGAGATGGCCTCAGAATCCGCTGCCTCCAGTGTCCTTGCATGCCAAGCTACACATCCCTTGCATTTTGCGACTCGGTGGCTTTTATTATTTCCATAAAGCCTGTCAAGGTGATAGAAATGCTCCCACATAGGACTCGGGACACCGATGTTAAGCAAAGGATGGGAGGCAGAAATGCACGGGATTGTGCTCGGAAATTTTCGAAAATCCCACAACATGAAACGTGGTGAATCAGGGGGTGAAGTCGCAAATGTGGGTAACTCAAGCTGAAGTGGAATCACTCTTACACTCTTAGTTATATTGTGTTGCTTGTATGCCAGCAGACAGTCATTGCAACATAAAATCTATAATAAACAAAATTTATCCTGCAAGGAATCGGTCAGACCGCTCTGAATATCGGGATTTCCCGCCGAAAAGTCCGACTTGTGAGAGAGACTTGAGACCATTGAGTCGGACTCACGGACTTCAGTCTTCGGGACTATTTGGGACCAGGTCCGCACAACACTGCACTCAATGCTGGCATAACCCTATACTGGACATTGAACTCTGGAGGGCGAACGCTTGTCGAGATTTCATTGGGTACCTGTGAACTACATGGCGTGCAGGCAGTTACGGCAAAATCCCGACCAAATCGATTGGGTCTAGCTAAGATATCAACAAACCTGACAACGGTTCACCCCCAGGGCAAGGAGTCTTTGGATCTGGCTGGTTTCGGAATAAAACTCTATTTCTCACCCTGGACTCGGAGGCTCGGAAGGATTTTTGCGATGGACGTGTATGACGACTGCTGAGATTAATAACGATAGGATGAACCAAAGTGGACCGATTTGAGGACACAGATATCAATCCCTTCGGGGTCAAATACGTTCAGGATGTCAATAAATGAGCTTTTGTGCTGCCAGAATGATTGTAGAAACTATTACTTGCAAACTGAGAGTTGTATATGCATCGCCTACCTCTTGAAGTAACGAATCAATCGACGTATGATCAAGCCCCGGTTCTTTCACGCGTGCGCGCGCTCCTCCAATAATTTCCCTTCCTCTGATATTCTATCCCAAATAACAAGAACCTGAGCATGGACGGATCACACTCCACGCAGTAGCGTTTGGACGTTCATGACGGAAGATAAGATAATACTGGTGTGAGAGGACGCACAAAAATTCTCACATATGACTGATCATACGTCATTGACACCAAACACAGATGAGTGGCTCGAAGAGGGGAGTTCATGGCCCTGTCATGACTTGGACGACCGTCGTCCAGCGTTGCGACACTCGAGGGAACAACTTCAATTTTACATAAACTAGGTTCGATGCTGAGGAAAAGCGTGTTGGACCCTATGAATAAAAGCGCGAGAGGTGCTTCAATTGGCAACCCGAGCTCGGGGATCGAGCCGAGCCCTTTCAAGGGTGGCAAGAGAAGCTTATGATTGTGGGAATTTGAATACTTATGTAAACTCAGTTCATCCTTTTTGGCGCTTAAAAAAAAAGAAATGGTTTATTGGCTTGATGGCCGAGACCTCCCTTTGAAAGAAATCCTTCCACGTCGGCCCCAGTACTATGTCTCCGTTTCGCGCGACGAGGAACTCAGGGATGTGGTTCGTGCTGTTAGGACGCAAGCGAACAATCTCCGAAACGCGATCAGCCATAACGACTATTTGCAATGGTTGACCTCGGCGAGGGAGTACATAGAGTGGGTCGTCTGGGTCTCGCGACGATATGCACTTTGGGGTTACGAGGATAGGGTCAAGGGGTTCAGTACGTGCGTCGAGGTCTTTTCATGGCTAGACAACATCCAATCCAATTGGTCCGCACGTATCTCCAAAGAAACGTTTGACATTGCTCGTCAACGTTACACCGCATCCTTGCCCATCGGTACTGTCTCCCCTCCATCTATGCGCACTAAATCTTTACCCAAAGCTACGGAGCGGGAGCGGGAGCGTGAACACGAACATGACGGCGAGCCCGTTCCTGATACTCCTGCTGCACTTCCATCATCATCATCATCCCCCCAAAAACCAATGGAGACACCAAAAAAGCCCTCAAAGGCTAGTCATAGACGCTCCTCCTCCACCCCTTGCGCAGATGCTCCGAAATCCTCACCAGAAAGGATAAAAATTCCTGTTAAGAATGCATCAATCCACGCAGTCCCTCGACGTCGTTCAACTTCAACTCATCCTGGAGAGAAATCCTCTACTTCCAGACCCCTTTCTCTATCGCCCCTCGAAGAAGCCGAGACCTCAAAAAAGGAAAAATCCCACAAACGGCGTTCCAAAGACCTTCCACCACCACCACCACAACCAACAACGGACCTCTCTCCAACGTCTCCATCAGCTCCATCAGATAAGAAGAAAAGACTGGAACGTGCGTCGTCGTCCAAATCGCCTCAGGAAATCTCAGCTGCGCGGAAATCGAGAACTGTTCTACGTATGCCTGGGTATCGCGTTGTAACTGGGGATGGCGGTGATGACGAGATTCTAGTGCTGAGGATGTAGGAAGTGCGAAGGGGGAAAGAGTGTGAGGGAGAGAGAGAGAGGGGTGAGGGAGGTGATTTTATATTCGGCTATTTACATAAGGGGTTTTTCATGATCAGGGCTTTGTTTCCACCGTCATAATTGTTGCAGTAATCATGCATATAATTCCAGGGCCAAATCCATAGCTAATACAAGATATTCATGGTGCGATTTTCGATCCCCTCTCCTGACTGACCTAACTTTCCGGAACGTAACTATTGGCCATGCTTAAATGTCACTGGTTCATCGATCGTACCTGAGCTCAGACCACAGCATGTACATGAAACACTGACCCCCCGCGAAACATTTTACTGAGAACTGCACGGGTCATTGAACCATTTGAAGGCAAAGTGATCGTATAGTGACCATGGGCCGTGCGTGGGACGAGGACGAGGACGAGGACGCGAGTCCTGAAAAACGTTAACCCCGGCTTCTCTCTCACCTTGAAAAGGCACAATGCTTTGATAGCATTGCTTTCATCCGGTGTAAAGCGGTGGTAAATACCTGCTGGAAGGACCAACAAATCGCTAGGAAAGGCAAGGATCCTGATCCAGGCGTCCGACTTCAACTCTAGCAGGGGAGTTTGATGTATGTGGAGCCAGTGCAACATGATCTTCGTGTAGATGTCTTGAGCGATCACCACCCAAAAATGGGCCTTCAACATCGTAGCAACACTCAAAATATATGCGAGAAATACCCACTCGTTTTGAGCTAGCTTGGTCTCAGGTAGAATCTTATTAATGATATCTCGGGTTTTAAAGACTCTTTCCGCTGCGATCCTGTCTATCTCTGGCTCCTAGTTCTGAGGTGAAATCGGCCAGCAAAGATCCTCAGTGTCTCTAAAGCAACGGGACCACCAGGGAGTGGGCGTTGCGCCAACTTCTGATCGGGGCTTTTGAGCAAAAGATTCTTCGTTAAACCCGGTGTGCCAGTCGAAACGCATGAAAATGTGGACAGCATCATCCTCAGACAGATCTTTGAAGCTTGCCAGTAAGCTTTCATCGTTTAGGATTTGTTATGAGAGATACGCGTGAAGGGGGGTAGTTCTTTCGCGACAATGGGCAAAGTGGCGAAATCCTTCGGAGCGGCTAAGTGTAACCGAGACATTTATCAAATTATTGACATGGAAAGTAGAAGCGTGTTTCGTCAACGCCAGTTGGAAGAACGAGCCCATTAAAGAGGAGAGAGGAGCATCCTGGACAGCTTCTGAGTTGTATCTCCGAGCCCTCAATTGCGCAACCCCCGATGACAATGTAATTCCGCAGAAGACTCCCTCAAAGTTGCACGACGACATCACTAGCAATAAAGAGCTGCAGTCCCAAAGGTTGTTTGAAGTCGAGGCATCGATGAGCGCTGCAACTGCTCACCTTGCCGAGTTGAATTGCCTTTTTATAGGTTCGTGACAGGTAGGTCATCAAAGAAAGTCCACGAATCACGAACCGAGCGTCCTACGCTACGTTTCCAATACCGAGAGTGTCCGAAATGCAAGGATGTAATGATAGGATTGATCAAAGCCCCATCAAGTCCAGTCTTCCTACGGCACCAAAGCCCTCCCGGAAAAATTAGTGCTCAAAACCTACTGAGCGGAAGTGCAGACCTCCCTGAGAACTGGCTAAAAGCCACACTCACGGGACGTCCCGAATTAGTGCGTAAGTAAACCGCGGTGGAGTCTCGGGAAGCGGCCCCAACGCAAACCAAACAAGAAACCCAGACTCTAGCAAATACCTCTTCCCCGGGGATACCCCACCTTCCAGCGAAAGCTACAGGCGGTTCCACCAAAGGATCGAACTTCCCACGGTCGCTCGTCAGACAGATTGACACATCATTACATCATTTACATCTCAGCCATGGCTCCACTCGGTGCCATATTGATGCTGACGCCTTTCCCTTGACCCTGAGCCTGTGGGATGTTGGCGCGTTCTGCTTGGCACCCACCCTACCAGTCCTTGCTGTGGAGGACTACAAAAACAGTCCCCCACCTCTCCAATGGTTAGCACGCCTAGTACTAGCGATCCCGCCTCCCGCAACGATGGTTTTGCTCACCGTCTTGCTCCTCGCCACATTTGTCGCTGCGAGCCCAACCGACTCGGAGCTTGTCCGTGCATCATCTCCTAGTGCTTCCCTGGACTCCATCATTCCTCCCGCAAGCAAATTGCTTCCCCTAGTCTCTCAGCCTCGGTCTATGTATAAGAAACAGCTTGTTGAGGGAATCTGCGGCAATTTACCGGACCATTTTTGGACGACCAGCTTAGCTGGATCCAGTCTCGATCAGGAGTACCTAGCGAACGTCACTATTGGAGGTCAGAATTTCTCCCTTATCGTTGACACTGGAAGGCAAGTCCACTTAGCACGCGCAGTTCCCGAAGGAGCAAATCTGTGTTCATTGTTTTTCTTTTTTTGTTTTAAAAAAAAGTTCCGACACTTGGGTTGCCACGAAAGGCTTCAAATGCTTCAACATGACGAGCGGTGGAGAGTCCCAATCTCCGTCTGAATGCGGATTTGGTAGCGAAGGATTTGACCCGTCCAAGTCTTCTACGTTCGAGCCGTATGCCGACGTCGATTTCAACATTTCATATAGTGATGGTGGTTTTATGGTTGGCAATGTTGGATACGATACTGTGTCGGTTGGCGGGATGACCGTGACGCATCAGGAGATTGGTCTTGTCACGCATGCATCGTGGCACGGCGACGGAATCAACACAGGTCTTATGGGCCTTGCATATCCAGGCCTCACTAGCGTCCACGATAGGAAGACTGGGGATCAGGTCATTTATGACCCGTTATTCTTCTCGGCCGTCAAACAAAGTGCGGTTCCTCATCCTTGTAAGTATCGGTTGTCGGGCCTCCGTCGTAGTAATGATGTTACAATTGTTCATGTCTTGCGCGTGCTGATGGGAAATCGACGATTTTTAGACTTCTCTATCGCACTTAACCGCGGCACATTTTCCGCCAGGTCAAGTCCCACCTATGATCCGAAATTGGGATACTTGGGATTCGGTGGTTACGTTCCAGTCCCCACAACCTATCCCACCGTTACGGTTCCTGTTTTAGTTGATACCCAAGGAACGCCCAAGTATTTCTTCTGGACGGTCGAGATCGACTCGTACATCTTCCCGGGTTCATCTGCCCTTAAGACCAGCTCCAACGCTACGATTCTTGATACGGGGACTACACTCAACTTCCTCCCCACCCATATCGCAAGGGCATACAACTCCAAATTCTCCCCACCGGCTACGTACGTGGCTAGCGACGGGGTATATTATGTCCATTGCAACGCAAAAGTTCCAGAGTTCTCGGTAAAAATCGGGAGCAAGGCTTTCAGCATTGATGCAAGGGACCAGGTTGTTCCCACTGGATCAAAGGATGGGAACGGCGAGGATATTTGTATATCTGGTACTCAGGTATGTGGTTCCTACTGGCGTTAAGCACACCAATGAAAAGAAACTTTTCAACGTGGGGTATTCAAGGATGGAGGTCCTGGAAACACGTTCGTCCTGTAGGTCCTCACTCACTAGAACAAAACTGCTCAGATCAACTCTTTTTTTTTTTACCTTTTCCCTAGTGGGGATGTGTTTCTCCATAACGTCGTCTCTACATACAACATCCATTCGAACCAAATAACGCTTTCTCAGCGAGCCCCTTATTGATGAGGGAGGGATGGGATGGTGCTCTAATTAAGGTGTATTTACGATGCGCACTTCTTCGGATACCCATACAAGATTCGGTGGCCCTTATACATAATAATGGAATGTAACCGCTTTGTTCCACCTAACCCTGGTTGTCCGAGGTTCCAACTGAGAGTAAAAGTCAGGTAAGCACTAGAATGAAAAAGTAGTTGCAGGGTTATGCGATACAAGAGTCGTGATGCGCGCTCACCTGGCAATTGAACCAAAGGTTTGAAGTTCCGGTAAGAAAATCTACGCTGTGTTTACGAATACTGATCGAAGATCGTTTCCAAAGTCCGAGATAGGGTCGCGTCTCGACTTGGTTGATAGGAGGCCTATGAGGCGGCCGAGTGATTTAAGGACGCGACGTGAACGATCCCAATATTCGAGCTTTTAAACATTGGAATCGTCCGTTCTGGAAGAAAAATCGACGCCGGATGCCTAACCATACACCTCTTCCATCAATTCTTTCGTTTCGAACCAACCATCGGGTTCTTGCCTGCCACATGCGCACAAAGGAAGAAGGCTGATAACATAATGTATAACCTGGGTCGTTCAACGACCGACCATCGATGCTTTGGAATCGCGTCCGAGATTGGACAGGGTGTCGCGTAGACCGTCAAGTGATATGTCCAAATATAATGATCCCGGACGAGCAGCATCCAGCTGGCGATAAAGTCCGACGCACTCTTCAATATACGGGAGTGCCTCGGAATCCCATTCGAGATCGGAGAGAGCGGAGTGTAAGTTGTAGAGGGATCGTGCCAGTTTCGGTGTATACAACTCAAGACCAAGTACAACAAGTTGGCGCCAGAGCTCGACGCTTTCCTCAATCGTCTGTATATGATGCCAGACAAGCGGCGACTGGCTGACGCTGTCTCCAACGAACGTGCTTCTGTGTGCCGTCCAAGTTTGGAGAGGGCGCCAGAGAGTTTGATGAGTGAGATAACCAAATATCGTGTGTGTGATCCTGGATGAACTGTGGCTAGCTGGCGCCGGAGTTTGACAACTTAAATGAGAGCGCTTCGGAGCGTCGGACTGTAACAAGCTCGCGCCGGAGCTTGACCCATTCAATAAACGAGAGCGCTTCGGAGAGCCGTCCGAGTGTGTCAAGGGTGAAGACAGCTTATCGAGCGATGCAGTCGAATCTAGTATGTATGACCCTGGATGAACAGAGACTAGCTGGCGCCTAAGTCTGATGCATTCCTCAATGAATGAAAGCCTCGGAGAGCCGTCCAAGTATCGATTTGTGAGTGACACACCCAAAGACGACCCCGGATGGATTGCAACTAGCTGACGGTAGAGGTTGACATTTTTTCAACAAATTTGGAAGCGCTCCAGAGTGCCGGCCGAGTGTGGAAAGAGCACTGGATAGATAGCTGGACCGTGGACGATGCAGCCAAACCTGGTGTATATGAATCCGGATGAACGTGCAGCAACTAACTGGCGCGAGTTTCGCGCTTCCTTCAATAAAAGGGAGCGCCTCGGAATGCCATCCAAAGTTTAGAGAGAGTGGAATATAGACCATTGAGCGATGTAGCCAATTGTGGTGTTGTACGATCCTGAATCACTGCGTTTAAGCCAGAAATTCCGGGCAGGAAAAAGCGGGGATTACACGGGGACAATGCGATTTCCGCGACATTTCCCATATCGGATATTCGCTCTGTCCGCCAGCGGATTGGGGTCGACTTACTGGGCAGGAAATAACGGGGATTTGGGGGTGACTGTTAATATATCAATATTGATTTCCAATCTAAGTAATCCACATCTGGAAAGCACAGTTTCCAACAGAGCTAATCAGGTACTAGGGTTGTAGCGGGAGACGGCCAAAGTGGCCCAGAGTGTATTGGCAAATGCGCAGCAAACTACGCGTGACCCGTTATAACTATGACCTTAAGCTGAAAGGAAATTTGATGAAACGTGACAGTGGAATCACAGAAACATGTAATGGGGGGCCAGCAGGGGTACCCAATCGAGCCCCGCCCCCAGCTGAGCAAGGTGATTTGACTATGTAAAAATCCCCATCACAAGCAAAGGTCAGGGCGGCGCAGCCATTCTGGTAGGCTTAGCAACACAAAATGGGTACCCAGTTGGGCCCCACCACTCTGATCCGAATTTGATCCCACCCAATCTGCTATGAGTCCTAGGTTCGGTTAGAACCCACTTCACAGAGTTAGAAACCTGAACCAAAAAACTAGTTCCGAATGGAGGGTTCGGTTCACGGTTTGAACCAGTTCACCATGAACTTTGGCACCCTTATTGTCCGGTATAAGTGGAAAAAGTTGCTCAGTGATGGAGACCGAAAAGTTTGCAGGACCTGGAACAGAGTAGCAGGAATTTGGGCCAAATGAAATTAACAGCAAACACATAATTGACTGAGTACAAGAAGCGAGCGAAGTAAAGGGGAAAGACTGTGAAGCAGGTCATGCATGCAACACTGTTCTACTCCAATAGAATCAGAACTACCACTGCCACCAAAGTTGTGTCCTCAACTTCGTAGTTCCCTCTGGCTGCTCCGTAACGTCTCCGACAGCATGGCCCGTTAGGGCAGCGCTTAGCTCGGTAGGAGACACCGGATTAGGTTTGTGACCTAAAGCAATGGCTAACTGACCCGTGACGTACGCGGCTGACATGCCAGTGCCGGTGTGAAACGTGGTCGCCCACGGGTCCGGGCTGTGGATCGAAGGACATGCAATCTCAACCCCCGGGGCGAAAGCATCGACGAGAAATCCGTGGTTGGAGAACCATGCCATCTTGTTTGAACAATCGATAGCGCCAATGGTGATAGCTTGAACAACGGATGCAGGACTCCACATCACTGCATCCTCCGCATGGTCCCCTGCAGCGACTACAACGTGCAAACCAAGGGAGATGACAGCACTGACAGCTGCATCAACGGCCGAATTGAGATAGAAGTTGCAGGCTACCAAAAGGATGGAATGACGACCATTCAATTGAAATTGTACGGAAGCCCAGATGATGCCTGCGATTAGGTCGGTCGCAAATCCCGTGCCCTGAAAGTTGAAAACCTTAACCGCAACAATATTGGCCGCAGTCGCCATGCCAAACCCATTCCCCACTACTCTCGCGGCAATCGCTGTGCCATGACCGTTATCATCCCAGCTGTTGGGGTAACCAAAGGGCTGCACCCGCAAACTGGCATGAGTGAACTTATATGACAGATTGCGCAAGAGATACGCACAGTACCCAAAAATGCATTTCCCTCAAAGTAGGGTGCATCAATCTTGATACCCGTATCTAACGAAAAAATATCCACTCCAAATCCGTCGAGGTGACCTGGCTGGTCATCCCTCATTTCGGCTGGGACATCGTTGAATTCTGTCGCACCCCCCTCATTTGCTTCATGGAGGTCATCGCAAATGGATGTTATGTCGTCAGCTTCGATGTAGTCAACTTCGGGGCAACTGAGAATGTGAGTAAGGGTTGCTCCAGTTGCGTGTGCGGAGTAGCCATTCAGGACTACGAAAGTTAGCCTATCTTCGGGGGGAAATTCCCCAATATCAACTTACTTTCATACCGGTAGGTGGGTAAAAATTTTGACCCAGGGCTTCGGGCGGATATCCGACCAATATCCTCGATATGATGTTCCACATTTTCACCGGATTTCAGCACACTAAGTAATGAGTCGGCCAGTATTATGCTATGCCTGTGTGTGGGACATACATAATGTACGAGTCAGGCTTTACTGGGCCCTTCGGCGTACGAACGGAGGCAGCAAGGGCTGTTGTGGTGGTGGAAACCAATATTGCGATGGAAATGACGGTGGTTGAGAACTTCATTGGCCAACAGGTAAGAGCACAGGGAAGACTGAGAGGATGTCCAAAGAGCCTTATGTAGTGTATCAGCACAATATACAACCTGATGGCTGACGGCATACCTCAAAACCTGGTCTATGTGTCGGTGAAGCCTCTAACAGCTGCATCACCGCTGCTCAATGGACAATTTCAGCCCGATCAGCCTGACGAAATAGTCCCGGGCCATGGAAGGCACTGAGAGAAGCTAGCGATTGTAACGTGATAGGTCAGGATTTTGCGAAGGGTCCTGACCGTTGTGCGATTATTGGAAACAAGACATTGTCGGTTATCATGTAACTTCGCGGACTGCCACCTTCAGCTTGCTTCGGGCTGAGTGGAATGGGATTTTTATCCTGATCTTTTACAGACCGGTTCCACGGTTCGCTGGAGTTGGAACAAAGCCGGATTTTTATCTTATGGTAGACCCAGACAAAGTTGCAATTCGGAAGCTAGATGTGAATTTGACTTAGAGTTAGGTATCGTAAGCATACACAATGGATTCTCATCAGAGTTCGTCTTGTTGGAGAGCATCTGGAGTTAGTAAGTCATCTATGAAAGCGGTGCGAGCCCAGGAACCACTCCGGTCAACTATCGCCCATTGAGGATTTGCGGTGCCAATTTGGATGCGACCCACCACTGCGCAGATTGCAGCCAAGTCCACGATTTCAATATATGGCGTCAAACTTCTAAAATAAGTCGGCTCTAGCGTAGCATCGTGTCCCTGGGTATCACAAGTGGTAATGACACCAAAAAGAATGGTTTCGGGCTCGGTATTTTTGGATATGGCATTTGATGGGATGGTGCAGTGAAGGATAGTAGACAGTGCAAACAAAATCTTCTTTGGCTCGTGGGCGGTGGGCATTCGCGTCGGCGATCAACTCATACTATATAACAATATAACAATAAATTCATACTATACTGTCAAATAACATATTGGGTCATGTGAACCAAAATTGCGATCATTAAGCATCGCGGAAACTTTGCTTGCTGCTCATCTGTGGCAGCCGGGATTTTTGTACTCTTGCTGATGCTGCAAGTGGGAATCTGCTATGGGACCAGAAAACAGAGGGTAGCACTTCAGCTCACTCCCCAAAAGCTAGGGAAGAAAGAGAAAGGGGGCTGAAAGGGTGTTGCGGTAAGAACAGGTCTGTATAATCAACAGGAGGGGGGGGGATTTTGGGGAAATATATAACTCTGGTAACTCTTGCTTATCTTCTTTCCGTGGTGGATTTCCCTAAAGGTCACAATAGCCCTTTACCAATTGTGTGGCCACTCATCAGCAAAAGTCCGTTATGCTCCGGAGCATCAGGAGTGGCTGGAGCATGTGGGAGACAAAACAGCAGATTGGGCACTCCTGGAGCCAATAGTGTTCTCCTGGGAGGGGGTTCAGGAGCGGCTGGGAGTGGTGAGGAGTATGCAATGTGCCAGGAGCAGTGGGAGGAAAATTTTGGTCTCTAAAAAGTTGAAAAAAATAAATTTAGGGAAAAAAATCAAAAAAAATTCAGGAACTATAGTGCCTTTAAAGTGCTTTCAGGACATATAATTATTTGCGAAATTGAGGAAGAAATGATGGAGAAAAATGGAAAATACTTTCGGAGACCCGAGAAGTAATGAGAACTGAATTGATGGGAAAGTCTGAAAATTGAATAGGAAAGTGAGGGGAAGCCTTGTAGCATTGTTATTTTCTGCTGTTGTGATTTTCCCTGATTCTTCTTGGTCTCACTCCCAGCTGCTCCTGGACCCTCCCAGGAGCTTTCAGGAGCTTCCAGGAGTATTGAGGAGCAGCTGGGAATGAGACCAAGAAGAATCAGGAAAAATCACAACAGCAGAAAATAACAATGCTACAAGGCTTCCCCTCACTTTCCTATTCAATTTTCAGACTTTCCCATCAATTCAGTTCTCATTATTTCTTGGGTCCCTGAAAGTATTTTCCATTAGCTGCTCCTGGACCCTCCCAGGAGCTTCCAGGAGTATCCAGGAGCAGCTGGGAGTGAGACCAAGAAGAATCAGGAAAAATTAGAACAGCAGAAAATAACGATGCTGCAAGGCTTCCCCTCACTTTCCCATTCAATTTTCAGACTTTCCCATCAATTCAGTTCTCATTATTTCTTGGGTCTCCGAAAGTATTTTCCATTTTTCTCCATCATTTCTTCCTCAATTTCGCAAATAGTTATATATCCTGAAAGCACTTCAAAGGCACTACAGTTCCTGAATTTTTTTTGATTTTTTCCCTAATTATTTTTTCAACTTTTTAGAAGTCCCTATTTTTCAAATTTTCCTCATTTCCCTCTATATTCCCCCCTCATTCTCCCCCTCATTTCCCCCTCATTCTCCCCCTCATTTCCCCCTCATTCTCCCCCTCATTTCCCCCCTCATTTCCCCCTCATTTCCCCCCTCATTTCCCCCTCATTTCCCCCCTCATTCTCCCCCATTTCCCCCTCCTCCATATTCTGCAAGTCCGAAAGTGATTAAGTTGCCAGATTAATCATATATCAGGCCATAAATTTTGACTGTGTATTGGTGAGTCTCAGTGTCCTTGATGTATAGTATAGTATTTGATCTAAATGTTAAGTAGTGTCTTGTTGTGTTAGTCTTGTGGTAGGAGGTATTCATGGGGAGTCTTCCCTCTTTTTTTTCCTTCTCATTTTCAAATGCTCCAGGAGCTCCCAGAAGCTTCTCACCCCTATACATTTTGAAGCATTAAATTGTATTTACTGGATATGTTTGTGCACAAAGCAATGCTCCATGCCCTCCTGGGAGTGCCCTGGAGTACCTGACCAACTCCGGAGGAAACAAGCTGTTCCTGGACCGGCCAATCTCCTCCTGATTCTCCCAGTGCTCCCCATACTCCGGAGCACTCAGGAGCATAACAATTTTTTGCTGATGCTCACAACACCCAAGTACACAGACTTCAAAAGTAGCAGGAGGGGGGGAAATCATCTATTCCATTTTCAATTGCTACCTAGATATACCCATACTGCAACATACAACTGGGGAAAAGAGTCCGAAATATATGGGTTTGGCTGAGCTGAGCCTCCACCAACAATGGTGGTAAGGTTCAGCTGTCATTGGCTTAGAATAAAATTTCAAACAACAAAAGAAAATGAAAAGAAAAACACAAACTTCCTCATACCACTCCAAACACTGCGTCAAAACTCCATCCCTTTATTCCATTCGACTCTCCTTATCCATAGCTTTCTAATGATACTGATTTTGTGAAATTTGGTGGAGATTTGACTGAGAACGGGAATTCTCAGATGCAGTATACATATCTTGATTATCCGTGCACAGGGAAACTTGGACCAAATAAAATGCCATAATTCCAAGACTCCTCCAATGACTTCTTCAGCATGTATATCATTTGACTAGCCCGTATTTTCATTGAGACTAGCTCGCATGTGAGCATCCAAACAGTTCATATCATCCTGTGACTCCTGTCATGCCTGACAATCAGAATATCTCCACAACCACTGAACCGATTAGGGTGAAATTCAACACTGAGTCTTTGGGCATTTTTCTGGATTTAATGAATTTAAGATCGTCCTCTTCCGTCAACTTTTGACCTTGTTCCCATGGTCACAGTCAAGTGCACGGACTTCGCACATGAGGACATTTCAGGTTGAATTTCTCCACCAATTCTCCACCAATTCCTTTGCGGAAAGGCTCTTTCGGTTTGTACGAAAACCCTCTTTCTTCTTTCTTATTACTCCCTCCCATAATTCCTTTTTCCTAATAATGTACAAGGGTGGGAGCCCAATTTTGATGTATTTGCTGCATAAGGTTCCATGAAATTGAGCACACCCGTTATGCACTCCTACAACATCTATCGCGTTCTACTCATCTGCTGCTCCATCCTGAACCAAGAGCTGAGTGACAGACATGTCTACAGGTGCCTTGGTATAAACCCCAACAAATCATGTGACGAACGATTGACCCTCACTAATGCCTCCATCATTAAGTAGTGAGGGGGGGCTTCTGGCCCCCTTCTGCTGGCAGCCTCGGTTCCTCTGTTGCAAGAGGGCTTGCAGCTCTCTATGCCGACTAAGCTCATGGGGCCAAACTCTCCAAAACTCCTACTTCTTGACTAGACTTTGCTTAACTCTCGATCCTTAACTCCATGGTGGGTTCTCCAGGATTTCTGCAAGGTCCGGGCTCAGCATCCATGTCATATCCATACAATCCCAACCTCCGCTCCGGGCTCCCGGAACTCCGAAACTGATTCCGGAGCCCTACTTCCCTTCCATCACCTTCTCCTTGCTGACTCCCAAGAGGTTATCCCACCTCTGGCTCCAACACCACCTTCGGTCCGACTCCGGAACATTCCGGGTCCGACCTCAACCTTGACACCTCCCAGACGAGCACACAACACCTATGCCCCTGACTCCGGAACCTCCGGTCTTAGCTCCGACCTCGGACTTTGACCCCACCTCCGCTTATACCCATTGTATTGGTTAGCTCATTCCATTTAATTGCGTTTGCCAATATTCTGGAGTTTAACTTCCGAGTTTGGACTTTCCGGACTTATGTCGGACCTTGCAACTATTGCATTGCTCCATTCAATTCCGCTATACTCCCTCATTCCTATTTGGGCTGCTGCTTCCTTTCTATTCAGTCAGCTGGCCATTCCCCACTCCCATCCTCCTTCCTTCCTCCTTGGGCCTTGGCTGTCAGAGACCAGATTCGAGATGAGGGAGAGTCTCCGTGATGGAGGGCTTTGGCCTCAGCGACTTCTGCCAAGAGCGCTGTGCCTAGTGACACGTCCGTGCCCTAACTTACTGACTGGCAATCAGAACCGAAGGGGGGGTAACTCTAGTTGATTTTATTACTGAGGTGTAACCTATGTACAAGTGGGATATATATATGGTTACAGCGAAGACGGGTCCGCAGTTGGCGGAGCCGAACGGAGCGGAGCTAACGGGGTTTAAACATTAGCTGACTGAATATTACTGACAAGTCGGGTCGTGGGGTTAGCGGAAAGGCAGGCGATAACCCAGAAACGGAAAGGAGGGATAGGCCCGAAGGTGGGCTCTGCAGGGCAGGCGAGTGTATTGCCCAGCGGAGGCGGGGTGCGCTAGCGGACGTTGGAGCTGTCCGGAAGTCTTTGGGGCTCCGTACTTAGGGAGGCGTAGGTAATAAATTGAAATGAGGGGGTGGTGACCATCGAGGGGTACCGAGGGGATTGCGGAATGCGGGAGCTCCGAGGTTAGTGAGGAAGGAGCGGAGTTATACCGGAGGGATCGGAGGGACCAGAAGTTGATGGCCGGGAATGGATATGACATTGGCCCTTCATTCCTCCTTTGAGAAACACCATTGAGTCAAACCCTTGACCCTCGGTGTCGTTCCTCTTTCCATCTCCCTTTGTCTCCTTTCATCCTACCCTTGTTCCTTTTGATTCCGGACCCCTCCTTATATACAATGTACCTAGTAACTTGTAACCTCAGTCCGAAATCGACTTGAATTCCCCCAAGAGACTTCCCCTCTGCTAGATCCGAAATTAGGGACCCCCAGGACAACCAGCAATGGCACAGCGCTCCGCCTGAGTCACTGAGGCCGAGGTCCTTCCACGCTAAGTCTCTGATTCCACTCTGGAGTCGTCCGAATCCGCAAGTTCTAACAATCCACTACTCACTCATTGTGAGCTAAACAGCTGCCCTTATTCCTACTGTTGGAATTCCACACACTCACTCCAACTTCAGTGTGTCCTAGAACCTTAGAGAAATTGGGGGAGGGGAGAACTTCTTTTCAAAATCCAGTATGTACAGGATTATATCTAATAATTATTTTTAGAAAGAATAGATGGGAAATATTGGTACCATATGGCACCTGGGTACCTTATTAGGCGAAATAATCGAAAAAGTATCAGTAACAATAAAAGAAAATCAATCAATAAGTGAAATATGATGGTGAAATATGAAAATATAAGAAAATAAGCGATTTCTCGACGGATATACGGAATTAAGAGCCGAAATTGGAAATGTAGCCGAATAGAACTATTACGCAGCCAATAAGCATTTTTACCAATTTATTAGATGCTGTGGGAACAAGTGAGGCTGGAATTCTGGGTTGCCACTTGAGATTCCCATGCCTCTAACTTCTCCAACATGGAACTCCGTCAAATCTCCACCGATTGGGACGTTTTTGGTATCGTTGGGATCGTAGAAATTAGGACTATCTTTAGGTACCAAATTCATATCGAGTTGTCGCATGAATGAAAGTGGTTTCCTAATTGTAGAATCGGGTATCCGAGCCGAGTCTGTGTGTGGGCGATTATCCCACCTACACTGTCGCCAGCTCCCCTGACAAATTGGGGACAATGAGGACGTAATGGGTGCTGCACTCCATTCTGAGTCACTGAAGCCAAGTGTCAGGGGATGGACCCCGGGTCTCCATGACCCCTCTCTCTATAGCCCACAGCCCTGTGTGTGAACAGCCTATCCTAAGGCACAACCTACTGTGGGTAAGAAAGTGTAATAGATAGAAAGGCAAGTAAGGTACACTTGGCTACTGTGGGTAAGAAAGTGAGAAGAAGGTTAACTTCTCACTTTCCCACAGTGGCCCAATATGGCAAAAACTTCCGGGGATACCCGGAAGTCACATGAAGAGTGGGAACCGGGCCCGGAGCATGTGGCACATGGAGCATGCAGGGCAGAGTGCACAAGCGGGTGCAGGTCCGGGTCCGGATGCGGGTCCAGGTCCGGGCTAGTCAGGGTGTGTGCCCTGACACCAAGTCCCTTCAACACCCTGTCACCCTCAGAGCTCCACCCCACCTCCGGTCTGTCTCCAACCCACCATCAGACGACCCAGAACATCGAGCTCCATCAGAGACACCCGCCTGGGTAGCGTTCAGATCTTCCCCAGGTGGGTTCGTGTCAGGGACACGTCCGGGGTGGAGGGGGCCCGGCTGTAGCGCCCGGCAGAGGGACCCTCTCGGGGGACGAAGCGGGCGCGCGTACTGACGGGCCCGATCTGGGACTATAGTCCCTGGCCACTTAGACTGAAGTGGAAAACGTGAATTGTTATTAAAAGGAAGAACTACACTACTTACCTGAAGTGGAAAACGTGAGAAGAAGGTTACTTCTTCAGTTCCCACTTCAGGTACATTTATGTACATGCGGCTTGGGTCACGTGACAGGTGCCACGTCATCTGCGGAGAGGGCCACAGCCATCCGGGTATCCCCGCGGGGGATCCTGAGGGCGTCCACGCGTGCTGGGCGTAGCGGGAGGTCGCCCGGGGTGTCCGAGCCGGACGGGTCAGCAGTACAATGATACAAGGGAAGGTGGTCCGTGTAAATAGAAAGAATAAACAGAAAGGGAGAGTGAAATAAAGGAGGAAGAGAAAAGAGGGAAGAGGGAGGAAAGGGGAAGAGGGAGGAAAGGGGAAGAGGGAGGAAAGGGGAAGAGGGAGGAAAGGGGAAGAGGGAGGAAAGGGGAAGAGGGAGGAAAGGGGAAGAGGGAGGAAAGGGGAAGAGGGAGGAAAGGGGAAGAGGGAGGAAAGGGGAAGAGGGAGGAAAGGGGAAGAGGGAGGAAAGGGGAAGAGGGAGGAAAGGGGAAGAGGGAGGAAAGGGGAAGAGGGAGGAAAGGGGAAGAGGGAGGAAAGGGGAAGAGGGAGGAAAGGGGAAGAGGGAGGAAAGGGGAAGAGGGAGGAAAGGGGAAGAGGGAGGAAAGGGGAAGAGGGAGGAAAGGGGAAGAGGGAGGAAAGGGGAAGAGGGAGGAAGGATGGGTAGTGGGGAGCGGGTGAGCGGGTGAGCGGGTGAGGTGGGCCCAGGTGGGCCCGGGTGGAACCGGGTCAGGTGGGTGTGCCCTGACAGTTCGTGACACCATTGTCATCTCTGAACAGACAAAAGAACCCACTGTTGAGGTGCAAGTGCCCCAAGAGGTCGCTGTAGTCCCCATCAGTCAAACAGGTCAGCCAATCATTGGGGTCCCAGTGTCAGGGCACACACCCTGACTAGCCCGGACCCGGACCCGCATCCGGACCCGCTTCCACCCGCCGCGCTTCCCGCATGCGCGCACGCTCCGCGCGCCGCATGCTCCGGACCCGGTTCCTACCCCTTCATGTGACTTCCGGGTATCCCCGGAAGTTTTGCTGATATTGTGGCCACTGTGGGAAGATGAGAAGTTAGCTTCCTTCTCATCTTCTTACCCACAGTAGGCAAGTGTACATTACTTGCCTTTATCTTATTCATCTTCTTACCCACAGTAGAGTTGTTGCCCTGGACAGGGCTGTTCATAGGCCAGGCTGTGGACCATAGGGGAGGGTCATGGGGACCCAGGAGTCGTCCCCTGACACCCAGTACCTGAAGGGATCCCCACTGCCACTGCTGTCATCACAGAAGTGGCAAATTCATGCCCGTCCATCGAGGTACAAGAACCTGATGGACAATTTGTTCCCATCTTTAGTGGAACTAAGCCACCTACCCTGTTGATGGCGACAGTGACCACTGATGCCAAGGGGAAAGGTAGGGAAATCAACCCAGGACAACTGGCTGGATTGTCAACTGCAGGGGAGAGTGGAACTTTACCACCCCACATCAGCAAACCTGGATGTGGAGGCCTGATGTCATATCTGTGCATATCCGATCCCGACCCGACTCCCGGACCTCCTTCCTTCACCACCTCCGGAGTCCTACCCTACCACTGTCCATTCTGATATTCACCTTCGGTCCTGACACCACACCTCCTCTCACCCCCCCCCCATGCCACCTCCACTCCTCCATCCCTCTCCTGCCCTATCTCTGTCCACTCTGACACTCACCTCGGACCGAACACCACTCCTCTCGCCACCCTCCTACTCTCCTCCCATCCGCTCCGATACTCACCTTCGGACCTGACACCTTTCCTCTCCTCCACACCTTACCTCCTTCCTCCTTCCTCTCTCTTCCCTCTGGCCCTCTTCTGTTGACCCCCCGCCAAGTTATGACCTTCTGCTGCTGTCCCATATTTCGTACTTGAACACCGCTTGTACCTTTGCTCCGAGCCTCCATCATAGCTCCTACCTCGGACTTTGACTCCACCTCGGCCTTAGTCCATTGCATTGGTGACCTCATACTACGCAAACACCATTGCCAATATCCCTCGGACTTTCAACCCTGCCTCCGCAACCTCCGTAAGCTCCGCAACCTCCGAGCTCCACAGATCACCTTCGGCACTTTCGCCGCTTGTAATGTATCTCTCGTGTTTTCCCCTCATCCCTATTTGGACTGCTGCTTCTTCCCATTCTAGCCAGTTAGTCATCATCCCCACTTCTCCTCATCCTCCTGCCCCTCTGGGCCTTGCCCTCCTTACCTCCTTTCAGATGTACCACAGGTTCTGCCTTATGACCTTCGGTACCGCTCTGCTTCGGTCTTCCCTTTGTTCCCATTCGGATGCCTTTGTTCCAATTCGGATCCCCTTTGTTTCCTTGTGCTTTTGCCCTCTCGTTATATATATCGGCGCCTGTACATACTCATTTTAGGCCTTAGTCTAAAATCGACCTGAAATGCCCCCTAGAGACTTCCTGCTCGCCCCCTATGAAATTAAGGACCAAATGGACAAACAGCAATGGCACAGCACTCCACTTGAGTCGCTGAGGCCAAGGTCCCTCCTTGCTAAGTCTCCGGTTCCCCTCCGGAATCGTCCACCCTCGCCCCATTCTAACACCTGAGAGCTCATAGAGCTCTCAGAGCTCTCAGAGCTCTCAGAGCTCTCAGAGCTCTCAGAGCTTCAGTACTTTGAAATTGCAGGTCCCCTTCTCTGAGAGCTCCAAAAAGAGGCCAAAGCTCAAAAAGCTCTGAGGACTCATAGAGGTCTATTTGCCCACAGGGAACTATTACCTATATGAGCTCCCTGAGTTCATCTTGAATTTCAATATTTCTGTCATCTCAATTCTTCACCAGCAGAAATCATAGACAAACAAGATAACATGTAGTATTTTTTATTTACATGTCATCGGTATCATATCGGACAGGACGAGAGGTTTGAAAGGTTTTATAAGCAGGGGCACTGGTGCAATAACCAATTTAGTGGCACACAGACATAAGAAAACATAACTTACACTCGTAAATGTTGATATACTGCACATATGTTTTTCCACAATGCCTGAGCATTGTGTTGCTCATTAAGCCAATCAAAGTACTCATTCATGTGGGTGTCATAGACTTCATGGTAAATTGTTGCACTGAAATTGTGGTGCCCCCTGGCATGGAGGTTGAGTATATGTTCAACCTGAATGTCATGTAGTAGTCTCCCAGTGATTAGTCATTGCCACTCACCACCATTGCTGCAAACCAAATCAGTTGAGGGAGTAACTGATTATGCTGGTCTTCAGTCAGCCCTTCCCATGATGATTCCCAATCAACATCCCTGTACACAGCCTGGAAACATTGCGAAAGATATTGGCCACATCATCCCTAACAAGTGCTAAGCAAGAGCTCTCCATTCAAATCATGCAGCTTACACCGGGATCTTCCCATTCCTGAAAGTAGAAGTTGGTCACATCCAGGAGGTGGGTTGCAAGGTCCACATTGCCTTCACAAGGATCAGGGAGGAACCCATACTCTTTGTCAATGCACTTCCTGGTAAAAGTCTTGATTATGTCATGAAAAGCAGATGGCTTGTCCTTGCTGATCTTGAAACTGTTAGTTATATAATGAAGTGCAACAAATTTGGCAATTTACTTGTAGAAGATGAGTCCCTTGTACAAGCTTATGGTCATTCGGAGGGAAATTGAACACCACATGTCTAGCTGCAAGATTGAGGAGGCGATTCCTTTCTGTTTTGTTGGGGAACAGCCAGTTGGTTGCCAGTAAGAAACAGAAGTGATGCTTGATACAGGAAAGTATTGTGTCAAGGTCTGTCTGCTGTGGGGCAGTAAGGTTCTTGTTGAGGGCAAGACTTGCAGACACTGAGGGTGGATCAGAAGTTGATGTTGATGTTGACATGCACTGTAAGGTGGAGACCGGCTGTCTGAATAGTCTGGTGTCAGGGCATGCCACGCTGCTCTGCTCCGCGCTGCACCCTCCTGCTGCCCCTCTTTCCTTCTTCCCCCTCTTTCCCTTTCTCCTTTGTCTTCCTTCTTTCCTTTCTTTCCTTTCTTTCTTTATACGGACGACCTCTCCCCTTACCCATGTAGCATGGACATGTCCGGCGCTGAGTACCCTGCATGGATACTGTGCTGCCAGATATGCTGTGCATCTTCACTTGTACTTCTCCCCTCTGACACCTGGGACCGCCCACGGAGCCATCTGCGATAACCTGGCTCCACCCGGGCTGACGTGGCACCCCCCATGTGACCCGTTCCCACCTGTATATAAACCGAGCCGAAGCAGAACCGAAGAAGCAGCCTTCTTCTCACTACTGCTTCAGGCAAGTGTCTTACTTTAGTTTAGCTTAGTCTTTCATCCTAATAACAATCACTACTGCTTCAGCCTAAGAAGCCGGACAGGGATGCAAGCCCAAGTAAGGGCCGTTCGCTATACATTCCTGCCACTCTGCTGCTGCCCAGGCTGCTAGTGCTGGGGGCTACGCCGCTATGTCAGGGACTGACCCGGGGTCGAGAGCGTCCGGGTATATCACTGTCAGGGTCGCATCCGCAGTCGAGGCAGTCCGGGCGTAGCGTCCGGTGCTGAGGACCTCACGGGGGGTGGATCAGGCGTGCGTACTGGCAGCCCCGATGTGGGACGGCGATCCCTGGCCACTTAGACTGAAGTGGGAATGTTGAGTTGTTATTAAAAGGGGAACTATGCTACTTACCTGAAGTGGGAATGTTGAGAAGAAGGTTACTTCTTCGGTTCCCACCCCAGGTGTGTTTATATACATGCGGCTTGGGTCACATGAGGTCCGCCACGTCACCCCGCATACAGCCGCAGTCACCCGGGTGTCCCCATGGGGGATCCCGAGGGTGTATGCTGCATGCACGCGCACTAGGTTGCACCCTAGAGCCGTCCGGGGTCGTCCGGGGCTAGGCATGTCGTGTGTGCGTCGCGGGTGGGTCAATAATACATGGATATAGGGGAAAGGTCGTCCGTGTGAAGTAGAAATAGAAATAGAAATAGAAATGGAAATAGGAGTGGAAGTGGGAGAGGGATAGAGGGGAAGGGGTATGAAGGAGGGGTGCAGGGTGGAAGAGGGGGAACCGGGTGAGGTGGGCCTGGGTGGAGGCGGGTCAGGTGGGTGTGCCCTAACATCACCCCCTCCTTAAGCCGCTTCGCCTCGAAGCGGCCAGGGGGTTTTCCCTCTCTCTCCCTGGGGCTTGGGGGTGCGCCTGGTGGAACTCTTCGATTCGGTCGGGGGCTGTCAGGGATGCGTCCGGGGTAGAGGAGGCCCGGGTGAGACGCCCGACACTAGAAGCCTCGCGGGGTGTGGAGCGGGCGTGCATACTGGCGGGCCCGGCTCAGGAGGCAGTCCCTGGCCACTTAGACTGAAGTGGAAAAGGGTGTTATTATTATTAAAAGGGGATACTATGTTACTTACCTGAAGTGGAAAAGGGTGAGAAGAAGGCTACTTCTTCGGTTCCCACTTCAGGTATGTTTATATACATGCGGCTTAGGTCACATGACGGGTGCCACGTCATCCTCGCATACAGCCGTAGTCACCTGGGTGTCCCTGTGGGGGATCCCGAGGGCGTCCGCTGTGGGCGCGCGAGCTGGACATAGTGGGGGTCACCCGAGGCGCCCGGGCTGGGCGTGTCGTGAGCGTGCTGCAGGTGGGTCAATGGTACATTGATACAAGGAAAGGTCGTCCGTGTAGAATAAAGAGAAAATAAAGAGAAGGTGAGACAAGTAAAGAGAGAGTGGAATGGAGGAAGAAAGAAAGAAGAAGGGGGGAAGGAGGTAGGGGAGGACTGGGTGGCGGGGTACCGGGTGAAGTGGGGCCGGGTGGGGCCGGGTCAGGCGGGTGTGCCCTGACAGGGGCGTGTGTCAGCCGGTCCCGGGGGAGCCATTCATTTTCGGAGTTCGGCCAGCCAGAGAACTTTACCAAATACCAGAGTTTCCGGCGTAACCACTTAGAGTTTAATATTTTCTCCACCTCATATTCCTCTTCTCCATCTACGAGTTCTGGGCCTGGGCAGGGGTCAGGGGGTCGTTCTGGGATTTCGTCTGGGTGGTGGGGCCTTACGTTCGTCACGGACACGACTGGGTGTTTCCCCTTCTGTTGGGCGGTAAGCTGGAGCTTGACAGCGGCCAGGGAGACAACTTTGACGATTTTGAAGGGGCCTAGCCATTTATGGTCCAGCTTTTTGGTCGGGCGGTCTGTCGTGTAGTTCTGGGCATTGAGCCAGACCTGGTCGCCCTCTTGGTACTTAGGGGCTGCCTCACGACCCCGGTCGTAGTAGCGGGCCATCTCGTCCGCTGCATGTTCCAGTGCTGCTTTCGCCTCCTCTTGCATCTTCATCATCCTAGATGAGAAGGCGTCAGCGGCTTCCACCTCGGATGTGCGTGTGGGCTCTGTCCCCATCCTGGGGTGCTGTCCAGTGTCGAGTTCGAAGGGAGTCTGGCGGGTGGAGGAGTGGACTTGGTTGTTGTAAGCGAACTCTGCTAGCGGGAGCCAATCCGCCCAGTCATCTTGGCGGTGGTTGACGAATACCCGGAGGTAGGCTTCGATCTCTTGGTTGACCCGCTCTGTTTGTCCGTCTGTCTGGGGGTGGTAGGGTGTGGAAGGGGTTAGCTTGACTCCCAGGAGGTCTGCGAGTTCTTTTGAGAAGCGCGAGACGAAGGCGCTTCCCCTGTCACTGAGGATCTCTTCAGGGAGCCCATGATGTCTCCAGACATGCTCCAGGACGAGCCGGGCGATCCCAGCCGAGTCTACGGACGTCACAGTGGGGACCGCGTGGATACGTTTCGACAGGCGGTCCACTACGACCAGGATGGCATTGTAGCCTTTCGAGTCTGGGAGCTCTCCCACCATGTCCACTGAGATCACCTGCCAGCGATGGGTGGGGACTTTGTTTGGGGTGAGTTTTCCAACTTTCCGTGTGGGGAAGGACTTGACACGGTTACAGGTGTCGCATCCGCGTACGTACCGCCCGACGTACTCTGCCATCCGAGGCCACCAGTAGTCGTGGGAGACGAGTTCCAGGGTTTTCCATCGTCCTGGGTGCCCCGTCGCCCGCGCGTCGTGGTGGAGCCGTACCAGATCATGGCGGAGTTGCAGGTCTTTCGGGACGTACACCCTTCCCTGGTAGAGGACTAGTTCTCCTTGTCTCTCCCACTCGTCCGACCTCAGCATCCCCTCCCCTAGTTCTCTCATGGCTTTCACCACCCGCTCATCCTGATCCTTCGCTTCTCCTATCCTCCTCAGGATATCTGCCTCCTCGCCCTCTACTGAGACTGCCTCCGTCGCGCGGGCCTCGAACCAGGCTGGTTGGAGGAGTGTGAGCCCCTCATTGTCATCCCTTCCCTTTGGGTGGTCAGGACAGCGGGAGAGCGCGTCCGGTTTCCCCATGAGCTTCCCTGGGCGATGGACGAGGGTGAAGTAGAAGCGGGAGAGGAAGAGGGACCAGCGTGCTTGGCATCAGTTAAGTCTCTGGGCCGTGCGGAAGTACCCCAAGTTGCGGTGGTCAGTGTAAACCTCGACCTTCTCCTCGGCACCCTCTAGGAAGTGCCGCCATTCTTCGAGGGCCCGGACGATCGCGAGCATTTCCTTGTCGTACACCTCATAGTTCCGCTCTACGTCCGTAAAGCTCTTGGACATAAAGGCTACCAGGTGGAACTCTCCATCCGACTGGAGCTGGGAGAGGACCGCACCGGTCGCGAAGTTGGAGGCGTCACATTCGAGCCTGAGAGGGCCCGAATCTGTGGGGAAGGAAAGGACGGGGGCAGAGGTGACGGCTTCTTTAAGGGCGTGGAAGGCATTGTCTTCGTCCGGCCCCCAACTCCAGGCCTTGGTCTTCCGGGTCAGCGCATGGAGGGGTCGTGCCTTTTCGGAGAAGTCTCTGATGAATCGACGGTAGAAGTTCACGAACCCTAAGAAAGATTGTACCTCCTTCACCTTGGTTGGGGTCGGCCAGTCGAGAACTCCACGGACCTTCACCGGGTCCATTGCAACGCTGCCCTCAGAAATGACGAGACTGAGGTACTCGATCCGGGTCCGCTCGAACTTGCACTTTTCCGGCTTCAGGAAGAGCTTTCGCATCCGCAACGTCTCTAGGACCTCCTGGACGACCTTCCGGTGTTCCTCCAGGGTGGAAGTGAAGATGAGTATGTCATCCATATAACAGATGACAACCTCCCGGTCGATGAAGTCCCAGAGGATGTCGTTCATCATCGTTTGGAAGGTTGCGGGGGAGTTGCACAAGCCAAAGAACATCACCATGGGCTCGAATAGCCCCCGGTTGGTCGTGAACGCTGCCTTCCACTCGTCACCATCTTTGATCCGGATGTTGTTGAACCCCCAGCGTAGGTCTAGGGCCGAGAAGTACTTGGCCTTGCGGAGGCGGGTGAGAACGTCTGAGATGAGTGGGAGGGGGTACGAGTTCTTTACCGTGATTTCGTTCAGTTTTCGATAGTCTTGGACCAGCCATAGCAACCCATCCTTCTTTTTGACAAAGAAGACCGGGGCTCCCATCGGAGACTTGGACGGCCGTATGCGCCCGTTCTGCAGATTCTCGCATAAGAACTCGTCTAGTTCTTTCTGTTCAGGGCGTGAGAGGGGGAAAGTTTTCCCTCTGGGCAGTTTAGCGTCCGGCACCAGGTCTATGGCATGGTCCCAAGGCTTCCGGGGGGGTAGTCGGTCGAAAGCCTCTTTCGAAAACATGTCCCGGAAGTCTTGGTAATGACCTGGCACTAACTCCTCGAACGATGCGGGCTCTGCGTCCGGCTCACGAGCCTCTTGGGCCATTCGCTGGGAGGGCGTTGTAGTCGCCCTTAAGTCATGCCCCCACCCGGAGGGGATGATCGCAGCATAGATCCCGTCCCCGGGTTCTATCAGGGGGTCCTGGTCGTCCGGCACCCGTGGTGACTGGCAGGACGATGGGCAGCGGGACATGATAACCCTCTGTCGCACCCAGTCCACTTCCGGGTTGTGGTGTAGTAGCCACGAGTGCCCAATGATGAGGGATTGTCGTCCTAGGTTCGCAACAGCAAAACGGGCCCGCTCTGTGTGTCTCCCAAATGTTAGGAGGGCTTCTAGCTCCTCAGTTATAGCTCCATTCTCATTTGGGGTCCCATTGACATTACGGACGGGGATGGGCTGTGGGAGCGGGGTCGTCTCGAGCTTGTGCTTCCGAACGAACTCGGGGCTCACGAAGTTCCCGGTGGCCCCGGAGTCTAGGAGGGCGGACACAGATACAGAGGCGAGGGAGGTCAGGGTGGTCAGCTTCACGGTAAGGTTGAGTGACCTGGGGGACTGCTTCGAGAGGACGTAGATAGCAGGTGGGGATACCGCTACTTCGGGTGCTACCCTTGAGTCTCTCTTGCTTTCACAGGCTGAGGATGCGTTTTTCCTCTTTTTCTTTGCGATAACTTGGTGGAACTTCTGCATTGGTGTTGGCTTACACGTGCTGCGGTATCTACACGAGTTGTCCGCTACAGGCAGCTGGGACGCATCCCTCACCAGTCGCCCTCCTGAAAATCCTCTTGGGGACCTTCCTCTGGCCCTCTCTGCTCCGTCTCTGGCTCTCCTGTCAACTGGCTCTTCAGTCCTTCCATCAGCGCCCGGAGGTCTTCAGGGTGGAGGCGTCGTACCCGACGGACTTTGGGGTGCTGGCACTCCCGGGCAACATGCCCTGGGGCATTACAGTTGTAACACAGCCCGTTCCTCCTCTGGTCGATTCTTGAGCGATCGAGGTCCATTGGCTGCGGGCCTGCTCCACTCGCATGGCGGGCTATAGGAGTCGGGGGTAGGGGTATGGGTGCGGGCGTGGGGCGTGGGTGAGAGGGGGTGGTAGTTGGTAGGGGTCGTCCCGGCGGGAGTGGGGGTCTAGACAGGGGTGTGCGGGGCTGTGTTGCCTGGAAACGTCGCCATTGGTTATCTAGGAGGGTGGCTTCGCGTTTCCATTCAGCCCAGGTGGTGGGCGTGGGGCGGAGGCGGTAAATGCTCTCGCGGAGCCGGGCGTTGATTGCTTGCTCGAAGCGGTCGACTAGCCCAACATCACCTAGCCGCGAGGCGGGTCCTAGTATTTCAAACTCCTGGATGACTTTATCCACGGAGTTGCTCCCTTGTCGGATGTTTGCCAGTTTCTGCCGGGCTGTGGCTTCCCGGTTCGGATCCTGGAACATGGCATCGAGTTCTGTGTTGAACTCGTCCATGGTGAGTGCGGGTGAGCCGGCCGTCAGCAACGTGATGGTGCGTTGTGTGGCCCACGCTCCTGCGGTCCCTCCCTTCATATAGGAGAGCACGAAGAGGATCTGCGAGAGGGCGCTGGGGAACTCGGCCGCGCGGACGTGGAAGTAGATACCACATTCAGCTTTGAAGCGGTCAAGATCCTCGCTGGCTCCCGAGAAGGGGGTAGGAGGGGCAACCTTGGGGCCCTTGGGTCTGGGCGCAGGTGTTGGCATAGGTGGGGGGGCAGGAGCGGGTATGGGGGCGGGTGCAGGTGCGGCCCGGTTCAGGGTGTGACTTTCGACAATGGCCTGTAGTTCTTCAAACCGGGCCAACAGGTCGTCATACTGCTCTTCTGACACCATGGCAGGGGAGGAGGTAGAGGAAGGGTAGTTGAAACCTTCTTCTGCTGTCAGGGTCGCGTCCGCGGTCGAGGCGGTCCAGGCGTAGCGTCCGGTGCTGAGGACCTCACGGGGGGTGGATCGGGCATGCGTACTGGCAGCCCCGATGTGGGACGGCGATCCCTGGCCACTTAGACTGAAGTGGGAATGTTGAGAAGAAGGTTACTTCTTCGGTTCCCACCCCAGGTGTGTTTATATACATGCAGCTTGGGTCACATGAGGTCCGCCACATCACCCCGCATACAGCCGCAGTCACCCGGGTGTCCCCGTGGGGGATCCCAAGGGTGTATGCTGCATGCGCGCGCACTAGGTTGCACCCTAGAGCCGTCTGGGGTCATCCGGGGCTAGGCATGTCGTGTGTGCGTCGCGGGTGGGTCAATAATACATGGATATAGGGGAAAGGTCGTCCGTGTGAAGTAGAAATAGAAATAGAAATAGAAATGGAAATAGGAGTGGAAGTGGGAGAGGGATAGAGGGGGAAGGGGTATGAAGGAGGGGTGCAGGGTGGAAGAGGGGGAACCGGGTGAGGTGGGCCCGGGTGGAGGCGGGTCAGGCGGGTGTGCCCTGACAATCACCCAGGGCTGAGGGCCCGGTAGGGTGCAGCGCAGGCATGCGTAACAACGGGCCCAAAGCAGGCAAGGGTCCTTGGCCACTTAGGCTAAAGTGGGAAGTGTGTTATTATTATTAGCAGGGGAATGTAAGCTACTTGCCTAAAGTGGGAAGTGTGAGAAGAAGGTTACTTCTCAGTTCCCACTTAGGCTGTGTTTATGTACATGCGGTTGGAGGTCACATGGGGAGCACCACGTCATCTACGTGCACAGCCATGTCTGCCCGGGCATCTCCGTAAGAGGTCTCAGGGGCATCCGGTGTGTAGGGCGTCACCCAGTGTGTCCGGGTCCGGGCGTGTTGCACAGTCTGGTTAATGGTACATTGAGCAAGGAAGTTGTCCATGTAATAGAAAAGGAAAGAAGGAGAAAGAAGGAGAAAGAAAGGAAAGAAGAGGAAAGAAGAAGGGGAAGGAAGAGGGAGAGAAGGGAGGAGAGAGGATGGGGGCAGCGGGTGAGGGTAGTGGAATCGGGTGGGGTCGGACCAGATGGAGTGGGGTCAGGCAGGTGTGCCCTGACACGCTACCCCCGCCTCTCCTGTACCGTCCCTGACATCTGGCACTAGGGCAGAATTCATGTGATGAAATGTTCAAAGACTGCCATGATGTTGAAGGTGTACATGATTGGGCCATTGTTGGGACCCCAAAGGTGTGTGACCAGGTATGGCGACCACAACCACTCTGAAAATGTGGAAGTAAAAGAATAGGTTGGATAGACATTACACATTACCTTTGGTCCCTTTGTAACTCCAACAACAGGGGGCTGTTCCCTAATGGGATGTGTGCCAATCCATGCCACAACTGGGTTATCATTCTCATCATCGCTTACTCGCTATAGGTCAGTTTATCAGTGGATTGCAGGGGGTAAAATAAAATAGAGAAGGAGCTATTAGAACACATACCACTAGACCACAAGCAGATTTGCTGTGTCCAACAATGATGGATTTTTTCCTTGGGTGTCGCACCAGTGGGTGTGAATTTATAGTGAAATTGTCATATCCATACAATCCCGACCTCCGCTCCGGGCTCCTGGAACTCCAAACTCCGACTTCCGGAGCCCTACTTCCCTTCCATCACTTTCTCCTTGCCGACTCCCAAGAGGTTATCCCACCTCCGGCTCAGACACCACCTTCGGTCCGACTCCGGAACATTCCGGGTCCGACCCCAACCTCGACACCTTCCAGACGAGTACGCAAAACCTATGCTCCCGACTCCGGACCTCCGCTCTGGAATCCCGTTTGCGTCTCCGTCTCCGGAACCTCCGGTCTTAGCTCCGACCTCGGACTTTGACCCCACCTCCGCTTATACCCATTGTATTGGTTAGCCCATTCCATTTAATTATGTTTGCCAATATTCCGGAGTTTCACCTCCGAGTTCGGACTTTCCGGACTTACTCCGGACCTTGCAACTATTGCATTGTCCATTTCAATTCCGCTATTCTCCCTCATTCCTATTTGGGCTGCTGCTTCCTTTCTATTCAGTCAGCTAGCCATTCCCCACTCCCAACCTCCTTCCTTCCTCCTTGGGCCTTGGCCCTTCATTCCTCCTTTGGGAAACACCATTGAGTCAAACACTTGACCCTTGGTGTTGTTCCTCTTTCCATCTCCCTTTGTCTCCTTTCGTCCTACCCTTGTTCCTTTTGATTCCGGACCCCTCCTTATATACAATGTACCTAGTAACTTGTAACCTCAGTCCGAAATCGACATGAATTCCCCCCAAGAGACTTTCCCTCTGCTAGATCCGAAATTAGGGACCCCTAGGACAACCAGCAATGGCACAGTGCTCCGCCTGAGTCGCTGAGGCCGAGGTCCTTCCACGCTAAGTCTCTGATTCCACTCTGGAGTCGTCCGAATCCGCCCATTCTAACAGAAATCAGGGGACCATTTTGAGTTCTATCTATACACTCACCCTCATCTTCATCCTCAGGCCTATCCACACCTTCGTTGGCCTCGCTGCCGTCACCATTTGTTTTGTCATGATTATCACCATCACCGTCCTCCTCCCCATCTTCATCTTCACCATCACCACTGTACTCAATCTCATCATTGGGCCCATCCTCATCTCCCTCCCTATCGGATATCTCTTCCCTGTCTAACAATGGAGCTCTAAACATGGCCTTCTTCCTGATTGTTGTTCGTTTCTGGGGTGGTGCTTGGCTGGGAACTTGTTAGAGGAGTGTGGAGTTGTCCGGAAGCGGAGAAGGGACTCGGAGTGGAGGGACCTTGGCCTCAGCAACTCAAGTGGAGCGCTGTGCCGTTGCTTGTTGTCTAAGGTGGTCCTTAACTTCAGGTTAGCAGGGGGAGTCTCTTTGGGGGACAATCCAGTCGTCATGGTCGTCGATTTCAGGCTGGGGGTACAGGAAACTAAGTACAGAGGATATATATAATGATACAGGAGTGGAGTCAGAGAAGGTGAGCAGGAAGTCTCTAGGTGTCAGGGACAGCTCCGAAAGCGGCGAGGTCCCTGCGTGCGGGACTCGGTGGGACAGATAGTGGCTGTGCGTAGTGGCGATCCCGTCGCAGGGTGAGCGTCCCTGACCACTTAGGCTGAAGTGGGAAGTTGAATTATCATTAAAAGGGGAAGCTACAGTACTTACCTGAAGTGGGAAGTTGAGAAGAAGGCTGCTTCTTCTGTTCCCACCCCAGGTGCTATTATATACATGCAGCTGAGGTCACATGGGAGGAGCCACATCATCCCTGCACACAGCCGCACTCCCCTGGGTATCTCCATGGGAGATCCCAGAGGTGTGCCGCTCTGTGAGTGGGAATGTGCGTGGTGGGCGCGGCGATTGGGGGAGCGGGGTTAAGTGTGTAGTAATACATAGAGAAGGGGAAGTCGACCATGGAATGGAAATAGAAAGAAAGAAGGAAATGGGAAAGAAGGAACAGGGAGTGATAGCAGGGGAGTGGAGTAGGGCGGTGCGGCACGGGGTCAGGTGGGGTGTGCCCTGACACTAGGGGGCATTTCAGGTCGATTTCGGACTGAACCAAAATGAGTATGTACAAGCGCTGATATATATAATGGAGGGGGCAAAAGCACAAGGAAAACAAAGGGTAACTGAATCGGAACGAAGACGTCCGAACGGGAACAAAGGGTAGAAGAAGCGGAGCGGTACCAAAGGTCATAAGGCAGGACCTGTGATACGTCTGAAAGGAGGTAGGGAGGGCGAGGCCCAGAGGGGCAGGAGGATGAGGAGAAGTGGGGAGGATGACTAACTGGCTAGAATGGGAAGAAGCAGTAGTCCAAATAGGGATGAGGGGTAAACGCGAGAGATACATTACAAGCGGCGAAAGTGCCGAAGGCGATCCACGAAGCTCGGGGGTGGCGGAGCTTACGGAGCTTACGGAGGCGGGGTTGAAAGTCCGAGGGATATTGGCAATGGTGTTTACATAGTATGAGGTCACCAATGCAATGGACTAAGACCGAGGTGGAGTCAAAGTCCGAGGTAGGGACTATGACGGAGGCTCGGAGCAAAGGTACGAGCGGTGTCCAAGTACGAAGTACAGGACAGCGGTGGAAGGTCGTAACTTGGCAGGAGGGTGGCGGAGGAGTACCAGAGGGAGGAGAGAGGGGAAAGGTAAGGGAGAAGGAGTGGTGGGAAGGAGAGTTGTCAGGTCCGAAGGTGAGTATCGGAGCGGATGGGGGAAGCATAGGAGGGTGACGGGAGGGTGGAGGTGTTGTGAAGGAGGAGCGGAGTAGGAGGAGGAGGAGTAGGAGGAGGAGGAGTAGGAGGAGGAGGAGTAGGAGGAGGAGGAGTAGGAGGAGGAGGAGTAGGAGGAGGGTGGCGAGAGGGGCAGCGTTTGGTCTGAGGTGAGTATCGGAGTGGACGGAGATAGAGGAGGAGAGGGGAGGAGGAGTAGAGGTGGTGTGAGGGGTAGAAGGAGGTGTGTTGCCAGGACCGAAGGTGAGTATCGGAACGGCAGCGGCAGGGTATGACTCCGGAGGTGAAGAGGGTGGAGGTCCGGAAGTCAGGTTGGGGTCGGGTCTGCACGGATATGACAGATCTCGTACTCCATTTCGCCTTCGATTTCTATGGGAGGCGGAGGTGACTGGTGGCGGTTCGGAATGATGTTCGGGATGGAGGGTTCGATCTGCGAGACATGGAACACCGGGTGAATGGCTTGCATGTTTTCCGGCAGGCGGAGGGTGAGGGAGTGAGTTCTAACACAGGCAATGATCTCGAATGGGCCAAGGTTCTTCTCGGAGAGCTTTTTGGAAGGTCAGGTGGAGCGGAAATACTTGGCCTTTATGTAGACTGAGGTTCCTACTTCGAAAGCTGGGGCAGGAGTCTGTGGGGCCCTGATAACAGATCTGAGCGAGATGCATTTCCTCACGAAGGAAGTGATGGAGGGAGTCGAGATCTACGGAGTACTCTTGGGTGCATACTGATGTCAGGTCTCGCTCCAGGTGAACGGTGATGTTTGGATGGTAGCCTTTGTTGGCAAAGAACGGGGAAACGCCTGTGGTGGCATTCGGAACGTTGTTGTATGCGAACTCCGCGAGAGGCAGGAGTTCGGACCAATTGTCCTGCTGGTAGTTACTGTAGATATGCAGGTACTGCTCAAGCATCTGGTTCATCCGTTCAGTCTGACCATCTCCTTCCGGATGATAACCGGAGGTGAAGTGGAGGCGGATGTTGAGGGCCTTACCAAGTGAACGGAAAAAATGAGAGACAAACTCCAGACCCCTGTTGGAGGTGACATGGGAAGGAACTCCATGCTTGGAGAACACATGGAGGAAGAGCTTGGCCAGTTCCGGAGAGGTGATGGTGTCGTGGGTAGGGATGAAAATGCACTGTTTGGACAGGCAGTCCACGACAACCAAGATGGAAGTGAAACCGGAAGAGGAGGGTAGCTGTTCGATGAAATCCATGGAGATGGAGTTCCAAGGACATTTGGGGATGGGGAGTTGTTTGAGTAAGCCGTAAGGCTTATGATGGGGAACTTTGGCATGGGCACAAGAAGTGCAGGAGGATACATAACTCTTGATGAAGTTACGGATGCCTAGCCAGGTATACTCATGATGCACTAGATCCAGGGTCTGGTTTTGACCGAAGTGTCCGGAAAGTTGGTGGTCGTGTTTGTCTCGCAAAACGCGGAGACGGAGATCACTAGAATCCAGGACGTAAATGCGGTTGTCCAGCCTTAACAGGCCTTCGGCATCAACGGACCAGCGGGAATTGGGGAGGTTGGGGGAAGCGAGATGAGAAGAGATTGTGGTGTCGGAGGAGAGGGAGGCTAGAATGTCTCGATGAAGAGCCTCTGTGTCGACGAGTATGGCTGCTCGGATTACTGTGGCAGCTAGGAACGTAGCTCGTAAGGACGCAGTGAGCTGCTCCAAAGTGAAGACCGGTCGGAAGTTCTGCGGATTGATGCGAGCGTAGTCCATATCCCCTTCTTTGGGATAGACGTCCCAGCGTCTAGTCAATGCATCTGGTTTTACTCTGAGTCTTCTGGGACAGAATCGGACAGTCATGTGGAACTGGGAGGAACTCCGACCAGCGGGCTTGCCACCAGGTCAAGAGTTTGGTGATGGAAAAATACTCGAGGTTCTTGTGGTCGGTGATGACGTCGATTGGGGTTCCTGAACCTTCAAGGTAATGACACCACGATCGGAATGCATCATGAATGGTGAGCAGTTCCTTATCATGGGTGTCATAATTGAGCTCTGGTGCCGAGAGCGTTCTCAAGCGGAAAGCGACGGGGCGGATCTCTCCATCATCACAGCAGATGGACAGGATTCCGGAGATTGCGTAGTCGGAAGCATTGGTTTCTACAATGAGGGGGGCGTTGGGTAGCCAATGTGTAAGGATAGGGGCAGAGGTGAAGGCTTCTTTCAAGGTGTTGAAAGCAGAGCAATGTAGGAGAAATAATATTCAAAGAATAAAACAATGATCTGTCAGAATAGTCAACAAACAGGTGACAAGTGTTAGAACGAGGCGGAAACGGATGACTCCGGAGTGGAATCGGAGACTTAGCGTGGAGGGACCTTGGCCTCAGCGACTCAAGCGGAGCGCTGTGCCATTGCTGTTTGTCCATTTGGTCCTTAATTTCACAGTAGGTGAGCAGGAAGTCTCTGGGGGCATTTCAGGTCAATTTCGGACTGAAAACCAAGACGAGTATGTACAAGCGCCGATATATATAATGGAAGGGGCAAAAGCACAAAGAGAACAAAGGGTGACCGAATCGGAACGAAGACGTCCGAACGGGAACAAAGGGTGAAGGGAGCGGAGCGGTACCGAAGGTCACAGGGCAAGACCTGTGATACGTCCGAAAGGAGGTAGAGAGGGCGAGGCCCAGAGGGGCAGGAGGATGAGGGGAAGTGGGGGTGATGACTAACTGGCTAGAATTGTTATAAAAATGGGGCCTAATTGGCCCATTTCTATAGCGTTCGGGTGCAGGAGGGGGCCGTGACATTGAGAAGATGTTACAATTGATGTAACAGGTGTTGTAACAAAGGTGTTTACAGTAACATTGACATCGGGTTTTTGGGTAGTAATTGTTGGTTAGGTTCTTCTTCTTTACATATCACGTGACTTTGTACTGTACAGAGCCCATAAGAGGCTAGAAATGGGAAATTCCCATTTCCATAACAAGAATAGAAGGAAGCAGTAGTCCAAATAGGGATGAGGGGGAATTGCGAGAAATACATTGCAGCACAGCGAGAGTGCCGGAGGCGGTCTGCGAAGCTCGGGGGTTGCGGAGCTTACGGAGCTTACGGAGGCGGGGTTGGAAGTCCGAGGAATATTGGCAATGGTGTTTACGTAGTATGAGGTCACCAATGCAATGGACTAAGACCGAGGTGGAGTCAAAGTCCGAGGTAGGGACTATGATGGAGGCTCGGAGTAAGGTACAAACGGTGTCTGAGTGTGAAGTACGGAGCAGCGGTGGACGGTCGTAACTTGGCAGAAGGGTAACGGAAGGAGGAGAGAGGGGACAGGTAAGGAAGAGGGAGTGGCGGAAAGGAGAGTAGTCAGGTCCGAAGGTGAGTATCAGAACGGACGGGGGAAGCGTAGGGGGATGACGGGAGGGTGGAGGTGTTGTGAGGGGGGAGCAGAGTTGTAGGAAGGGTGGCGAGTGGGGCGATGTTCGGTCCGAGATGAGTATCGGAACGGACGGAGAAAGGGTCGGAGAGGTAAGAGGAGGGGTGTGTTGCCAAGACCAAAGGTGAGTATCGGAACGGCAGCGGTAGGTTATGACTCCGGAGGTGAAGAGGGTGGAGGTCTGGAAGTCAGGTCGGGGTCAGGTATGCACGGATATGACAACAAGTTCAGATGTTTAACAGATCTCATGATCTTTATGAGACTGGACAGACATTAGAAGATCATTATAAATTATCTACACCCATGTAGCATGAGATTTAATCTACTACAAGCATGCCTAGAACCTGGCATAGGTGTAATATTCAAAGAATATATCCCTACAACAAGAAAATAGCACATAGACGGCAGAATAAGAAGGAACATTGGGAAAGAAATGTAAATATCTCGGGAACCAGTAAGCTTTTGACTGTAATCATTTTACCATCTGAAAGAACTGTTTCTTAACTTTATCCACGGTTTTGTTTCATTCTAAAAGCTTCAAAACCGACGGAGATATTGCTCAAACGGCGAAACACCTTATAATTCATATATATTTATTTGCTAATTCTTACAAAAAGTAATGTGACTCAAGGGAAATATATTGGCGCCCGGAAGTCTGGCGGACCGAATACCATATGACAGAGTATGCCCCGGCGCGGGCGGACAGTTTTTGATCGCATCAGAAGAGGAGAAAATGCTAAAAAACCGGATCTTGTATATTTTCCCATGATTCATCAAAACTTTTTGATTTTAAGCTCAAATAAATCGGAACAAAGGAATGATTGATGATCTGGATCTCGGATCATAAGCATAAAGTGATTCAGAAGTCCGCGGATCGGTTAATTAATTGGGAAGGCTCTAGAACATTAGTAATGATGCGGCTTCACAAAAAGGGGTGAATTAGAGAACAGTCTAGAAAGTTCCTTTATAGCCGAGTCATTTCTAAAGATAACCGTTAGTAATTAAGGCGGTGTAGAGCATAGCTTTAGCGCTACAAGATCCCGCTAAGATCGGCCCAAAAGACAAAGAAATGAATTACTTATTGCTGAGTCATGTCCTAAGTCCATTATTAAGCTTACACAGCCCAAGCCCCTATATCATTCTAGAACTATCTATAATACAAATGTAGCACATGTAACTAGTGCGAGGCGTGGGAGTAGAGAGGCCTCTGAAAAGCATAAAAGGCCGCCGCTTCTGCCCCCTCTCAAACCTCAGGTGGAAATAAAAGTTTAATTCTCCTCACCAGTGGTTGGTTCATTTGCTCCAAAAGATAAAAGCAAATATTAGTTGTTAGCTAATATAAAACTAACACGTCACTCTAAGCGTGAGTTAGGGTCAGTTAGACACAGCTGAACAAAAGTGTCATAGTGAGAATTAGTGAGAATTTGGTGGAGGGACTTCTTAATTGAATAATCTCTCAGCAATACTTGGTTATCACACCACAGGAGAAAAGTGAGCGATCCTGAACCTGCTAGATAACTAGCACGCACTCTAAGCGATAGAAAGAGCAGTTTGGTCACTCCTGTATTGAGTAACATTTATTGCAGAATTATTTTATTAGTAGTTTTCCTTCAGTAAATTATCAGGAAAATCACGTCCTACTGAAAAGTGGTATATCTAGGTGTAATATTGACTAGAAATCATAGTAAAGTCAATATAGAATTTTATCCGTAGACGATCTATACATCAGGTGAGATCGTTGGGGGGTGTTTATTGTTGTTTAGACAGTGAACAATTATAATTTGGCAACCAAAACACGGTCAGTATGCAAATCAGCACAAACTCTAATATCGTTATTGGACGTAGGAAACTGGTTACAGAAGGTGATCCAGCTCCGCTCCTTCAGCGACAATCATCAGAGAACAACCAGGGGGCTCCTTTACGCATGAGGCGCATCAAGGGGACCACAATGTTGGAGTATTGGTGGATGAAACACCGATAGAAGTTAGCGAAGCCAAGGAAGGATTGGACATCCTTGACTTTACGGGGCTCGGGCCAATCTTGGATGGCTTTGACCTTCTTGATGGACATGGTGAGTCCGGAGGGAGAGAGGCAGTATCCGAGATATTCCGTAGTGTCTGTATGAAACTTGCATTTCTTCGGATTGGCGTATAGGCCATGTTTGCGGAGTCTCCTAAGAACTTCTCGGACATGATCCTGATGTGAAGCCATGTCTTCCGAGTAGGTAAGGATGTCGTCTAGGTAGACTACCACAGAAACGTCCAAGAGGTTGGCAAAGATCATGTTGATGAATCGCTGGAAGGCCGTGGGTGCATTTGTGAGACCGAATGGCATGACCAGCCACTCATAGGAACCATAGCACATGCAGAAGGAGGTCTTCCATTCATCGCCTGCTGCAATGCGAACCAGGTGGTAAGCATGCCGGAGGTCAAGTCTGGTGTAGACCATGGCACGGCTAGGTGCGTCAAGGAGGTCGGAGATGCGGGGGAGTGGGTAGCAATCCTTTTTGGTGATCTTGTTCAGCCCTTGGAAGTCAACGCAGAGACAGAGGGATCCATCCTTCTTGCAGACGAAGAGGACCGGTGCCGTGTGAGCGGAAGTAGCGGGACGAATGAACCCGGAGGCCAGGTGTTCATCTAAGAACGCCCAGAGGGCCTCGAGTTCCGAAGTAGAGAGAGAGTACATAGTACCCAAGGGTGGTGAAGTGCCTTCCTCAAGGTCGATCTTCAGGTCGTACTCACGGTGCAGTGCCAGCATCGAGGCTTTGCTCTTACTGAACACATCCGCAAACTCGTGATACTCCTTTGGAACGGCTGAGAGGTCGACGGAATCGGTGTGGGATGAGGCAGCCCTCAAGCAGCTTTCCTCGGAAGGGATGGTTAGGCTGAAGGATACCGATCCTTCAAGTCGACAAGCCTTTGCGAATGCGGAACGGCTGATGAACTCGATAGATGGTAACGGAGGAGTAGGAGCCTGTGACTGAGGTGCTGGCAAAACATCAGATGGTTGGATGTCAGACGATGGCAATAGTACCGGAGACGATGGGGGAGAGCTCGGAGTAACTGTCTTGGTAGGTTTGGAAGTTCGGAACGTAATACTGCTTGAGACCCAGTCAATCAATGGATTGTAGTGGGTAAGCCAGTTGTGTCCTAGGACTAAGGAACAAGATCCATCCAGCAATGTGACAAAGAAAGTCATGGGGGTGATGTTTCCGGAAGCAAAGTGGAGGGGAATATCAACGGCACGGTGTAGGAATATAAAAGTTACAACACTAAAACAACCAGAAACCATCACAGAAAATTGGATAAAAATCATACAACCTCCATGGACCAGAAATAAAAATAGTAATAAAATCATAACTCAGTGAAATGAATTGAAATAAATTATCGGAAACATACTGAAGAACAGAGTCAATGGGATGAGTATCTACACGAACTTTCAAGTCTAGGGATTAAAAGATGGTTCAGAAAATGAAGAAAAACAGCAAATAAACTCACATGGAAACAAAAACAAGGTTTCCTGTATCAAATAAAATATTAGAAATTCGTGGTAACGTGGGAAAATAGTTTTACGAACGTACGAAACGAATGACAAAGAGAAATCGGAAGGAAATTAAGGAATTCACATAATGAAAAATGGTCGGGTACGAGGAAAAGATGAAAGAATTGAAAATATTTATACGAGAAAAATAGGGAAAAATATGAATCTTTGTCGGTCTTAAAGAGTTGAAGTATAGGTCTGTGTACAAAAAGGTTTCATGTTAAAATCTGAAGAATTGAGAGAGAAATGGATTTAACAAGATTAAAACACACTTGCAGAGAAGACTGGCTCAAACATCCTGAGTTTGTGGAAGAAACAGATGAGCTAGAAATGCGAAACTAAAGAGTTTGAGTCCAGGAACAAGGCATAATTTATTCAGAATTAATCGTAGGAAAATGGATGAGCTAATGCCAAAGCAATCTGGAGAACCTCAAAATTAAATCTTGAAAAATTCATATCTTCATAAATAATCCTCATAGTTTACTGTTGTTTATACCGACGGAAAGCTACACTCTTAAGCTAACAAATAACCCCATGACATGTGACTTAGAATAAAGTGAGTAAACAAGGGTAAACAAGGTCATGACAGGTGTTAGGCAATGCAATCGGCTAATTCCCACACCAAAACTTCCAGAAAGTTCTAGAAGCAGAATGGGATGCTGATCGCTTACATAAGAGGATTACTAAGCTCAATATAAGATTACTCAGCAATGTAAATAGTAAAGTGACATGTGAAAACAGAGCCCTTAGGAAAGGTATAAAAGACCACATTTCTGGTCTGACCCCTCTTCCTTCTTTACTCCTCTCCCCTACATGCTCTGGCTCATAGGTCATAAGGCATCCTAATAAAAATTAAGTTTTATTAGTATAAGTGTGCAGTTCAGATCACATCTGAGTAAAAGTGATCAACCCTCAGTAAAAAGTTAAGAAGAAGTTAAGAAATAGTGATGTTGAGTCAAGTCGGTTGGAGTCGCTCCGAGTTAAAAGTGACAAGACAGAGGTGAAACGACTAAAAATAGTAGGTCTATAGCGCGATTTTCGTGTGGAACAATCAGGTAGACAAGTGAATTGAACCCTGAGAGTTACATACACACACAAACAATTAGTAACACATACAAATATCAATACACAAAGCAACCAAAACACTACAGTGGTTGAGTTAAAGTACCAATACTAACATATAAGTATCAGAAGAAAGAACAGCCTTTTATAGGATTTCTGTTCTCCTCCTTCAACAGGTTATGATTGAGTTGGTGTTACCATCAAATAGGCGTAGTTGTAGGGGTTTAATCTGGTATGTCTTCAAGGCCAACTTCTTTACGAATGTGTTGTTGATGAAGCAGTCCAAAGACCCAGAGTCTATGAGTGCGGGTACGTTCTCATAGGAGCGAAAAAGTTTATTTTGTGTCCTATTATTGGACGGAGAAGAAGGAACAGGAGAAGAGAAATGGAGAGAGGTGGATCGATCTACGGAAGTAGTTGGAGGGGGCAGAGGAGAGAGTGGTACATCAGCAACACTATCTACAACGGGTAGAACATTAACCGAAGGGTCAACATTGAGAGGGGAAAATAGACCATTTGAAAGAGAAAAAGAAACGGGAATATGGAGGGAGGATAAGTTGGAGATGGAAGACGCATTTAAACACACTTCTTTGAGCGCACGGAAGGAAGGATCGCAACCCCCGGTCCATGCGGACTAATTTTTTGCTTCTGCAGAAGCGGATCCTTGCTCCTTGGTCTGGGCCGAACGGGCCTTAGACGTGTGAGAAGAAGACTTGGGGCAATCCTTGACCATATGGCCAGACTGACCACAGAACATACAAAGTTTCTTGTCGAGACGACGCTTACGCTCTTGTAGTGTGAGCTTGCTGTTGTCTCCGAGTTTAGAGGAAAGGTCCGGTTTAGCGGAGCTGGCCTTGGACTTCTTGTTGTCCTTCGGAGGCTTGCTACCGGAAGCGGAGTTGAAAGAGGAGGAGGATGGGTCGGGGTCGGGGTGAGAAGCGGCGTTGGACTTGTCGAAAACGTTAGAGGAGGAGGGTTTTGCGTGACGGGTAACTTCAGATTTACGCTCCCAATAGCGCGCATCAAGAGTTTGTGACAAGGTGCGAAGTTCCGAAAGAGTAGAAGGTTTACCTACTCTGGCAATATTGTCCTTGATACGTTCCGGCAATCCGTTATAGAAAAAACGATGAAGCGCGGCTTCTCCGTAACCATGAAGTTGAGAGGCATGTCGGTTGAACTCGACGACATATTTATTGATGTGGTGCCCGTTGTAGGAGAAATAACGGTCACACTATGGAAACCCATTATGGAAATATGCCAGATAAATCACAAAACCTCATACGACAAGTAGATATGAGAAAATAGAAGGACCTGAATTTTAACGAATTTTTACGAATTATTATGACTATATGCGATAAATCGAAAGAAAGAAAAATAGCAAAAATACTTCAAGCTTACCATCAACGAGACGGAATTCTCGGGGGAATTTATAGCAAATATTAAACCAAGAATTAGGACAATCGACCAAGATTTGACTATAAAAACAATCAGAGAACCTCCATGGAAACTACTTTCCCATGTCCGCACACGTAGCCAAGGATGGAAGTACCACAGAACAAGGATTCCTCAGGAATTAATGCAAAATTCAAAGTCGTGTCTATAATAGGAAATGTAGATGTCCCCCAAACGGACCCAATGAAAGTAATTACAGGGGAAACTACCCATAAACGACGGAGATATGACTAAAACTCCTGCAAAATGAGGACAACGTCTAAAAGGCAAGCACAAAGATTAACCAGTAACGACCGAGACAAGCTTGATAGCCCATTAGAAAGGAAGGGATCTAATCTTAATTCTCCCAAATTTTCATAATAAAAGGATCATGCATTAATGAGATATCCAATAACGGGAATAGCGACATCAAAAGTCCGAGCTCAGGGAAAAGACGATGTTTGCGTAGGATCCATAATTAAAACATACAACGAAATTTACACGGAAATTATGAAAAATGGGGAACTATAGTTATGCAAATTTTCAGCCCAAACGGTCCAGCCGTTGTGAAGTTATACCCATGACGGGAATATAGAAATCCGCATCATGTGTAATGACACATGAGGGTGGCGATGTGCAGGGAACCGGCCGTCGGAACCGAGATCCGCACTTTGGCAGATCACGAAGACCAATTTCCGTCCAAATAAGGAAGAGCCCGGTCAAAACAAAGCATGGAAAGTGCAAAACAACCTTAGATCATGAGGGAAAAATCTGAAATAAATCACAGAAGCCCATATGAAAGAAATAAACACCCACACATATCATAAATCCCGAACAATTAAATGGAAACAGCGCCCGCATACGAACGACTATGGGAACGACACACATGATTACCGAATGTGCGCGCGAACTTTTGCTAACTCAACGAATACCAGGAAATAGGACACAACCTTAGTACCATTGGAAAGGTGGGAATAAATGAAAATTTATGATACCAAGAACGTGAGAAGACATCCAGAAATGAATGAGATACAAGGACATGAAGTTAGAAACCTGAAAATGCGCAGGAAAACAGCTTCAAGAGGTCCAGAGTCCTAAATAAAATACATAGAAATATGATATCTTCAAGGACGACCTACTATAACAACGAACAATACATATGGAGGATTAGGATGTGATAATACAAAGGGGAATCAGGGAATATGAACGAAATTCACGAAAACCACTAAACTATGACGGACCATGGCGGGAATTTTAGGGAACAATATTCTAATGAGGTGGAGAGCTATAACACATTCGTTTGAGTAATTCTTGACTACTAGCAACTTTTTCTTTCAGTTTTAAACCTGAATAATTCACTCATTTACCATTTCAGTCTCATTTTAACTAAATGTCACTAAATAAAAATGGAATAAATCAGCTGAAGGTCTCAGCACAGCCGTACGCATAGTAATGCGAAGTTTGAATTCAGAATCATCAAGTCATAGCAAATTTAATGGTATATATAGGGAATTTGAAATAGGTAACTGCGACAAATGCAGTGCAGCCAAGTTCTAATTAACCATTAAAATAGCTTAGGCAAGGGAGGACAATAAGGATTCTAGGCGCAGTCTGACCGCAGTAGAACCGCAGTTCAGCGCAGCAAAAGTGCAGTAGAACTATAGCATGAAAATTTCATTTTTTATTCAGTTTGAGAAAAATACACTGTAAATAAATCCTGTAAATAGAAGGTAGAGTGTGAAAAAGGAAGGTGACCCAAGGAGTATAAAAGGGAGACCCTTTCTGCGACTTTTCGCCCCCCTTAGAGAAGTAAGAAAATAGAGTATTATTTTTCTCAAGCATTTCTGGTTGTCACTCCAGCACGAAAAAGTGATATACAGTTAAGATTGCCACTGTAGTAAAAGGCAGCAATTAAGGAGAGAAATATTAAGTAAATATTTCAACAGGAGAGCTGGTTCACACTCCAGATTTCAAAGTGTAAACACAAAACAGTTATCTTGCTACTGTTAAAACAAGCAATAAAATAAGACAAAAATAAAACAAACCCAAGGGACACTCCAGACACAATCCAAATCCATTAACTGAATAGAATCTTTGAAACTTCACCAAGTAGAAGATTAAATTCAAGTTAAATTCCAAATTAAAACAACGCTACACAGAATTACACTAGACAAATTAAGAAATTTCAATAAAGAAACAGCTCCGCAGGGCTCGGTTTATCTGTAAGTCAATTCCCAGGAACTTTAAAACTAACCCATAAAAATAGAATTAGCCAAAACACTCGGATTGGTACTATATTTACAATAAATAACACTAGTACACTTCCCCATCCTAACTAAAGAACCAGGGAACAGCTTGGTGGTGGTCTCATTTGAACCTCCCAACTGACCTTCCTTTGTTCTCTCCTTCACTGTCCTTCATGTCCAGGGTCATTAGTTGAACTTCGGCATCGCCCACAGGATCGTGAGGACCGAAGTTGGTTTGAAGTTCGTTGACGAACTCTTGGTAGTTATTCATCCATCGCAGACGAAGAGTAGAATTTTGGTCGAATAATAGATCCGGCTCGAACCAATCGAGGGCCATTCCCTTGAGGTAGGACTGCGCAAAGATGACCTTAGCACGGTCACTAGCAAAAGTGAGGGGACGGTCCTGGAAATTGAGTTCACATTGGACCAGAAATACTCGGAGTTCTCGGGGATCTTTCCTGTCGAACTGTTCAGGCTCATGGACCTTGGTCCGGAGAGCAGAGGATGGTGGAGGTGGTGGACGACCGGTGTGACGAGCCAAGCTGGCAATGGCTTGGGCTAATTGTGCAATAGCCATGTTGGGGATGGGTTCGGCATCGTCGGTGGTTGGGACAGTGTTAGAACGTGCAGATTCGGACGACTCCGGAGTGGAATCGGAGACTTAGCATGGAAGGACCTCGGCCTCAGCGACTCAGGTGGAGCGCTGTGCCATTGCTGGTTGTCCTGGGGGTCCCTAATTTCGGATCTAGCAGAGGGAAAGTCTCTTGGGGGAATTCATGTCGATTTCGGACTGAGGTTACAAGTTACTAGGTACATTGTATATAAGGAGGGGTCCGGAATCAAAAGGAACAAGGGTAGGACGAAAGGAGACAAAGGGAGATGGAAAGAGGAACAACACCGAGGGTCAAGGGTATGACTCAATGGTGTTTCTCAAAGGAGGAATGAAGGGCCAAGGCCCAAGGAGGAAGGAAGGAGGATGGGAGTCGGGAATGGCTAGCTGACTGAATAGAAGGAAGCAGCAGCCCAAATAGGAATGAGGGAGAATAGCGGAATTGAAATGGAGCAATGCAATAGTTGCAAGGTCCGACATAAGTCCGGAAAGTCCGAACTCGGAAGTTAAACTCCGGAATATTGGCAAACATAATTAAATGGAATGAGCTAACCAATACAATGGGTATAAGTGGAGGTGGGGTCAAAGTCCGAGGTCGGAGCTAAGACCGGAGGTTCCGGAGATGGAGATGCGAACGGGATTCCGGAGCAGAGGTCCGGAGTCGGGAGCATAGGTTTTGCATACTCGTCTGGAAGGTGTCGAGGTTGGGGTCAGACCCGGAATGTTCCGGAGTCGGACTGAAGGTGGTGTCTGAGCCGGAGGTGGGATAACCTCTTGGGAGTCGGCAAGGAGAAAGTGACAGAAGGGAAGTAGGGCTCCGGAAGTCGGAGTTCGGAGTTCCAGGAGCCCGGAGCGGAGGTCGGGATTGTATGGATATGACAGACAGTGGGGATGGGAGGATCAGCAGGAGGAGGGTCGACGAAGTCGGGGACCTCGGAACCGAGTCCAAAGAAGTGGACGGGGTCTATGGGTTGTTCTGTGGTGTCTTCGAAGTCGGAGTGTCAGAGACCGGGTCGAGACAAAAGAGTGTCTCCGTGACAGAGGGCTTCGGCCTCAGCGACTTATGCCAGGAGCGCTGTGCCTAGTAAACACGTCCGTGCCCTAACTTACTAACTGGCCACCAGAACTGAAGAGGGTAAACTCTAGTCGATTTTATTACTGGAGTGTAACCTATGTACAAGTTTAAGTATATATAGTTACAGCGAGGGCGGGTCCACAAATGGTGGAGTGGAGCGGAGCTAACGGGGTTTAGACATTAGCCAATTGAATATTACCGACAAGTTGGGTTACGGGGTTAGCGGAAAGGCAGGCGATAACCCAGAAACGGAAAGGAGGGATAGGCCCAAAGGTGGGCTTTGCAGGGCAAGCGAGTGTATTGTCCAGCGGAGGCGGGAGTGCGCTAGCAGACGTCGGAGCTGTCTGGAAGCCTTCAGGGCTCCGTACTTAGGGAGGCATAGGTAATAAATTGAAAGGAGGGGGTGGTGACCATTGAGGGGTACTGAGGGGATTGCGGAATACGGGAGCTCCGAGGTTAGTGAGGGAGGAGCAGAAGTAGACCAGAGGAATCAGAGGGATCGGAAGTCGATGGCTGGGGATGGATATGACAAGAAGGTTACTTCTTCGGTTCCCACCCCAGGTACCTTTATGTACATGCGGCTTGGGTCACATGAGGCTTGCCACGTCACCCCTCATACAGCCACAGTCATCCGGGTGTCCCCGTGGGGGATCCCGAGGGCATGTGCAGCATGCGCACATGCTGGGTTGCACCGCGAGGCCGTCCAGGTCATCCAGGGCTGGGTGTGTCATGCACGTGTCGCGGGTGGGTCAATAATACATAGGTATGGGGAAAGGTCGTCCGTGTAGATAAAGATAGGAGAAAGAACGAAGTGTCAGGGCCCGGCCCTCGTTCCGCAACGGGCCCAGGGGGATCCTCCTAGTCGCTGGGGTATCTAGTCCCAGTCCGAGATCTTCAAACTCACTGAGGGGGCTAGCCCCAGCCTTCACAGGAAATGAGTTGAGAAGAAGGGTAACCTTCTCAACCTCCTGTGAAGCCACTACAAATGGGAGTCGGGAACTATACAGTTTTCGGCTCTTTGCCGACTTTCCATAATTGGCACCCCCCCGTGGGAAGATTCTGGGCGAGCTGCTTGCCCAGAAAGTTCCCACGGTCGTGGCTGTGATGGTTTCTGGGTGAGTAACTCGCCCAGAACGTTCCCACGGGTCTGCATGCATGCGGGATTGTGGAACAGTGAAGGGAAAAATAGGAGAAAATGGGGGAAGGGTACCTGAGGGTGTGTGGGGTCAGGGGCTGTGCCCTGACACAAAGGAATAAAAGAACAAAAGGATAGAAAGAAGAACAGGAGTTGAGGAACCATGATGAAGGGTGGGGAGTAGAGGTGAGCAGGATACCGGGTCAGGGCGGGTGGAGCCGGGTCAGGTGGGTGTGCCCTGACATCACCCCCTCCTTAAGCCACTTCGCCTCGAAGCAGCCAGGGGGTTCGTTCTCTCCCTTCCTGGGGCATGGGGGTGTGTTTGGTGGAACTCCTCGATCCGGTCAGGGGCATGGATTAGTTGGTCTTGGGGGAGTCATTCATTCTCTGAGTTCAGCCAACCCACGAACTTTACTAAATACCAGAGCTTCCGGTGTAACCACTTAGAGTCCAGTATTTTCTCCACTTCATATTCCTCCTCTCCATCTACAAGTTCTGGGCCCGGGCGGGGGTCGGGGGTCGTTCTGCAATCTCATCCAGGCGGTAGGGTCTTACGTTCGTCACGGATACAACTGGGTGTATTCCCTTTTGCCATGTGGTGAGCTGGAGCTTGACAGCAGCCGGGGAGACGACCTTGACGACTTTGAAGGGGCCTAGCCACTTATGGTCTAGCTTCTTGGTTGGGTGGTCAGTCATATAGTTTTGGGCGCTGAGCCAGACTCGGTCACCCTCCTGGTACTTGGGGGCTGTCTCTCAACCCTGGTCGTAGTAGCGGGCCATCTCATCCGCTGCATGCTCCAGGGCTGCCTTCGCCTCTTCCTGCATCTTCATCATCCTGGATGAGAAGGCGTTGGCAGCTTCTACCTCGGATGTTGTAGGCGGGATAATCGCCCATGCACAGACTCGGCTTGGATACCCGTTTTCACAACTATAAAACCACTTCCATTCATGCGACAACTCGGTACGGAATTTGGTACCTAAAAATAGTCCTAATTCGTACGATTCTGACGATACCAAGAACGCCCCAATCGGTCGAGATTTGATGGAGTTCTGCATTGGACAGGTTAGGCACGGAAGGTCACGAGTATGTGCGGGCGTGGGAACCTCAAGCGGCAACCCAGAATTCCTGCCTCACTCGTTCCCACGGCGTCTAATAAATTGGTAAAAATGCTCATTGGCTGCGTGAGAGTTATCTCCGGCTTCGTTTCCAATTTTGGCCTTTATTTCCGTAAATCCGTTGAGATATCGCTTATTTTCTTATATTTTCATATTTTTGCATCATTTCAGTTATTGATCAAAATTCTTTTATTGATACTATTACCCTTTTTTATTATTTCGCCTAATAAGGTATGCAGGTGCCATATGGTACCAATATTTCCCATCAATTATTCTAAAAATAATTGTTCCTTATATCCTGTACATACCGGATTCTGGAAGAGAAGTTCTCCCCTCCCCCAATTTCTCTAAGGTGCTAGGACGCGCTAGAGAGGGTGTGAGTGTGTGGAATTCCAACAGTAGGAATAAGGGCAGCTGTCTAGCTCACAACGAGTGAGTAGTGGACGCTGAGCCCGGACCTTGCAGAAATCCTGGAGAACCCACATGGAGTTAAGGATCGAGAATGTAGCGAGTTTAGTGGAGAAAGTAGAGTTTAGGGAGAGTTGTCCCCCACAAGCTGTGTCAGCATAGAGAGCTGCGAGCCCTCTTGCAATGTACGTGTGGGCTCCATCCCCATCCTGGGATGCTGCCCGGTGTCAAGCTCGAAGGGGGTTCAACAGGTGGACGAGTGGACGTGGTTGTTGTAGGCAAATTCTGCCAGTGGGAGCCAGTCCGCCCAGTCATCCTGGTGGTGGTTGACGAACACCTGAAGATAGGCTTCGATTTCCTGGTTAACCCGCTCTGTCTGTCCGTCAGTCTGGGGGTGATAGGGCGTTGAGGGGGTTAGCTTGACCCCCAGGAGATCTGCAAGTTCTTTCAAGAAGCGTGAGACGAAGGCGCTCCCTCTGTCGCTGAGGATCTCTTCTGGGAGCCTGTGGTGCTTCCAGACATGCTCTAGGAAGAGCTGGGCGATACCAGCCAAGTCCACGGACGTCATGGTGGGGATCGTGTGGATGCGTTTGGACAGACAGTCCACTACAACTAGGATGGCATTATAACCTTTCGACTCTGGGAGCTCTCCCACCATGTCTACCGAGATTACCTGCCAACGGTGGGTGGGGACTTTATTTGGGGTGAGCTTCCCGACCTTCCGTGTGGGGAAGGATTTGACATGGTTACAGGTGTCGCATCCATGTACGTACGTACGTACGTACATATCGCCCAACATATTCTGCCATCCAAGGCCACCAGTAGTCGCGGGAGATGAGCTCCAGGGTTTTCCATCGCCCTGGATGTCCCGTCGCCCGCACGTCGTGGTGTAGCCGTACCAGATTGTGGCGGAGTTGTGGGTCTTTTGGAACATACACCCTGCCTCAGTAGAGGACCAACTCTCCCTGTCTCTCCCACTTGTCCGACCTTAATGTCCCTTCTCCCAGTTCCCTCATGGCCTTCACCACCCGCTCATCATGATCCTTCACTCCGCATACCCTCTCTAGGATATCCGCCTCCTCACCTTCCACTGAGACTGCTTCTGTCGCACAGGCCTCAAACCAGGCCGGTTGGAGGAGGGTCAGCCCCTCGTTGTCGTCCCTTCCCTTCGGGTGGTCAGCGCAGCGAGAGAGTGCGTCTGGTTTCCCCATGAGCTTCCCTGGGTGGTGGACAAGGGTGAAATGGAAGCAGGAGAGGAAAAGGGACCATTGGGCCTGATGTCGATTTAACCTCTGGGCCGTCCGGAAGTAGCCCAGGTTATGGTGGTCAGTGTAGATCTCGACTTTCTCCTCAGCACCTTCCACAAAGTGTCGCCATTCCTTGAGGGCTTGGACGATTGCAAGCATCTCCTTATCATACACTTCGTAGCTGCGCTCTACGTCCATGAAACTTTTGGACATGAATGCTACCGGGTGGAACTCTCCATCTGGTTGGAGTTGGGAGAGGACCGTGCTGGTTGCAAAGTTGGATGCATCGCACTCGAGCCTGAAGCGGCCGTGGTCAGTAGGGAAAGAGAGGACGGGGGCTGTGGTGACGGCTTCCTTGAGGGCACGGTGAAGGAGAGAACGAAGGAAGGTCAGTTGGGAGGTTCAAACGAGACCACCACCAAGCTGTTCCCTGGTTCTTTAGTTAGGATGGGGAAGTGTACTAGTGCTATTTATTGTAAATATAGTACCAATCCGAGTGTTTTGGCTAATTCTATTTTTATGGGTTAGTTTTAAAGTTCCTGGGAATTGACTTACAGATAAACCGAGCCCTGCGGAGCTGTTTCTTTATTGAAATTTATTAATTTGTCTAGGTGTAATTTCTGTGTAGCGTTGTTTAATTTGGATTTAAACTTGAATTTAATCTTCTACTTGGTGAAGTTTCAAAGATTCTATTCAGTTAATGAATTTGGATTGTGTCTGGAGTGTCCCTTGGGTTTGTTTTATTTTTGTCTTATTTTATTGCTTGTTTTAACAGTAGCAAGATAACTGTTTTGTGTTTACACTTTGAAATCTGGAGTGTTAACCAGCTCTCCTGTTGAAATATCTACTTAATATTTCTCTCCTTAATTGCTGCCTTTTACTACAGTGGCAATCTTAACTGTATATCACTTTTTCGCACTGGAGTGACAACCAGAAATGCTTGAGAAAAATAATACTCTATTTTCTTACTTCTCTAAGGGGGGCGAAAAGTCGCAGAAAGGGTCTCCCTTTTATACTCCTTGGGTCACCTTCCTTTTTCACACTCTACCTTCTATTTACAGGATTTATTTACAGTGTATTTTTCTCAAACTGAATAAAAAATGAAATTTTCACGCTATAGTTCTACTGCGCTTTTGCTGCGCTGAACTGCGGTTCTACTGCGGTCAGACTGTGCCTAGAATCCTTATTGTCCTCCCTCGCCTAAGCTATTTTAATGGTTAATTAGAACTTGGCTGCACTGCATTTGTCGCAGTTACCTATTTCAAATTCCCTATATATACCATTAAATTTGCTATGACTTGATGATTCTGAATTCAAACTTCGCATTACTATGTGTACGGCTGTGCTGAGACCTTCAGCTGATTTATTCCATTTTTATTTAGTGACATTTAGTTAAAATGAGACTGAAATGGTAAATGAGTGAATTATTCAGGTTTAAAACTGAAAGAAAAAGTTGCTAGTAGTCAAGAATTACTCAAACAAATGTGTTATAGCTCTCCACCTCATTAGAATATTGTTCCCTAAAATTCCCGCCATGGTCCATCATAGTTTAGTGGTTTTCGTGAATTTCGTTCATATTCCCTGATTCCCCTTTGTATTATCACATCCTAATCCTCCATATGTATTGTTCGTTGTTATAGTAGGTCGTCCTTGAAGATATCATATTTTTATGTATTTTATTTAGGACTCTGGACCTCTTGAAGCTGTTTTCCCGCGCATTTTCAGGTTTCTAACTTCATGTCCCTATATCTCATTCATTTCTGGATGTTTTCTCACGTTCTTGGTATCATAAATTTTCATTTATTCCCACCTTTCCAATGGTACTAAGGTTGTGTCCTATTTCCTGGTATTCGTTGAGTTAGCAAAAGTTTGCACGCACATTCGGTAATCACGTGCGTCATTCCCATAGTCGTTCGTATGCAGGCGCCGTTTCCGTTTAATTGTTCAGGATTTATGATATGCGTGGGTTTTTATTTCTTTCATATGGGCTTCTGTGATTTATTTCAGATTTTTCCCTCATGATCTAAGGTTGTTTTGCACTTTCCATGCTTTGTTTTGACCGGGCTCTTCCTTATTTGGACGGAAATTGGTCTTCGTGATCTGCCGAAGTGCGGATCTCGGTTCCGACGGCCGGTTCCCTGCGCATCGCCACCCTCACGTGTCATTACACATGATGCGGATTTCTATATTCCCGTCATGGGTATAACTTCACAACGGCTGGACCGTTTGGGCTGAAAATTTGCATAACTATAGTTCCCCATTTTTAATAATTTCCGTGTAAATTTCGTTGTATGTTTTAATTATGGATCCTACGCAAATATCGTCTCTTCCCTGAGCTCAGACTTTTGATGTCGCTATTCCCGTTATTGGATATCTCATTAACGCATGATCCTTTTATTATGAAAATTTGGGAGGATTAAGATTAGATCCCTTCCTTTCTAATGGGCTATCAAGCTTGTCTCGGTCGTTACTGGTTAATTTTCGCGCTTGCCTTTTAGATATTGTCCTCGTTTTGCAGGAGTTTTAGTCATATCTCCGTCGTTTATGGGTAGTTTCCCCTGTAATTACTCTCATTGGGTCCGTTTGGGGGACATCTACATTTCCTATTATAAACACAACTTTGAATTTTGCATTAGTTCCTGAGGAATCCTTGTTCCGTGGTACTTCCATCCTTGGCTACGTGTGCAGATGTGGGAAAGTAGTTTCCATGGAGGTTCTCTGATTGTTTTTATAGTCAAATCTTGGTCGATTGTCCTAATTCTTGTTTTAATATTTGCTATAAATTCCCCCGGGAATTCCATCTCGTTGATGGTAAGCTTGAAGTATTTTTGCTATTTTCTTTTCTTTCGATTTATCGCATATAGTCATAATAATTCGTAAAAAGTCGTAAAAATTCGTGTCCTTCAGTTTTCTTATATCTACTTGTCGTATGAGGTTTTCTGATTTATCTGGCATATTTCCATAATGGGTTTCCATAGTGTGACCGTTATTTCTCCTACAGCGGAAGGCATCGTCTTCACCCGGGCCCCAGTTCCAGGTTTGGGTCTTCCGGGTCAGCCTGTGAAGGGGGCCGTGCCTTCTCAGAGAAGTCTCTGATGAACCAGCGATAGAAGTTTACGAATCCTAGGAAGGATTGTACCTCTTTCACCTTGGTTGGGGGGGCCAGTCGAGGACTCCCTGGATCTTCACCGGGTCCATCGTGACATTACCCTCTGAGATAATGAGGCCCAGGTACTCGATCCGGGTTCGCTCAAACTTGCACTTCTCTGGCCTAAGGAAGAGCCTCCTTCTCCTCAGCGTCTCTAGGACTTCTCGGACGACCCTTCGATGTTCCTCCAGGGTGGCCATGAAGATCAGGATGTCGTCCATGTAACAGATGACAACCTCCCGGTCAATGAAATCCCTCAGGATGTCATTCATCATGGTCTGGAAGGTTGCCGGGGAGTTACACAGGCCAAAGAACATCACCATGGGCTCGAACAGCCCCCGGTTGGTCACGAATGCCACCTTCCACTCGTCTCCGTCCTTGATCCGGACGTTGTTAAACCCCCAGCATAGGTCTAAGGCTGAGAAGTATTTGGTGTTGCGGAGGCGGGCGAGGATGTCCGAGATGAGGGGGAGCAGGTACGAGTTCTTCACTGTGATCTCGTTCAGCTTCCTGTAGTCCTGGACCAGGTGTAGGGACCCATCCTTCTTCTTGACGAAGAAGACTGGTGCTCCCATAGGGGATTTGGACAGCCATATGCGCCCGTTCTGTAGGTTCTCACGTAGGAACTCGTCCAACTCTTTCTGTTCCGGGCACGAGAGTGGGAAGGTCTTCCCCCTGGGCAGTTTGGCATCTGGTACCAGGTCTATAGCATGGTCCCAGGGCTTCCAGGGGGGCAATTGGTCAAAGGCTTCTTTGGAGAACACGTCCCGGAAGTCCTGGTAGTGCTCTGGTACTAGCGTCTCAAACGATGCGGGCTCAGCCTCCGGGTCACGGGCCTCCTGGGCCATCCGCTGCGAGGGGGTCGTGGTGGCTCTCAGGTCATGGCCCCAGCTTGGGGGAATGATAGCAGTGTAGATCCCATCCCCAGGCTCCAGTACAGGGTCCTGATCATCTCATATTCACAGTTGTCTGCAGGAGGACGGGCAGCGGGACATGACGACTTTCTGTCGTACCCAGTCCACTTCTGGGTTGTGGTGCAGCAACCACGAGTGTCCTATGATGAGGGACTGTCACCCAAGATTTGCAACCACGAAGCGTGCCCGCTCTGTGTGTCACCCGAAGGTCAAGAGGGCTTCTAGCTCCTCTGTTATAGCTCCATTTTCGTTCAGGGTTCCATCGACATTACAGACGGGAATGGGCTGGGGGAGGGGGGTTGTCTCTAGGTTGTGCTTCCGGACGAACTCGGGGCTTACGAAGTTCCCAGTGGCTCCTGAGTCCAGGAGGGCTGATACAGATACTGATGCGAGGGAGGTTAGGGCAGTCAGTTTCACTGTGAGGTTAAGGGATCTGGGGGACTGCTTGGAAAGGACGTAAATGGCTGGGGGGGAGACTGCTACCTCGGGCGTTACTGCCCTTGCGGTCTTCTCGTTCTCACGGGTGGAGGATGCGTTTCTCCTCTTTTTCTTTGCGATGACTCGGTGAAACTTTGGCATTGGCGTTGGCTTACGCATGCTGCGGTATTTACACGAGCTATCTTCTACAGGCGGCCGGGACGCATCCCTTACCAGTTGCCTGCCTGAAAATCCCTCTGAGGTTCTACCTCTGGTTCCCCCTCCACCATCTCTGTCCCTTCGGTCAACTGTCTCTTCAGCCCTTCCATCAGTGTTCTCAGGTCTTCTGGGTGGAGACGTCGTACTCAGCTGACCCTGGGGTGTGGGCATTCTCGTGCGAGATGACCCGGGGTGTTACAATTGTAGCACCACCTCTTGTTAGAACCGGGCGGAAACAGACGACTCTGGAGTGGAATCGGAGACTTAGCATGGAGGGACCTTGGCCTCAGCAACTCAAGCGGAGCGCTGTGCCATTGCTGTTTGTCCATTTGGTCCTTAATTTCACAGTAGGTGAGCAGGAAGTCTCTAGGGGGCATTTCAGGTCGATTTTGGACTGAACCAAAACGAGTATGTACAAGCGCCGATATATATAATGGAAGGGGCAAAAGCACAAGGAAAACAAAGGGTAACCGAATCGGAATGAAGACGTCTGAAAGGGAACAAAGGGTAGAGGGAGCGGAGTGGTACCGAAGGTCATAAGGCAGGACCTGTGATACGTCCGAAAAGAGGTAGGGAGGGTGAGGCCCAGAGGGGCAGGAGGATGAGGGGAAGTGGGGATGATGACTAACTGGCTAGAATAGGAAGAAGCAGTAGTCCAAATAGGGATGAGGGGAAAACGCGAGAAATACATTACAAGCGGCGAGAGTGCCGAAGGCAATCCACGAAGCTCGGGGGTTGCGGAGCTTACGGAGGTTACGGAGGCGGGGTTGAAAGTCCGAGGGATATTGGCAATGGTGTTTACGTAGTATGAGGTCACCAATGCAATGGACTAAGACCGAGGTGGAGTCAAAGTCCGAGGTAGGGACTATGACGGAGGCTCGGAGCAAGGTACGAGCGGTGTCCGAGTGCGAAGTACGGGACAGCGGTGGAAGGTCATAACTTGGTGGAAGGGTGGTGGAGGAGTAACAGAGGGAGGAGAGAGGGGACAGGTAAGGGGAGAAGGAGTGGCGGAAAGGAGAGTAGTCAGGTCTGAAGGTGAGTATCGGAGCGGATGGGGGAAGCGTAGGAGGATGACAGGAGGGTGGAGGTGTTGTGAAGGGGGAGCGGAGTAGTAGGAGGGTGGCGAGAGGGGCGGTGTTCGGTCCGAGATGAGTATCGGAGCGGACGGAGATAGGGTCGGAGAGGTAAGGAGGTGTGTTGCCAGGACCGAAGGTGAGTATCAGAACGGCAGTGGTAGGTTATGACTCCGGAGGTGAAGAGGGTGGAGGTCCGGAAGTCGGGTCGGGGTCGGGTATGCACGGATATGACACCTCTGGTCAGTCCTTGACCTGTCGAGATCCATCGGCTGGGGGCCCGTCCCTGGCATAGGACGGGCTGCTGGAGTGGGGAGCGGAGGTGTGGGAGCAGGTCGTGGGGGGGTCTGTGTGGGTCACACCTGGGATGGGGTCGCGGTCAGCGGAGGTCGAGCTGGCAGAAATGGGGGTCTGGGTGGGGGGGCGCGTGGTTGGGTGGCTTGGAAACGTCGCCACTGGTTGTCCAGAAGCGTGGCTTCGTGCTTCCACTCAGTCCAAGTGGTGGGCATGGGGCGGAGGCAGTATATACTCTCCCTGAGCCGGGAGTTAATCGCTTGCTCAAACCGGTCGACCAGTCCGACATCGCCTAGCTTCGAGGCAGGTCCCAATATCTCGAACTCCTGGATGACCTTATCCACGGAGTCAGTCCCTTGGTGGATGACTGCCAACTTCTGCCAAGCTGTGGCCTCTGTCAAAAACCCAGATCGTAGGGGTAAATGCGTGAGTCCAAATGCAGGCGGGGCTCAACTAGAGGGGGATCCGAGAGCTCCGGTGGTGGACCGAAGCTTCTCCAGGAAGCCCGGTTCTGCTGGATGGTACAAGAGGCTCTAAGAAGGACGCGGCCTCAGCGACTCGGAGGGAGCGCTGTGCCTCTGTTACGTCTCAGTTAGTCCTTGTATTTCTTATGTCTGAGGTATCTTGTAGAACAGGAATGGGATTCACTCAGAGGGACTTTGGGTAGCATTTTAGTTGAGATTAGAACTGAGGAACTACAGGTTCTAATCTACAGGTATTTATAAAGGGGAATGGAAAGGACTTAGCCAAAGTCCAAATGACAATGGGACAACACCGAAAGGTGCCGAATGATACCGAGAGGTACCGAAAGGTCCCGAACAATATCTTTAACGGGGAACTGAGGTGTCGGACCATGGAGGGCAGAGTAAGAGGCCGGAAAATGAATGGGAACGAGAAATGGGTAAGGGGGGTTAGCCAACTGAATGGTAAGAAGAAGATAGTCGTGCTAAGAATGGAAGGTGACTAATAAGTGATGACGTGAGTGAGATCACTGAAGGATGCGGGTAACTCCAAAAGTGGAGTTGCGTATCCGAAGGATGTTGGGTGACTCAAATAAATGAAATGGGTGGAGAAATGGTTTAAGGGTGTGTCACAGGATGTCGGAGGTCCGTCAGGATATCGGAGCAAATCCGGAGTCTCCAAATGTTCCGACTCAGGACCGAGCTTCCGGGATGGGAGTGGCCAAGGTTCGGTGTGCCGCAACCAGACCGGAGCTGAGACAGTCAGGAGGGAAGGTGACTTGGGGAGTGGGGAGGCATGGTGTAGGGGATGGTGAAGTTGTTAGGAAGGTGTGATGTGGTGGGAGTGCGCGGGGTCGGGATTCCAGGATATGACAGCCTCTGTCAGGGTTCAGCACCCTGCCCTAGGGTGCCCCAGACTCCCCAACCAATCCCTTCCTTCCATTCCTTCATTGTTGCCTTGTTGTTGCCTTTCTGTGTTGTGTATCCGCGCGCACGGGATAGCGTGGGAACTTTCTGAGCGAGCAGCTCACCCAGAATGTTCCCACGGGTCACAGCCACAGTTCTGGGCGAGCAACTCGCCCAGAACGTTCCCACGCTTACTGGGCACTGCCACCTGGATGTTCCCTCCGGGTCACACTACACAACTCTAAGAGCTGTATAGTTGTGGGCATGTGACCCATTCCTTTATATAGCAACCATGCGGGGAGATGAGACCTTTACCCTTCTTCTCATCTCATGCCCCGCATAGGCAAGTGTATATATTATCTTTCCTTTTACTATACATCTCATGCCCCGCATAGTGTGAGGACAGGTTAGATGGGGGCTGAGGTCAGGGAGCCTCCGAGTCCGAGGCCGGGCCCTGACAGCCTCCCGGTTCGGGTCCTGGAACATGGTGTCGAGTTCTGTGTTGAACTTGTCCATGGTTATGGTGGGGGAGCCGGCTGTCAACAGGGTGATCGTCCATTGTGTCGCCCACGCCCCTGCGGGTCCTCCCTTCATGTAGGAGAGGATGAAGAGGATCTGGGATAGTTCGGTAGGGAACTCGGCTGCGTGGACATAGAAGTAGATCCCACACTCAGCTTTGAAATGGTCGAGGTCTTCACTGGCTCCCGAGAAGGGAGTGGGGGCAGCGACCTTCGGTGGTTTGGGTCTAGGCACGAGTGTGGGTATGGGCGCGGGTGCAGGGGCAGGTGTGGGTGCAGGTGCAGGTGGGGGGTGGTTGCGGGTTTGGCTCTCCACAATGGCTTGGAGCTCCTGGAAGTGGGCCAGCAGGTTGTCATACTGTTCTTCTGACACCATGGCTGGGGAGATGGGGGAGATAAGGTTAAAACCTTCTTCTGCTGTCAGGGACGCGTCCGGGGTCGAGAGGGCCCGGGGGTAATGCCCAGCACTGAGGCCATCGCGGGGTGTGGAGCAGGCATGCATACTGGCAGGCCCAATCTGGGACAATGGTCCCTGGCGGCCGCTATGCGGCCAACCCCGCTCCTTATTCTTGTTTGCTTCCGGACCCTTCGGCCTCCGGCCCGGGTCCGCTCCCATTCATTTCTTCCTCCTATATATATCCTGTATGATACTTTATTGTACCTTAGCTCTAATATCATGTGACCACGACCCCTAAGTCCTGACCCCAACAAGGCAACCCCAGTGAGTCTGAAATGAGGGCCAAGAGACAGCTAGGGGGCACAGCACTCCCTTTAGAGTTGCTGAGGCCAAATGCCCTACCCTCAGGCCTTGTCTAAGGCATCGCAGCCAATATAGCTTCCAAATTTATTGTATGATCGGAATTCAGGTAAATACATGTTAAAATACAAAGAAATCTTAAGATGTTATTATCCAGGATCATCCAAGATCATCTGGGATTTTCATCTGGTGGATCCGGATTGGCCATTGGGAGGTTGTCCCGATCTGGGATTTCTGATCCTAATCCCATCCTATCCGATCCACCCGGACCCCTAAACAGGAGGTGTGTCAGGGCACACCCGCCTGACCTGGCTCCACCCGCCCTGACCCGGTATCCCGCTCACCTCTACTCCCCACCCTTCATCACAGTTCTTCAACTCCTGTTCTTCTTTCTATCCTTTTGTTCTTTTATTCCTTTGTTCTTTCTCTTATCTTTATCTACACAGACGACCTTTCCCCATACCTATGTATTATTGACCTGCCCGCGACGCACGCATGACACACCCAGCCCCGGATGACCCAGACGGCCTTGCGGTGCAACCCAGCACGTGTGCGTGCTGCACATGCCCTCAGGATCCCCCATGGGGACACCTGGATGACTGCGGCTGTATGCGGGGTGGCGTGGCAAACCTCATGTGACCCAAGCTGCATGTACATAAAGGTACCTGGGGTGGGAACCGAAGAAGTAACCTTCTTCTCACAGTTCCCACTTCAGGTAAGTAGCATAGCCTCCCCTTTTAATAACAACTCACAGTTCCCACTTCAGTCTGGGCAATGACCAAGGGTCAAAACAAACAATAACAGATAAATAAAGGAAAGAGCGTAGGGCTGCGATAGCGGCGATGGTATCGTAGCGGCGCCGGACTCGGAGTTGGGCCGGAGTCGGGCATGGGAATGGTAGCGGCCCTGTAGGGGCCAAGTGGGCGGGGTAGAGGAGTCATGCTGGGCATGGTGCCAGAGGCAGACTCAGGGTGGGAAGGTCAGTGTGGCTGTGGGGGAGTCGGCCAGGTGCAGGGGAGCCTAGGGGCAAGCAGGGGAGTGAGCAGGGAGTCCTCAGGGAAGATAGGGCTGAGGTCGGGGCTTGCGCTCACGCTCACATAGCGGGAATGGGCTTGGGCAGCATCGGGACAGGCGGGGAGCGGGCCGGAATGCACGGCCGTGACAACACCCCTTTACACAGTGGTCAGCATGAGTACAGACATTGAGTTACCCCAAAAGACTCGTGTCCAAAAAAGTATTTTGCATTTTTCTCGATAATTTACTGGTCAATTTAGTCTCAAATTGTATATTCTGGAAGCTATTCAAATGGGCTATCCATTGGTATAAAGTGTGTTGACACCGTGGGAAACAGCCCTGACACCCCTCTGGACAGTGGCCAGCATTGTGCACAGACAGTGAGTTTGGACAGCCACAAGTATTTGCAGACTCGTGTCCAAAAAAGTATTTTGCATTTTTCTCAATAATTTATTGGTCAATTCACTCTCAAATTGTATATTCTGGAAGCTATTCAATAGGGCTATCCAACTATGTAAAGTGTGTCTAGACCGTGGGAAACAGTCTTGACACCCCTCTGGACAGCAGCCAGCAATGTGCATGGACAATGAGTCAGGAGTTAAAATATCTCGGATGACTTTGCTACAATACAACCAGGCTACAATTGTTATGAGGGTTCCCCTCAAACTGGATGGCCAAGCTTGCAGCGCCTTCGGCGCTGTGCTGCAAGCTTGGCCATCCAGTTTGGGAGGAACCCTCTAACAAACCATACTGCAATTTCAAATTAAACATGCCATCTTCATTTGTATGCAAAGTGTTTAGTTCAGGCAATGGTCTATTTGTTGCAGTAAATAAACCCCATACCCAATCCAAGAATCTGAGCCATATCCACAGATTGAAATGTGCATTCAGTGTCAGGGATCACTTGTCAGTCCAAGTCAAGTATCACCCAAAGACCTAGTCATAGACAAAGCTGAGGTTCCAACCCTCAGCAACACATAGGGCTATATACATGAGAGATATGAATCAATTGGAAGAAAAAGGATCAACAGAACTATAGGCAACAAAGTAATAAAAACAGGGAGATACTCAGATCCAGGGATGGAGTCAGATCAGGGAAAGGGGTGAGAGAGTTATGGGCTGATGCAGCTACATGCAGTGATACTGTACTGGCACAACCAACAACTGGTCACACGTCATGCTGGCTTTGCAGTTGCAATGTCCGGCATCATGCTGTTTGGTGGCTCCAAGTGGCTGTGTGATTTTTCAATTGGATTTGGTCACATGTAAAACTAAAAGTGATACATTTCCATCTCTTTTTCTAGATTTTTCACCCGTCTGACTCATTTACCCCCAAAAAAATGGGTAAATTTAAATTTGCAGTTGAAACACAAGATTTATTCAGTTCAATTTTTATTTTCAAATTTACTCAGATATAAGACTAGACCCATTAGCACTCAGGTATTTCTGGCTCTTGTCATGCTGTTCCAGGTTCAACCAGTTGGCTGTCATGCATCACTTGGGCTTTCCGGTTGAATGTCCGATGCAAATTTCTGTCACGCTCCAAAACCATGTGGTTGTTGGTTGTGCCAGTACAGTATATGTAGTCATATGCTATGTCCCCGACATTCAGATTGGCCCACAAAGATATGCCAATATGGGTCTGATCTGCTAGGAGCCCTAGATGTCAGTAGAGAGAGGGTGCATGGACACTCCTCCATATCTATGTGGGTTAAAGTCTTGGCAGGTGACTGATAAAAATGGGAGCAGGATTGCATATATACATGCTACCCAGGGAAATCAATGTTATTAAGTGCCATCATAGTGTACCTGATATTAATCAGAGACAGCTAGCCATGTGTTCTGCACTTGGCCCTGTCCTTACTCCACATTGGTCACTGCAGGGGCTGTCCTGCTCTGCTCCATATGGCATTATTAAAGAGGTACGTTCCCACCACACCACAGCCCCATACCCAACTTCCCAACCCCCTACCCGACCCAACCACCAACCCAAACCCCCAACCCAACCCATGGGCAATTACTTTCCAGGCATGCAATACTGTGCTGCTGGATGTGACTGCATGTATAATGTATAGATGTCAGAGGAAGAGGACCCAATCAATCAATCATCATCTAAAAATACATATTCAGATACATCAACATCATCATATGGATTTTCATGAAAATCAAGCTGTTCACGTCTAACATTATCTCGGAGCAACATTCCCTGAATCCCACCTTCTGGATTATTGACTTTTTGGAGACGGGTCAGGTCAAATGATGTTCTGAATGCAATTCCCTTGATGGACTTGACCTGTGAGATTGCAACATATGATAATCCAACTGCAAAGTCACTTGGTCCCAAATCAATCACTGCCCTTTCAAGTGTTAGACCTTGACTCTTGTGGATGGATATACCCCATGCAAGGGTGAGTGGAAATTGAGTACGGGAAAGTGAGTGTCCATCTCGAGTGTCCCAACATGTAGTGAAGGGGGTAATGGGCACAACAGGGCAATCTGGATTGGCTTGAGATTGCCACCTTGGATCCACAGGGCCAGTGTATGTTGGGAAGCATACAAAAACAACCAGAGGAATGTCTTTTGTGGGATCAGCATGAGGTGCATATCCAATACAGTCCACTGTTCCACGAGCACCATTTACAAGACCTGCCATTACATCAGTGCCTTGTGGGGAAAACCATATATTTATATGTCTCACCTTTATCTGTCCAAATATTCCGGGTGAGCATGACAGAAGCACCTTCAGCTAGCAAAATCTCATTGTCCAAACCTTCTGCCTCTTCTTTGGATGCAGTTGCTGCCCCTGTCCCATGGTTTATTGCCTTGATACGAACAACAGGCTTATTTAATGATGCTAATCGATGAAAGTTCAATGTATCAACAAGCTCATTCTGTGGGAGGAGATGAATTTCTGTTGAGAAACTCTCTCTTTCATGTTGGGGAAGACTATTCCACATGCGTGGAACCAGAAGTTGGTTGAAATCATCCAAAGTGACCTCATTGGTCCGAAGACGTTGAAGGAAATCACGGAAATGCCTCTGTTCTCTATCCACACCTTCTTGGCGGAAGATTTGCTTCAGGGTGATCGACTCAGGAATGGAATGATAGAGACGATTTCCAACACGGCTGAGGTCATGCTTCAGATTAGCTGTGGTAAACAAAGGGGCTTCACCAACTGGTGGGAGTTGACAGAAGTCTCCAAAGAGGATTAGGGACATGCCAGCCAGTTGGTCATCTGCTGCTTCAGGGAAGATATCTTTGAGGCGACTGATGACCTTTCCAGCCGTTCTACACCCAACCATTGACTTCTCATCAAGGATAATCAACTTAATGTCCTTCCACCTGGCTTGAAGACATGCTTTCCCAGAATTCGTTAACCCTGCCCACTTCTTGGCACCAATTCCCAGAGCATAATGGATTGTCCAGCCCCTAATTCCAAATGCTGCCACACCTGTGGGTGCAAGACGCACAACAGGGGATCCAAGGATGCCATATCCAGTGGCAAGGTCATTAAGGGATGTGCATATGGCCCCTATGAGGAAGGATTTTCCAGTCCCAGCACTTCCATCAATGTTGATGTGGAGAGGGTTTGGCTTAGGGTTGGTATGGTCTTGCAGGTGCCTGAATAGTGCTTTGAAGTATGCCATAACCTGAATGAAGACAATTCTCTGGTTGCCTTTCAGCCTCTGGTATTCAACTGGAGTGAATTCCAGATCTGAACTGCCTCCTTCAGTGACTTTTGCCTCCTTCAAGAACTTTTCAGCATCCCGGAGAATATCAATGGGTGGTGAAGACTGGCTCCAGTTGTGCTGACAGTCCACAGGCCTCCCTCCCAACGCTGTGATTTCAACATCTGGTTGTTGATTGGGCCCAAGTAATGCTTCAAGCTGCCAATCAGCTCTTGGGTTTAAACCCTCCTCCTGTGTGAGGTCCTCCAGGTCATCCTCATCATCTTCACCATCCTGATCGCCAGTTCTGCTCTGCTCCAAAGAAGGTAGTCCATCATCTAGAAGTTCATGGTTTTCAGACCACTCGGTCCACTTCTGCACCCAACAATCCTCATCCTCCAGCCAAGCATCACCTAGTTTCCATGGAAAATGAAGCAGCAACTTTGCATAACAGAAGAGGGGATAGGTATCTTGATTTTCAGGGTCTGGGTGCATGGTTGGGTACATGATGATGACCCGTTCTTTTGCAGCATTTGCACGCTCTGGATTTGCACCACGCTCTTTGTAGCTGTGATGATCATATCTGCGCAGAAATGTTATATAGGGAAGATCCTTGAGACCCTCAGGACGTGAGCTGTACTTCTCCCTGAGTGTCTTGAACTCTCTTGTTGCATTTTCAAAGTCAAGGGGGAGTGAGGGTCTTGGGGAAAGTGGGACAGATATGTAGGAGCGTGTAGAATGGTGCAATCTCAGGCCATGAAGAAGGTGGCAGACCTCTTGGGCAGAGAAGTCTCACTCTGTAATGAGGGTCTGAAGTAGCTTCAGATATACCCCTTGCACCCTGTCTGAAGCATCAGACTTGTCAAGGATGGTTTGCAGGACTTCATCATATGCTCGGGATTTTGTTTCAGCCTTTGTGACATATTTTGCAGCATATGCCAGAACAGCACCAAAACTTGTCACAGGACGGAAGTCAATGTTCCCACACCATCCTAGGATGACAGTGTCATTGTAGGAGTTCAAGATTGGATCATTTCTCCTTGTACAAAGATCAATGATCCCTTTCTCATCAATGACAACCCTAGTGAGTTCCTCAAGGTCCTTTGGGAATCCAAATCGACACTGGACTTCCTTTGTGTGCTTGTTTCATCGTGAACAATATGAAGAAGGGCACTTCAAATGGCGTTGGACCCGGTTAAGGAGTTCTGCAAGTTCCTTCTGTGTGTCTTCAAGTGAAGTGTAGGATAGGGATGATGCATGTTGATGGGAAAAAGCATGTATGTCAGGATTCCAGGTTGACACAATCAGATTCCAGAAAGAAATGAAGTTCTGAATTGTCTCCTGATTATTGAGATCCAAATCCTCAACAGGTGGTGCATTCTTCAACCATATAAAGCCATGCACATGGCTACTCCCCCTAAACTGCCACTCATAACTAAGGATTCGATAGGGATTAGACAATGAAACCAAGTAAACTACCCATTGACTTACCGCCACCACATGTCAGCAATTTGGAACTTTTTTTTGAGGACCAAATCAACAAACAACTCCCATCTCTTCACAAAGTAGTATGCTGCAATGGCAGGATTGTCATTCAAGTCCTCTCGCCTCTTCCTATATGCTGCCTGCTCCCCAACATTCTGTGATTCTGCCCACTGTGGCATGTGCTGGTGGAGGTCTGGCCATTGGAGGTCTGCAGCTGATGCAGTGATGAACGCATGAGGTGAATGGAGCTGATACATCATGGCGGTAAGTTCTCGCTGACGTGCCATCCAAAATGGTTTGGTTCCAGCAAGTTTCACCCCTGATCTGGAGACCCGCTTTGCAAGCTCCCTCAGTTGATCAGCCCCAGCATCTTCCACCATTTCCCTTATCTGCTCTACTGTCCACTGTCGTTCATCTGGATGAGTGGTGAGATACCATGAGGAGTCCTTTTTGGCCTGAGTGCGCATGATGGTGTTTAATGCCCAATAACGAAAGCGAGGGTGCTTTGCAAAGCGACCATCTTCATACCGCATTAGGTGTGATGCCCATTCAGAGAATGAGACTGGTTTTTGATGGGGAGTGTGAAAGTCTGCCTGGCCAGAAGGGAAGAGGCTGGGGAAAGCTCTTGAAGCAATAGGATTGTTATGCCATTCACTGACTGGCTGAGACTCAATGTGTGGCATGAGAATGGGCTCTTGTCCCACTTGTGCTGCCAAGCGCAGGTTTTGGAACTCAGAGACTCGCTCCTCATTCACATTTGGAATAAACCCTGATGTGAACAGTGCCCTCCCCCCCAGTGCACCATCAGTCTCATCCCCATTTGATGGCCCTATAATGTCATCACCCCCTCCTTCATCACCCACTTCACTAATCCTAATGGACTGTAGGCGTCCATGAACACTGCCATTCTCTGGGAGTTGAGAAAGATTCTCCTGACTAATTGTGACCTGTTGATATGCTGGGTAGTGCTCAACAAGCCATTCTAGCCACTGCTGAACAACATGACGCCAAACATAGTAAAGATGCTGAACATCATGGCCAAGGACATGGTCTGGGCCTTCCCGTTGAATCTGGAGGACTTCACACTCCTCAGGCAGGATAGGAAGCAGCTGACGGACTTCAGATGTATCACGGACAAAGTTGCAAATATGTCCAGAATATTTCATCTGTCTGCCATACACCGTGTGGGCTTGCATGACAACATGGATAGGGGCAATCAGCATCTCCTCAATCTGTGTAAGCTCCAAGGAAGGATCATCCACAACAAACTGTGGTTTGCGGCCAGGATCCATGGCATTTTCTGTGGTGTACTTGTTGTCCTTTCTACACCTCACACAATGTCCATTCCTGACTTTCAGGTCAAACCATGTCTCATGGCAGCCATTGCAGTGCTCCATCTGAATCTTCATCAGCTCTTCCCGGAATTTTGTTAACAGGGCCTGATCCTCTGAAGTTACAGCATATTCAAACCCCCTCCTCAAATCTTCTTCATTGAACCCCTGGTCCCACTGTGATTCTGATAGGTCTGGTGGTGAGGATGGAGGCAGGGGTGAATGTGGTCTAGAGGGGGGGTTTCTAGTGATGGGGATTGAGGTGGGGGAGAAGGTGGTCTAGAGGGTTGATTGGAGTTTGGTTCTGGTGCTGTGAGTGGGGATGAGGGGGGAGGTGATGAATGGTCTACCATTTGCTCCTGGATAGCCCTACGACGAGCTTCCTTGTACCTCTGGTCATAAGCAACACATCTTTGACACCTGTTCCCACCCCCATCAAATGCCGATATAGGTGCATTATGTCCACGATTACATTGTCGCATTGGCTCTGGGGAGTCTGGAACACGAAAGGGATCTTCAAATGATCCATGTTGGTAGCTTTGCTGGTGGGTTGGGGGTAGAGAGGGTAGTCCAGGAAGAGAAAGGGGATCAAGGGGCCCAGTGGGAGCCTCATACATCCCATCATCAACTGCTCCTGGAGTGGGAGACCCAACACGAGTCCTCTGGTTGTGTCTGCGCACCCGTTCAGGAGTATGTGTGTGGCGTTCAGAGTGGAGCCTAGGACCAGTAGAGTTTGGTGGAGTAGTTTCTATATGAAAAATGAATCTTTGAATCTGGCTGATAACAGAAACAACATATGTGGTGTATTCTGGGGTATTTCTGGAGGTTTGGAACTAATTTGAGACTGAACATTCAGCTCCTGAAGGTCTAGAGCAAGCTGTGTTCCAATAGATGGGTTTCGGTTATGCCAAGATCTTTGTTGAGAAGACCCAGAAGGGTTGGATGATTGTTCGAGAGGCTCAGTGGGGTTTGACATGGTAATGGTTGATTGGGAACCATCAGAAGGGGCTGATGACCCAGAGTGCAGCAAACTTTGACTAGCTGCACAATCCAGCCTTCTCCTCTCATTTTTCCTCTTCAACTTCTCTGCACGGAGTATCTCATCTGTGGTTGGCATCTAGAATATATTTAAATTAATCCCATTAAAGTGTGAATCATAACTATTCCTGCACTTACTATCTCAGTGTGTACACAGTATTTAAACAGATAAGGTCTCTGTAAAGAAAAGGTCCCCTCTTACAGGCAAATTGAACAAATTTCTTATCATGAAGCAGGGAACAGGCCCACTGCACAAGTTGACAGTATGGAGCAAGGCTGACGTATTTTCCAAAAGGAAAAAAGGGGCCAGGAATCCCTGCAACTTGCAGGCTCTGAGCGGTGCTGGTCTTAAACTGCCGAACTGATCCCAGGCTGTGTGGGCTACCACAGGGGCTGGGGGGCAGGGGTTGCACTTCAGAGACCTTTGAACCTTATAGATCTACTCCAGACAGTACTCTTTATGCAATATCCTAAGCCCAGGGCACACAAGACTCCACAGAAATAGGACCTAGTGCACACAGAGAGTTGTGGCAAGAAGTTGCAGAGAGTTGCACACATTGCGCATGTTTAGCGCATGTTTGCAGCACAGCCTCATTTGCACCCGTGCAACCACCTCTTTATGCACTGACAAAGATAAAAGCTCATATTTTACTTAAATCATACACAAATGACCCTTAATAATAGTTACTATTTTCTCCAAATTTACTGACTATCCCAACCTGCAAAACAAGTGTTGTGAGTACAAATGCTCAGTGCGCGAGTGTGAGCCATTTGGATCCGGTGTCCCACGGGGGGACCATTTCTCACGGGGGGACCATTCCCACACAGTACAGCCATGCACCTTCACGTGCTTCGTTCCCACGGAAAAAAATCTGACCCCCCTCTGGAAACAAAAGCCTCGCAAGCTTGGCCAATAATTTCGGAGGCCCCCCCATCCCAGATCATCTCGGATCATCCCAGATGCCAATCCCGGATCAAGAATACATCCTGACCCCCAATCCTAATCCGGCATCTGGGATTGAAAATTCTGGATCATCCAGGATAATCTGATCCACCCGGAGCCCTAGTTGGGACTCTATGGTGCTTCCCAAAAGGGCAAGGCCAAGAGGGGAAGGAGTGGAGGGGGTTGTGGGGAATGACAGCTGACTAATATGGAAAGGAAGCAGCTGTCTAAATAAGGAGGAGGCAACAAGAGAATTAAATGACACCATACAGTAGAGACTGCAGGGTCCGAAGTTCTGGAGGTCCGGAGTCAGAAGTCTAAGTCCAGAATATTGGCAAGACATAATAAATGAAATGCGATAAGGAATACAAGGAGATAAGATGGAGGAGAAGGTCAAAGTCTGGAGGTGGAGATGTGACTGGAGTTCCAGAGGTGGAGGTGTGATGGGGTTCCGGTACAGGAGTCCGGAGCCAGAGGTGTGGAGCATCACAAACTCTGGTCTGGAAGGTATGAGGTTGGGATTGGACCCAGAGTAAACCGGAGTCGGACTGGAGGTAGTGTTGGACATTGTGTTGGAGCCAGAGGTAGAGTGGGCTCTCAACAACCAACAGGGGGAGGAGGTGGTGGAGGATGTGGAGTTCTGGAGGAGGAGATGGAGGTCCAGAAACAGGAGTGGAGGTCTAGAGTTGTATGGATATGACACGTACCCCTGGTCCATCTTGGACAATCATCAGGGATTCCTTATAAAATTCAAAAAGTCAAGCTTCAGAACTTCTTCGTAGGTGGATCTCTCAGTACTACTGTCTCTTTGTAGTCAAAAGGGAGGTCTCCTTTCCATTCCTACATGTACAGGACTTATAAATGTATGGAACAGTAATAAAGTGGAAAAACAAATGAAAAGAAAATATAAAACAAAAGATTGTTGTCAAAGAAACCATGTGGATAGTTATGTATGGCTGATAAGTCCAATGGCCAATGCAGAAGTTCAATAAAAAGAAAATAGGAGGAATAAGCAGGTCATATCCACCAATAATTGCCATCTTCTACCCTTGTCCATCTCCTCCTACCCATAGCATCCCTTCCCAACCTCTCCATTCGATTCCCCTGGTCCATAGGTTTCTGTCAATACCAAATTTGTCCCAAATGGTTGAGATTTGACTGAGTGGTGGGCATGAGAATTGTAAAATTGGCCTGTGTGCAGGGTTAGACATCCCAGAAAGTGTCCAGAAAAGTTCCTAGGTCAACTAAATCTGTGTTTGCATGTTTTGTGATTTTTCTGAAATTTTCCGGGCACTCCAGAGTGCATTTTGATAGTTTGTTTACTTCAGTATGGCTTGTGATTTCCATTTTGGGCTGAAAACCAGTTTTGCAATCTCCCAAAGTACAGATCTCAGCTCTGCTGCATGGGACTCTCAACACCACCACCCTCACATGCCTTTCAACATTGTGCAGAACCTCACAGTAAGGTAAGAAATCATCACCACTGTTACTCCTCAACAGCTGGGTCGATCTGGATGAAACTTGGGAAATCCATATTTATTATTTTTCTCTATTTTCTGAGCACTTGCTTGTCTCTTGGCAACCAGCAGCACCAAATGAAATTTTTGGGCTGGAGCAGTACTAGCACCTTATGCAGAATTGTACTCCAAAAAAATGAAATAAAATGCGTTTACACTCTGTGAGCATTGGCAGATGGTCCTCACATGTGGGAAACCCATAAGGAACATATAGTGCAAAATATATTCTGGTAATGAAGGGTATAGTAGGTTATCCCACCTACACTGCCCCCTCCATTCTCCTTTTGGGTTGTTATCCATTAAACCCATAACCCAAGTTGCCAGTAATATTCAGTTGACTAACCCTTGACCCTGTTATGTCAGCTCCAACCAGCCCCTGCCATTTATGGGCCTGCCACCTAGACTTCCCATGTATCTATATATACCATACTTGTAGATACTGGAAACCCTAGTCAATAATCAACCAAAGTTTCCCCCTTTTCTAGTAGACTCTTCCATTCGAAAATTAGGGCCCCAACATGTTACTGGGCACAGTGCTCCTGGCCTGAGTCGCTGAGGCTGCAGCCCTCTGAAACACTGAGTCATCTTTCCCACTTTGAATCCGGTCTTTGACAGTATCCAGCAGTTAGAAATCCACAGATATGCAGATCAACCGCAGATTATTGATAATATGTTCCAAAATTGTATTTTGTTAGAATGACCCTGATGAGAGCTTTCTAACAATACCAAATATGTCCATATTGGTGGAGAACTGACAGGGATATGGGGAAAATGGCACAAAAGATGGACGTCAGATGCCAAATTTGGAAATAACAGGTCTGAGTGGTTAGATAGGACTTGGAAAAATTGGAAAGAAATATGGAAACATAGGAGGGGTATCTAGGAAAGTGGGATATATTTTATCCACAGATAATCCACCTATCTGCAGATTAGAAACCGCGGATATTATCCTCTCAAAAGCCAAATCCGGATCCACAAATTTTCGGATAAATCTGCAGATATCTGAGTGTCATCTGATCCACTAGGAGCCCTACTTGTATGCAAGTTCTGATTGTATTTACAGACTGCACATATGTATAGGTAAAGGAACAATGAATCAGTTCTCTTACTTGAGACTGAGACCGCGCATATAGCTTATTTTCATTACAAACCCGGACTAAAAATACTTATGTAGCACATTGGGTGTTTGTTGGCATGCAGTATAGGTGCCATTTATATCATGCAAAATGGATTTGAAGTCCCATTGTAACAGGGTGCCCAAGCATTGAGATGCATTGCAATGCATTGCAACGCGTCGCAACGGATATCACGTGACGTTGCGGATCTGTAACTTTTCCGACTAATAGGGCGATTATGACGCCGTATTGTTCAATGATTTCACAAGGTCCGTCATGCGGTTTATTAGGTCGATCTGATCGAAGATTAATGAAGGCATTTGTTGATTAGGAGAGGGGCTATGGGGGATAACTTATTCATTAGGGCCGTGGTTATGATCGTGTATTCGGCGTGAGTACCGTCACCGGTCTGTAGTTTTCTATTTCCCTCTTGTCTTTCTTTTTGTAGAGGGGGCAGAGCCAGCCTTCTGATATTTGGGGGCAGGTTGTGCCGTTTCTTTCGATGTCGGTCGCAAGGAGGGTCAGTAGGCTCACGACCGGTTTTCATTTCCTTATTTTTCCATCTTATGTCTAGTTTTTTATATAGTTCCGTGGGGATGCCGTTGAGGCCGGGTGCTTTCCCATTGGGTGATTGGTTTAGGGCTGTCCTTGGCTCAGTGGGGCTGCTAGGTTGTCGGACATGTGGTAGTATTCGGTTTTGGATGTTGTTGAGGGAGTTCACTATGAGGGGTTCTGTCATTTCCTGTTAATCCACAACTTCCTGTCATGGTCGCTTTGCAAATGCGTGAAACAGTCCACGTCCAACTACCACACTCCAACTTCATGCAGTAGCTGTCATTTGATGATGTAGGGAATCCGCCGCGGGCACTTCCATAAGGGGCGTGTCCGGTCTCTTCCCATCCACCATGTCGCTGAAGCAAAGGATTCACGACCTTCCTGCGACGGGTGGTGATGTCGTAGTACCAGTTCTCACCGCAGTCAATGCTGCCTCAGGTGTGCTCCCTCCCTTGCAAGCAGCCACCGATGCCGCACTCTTTATCCTCAATGAAGTCAAAGTCAGCAGTGACTTGTACTGAGTTAGGAACGAATGTTGATGCTTGCAATGGTAGGAGTTCAAGGAGAATAAGGAAGAATGGGAGCGTTTTGGGGAATATGTCGCAGGCGCCGTGGCAGCCATCGATTCATATAATGCGTCCGGCGAAGAGGCGACGCCGTGGGTGGAGAATGTCACAAAACTGAACCAGTACGTAGCATTTGCTCTAGGTAGGCCCTTGCCGTTGTATGACACAGGTACTTCATAGGGTATTGCAGCGCATTCAAACGGAAGTTGGTCAGCTGCGTGGAAAGATGGAAAGGAGGTCCAGCGTCCGTAACTTCTTCTCTCATCTGAAAAGCCCAAGCAAGATAGGTGATTTAGAGAAAGATTTTAACGAGGTTTTGGCATTGTTCCAGGAAATTATGCTCAATCCTTGCGCTTATGTTGCCATTTTAATCTTATTATCGTAACCATGCAGCTGGGGACAGACCTGATATTTGGCACAATAGCGGGTAATCAAGATCGGTCCATTCGTGGAGTAGACAATTCCTCGGTTCTGGACGAACTCAAATATCCTATCGTTGCCCATCACGATTCCACCGAGGCGTGCCTGGAAGGCACCAGGACTGGTTTGATCGAACGCATTATGACCTGGTGTCGTAACGCAGAAGACAGCGAGAAACGTATGTTGCTACTAACGGCCGTGGCCGGTGCGGGCAAAACATCTGTTGCACACTCGATCGTGGAGGAGTGTGCGAGAGAAGGGATATTGTTATTGAGCTTCTTTTTCAAGGTGGGAGAGCAGTCGCAGCCGGACCATTTGTTCAGCGGCGTGGCTCGATCACTGGCGACGCACGACCCAGCATATCGATCTTACATCGTGTCCGTCATCCAGAAAGATCCAACCCTCACAACGGCTCCATTCACAACGCAATTCAAGAAGTTACTGGCCGAGCCCCTCTGTCTGAAGGCATCGCTTCCCAACCGTCCTGTGGTGATCGTCATTGATGCTCTAGACGAATGCGAGAAACAAATGGTCGGACACCTTGCCGACATACTTTGGGAACAGGTGCCCAAATTACCCTCCAACATCAAATTCTTCGTGACTTCGAGGCGATTTGACCTTGTTGATCGTTATCTCTCACGTTTTTTCTCTGTTGATCGCCTCAGCATTAATCTTTCGGATGATGCTAACAGGCGGGACTGCAAGATCTACATCCGTGCGCAGCTGCGCAAACTGAAGAATGAGCGCCCTCGTATGAAAGCTGCACTCAAGGACGAGAATAAATTGGCCCGAGATCTGTTGGAACGAGCCGGGGGGTTGTTCATTTGGATTAGTGCCGTGTTCCGCTACTTGAGGGTGGCCAGTGGTGCTTCTATGAAGTTGTTGGAGGAATTGCTTGATGCCGGTGTGGACCAACCAATGGCTTCTGCTGGGGGTGATGGATAGTGTGTATACGCGGATTCTGGAGAAGTGTAATTGGGGGGATGCCGGTTTTGTGCATGATTACCCAATTGTGATGGGAGCGATCTTAATCGCACAGCAGCCACTATCCATTGCGGCGTGGGACGCTGTTCTTTCGCCACTGCTGGAATCGAACATCCAACATACATTGGCTGAACTTGCGCCCCTCGTCTTGGGTGTTGAGCATCCCGACACGCCGATTCGTATTTTGCATCAATCCCTTTGGGAGTTTCTCGTGAACCGGACCAATATGCAACCACCTACACTCCGTCATCTCGTGCCAGATGCGAGGAAGGAAAACACCAGATTAACCCTGCGCTGCATCGAAATCTTGAATACGAGTCTTTCTTCTATGAAGAACTTGGAGCTGGTCGAGGGTTTGGCGGCAAAAGCTAAGCTACCGCCCATTCCTCAAGAGACGCTGTCAGAACAGTTCCGTTATGCATGTCGGCATATCACGTATCACCTCAACCAAGTCCAGGAGCCACCGAAGATGCTTGATAGGCTGGTTTACTCATTTCTCAATCAGCAATTAATTCACTGGGTGGAGGTCTGTGTGAGAACGGAAGGATACAGTAGTATATCATCGTTCCCTCGGTGGGCCAAGGTGTGGATCATCAACAGCGTTCACGAGGTGTCCCCGTTCTCATCCAAAACTTATTGTTCCTTCAGTTGAGCGTTGATCAAACTTCAAACGAAGTTATTCATGCGTTGGTCAAGGTGCTTCGCGATGTACACAAAAATCTCGCATTTTTCTTAAGATTGCAGGAGGCATATGAGATGGCAAATGACTCCGTTGCGCTCTGCCGTTGCCTTGTGTCTGTGGACTCTGAGTCCTATACCGTGGATTTGGCTTGGTCACTTGGGACTCTAGGCACTTCACTCATCAACCTTGGTCGGCATTCCGAAGCGCTTCCGGTGATCACAGAAAGTGTCGAATTCTGGCGCGAGTTGGTTGCCGTGCATAAAACATACACGGTGGAGTTGGCTCGGGCGCTTCAGAATCTCGGGGTGCTGCTTGGCGGTCTTGGGCAACCTTCCAAGGCACTCCCAGTGATCGAGGAAAGTGTGAAGCTCTGGCGCAAGTTGGTTGCCATCCATCCGGCCTCACACCCCAGACTTGGCTCGAGCGCTCCAAAATCTTAAAATATCGTTTGACAAGCTCGGGCGGCATTCCGAGGCGCTGCCAGTGATCGATGAAAGTGTCACACTCTGGCGCAAGCTAGTTGCCGTCAATCCGACCTTATACACCCCGGACTTGGCTCGGTCACTCGGGAATTTAGACACATCACTCACCAATCTTGGACGCCATTCTGAGGTGCTCCCGGTAATGAAAGAAAGTGTGAAGCTCTGGCGCGAGCTTGTTGCCGTCCATCCGTCATCATACACCCCAGATTTGGCTCAAGCGCTGTTCAATCTCAACTGGACACTTGACGAATTCGGACGATACTCCGAGGCGCTTCCGGTGATCGAAGAAAGCGTCAAACTATGGCGGAGGCTGGTTGCTGTCCATCCGACCTTGTATACCCCTGGTTTGGCTCGAGCGCTTCGCAATCTTCACTGGTCGCTTCGCAGAATCGAGCAGTATTCCGAGGCGCTTCCCGTGATCGAAGAGAGTGTCAATCTTTGGCGCGAGCTAGTCGTCATCCATCCGACATTATACACCTCTAATTTGACGGGAGCGCTCCACAATCTTGAAGTATTACTAGAAAAACTTGAATGGCATTCTGAGGTGCTCCTTATAAATGAGGAAAGGCTCAAACTCTTGCGCCGGTAGCTTTTATTCATCTGATATCGTCCATCTCATGTCCAGCCCCATGTTTCAGTAGCTCATTACAAAAACCCTCCGCATTGTGCCAAGACCCTGTGTTTCATTGAGAAACCCGCTCCTATTTGCCATTCGCTGTGTATTGCTCATCCAACATCGGACGCATCTGATAATTGAGCGTTGGCATTGAAAGCTCTGACATTATGCACGCGGCGTGGATTACCATACTATTGCAGCTTCATGTTGAATGCTCTGACACTTGGTGCGCATGGACTGCATCACGCATGCATTGAAGGTCTTGAAAGACACGACTCGCTATTACGGTTGCGTACTCTCGTGCCAAATTTGAGCCGTCCAGACGTCGAGACAGCGTCCAACATATTACGTTTGAAATCACCCATCCTACTTCGAATATGAATTTACTGGACCAGAATTCACTTTAACAGTGTGCAGTATTCCCAGCGCTCTTCTTGGAAATGTGATTTGCTGAAGAACCGACGATCGTTCGCCATTTTGAACTTAGCAGGGAGAACAGATGGGTCACTCTGATCCTGTCGCGAAGAAGAACGTCAGGACAACGGGTAGAAACAGGCGAAAAATATACTCGGGCCTGTGTAAACGTGATGGACGTCCCCGTACCGACCGAGTAGACAGCTGATTTTGATGTCCATACTGACTTGCAACAGAGCAATTGCGGTTGCGCCTTGGGCGAGCCATTAATCCAACTTGGTGTTTGGCTAGACCGATAATTCAGACCCCGTTTGGTGTCTAGTGCTTCTCATGAGCTTCCTTCGCCCAATCATGCATGTTTGGATCAGGTTTTGATCAGTCATCTCGACAATTACGCACCCACTCGCTTGTCCATCACCCAAACTCTTCTGTAACTCGTTCTAATCGTAGCCGTAGGCTTCATTCATTTCACGTGTCAAAATAAAAATATGCCGAATGTACACATCTTGTCTCTTTCTTTGTTCCCAAAGCCTAATCGCCAAGACTGGGTTGTCCCTGCATGCAATTCAAAATGATCGTGTGAATTTGGTTCCAGAACCAGCAGGTCACGATCCTCAGCCTTTATTGGAATGGCCTCTGACAGGCGATAGAATACTTGTGCACTGCATCTCCTAGTACTGCGGAAGCAGCTCTGATTGGAGATTACCCTGCAAGGTCAAGCCAGTGTAAGGTGGCTTGATGTTAGCTGTTTGAATCGGCTTCGGGGTGCTGTGGAAACAAGGTTTCACGAGGCAATTTGCAAGGCCCGTTCTGTTCGACCATCATCCTCGTTCGCTCTGGACCATTGGGGAAAGAAACACTAGTATGGAACTCCTGTCCCAAAATCATTCAGTACGCGGTCAGATAACCTGGGCGGCGATCGAAAATGACACAGTTCTCATCGTAGATTCGCTCCATTTATGCAAGCGATCTTAGCCGTCCCTTGCAAGACTACGCCGACGCTTTTAACCAATGGTTCAATAGATCCAGCGTCCGTAAGGACTGGGACACCGTCCCAGCTTCCGATCTGGTATCCGGTGGTGCTCCCAGCATGTCACAGCATTACTTGGACAGATTTTACCTCAGGATAGGCTCATGGCAGCATGAGAAATGGAAAATATCATTGGGTTAGTATTTGGTTTCTTATGAAGTCCTCAAATCTGACAGATCCCACGAAAGCTGTTTCTCTTGCCCATCCCGATCCTTTAGTATCCGTTCGTCCTTGGCACGATCGGGAGCTTTTTATTTTCATCGAGAGAAGTTTTGATGAACGCGTTCGTCCGGACGTGGGGATCTCTGCGTCTTTCCGACTAGCCTTAGACGAGCATGAAATGAACCCTGAAACCAGGATTTTCAAAGGGTGCATTGAGGACTTTTCATGCACCTTCACCCGTGCTAACAGTGTTCACGGTGGGCTACTCAAATGAATCGTGTGTTGTTCGCTCATGCTTTTTTTTCAGTCGTAAAAGGACAACTATTACGATGGACGCATAACCTGTGGGGCCTCGTAGATTCGGGGGCGTCGACCGCTCGTATACTTATTCAGATCGAAACAAGTGAGATGACCGTCACAAGCAAGCGATCCAGCTCCCGATTTCTCAAGAATGACGACATTCGACTTCATGTTTGCTCGTTTTTGGATGCAGTGTCCATTGCCGCGATGGATGCGGCCCTCGCTCCGCCAAAAACACGGGCGGATTATGACAGCGACAGTGTGAATGTCCTTCTCCGAAGGGTATTCTCTTCTTTTGGCAAGTACTTCTCGGACCCGTGCGCCTTCGCGGACTGTTTGCACCAATCAGGCGCTCTCGTCGGAGGGTCCACCGTTCTGTGCATTCTTAACAGTGAATCATGGGAACCGGGCGACCTCGACGTTATCGTGTCTAGGGTATTCTGTCCCATCTTAATCACTTACCTACGCAAGGAAGGTTACGAGCTTGACCCAAACCCCCCCATCGTTCCGAGTACATGCCCGCACCCATCGATACCTTCGATTACGAACGGTACAAGAAAGGCGAATTGCAAATTGACGTCTCCATATCTCTATGGTGTAGTCCCGCACAGTTCATCGTGTCCGATTACCATCATTCGTTCGTGATGAATTTCATTTCTTCTGAAGGGATATACTGCCTCTTCCCTGAAACCTTCTCTCGCCGAGGATGGGTCAATGGTCCCCTCCGACGAAGGGTGCACCTGGTACGGGCAAAGTATATCGCAAGAGGATACGAAATCCTTCCCGGAAGCATCCAGGACCAAACTGGTCCAGTTGATATATTGAGACTCAGGGGCATATGGTCGGTCAAGCTCCCTCTGACGAGCGCAAAAAATGAACGTTACCTACGGGCGCGTGCCAAATACCGCGAGGGCATGCGCCCACTCAGCCATTCTTCGCAAACTTAAACACGAGGATGAGTTCGCCATTTGTGTCTCAGATTATGGCCAGGTGTGCAGTTCTTTTACTATGTTAGGTACCGCTGCCCGGTACCAGCCGCCAGTTCAGGGGATTGCTGTCGCTCAACCATTCATCTCAGAATGCATCGTTTTGATGTTCTGGTGTATCTTATTGGCTGTTTCTGGCAAATACTTGAACTTTAACGAAATACATCTGGTCCTATGGTCTTCCAATTTTGGGGATCGATGAGTGTGTCAGAGATTGGCAAAATGGAAGAAAGGGAGAGATCATAAAATCATGCAGACAGGTACGTAACAAGTCTCGGTTCTATCTCAGATCTGTGCCCTCTAGGCACGTCATGGAGCTTTTTAGTATTACAAGACCCCAGACAGTGTGGACAATGTGTCGTGGGATGCAGGAACTTGAAAACAACCATGCATTTCCAGATTCTCGACCTTCAAGTAGCTAGTTGGGGAATGAAACCATTTTCCTGTTGGTCGAATTAAAGATCTCGCGCGCAAAAGCTGTCCACATGCAAAAACACAAAGTTATCATCACTCACCGGCCCGGTCGCGACAGCCTCAATACGGTTGCGGAGCCCCCACGCCGCATGCATTGTGTCAGAGTTCCCAATGCCAACGCTAAATCAGATGCGTCCGGTGTTGGATGAGTCATACACAGCGAAGGGCAAGTAAGAGCGGGTTTCTCAATGAGACATAAGATCTTGGCATAATGCCGAGAGTTTTTGTAACGAGCTGCTGAAACCGCGGAATGATGGGCCAAGCACGAGATGGGCGGTATTGGATGAATAAAAGCTCCTGGCATAAGAGTTTGGACCTTTCCTCATTTATAAAGAGCGCCATTCAAGTTTTTTTTAGTAATACTTCAATCGATCACGGGGAGCGCCTCGCAATACCACTCAATTCTGCGAAGTGACTAGTGAAGATTGGGAAACCCTCGAGCCAAACCAGGAGTATATAAAGTGGGATGGACAGTAACCAGCTTCCGCCATATGCATAGTTTGACACTTTTTTCAATCATCGGGAGCCTCGGAGTATATACCATCCGAATTCGTCAAGTGTCCATTTGAGCGCTTGAGCCAAATCTGGGGTGCATGATGACGGATGGACGGCAACAAGCTCGCGCCAGAGCCTCACGCTTTCTTTCATTACCGGGAGCACCTCAGAATGGCGTCCGAGATTGGTGAGTGATGTGTCTAGATTCCCGAGTGACCGAGCTAAGTCCGGGCTGTATGAAGTCGGATTGACGGCAACTAGGCGCTTGTGCCAGAGTGTGACACTTTCATCGATCACTGGCAGTGCCTCGGAGTGCCATCCGAGCTTGTCGAGCGATATTTTAAGATTTTGGAGCGCTTGAGCTAAATCCGGGGTGCATGAAGCCGGATGGATGGCAAGACCACCGAGCAGCACCCCGGTGTTCTGGGGCGCTCGAGCCAATTCCATCGTGTATGTTCTATGGACGGCGAGTGAAGTACCTAGATTCACAAGTGACCAAGCCAAATCCACGGTGTAGGACTCAGAGCCTACAGACACAAGACAACGGCAGAGCGCAACGGAGTCATTTTCCATCTCGTATGCCTCCTGCAATCTTAGGAAAGGTATAGAAATCCACTGTAAAGACCTGTTGGTTGCTCGGAAACGGAAACGGAATAAGTTCTATTGCAGCTTCATGTTGAACACTTTGACACTTGGTGCGCATGGACTGCATCACGCATGCATAGACACGACTCGCTATTGCGTTTACGTACTCTCGTGCCAAATTTGTGCCTATCAGACGTCAAGCGCGCCCCCCCCCCCCGGCATCTCCATCACCCAAACTCCTCTGCAACTTCTGTAACTCGTTTTAATGGTAGCCGTAGGCTTCATTCGTTTTGCGTGTCGAGCAAATGTACATGCATTTCTTGTATCTTGCATTATTAGGACCGTGGGAACCCGGTCCCAGGTCACCAGCCTCTATTATACGATCATCAGTCTTTGCTGGAATGACCTTTGACAGGCGATAAAGCACTTGTGCACCGCATCTCCTAATACTGCTGAAGCAGCTCTGATTGGAGATTACCCTGCGAGGTCGAGCCAGTGCAAGTAGCTGTCTGAATCGGCTTCGGGGTGTTGCGGAAACAAGGTGTCGCGAGGCAATTTACAAAACCAGCTCTATTCGCCCATCATCCTCGTTCGCTCCAGCCCATTGGGGCAAGAAACACTAGTATGGAACTCCTGTCACAAAATCGGCCAGTGCGCGGTCAGATACCCTGGGTGGCGATCGAAATGACGCGGTTCTCATTGTAGATTCGCTCCACTTATTCAGGCGATCTCGGCCGTCCCTTGCAAGACTACGCCGATGCATTTACCCAATGGCTCAAGAGATCCAGCGTCCATAAGGACTGGGACATCGTCCCGGTTTCCGATCTGGTATCCTGTGGTGCTCTCGGCATGCCACAGCATTACTTGGACAGATTTTACCTCAGGATAGGCTCATGGCAGCCTGAGGAATGGAAAATATCTTTCGGTCAGTGCTCGATTCCTTATAAAGGCCCTAGACCTAACAGACCCCACGAAAGCTGTTTCTCTCGCCCATCCCGATCCTTTGGTATCCGCTCATCCTTGGCACGATCGGGAGCTTTTTATTTTCATCGAGAGAAGTTTTGATGAACACGTTCGTCCGGATGTCGGAATCTTTGCATCCTTCCGACTGGCCGTGCACGAGTATGAATTAGACCCCGAAACCCGTCTTTTCAACGGGTGCGAGGACTTTTCATGCACCTTCACCCGTGCTGACAGTGTTCACGGTGGGCTACTCAAATGAACTGTGTGTTGTTCACTCATGCTTTTTTTCCAGTTGTAAAAGGACAACTATCACGATGGACGCAGGACCTATGGGGCCTTGTAGATTTAGAGGCGATGACCGCTCATATACTTATTCAGATCAAGACAAGTGAAACGACCGTCACAAGCAAGCAATCCAGCTACCGAGTTCTCAAGAATGACGACATTCGACTTCATGTTTACTCGTTTTCGGATGCAATGTCCATTACCGCAATGGATGCGGCCCTCGCCCCGCCGCAAACATATTATGACAGCGATAGCGTGAATGTCCTTCTCCGAAGGGTATTCTCTTCTTTTGGCAAGTACTTCTCGGACCCGTGCGCCTTCGCGGACTGTTTGCACCAATCAGGCGCTCTCGTCGGAGGGTCCACCGTTTTGTGCATTCTCAACAGTGAATCATGGGAACCGGGCGACTTCGACGTTATCGTGTCTAGGGTATTCTGTCCCATCTTAGACACTTACCTATGCAATGAAGGTTACAAACTTGACGCAATCGCCCCCCTTCCTTCCGGGTACATGCCCGATCCCTTCGATTACAAACGGTACAAGAAAGGCGAATTGCAAATTGACGTCTCCATACCTCTACGGTGTAGTCCCGCACAGTTCATCGCGTCCGATTACCACCATTCGTTCGTAATGAATTTCATTTCTTCCGAAGGGATGTACTGCCTCTTCCCTGAAACCTTCTCTCGCCGAGGATGGGTCAACGGGACCCCTTGGCGTGCGGTGCACCTGATACGGGAAAAGTACACCACAAGAGGATACGAAATCCTTCACGGAAGCATCCAGGACCAAACCGGCGACAATGGTCCAGTTGATGTATTGAGACTCAGGGGCATATGGTCGGTCAAGCTCCCTCTGACAAGTGCAAAGAATGGAAGTTATCTACGGGCGCGTGCCAGATACCGCGAGGGCATTCGCAGACTTAAACACGAGGATAACTTCACCACTTGTGTCTCATGATTATAGGTGTGCAGCTCATTATATGATTTCGGTGCCATGTACGGCCTTCCTGGTACCAGCCGCCAATTCTTATTTAAGTCAGGGGATGCTGTCGCTCAACCATCCATCTCAGAATGCGTCGTTTTCATGTTCTAGTGCATTTAGCTGTTCTGTATTCTTCCCTTTGGCTGTTTCTGACAATTGCTTGAACTCTAACGAAACGTATCTGGTCCTATGATCTTCCGATTTTGGGGATGAGAGCATTAGAGATTGGCAAAATGGAAGAAAGGGGGAGATCGTAAATCAGACAGAAGTTAATTCTGGTACTATCCCTGCGGTTTATATAGGCGAGTTGCACGAAGACCTTGGGACTTTCCTGCGTTACAAGACCCCGGTCCACACTTCTTCCACGGAAGAAGTGTGTGGACAATGTGTCGTGGGATGCAGGAACTTCAGAGCACCACGTATTTCCAGATGTTCCTCAAGTAGCCAGTTGGGGATTCGAATGAAATCATATTCCTGTTGGTCAAAAGGTCTCGCGTAATCCAATGCAAAAGCTGTCCACATACAAAGTTGTCACCATTCAAGGTCAAGGACTATGTATTGACGGAGCAGCTTCTGGTGCATGAAATACCCCCGGCCCGGTGATCGCCACAGCCTCAATACGGTTGCGGAATCCAACTTACCATTTCCTTTTGTAAGCAACCAACAGGCCTTTACAGTGGGCTCCTATACCAGACATGTCACACATTCTAGCTGAGAATCTGACTGCTGAGGCTCTCTTCGGGCTGAAGGGGAAGGTCGTATTGGTTACGGGAGGAGGCACAGGAATGTGTGTTGGAGTCCGCGTCCGCATGAGTACAATATTAACGCGACTCCGATTTGCCCTCGATCTCTGCTTTCGGGTCGTTAAAATAGTGGATTGATGATGGCCAAGGGACTGGCCGTAAATGGGGCGAAGACCTATATTGGATCGAGAAGAAAGAACGTTATCGAAAGTGCTGCTGAGTCTCATGGGAAGGGTTTGGCAGGACGCATCATCCCGTAAGTACGAACCTGATGTTGACTGCATTCGCATACGCCCTGCCTGGCCATATATGCTTAAAGTTGTGCAGCATTGATCTAGATGTCACTTCAAAGGAGAGTATCTTGAATGCTGTGGAAGTGATCAGGTCAGAAAACGACGGCAGACTCGATGTCCTCATTAACAAGTAAGCGATCCCCGTCATCACCTTTCGGATGGAATATTGTAATAAATCCCGGATTGAAAGTGCAGGACAAGTAGGGCCCAAGACCTTATGGTTCGGGGACCCTTCCGCGCCGCAGCGAAAGGACGCGGAAACGCTTGGAAGGGCGCTTTTTGACCACGAATCCTTTGAGGACTGGCAGCAGCTATTCAGCATCAACCTGGCATCGATTTATTTTGTAACAACCGCTTTCCTCGGTCTGCTAGACAAGGGGTCAAAGGTCGGAGGAGATTGGAGCGCAAGCGTAGTTAATATAACCTCGATCAGTGGTAGTTACAAGATGGCTCAGAATCACGTAAGAGGTCTGATCCAACTCATGGGGAGGCAGCTCACCTCACTCCTTAGTTTGCATACAACGCCTCAAAAGCAGCGGGGGATCACCTGAACGTCATGCTTGCAACAGAGTTCGCAGCGAAAGGCTTGAAAATCCGAGGCACATACCGAAGACTATCAAAAAGGCTTGTTCGGTCTCTTATGGAGTTATACAGTGAATGCTATCGCGCCGGGCTTATTCGCGACGGAAATGACAGGCGGTGAAGGCCAGGTGTTTGGGCCCGAACAGACCCAGAAAGTATCAGGTTCGACAGTTCCGGTGCCGTCTGGAAGAACTGGAATGTGAGTTAATTGCGGGATCCAAGTTTCGAAATCGGAGTGCACTGATAAGACCCTTAGTGCCGAGGAAATAGCTGGTACTGCGTTATATTTAGTTTCCAGAGCCGGATGGTATACCAACGGGCAGAATATCGTAGTTGATGGGTCACTCTTGGCCGTGAACCCAAGCACTCGCTAGATCCACCAATGGTCTGGTCAGAAAATATTTTGGTTCTGGGAGAGGGTCAGCTCCAAGCCCAATGTTGTGGCACTGTAATCGTAGTTCGAGTAGTGTCAACGTCGAAGCCCAAAAATGACCCTCACCACAAAAACGAGGCTCTTGCAACCCTGACATCGCCAAACAGAACATCCCATCATGGACGCAGTGTGACCACACCTATGCCTAGGCCTGTTGCACCTTATGGTAAAGCTAAACAAAGGACCATCGACTTCGAGAAACTGCAGGTCTCAAAGATGAGGAGCCGCGCGTGAGAGTGTACATCACTCTGGGAACAACGAAGAAACTTGCGGGTGGGAGGTTACGATTTACCCTGCCTCCACGCTTTTGCGGCTTGACGTCGCTGTCGATGTTGCTCAGGAAGGACCAGGCATCAAGCGTACCTGTTTTTCGGCACGTCCAAATCAGTTAAGATGCGAATGTGATACATAGTATCTAACCCAGTCGGACCGACAATTCTATACCGGGTAACCGATCACCATTCGGCCTCCTGGCCGCGCCTGGACCTGTTGAGCATTCAACGTGATGATCTACCAGGAGGGGAGCCAACGGAACTGAGCTTGCGCAAATAGGAAACAACGACTTTGTCGTCCTTCGTCCTAGTGCTTTCAATTTCATCCGTTCTGGCGTTATGTAATTGCGAAGGCGACGCTCTCAACTCCTATCATCACGAATCTTTTCCCTTATTCCGTAGTAATCATATGCTGATCATTGATCACCAATTTTTAATTTTCCCACCCTCTGTGGTGTTGGCAAAATTAAAACGCCTAATACCTTCCATCGAGGCAAGCTGTCTAAGCTACTATTTGCCTCCCCACGATTTGTTTATCCTAGCCCTCAAAAGGCACACCAAGTCGTTGCTGGGATACGAGTCGCTGGGGGGAAGGATCAATCGGCCTTCCTCCGAAGCACAAGCTGATTCACCTTCGCTGAGTATTTAATTACTTAACTTGCACGGCGATCGGAAACTCCGGTGTGATATGTCGCCCTTGCTAATTCTGTGGAAGTACCCATGCAAGGAAATTTCATGATTCTCGCAAATAATCTCCTTCACGATGTGGATAGAAAATCAGATGGAACACAATAATATTGGTTTGCATTGTGAGAGGAAACAGGTGGGGGTGGCAAACCACCATGTGAGGGGTATTATGGATAACCGAATCGTTGCGACACTTGGACCATGATATAAATGGAGGGGGAGAACAAGCGATGATGATCAGAAAACAAAGAGAACATTGGAAGTTAAATGACAGTGTAGGAACACGAGAAGGAAGGCCGGGCTTGTGTGACAGGTCAACAGTGAAGAAACTACAAATGAGGGATGGGGAGGATAATTATACCTAGCTCCGTCCGTGAGGCAGGGTTAAGCATAATGGCGCTCAAGAATTAGCAACAAAATACTAAAACTCTCTCGCGTTGCGTCAATCTATTAATCATTGGCTTTATGGTGACTAAGTGCAGCGTCAGCCTTCTGGAGGTCCCGCTCGCTTAGACTCCTGTTGTTTGCACTTCCGGGGGTACTGGCGCCGGATCTGACGGAGTTGGCTCGAGTACGAACTTTCATAACCAATGGACTGTGAACATGATGATAAATGATGATTTCTTTCATAATAGCAACACCAACTCACTAAGGATAGCTGTCTTCCTCATCTTCTGGCCGGAAGATGGAACTGTGCCATATCTCACCGCCACGATAATCGCTCGTGCTCAGACTCTGCATCTGTTACAAGCCTTTAGTGTCCACCCAAAGAACTCGGCACGAAGTGAACGAACCTCTTCGGTAAGGGTACCCATATCACCAGGGGTGGCAGCGCCACGGAAGGTCGGCGTTCCAGGCACAGAGAACCCAGCACCTCCACCTCCACCTTGTCCAGCAGTAAAGGTTCCCCCGCTGAAATAATCCTCCTCATTACCGTACGAGATGCCATCTTCCTCGCTCTCGAAGGCGTCGGGATACGCACGACGAAGGGCGAGTTGTCTAGCTTTGGAGTATTCGATACCTAAATTCTTCCAATCGAGCAAAGGGGAGAGGCGCTCAACACGGTTACGCTGATTAATCCGCTGACGACGGGTCTTGCTGGCGAAGCTGACCATGTATTCGGCCAGCTTCAAGTTGGAGTCAGGTGGGTGCTTTTGATCCGTGACAGAGCTGGCCATACCTGCCGAACAGAATCCTCCAGGGATTGCTTACGGCGATCTACAATGTAGATACCTTCCTCCTAAGGAAGTGAACATCGGTGTAATGATCAAGCGTCTAGGTCAATCAAGGGCCACTCTTACTTCGGGTTTCTCAATTAGATCCTGCATGAACGAGCCAAACCCTGACAAATTAGTGGTGATTGATGGGATGCCCATCTGAACCATCACCCAGGCCATCATTACGACCCTAAGTAAACCAAACAGATTGACACATACCACAGTACATTCAGCAGGCGTGTATCCCCACGGCTCATAGTAACTGGCAAATACTCCCAAATGGCATCCTCTAACAAATTCTTCATAATCCAATCCAAGAATTGGGTTATGCGCATTAAGGAAATCAGGGTGAAAAATGACCTTGACACGATCAGATGAGCGATTGAAGAGCTGAACGCGCCGAATTTGTAATAAAATCGGGTCCGCTGCGTCGTCTGCCATATTATGTGTCGTGACAGGCGGAAATGAGTTCCTTTTGAGTGCGAAGATACGGCGCTTGAGCAAAACGCGATCTTCGTCCGAGAGAAGTTGGCTCATGTCGGGAACAAGCGTTGAATCGGGAGCGCTATCATTGTACCGTGCTGCATGCTCGAAGAGACGGTTCCCAATGCGATGCTGAATCTCAGTGACCGTGTCGCGCAACTGTTTCGTTACAGCCTGGCCTTTCAGGGCCTCAATGGTGTATGAATTAGTGGCCGCAGGCATAATAATGAATGCAACAACAGTAGTGTTGGTTCCAGATTGCTGAAGGCGGTAGTTGAGACGTGCCAAAGCTTCTATGAACATGTCCACCCCCTTGTTGCGGTATTCGTACCGTCCAGCTGTGAACATCTGGGTAAATGGGGATAAGTCCACAAAGTCTAAAAATGGTGCAAGGCAGAGGGTGACTTGCGTAGAGTGTATTGTTTAAGTCGAAATCGTAATGTCCATAGAAATGACCACGGATAAAATCATCAATTTTAGCCTTAGCAGTAGCATGCAAGTTCTGGAATTCATGCATGGCCTGGAACTTGACGACATTTAGACCATTTGGCACAACTCCATCCGGTTTCCTCTTCAATAGGTGCTCAGACTCGTAGGCGGTGATATGGGAGACCGTTGTAAAGACATCGGTGCAATGGGCTGCTGATCGCTCAATACAATATCGATGATAGATACCGCGCTTCCCAGCTTCGTGGTCCACATCAAAATATTGGAGATTGTTGTAGAAATCAACAGCACCAGCACAGAGGTACCGGCCGAGGAGCGTTGCGTGCGTTGTAAAAACGGTCGTCACGTCAATCTGCCGTTTACGACAGAGGGGAATAGCTACCCCAGCTTGCCACTCATGGAAGTGTGCAATGACAGCCTTCGGCAAAAACAACGCAGAGCGTCGATTTTGCGAGGAAGCACGTAAATAAGAATTGAGTTTGTTTTTTGGTCAAATAAGGGTATTCACCTGGTGGACATTATTAATGGTGTATTCGCCGAGGAACCATGCTACAAGGTAACCAAACACAATTGCCTCGTTCGTCTCATTGTCGTTTGGTGGGGTGGGGATGCCAGCTAAGTTCCATAGGTCGCCTTTCCATTCGTCAATTTTGTGGGATTGGCTGCTAGTATCGAAAAGAATGACTCTAGGTGCGCCTTCGATAAGCCATCTTCCGTAGAGAACTTTGACTCCGCGGTCGCGCATTGCCTTGAGAGTGGCTACCATCTCGGGATCGGTCGGTTCCAGAGCCTCGACCTCCATAGGAGCCGTCTTGTACGATAATGGTCCAATAAGACAGTATCTATCACCATACTCCTTAATGGTGACAGGGACTTTGGTCTTAAGAACGGTGTAAATTCCGCCGACCTACGCGACTGACGCAATAAGCTACCGAAATTTAAGCTCCCAAGAAAAGCTGGGGAATCAGAGGCACCTTATTTGCAACCTCCCATGCACATTCAAACAGCTTGGTATCCCTTATATCACGCCTAACGGGGGTCGCCATCGCACTCAACTGTGGGGTAGCAATTGTGATGTGGAAGACAAATAGGCCGATGTGGCTGCAGAGTACTCACACGCTTGGTCACGATAAGCACGTGATTGGTCACAGCACTAGTATAACGTTTATTTGGATGCAAATAACGGAGATATGGAACGACATTTCCGGATCTAACACCGTGAATGCTGGGATTCACCAGTACACCAAAGAGGTAACCTTGAGCTTGCGTGTATTATCTAATCTTGTTCATCGCCCTCGCTCAATAACGAGGGCGACTGCATCCAAGACAATCAGTGTGAGTTGTTGGGCTAGACAAAAAACTCGTGCTTCTCGGGTCGGGACGGGAAATGAGTTCGAGTTGTGACCTGCTTAATACGGTTACTGAAAACCATGGGTTTTTCGTACAGGCCGCATTGTCGTTCCGCCGAGATAAAATTCGCAAATGTTAAAGTCGGATAATTCAACATCCAGCCATTCACTCACCAAGCATGGTAGAATTATTGCTATCAGAAATGTATTGAGCCCTCCTCTTTCATGAATGCGGAGGCCCACGGCTGGCAGCAATACATGCCTTTCTGGCTCTCAGGGCTTTGCATCCTGTTCTCCATCTGCGTCCCACTACCCCTCCTGAAGGTCATGCGAGACCAAGCTTTCAGGTTCATCCTCGAGGATCCTAATGCGGACCCATCGAGGAACAATCAACGCAAGCGCGCGCGTCTTGTCACTGCCTGCGACTCGTGGTACGCGGCCGTTTCTTTGGTTCCTCATCCAAGAACACGCTGTCGATCCACCTACTCTGACCCTAGTCGTGCCAAAAAGATCAAGTGTGTCACTTCGTCCGAGACCGGGGAATCGCCCAAGTGCGATGCTTGCGCGCTGGCTGCAACACCATGTCTCTTTTCGGACAGGGATCGGTACCACGCCGAGCGGGGCGTGTCGATGTCGGAAAAGCCTCGCCTTGCAGTGGGCGCGAGCTCCGCAGGTGTGGAGGATCTCGAGCCTACCAGACGAAGGAAAAGACAACACTCGTCCCCACTTACAATTCCGCAACCAAATGGCCCAGGCGGTTTCGGTTTCGGCTCAACCACTAGCCACGCTCACAACGAGGTCCAGTCCGAAACTTATTCCCCTCCACACCCGGTCAGCGGCCGAGGAGCGCTCAGACGAATCACAGTCCCTTTCTTCCGGTGAGCCATTTTTGTCTGCATTTTTGTAGTCACTAGCTGAAAACCATCCATCGCAACGTCTCAAAAATTTATTGTCTGTACTTCAGTTATTTCGGACCAACGGCAAATACTTCTGGGTAAATCCCCACCCCCCATTCCCCTGTCATGATCGAGCCCATTTTCACGTTCCAGTCATCTCAGGTACTGCAAGGCCCAAGTTCATGCTCTCACACTGCCGGACGACGCCACGGCCACAGATTCAGATGTCGATGTTTCTGCCTCCACGCCCTCGCAGACACGGGCTTCTTTACCCCCATCCATATTGGGGACTTTGAACGAGTGCGTAGCCCTAACATCTACCCTTGGAACCCATCACTTACCGCCACCCAACCCCATCAACAGTTCAAACACATACAAAAACGGATTTGGCCCTGCATTAGACATGAATTTTCCCAATTATCTTCCTGTTCACGCAGATTATTTTGGCGGCCTTCCAATTGAGAGCGTGAAAACCATAGAGCCAGCGATCAACAGAACTGACTTATTTGACCCTCAGCGAATCCGCTATCCATCGTCAGAATTCCTCATGCACCTCATCACACTCTTCTTTGATCGTATGGCCTGCCATTTTCCATTCTTGAAGCGTGAAACCATAGTGGCCAAAGTCAGAGAAGGATCATTATCCGCCATTCTGGCGAATTGCATATGCGGCCTCGCCGCGCGATTCAGTGACAAAGAGAGGCTTCTGGTCGGGGGATCCAGGGGCTCAGCTGGTGAACCTTACTGTGATATGGCTAAGGTATGTTAATTACATGCCGCCAAGTCCCCAATCCCCTTTAACTGCTTAACTGATGTTCGGTGACAGTCACTGTTGGTTCATATGCTCTCCTGGCCGTCACTGGAAATCCTTCAATCGCTAATTCTTATAGCATGGGCAGAGTTTGGGAGTGGGCGCGATAGCGGTCAGTGCCCCCTCTTCATCACCTGACCTTCAAGGCAATCTCTTACCACCTTTTCGGGTTACCCAGGACTCTGGATGTACAGCCGAGTGAGTACAATTTCAAAGATTATAGTCATCGATCATTCATTACGTCCGTCCTTCAGATGGCTGTGGGTATGGCTATGGATCTCGGCTTTGGATTCGAGACCACCGTTCAAATGGCTTCCAGCAATGAGGATCGGGAGGCCGTACGGCTGACATGGTGGGCCGTCGTATTGATTGACAGAATTAATTCCTGGGGTGCGTGCCTCCCATCTCAGAGTTGGCCCTTGGTGATGCCGTAGCTAAACACCCTCGTGGCCGTTATCTTTATGGTCACCTAGGTACGGGGCGGCCTATCGCCATCCCCGACAATCAGGTTGGGAATGGTGGCTCTTTGTTCACTCTTTCTGCGTCTTACTGAAATCTGTCTCTTGCCAGTTTGACACTGCACTGCCCTCCTGCGACCCTTCTGTGGGAGAACATTTCACCAGGGCACCGCCAGCATCCTTTGTATTTGGGAATTTATGTTGCCTTGTGCAGCTGCGTGGGAAGATGGGTGACATTCTGAATAATCTCGTCAAACGGAAAGCTTCCGAACATCCCGTTGATGTGGAGCTCTCGGAACTCCAGTCCCAAATGGTCAACTTTTACCAATCTCTCCCGCCGTCTCTGGTCTTCACCATTCAGAATTTTCGGAGGTTTTCAAACGACAATCAAGCCGCCACCTTCCTATTGATGCATCTAATGTTCCACTCAGTGATTATTCTTCTCCAACGGCCTGCCTTATTGCGGAGTTTTTCTCCCAACGTAACACTCCCCATTGCAAGTAATGTCGACCTAAGTCGTTCGGTGAGTTATTATTCGCTTCTTCCGCGCGCTCGATCCATCGCGCCTTTCTTCCGTTATCGGATTTCCTCGTGTGAGGCTTTTTTGTAGTTCTTTGCACCCATTCTCATTTCATTTGACGATCGCTAACCTTTGCGTTTCCTCCACAATCTCGCGGGGTCTGGGATTGTGGCTCTTGTCCCGTTGCAGTCTGCGCGTTCCATTGTCGACATGGTGCTGTTAGCGAACGAAGTCGACGAGAATTCCCTATTGGCGAATCCGTTCTTGGATTTACCAATCCTTGCGGCAGCGCGCGGCTTCCTGGCGGAGAGGGAGTTAGTGATGAAGCCCCCATCAAGTACTTCATCTATGGTGCATATGCATCAGCTTCAATGGAGCGAGAGCAATCTCGGAAAATGTAAGGAGATACTCGCTAGGATGAGTACCTATTGGGAAGGAGTTGGAGTCGTCAAGAGGATCCTTGATCAACAAAGTTCTGGGGTGTTTGATTTTGACGTTGGGGAAGGGAACCATCCAGATAGCCGATTGACTCGTGAGTGCTTAAACCATTTCTGCATCTCCTGCTGCGGCCTTGGTGTAGTTTTCTTCAGCCGCTGATGTTGTAGATTACTCTTTATTCAGCTTTCTTGTGGAAAAACTAATCTGCATTTTTTGGGAACGGTTTCTCACATTTTTCTTGAGTAGACCTTCGAGACGTCGAGCTCATGAAGCAATGGGCAACTTCCTCATGGTGTCGTCATAAACCTCACGGACATAGTGGTGGCGATGGTTCAAGGTCCCACTCTGGTGGAAACAGCTCCCCGAGAGGACCGGCCCCACACACAGTTCACACGCGGCTTACTGTCCCCCCCTTGTTACCCCTAAACCACAACAAGGCGCAGTATGGAAGCACACCAATAAACGTGGATGCAGAACGAAGCCTAGACCCGAACAACATCAGTGATACCATGTCGGTTTCGGACGTTCCAGAAGGTGCGGCGTTGGGTATCACCGGTTAGTCTCGCAGGAAATACAGGTCATTGATTCTCGGCGCTGACATTTATCCTGTTTGCCGTTCTAGGTTTCCTTGACGGAGCCCTTGTATTCGACAGTGGCACGCCGTTCGGAATTGATGATGAGTCCGTTCAAAAATCAGCCGGAAGCAACATGTTACCAAGCATTAATGGTAATTCATCTTCTGGTATGCATGCTTCGCTACCACGGACAAACACGCAAGTCTAACTGAAAAAAATATCTTTATTCCTCATCAGACCTCGCCATGCTTCGAGTTTCGTTCAATGCAGCCGAAGCGGATCTAAGTTTTGGCGACCGTTTATCCAACGAACTCTTCAATATCCCTGAGGGATTTGAGGAATTCCTCGGCAACTATGCAGACCACTTTGTTGCCTCTTCACCGCCTTCTGCGAACGGAGAAAGCGACCCTTTTTTATCACGTCAACATGGGAGTGCAGTTCAAGCGGTTGGCAGGATTCAGCGAACGGATGTGAACACTGCTTTGAGCAAGACTGGGCCACTGCCAGATATTGTGCCCGAAGCATCTCATCATTTGTTCCCTTTCGCGTCTTTGGGGCTCCCGTTGGGACAATTTTCTCGAACCCCATCCCCCTGGCAAAAATGACGTACTTGCTCATTATTTCCCTTGCTGCGATCCTTTCGGGTTAGTGTGTAGTCGAGATTCCCTCCGCCCATTAGATGGCGGGACCGTGGCTCTGGAAGTTATGGTGATTAATGTTGTTGGGAGGAACGGACCCTGTTTGATGTGTTGATGCGGCTCCGAGGCTCCAGGAGTTATTGATGTTGGGAGGGAACGATTTGATGTGATGACGCGGCTCCGACTGAGGGAGACATTTCACCTCGAGATGGTCCGATTTGGAAGTTGAGTCATTTTAATTGAATGTGGGAATGCAACGCGGAGGCGGGCCGCCCTCCCCACTATCCCGATTCATCCCCGGAAGAAACTTGTATTTGCACCTCAAGCGATGCCACGCGGGCGCCAGGTGCTCATGCGCAGAAGGCAGGAATGGATACCTCTGGGTTGGCTGTGATCCATCATGATTGCCAGAGTGCTGAGAGGAACTGCATGCGGAGTTTCGACTTTTCAGGCGTTTCCGACTCTCATTCCCATTGACCTGAGCCAGTGGTTAGCCTTGGCGCGTGTCACTGGCCCAAGATTAAGTGCGAATGATCCCATGCTAACTGGTTGATGGCCTACTTTCCTGGCAGCCATCACTCCCACACTCCCAATCGCTATGGTGTCGTTGTGGATCAACATAATTTAATGGTGCGATACACCCAAGATATTGACTATCTTTTGTATCAAGAAATGGTCTCCACATTGGGAAATCTGCACAGGGGTATCTCACATGTCGTTTTTGGTATGTCTCCCTGATTCCTGACCAAAACATCTGTTGGAACCGAATATGGAAGTCTCATCGAAATGCAGACTACATGTACCCATCAAAGGTGCCTTGTTGCAAACATGCGGATCACCATGCCGTTCCTCACTATCTTATGTCCCCCAGTCTTAGAATGACCCACCAGGAGTAGTTCGTTGTAAATTGGGGAAGAACCGTGACGTCAACGGTGAGAATAGTGGCAATATCAGCGGCAGCGGTCAAATATTGATTCATCACGTCATATGCGAGCTGGTACAGAGTTGTTCAAGATGGTAACGGTTAGATAGCTGCGGCGCATGCGATTGAGAGTATTTTCTGCATGGTCTGGCCCTCCGGGTAAGGGCGCAAGTACCCAATATCTCGCATATAATCGACACGTTGGTGGAAGGAACCGATTTGGACCGATTTGGAGCATGCCCCTCCGTCAACTAATTGTGGAGCCTCGTCCCAGCACCTTGCCGTGACCCTGCAACATGGAACCGTCACGGGCAACACAGACACCTTACCACGATATTAGGATAATATCGCTTGGGGAGTGTGGATATTGGGGCAGAGTTAGGGATGGTTGAATGCTGGCACATTAGCGTAATGTAGTATTATATGCGAACGACAACATCAGCGCCAGTCTCTAGGCGAATTGGCCGCTACTGAAACGGCTGACCGTTAACTACTTTGACAAGGCATACTAATGAGGCGAGGTGATCATGAGGTAGGGTCTTGGAGCTGAGATATTCCCGCCCTTTGGAAAACGATAGGCTCATCAGTCGACTGCCACATTCGAAGGTCCTATATGTGAAGTATTTCTTACTGCTACCCCCTGCACCCCTCCCAGAATGAATGGCGGCCACACAGTCGCCCACTCTTAATCATGAATTTCTGCCAATCTCCGTCATCCACGTCAACAGCGAGGCTGGACGCACCCTCTCCTCTGAAACCCCGGAGCTAGTGCTTGAACTCGTCGGCTCCTACGAATATGATATATAGATCATTGGGTACCAAGTGCTACTTCTGGCTATATTTCGTGATGCAATTACCGGCGTTCGAAGGTCCACTGGTTGGGATGAATTCCCCAGGATGGACGTCCACTTTGTCGTGGTCCAGGAACTACCTGCGCTCGTCCACAACTCAAGTCTGATGACTGGAGTTCCAAGAGATATGTATGTGGACAACTGCTAAGGCGACGTAAGTAGTGGTTGCACGTGGTGGGTGCCAAACATGTTATCCCTTTACCTTCTTCTCCACTGTCCCTCTAATTTATACTTTTTTCTTATGCCGCTATGGTTTTCCTCTAGGCTTGGCCGACGGAGCGCCTTTAACCCCCCGATGGCCACACCACAGAATTTTAGATATGCACCTCCTTGCTACCCATACACGCCGCCGCTAACGATAGCCTCGTCGTCTTACTCGTACAACACCATGTCCCAACCTTAACGACCACCTGATTCAAACGTGCCACGCGGGGCTCCAAGGGCTTGCGCTTTGACTCACACTGCCGCGTGCTATTTTACTCCAAGGAGCGATTAGAAGGGTCTGGCTATCCTAGACACTCGCGACCAGTGAACTGGGTACGGGATTGTGGATGGGATACCAGCAGTGGGGATGATAAATTTGAGCTTGCTATGATGTTTAAATAATGTAACCCATTGTACACGCCTGTTATATGCCAACGGGCGTAGACACGGACGTTAGGATAATGGCATCACCATCATGCTCCCTTCCTCCCATTTTGGTGGAATTCATCCGCACTCGTGGTAACGCGGCTTCTAGGGTGGGTCAGGTGTTGGGAGTCCAGGCCTCCCGGAAAAAAAAGATCAGAAGTCATGGGTGGGGGGCAGTGTACTAAGTGCATGAACTTCTTTATGTCAAAAACTCACTCCTCTTAAGTAATCAAGACTTTCAATGTCCAATAATTGAGCCACTAGCTGAGTAGGTACTAGTTACTTCAGCGTCTTCCAACGCACTATCTCCAGAGTTTTACGTACTCTCTAGGATAAGGCATGATTAGCCACAAGAATGAAGACGAACGGGTGGCCGCATTGACAGGGGGTGGTAGGCAGGATCCCAAGGGGGTGGCTGGAATATATGCACCAGCGAAGGTGCGAAAGGCATTTTTCAAGCTTACAGCTGTTTGAAATCAACCGGTTTTGATTTTGCCGGTGCGGCAGGACAATTATCTACGAGACCAGCCTTGGGCCATGGATAAACTAAATTCGCCGATTTTGAGAGGGACTTACTTAAGTCTGTTTCGCCAAAATCGAGACCCCCCCAGATTTTTTTTGAAAACGACCACAAGGGACCCCGCTGTCGTTGACAGCTTTCACGCGTTGTTATTGGTTGTTTATGCGGGGTCGGTTCTACGGCACTGCTGTATTGCACGGATCCGATATTCATGGCGACCGTTCAGCACTGAGGTACCGCCACGCGCTAGGAAGGTGACGGATGTTACTCCTGGTCTCATTCCAGTGAAGGAGTTCGTAATTGATTATTGGCCTGTCACGATGAACAGTGAACACTTCGAGACTCGGAGGGTTTATAAGGTCCCGGGAGCTCCGAAGCAGGCTGGAGGGCCTTATATCGATAAAGGGAAAGTATATATAAACCTAGGCAGGTTACCAGCCTCTATCAGTATAGAATATAAACCCCGAGTCCGACGCTTACCAACATCGCACTATTTATCTCCTTGAGACACGCTATCTTGTTGGTCAAGGTGTGGGAAGACCCGTTGCTGTGGAGCAGGGGTGTGCAAAGCAAATACACTCTTGTCTATCCTGAAGCATCTCAACGCTGTCCCAGAGCCTGGTTCTGATGGGTCCACGAGCACGTACGTGAAATGGACGGATAACGCCATTTGGCCATGGCCCTCGAGAAATAATAGATTGCGTAGAGAAATCTGTGAACTTCAGATGGCCGGCCAACTTTCTGGAAGGACTTTCATTCTGGGAAGATCATGTAGAAGAACGTTGGCAATCGGTACTGAGTTCAGAACATCGTCCTTCCTCAAAGACACAATCCTTATTACAGGAAAACAACAACGCCGCTCGAATTCTCATCCCGCCCTCCATTTCTGCTGACGAGCTTGAATCGAACGCTGGAACTGACCCGATGGAAAGCCGACCGCCGTCCTCCCATAATAATGGTAATTCTGATGCACCCTGCCAGCGCGATTTCCCTACGACGGGATCAAATAGACTGCGTTCGCTTCCGAAAGTGGATTTAGAACTGGCGTTGGCTCATCGTCATCGGTTACCTTCCCGAACGAGTCGAGCCACGATGCTCTTTCCCATCTGAGTCTCCAAGAATACCTCTCGTCGTGATCCCAAAAGTCATGAAGCGTATGGAGAGCCCAAACCATCACCATCAGCTTCTTCAGACCTTCCGAAGGGGAGGCGGAGTGCGCTTCGTGTCAAGTACGAGAGCACCCTAAGTATCACACCTTTTTATATCCCAATGCTTTCTGTCCTGACGAAGATCAGAAATACGCTCCTTCACTTGGCGGAAGGATGAGAAGCATGCGGATAACGCGATGGTTCGAACTCTGTTTCTCGATAGCCAAGAAGCCTGCTGGAGACAACGGGGGCCCCCTGCAGAGCAGCGTGGACGAGGTGTTCATGTGGGAGGCTTCGAGGACAACCTTCCCCTAGAAGAGCGGAAAATGGTCGTTCAGATTGGCAACCGGTGCAGAGGCTTCGAACGTGATGTCGAGATACTTGAGGATCGGATAGAAGAGCTCGAACTTCCAGAAGGATCTGCGAAACAGCGTCTCATGGAAGTGGCGTTATGGGTCAGATAATGATGGAAATGTGCCCCTGGGCAGGATGCCGAGGGATGGGAAGCACAAGATCGTGTACAATAATCTACAACGACAGTTGTACACCCAATTATTCTATTCCTTTCTGCCTCTAGTAGATCGTAGCTCTCGCTTCCTTCGGCCCTTCTTCGAGCCAGCGGCTCATCGCTTGTTACGGCCATTAATGCCATCGTTCTTCTCCGCAGCCTTAACGACTCTTCATAGCGCCCGTTTCATCTCCCCAAAGTCCTCAGACCAAAATATTGGAAGACGAAAATAAATTGAACAATGATAGGCCGCGGCCGGTGATTGCTTGAATGCCGCCATTGAAATTGGACAGCGATCACCGTGCAAATGTTAAAATGGAACGTTTGTTCGAACTCGTTGCTCATTCCAGTTCCGAGTCAGGGTCACAAGTTTGGTGGAATTGGGTAGCCTGTTGAAATCAGCATCAGTGCTCACGGTTAGTTTAGTTTTAATTTTGAAGCCCTTATTTACACAAATTAAATTACTTAGATCTGATCCGCAGTTTGAGGATCTGCAGCCGCGCCGTGCTGATGAACGGCTTACTGAGAAATCGGCTCGGAACAATTAACCTCTCCGTGATTATTGCCTTGTCTCTGCTCAAGTATTGGCGGGTTCGCGAGGAATACCTTGTTTATAATTTACCGCACATCGGGAGGTGCTCACGCCGAGTACGTCGCTGCTAGGCAGGATACCAGCCTCTATAGACGTCGCTGCAATGTCGGCGGCAAGGTGCACCACAGATGAAATCGCTATGGTAATATGCCTCCAGGCATCCATAGCGCTTATCTCATAAATATCTTGGAAGGAGGGGATATACCGCTCGTTCTGGTGACATGACAAAGCTTGTCAGGCACGACTTTCCTCCAGCGTATGACTAATGGAATGCCACCTCGGGGTGTCATACCCGGTTCCCCACCATAATCGTTCTTGGACTTTAGCTATCAATATTCTCATGGCCGGGTCTCCTGAAAACCTATGCAGGGTGGGCGCTGCATGTCCTATGACTGCTACCACGTACCTAAATAACCCTGCACTCGTGTAGACACAGGACAGAGGTAGGATATTAGTTTGTCTGGCAGTGCGGTCCGTCGGGCCCAGACCATTTGAACACAAGTCAAGAGACACGATGTTGACCTTGTGCCCAATACTGGTCAATGGGATACCCTACACAAATTACTCGTATTGCGCTCTCTTTATACAGCTTGTTCACGAACGAGACTCTACGGAAGACGTCGTACTCAACGGTCTGAGAGAACCAATTCTTCACAAGAACGCGAGTCAAGCGAGATAAGCAGCATGCCCGAACCACACGATGTATTGATGATCGATTCACAGTCACACAACATAGTAGTGCATTTCCCAACCTAAGGGCCGAGGTGCTCTGAGGGGTGGCTTGGCCTCTGCACGTTCTGCGGCCATGGCAACGTACTCTTGGGAGGAACAGCAAATGCTGCGAAGGCGAACGGAAGCCATTTGACTCGGAATCGGGGGATGCTGATTCACTGCTAACTGAGACGTGGTCTTGCCAGTGAGAGCGAAGCCATGATCCCAAAGAAATAACAGGTCTCGTATACAAACCTGGCCTCCAGATGATCACCCAGATTTTTCCATTTGAGAAAGATATTATTGATCGTGTAGAGAGGACTGGCAGTCGACGATGCTATGACTGACTCGACGCAACATACGGGAGACATTCTCTCACCCGTAGTGGAGGCAACTCTCAAATCAGAGCGCCACTCCACCAGCCGATTATTCCACAGTGTACCGTGGTCACTCCCCCACGAGAAACTAGCGGTACGTCAGCGCTAGATAGTTACACGGCATTCAGTAAGTAGTCTAGTATTGAGATTATGAACTAACGGCGTATAAGCGCTAGGAAAGTATGTACAAAGTTAGAACATACAAGACCCCCTTTCAAGAGATAGAGACCTCACCTCAGTTCCAAGTACGTGAACTGAGGAGAGAAGAGAGAAAAATTGCGCGAGGTGGCTTTTAAGACATCCTCGACTGCGTACATCAACATGGACTCCATAAACGGAAACATCGGACAATCCTGTAGGGAAAAGTCCGTGCGCAAGAAGTATTGTCCGTGGGACATAGTTGAGTAGTCCACAGCGTACAACAACTTCAACATCAAGAAGTGCGGTCTCACCTTAGTTTACGATAGTAGAACTGAAGAGAGTGAAAACAATCGCGATGAGTGGCCTTTAAGCCTACAACGCCGCCTATCCACAATCATGATAAAATGGCAATAATGAGCAATCCGTGGCGGCTCGCAAGCCCGTGCGCCTCTATAGTGGGACGTCGACCTTTCCTCTGACATCCCCGGGATAGATTCAGAATTGCTGCTCACCTGTCAAGCTCCATTTTGGGCTGGCCCCAACCCGGGGAGAAATGATGTTGCCCAGGCAAGGTCCCTAGGAACACCTGCCTTCCACCGACAAAGTTACGAGGGCACCTATTTTATATCCCAATACTTTCGATTGCGGTTTGGAATTAGTAGTAACCCCAGCCAATGGAACTACCGTTTTGCTCATCTGTCTCCAGTGAAGACCGAAGCGGGATAGGGAATGTCTGGATACTGTCCCTCGATCTCGGTCTAGAAGCTTAAAGGGCGTAAGGGAGGATTTTTAGGGCTTCATGTTCGCAGCGCTGGTGGGATACTCATGAAATGGTTTCGAAGATGTTCTGTAGCACCGCGGAAAATGATTTCCAGATTGGCAACTGGGATAGAAGTTACGATCGAGAGGGCTGAGAGGTGTGTGGATCTGATTGCTTTTTTAGATCATTCGGGTTATGCGTTAGATGATGTGCTTGTTGGAAAGACGCCGTGGTGCCTTTGGAGAACGTAGGTCAGACAAGGAGTAAATGATGGGCAGGATTGCGAATGGGGCTGGGGGGGGGGGGAGAAGATCGCATGCAATAATCTATAATTCATCTCAACTAGTGCTGTTTCGAGTGTTGCGATGTCATCGCCAAGAAATTGGGAGGCATGATATCCTAAATTACAGCGACCATGATTAATTCCACAGCCCTTTTTCGATCATCAGCAAATAAACGACGAGCGCGCACCATTCTCCTAAATCGTCAACTGGCTGAGTTGTGCATCTAAATCGGGCGTGCCAATTTTTTTGTCGCCTTCAAGTTCTGTAATATTATCATCCTTTTCAGCGGCCCCCTCCCTATCGTAACCACCGATTTTCTTCGCAACTCCCTCCTTACTGTGGCTATTAATATCGTCCTTACTCGAGACCCTCCTCCTATCACCTGAATTGTTCGCACCCACAGTCGAATCCATGTTCTTATTGCCACCTCCGGCCTTCCCTGCGGTCTTCTTGTCGCGACAATCAAGAACACTGGCCTTCCTCCTCTTAATGCGAACCCCAGCATCATTGTCCTTCATGACGATGGCCCTCCTCTTGTTAATGATTCGTTGTAGCGGTCGTTTCGTCTCTCCGTCGGGGAATGTCTTGAGATCAAAGTATTGGGAGGCGAATTCGAGCAGCCTAGAACAGTGAATAATAAGCTCCTGTGATCCCTTCAGTGCCGTGGCGCAATTACCATTCGCCCTGTACAGTAGTCACCGTACGGATGTAAGGTTGGCCGGTCAATACGAATTCGTTAAAGAGAACCCATTCCGGTTCCGAATCGAGGCCACAAGTAGGATGTAATCGGACAAGCTATTGGAACAGCTATCAACCCCTTGCTAGCACCAGCATTGACATGTGTGAACATACTTGGCTGTCCTTGACTGTTGAATACGTCTTTCGCTGATTTTCTTTGCGCGCGATCTGCATGAAGAAAGCGCAAACTAAGGATTTCCGAATATTGACGTAAAGTTTCTCTTGGTCCGTAGTGGATACAAGGTCAATATCGTGCTTCTCCATCATGGATTTAAGCTGTGTCCGTATGTTTTGGGCCTGAGTGAGCGCCCTGTCGGCCAAATAATTATTCCATGCCCATTTTTTATCTTGCATATCTATCCAATTGCAAGATGATCAAATATAAAACGAGAATCACGAGATATACTTTGCTTACTATGCATATAATTGTTATACACGTTCAGGAGTGTAAGATGGTCACTCTCTGGAATGGTAAATAGGGCTTTAGCTGCATCGGCTTCGGCGCGTCGGTCGTGGGGACGAATGAAAACGGCTGGGGCTATTATGACATACGGGGGTGAGCAACCACTGGTGATTACTTCGGACGCCCACATACCAGAAAGCATGGAAGCAATAGTTAGAACCTCATTGCTGCAAGAAAATTCAACACTTGATATCAATAGCTTCGAAAGCTAATGGACGAAATTGTGAGAAGTGGCAAGGGTCACAAATCCAATGTGACTGACTTGAGGATCCAGTGGGAACTCTGCCATGATTCTCCCGAGGTCTGTCAAATCTCCGTCATCGTCCAATGCACGGAGATAGTTCAATAGCTCTAAAGCACGCATAATCGTTTCCGGAGCTGGACTGTCCATGTAGTCAAAGTGCACTAAGTCGGTTATTCCGAGTTTAATCAATTCAAGAACAGTGTTGGAAAGGTTGGATCGAAGTATTTCTGGATGCGTCTGCTCTTCCAGTTCCGACATGAAATCCTTCTCGGTGTATAATCGAAAGCATTTTCCTGGCCGAGTTCGACCCGCACGACCTGCTCGCTGCTGGGCCGACGCTTTAGAGATCGGAGAAACGAGCAAAGATTCAACTCGGATGCGAGGATTGTAGACTTTCTGTTTCGAGAAACCGGGATCAACAACGTATCTGAAAAATGACTTACAGTTGGTGCGATTCGCAGGCTGAACGTCAGGGTACTTACACAATTCCATCGATTGTTAGCGATGTTTCTGCAATGTTTGTTGAAACGACTACTTTTCGTCCCGAAGGCCCTCCATCTTTCACAGGAGGTGGCGGGTCGTCGAAAATTCGCTGCTGCTGCATCGGAGGTAGTGATGCATATAGAGGTATACAAACCAAGGGTCCAACAAGATTGGGGTTGTTCTTTTGGAGGTCATCCGCCTCTATTCTGATCTTGCGACAGGAATCTTCAATCTCCTCTTCTCCTGTTAAGAAGACTAGGATATCCCCCGGCTCTTCAGCTTGATGTATCATGAGGACTGTGCGAATCGCAGCCTCAACGTAGTCTGGTTCGGGCTGTTGCGTATAGAAGGTTTCAACGGGGAATGTGCGGCCAGGGACTTTAAGCAAGGGGGCAAGCTTCCCAGGCTCCAAACTGAAGTAAGTTTGGAACTTGAGCGCATCGAGAGTGGCACTCATAACAATCAACTTGAAATCCGATCGTTTCCGTACGATGTCTTTTAGAAGGCCCATGAGAATATCGGTGGCTAAGGTGCGCTCGTGGACTTCATCAAGAATGATCGTGGAATAGCGAGAGAGTGTGGGGTCGGACATGACTTCTCGAAGCAGCATACCATCGGTCATATGCTTGAGGAAGGTCTTTCCTGGCTCGGTCATATCCTCAAAACGGATGGTATATCCCACCTCCTTTCCAAGTTGGACTGTAGATAGCTGTGAGATCAGCGCTACAAAAATATGGAGACACGTACCGTCCAGTTCGTCCGCGACGCGCCGCGCTACAGACATTGCAGCGATCCGGCGCGGCTGGGTACACCCCACTAATTTCCCTCTGGTGTGCGGCAGATCGGAGTAAACAACAAACTGAGGTATTCTTCACGAGCTCGTCAACCATTGGGATAGAGGTGGAGTAGGTGGAATAACAAACTGAGTGGTTTTCCCTGAGCCAGTTTCCCCGATCAAGACCATGACCTGAGTCTTCTTTAGCTAGATGCAGAGAGACGTTTGGCGCGCTGCGGAGATGAGCAATATGTCGTTCTTAAATTACCAAATCATAAAATTCGTTGATTTTAGTAAAAATCGGGAGCTTTTTTCGAGATTCCAAAATCCTCTTATATTTAGAAGAATAGGGTAGTTTCGTAAACGGATTAGTGTTTCCATGCTGAAATACGTAGTTAGACCGAGAAACCCCATCTCGGATATAATATGGCGACTGACCAAGATATTTCCTACTTGCTTGACAGTCACATAGCGTGGTACGAGTCCCTCCAATGGATCGACTTTGAAGGGAGGTGACATGCTTAATCGCTGACTGATTTGATAGTTCACCCTCAGGAGGCAAGTTACAGTTACGGTCACACCCAAGCCTTCCGATTAACTTCCTCTCACGGAAACCCATCCAGTTTAGAATGGATGAACGCCCACATTGCTGCAGGGGGATCGAATATATCTGCACTAAGATATGAACCTCCTAGCTTGCTGGCAAAAGAAGGCATCATCCGATCGAGCCACCCGTGCGTCCTGCGTCTGTTGCCGTTGGGTTGTAATCGGCACGAAACACAGGACCAGGATGAATGCGCATTCGTCGGAATGTTCGCAGGCGCCTCCTAACAGACGAGAATTCGGCCCCAGGTATGGAGAGGCCATGACGGACAGCGCACATATATTCCAGCAGTGCCTTTATACGGAGACTGTCCAGGTATGCTGCCAGACCAACTAAAGCGCGTTTATCCTGGACATTTTTGGAGGTGAGAAAAGAAATCCAATGTTTCCCGATTTCTTGTAAGGCTTGTGAGAAGAAAGACGGCAAGCCAAGATTCTTGACAGCTACTTAACGTCTGCTGTGAGACAACACCATTTTCATTTTTCGATGCTGGAAACACTTGAACCACTGGGCCAATTTGCAAGCGGAGAAGTACTCGGACACTTGGGCGTGTGAGATAGAATAAAAATCAGTCCTAGCCGTTCCCTATCTAGTCCCTTTGCTGAATAGCCTAAATTAGCGCTGCTAGCGGAGTATTCCATGTTGACAATCTTTCAGGCGTAACACTTCGATGGGTTTTCCTAGTGGTAAACAAACACCTCCACTCAGGAAAGCAGGAAAGCCACTACGCATTCATAATCCCAGCCTTGCCGTATTTCTTTTTATACTCATCTCCCAACCTATTTATCAAATCATCCGACGGGGCTGTAAACTTGAACTCGTTTGCCCACGCCTTCAGCTCCGATCTCTTCACTGGTGCTTGCCCGCCTCGCTTCCTAATTAGTCGGTCGAGATAGTCAACAGCATCGCTCATGTCATACGGGCGCGCTCCGGTTTTCGACAGACGGTCGAGCTTCGCCCCGAGCGCGTACCGCCATGGTGCGGCATACACTTTGAGCCCTGGGGCATTGAAGACAACATCATTCTGAGTCACGGCTTCGTCGTACAATCTCTGGATCGTGCCTTCCTGCAAAAATAAAGAGAAAAAAATATACATATACGTCAGTACACAAGGAAAGGTTCATGTGTGGGAAGGAGAAAAATGAAACGAACCTCGATGAACAGCGCTGTGTGGTTGTTCAACCATTGATCATCGAGCTTCAATGTCTTGCGCGCAGAGTCGGCAGCTGTAATCAGCTGCGTGACGTCCTCGTGCTTTGTTTTTGTGCGGTAGAAGAAGTCCACATCGCCTGTGGACGCGCGGGTCTGCAGGTACAGCGTGTTGACGGCTCCGCCGACAGCAATGATGGACACATTAAGTCCCTTGGCTTTGAGTACGCTTGCAACGGTAGTAAGACCTTGCTTGATGGTGGCAGCTGTCATCTGCACTTCGGCTGTCCCAGGTCGTAGGACCAGATCCCGGAGGGTGATGGTGTCATTGGCTGAGAGACAGTTGCCCATGGTGGATGTGCGATGTGCGGACTTTGGAGTGTTGTGAGTGATGCATAATTTATAGGAAGCTTGCGGTCTTAGACCAGCTGGGGTCTATGTTAAAGAGCCGATTCTAAGAAGACAATGAGGAATCATGGAACGTTCTTGCGGTGGCACCAAGGTGGCGTACTTCCACGCTGGCAATAAGGATAATTGAAAATCCAGTCACGAGCACCCCATGCAGAGCTGATCTCGGGCCTTGGGTAAAACTCCCCAGTACAACCACTAGTGTACAAGTGCACTCAAACTCCCAAATACTATCTAAGAAGGTAGGTTGACTGGCACACACTTTTCATATTGATTGGGTCACGAGTATGCAGTGGGTGCGAACAACATTACAGCAAGGTGCAAAACAAACGGCGCAACAGATTTGGATAATGGTCGATCAGGTCATGTGATCAATCCTATTTAGGAAACTGCAAGTCGATCATCATTTATTTTCTGCCATTTCTGGATAATCACATGACTATCACATGACCTGCACGGACATTCATCCAAATTGGGCGCGTCGATTTTTTTGCACCTTGCTGTAATATTCAACATTGCACCAAATTGCACCGATGACCACCAACCATCCCGAGCCCCTCCCACCGACCGTCTCAGACATCCTCGCAGATTGCTCCTGCGCTCGTGCCCGTTACACTGCCACACACCCTTCCTCCTACCGACGTTCACGCGTCCCCCCGCGTCTCCTCTCCCGTCTCCTCGGTGGCTCCTACCCCGACACCCCCTCAGCCTCCTTCTACCGTCTTTATGAGTTCTTTATCCTCGATTGGAATGTCCAATTCCGAAACGAGCTCGAGTACTTCTGCTGCGCCCACCCCGGCTGGGCCGTCTCTTCCCTTCCTGACCCCGCATACGCAGACGACGCAGACCCCGTTCGTCTTGCCGTTCTTGCTGTCCTTACCCAGTTGATGTGTGCCGCTTTCAACCGACGCATTGCGACTGGCTTGCCCAGGGACGCACCTGCTATCGTACTTGATTTTTCTGAGCTCGAGGCACGCCCGAAAGTCTTTGAAGAAACACCAGACTGGGCTAAGCGGGTCAGGCCACTTGATGAGAAAATTTACATCCCGAATAAGGACGGTCAAATGTTGAAGGAGAACGATGAAGATGTCAGTGAAGAGTTCAAGGCAATGAATATCATTGTGCAGATGCCGCATATTCATTTTATTTAGGTCAGTCTTTACTAAACTAGTGTGCTCGTCTGGACGCATTCTTCTCATTGCCCTTCGTTGCTTTCCTGTGTACAAGGGGCCTCCATGCTCGCCCCTCTTTCACAATCCAATATCCAATCCCTTTCTACGCGCGTTAGTAAATAAAAGTTTGTGAATGTGGTATACATGGTTCCCAACAATAAATAAGTCGTGCAGTGTTGTGAACCATTTGGGATCTAATTGGTCTGAACTAGTCGGGTAGTGGGCACGGGCCAGTGGCGGACGCCATTGCACGGACAGAATAGCAGATTTGTGGAGTGCTCAGCGACATCGTTCGAAGCGACTGTGTTACGCAAACATCCAATAAACCAAGAACGTGTAGGAATGTTTTGAAATACTTGTAAAGGAGTAGGCTAAAGCTTTATGCATGGAGAAAAGTGGGGGAATAGGGTTGAATTTAACGATAGATCGCCTGGTAATTGCACAATTGATGAGAATCATTGTTCATCAGTTCTCCGAGCAATGACCGCCAATCATCCTTGGGGAGGGCACGTTTACGTGATGGAGTTCGAAACGTCTTCGAAGAGCCGGCCAAAGTGCGCGAGACTAGCTTTGAGGCCCGGATATTTCGCACATCGGGCCAGTAGGATTCAAGCTCAGCGCAAGTTCTAGAAAGGTAAGAAGACACAGAGGTCAGCTGAATGTGGGCACACACAAACATGATATAGAATGTCGTCGTGTCTAGTGTAGGACGCACAGGGAATTTGCGAATGTCGCAGAAAGTGGTGATATATGATATTAACGAAGACATCTGCAGCGCCGGAGGCATGATAATAATGTTTGGCACTAGACTTTTCGCGAGTTCGAAATTGCGTCTTGACAGAGCACCAGCGATAATGTTACGTTTTCCGTCGACGTGGAACATTCTCAATTTAGTCAATACCGTTGTCGACAGATCGTGATTCGACACAGATCGTGATGGCAGTCATCAAGGTCAGGTTGTACAGATCTGTTGCACGGAGCGAATTGAAAAATTTGTCGAGTCGGTGTGAATTGCAACACGTTTAGGTTTTGGTAGGAGCGTTGCTATCCATTCAAGGGCCGCGAAAACAGTTATTTCTTCGTTGTAAAAGATGTTGAATGAGAAGTCAGCGAGGACAATTGCCCAGAAAGCCAACCCAATTTTGCATGCATCAGACCAAAGCTCCACGTCCCCTTCTTTGGATCCCCAAGACTCGGCACCCAGAAATCCGGACGCCTTCCATATGATCCACTGAGTCCACAAACTAGAGCAAGTCGTTGCGCACTTGTTTGTTCACGCAAATCGATTGGTTCATGAATGTTTTGTCTGCGATGTTACTGTAGGAAGAGTTGAGTGTGGGTTTAGAAGGGGGGATACATTGAAAGCTCAGTTCGCATACCCAAGGATCCGCAACCACATTCGCAGTGGTTGCCGGCATGAATTGTCTTTCGCTTCGGCAGACATCGAAATAGTTAACCAGGAACCCGATAATTTCGAGCTGTTTCCCAGACATAGAATTGTTTTCCGGCTTCGTGTGGAACCCGATGTCATCCAGAAGCGTGAGAAATCGTGCTCGATCCCTGGGCCTGACCCAGCCATAAGGGGGATAGAGCACCAGTTCGTGGCTGAAAGATGCAAAATACCAGGGATGCCATAGACGCGGATAGCAATCTAGCAAACTAATCCAAAGAACAAGCACCATAGCTATCCTGATGCCTGATTACCGAAGACAGCGCAGCGGTCAACATGCCATCGATCAAGGTTGCTTGCATTCCTGAGATGCATCGGATTCCCAGAGGTAGACTGGTTTTCGGCCTCCACTCTGCGCATTTCGGTCCGAAGGTTGATAGTTATTGTCGAGAGTGACGAAGCCCCTGGAATCAGTGAGTTCGGGGGTTTCTCTCCTGCACTAAGACGGAGCTTGGAGGACCCTTTCTTCGGTACGGTGAATACTGGTTAGGCAACCATCCCAGGCAGCAAGTCGAGGATGCTTCAGGCTTCGTGAGGTGGAATTTGGTTTGCGAGCCGACGAACAACTTCGTCGAGTCGTTGCATGGTGGCAGCACTGCGAGTGCTTCGGAATTGCTAACGGCAAGTTCTGGGTTTCCATCGAGTGGCATAAGCAGTCAGCGACGCAAGATCAGATCTATGTGCAAAAACTGAGGCGAGCGAAGCTGAAGCAGGGCTACAAGCCCAAGTTAGACAGCAGATGGTGGCTCACAACGGTGGGCGAACTCACGCAAGCACAGATTACTACAAGTGGCGAAGAAGTGAAGTAACTGTTCAGAGACTAGTTCTAACCAGGCAGCATGCGTGAGTTACAGGCGGGGGGTCAGTCGTTCAGTCCGATTGCGGCTGGCTTGCACACTCACGTGAAGCCAAAGCCAGTTGGCCTCAGTATAGCTACCAAGCCACCCCACCGTCCTCCCTGCATGCTGCAGGCACTGCTGAAGCGGAATCATGGCACCAATCCTTCTTTGTCTAAGTATCACCAACTGGTGTCATGCGAAGCTGCGATGAATGAATGGGGAGATGTGTTCCTTTCTTTCTTTCTTTTTTTTTTGGTGGAACCCCCGTAGCTTTCGCGGGCAAAGATTGCCTGGGGGTTTGTGGGGGAAGGCTGGTCCTTCCGGGAAGGTCGGGACGACGCGTCTGTATGATACTGAGACTGCCACCTCGGGGAAATGCTTTACGCACCGGCATTAATAAAATGCTCTGTGTGGGGCTCACCTGACCTTGGCGGGTCGGGTATACCCACTAAAACCCCGTTGCTCTTGAGCCAGTTCTCAGGGAGGCGCGCCTCGTTCTGTAGGATTCCGCTCCAGGTGTGTAGGACAAGTTTACCTGATATTGCGTTTTTGCGGTATTTTTTCCTATTCGTGAGGCATCTGTCTTGCTTCAGTCTTTCATTTAGGGTGGTTAGGAAGGTGCCGATGGCTTCATTGGGGGGGGGATATTGCCGGCCTCGCCATCTTCGTTACCAAAGACTCTTTTGCACCTCAGCTTCCACACTAGCCAAGCGCATTCTGTGGAGATGATTTTATAAAGTCGGGTCGCGCCCGCTTTTGTCCTTCCTTTGGAATCTTTGATTTTGGTTAGTGGGGCTGCCATTACGTGGTGTAGGCCCATATTTGCTGGCCAGTTGATTCCTTTGGTCTGGCCCATTCTTTTGGTGATCGCCGAGATGTGTTCTGTTATGGAAATGGGAATTTCCCATTTTAGACTCTTATGGGTTCTGTATCACATGATTTGTATAGTAATAGAGTTTAACCAATCAATAATCAACAAAAACCCGCTGCCACACTACCTGTTCAACAACATGTTAAACCATCTGTGAAACAACCTGTAAACCCTTATGTCCAACCCCCTTCCCTATTCCTGCGCCAGAATGGACGAAAATGGGTGCTTCCGGCCCCATTTTTGTAACATGTTCCTTTCATTCCATAATTTGTGCGACATTGGCATTGAGCAAGATGCATGGACATGTAAGAAAACTTGTTTCTTCTCGTTCAGGTCCCCACGATGCTGAATGACTCAATTGATGGTGGGGTCCTTCTCATTCCGATAGAAAATCACCCTGCTCCTTGATGAAGAGGAGAAAGCGCTCACATTTGAAACGGCCAATACACTGCTGTCATTTGATAATATTAGTCTCCAGTAACTAGAATTACCCAAAAATTCTATGCCCATTATACCAGGAGTGATTGTTGGGTATCCAAGAACTACGGACTCAACGGAGGAGCGCATTCTCCATATCTTTCCTGGTGACCCCACCAGCCCGGTCTTACGTAGCTCAGCGCAACCTTCGATACGGTTTCAGCGCTCCCAGCGGCATGTGCATACATAAGGAGCCCTCTCTATTCGGGTGGAAGGCAAACTACTTGGAGCTCAAAGCCAGCTGTTCAAAGCGGCGATGCATGGATGAGTGATATAACAATACTGTACTGGCATGACCAACAACTGGTCACGCATCACGCTGACCCTGCCGGTTGGCATTCTTTTGGAATTTATCATGCATCACACAGGCCTGCCGGCCCAATGTCCGGTGTCACGCACTTTGAGTAGATCCAGTGGCTGTGCAATTTTTCAATTCAAATTTTTCAAAAACCAGCAACTACATCGTTAAAAGCGGTACCCTTCCATCTCTGTCTCCAGGTTTCTTGCCCGTTTAAGCCGCTTACCCTGTCCCAACTCACCACTACCAACTTCAGACCCAACTACCACAGTGAATTCTCCAATGGATTCCACATTGTCCTCTTCAGCAGCATTCCAACCCAACTGAAGGCCACCGTTCACATTGGCAAGGCCGTCAGGCAAGGTTCCGGTGTCAAGATGTTCATAAACTTCCTCCAACATCACCTCCACATCATCCTCCATGGCTTCTGAGAACTATCCTTCATGTACCACCATAGTAGAGTTAGGATGAATCCCACAGTCACCAGTAGGATGCTTGCGTGGCATGGCTATGGCTTGAGCAAGGGTGGGGTCCTGTTGTGGAAGATCATTGAGAACAGCCTGTAGCAAGGGAGATGTAAGGCCAGTCTGCGAAAGATTGAATTCACCTGAACGGCACAGTTCAAAAGCCTATAAAATATTAGATGTGGCCACGTTATTAAGTATACTAGAAGCTGTAACTTGCCTTCTGGATTTGTTGAGGGTTATTTATTGAATAGTACACATCAACCAGAGTTGCAGGAACACGGTCTCTGAGTGTTCCAAGCCTTGTGTCAAGCAAGATATCGCATGGGCCAGCACCTCCCTGCAATTGAGAGTAGACTTCATGTATGATAGCAGTTAAAGTAATATGAGATTGCTAGCGAAGCAGGGCAACTCAGTCTCAACCAAATAATGCAAAAGAGAACTAGAATATATTACCTAGCGAAGCGGGGCAACTAGAGGTAATATACAGTATATAAGTATAGATTGAAATAAAGGAATGATGTTGCTAACCTCAGTCTCAAGCAAATAATGTGAAAGAGAACTGAGGGAAAAAGTGATTCAAAGAGCGGTAATTCCCACGTAGTTTGGGAGTGGGATAGTCCGAAAAGAATACAAAAGAATGAATAAATAGATGTGGCTGGCCAGGCGAGTTCCTCGCTCGGCCGTGGGAATGTGGCTGTATGAAAACTCGCACGGCCACGCTAGCATGCTGTTTTCCAACAGCAGTTTGTTGTGAATGCTTCACAGCAAGCTTAAGCATGCACTGAATACCAACATCACATGGTTGCCAAAGGCCCATGCTGTCAGAGACCAGGTTCAAGATGAAGGAAAGTCTCCGTGGCGGAGGGCTTCGGCCTCAGTGACTTATGCCAAGAGCGCTGTGCCTAGTGACATGTCCATGCCCTAACTTACTAACTGGCAATTAGAACTGAAGGGGGATAACTCTAGTCGATTTTATTACTGAAGTGTAACCTATGTACAAGTTGGATATATATATGGTTACAGCGAAGATGGGTCCGCAAATGGTGGAGCCGAACGGAGCAGAGCTAACGGGGTTAAACATTAGCTGACTGAATATTGTGTAAGAAACCACCTCCACCTAATGCAGGCATTTAGTGTAATGGTAACACACTCTTGGTACCTATGCAGGGTTCTGCGGTTCGACTCCCAGAATATCCATATTTTAGCATTTAGGTTCCCAAGACCATGTGTACAAATTCCAACATGGTGGACATTCTACGGAAGTCACCAAGCACACCCAAATCCGGTTGCTGCCACGTGAGATGGGCACGTGAAGTCAAGCATTAAATTAGCCGGCCTGACAAAGTTTCAGGGGGTGGCTCAGAGCACTAAGGACCCAAATCCAGCTGCTTCAGACCACATGATGTGGGGACATGTAGGAGATTAGCAGTAAGTCCAGCCTGAATATGAATTCAAGGGGTGATGGCTCACGGGCTGTTGGAAGCCCGGTGGTTAGGGTCACATGTGGATCATGGGCTCAATCCAATGTGAAGGGGGTGTGTAAGAAACCACCTCCGCCTAATGCAGGCATTTAGTGTAATGGTAACACACTCTTGGTACCTATGCAGGGTTCTGCGGTTCGACTCCCAGAATGTCCATATTTAGGTTCCCAAGACCACGTGTACAAATTCCAACAAATATTACTGACGAGTCGGGTCACGGGGTTAGCGGAAAGGCAGGCAATAACCCAGAAACGGAAAGGAGGGATAGGCCCGAAGGTGGGCTCTGCAGGGCAGGCGAGTGTATTGCCCAGTGGAGGTGGGAGTGCGCTAGCGGACGTCGGAGCTGTCCGGAAGTCTTTGGGGCTCTGTTAGACACTGGTCCGGGGTCGGCACCGAAGGTCGCCGTTGCAGGCCGCTATAGGCCGCGATGGCCGTGATGCTGTGAACAAGGCCCGAGGGTAGGGCATTCGGCCTCAGCAACTCTAAAGGGAGTGCTGTGCCCCCTAGCTGTCTCTTGGCCCTCATTTCAGACTCACTGGGGTTGCCTTGCTGGGGTCAGGACTTAGGGGTCGTGGTCAAATCGATATTAGAGCTAAGGTACAATAAAGTATCATACAGGATATATATAGGAAGAAGAAATGAATGGGAGCGGACCCGGGCCGGAGGCTGAAGGGTCCGGAAGCAAACAAGAAGAAGGAGCGGGGTTGGCCGCATAGCGGCCGGCAATGACCGAGGGTCAAAACAAACAATAACAGATAAATAAAGGAAAGAGCGTAGGGCCGCGATAGCGGCGATGGTACCATAGCGGCGCTGGACTCGGAGTTGGGCCGGAGTTGGGCACGGGGATGATAGCGGCCCTGTAGGGGCCAAGTGGGCGGGGTAGGGGAGTCGCGCTGGGCACAGTGCCGGAGGTGGACTCAGGGTGGGAAGGTTGGTTCAGCAGCAGGGGAGTCGGCCAAGTGTAGGGGAGCCTAGGGGCAAGTGGGGAAGTGAGCAGGGAGTCCTCAGGGAGGATAGGGCTGAGGTCAGGGCTTGCGCTCATGCTCGCATAGCGGGAACGGGCTCGGGCGGCATTGGGACGGGCGGGGAACGGGCCGGAATGCACGGCCGTGACAGGCTCCATACTTAGGGAGGCGTAGGTAATAAATTGAAAGGAGGGGGTGGTGACCATCGAGGGGTACCGAGAGGATTGCGGAATATGGGAGCTCCGAGGTTAGTGAGGAAGGAGCGGAGGTAGACCGGAGGGATCGGAGGGACCGGAAGTCGATGGCCAGGAATGGATATGACACATGCAGCCTCCAGGGATGTAATCAAGGATAATCCAATGATAGTTGTCAAACATCCAAGTTCGGAACTCAAGGGATGCATGAACAGACCAGACGTCGAGTTGCCAGATGCATTCTTGTAGTGGATCAAGCGACAGACGCTTCTTCTCAGCAGTGAAGTATGGGACAAGAATATTAATAACAAATGACTTCATTGTCCCCAGATTTGCCCAGTAATTGTCAGTGCCTGAGAACTCAAAGAAGAATCCAAGTCGAGTGGCTTCATTGTGGGAGAGTGAGTTCATGCTAGGGAGACTAGCCTTAGTTTTCCCCTTAAAGATTGCCTGGAATGGCAGAAGAACCCCACTTGCAGAAATAGCCACATTGAGGGTGAATGCTCGCTTCTCATCCAGGCCAACAGTAGAAACTTGTTGAGACCCTTTCCATTTGTAAGTTGAATCTGAGCCTTGCTGGTAAATAACTTGTGTTTGATTGGAGTTGACTCGCAGATTACCCAGAATCGAATAGTGATGGACAGAGTATGCATGGCAGGGGAGTGAGGCATGAAGCTGATATTGGGCATTGGCGGGGATTTTCTTGGAGGCATGTGTTGCTCGACACAATGTCCAGTTCATCCCCTCAGCAATAAACTTCCGAACCCACTTCATGCTTGCAGCAAATGTACTTCCATCTCTCTTGATGACAGTCCTGAATATCTCAGGGTGAGTGTACTGGATATGCGTGACAATCACACCACGGATCTGGTGGACATCAAGAGCAGTGCCTGCCTGTCGAATGTTCAATAGCATCTGTTTGATCTTGTCGATCATTTCTGGGTAGGATGCCTACATCATTTATGTGAGTCCAAATCAGTGTTAAACGCTAATCGTCCACTAACCAGCATTCCTTTTCGAGTGATAGAGCCACCTAGGCAGTTTCCCTTCACAACCTTTGCAAGCACAGCTGTCAACCAACATGGCCGTGACCCACTCTGATCAATCCACTTCCCCACTACCTCGGCCCTTAGTAGATGGAATAACTTCCAACTCCTTCTTTGACAACCTTTCACTATCTTTGTCAGGCTCATCTCCTGGCCGACTGTTTCTGCTACCTTGCCAATTATCGTCCAGAACATTGGTTGGAACCAGTTGGTAGCTACTGAAAACTTACGAACTCTCTGCCTAGAGAGCTTCAGATAGTATGTTCCTTTCTGCTGCTTATGTTCCTTTAGCCACTGCTGAATTGCCCTTTTTGGTCTGGACATCTCAGCAACTGTGGATTCTCTGTTTTGTGGTGTGGCCTGAGGCGTGAATATCAGGCATTTTTTGTGCCACATGTAAGTCATCTATACACACCTGTCTCTCTGCTGCCAGCCTTGCACGGTGTCGCTGCTGTCTTATAGTAGCTAGCTCCCGTTGCTGCTGCTGCCACCTCATTTTCTTGAGTTGTGCGGTCTTCTGCAGTTCTTGGGTTCTCTCATTCATGTTTTCAAGTTGGGCCAAGGTTTGTTCATGGTATTCTTTGTGGGTTATTCGGTGGAAGTAGCAGAACAGTCCAGTCTTTCCATCCTCCATAGGATCCCCCAGGCTCTTTTTCCTACATGTTTTATGGCTGAAGGCTGGAGCCTCCAAGTGCAACTCCTCACTGGGTGGCATAAGGTGAGTTGTATGCTAGCGTGCCAATTAGTAAGTTTGATTCGCTCTTCTTTGGCTGGTTTCACTCACGGTTTTTGTGTGACAATCAAGAATATTATTTAAAAAGTTGACTTGTAGGTGAGTTGCGTCACTGTCTGTGTGAAGTGGATATTGGGTCAGGAGGAGATGGTTTGCTAATGCATTCAATGCAAAAAAACTGCAAGATGTGGCATCATTTTGGTATGCCATTGTGAGTGAAACAACTCGGAACAATATCACTGGCTTATTTGAACACAAATAGGATGCATTCAACCACCATTGAATAATCCCTGTAGCTTCCACTGTTACTTTTGATGGACCAGTATGGAGGGAGTCGGCAAGATAGATGGTGGAGTCTTCCGAACTGATTATGAAGGAAATCCAATGGTTTTGATTAACATGAACGACGCTGCCACAGTGAGTGATCACTCCAGATATGAGTTCACCTCCAAGGTGACGGAGTCCTTTGTATGTTGGAAGGTGCTTGTAAGTGCCCAGAGTAGTGTTTCCCTGAGAGGCACATGCAGCAATGTGTTGGGTTTCAAGTGGAGACATGAGCCGGACCATCGGGTTTGTCATTTCCACATTGCTTTGCAAGACCTTGATGTGGTGAATGATATCAGTCGTGACTAGGCATGAGTTGGAGAGATATCGCATCAAGATGCCAATACCACTCCTTCCAATGCTCGAAAACCCTCGGATTTCTTCATTCCATTGGCATGAGGTAAGTGTCAGGGCCCGGCCTTGGACTCGGAGGCTCCCTGACCTCAACCCCCATCTGGCCTGTCCTCACACTATGCAGGGCATGAGATGTATAGTAAAAGGAAAGATAATATATACACTTGCCTATGTGGGGCATGAGATGAGAAGAAGGGTAAAGGTCTCATCTCCCCGCATGGTTGCTATATAAAGGAATGGGTCACATGCCCACAACTATACAGCTCCTGGAGTTGTGTAGTGTGACCCAGAGGGAACATCCAGGTGGCAGTGCCCAGTAAGCGTGGGAACGTTCTGGGCGAGTTGCTCGCCCAGAACTGTGGCTGTGACCCGTGGGAACATTCTGGGTGAGCTGCTCGCTCAGAAAGTTCCCACGCTATCCCGTGCATGCGCGTGTACACAACACACAAAGGCAACAACAAGGCAACAGTCAAAGAATAAAAGGTGGTAAAGTAGGTGGGGAGTCCGGGGCACCCTAAGGCAGGGTGCTGAACCCTGACAGTAAGTCTCTGCAGAGCTGCCTTTATGGCTGACCACTGACTATGGCACTGCACTGCCAAATCCCCTGCCTGCTGAAGTGAGTCTTTCCAAAGGCTCTGGAGATCCCATAGATGGAGGTGAATTCTCCAGATTTCAAGGATAATTATTGGGATGTGGCAAGAGCCAATCTCAACTGAGGTAAGAAGGCTCTCATCATCTGCATCCAACTTTGCAATGAGCTTCTTCATATTAAGTGGGCTAGGATGATCCACCAAGCGAACGTCACCTTCTGAGAGGATTTCCATAGTTGGTGGTTTGCTACTGAGGTGTGAGCTTGGGTTTTTTATGCAAGTTTGAACAGGAGGGAGCTTGAATGAGATGAATTCCCTGATTGACAGGGTTTCGTGGGGGAAGTAGGGTCCAATGAGAAATACATATAGGGGTATTGTTGTATGTGATAGTTTCCCCAGCACAAGCTGCAATATGGCTGGCAAGCACAAATCCATCCATAATACCGTGCAGAAAATTTGGACGCGTGGACATGAGAATTTCCATTTCAAAATTCAAATATTATCAAATTCTCTCGGATATAAAATAGAAAACCCATTGTCTGGTGTAGGAGAAATACTGGTCACACTATGGAAACCCATTATGGAAATATGCCAGATAAATCACAAAACCCCATATGACAAGTAGATATGAGAAAATAGAAGGACCTGAATTTTAACGAATTTTAACGAGATTTTACGAATTATTATGACTACATATGATAAAATGGAAGAAAGAAAATACTTCAAGCTTAGCATCAACAAGATGGAATTCTCGGGGGAATTTATAGCAAATATTAAACCAAGAATTAGGACAATCAACCAATATTTGACTATAAAAATAGCCAGAGAACCTCCATGGAAACTACTTTCCCATGTCTGCACATGTAGCCGAGGATGGAAGTACCACGGAACAAGGATTCCTCAGGAACTAATGCAAAATTCAAAGTCGTGTTTATGATAGGAAATGTAGATGTCCCCCAAACGGACCCAATGAAAGTAATTACAGAGAAAACTACCCATAAATGACGGAGATATGACTAAAACTCCTGGAAAACGAGGACAACGTTTTAAAAGCAAGCGCGAAGAACAACCAGTAACAACCGAAACGAGCTTGATGGCCCATTAGAAAGGAAGGGATCTAATCTTAGTCCACCGAGATTTTTATAATAAATGGATCACACATTAATGAGATATCCAATAATGGGTACAGTGACGTCAAAAGTATGAAAAATAGGGAACTATAGTTATGCAAAATTTCAGCCCAAACAGTCCAGCCGTTGTGAAGTTATACCAATGATGGGAATATAGAGATCTGCATCATGTTTAATGACACGTGAGGGTGGCAATGCGAAGGGAACCGGCCGTCAGAACTGAGATTCACACTTCAGCAGATCGTGAAGACCAATTTCCATCCAAATAAGGAAGAGCCCAGTCAAAACAAAGCATGGAAAGTGCAAAACAACCTTAGATCATGAGGGAAAAATCTGAAATAAATCACGGAAGCCCATATGAAGGATATAAACACCCGTGCATACCATAAATCCTGAACAATTAAACAGAAACAGCGCCTGCATACAAACGACTATGGGAACAATGCACGTGATTACTGAATGTGCATGCGAACTTTTACTAACTCAACGAATACCAGGAAATAGAACACAAATTCAGTACCATTGGAAAGGTGGGAATAAATGAAAATTTATGATACCAAGAACGTGAAAAACCATCCAGAAATGAATGAGATACAAGGACATGAAGTTAGAAACCTGAAAACATGTGGGAATACAGCTTAAAGAAGTCCAGAGCCCTAAATAAAATACATAAAAATATAATATCTTCGAGGACGACCTACTATAACAACTAACAATACATCTGGAGGATTAGGATGTGATAATACAAAGGGGAATCAGGGAAGATGAACGAAAACCACGAAAACCACTAAACTATGATGGACCATGGTGGGAATTTTAGGGAATGATATTATAATGAAGTGGAGAGCTATAATACATTCGTTTGAGCAATTCATGACTACTAGCAACTTTTTATTTCAGTTTTAAACCTGAATAATTCACTCATTTACCATTTCAAGTCTCATTTTAACTAAATGTCGCTGAATAAAAATGGAATAAATCAGCTGAAGGTCTCAGCACAGCCATATGCATATAAATGCGAAGTTTGAATTCAGAATCACCGAGTCATAGCAAATTTAATGGTAAATATGAGGAATTTGAAATAGGAAACTGCGACAAATGCAGCACAGTCAAGTTCTAATTAACCATTAAAAATACCTTAGGCGAGGAAGGACAATAAGGATTCTAGGTGCAGTCTGACTGCAGTAGAGCCGCAGTTCAGTGCAGCAAAGCGCAGTAGAACTATAGCATGAAAATTTCATTTTTTATTAAGTTTGAGAAAAATACACTGTGAATAAATCCTGTAAATATGAGGTAGAGCATGAAAAAGGAAGGCGACCCAAGGAGTATAAAAGGGAGACCCTTTCTGCAACTTTTCACCCCCCAGATTTCAAAGTGTAAACACAAAACAGTTATTTTGCTACTGTTAAAACAAGCAATAAAATAAGACAAAAATAAAACAAACTCAAGGGACACTCCAGACACAATCCAAATCCATTAACTAAGTAGAATCGTTGAAACTTCACCAAGTAGAAGATTTAACTCAAGTTAAATTCCAAATTGAACAACGCTACACAGAATTACACCTAGACAAATTAAGAAATTTCAATAAAGGAACAGCTCCGCAGGGCTTGGTTTATCTGTAAGTCAATTCCCAGAAACTTTAGACTAACCCATAAAAATAGAATTAGCCAAAACACTCGGATTGGTACTATAAATATAACAAATATTACTAGTACACTTCCCCATCCTAACTAAAGAACCAGGGAACAGCTTGGTGGTGGTCTCGTTTGAACCTCCCAACTGACCTTCCTTCATTCTCTCCTTCACCGGGCACACCCAGAGGGGTTGTGTCATGCAGTTCTGGCCTCGGCCTGTTGGCTGTCACGCATCACTCAAGCTTGCCGGTCAGATGTCTGGTGTCACGCTCCAAACTGGATGATGCATGACTGGTTGTTGTTGTGCCAGTACAGTATAACAATAAATTTGGACAACATATTGATTTGGTGGGAAAGGCACCTGATGAACGTGAGAAGTGTCAGAACCCCAGTGATGACTCAGTTTAAGTAAACTTGTGACCAAAACATTTACTTAGCACCTATTGAATAAGTTCTCACAGGGATAAGGCCATCCAAACAGGTCAACATTTAGTCCCTTACTCACAAAGTGGTCGGAATCAATGCCCAGCCTGTTTCCAAGCAAAACAATTAAGCTGCATCAAGTTGTATATATGGCTCCTAGCAGATCAGATCAGGATTAGAATCCACGGATTTTTGGAGATTTGAAACAAAAAGTTGACAAAAATTGAATCTCTGGTGGTTAGAAATCCATGGATATGCAGTCTAGGCTCCGAGATATGCAGACCAACCACTTTTGTTAGAATGTCCTTGATGGGAGCTTTCTAGCAATACCAAATTTGTTCATATTGGTGGAAAACTGATGGAAAACATCGATGTTGGATGCCTAATTTGGAAATAACAGGCCGGTGTGGTTAGATAGGACTTGAAAAAAACTGGAAAAAATATGGAAACATAGGAGGGATATCTAGGGTAGTGGGCGACATTGAATTCGCAGATATGAGGATTAGAAACCATGGATATTAACTTCTCAAAAGCCAAATCCGCATCCGCGGATTTTCGGATAAATCTGCGGATATTCGAGTGTCATCCGATCCGCTAGTGCTGGTACACTATATGTATGGCCCTTTGAAGAACTTCTCAGCTTGGCGTCGGTCCTTCCTTCCCAGTTCCCCAGTTCTAACTTCTTCACAGCCCATTCGCTGGCTGAAGCAATGAAGTTCATGACCAGCATCATTCTAGCCACTATATTTGCTTCCACTACCAGAAGAGCTCTCGCTGCCACCATTGGTTGTATCAGGATGCCAGACCACCCAGTGGTTCCTGATTCGTATATCGTGTATGTCCTACACACAGGCATAGTATTACACTGGATGACTCGTTCTGTAGGGTGTTGAAATCTGGTACAAATATGGAAGAACATATCAACAGTATTACTCAGATATCTGCCTGGAGCCCCGGGTTAGAATTTTTAATCAGTTACTGGTATCATGAAGCAAGTAAGTTTATTGGAGAATGTTCCCTGCACATTACGCTCATGTTTGTAGTCCTAAATGGCTACTCTGCACATGCAACTGGAGCACCCCTGACTCAGATTCTCAATTGCCCTGACATCGAGTATGTTGAAGCTGATGGAATTGTTTCCATTGGCTATGATGTCCATGAACTGGATGAAGAGAATGCAATGGAGCCCAATGATGTTTTGGTTGAAATGGAAGTTGACCCAATTGGGCTTGAAGGAAGAAGCCCTTTGGGGGGCGGAATCGGAATAAATATTTTTTTGATAGATACTGGAGTGAACCCTGACCATGACTGGTTTGGTGGCTGTGTTAAACTGGGTGGTGTAAGAATCCCTCCAAGCAATATGGATTACTCATACCTACTTTTGTGTGCAGACCTTCGGCCCAGGTTACAACCCCAAGGACCATAATGGTCATGGCATGCATGTTGCAGGGATAGCAATTGGGGTGGGGAATAGCCTAGCGAGTTCTGCCACTGTTACTTTGGTCAAAGTTGTGTCTGATGCGGGTGTTGGATGAGTCGTTGATGCTATATCAGGAATCAACTATTCCTATCAATTGATGGATCGTCCATCCATCGCTGTGATGGCTGTAGCAGCCCCATATTCTTGCACATGTAATGATGCCGTTAAGAATGCCATCGGCCATGGGCTGCATGTTGTAGTAGCTGCAGGAAATGAAAGAACGGATGCAAATGATTGGAGTCCTTCCTCTGTTGCTGAAGCTATCACCATTGGCAACATTGATGGGTGTACAGACAAAATGGCACCCAAGTCCAACTATGGGCCTGCTATTGATGTCTTCGCCCCTGGTGTCAAGATTAGAAGCACATGGATCGGTGGCAAAGCCATGACGAAGGTCCTGAGTAGCACAAGCATGGCAGCTGGACAAGTTGCACAGATATTAGCCATTTCTGAAGGTCGAGATGGTTCAAAGTCTCCCCCCAATCTAAAGGCTAAGTTAAGGGACCATGCCAAGGCAGTAGTCAAGGGCTGGCCACAGGTGTCAGGGGATGACTCCCGGGTCCCCATGACCCTCCCCTATGGTCCACAGCCCTGTGGTGTAACCAGCCCTATCCAGGGCACAACCTACTGTGGGTAAGAAGATGAGAAGGAAGCTAACTTCTCATCTTCCCACAGTGGCCACAATATCAGCAAAACTTCCAGGGATACCCGGAAGTCACATGAAAGGGTAGGAACCAGGCCCGGAGCATGCAGCATGCAGAGCGTGCATGCATGTGGGAAGCGCGGTGGGTGGAAGCGGGTCCGGATGCGGGTCCGGGTCCGGGCTAGTCAGGGTGTGTGCCCTGACAATGGGGAACGAGAACTACAAAGTTGAGGGCATGTTTTTGGTGACTTCGAAGTGGACACATGCTGTGTGACCTGGCTGCACAATGGTTCCCCCTTTCCTAGCTTGCTTCTTGTACCTAGTCATTGATTCATTTACTGAGTAACCTTATTAGTTGCAGAGGCTAACTAGCAAAGTTTAAGACCCTATCGGAAATGTCCGAAAGGCTGAGTGGGGGGTGACTTCCCCATACCGATGGTTGAAGCATGTGACTTAATATTACAATATTACAATATCATTCGGACAACTCCGCTAAATACAGCTAAGGACATAACTAAGTGGTTAGGCCTCATTGACCGATCCACCAAATAACAAACCAAGCACGGCAGGAATCCAGATCAACTAGAACACACCAACCCGGGGATGAGAAATATGAGAATTAAAGGATCTTTGGACATGGCCCCAAATATGACCAACCAGTTGTATGAAAGCAATATGCCATATGTGACACAATGCATTTGCAAGAGATTCTGGAAGGTCAGGGAAATCCATTTTCAAAAAAGGAGTATGACCCAAGAACCACCTATTAGAACCATGTGGCCAAGAGAGTGAAGTGTCATTGGAAAGCAGCGATGGGATGCACCAATGTCAGGGCATACACCCTGACCCAGCCCATACCCGCATCCACACCTGCACTCGCACCCACACCTGCACCCACACCTGGCTGTTGTGTCATATCCTGGAATCCCGACCCCATACTCTCCCACCTCATCACACCTTCCTAACAACCTCATCATCCCCTACACCATAACTCACCTCCCAAGTCCCCTTCCTTCCCAACTGTCTCAGCTCCGGCCTGGTTTGCGGCACACTTTACCTTGGCCACTCCCATCCCGGAAGCTCAGTCCCGAGTTGGAACATTCAGAGACTCTGGATTTGCTCCGACCTCCTGATGGATCTCTGACATCCTGTGACATACCTCTAAACCATTCCCCCTCCCATTTCACTTACTGGAGTCACCCAACATCCTTTGGATATGTAACTCCACCTTTGGAGTTATCCACATCCTCTGGTGATCCCACTCACATCATCACAAATTAGTCGCCTTCCATTTATAGTACGACTGTTGTCTTCTTTGCATTCAGTCGGCTAACTTCCTCTTACCCATTTCTCATTCCCATTCATCCTCTGGCCTTCTACTCTGGCCTTCTTGACCCAACACCTTGGTTCCCTGTTAAGGATATTGTTTGGGACCTTTCGGTACCTTTCAGTATCATTCGGCACCTTTCTGTCATATCCATCCCCGGCCATCGACTTCCAGTCCCTCCGGTCCCTCCGATCCAACTCCGCTCCTCCCTCACTAACCTCGGAGCCCCCGTATCCCGCAATCCTCTCGGCGTCCCTCGATGGTCACCACCCCCTCATTTCAATTTATTACCTATGCCTCCCTAAGTACGGAGCCCCGAAGACTTCCGGACAGCTCCGACGTCCGCTAGCGCACCCCCACCTCCGCTGGGCAATACACTCGCCTGCCCTGCAGAGCCCACCTTCGGGCCTATCCCTCCTTTCCGTTTCTGGGTTAACGCCTGCCTTTCCGCTAACCCCGCGAACCGACTCGTCGGTAATATTCAGTCAGCTAATGTCTTAACCCCGTTAGCTCTGCTCTGTTCGGCTCCGCCAATTGCGGAACCGTCTCCGCTGTAACCATATATATATCCTACTTGTACATAGGTTACGCCCCAGTAGAAAAATCAACTAGAGTTACCCCCTAGGTTCTAATTGCCAGTCAGTAAGTTAGGGCACAGACGTGTCACTAGGCACAGCGCTCTTGGCAGAAGTCGCTGAGGCCGAAGCCCTCCGTTACGGAGACATTCCTTCATCTCAAGTCTGGTCTCTGACACTTTCAGTGTTTTCCATTATCACTCAGACTTTGACTAAAGTCCTTCTCCTTCCTCCATATATAAATACTTGTAGATTAGAACCCATTGTACCCCAGTTCTAATCTCGACTAAAAGTTACCCCAAGTCCCTCTATGAGTGAATCCTGACCCCCTCCTACAAGATACCTCTGACACATGAAATAAATGGACTAACTGAGACGTAACGGAGGCACAGCGCTCCCTCCGAGTCGCTGAGGCCGCATCCTTCTTAGAGCCTCTTGTACCACTCAGCAGACTTGGGCTTCCTGGAGAAGCTTCAGTCCACTACTGGAGCTCTTGGAACCCCTCTAGTTGAGCCCCACCTGCATTTGGACTCACACCCTCTTTCAGGGTTTTTGACATGTTGCACTTAATGAAATAGGAGCTATCATGCATAACTCAGTCTCGTAATGGAGAACTAGTAAACAGATAGGAAAAAAATGGTATCACCTCAGTCTTGTAATGGAGAACCGAGGGAGGGAGAAAAATTACGGCATCCAGTGTAACTTATACAACTGGAGCCAATATTGCTTAAAGCAATTGCCAGTGACAACTGGCAATATAAGACAAAGAAAATTGGGAGTGCGTGGTATCGCGATTCTGAAACAAAAAGGATATAGTTGTTGTTAGTCATGATGATATTAAGTTAAAGTAAAAAACTCCCCAATCCACACTGCAGCTCGGCTGTTGTCAATGAGTGTTGATATTCTGACAGCACTTCCTGTGCGCACCCTGTGCCGGATGCTCCGTGCGGCTGGATGCCCTGGGCCCCGGGTCTCGGGTCTCATGTGACTTCTGGATATCTCCGGAAGTTTTCGATCTATTGTGGCCACTGTGGGAAGATGAGAAGTTAACTTCCTTCTCATCTCTGACCCACAGTAGGTTGTGCCCTGGACAGGGCTGGTTACACCAGACTCTGTGGACCATAGGTGTTACGAGGATGGGGAGAATTCCTCCCTTCTTGATCCATTCTTATAGAGGGATGATGATTGTTGTATCTAGTCTGTACCATAACGGGATGTGTAATCGATGAGTGTTCCCAGTCTTGCATGAGAGCAGATGATTGAATTCCCATCGATTGTAGTTCATGATGGAGTGAGCTATTAAGGAATTGATGGTGTGTAATTGGAGACAACAGGATGGACGGGTCAGCCACGGGTACTTGGCACTCCTCAATGGAGCATACCATGTGCATGGTCATGACTCGTAAGATAGGTGAAGGTTTTGTATTGTTGCCATCGGTTACTTGGCATTCGCAGCGCAAACATACTGGTAGCGGGTTGTTAACATGAGTGTACAGTGAGGAGGTACGATGACTGACAAGGGAGGGAACAGACGATGGATGGGCGGCTACTTGGCACTCATGTAGCGTGTCATATCCGTGCATACCCGACCCCGACCCGACTTCCGGACCTCCACCCTCTTCACCTCCGGAGTCATAACCTACCGCTGCCATTCCGATACTCATCTTCGGTCTTGGCAACACACCTCCCCCTTACCTCTCCGACCCTATCTCTGTCCGCTCCGATACTCATCTCGGACCGAACACCGCCCCACTCGCCACCCTCCTACTACTCCGCTCCCCCTTCACAACACCTCCACCCTCCCGTCATCCCCCTACGCTTCCCCTGTCCGCTCCGATACTCACCTTCGGACCTGACTACTCTCCTTTCCGCCACTCCCTCTTCCTTACCTTTCCCCTCTCTTCTCCCTCTGTTACTCCTCCGCCACCCTTCCGCCAAGTTACGACCTTCCACCGCTGTTCCGTACTTCGCACTCGGACACCACTCATACCTTACTCCGAGCCTCCATCAGAGTCCCTACCTCGGACTTTGACTCCACCTCGGTCTTAGTCCATTGCATTGGTGACCTCATACTACGTGAACACCATTGCCAATATCCCTCGGACTTTCAACCCCACCTCCGTAACCTCCGTAAGCTCCGCAACCCCCAAGCTTTGTGGATCACCTTTGGCACTCTCGCCGCTTGTAATGTATTTCTCGCGTTTTCCCCTCATCCCTATTTGGACTACTGCTTCTTCCTATTCTAGCCAGTTAGTCATCATCCCCACTTCCCCTCATCCTCCTGCCCCTCTGGGCCTCGCCCTCCCTACCTCCTTTCGGACATATCACAGGTCCTGCCTTATGACCTTCAGTACCGCTCCGCTCCTTCTACCCTTTGTTCCCGTTCGGACGTCTTCGTTCCGATTCGGTCACCCTTTGTTCTCCTTGTGCTTTTGCCCCTTCCATTATATATATCGGCGCTTGTACATACTCGTTTTGGTTTAGTCCGAAATCGACATGAATTCCCCCAAGAGACTTCCCCTCTGCTAGATCCGAAATTAGGGACCCCTAGGACAACCAGCAATGGCACAGCGCTCCGCCTGAGTCGCTGAGGCCAAGGTCCTTCCATGCTAAGTCTCCGATTCCACTCCGGAGTCGTCCGAATCCGCACGTTCTAACATAGCGAGCGTACCGGCATCACGGGAATATGGGCCTCAGAGTATTCACAATCTCTAAGATCGTTGTATGACATTGTCCGTTGGGCACTGGGGGAGAGCTGAGTGATGAAGTCCCGTAGGATACAGGTTCCATAGGATGATACACAAGTTGAGAGTCTTCGACTTGCGACTTCGAGTTCTCACAGTGAGAACCGCTAGAGGACTCGATATAACCAGACTTATAGGACATGTTGAGAGTTGTACAAGCACACAGGTTCAGTTGAGTCACAAGAGGGAGTTGTTACAAGGGATGGCACACAAGACAGTTGTAGAGTGTAGTTGTAGTTCGTGGGAACCGCCTTCGGCAGTTTCCGTACATGACATGTGACTATCTACAATAGGAAAGGTTGTGGGAAATCCCATGAAACACAAACAACCTCAGCCAGCACCAAAACCCCAATGGGGAAAGCTTTGCATGAGGGGGGGGGAATGGAGTAGAATGGGTAAGGATAGTAAGGTATCGGGATAGAGAGCGAAAGAGAGAGAGAGAGGGAGCGATGAAAAAGGGAGGTCTTTGACTATGCAATGGATATGGTTGTTGGAGACTCTGTATCTGTAACAATAGGGGAGGGTCATGGGGACCTGGGAGTCGTCCCCTGACAACCAACAGATTGAACCTTGCATCACTAACAGCACATCCTCCATCACCTCCTTCAACAAACAATCAATGTCAGCCAAAGAGGACAACCGGTAACTCTCGAAAACTGGACACTTGACAAAAAGATGACATTGTCAGGGAACGTGTGTGCTTGTGCAGGTTGCTCCGATAACCTAGTTGTGATTAAAGCTGGGGGAAAGGAATGTCCCCATCCTATATACATGTAGAGTCCGGCAATAAGGAAACCAAACAGATTGCCGATAGAATCACATGATCATAGAATGTTCCAGAACAATGCCGGAGATGATCTGGGCCACCAGGGCTTAGGTAAGTGGAGTAGACAGGAATTGCCAGAATACTTCCCATGTGCATATGTGCAGCCAGCATAGGGTCCAGGGTCATTCCTGATCCCTGACAGACATGGAGATTCCGAACACTGGTAACCAAAGCGACATCAGCCACTCTGACTCAGTCCCCTGAAAAACAACAGTGAATTAGAGGGTAACTGACCAGATCAAAGGTATAGCTGGACAGATGCCGAGTAGCCACCGATGGATCTCTCATATGGGAAGGATGGGCAGGAACAGAACTTGGGATCTGGGAGATGAAAATCCAGCCTGGCTGACAACTCATGGTGAGTCCTTGCAGTCAACTGGGAGGCACAATAAGAGACTAAATTGGCCTGTACAAACCCACGACCAGGATTCCAGACCATGAAGTCATCCATCATGAAAGAGGGCAATGTGTCAGGGCACACCCACCCGACCTGCCTCCACCTGGTGCCCCCCTCTCTTCCCCCTTTCTTTATTTCATGTTCTCCTTTCCTGCTCCTCCTTCTCTCCACCTCTTCCTCTATTTCTATTTCTATCTTACATGGATGACCTTCCTTTATATCCATGTACTATTGACCCACCTGCAACATGTGCATGACAAACCCAGCCCCAGATGGCCTCAGGGTGCAACCCAGTACGTGCACGTGCAGCATACACCCTCAGGATCCCCCATGGGGACACCCGGATGACTGTGGCTGTATGTGGGGTGATGTGGCAGACCTCATGTGACCCAAGCCACATGTATATATGTAAACACACCTGGGGTGGGAACTGAAGAAGTAACCTTCTTCTCATCATTCCCACTTCAGTCTAAGTGGCCAGGGACAGCTGTCCTGCATCGGGCCCACCGGTATGCATGCCTGATCCACCCCCATGAGGTCCTCAGCACCGGATGCTATGCCCAGACTGCCTCAACCCTGGACAGGTCCCTGACACAATGGTGCAAAGGTGGAATGCAATGGGACACAATGCACATCGGCTGCATCAGGGACAGCTCCGAAAGTGGCAAAGTCCCGGCATGAGGGACTCGATGGGACAAGTGTCGGCTATGCATAGCGGCGGTCCTGTTGTGGGGTGAGCATCCCTGACCACTTGGTCTGAAGTGGGAAATTGAGAAGAAGGCTGCTTCTTCTCCCCAGGCACTATTATATACATGTGGTTAAGGTCATGTGGAGGGAGCCACATCATCTCCACACACAGCTGCACCTCTCTGGTGTCAGGGGACGACTCCTGGGTCCCCATGACCCTCCCCTATGGTCCACAGCTGTCAGAACCATGTGAAGCTTCGCCGATGGTAGCTGTAGGTGACTGAACGTTGGCCGCTAGTGATACAGGTGTCCTACCCATGACCGAGCTTTAGCAAGGAATAACCCCACTGATCTCGAGGTCGAGGCTACTTAGGCAAGCGGTGTAGGAGAAATAACGGTCACACTATGAAAACCCTTATGGAAATATGCCAGATAAATCACAAAACCTCATACGACAAGTAGATATTAGAAAATAGAAGGACCTGAATTTTAATGAATTCTAACGATTTTTTATGAATTATTACGACAATACGTGATAAATTGAAAGAAAGAAAATTAGCAAAAATACTTCAAGCTTAGCATCAACAAGACGAAATTCTCGGGGGAATTTATAGCAAATATTAAACAAAGAATTAGGACAATCGACCAAGATTTGACTATAAAAACAATTAAAGAACCTCCATGGAAACTACTTTCCCATGTCCACACACGTAGCCAAGGATGGAAGTACCACAGAACAAGGATTCCTCAAGAACTAATGCAAAATTCAAAGTCGTGTTTATAATAAGAAATGTAGATGTCCCCCAAACGGACCCAATAAAAGTAATTACAGGGAAAACTACCCATAAATGACGGAGATATGACAAAAGCTCCCAGAAAAAGAGGACAACGTTTTAAAAGCAAGCGTGAAGAACAACCAGTAACGACCGAGACGAGCTTGATAACCCATTAGAAAGGAAGGGATCTAATCTTAATCCACCCAAATTCTCATGATAAAAGAATCACACATTAATGAGATATCCAATAATGGGAATAGCAACATCAAAAGTCCGGACTCAGGGAAAAGCTGATGCTTACGAAGGATCCATAATTAAAACATACAACGAAATTTACACGGAAGTTATGAAAAATAGGAAACTATAGTTATGCAAATTTTCAGCCCAAACGGTCCAGCCGTTGTAAAGTTATACCAATGATGGGAATATAGAAATCCACATCATGTTTAATGACACGTGAGGGTGGCAATGCGAAGGGACCCAGCCCATTGGAACTGAGATCCACACTTTGGCAGATCGAAAAGACCAATTTCCATCCAAATAAGGAAGAGCCCAGTCAAAACAAAGCACGGAAAGTGCAAAACAACCTTAGATCATGAGGGAAAAATCTGAAATAAATCACGGAAGCCATATGAAGGATACAAACACCCATGCATACCATAAATCCTGAACAATTAAACAGAAATGGTGCCTGCATACAAACGACTATGGGAACGATGCACGTGATTACCAAATGTGCATGAGAACTTTTGCTAACTCAACGAATACCAGGAAATAGAGCACAACTTTAGTACCATTGGAAAGGTGGGAATAAATGAAAATTTGTGATACCAAGAACATGAAAAACTATCCAGAAATGAATAAGATACAAGGACATGAAGTTAGAAACCTGAAAATGCGTGGGAAGACAGCTTCAAGAGGTCCAGAGCCCTAAATAAAATACATAAAAATATGATATCTCCGAGGACGACCTACTATAACAACGAACAATACATATGGAGGATAAGGATGTGATAATACAAAGGGGAATCAGGGAAGATGAATGAAATCCACGAAAACCACTAAACTATGATGGACCATGGTGGGAATTTTAGGGAACGATATTCTAATGAAGGGGAGAGCTATAATACATTCGTTTGAGTAATTCTTGACTACTAGCAACTTTTTCTTTTAGTTTTAAACCTGAATAATTCACTCATTTACCATTTCAAGTCTCATTTTAACTAAATGTCGCTGAATAAAAATGGAATAAATCAGCTGAAGGTCTCAGCACAGCCGTACACATAGTAATGCGAAGTTTGAATTCAGAATCACCAAGTCATAGCAAAATTTAATGGTAAATATGAGGAATTCGAAATAGGAAACTGTGACAATTGCAGCGCAGTCAAGTTTTAATTAAAATAGCTTAGGTGAGGAAGGACAATAAGGATTCTAGGCGCAGTCTGACTGCAGTTCAGTGCAGCAAAGCGCAGTAGAACTATAGCGTGAAAATTTCATTCTTTATTCAGTTTGAGAAAAATACACTGTAAATAAATCCTGTAAATACGAGGTAGAGCATGAAAAAGGAAGGCGACCCAAGGAGTATAAAAGGAAGACCCTTTCTGCAACTTTTCGCCCCCCTCAGAGAAGTAAGAAAATAGAGTATTATTTTTCTCAAGCATTTCTGGTTGTCACTCCAGCATGAAAAAGTGATATACAGTTAAGATTGCCACTGTAGTAAAAGGCAGCAATTAAGGAGAGAAATATTAAGTAAATATTTCAACAGGAGAGCTGGTTAACACTCCAGATTTCAAAGTGTAAACACAAAACCGTTATTTTGCTACTGTTAAAACAAGCAATAAAATAAGACAAAAATAAAACAAACTCAAGGGACACTCCAGACACAATCTAAATCCATGAACTTAGTAGAATCTTTGAAAGTTCACCAAGTAGAAGATTTAATTTCCAAATTGAACAACACTACACAGAATTACACCTAGACAAATTAAGAAATTTCAATAAAGGAACAGCTCTGCAGGGCTCAGTTTATCTGTAAGTCAATTCTGTCAGGGCACACCCACCTCACCTGGCTCCACCCGGCTCCACTCCACCCGCTACCCCCTTCTCCCCCTTCCTATCTCCTCCTCCCTCCACTTCCCCCTCTTCCTATTTCTTCTCTGTCTCATTCTCTATTCTTTCTATTTCTATTTACACAGATGACTTTCCTTGATTGATGTACTACTAACCCACCCACAACCCATGCACGATGCACCCAGCCCCGGATGCTCCGGACGACCCCTGGGTACATGTCAGGGTTCAGCACCCTGCCTTAGGGTGCCCCGGACTCCCCACCTACTTTACCCCCTTTTATTCTTTGACTGTTGCCTTGTTGTTGCCTTTGTGTGTTGTGTACACACACGTGCACAGGATAGCGTGGGAACTTTCTGAGCGAGCAGCTCGCCCAGAATGTTCCCACGGGTCACAGCCACAGTTCTGGGCGAGCAACTTGCCCAGAACGTTCCCACACTTACTGGGCACTGCCACCTGGATGTTCCCTCCGGGTCACACTACACAACTCTAAGAGCTGTATAGTTGTGGGCATGTGACCCATTCCTTTATATAGCAACCATGCGGGGAGATGAGACCTTTACCCTTCTTCTCATCTCATGCCCCGCATAGTGTGAGGACAGGCCAGATGGGGGTTGAGGTCAGGGAGCCTCCGAGTCTGAGGCCGGGCCCTGACAGTACACCCAGCACACATGCCTGCAGCGGATCCCTTTGGGATCCCCCATGGGGATACCCAGGTGGCTGGGGCTGTGCATGGGGACAATGTGGCAACTCTCATGTGACCTGAGCACCATGTATATAAACATACCTGGGGTGGGAACCAGAGAAGCAGTCTTCTTCTCACCATTCCCACTTCAGGGACATCTGCCTGCACCGGACCCATTGCTGTACATGCTTGCTTCATACCCCACCGGGCCCTCAGCGCCAGGCGATATACCCGGATGCTCTTGACCCCGGACCGGTCCCTGACAAATTCCCAGAAATTTTAGACTAACCCATAAAAATAGAATTAGCCAAAACACTCAGATTGGTACTATATTTACAACAAATAATACTAGTACCTTCCCCATCCTAACTAAAGAACCAGGGAACAGCTTGGTGGTGGTCTCGTTTGAACCTCCCAACTGACCTTCCTTCGTTCTCTCCTTCAGCGGGCCGGGATTTTGGCTTCAACGACTCAGGGAGGAGCGTTGTGCCTCGTTCTTGACGCGGTCCCGATACTTTAGAAGGTGGAGGTCTTACGGGGAACAGATGTAAGCTTAGGGAGAAGTTCTAGTTGATTTCGAACTACCGTACAAGCAATAGTTACAAGCTGTATATAAGCACTAGGGATGTTACAAAAATGGGGCCGGAAGCGCCCATTTTCGTCCGTTCTGGCGCAGGAATAGGGAAGGGGGTTGGACATAAGGGTTTACAGGTTGTTTCACAGATGGTTTAACATGTTGTTGAACAGGTAGTGTGGCAGCGGGTTTTTGTTGATTATTCATTTCTTAAACTATATTACTATATAAATCACATGATACAGAACCCATAAGAGTCTAAAATGGGAAATTCCCATTTCCATAACAAGGGAACTGAATAGAGAATAAGTTGCCAGATCTCACAGAGATTGCAGGCAAAGAAGAAGGAAAACAAACAAGAAGCATGTGTTCAAGACAGCAAAGGTCAAACATGACCTTCGCTGCAAGATAACAGGGTGCAGAAAACACGGGACAAAAGGTCGTGGCGCTCTGCACCGCTAGGTCATTCAATGACAATTAGTAGAGGGGTCATGGAGAAGTGGTGGGAAGTGGTTAGATGGCGATGGGTGGTGAGTGGAGTAAGTGGGGAGTGTTCAGGCATGGGAAAAGGTCGGGGAGGAGGTCCTCTGACTCCAGGGAATGCTGGGTTGTGACAACAGCCTCAGGTGTAACCAGCCCTATCTAGGGCACAACCTACTGTGGGTCAGAGATGAGAAGGAAGTTAACTTCTCATCTTCCCACAGTGGCCACAATAGATCAAAAACTTCCGGAGATATCCGGAAGTCACATGAGACCCGAGACCCGGGGCCCAGGGCATGTGTGGGAAGTGCAACAGGCAGGTGTGGGTGCAGGTGTGGGTGCGAGTGCAGGTGTGGATGCAGGAATGGGCTAGGTCAGGGTGTATGCCCTGACATCTGGGTGTCTCCATGGGAGATCCTGGAGGTGTGCCACTGTGTGGGCAGAAATGTGCATGGTGGGTGTGGTGGTTGGGGGAGTGGCATTAGTGTCAGGGATCAGCAATGACCCTGGACCCTATGCCGGCTGCGCATATGTGCGTGGGAAGTATGCTGGCAAATCCCGTCTACTCCACTTACCTAAGCCCCAGTGGCCTGGATCATCTCTGGCATTGTTCTGGAACATTCTATGATCATGTGATTCTATCGGCAATCCATTTGGTTTCCTTATTGCCGGACTCTACATGTATATAGCTTGTCAAAAACCCGGATCATAGGGGAAAATGCGTGAGTCCAAATGCAGGCAGGGCTCAACTAGAGGGGATCCGAGAGCTCTGGTAGTGAACTGAAGCTTCTCCAGGAGGCCCAGTTCTGCTGGATGGTACAAGAGGCTCTAAGAAGGATGTGGCCTCAGTGACTCGGAGGGAGTGCCGTGCCTCCATTACATCTCAGTTAGTCCTTGTATTTCTTATGTCTGAGGTATCTTGTAGAAAGGGGTCCGGATTCACTTCAGAGGGACTTTGGGTAACATTTTAGTTGAGATTAGAACTAAGGAAAACTACAGGTTCTACTCTACAGGTATTTATAAGGACGAATGGAAAGGACTTAGTCAAAGTCCAAATGGTAATAGAAAAACACCGAAAGGTGCTGAATGATACCAAGAGGTACCAAAAGGTCCCAAACGATATCTTTAACGGGGAACCGAGGTGTCGGATCAAGGAGGGTGGAGTAAGAGGCCGGAAGATGAATGGGAACGAGAAATGGGTAAGAGGGGGTTAGCCAACTGAATCGTAAGAAGAAGATAGTCGTGCTATGAATGGAAGGTGACTAATAAGTGATGATGTGAGTGGGGTCACCGAAGGATGCAGGTGGCTCCGAAAGTGGAGTTACGTATCCAAAGGATGTTGGGTGACTGCAATAAATGAAATGGGTGGGGAAATGGTTTAGGGGTATGTCACATGTCGGAGGTCCATCAGGACATTGGAGCAAATCCGGAGTCTCCAAATGTGCTGACTCAGGACCGAGCTTCCGGGATGGGAGTGGCCAAGGTTCGGTGTGCCACAAACAGGCTGGGGCTGAGACAGTTAAGAAGGAAGGTGACTTGGGGAGTGGGGAGTTATGGTGGGCAGGATGGTGAAGTTGTTAGGAAGGTGTGGTGTGGTGGGAGTGAGCAGGGTCAGAATTCCAGGATATGACATAGCTGACCCTAAGATGGGGACATCCCTTTCCCCTGGCTTTAATCACAACTAGGTTATCAGAGCAACCTGTGCAAGCACACGTGTCCCCTGACAATTAGATGTGTAGTGATACATTGAGAAAAGGGAAGTCGACCATGGAACAGAAATAGAGAGGAAGAAGAAAAGGGAAGGAGGAGGAATGGGGAGTGGTAGTGGGGGAGTGGAGTAGGGTAGTGGCAGTGTGGGGTCAGGTGGGGTATGCCCTGACAAGAACAGAGATAGAGAAACAGGGAGTGATAGTGGGGGGAGCGGAGTAGGGCAGGGTGGCATGGGATGTGGTGCGGGGTCAGGCAGGGTATGCCCTGACATCACCCCCCTTTAAGCTGCTTTGCCTCAAAGTGGCTGGGCAGTTCTCTTTTTCTCTCCATGGGGTGTGGGGGTGCATTTGATGGAACTCCTCAGCTAGGTTGGAGGCATGGGTCAGGTGGTCATGCGTGAGCCATTGATTTTCCGAGTGTGGCCAGCCTGTATACTTTACCAGGTACCGGAGTTTTTGGCATAGCCACTTAGAGTCCAGGATTTTCTTGACCTCATACTCTTCTCCATCTACAAGGTCTGGGCCCAGGTGGGGGTCAGTGGGGCATTCTGCGATTTTGTCAGGGCAGTGCAGTCTGATGTTCATCATGGATACAACTGGGTGGATCTCTCTTTGTCAGGTGGTGAGCTGGAGTTTGACAGCGGTGGGGGAGATGACTTTAACAATCATGAAGGGGCCAGTCCATCTATGGTCCAGCTTCTTGGTTGGGTGGTCAGTTGTGTAATTCTGGGTGCTGAGCCAGACCCGGTCACCTTCTTGGTACATAGGGGCTGCCTCATGGTTCTGATCATAGTAGTGGGCCATCTCGTCCATCGCGTGCTTTAGTGCTGCCTTCACCTCTTCCTGCATCTTCATCATCCTTGATGAGAAGGCATCAGTGGCTTCTACAGGCCAGATGTGAGACAAAGGAGATGTCTCTGTGGCGGAGGGCTTCAGCCTCAGTGACTCAGACCAGGAGCGCTGTGCCTAGTTACACGTCTGTGCCCTAATTTACTTACTGGCAGTGAGAACTAAAGGGATTAACTCTAGTCAATTTTATCACTAGGGTGTAACCTATTTACAAGTTATGTATATATCGTTACAGTGAGGGTGGGCCCGTGAATGACGGGACCAAGCGGAGCAGAGCTAACAGAGTTAAACGTTAGCCAACTGAATATTACTGATGAGTCGGGTTATGGGGTTAGCGGAGAAGCAGGCTATGACCCAGAAATGGAAAGGAGGGATAGGCCCAAAGGTAGACTTGCAGGGCAAGCAAGTGAATTGCCCAGTGGGGGCGGGAGTGTGCTAGTGGACATTGGAGCTGTCCAGAGGCCTTTGGGGTTCCGTACTTAGGGAGGCATAGGTAATATATTGAATTGAGGGGGTGGTGACCATCAAGGGAGTCAGAGGTGATTGCGGAATATGGGGGCTCTGAGGTTAGTGACAAAGGAGTGGAGGTAGTCTGGAAGGATCGAAGGTAGTGGAGGACAATGGCCATAGATGGATATGACAGGTTTGGTGGGTGGAGGAGTGGACGCGGCTCTGCAAGTGGGGAAGTGAAGCACAAGGAGGGGTATTGGTGTCAGGGCACACCCGCCTGACCCGGCTCCACCCGGCCCAACCTGACCCGGTACCCCACCGTCCATCCCTCCTCACCTCCTCCCTCTTTTCCTTCTTCTCACCTCATTCCTGCTTCCTCACTTTCTTCCTATTTTACTTCTTTATTTTCTCTTTATTCTACATGGACAACCTTCCTTTGTATCAATGTACCATTGACCCATCTGCAGCGCACCCATGACACACCTGGCCCAGGCACCTCAGGTGACTTCCCGCTGTGCCCAGCATGTGCACCGGATGCCCTCAGGATCTCCCAGAGACACCCAGGTGGTTACAGCTGTGTGCAAGGGTGATGTGGCACCTGTCATGTGACCCAAGCCACATGTATATTAATGAACCTGAAGTGGGAACCAAAGAAGTAGCCTTCTTCTCAACTTTCCACTTCAGTCTAAGTGGCCAGGGACCATTGTCCTCCTCGATCCTGGACGAGTCCCTGACAATTGGGGGCAAAGGATTGGGAATGGATGCACAGCACAGCAGCACACCAACCTACCACCACCACCACCTGAACCTCTACTACTTCACACCACATCTACTCCCACCCAGCAGGATGAGAAATGAAAAAGGGGGCCAGCAAGCAGCTTCCTGGGACAGAATCAAGACTGAACTCAAAACTCAACTGGGACTTGGGGTCCTTTAAAACTCAGTGTGGATCTCCCTGAGGACACTGTGAGGCTACCTTGCCTCCCTCAAGACTACTGCACTTGACCACACCTCCAGCACACTTCACTTGGTGACCAGATCTAAACATAGTGGAGGGGAAATCTCTGTATCAAAATGTAACTAGCCAATATTATATACAAATGACCCTGCAAACACGTCTGCAAGCTTCCAGCATGTTCCATATGACTCATCTGGTCACATCGCAAGAGAAAATAGAAAAGGAAACACAATATCACAAGCAACAAAATATAAAACAATAGAAAGTAGCTGCAGAAAACCCAACCTGCATCTCCAGCCCAAACCACTCAACACAACCACAACTGCGCTCCCTTCATGTCAACCAACTCGCCTAAACTACAGCTATCCAACGCAACAAACCACATCCAATTTGATGGAGAATTGAGTGAGATAGCGTTGAGGTGGGGAATATCCAGCACATTTTCCCTAACTTTCCAACCACATGTCTCCATGGTCCCAAAATTGGCACATCCTCCCGAGCAGCCATACCATAAACAATGAATATTTATTCCTATTTTTTTAAAGCCTGAGGGATGCCAGGGACCCCATTTCTCACGCATGCACAATGAACATGTGACACACATTGCGATACACAACTGGAATCCACATATCTCTGTGAATACTTCACCTATTCTCCTCGCGTAACGTGCGTAGGAATTGCCTCGATGTCCTCTACCATCCATACTATAACCTCATCACCTAAGTCCTAGCCAATTTTCCACTGTATGTTTTTCTAACATTTACTCCTCATGAAGTGTCAGGGGATGACTCCTGGGTCCCCATGACCCTCCCCTATGGCCCACAGCTCAAGTCTAGCCAGCCCTATCCAGGGCACAATCCTACTACTGTGGGTCAGAGATGGTCATAAAAGTATGTATATACAACTTGCCTACTGTGGGTCAGAGATGAGAAGGAAGTTAATTTCTCATCTTCTCATCTTCCCACAGTGGCCACAATATCAAAAACTTCCGGGGATACCCGGAAGTCACATGAGACCCAAGACCCGGGGCCCAGGGCATCCGGCCACATGGAGTGTCTGGCACAGGGCACACATGGGAAGTGCAACAGCTGGTTGTGGGTGTGGGTGTGGGTGTGAGTGCGGGTGTGGATGTGGGTATGGACTAGGTCAGGGTGTGTGCCCTGACATGAAGGACCTGATATTTAGCTGGTGTTGGGGTGCCCATGGCTACCCTCCTACAACATGGTTATTATAGGCAAACTCTGTTGGAGAATATAATATGTTCCCAATAGTATAGAGTTTAACAGCCTATACCGGCATGGCTCAGGGGCAAGTAGTGTATGGATGCACGCTAGATGTCCTGGGTTCAATACGAGGCTTGTCCATGATTTTATGTCCTTGCCATGTGACCTGGATTTGAAGCCATTTGAATTGGAGCTCTGGATAAGTCCAGTAGTCGCACCGGATACAATTTCGACAAACTCTGCTAGCAGGACCCAGTCTGCCCAGTCATCTTGGCAGTGGTTGATGTCAGAGACCAGATGTGGGACGAAGGAGATGTCCCCATGGTGGAGGGCTTTGGCCTCAGCAACTAAACCAGGAGCACTGTGCCTAGTTACACATCCATGCCCTAACTTACTAACTGGCAAAGAGATCTAGAAGAGGGAAACTCTAGTCAATTTTATCACTAGGGTGTAACCTATCTACAAGTTATGTATATATAGTTACATAGGGGGCAGGCCCGTGAATGGTGGGACCGAGCAGAGCAGAGCTAACAGAGTTACATGTTAGCTGACTGAATATTACCAATGAGTTGGGTTACAGGGTTAGCAGGGTGGTGGGCTATAACCAGAAATGGAAAGGAGGGATTGGCCTGAAGGTAGACTTGCAGGACAGCAAGTGAATTGCCCCGCCAAGGCAGGGGTGTGCTAGCTGACATCAGAGCTGTCTGGAGGCCTTCAGGACTCTGTACTCAGGGAGGTGTAAGGTAATATATTGAATTGAAGGGGTGGTGACCATCAAGGGAGATGGAGGTGATTGCAGAATACGGAGGCTCTGAGGTTAGTGATGAAGGAGTGGAGGTAATCTGGAAGGACTGGAGGTAGTGGAGGATGATGGCCGTGGATGGATATGACAGTATCTCCTTCTTAGGCCTGAACCCTTGAAGGCCTAGAATTAGTAAGCTGAGGGAGCTGTACTTACAGAAAAAAAATGAAAATGGAAATGAGGAGTGGAGAGAAAGGAGAGATGGAGAGGGGTCGGAATTCTTAAGGAGTTTCAGGTCTAGGCTTTTCTGGGTACCGAGAGTTGCTTTGATGAGGTTGGAGGTGTGATCGAGTTTGCCAGCAAGGAGCCATTGTGTCTCCTCATTGGTCCCTTCATAGCCTAACCACTTGACCAGGTAGAGCAGCTTGTTGCATCCACATCAGTCGATCTTGGAGTCGAGTATCTCCTCAATCTCAAACTCCATTTTGCCTTCGATTTCTATTGGAGGCGGAGGTGGTTGGTGGTGGTTCAGAATGATGTTTGGGATGGAGGGTTCAATCTGTGAGACATAGAATACTGGGTGGATGGCTTGCATGTTTTCTGGCAGGCAGAGAGTGAGGGAGTGGGTTCCAATGCAGGTGATGATCTCAAACAGGCCGAGGTTTTTCTCTGAGAGCTTTTTGGAAGGTCGGGTGGAGCGGAAATACTTGGCCTTTACATGGACCAAAGTTCCTACCTTGAAAGCTGGGGAAGGACTGTGATGGGAGTCTGCCGGGCCCTGGTAATGGATCTGAGCATGGTGCATTTCCTCGCAGAGGAAGTGATGGAGGGAGTCAAGATCCACCAAGTACTCTTGGGTGCATACTGATGTCAAGTCTTGCTCCAGGTGAACAGTGATGTTTGGATGGTAGCCCTTATTGGCAAAGAACAGAGAGACGCCTGTGGTGGCATTTGGAGCGTTATTGTATGCAAACTCTGCAAGAGGTAGGAGTTCGGACCAATTATCCTGCTGATAGTTACTATAGATGTGCAGGTACTGCTTAAGCATCTGGTTCATCCGTTTGGTCTGTCTGTCTCCTTCTGGATGGTAACTGGAGGTGAAGTGGAGGTGGATGTTGAGGGCTTTACCAAGTGAACAGAAAAAATGAGAAACAAACTCCGGACCCCTGTCAGAGGTGACATGGGAAGGAACTCCATGCTTGGGGAACATGTGGAGGAGGAATAGCTTGGCCAGTTCTGGAGAGGTGATGGTATCGTGGGTAGGGATGAAGATGCACTGTTTGGACAGGTGGTCCACGATGACCAAGATGGAAGTGAATCTGGAAGAGGAGGGTAGCTGTTTGATGAAATCCATGTCAATGGAGTTCCAAGGGCATTTGGGGATAGGGAGTTGTTTGAGTAAGCCTGTAAGGAGTGGTAACCCCACCCCTTAATTCCTATCTTCATTCTATATGTGTCTCATAATAAACATGTATAAACAATGTATATACAATAACATGGGAATTTGGGAAAAGGAACAGAACTCCTTTTCCTCCCCATTGTTGATAATTAAAGCTCCATACAGCTCAACTTTATTGATGACCTGAGGATTGAGGAGAACTGGGGTTGGAACCTACACCAACCCCTTACAAAGCTGTAAGGCTTATGATGAGGAACTTTGGTGTGGGCACAAGAAGTACAAGAAGACATGTAGTTCTTGACAAAGGTACAAATACCTGGCAAGGTATAATCATGATGGACTAGCTCCAGAGTCTGGTTTTGACCAAAGTGTCCAGAGAGCTGGTGGTTGTGTTTGTAATTTCGAGTCCGGAATGTAAATGCGGTTGTCCAGCCTTAACAGGCCTTCAGCATCAATGGACCAGTGGGAATTGGGGAGGTTGGGGGAAGCGAGATGAGGAGAGATTGTGGTGTCAGAGGAGAGGGATGATAGGATGTCTTGATGGAGAGCCTCTGTGTTGACAAGTACAGCTGCCCTGATTACTGTGGCAGCTAAGAATGTGGCTTGTAAGGATGCAGTGAGCTGCTCTGAAGTGAATATTGGTTGGAAGTTCTGCAGATTGATGCAAGCATAGTCCATATCCCCTTCTTTGGGATAGACATCCCAGCATCTAGTCAATGCATCTGGTTTTACTCTGAGTCTTCCAGGACAGAATTGGACAGTCATGTGGAATTGGGAGAGGAACTCTGACCAGTGGGCTTGTCACCAGGTCAAGAGTTTGGTGGTGGAGAAATACTCAAGGTTCTTGTGGTCAGTGACAACATTGATTGGGGTTCTGGAACCTTCAAGGTAGTGATGCCAAGATCGGAATGCATTGTGAATGGTGAGCAGTTCCTTATCATGGGTGTTGTAGTTGAGCTCTGGGACCGAAAGGGTTCTCAAGTGGAAAGCGACAGGGCAAATCTCTCCATCATCACAACGGATGGAGAGGATTCTGGAGATCATGTAATTGGAGGTGTCAGTTTCTACAATGAGGGGGGTGTTGGGTACCCAATGCATCAGGATGGGGGCTGATGTGAAGGCTTCTTTCAGAGTGTTGAAAGCAGAACAATGTTGTGGGGACAAGTCTGTGCGGGTTTGTCAGGAACATGCCAGACACGTATCCGGGTGACCCGCAAGGTGCACAAGGTCATCCAGGCTCATAAGGTCAGAGGGGCAGGACTTTAGCTTCAGTGACTCGGGTGGAGCGCTGCGCTTCGTTCTTATGTTGGTGTCCCAATTTCAGACAGGAGCCTTACGATGAGGATAAGAGTTTAGAGGGGGAATCCAAGTCGATATACGAACTGAGGTACATCTGGTGTAACCTACATGCATTATAAACACAAGTAACTAAATAAGACCAGCCCAGAAGGAGTGGCAGATCAAGTGCGATATTAATGAATGAAGAAAGAAACAAATAATTAATATTGGCAAACTTGGTCAACAAAAGGAAAGCAAGAAACAAAAGGAGGAACAATAGTCTGCAAGTGGACAAAAGAGAAAAGACCATCCAGCCGTCTAGCAAGCTGTCCAGCTGGTGAGCAGACAACAACGAAGCGGGCAACCTAGGTTGGGAGGTATGCATGTGGGGGAGGAAGTGTGGATGAGGGTGACGGGTGGACGGATGGATGAAGATAGTGGGCAGGACAGGCCAAGTGGCACTAGGATGCATTGATGGAAGTGACGGATATGTCGGGTTGTGACAGGGTTAAAACGAGCCTCATTGCACACTTCACCCTTTACTGCATCAGGGATTAGGATTGGTGAGTGGGGGTAATAGTAGGAGTTGTAGAGGTTGTAGAGGTGGTTCTGACGAGTCTAAGATCGTTGGATTTGGTGGGGTTGTTGAGGAGGTATGACATTTTCTTTATTATCTTTACTATTTTCATTCATTCATGCATGTGACTTTCCTTTTCTATTTGTATCGGACTCTTCCGGGACCCGCTGTACAGTAGTTAGAGAGGGTTATCAGCACCGTACCCAAGGACCCCACTACATCTGTCTGACACTAGAGAGAGACTTACCCCCCCAGACCTGAGTTACGAGTCTAGCTGGATAGACCCGTTACAACGACAGTCATCAGAGAAGAGCCAGGGGGCTCCTTTACGTGTGAGGCATGTCAAGGGGACCAAATGTCAGAGTATTGGTGGATGAAATGCTGATAGAAGTTAGTGAAGCCAAGGAAGGACATCCTTGACTTTATGGGGCTCAGGCCAATCTTGGATGGCTTTGACCTTCTCAATGGACATGGTGAGTCTGGAGGGAGAAAGGCAATATCTGAGATATTCCATATGAAATTCGCATTTCTTTGGATTGGCATATAGGCTGTGTTTGCAGAGTCTCCTAAGAACTTCTCAGACATGCTCCTGGTGTGAAGCCATGTCTTCTGAATAGGTAAGGATGTCATCTGGGTAGACTACCACAGAAACATCCAAGGGGTTGGCAAAGATTGTGTTGACAAATCACTGGAAGGCCACAGGTGCATTTGTGAGACCAAATGGCATGATGGGCCACTCGTAAGAACCATAGTACATGCAGAAGGAAGTCTTCCACTTGTCACCTGCTGCAATATGAACCAGGTGGTAAGCATGCTGGAGGTCAAGTCTGGTATAGACAGTGGCATGGCTAGGTGTGTCAAGGAGGTCTGAGATGTGGGGAAGTGGGTAGCAATCTTTCTTGGTGATCTTATTCAGCCCTCGGAAGTCAACGCAAAGATGGAGGGATCCATCCTTTTTGTGGACACAGAGGACTGGTGCCATGTGGGTGGAAGTAGCAGGATGAATGAACCAGAGGCTAGGTGCTCATCTAAGCACACTGTAGGAGAAATAATATTCAAAGAATAAAACAATGATGTATCAGAATAGTCAACAATCAGGTGACAAGTTCAAATGTTTAACAGATCTCATGATCTTTATGAGACTGGATGGACATTAGAAGATAATTATCCACACCCATGTAGCATGAGATTTAAGCTACTACAAGCATGCCTAGAATCTGGCATAGGTGTAGGAAAATATAATATTCAAAGAGTATATCCCTACAACAAGAAAATAGCACATAGATGGCAGAATAAGAGGGAACATTGGGAAAGAAATGTGAATATCTCGAGAACCAGTAAACTTTTGACTGTAGTCTTTTTACCATCTAAAAGGACTGTTTCTTAACTTTATCCACGGTTTTGTTTCATTCTAAAAGCTTCAACACTGACGGAGATATCACTCAAACGGCGAAACATTTTATAATTCATATATATTTATTTGCTAATTCTTACAAAAAGTAATGTGACTCAAGGAAAATATATTGGCGCCCAGAAGTCTGGCGGACCAAATGCCATATGGCAGAGTATTTCCCAGCGTGGACGGACACTTTTTGATCACATCAGAAGAGGAGAAAATGCTAAAAAACTGGATCTTGTGTATTTTCCCATGATTCATCAAAACTTTGTGATTTTAAGCCCAAATAAATCGGAACAAAGGAATGATTGATGATCTGGATCTCAGATCATAAGCATGAAGTGATTCAAAAGTCCACAAAACTTTTAATCAATTGGGAAGGCTCTAGAATATTGGTAATGATGTGGCTTCACAAAAAGGGGTGAATTAGAGAACAGTCTAGAAAGTTCCTTTATAGCCAAGTCATTTCTAAAGATAACCATTCGTAATTAAGGTGGTGTAAAGCATAGCTTTAGCACTAAAAGGCCCCGCTAAGATCGGCCCAAAAGACAAAGAACTGTATTACTTATTGCTGAGTCATGTCCTAAGTCCATTATTAAGCTTACACAGCCCAAGCCCCTATATTATTCTAGAACTATCTATAATACAAATGTAGCACATGTAACTAGTGCGAGGCGTGGGAGTAGAGAGGCCTCTGAAAAGCATAAAAGGCCGCCGCTTCTGCCCCCTCTCAAACCTCAGGTAGAAATAAAAGTTTAATTCTCCTCACCAGTGGATGGTTTGTTTGCTCCAAAAGATAAAAGCAAATATTAGTTGTTAGCTAATATAAAACTAACACGTCACTCTAAGCGTGAGTTAGGGTCAGTTAGACACAGCTAAATAAAGGTGTCATAGTGAGAATTAGTGAGAATTTGGTGGAGGGACTTCTTAATTGAATAATCTCTCAGCAATACTTGGTTATCACACCACAGGAGAAAAGTGAGCGATCCTGAACCTGCCAGATAACTAGCACGCACTCTAAGCGATAGAAAGAGCAGTTTGGTCACTCCTGTATTGAGTAACATTTATTGCAGAATTATTTTATTAGTAGTTTTTCTTCAGTAAATTATCAGGAAAATCACATCCTACTGAAAAGTGGTATATTTAGGTGTAATATTGACTAGAAATTATAGTAAAGTCAATATAGAATTTTATCCATAGACGATCTACTTGTCAGGTGAGATCGTTGGGGGGTGTTTATTGTAGTTTATACAGTGAACAATTATATATCTGGCAACCAAAACACGGTCAGTAAGCACATCAGCACAACTCTAATATCGTTATTGGACGTAGGAAATTGGTTACATAAGGTGATCCAGCTCTGCTCCTTCACCACACATCAAAGAGTTGGGTCTTCAGGTTCTCCCCTCTGATCAATCATATTTGGTTTTGGGTGACGTTTCACTGTCCCACATTGCAAAACTCTCCCCTTCTGCCCCTCTGTCTTCAATACTTTGCACCCATTGGGGTTCTCCCTTTGCAAAGCTGTCTGCATGGGGATCTTGGCAATACTCTGGACTATCCTCACTTCCTCAAACCTTTTGTGTGAATGTGTCTAATCCTTTCCATCAATTCATTCCACAGGGCTATAATTATGTGACAGTGTCAGCATGGTTATTGTCACTCAATCTATGGCAATTGTCAGTCGGTCCTTCAGAGTTCACAGTTCCTTGTGATGAACAACGTTTGTCGGCTGAGGAGTGTATTTGAGCAGCAAATTGAATCTTCAGTAACCAGTCTCTCCTGGAATTCCCTTGCAACAATTATTGGGCTACAGACGGTGTTGTGGGGACAAGTCCATGCAGGTCAAACCAACCCTTATCACACATTTCACCCCCTACTGCATCAGGGACTAGGATTGGTGAGTCATGGTAATAGTAGGAGTTGTAGAGACTGTGGAGATGGTTCTGACGAGTCGAAGATCGTCCGATTTGGTGGAGTGGTTGAGGAGATATGACTTGTTCTTTAGTTTCCTTACTATTTCCATTCATTCACGCATGTGACTTTCCTTTTATATTTGTATCGGACTCTTCCATGACAACTGTACAGACAGTTAGTTAAAGATTAGACAGAGTATCAGCACTGTACTCAAAAGGACCATCCTACTTGAGAGATAGAGAGAGACCTACCCCCCCAGACCTGAGCCACGAGTCTAGTTGGATAGACCCATTACAACGGTTCAGCCATACAAGACCTGGGTCCTTTGGTGTCCAGTGTTGTAGTGGGTCCCTCATCCCTGTCACTTCACATTACTGGCCTCAATGCTTCCAGCCTTGATGCAGAAGTATTGGCTCTAGTAATGGCCACCATTTTATCTCATCTGTCATATCCCGGAATCCTGACCCTGTACTCTCCCACCTCATCACACCTTCCTAACAACCTCATCATCCCCTACACCATAACTCCCCACCTCCCAAGTCACCTTCCTTCCCAACTGTCTCAGCTCCGGCCTGGTTTGCAGCACACTTTACCTTGGCCACTCCCATCCCAGAAGCTTGGTCCTGAGTTGGAACATTCAGAGACTCTGGATTTGCTCCGACCTCATGATGGATCTCCGACATCCCATGACATACTGTCAGGGACTGCATGTCAGTTCACAACGAAGAGGGTGTTCCTGAGAATCCTAGTCATTGTTAACACTGAGGTGCCACCCTCAGTGGAGATAGGGGTTATATACATGGGTACCGCTACCCACTAGAGTGTGGCTACAATGAGATAAGAAATAACCGGTAGAATGATGACATGAAAAGATAGATATTCATTTGGATAATCGTAAGCGAGGTGTGGGAAAGGGGTGACATGTGGATGGAAGATAGAAGCGGGACACTAAGCAAGAGCTAAGCGAAATTACCTGCATTCTTCAGATCACTCCAGATCGTCTTATGGCAACTCCCTTCCGGCATAGGGAGTCAGGGTAGCTGGTTAGGCTGTGCCCTGACACATACCTCTAAACCATTCCCCCTCCCATTTCATTTATTGGAGTCACCCAACATCCTTTGGATATGTAACTCCACCTTCGGTGCTACCTGCATCCTCTGGTGACCCCACTCACGTCATCACAAATTAGTCACCTTCCATTTATAGTATGACTGTTGTCTTCTTTCCATTCAGTCAGCTAACCTCCTCTTACCCATTTCTCGTTCCCATTCATCCTCCAGCCTTCTACTCCGCCCTCCTCGACCCGACACCCCGGTTCCCCGTTAAGGATATCATTCAGCACCTTTCAGTGTTTGTCAGTATCACTCGGACTTTGACTAAAGTCCTTCTCTTCCTCCTTCTATATATACCTGTAGATTAGAACTCTTTGTACCTCGGTTCTAATCTCGACTAAAAGTTACCCCCAAGCCCCTCTATGAGTGAATCCTGACCCCCCTCCTACAAGATACCTCTGACACATGAAATAAATGGACTAACTGAGATGTAACAGAGGCACAGTGCTCCCTCCAAGTCACTGAGGCCACATCCTTCTTAGAGCCTCTTGTACCACCCAGCAGACTTGGGCTTCCTGGAGAAGCTTCAATCCACTACCGGAGCTCTTGGAACCCCTCTAGTTGAGCCCCACCTGCATTCGGACTCATGCCCTCTTTCGGGGTTTTTGACATCATCAAACTTCAGATAATGTTGTAATATTCTCAGACCACCTACACTCTGTTCAGCTGATCCAAGATCTCCATTCAGGCACTCTCCCTCCAAATTTCTGGTCTTATAAACCGGTGTTGGGGGGGGGGAACGAAGGAAGGTCAGTTGGGAGGTTCAAACGAGACCACCACCAAGCTGTTCCCTGGTTCTTTAGTTAGGATGGGGAAGTGTACTACTTAAATTCATTGTAATTATAGTACCAATCCGAGTGTTTTGGCTAATATTATTTTATGGGTTAGTCTAAAGTTTCTGAGAATTGACTTACAGGTGAACAAAGCCCTGTGGAGCTGTTCCTCTATTGTAATTTCTCAATTTGTCTGGGTGTAATTCTGTGTAGGATCGTTTAATTTGGATTTTAACTTGAATTAAATCTTCTACTTGGTGAATTTTCAAAGATTCTACTCAGTTAATGGGTTTAGATTGTGTCTGAAGTGTCCCTTGACCTTGTCTTATTTTTGTGTTATTTTTATTGCTTGTTTTAACAGTAGCAAAATAACTGTTTTGTGTTTACACTTTGAAATCTGGAGTGTTAACCAGCTCTCCTGTTGAAATATTTACTTAATATTCCTCTCCCTATTTGCTGCCTTTTACTACAGTGGCAATCTTATCTGTATATCACTTTTTTGCACTGGAGTGATAACCAGAAATGCTTGAGAAAAATAATAATCTATTTTCTTACTTCTCTGAGGGGGGCAAAAAGTCGCAGAAAGGGTCTCCCTTTTATACTCCTTGGGTTGCCTTCCTTTTTCATGCTCTACCTCGTATTTACAGGATTTATTTACAGTGTATTTTCCTCAAACTGAATAAAAATGAAATTTTCACGCTATAGTTCTACTGCAGTCAGACTGCACCTAGAATCCTTATTGTCCTTCCTTGCCTAAGCTATTTTAATGGTTTAATTAGAACTTGACTGTGCTGCATTTGTCGCAGTGTCAAATTCCTCTTATTTACCATTTAGTTTGCTATGACTCAGTCATTCTGAACTCAAACTTCACATTACTGCATGTACGGCTGTGCTGAGACCTTCAGCTGATTTATTCTATTTTTATCTGGTGACATTTAGTTGAAATGAGACTTGAAATGATAAATGAGTGGATTATTCAGGTTTAGAACTGAAAGAAAAAGTTGCTAGTAGTCAAGAATTGATCAAATGAATGTGTTATAGCTCTCTGCTTCATTAGTACTGTATATCGTTCCCTAAAATTCCTGCCATGGTCCATCATAGTTTAGTGGATTTCATGGATTTTGTCCATCTCCCCTGATTGCCCTTTGTATTATTGCATCCCAGTCCTTCATATGTATTGCCCGTTGTTATAATAGGTCGTCCTCAAGATATCATATTTTTATGTATTTTATTTGGGGCTTGGGACCTCTAGAAGCTGTCTTCCTGCACGTATTCAGATTACTAGCTTCATGTCTTTGTATCTCATTCATTTCTGAATGGTTTTTCACGTTCTCGGCATCATAAATTTCCATTTATTCCCACCTTTCCAATGGTACTAAAGTTGTACTCTATTTCTTGGTATTTGTCGAGTTAGCAAAAGTTCGCACACACATTCAGTAATCACATGTGTTGTTCTCATACTCATTTGTATGCGGGTGCCATTTCTGTTTAATTGTTCGGAATTTATTGTATGCGCAGGTGTTTGTATCCTCAATATGGGCTTCCATGATTTATTTCAGATTTTTCCCTCATGATCTAAGGTGGTTTTGTACTTTCCGTGCTTTGTTTTGAGCGGGGTCTTCCTTATTTGGACAGAAATTGGTCTTCACCATCTGCTGAAGTGCGGATCTTGGTTCCGACCTCACATGTCTTTAAGCATGATGTGGATTTCTATATTCCTGTCATTGGTGTAACTTCGCAACAGCTGGACCGTTTGGGCTGAAACTTTGCATAACTATAGTTTCCGATTTATCATAATTTCCGTGTAAATTTCGTTGTGTGTTTTAAATATGGATCCTATGTGAACGTCGTCTTTTCCCTGAGCCATGTCTTTGATGTCACTCATCCCGTTAATGAATATCTCATTGATGCGTGAACCTTTTATTATGAAAATTTGGGTGGATTAAGAATAGATCCCTTCCCTTCTAATGGGCCGTCAAGCTCGTCTTGGTCGTTACTGCTTGTTCTTCATGCTTTCCTTTTAAACGTTGTCCTCGTTTTCTGAGAGTTTTGGTCATATCTCTGTCATCTATTGGTAGTTTTCCCTGAAATTACATTCATTGGGTCCGTTTGGGGACATCTACATTCCCTATTATAAACACGACTTTTAATTTTTCATTGGTTCCTAAGGAATCCTTGTTCAGTGGTACTTCCAGCCTCGGCTATGTGTGTGGGTGTTGTCATATCCATCCCCAGCCATCGACTTCCGGTCCCTCCGATCCCTCCGGTCTAACTCCGCTCCTTCCTCACTAACCTCGGAGCTCCCGTATTCCGCAACCCTCTCGGTACCCCTTGATGGTCACCACCCCCTCATTTCAATTTATTACCTATGCCTCCCTAAGTATGGAGCCCCAAAGACTTCCGGACAGCTCCGACATCCGCTAGCGCACTCCTGCCTCCACTGGGCAATACACTCACCTGCCCTGCAGAGCCCACCTTCGGGCCTATCCCTCCTTTCTGTTTCTGGGTTATCGCCTGCCTTTCCGCTAACCCCGCGACCTGACTTGTCGGTAATATTCAGTCGGCTAATGTTTAACCCTGTTAGCTCCGCTCCGTTCGGCTCCACCAATTGCGGACCCGTCTTCGCTGTAACCATATATATCCAACTTGTACATAGGTTACACTCCAGTAATAAAATCAACTAGAGTTACCCCCCCTTCGGTTCTGATTGCCAGTCAGTAAGTTAGGGCACGGACGTTGTAACGGGTCTATCGCCTAGACTCGAGACAGAGAGAAGGGGGAGGGTGGTAGTGTGCGCGGGTGTGGTTCGTTGGGCCGGGTTTTGGTCCATGGGTGCTACTGAGTCTGCAAAAACCTCAAACAAACACTCACCTACGTCTCTCTTGGACGTCAAGGCTGAGTATTATGATGTGAGGGGTCTTAGACGTGAGCAACTAGCTCAGAGGGGGCGTTAGGGTCGTGGATGGTGTCTTTGCCACTTGGATGCAACTTCTGCTTGTCCCTTCACGGGTCTATTCAATACTAACTTGTTATGTACAAGCTGTTATCTAGTTTATATATGTTGGAAATGAAATGAATGGACTGGGGGAATGTAAACGGGCCGTTAGGCAACCGTAAATGATGAATATCCAATTGGGAACAAAGAAACAATAAAAGAAATATGAGTGAATGGGGAAAATGTGACAACGGGTCCGAAATGGGAATTGTGAAGATTAACTCCGCAACAGTTCGCCACAGCACCCTCCTATCCTCCCGTCAGCAACCTCCTCGTCTCCAGCTTTCCAACGAGCCCTTATTCATCCCATTTGGTGCAGTGGTTCTTGAGATGTGGAGAGGGGGTGAAATTGGCGGCATGGTTGGGCGTGGGAATTTTGCTTGGGGTTGTCGGGAATGATGGGGAAAATAGGGAAAAATAAGGAATGAGTTTGTGGAGTGTTGGATAGTGATAGAATGAACATCGGGAGCGTCAGAGGGTATGTGGTATATGTTGGTGGCCAAATTCCGCAGAATCCGACTTTTTGCGGTACACGGAGTTGTCCCCACAACAACGTGTCACTAGGCACAGCGCTCTTGGCAGAAGTCGCTGAGGCTGAAGCCCTCCACTATGGAGACTCTCCCTTGTCTCGAATCTGGTCTCTGACAGGTGTGTGAAAGTAGTTTCCATGGAGGTTCTCTGGTTGGTTTTATAGTCAAATCTTGCTCGATTGTCCTAGTTCCTTCTTCAATATTCGCTATAAATTCTCCCAAGCATTCCATCTTGTTGGTGCTAAGCTTGAAGTATTTTTATTAATTTTCTTTCTTCCAATTTATTGTATGTAGTCGTAATAATTCGTAAAAACTCGTTAAAATTCAGGTTCCTTTATTTTCTGATATCTACTTGTTGTATGGGGTTTTTTGTGGTTTATCTGACATATTTCCATAATGAGTTTTCATTGGGTGACCATTATTTCTCCTACAGCGTGCTTGTGGGATCATTGGCTAGAACAGGTGTTGAGTAATCTGGATGTCATTGTTCATCATGTGAAGGCTCACTCTGCCAATGCGGATGTTGCATCAAGGCTAAATACAGCAGCTGATCAATTGGTGTCAAGGCATACCCCACCTGACCCCATGCCACATCCCACACTGCCCTGCCCTACTCCACTCCCCCTTCTATCACTCCCTGTTCCTTCTTTCCTGTTCCTTCTTCCTCTCTATCTCTGTTCTACAGTCGACTCTATGTATCACTACACACCTAATGCCACTCCCCCAATCGCTGCACCTGCCATGCACATTTCCACCCACACAGCGGCACACTTCCAGGATCTCCCACAGAGACACCCAGAGAGGTGCAGCTGTGTGTGGAGATGACGTGACTCCCTCCATGTGACCTTAACCACATATATATAATAGTGCCTGGGGTGGGAACAGAAGAAGCAGCCTTCTTCTCAATTTCCCACTTCTGTCATATCCATACAATCCCGACCTCCGCTCCGGGCTCCTGGAACTCCGAACTCCGACTTCCGGAGCCCTACTTCCCTTCCGTCACTCTCCTTGCCGACTCCCAAGAGGTTATCCCACCTCCGGCTCGGACACCACCTTTGGTCCGACTCCGGACCATTCCGGGTCTGACCCCAACCTCAACACCTTCCAGATGAGTACGCAAAACCTATGCTCCCGACTCCGGACCTCCACTCCGGAATCCCGTTTGCGTCTCCGTCTCCGGAACCTCCGGTCTTAGCTCCGACCTCGGACTTTGACCCCACCTCCGCTTATACCCATTGTATTGGTTAGCTCATTCCATTTAATTACCTTTGCCAATATTCCGGAGTTTAACTTCCGAGTTCGGACTTTCCGGACTTACCTCGGACCTTGCAACTATTGCATTGTCCTATTCAATCCCGCTACTCTCCTTCATTCCTATTTGGGCTGCTGCTTCCTTTCTATTCAGTCAGCTAGCCATTCCCCACTCCCAACCTCCTTCCTTCCTCCTTGGGCCTTGGCCCTTCATTCCTCCTTTGGGAAACACCATTGAGTCAAACCCTTGACCCTCGGTGTTGTTCCTCTTTCCATCTCCCTTTGTCTCCTTTCGTCCTACCCTTGTTCCTTTTGATTCCGGACCCCTCCTTATATACAATGTACCTAGTAACTTGTAACCTCAGTCCGAAATCGACATGAATTCCCCCAAGAGACTTTCCCTCTGCTAGATCCGAAATTAGGGACCCCTAGGACAACCAGCAATGGCACAGCGCTCCGCCTGAGTCGCTGAGGCCGAGGTCCTTCCATGCTAAGTCTCCGATTCCATTCCGGAGTCGTCTGAATCCGCACATTCTAACAACTTCAGACCAAGTGGTTGGGGATGCTCACCCCACAACAGGACCGCCACTATGCATAGCTGACACTTGTCCCATCAAGTCCCTTGTGCTGGGACTTTGCCACTTTCCAAGCTGTCCCTGACAGCAGAAGAAGGCTTTAACCTCATTTCCCCTGCCTCCCCTATCTCTCCTGCTATGGTGACTGAAGAGCAGTACGATGATGTCAGGGGATGACTCCCAGGTCCCCATGACCCTCCCCTATGGCCCAAAGCCTCAGGTCTGGCCAGCCCTATCCAGGGCACAATCTACTGTGGGTAAGGAGATGTATAGATAAAGGCAATGTAGAATACACTTGCCTACTGTGGGTAAGGAGATGAGAAGGAAGCTAACTTCTCATCTTCCCACAGTGGCCACAATATCAGCAAAACTTCCGGGGATACCCAGAAGTCACATGAAGGGGTAGGAACTGGGCCCGGAGCATGTGGTGTGCAGAGCGTGCACGCATGCGGGAAGCGCAGCAGGTGGAAGCGGGTCCAGACACGGGTCCAGGTCCGGGCTAGTCAGGGTGTGTGCCCTGACAGATGAGCTGCTGTCCCAATTCCAAGAGCTGCAGGCCATCATGGAGAGCCAAGCCCAGAACCAACCCCCAGCTGCACCCACACCGGTGCCAGCACTGTAGGAGTGCATAACAGGTGTGCTCAATTTCATGGAACCTTATGCAGCAAATACGTCAAAATTGGGCTCCTGCCCTTGACATTATTAGGAACAAGGAATTATAGGGGGAGTAATAAGAAAGAAGAAAGAGGGTTTCGTACGAACCGGAAGAGCCTTTCTGCAAAGGAATTGGTTGAGATTTGGTGGAGAAATTCAACCTGAGATGTCCTCATGTGCAAAGTCCATGCACTTGACCATGACCATGGGAACAAGGTCAAAAGTTGATGGAAGAGGACAATCTTGGAGTCATTAAATCCAGAAAAACTCAGTGTTGAATTTCACCCTAATCGGTTCAGTGGTTGTGGAGATATTCTGATTATCAGGCATGATGGGAGTCATGGGATGATATGAACTATGCAGATGCTCACATGCAAGCTAGTCTCAGTAAAATTCCGAGAGAATATGTGTTATAAAAATGAGGCCTAATTGGCCCATTTCTATAGCGTTCAGGTGCAGGAGGGAGCCATGACGTTGAGAAGATGTTACAGTTAATGTAACAGGTGTTGTAACAGTTGAGTTTACAGTAACATGAACATGGGGTTTTTGGGTAGTAATAGTTGGTTAGGTTCTTATTATATACATGTCACGTGATATTGTACTGCATAGAGCCCATAAGAGGCTAAAAATGGGAAACTCCCATTTCCATAACAATATGGGCTAGTTAAATGATATAAATGCTAAAGAAGTCATTGGAGGAGTCTTGGAATTATTTGGTCCAAGTTTCCCTGTGCACAGATAATCAAGATATGTATTTGTCAGGGCACACCTGCCTGACCCACCTCCACCTCACCTGGTACCTCCTTTTCCTCCCCCTTGTCAAAGACACAGCAAGGAGGGGCAGTGTCCCTGGACAAGGAGGCTGGAGGTAGAGAATGGGCAGGAGGACCATGGCCTCAGCGACTCAGAGAGGAGTGCTGTGCCTATGTTCGGTAACGCTTAAGAGTTTGGTCCTTAACTTCAGAACGAGGGGCATGAACTCTGGGGGATAGTCTTGTTGATTTTGCACTGAGGTGCCATCAACTACAGTACAGGACTTATATACATAATAGAAGACAAATGAGAACACCCAAGAGAGACTTAGGGAGTTTGGTGTCTGGCACTAGGTCTATTGTGTGGTCCCAGGGCTTCCACAGGGGTAGCTGGTTGAAGGCCTCCTTTGAGAATATGTCTCAGAAGTCCTGGTACCGTTGTTCTGGGACTAGCATCTCAAATGGCACAGGCTCCACCTCTAGTTCATGGGCTTCCTGGGCCATCCACTGAGATGGTGTTGTGGTTGCTCTCAGTTTGTGTCCCTACCCTGGAGGGATGATAGAGGCATAAATCCTGTCCCCAGGTTCCACTGCAGGGTCTGGGTCAGCATGTCCTTGCATTGCAAGTGGGAGCAGAGAGCAAAACTCTGAAGATGGTAGGAAAGCACTCTCACTCACTCCCCAAAGGATTAGGGAAAAAGTAGGTGCTAGGGGTGTCATGATTGACAGGTCCATGAAATCAACTAGGGGGAGAACTCAAGGTAACACTATGTAATCTTCAATTTCTTGTTGTGGTGGATTTCCCTAAGGGCCTCTGTTGCCCTTACCAGTCGAGTGGCTGCCCACAACACACTAAGTACACAGACTTCAAAAATGGAGGGAGAGGGGGGAATTGTCTATTCCGTTTCAATTGCTATGTACATATACCCATACAGCAAACATACAACTTGTGAAAAGAGTCTGAAATATATGGGTTTGGCTGAGCTAAGCCTCCACCAACAACAGCGGTAAGGTTTGGCTGCCGTTGGCTTAGAATAAAATTCCAATCAACAAAAGAAAATGAAAAGAAAAACACAAACTTCCTCATATCACTCCAAACACTGCATCAAAACTCCATCCCTTTATTCCATTCTGTCATAGCCATCACCCTCCACTCCCTCCGCTCCTTCCAGATCACCTCCGCTCCTTCATCACTAATCTTGGAGCCTCCAGATTCCACAACCACCTCTGACTCCCCTGATGGTCACCACCCCCTCAATCCAATATATTACCTACGCCTCGCTAAGTATGGAGCCCCAAAGGCCTCCAGACAGCTCTGATGTCTGCTAGTGCACTCCCACCTCTGCTGGGCAATTTAGTTGCTTGCCCTGCAAGCCTACCTTCGGGCTGATCCCTCCTTTCCATTTCTGGGTTATAGCCATCAATCCACTAAACCCGTAACCCAACTCATTGGTAATATTCAGTCAGCTAACATGTGACCCCATTAGCTCGGCTCCACTTGGTCCCATCATTCATGGGCCTGCCCCCCATGTAACTATATATACATACTGTACTAACATGACCAACAACCTGTCACACATCACACGAAGGTCTTGGATTGAATTAAAAATCAACAAAATTGAATTGATTTATGGCTCCGGTAACTCCTGGAGGCTGTGGGAAGAGGTTGTTGGTCGTGCCAGTACAGTGACTTGTAGATAGGTTACACCCTAGTGATAAAATCAACTAGAGTTATCCCCCTTCTAGTTCTCGTTGCCAGCTAAGTAAATTTGGGCACAGACATGTAACTAGGCACAGCACTCTTGGTCTAAGTCGCTGAGGCCGAAGCCCTCCACCATGGGGACGTCTCCCTCATCCTGCATCCAGTCTCTGACACATTCGACTCTCCTCATCCATAGCTTTCTAATGATACCAATTGTGTGAAATTTGGTGGAGATTTGACTGAGAATGGGAATTCTCAGGCATGGAATACTCTCAGGGATGCATCCAGGGTTGAAGGGGCCCAGATGTATTGCCCAGTGCTGAGGCCTTCACAGGGTGCAGAATGGGCATGCGTACTGATGGGCCCGACATGGGACAATGGTCCCTGGCCACTTAGAGTGAAGTGGGAATGTTGAGAAGAAGGTTACTTCTTCGGTTCCCACTCCAGGTGTGTTTATATACATGCAGCTTGGGTCACATGAGGTCTGCCACATCACCCCACATACAGCTGCAGTCACCTGGGTGTCCCCATGGGGGATCCCAAGGGCATATGCTGCACACATGCATACTGTCATATCCGTACATACCTGATCCCGAACCGACTCCTGGACCCCCATCTTCACCACCTCCAGAGTCCTACCCTACCACCATCCATTCCAATATTCACCTTCGGACCTGACACCACACCTCCCCTCACCCCTCATGCCACCTCCACCCTTCTGTCCTTCTCCTACCTTATCCTCATCCGCTCCGATACTCACCTCAGACCGAACACCACTCCTCTCACCACCCTCCTCCTCACACTCCTCCTCTTCCTCCTCATGACACCTCCACCCTTCCATCACTCTCCTACCCTTCTCCCGTCTGCTCTGATACTCACCTTCAGACCTGACAACTTCCCTCTCCTCCACTCCTCTCCCTGTTCCTCTCTCTCCTCTCTCCTTCCTCTGACCCTCTCCTGCCAACCCTCCAGCAAGTTACGACCTTCCGCCACTGTCCTGTACCCTGTACTTGAACACCGCTTGTACCTTCGCTCCAAGATTCCATCATAGTTCCGACCTCGGACTTTGACTCCACCTCAGCTTAAGTCCATTGCATTGGTGACCTCATACTACGTAAACACCATTGCCAATATTCCTCGGATGTTCATCCCCACCTCTGTAACCTCCATAAGCTCCATAACCCCCAAGCTCCACGGATCATACTTGGCACTTTTGCCGCTTGTAATGTATCTTTCATGTTTTCCCCTCATCCCTATTTGGACTGCTGCTTCTTCCCATTCTAGCCAGTTAGTCATCATCCCCACTTCACCTCATCCTCCTGCCTCTCTGGGCTTTGCCCTCCCTACCTCCTTTCGGATGTACCACAGGTTCTGCCCTATGACCTTTGGTACCGCTCTGCTTCTGTCATCCCTTTGTTCCCGTTTGGACCCCCTTTGTTTCCCTTGTGCTTTCACCCTCCCCATTATATACTGGTGCTTGTACATACTCATTTTGGACCTTCAGTCTTAAATCGACCTGAAATGCCCCCTAGAGACTTTGTCAGGGCAACCACACCTGACCATACAACCCCAGAACCACCTTCCCTGACCTCCCCCCACTTCCCTGATCCTCCCATCTTTACACATCTCTCCCAACTACAGCCCACATGCGAACCTGTGGGAAAAATCATGTGGGTCAAGGTGAGCAACTCGCCTTAACCCATGTGACACCTTTTCCGCATTGCAGGAACATGCTCGGCTTCTACCCATAGTCACGTTGTTGTGGGGACAAGTCCGTGCAGGTCAAACCAACACTTATCACACATTTCACCCCCTACTGCAGCAGGGACTAGGATTGGTGAGTCGTGGTAATAGTAGGAGTTGTAGAGACTGTGGAGATGGTTCTGACGAGTCCAAGATCGTCGGATTTGGTGGAGTGGTTGAGGAGATATAACTTGTTCTTTATTTTCCTTACTATTTTCATTCATTCACACATGTGACTTTCCTTTTATATTTGTATCGGACTCTTCCATGACAACTGTACAGACAGTTAGTTAGAGGTTAGACAGAGTATCAGCACCGTACTCGCAGGACCCACATCTACCTGAGAGATAGAGAGAGACCCACCCCCCCCTACACCTGAGCCACGAGTCTAGATTGATAGACCCGTTACAACGTTACGAACTGTACAGTACATTTCCCTTTTATAGCAGCCAAGCAGGGAATAGGGAAACTTACCCTTCTTAACTCAATCCCTGCTTAGGCAAGTTGTAGCTACCTTCCATAATACATGACAACTCAATCCCCGCTTAGTGAGTTTGAGGAGCTTGGGATAGGATCCAGCACCTGGCTGCCTGGGACACTGCAAGTGTCCAGCTCTGAGGTAGGGCTGCCCCTGGACAGAGGCCGGGCCCCACAGATTCACCTATTGGCATTGATTTGCTGCTGACAGAGCCCTGGGATTTGTCAGTCGTGACAGGACACTTCTGTCAGGGCAATAGCCCCAAACCCCGAGCCATATGTAATTAAGATACATATGGTCATGTGGGTAAGTGGTAACCTCCAGGTAACTGCTTACACACTACCGTAAAATACACACCATTGTATCACTTACAGCTCTGTGTGCTGAGCTACCCACTGAGACCTCACACTTTTTTAAGTGTATGAGGTGTGTTTTACAACACAACCCACAAAAATCTGACTCGGTAGTGCCAATGGTGCCTAAACATGCCTGCAAGGGCAAGGTCGCGTCTGCAGCAATGTTAAAAAGGAACGAGCAGTTCATTAAGAAACCGCAATCTCCCATCATGGGAGATTCAAATCAACAGCCATTGTCAGACAACAACAAGGATCAACACGATCCGGTAAAAGCAACCACCTCAGGGCTGGCCCCTGAAGGTTTTAGAAACTTACGTGGAGTAAGTGCAGGTGTTAGAGATGGGCAGAAACGGACGACTCCGGAGTGGAATCGGAGACTTAGCGTGGAGGGACCTTGGCCTCAGCGACTCAAGTGGAGCGCTGTGCCATTGCTGTTTGTCCATTTGGTCCTTAATTTCACAGTAGGTGAGCAGGAAGTCTCTTGGGGGCATTTCAGGTCGATTTCGGACTGAAACCAGATGAGTATGTACAAGCGCCGATATATATAAGGAAGGGGCAAAAGCACAAGGAGAAACAAAGGGTGACCGAATCGGAACGAAGACGTCCGAACGGGAACAAAGGGTTAGAGGGAGCGGAGCGGTACCGAAGGTCATAGGGCAAGACCTGTGATACATCCGAAAGGAGGTAGAGTGGGCGAGGCCCAGAGGGGCAGGAGGATGAGGGGAAGTGGGGGTGATGACTAACTGGCTAGAATAGAAGGAAGCAGTAGTCCAAATAGGGATGAGGGGGAATTGCGAGAAATACATTACAAACGGCGAGAGTGCTGGAGGCGGTCCGCGAAGCTCGGGGGTTGCGGAGCTTACGGAGCTTACAGAGGCGGGGTTGGAAGTCCGAGGAATATTGGCAATGGTGTTTACGTAGTATGAGGTCACCAATGCAATGGACTAAGACCGAGGTGGAGTCAAAGTCCGAGGTATGGACTATGACGGAGGCTTGGAGTAAGGTACGAACGGTGTCCGAGTGTGAAGTACGGAACAGCGGTAGATGGTCGTAACTTGGCGGAAGGGTGGCGGAGGAGTGACGGAGGAAGGAGAGAGGGGACAGGTAAGGAAGAGTAGTCAGGTCCGAAGGTGGATATCAGAACGGACGGAGAAAGCGTAGGGGATGACGGGAGGGTGGAGGTGTGGTGAGGGGGGAGTGGAGTTGTAGGAAGGGTGGCGAGTAGGGCGATGTTCGGTCCGAGATGAGTATCGGAACGGACGGAGAAGGGGTCGGAGAGGTAAGAGGAGGGGTGTGTTGCCAAGACCGAAGGTGAGTATCGGAAAGGCAGCGGTAGGTTATGACTCCGGAGGTGAAGAGGGTGGAGGTCCGGAAGTCGGGTTGGGGTCCGGTATGCACGGATATGACAGCAGGGCCCAATACCCCTAGAACTCTATGACATACCAATCTAACCCAAGCTGGGGAAGATCCCTCACCTCCTCAGGAGGTGATTGACTTGCACGATAAACATGTAAGCACCGAACAATCAGCCCAAAAAGCTGATCAGATAGAGTTGCAGGAAACTCCAGGGCCCAACTATCCCCTGGAGTCCTCCCCCATGTCCCCAAGTCAAGCCCCAAAGGCAGACAAAGGGAAACAAAGGGAAGAGCCTCTGCGTCGGCTATCTGAAAAACTACTGGACTTGTTCCAGGTTCCGTCCGAATGGAGGACGGAAAACGAAGACCAACTTCTTCTCAGGCTTCCAGCCTGAGAAGGCACAAAAAAACGCCCTGAGAGCAAGATCTCCCACAGTGTGGAAGCTCCAAAAGAACTTCTGCTGTTTACACTACCCCACACCATGCCAGACAAGGCAAGGTTGCCAACCTGGGAGGAGGTCTCTGAGATAATGAAGAGGAGGCGAACCGAAATGAGGGAGTTCACTGAGGAAGCCTTATGGAAAAGAAGGAAAAACCAGCGAACAGACCCCTCTATGAAAGGGAAGCACTCTCTGCAACAGCCTTGCCTAAACAAAGTGAGCATGGAGTGTTCACTCCAAGAACCCCTTCTGGAACCCCCAGAAGCGGCAATGTCAACTGGGGAGAGTCACTGCTCGCCCAACCAAACTTCCTCCTGGAAAACCAGGAATTGTGCATAATAAACGCAATAAACTCGATCCAAAAAAAGATTGAGGAAATGAACCACAATAGCATGGCTCATCTAGAGATAATGTTAGAATCGGGCGGACTCGGACGACTCCGGAATGGAATCGGAGACTTAGCGTGGAAGGACCTTGGCCTCAGCGACTCAGGCGGAGCGCTGTGCCATTGCTGGTTGTCCTAATTTCGGATCTAGCAGAGGGAAAGTCTCTTGGGGGGAATTCATGTCGATTTCGGACTGAGGTTACAAGTTACTATGTACATTGTATATAAGGAGGGGTCCGGAATCAAAAGGAGTGAGGGTAGGATGAAAGGAGACAAAGGGAGATGAAAAGAGGAACAACACCGAGGGTCAAGGGTTTGACTCAATGGTGTTTCTCAAAGGAGGAATGAAGGGCCAAGGCCCAAGGAGGAAGGAAGGAGGTTGGGAGTGGGGAATGGCTAGCTGACTGAATAGAAAGGAAGCAGCAGCCCAAATAGGAATGAGGGAGAATAGCGGAATTGAATAGGACAATGCAATAGTTGCAAGGTCCAAGGTAAGTCCGGAAAGTCCAAACTCGGAAGTTAAACTCCGGAATATTGGCAAAGGTAATTAAATGGAATGAGCTAACCAATACAATGGGTATAAGCGGAGGTGGGGTCAAAGTCCGAGGTCGGAGCTAAGACCGGAGGTTCCGGAGACGGAGACGCACAGGATTCCGGAGTGGAGGTCCGGAGTTGGGAGCATAGGTTTTGCGTACTCGTCTGGAAGGTGTTGAGGTTGGGGTCGGACCTGGAATGTTCCGGAGTCGGACCGAAGGTGGTGTCCGAGCCGGAGGTGGGATAACCTCTTGGGAGTTGGCAAGGAGAAGGTGACAGAAGGGAAGTAGGGCTCCGGAAGTCGGAGTTCGGAGTTCCGGGAGCCCGGAGCGGAGGTCGGAATTGTATGGATATGACAGATAACTCTAGAAAGAATGGCCAACGCAATCGACGCATTGACTGAAAAAATCAGCAAGCAGACAGACTTGCTGAAGGAGATAAACTTCTCACAAAATAGTGAGGAAACAAAAAAAAAATACCCCTGGGCCACGGGCCAGGACAAAAACAGAACTTGTGAAAAATTCACGAAAAGAACCACCAGTGAAAGCACACTGGAGTATCACCAGCAACTCAACAGAGATGCTAAGGAGATGCTTCTCCCAAGGATAGGAGAAGACAATGCCGAAAGAAGGCATCATTCAGAAATTAGGAGGAGAATCGGCACATACCAAAGGTTTGGCCAAATGTCCACCTTCGATGAACCTCTTGAACAGAGAGGTAACACAACTACACTCTCTCAAAACAATGAGAGAATCCAAATACAACTTCAGGCAAATTTGCCTGAAACCAAAGAAATGCTGCAAGGAAGATTCCCCCCAGCGAAAACCCCCCCAAAGGAGAGATCTCCATTGGATAGCGACCCCGTGAAGGCAGGGGAGCAAGAGGAGTACCTGGAGAAATGGTATGAAAAGGCCATAAGAATGGCTGAAGAATACTCACTCCCTACCCAGAGGGAGTGAAGCCTGAAGCTCTAAAAAATGGGCTGGCTTTTCCTGACAAGAAATTGTCAGGGGAGAACAACATGGAATCGTTCTGGCAGTGATTCACAGAACTACTGGGATTCCTCGCCTTGCAAGGATACCAAGGTCCCCAATTCGATGAAGTCCATCTGGACTGCTTGATTTGCGGATTAGGGGGACCCGCATTCGACCTCAGAATAAGACTCCGAGATGAAACTCTCCTCAGAGGAGACGAGGGCATGTTCCTCGAAGTTCTCAACATATTGATGAGAACCTTCATTAAAGCCTCTGCTGCATTGAACGTGACAAAGAAGTACTGCAACGTTAAATACGAAGCAGAAAAAGGCCTAAAACAGTTCTACTTAGAACTGTCTAAAGCAGCGTCCCAGATGGTGACACTGCCAGCCCAGGCATCCTTCAATGCCAGGTTCCTAAACTACATTCCCCTCGAATGGAAGAGGGAAATGATCGCTCATGACAGAATCAGAGTGGACTTCTCCTCAAATGAGGAGATTGTCATATCCATACAATCCCGACCTCCACTCCAGGCTCCCGGAACTCCGAACTCCGACTTCCAGAGCCCTACTTCCCTTCCGTCACCTTCTCCTTGCCGACTCCCAAGAGGTTATCCCACCTCCAGCTCCGACACCACCTTTGGTCCGACTCTGGGACATTTCAAGTCCGACCTCAACCTCGACACCTCCCAGACGAGTATGCAAAACCTATGCTCCCGACTCCGGACCCCTGCTCCGGAATCCCATTTGTGTCTCCATCTCCGGAACCCCCGGTCTTAGCTCCGACCTCGGACTTTGACCCCACCTCCACTTATACCCATTGTATTGGTTAGCTCATTCCATTTAATTATGTTTGCCAATATTCCGGAGTTTAACTTCCGAGTTCGGACTTTCCGGACTTATGTCGGACCTTGCAACTATTGCATTGCTCCTGTCATATCCATCCCTGGCCAATGACTTCTGGTACCTCCGATCCCTCCGGTCTACCTCCGCTCCTTCTCCACTAACCTCGGAGCTTCTGTATTCCGCAATCCCCTTGGTACCCCTCGATGGTCACCACCCCCTCCTTTCAATTTATTACCTATGCCTCCCTATGTACGGAGCCCCAAAGACTTCCGGACAGCTCCTATGTCTGCTAGCGCACTCCCACCTCCGTTGGGCAATACACTCGCCTGCCCTGCAGAGCCTGCCTTCGGGCCTATCCCTCCTTTCCATTTCTGGGTTAACGCCTGCCTTTCCGTTAACCCTGCAACCCGACTCGTCGGTAATATTCAGTCGGCTAATGTTTAACCCCATTAGCTCTGCTCCATTCAGCTCCGCCATTTGCGGACCCGTCTTCGCTGTAACCATATATATATCCAACTTGTACATAGGTTACACTTCAGTAATAAAATTGACTAGAGTTTACCCCCTTTCAGTTCTGGTTGCCAGTTAGTAAGTTAGGGCACGGACGTGTTACTTGGCACAGCGCTCTTGGCATAAGTCGCTGAGGCCTTGGCCCTCTGCCATGGAGACTTTCCTTCATCTCGACCTGGTCTCTGACAGCTCCATTCAATTCCGCTATACTCTCTCATTCCTATTTGGGCTGCTGCTTCCTTTCTATTCAGTCAGCTGGCCATTCCCCACTCCCATCCTCCTTCCTTCCTCCTTTGAGAAACACCATTGAGTCAAACCCTTGACCCTCGGTGTTGACCCTCCTTTCAGCTCCCTTTGTCTCCTTTTGGAGTACCCTCGCTCCTTTTGATTCCGGACCCCTCCTTACATACAATGTACATAGTAACTTGTAACCTCAGTTCAAAATCGACCTGAATTCCCCCCAAGAGACTTTCCCTCTGCTAGATCCGAAATTAGGGACCCCTAGGACAACCAGCAATGGCACAGCGCTCCGCCTGAGTCACTGAGGCCAAGGTCCTTCCATGCTAAGTCTCTGGTTCCATTCCGGAGTCGTCCGAATCCGCTTGTTCTAACAGTAGAAGTAAAGGCTGATCCACCTTTTACAGCTACCCCGAGGGTTTTTCTACATTCTAATGCATTCTTGGCACAAATAAATAGAGAAGCTTCCACAACGCTAAATTAGCATCATGACATAATTATCGAACAACACACATCAATTGATGTTGTGGGCAGAATATAGACATGGGCCAGGGCCTCACACTTGGCCTCCTCGCTTTTAATAGACTTTTCTTCTCTGATGATCTGGCCTATGAGGGTTTCACAAGCTAGTGTCAATGCATCCTGAGTATTGGCTATAGCTATAGTCTTGAGTGGTTTATATGCAGGTGGAAGAGCTTTGGCAATAATCAGTGCAAATTTTGCATCTGTTATAGTGTCACTGAGTGAATCCAGTTGTTGGCACAGTATCCGCATCTGATTGATCTGAGGCTCCAAAGGTTTGGAGTCATCCAGTTTGATGTGGTGTAGATCATAAGCCAGGTCCAAGGCATCCAGAGCCCCTTGTCTGACAAAGCGCTTCTCTAATGCTACCCAAGCCTCATTTGCACTTTTCTTGTCTTTGGCAATGTTAAGTGGGTTTTCTTCAAGCATGAGACAGATCTGCACTAGCGCTCTCTCATCCTTTTCATCCCAAACTTGGGTAGGGTTTGGAGAGGGAGCTGTAGATGTTTGTGGAGCAGAGGAGTTTGTGAAGCCATGGGGATAGTGGAGCAGCAGCAGAAGTAGAGATAGGAGTGGGGTGATTAGAGGTTGTTGCCTTAGGGTTTACAATGCTCCAGAGACCTCTGTCTATGAGCACCATGCAGCAGCAGATGGACCAAATCCAATAATTCTTTCCATTGTTCTTCAACTTTTCAATAGGGGGTTTCACAGTTGACTAAAGTGGGCTAAACTGGATCCAAAGTGAAATTTCTAAAGTGGCACGTGAGTGACAAAACTGGACCTAAACTGCATCTAAACCGGCCACTTTGACTTGGGGCTCAAGAGCCCCAATTGGCCTAAAGTTAATTTTTGTCAGGGCACACACCCTGACCTAGCCCATACCCGCATCCACACCCACACTCGCACCTGCACCTGGCTGTTGCACTTCCTGCACGTGCCCTGTGCCAGATGCTCAGTGTGGCCGGATGGCCCAGACCTCGGGTCTCAGGTCTCATGTGACTTCCAGATATCTCCAGAAGTTTGCGATCTATTGTGGCCACTGTGGGAAGATGAGAAGTTAACTTCCTTCTCATCTCTGACCCACAGTAGGTTGTTGTCAGGGCACATCTTCAGGTCGCTAGCGTAAAGTAGCACATTGCCACATGACCTGTATTCCCATCAACTTCTTCTTCTTTTCGCTTCTTGATCTCCAGTTTGATCCAGTCTGCAGCTGTCAGTTATGATGCTGCATGATCTTCTATCTTCTTTGATCCATTGCTACCGGTTATTAGTTAGTTGCCTGATAGCTGCCTCTATCGTGTATATAAGACCTTGTGCTGGCATGGGCATGTCCCCCAGCTTTGATATCAACTAGGTTTCTGGGGCCTTCTTCGTTGTGAGCATGCACGACCCTGACAGTTGTGCCCTGGACAGGGCTGGTTACACCAGAGACTGTGGACCATAGGGGAGGGTCATGGGGACCCAGGAGTTGTCCCCTGACAATTTTCTAAACTGAATCTAAACTCGGGCTTACTGCTGATAAATCTGCGAGCCCTGAGAGTGTGTCTACTATACAGTTCCTCATCCCAGATCACCTGTCTGCTTTCATCAACCCCATCACCATCATCTTGTCTCCACTGTCTCCACTGTCACCGACTCCAACATGGTCTTGGACTTCAATGGGAACTATCATAGTATAGGCTGCTAGGGACATGGAGTATTGGAATATCAATGTCCATGCATACTGATATTTTCTTTATTGACGTGATATCAATTGAGGATATCATATATACCTTTTTGTCTTGATGTGCTCTTCATTGCCGGTTATAGCAGGAGTCGCTATAAGCGATATTAGTGCTAGGTGTATAAAACACACTGTGCATGGAAATTTTTCACACCCCCTCAGTTCTCTTGTTTGAGACTGAGGTGATATCCTTTTTCTTTTACTTTATTCCTTGTATGTGAGTTCTGACTGTATTTACAGACTGCGCATATAGGTAAAGGAACAATAAACTCAGTTCTCTTGTTCAAGACTGAGACCGCATGTATAGCTTATTTACTTTATGGAGTACATGGCTTGTCTCTTTCTCCTTGTTCTCTTTCATGCAATTACCATGTTGCAGACGCTTTGACCTCATGACAGAGCACAAACATTGCGTTCATACCACATCCATGCCCCCTCCCCCAGTTCTCCAACATGAGACTGAGGTGAAGGAACATCCACTCATATTTTCCACAATCCCAACCAACCTGTGTTCATGTATTGTAGCTACATGATCATAGGTTGTAATGTCACTCATTCTCAACATTGGACTGGGCAGTGACTGGTGAGCTAGGGTGCTTCAATAAACAGGCAGATTGGATGGGGTATTGTTCATTTTGAGAGTTGCTGCAAGTGCAGGGAGACAGCCATAGTAACATATGTACAATGTGAGACACGGATTAAAACAAAGGTGGAGGAAGGGTGCTGTCAGACAGTTGGATCAAATTGCAGTAACACACAAAGGATGCAGCACTTATGCGACTCAGAGAGTTGCCCAAGCTTGTGCAGTTGTTACATAATACAGCGTGGTAATGGACTTAGGGGAGCTGGGACCAAGGCACTTTTGATGCACTTCAGCCCAGAGCACTGTGAACACCCTATTGCAAAGTTCTAAACTGGAGCTAAAGTCGCTCTAAACTGAGGTCTTGTCAGGGCACACCTGCCTGACCCAGCTCCACCTGGGCCCACCCAGGCCCACCTCACCCACTCCCCCATTACTGTCAGGGCCCACCCACCTGACCCAGGTCCACCCAGACCCACCCAGCCACACCTCACCCGCTACCCCGCTGTCCATCCCTCTCCTTCCTCCCTCCTCCCTCTTTCCCTTTTTCTTCTCTCTCTTTCTTCTCCTTTCTTTATTTCATTCTTCTCATCTTTCTCTTCCTGTTTATTCCTTCTATCTACATGGACCACTTTCCTTTGTATCAATGTACTATTGACCCGTCTGGCCCAGACACCCTGGATGGCTTCTTGCTGTGCCCAGCATGCGCACATGCAGTGGATGCTCTTGGGATCCCCCACAGGGACACCCAGATGGCCGCAGCTGTCTCCGAGGATGACGTGGCACCCATCATGTGACTCAAGCTGCATGTACATAAATGTACCTGAAGTGGGAACCAAAGAAGTAACCTTCTTCTCACATTCTCCACTTCAGTCTGAGTGGCCAGGGACTGCTGTCCCTTTCCAGACCTGCCAGTATGCATGCCCAGTTTACACCCTGCAAGGGCCCCTCTGCTGGGCGATACATCTAGACCCCCTCTACCCTGGATGCATCCCTGACAGTTACCCATCCCTCTCCCTCCTCCTTCCTCCCTCTTCTCCTTCTCCTTCTTCCCTTTTCTCTCTTTCCTCTTTCTCCTTTGTTTCATTCTCCCTTTCTGTTTATTCTTTCTATTTACATGGACCACTTTCCTTTGTATCATTGTACTGTTAGCCTGTCCAGCTCAGACACCCCGGATAGCTTCCCACTATGCCTAGCACACATGCCTGCAGCGGACACTCTTGGGATCCCCCATGGGGACACCCAGATGGCTGCAGCTCTCTCCAAGGATGACATGGCACCCGTCATGTGACCCAAGCCGCATGTACCTGAAGTGGGAACTGAAGAAGTAACCTTCTTCTCACATTTTCCACTTCAGTCTAAGTGGCCAGGGACTGCAGTCCCACATCGGGCCCATCAGCATGCACACCCACTTCGCTCCCTGAGAGGGTCCTTCTACTGGGTGTTACATCTGGGTGTCAGGGCACACCCACCTGACCCTGCTCCGCCTGGCCCGGACCCACCCAATCCAGTCGTCCTCCACCTGGTACCTCTACATTACATGGACGACTTTCCTTATATCAATGTACCATTGACTCAACTGCGATGCAACACGCCCGGACCCGGGTGCACTGGGCAACTTCCCATGCACCGGATGCTCCTAGGATCTCTCACAGAGATACCTGGATGGGCATGGCTGTGTCTGTAGATGACATGGCGCCTCCCACATGGCCTCAACTGCATGTATATAAACATAGCCTAAGTGGGAACTGAGAAGTAGCCTTCTTCTCACATTTCCCACTTCAGCCTGAGTGGCCAGGGACATCTATCTGCATCGGGCCCATTGCTACACATGCCTGCGTCACACCCTACCGAGCCCTCAGCACCAGGTGACACACCCAGACACTCTCGACCCTGGGTCAGTCCCTGACAGGGAACCAGAGAAGCAGTCTTCTTCTCACCATTCCCACTTCAGGGACACCTGCCTGCACCGGACCCGTTGCTGTATGCACCCGCTCCATACCCCACTGGGCCCTCAGCGCCAGGTGATATACCCGGACGCTCTCGACCCCGGACCAGTCCCTGACAATTTCTTATTCTTTATTATTTCTCGTAATAAACAATGTAAAACACCTGTATGTACATCTATAGCATCCAGGGTTGGGAAAAGGAGCTCTGCTCCTCTCCTCCCCCCCTGTTGAATACTAGCTCCATACAGTCTATGTTCTTGACAGCCTGAGGATTGAGGAGTCACCAAGGCCGGCACCCCAACCGGCCTTACATTAACCTTCTTCTCACTTTCTTACCCACAGTAGTTGTGCCCTGAAACTAGGCTGTTTACAGTTTGTCAGGGACCAGTCCGGGGTTGAGAGCGTCTGGGTATATCGCCCAGCACTGAGGGCCCGGTGGGTATGAAGCGGGCATGTGTGGCAGCGGGTCCAGTGCAGGCAGATGTCCAATGGTGAGAAGAAGACTGCTTCTCTGGTTTCCACCCCAGGTATGTTTATATATACATGGTGCTTGGGTCCCATGAGGATTGCCACGTCGTCCTCATGCACAGCCCCAGCCATCCAGGTATCCCTGTGGGGGATCCTGAAGAGATCCACTGCAGGCACACATGCTGGGTGCACCTGGGGGTCATCTGGAGCCTCCAGGGCTGGGTGTGTCGTGCATGGACTGTGGACAGGTCAATGGTACATTGATCAAGGAAAGTCGTCCATGTAAATAGAATAGAAAGAATAAAGAATGATACAGAGGAAGAATGGAAAGAGGGGGAAGTAGGAGGAGGAAATACGAAGGGGGGAAGGGGATAGCAGGTGGAGTGGAACCGGGTGGAGCCGGGTGGAGCCAGGTGGAGCTGGGTGGGGCAGGTGTGCCCTGACACAGTTAGGTTGTGGGTTGTAGAGAGAGGGGTCTGTCAGGGCATGCTGCCGCTGCCGCCACTGCCGCTGCCACCTCCTTTTCCTTTTGTCTCATCCTCTCATTCTCTCTTCTTTCCTTCTTCTCCTTTTCTATCTTTATACAGACGATCTCTCTTTCTTTCCTACCCTTGTAGCATGGACGTGTCTGACACTGAGCACCCTGTAGGGGCACCGCAATGCCGGACGCACCGCGCACTCCTACTTGTACTTCCCCTCCAACACTCGGGATCGACCACGGAGCCACCCATGGTAACCCGGCTTCATCTGAGGGTGACATGGCACCTCCACGTGACCCATTCACACATGTATATAAACTAAGCCAAAGCAGGACTGAAGAAGTAACCTTCTTCTCATTTCCCACTTCAGGCAAGTACCCTAGTTTAGTCTAGCTTCCCACCCTAATAACAATACATTTCCTGCTTCAGCCTAAGAAGCCACACAGGGACGTAAGCCTGAGTGAGGGCTGCCCACTATACCGTCTCACTGCCCCACCACCATCCAGGCCGCTAGCGCCGAGCGCTACACCGCTACCTCTGCCTTCCTCAAGCCATCCCTGACAGGGTCATGGGGACCCAGCATCCATCTGTCAGGGGACGACTCCCAGGTCCCCATGACCCTCCCCTATGGTCCACAGCCTGTAGTGTAACCAGCCCTGTCCAGGGCACAACTCTACTGTGGGTAAGAAGATGAGAAGGAAGCTAACTTCTCATCTTCCCACAGTGGCCCCAATATCAGCAAAACTTCCGGGGATACCTGGAAGTCACATGAAGGGGTAGGAACCGGGCCCAGAGCATGCGGCGCATGGAGCGTTGTCAGGGACGCGTCCGGGGTCGAGAGGGCCCGGGGGTAATATCCGGCACTGAGGCCGTCGCAGGGTGTGGAGCGGGCGTGCATACTGGCGGGCCCGATCCGGGACAGTGGTCCCTGGCCACTCAGACTGAAGTGGAGAATGTGTTATTATTATTAAAGGGGAAAACTATACTACTTACCTGAAGTGGAGAATGTGAGAAGAAGGTTACTTCTTCGGTTCCCACTTCAGGTACATTTATGTACATGCGGCTTGAGTCACATGACAGGTGCCACGTCATCCTCAGAGGCAGCCGCAGGCATCCGGGTGTCCCCGTGGGGGATCCCGAGAGCGTCCGCTACATGCGCGCGTGCTGGGCACAGCGGGAAGCCGTCCAGGGTGTGTGGGCCGGACGGGTCAATAGTACATCGATACAAAGGAAGGTGGTCCGTGTAGATAGAAAGAAATAAACAGGAAGAGGAAGATGAGAAGAATGAAATAAAGAAAGGGGAAAGAAAAGGGAAAAGAAAGGGGAGGAGAGGGAGGAAGGAGGGGGGAGGGGGATAGACAGTGGGGAGCGGGTGTGGTGTGGCCGGGTGGGCCCGGGTGGGCCCGGGTCAGGCGGGTGTGCCCTGACAAGCATGCACATGTGTGGGAAGTGCACTGGGTGGAAGCGGGTCCGGATGCGGGTCCGGGTCCGGGCTAGTCAGGGTGTGTGCCCTGACACCATCCCCTGACAATTGTTTGAGTTGGCCATCTCTGGGCTCATAACCTTTTAATTATAAGGCTATGACATGTAAGTTCTCAGACTCGTATTAGAGATCTAGATTAAGACTGTACCTATGACATGTAAGTTCTGCGTCGGTTAAGTACATCATCAGACACATTGTAAAAGCAATAAGAAATATTCTCACCTCAGACTTGTATTAGAGATCTGAGGGAGAGGGAGCCAAAGAGCTCCCTTTTTATACGGAATCTTGTCAGGGCACACCCCACCTGACCCCACACTGTGCCGCCCTACTCTGCTCCCCCCGCTATCAATCCCCCTTTCTCCTTTTCCCTTTTTTCTTTCTTTCTATTTCTGTTCCACAGTCGACTTCCCCTTCTCTATGTATCACTGCACACCTAACCCCACTCCCCTGATCGCCACACTCGCTGCACACATTCCCACTTACAGAGCGACACACCTCCAGGATCTCCCATGGAGATTCCCAGGGAAGTGCAGCTGTGTGTGGGGATGATGTGGCTCCTCCCACATGACCCCAACCACTGAAGGAGCGGAACTGAGAGTGCAGTTTTCCCTGTTCCTGGTTGTGGGGGAGTGTACCTGTTGAGTACAGTGCTGTGTTAGTGTTTTGGTTGCTTTTTCAACAGTTTAGTGTGCTATAGAAAAATCAAACAATCAAACACCCTGCAGAGCTGTTCAAATAATTCTGTCTGTCTGAGCCGACTCTGGTCTGTTCAGCTCTCAGTCAGAATTCACCTAATTCTACCACTTTTTAGTTTAGGAAGTGATTACTCCTATGTGTGGAGAGATACTACTATTTTCTCCCTTCACACTGTCACTTTTTGTTCAGTAGTAACAAACTGCTTCTAAGTGTCTTACTTAGACGCCTATAAATCTCCTATCTCACTTATCACACTGTTGTTGCCTTTTGTACAGTGGCAAACTTAACTGTCTTATCACTTTTTTGCACTCAGAAGTGCTTGAGAGAAATATTACTCTATTTTCTTACTTCTCTTACTGTTGCTGCCTTTTGAACAGAGGCAATCTTAACTGTTTCTATCACTTTTTCGCACTGGAGTGAGAACCAGAAGTGCTTGAGAGAAATATTACTCTATTTTCTTACTTCTCTGAGGGGCTGCAAAGTGAGCGAAATCATGGTCCTTTTATACCTTTCAAGACCTTTCTTTCCCACGCTTTGCACTATTTACATGCAATAGAGTATTTACAAGCTTTTGTTCTAGAAAGTCCTAATGACTTGCCCAGATGACTTAGTCAGATATGACTCAACCAAAATGACTTGGTTAGATGTGATGGGGCTGTGTATGACTCAGTCTGAATTGGTTTCAGGCTGTGCATTTCTATTTTCAAGAAATGACTCAACCATATTATGACTCAACCAAAGTGACTTGGTCAAAAATGACTCAGTTAGGGTGTCATATAGTTCTGTCTAGAAAATATTTCTAGGTAGTTGTTCATAGGTTCATATAATCCATATAGTGTAAGAATGTGAGGAAATGTTCTTCAAAGTATGTTTTAACATAAACAGTCCAAAAAAATGTCATAAAAATGTAATGCATGTTGGATCCCCCTTGTTCCACAGCCATGGGAACATCTGGTGAATGTCCATGCACAGGGAAACTTGTGCCAAGACTGAGGCTGAAGTGTGGTCACCTTACCAGTTAAAGTGTTTAACTTGTCACATGACCTTCAACATGGTGTTGAATCCAAGTGATACACACAACCTTGATTAACTCCTTCAATTACTCTTTCCTCCCATTCCAACTTGCTATCATACAAGGGTCAAGTGTCCATGCATGTGAGGGTCATTCTTTAGTTGTTGATGATGTCCTCGGAACTTTCCCTACACCGCATGTATATAATAGCGCCTGGGGTGGGAACAGAAGAAGCAGCCTTCTTCTCAACTTCCCACTTCAGACTAAGTGGTCAGGGATGCTCACCCCACAATGGGACCGCCGCTATGTATAGCTAACATCTGTCCCATCGAGTCCCTTGCACCGGGACCTCGCCGCTTTCGGAGCTGTCCCTGACAAATCTACACCAGTGGTGGGCCTGTCACACAAAGAAAGAAAATGGGGTGTAAAAGATGGGTCCCCAAACTTCACTTCCACCACCAACAATCATATCCCTCACCACTCCACTGTCGGAACTGATTGTTGATATTACAACAGGCAAGTGGGGAGGGTGAGCAGGGAGCCCTCAGGGAGGATAGGGATGAGGTCAGGGCTTGTGCTCACACTTGTGCAGCAGGAACAGGCTTGGGAAGCATCAGGATGGGTGGCTAACAGGCCAGAATGCATGGCCATGACAGTAATGGTGGAAGAAGTCTTTGAACATCTGGCTGGGCATGCAGTGGATGGGCTTGAGGTGATTGATGGTGGCCTGCAGGTGGTATCAACTTACACTGAGGAAGCTGAGTCTGATATCCTCCTGGATGAGATACCTTAATCCCTTCATCCTCCAGTCTTCAAGACTGCAACCTTGGCTGCAGAAGGCAAGTCAGACCGGCATGTAATTTGGATGAAGAAATGGAAATGGCGATTTTCAATTTTTGAATGTATAAATTCCCCAAAAAGGAAATTTCAAATTCATCTGCATAACCACTAGGTCAGCATTAGGTTTTTGTGCCACCCAACCTTTTTCTCAGCGTGATGCATGACAAAGTGGCAATTTGAGCCAGACCTTTTTGTTAGCATGATGTGTGACAGGTAGTTGGTCATGTGAGTACAGTACATGAAGGTGCTAAAACATGTGAGATGACATATGAGACAAGAGATATTGGAATTATGAACTAGCATCATGTAAGCACTCAGTTCTAGATACATGAACTGAGGGTGAGAGAGAGAAAATTTTCATTCTCATGGCTTTTAAGCCATCCACAACTGTGTCCATCAACATGGACTCCAAAAACGGAAGCATCAGGCAATCCTTCAAGGAAATGTCCGTGCACAAGAAATATGGTCTGATGGACTCAATGGACAGTCCACAGTGTACCAAGAAAAAACGAGATTTCAACACACCCACTTGATGTGGACCTGCTCATGCAATCCCATAGCAACTCGGAATTTCGAATGTTTGACATAAGATGCTTTCGTTAGAACATCCGCAACTTGATCATCGGTCAGTATGTACTCAAGAGAGATTTCGCATTTTTCAACATGTTTGCAGATGAAGTGTTGCCATATGCTGATATGCTTCATTCAGGCATGGAATGTGGGATTTGTTGCAAGCGTGATTGCGCCTTGGTTGTCGACTAAGAGGGTTGTCGGTTCGGTGAGGGGTAGGTTTATGTCACAGAGGAACTGCTGTATCCAAAGAGCCTCTTTAGCCATGTGTGTTGTAGCCATGTACTTGCCTTCTGTGCTAGAAAGAGCAATCGAAGCTTGCTTCTTTGAACTCCAGCTGACAGCAGCTCCTGCCATAATAAAAACGAAACCGGAGATGGACCAATAGTCCCTTGAGTCGCCATCTCAATTAGAATCTGAGTACCCGGTTTTGTTGTCATTAGTGGAATTACTGTCATAGACTAACTTGAGATGTTTTGACACATTGAGGTAGCAAAGTAGTTGGTTGACAGCAGTCCAGTGTTCCTCTCCTGGATTAGAAGAGTACTGACTTAGTGTGGTAATGGCGAAACTGATGTTGGGGCGAGTCCTGAGCATAGCGTGGGTGTTGATGTCAGGGTCAGGTTTTTTACATTAGAGGACATGGGTGTCGAGACGTTATGAGAGCCATTGAATCCAAAGTGATCAACGACATCAGTGATATAGCATGATTGAGAGATGAAGAGTAGTCACTGTTGGTGATTGTGTGTGATCTCCAGTCCAAGAAACCAGTGAATCTCCCCCAAGTCCTTCATCAGAATGTGGACATTAATTGCTTCTTCTTCTTTCGAAGGAGGGGGAGATGGTTGGATAGGATCATCAAGTCATCAACATAGAGCGCAATGATACAGAAGGTTGCCCGATAAGTAAAAATAAAGACAGCATGATCTGAGTTTGATCGGGTGAAGCCGAGTTTATTCAACTCTTCTTTGGCTTTCGTGTACCATGCTTGCGGTGCTTGTTTGAGACCATACAAACTTTTCTGCTTCCACACTACGTCTTTCTGTGTCAGGGACGTGTCCAGGGTAGAGGGGGTCCGGATGTATCGCCCGGCAGAAGGGCCCTCGCAGGGTGCGAACCAGGCGTGCGTGCTGGCAGGTCCGGGAAGGGACAGCAGTCCCTGGCCACTTAGACTGAAGTGGAGAATGTGAGAAGAAGGTTACTTCTTCGGTTCCCACTTCAGGTACATTTATGTACATGTGGCTTGAGTCACATGATGAGTGCCATGTCGTCCTCAGAGACAGCTGCAGGCATCTGGGTGTCCCCATGGGGGATCCCAAGAGCGTCCACTGCGTGCGCCCATGCTGGGCATAGCGGGAAGCCATCCGGGGTGTGTGGGCCGGACAGGTCAATAGTACATTGATACAAAGGAAGGTGGTCCGTGTAGATAGAAGGGAATAAACAAGAAAAGGAAGATAGGAGGAATGAGATAAAGAAAGGAGAAGAAAGAGAGAAAGGAAAGGGGGAGAGAGGGAGGAAGGAGGAGGGAGAGGGTTGGACAGCGGGGAGCAGGTGTGGTGTGGCCAGGTGGGTCCAGGTGGACCCAGGTCACGCAGGTGTGCCCTGACATTCTGCCCATAATCAATAGATCCAGGAGGGGGTTGCATAAAAATGTTGTGTTTGAGTTTGCCATTTAGGAATGCAGTCTTCACATCCATCTGGTGGATCTCCAGATCTAGATGGGCACCTAATGTGAGGAGAATCCATATGGAGGCCCACTTAACGATGGGTGCGAAAGTCTCCTCATAATCAATTGCATAAATTTGACTAAAACCCTTCACGATGATGTGAGCTTTGTATCACTCTATTTCCCCATTGGCCCCCTTCTTCAATGCGAATACCCATTTAGATCCCACAACATTATGAGGGTCAACTTGACTCTTTCATATGGGAAGGTAAGTCCCTGTCTCCTTCAATGCACTAAGCTCTTCAGTGCAGGCCTCAAGCCACAAATTCAAATCATGGCGATCCATAGCTTCCTTATAGGTACACAGTATCATTGTTGTTGCCGACATCACCCAAGTTACGCCCACTAGCTCAGGGGCATTTTGCATTCTGTTGTAGGATGAGGCCTCATATCGGATGTTGTCATCCGGGATAGGCACACAACGTATACGTGTTGATCGACTGTTAGAACTGGGCAAGGGCAGACGATTCCAGAGGGGAACCGGAGACTTAGCAAGGAGGGACCTTGGCCTCAGCGACTCAAGCAGAGCGCTGTGCCATTGCTGTTTGTCCATTTGGTCCTTAATTTCAGAGGTGGTGAGCAGGAAGTCTCTAGGGGGCATTTCAGGTCGATTTTAGACTAAGGGCCTAAAATGAGTATGTACAAGCGCCAGTATATAATGGAGAGGGCGAAAGCACAAGGAAAACAAGGAGGATCCAAATCAGAACAAAGGCATCCGAATGGGACAAAGGGAAGATGAAAGCGGAGTGGTACCAAAGGTCATAGGTCAGAACCTGTGGTACATCCAAAAGGAGATAGGGAGGGTGAAGCCCAGAGGGGCAGGAGGATGAGGTGAAGTGAAATGATGACTAACTGGCTAGAATGGGAAGAAGCAGTAGTCCAAATAAGGATGAGGGGAAAACATGAAAGATACATTACAAGCAGCGAAAGTGCTGAGTATGATCCATGGAGCTCAGAGGTTATTACAGAGGTTATGGAGGTTACAGAGGTTACGGAGGCAGGGTTGGAAGTCCAAGGAATATTGGCAATGGTGTTTACGTAGTATGAGGTCACCAATGCAATGGACTTAAGCCGAGGTGGAGTCAAAGTCCGAGGTCGGAACTATGATGGAATCTCGGAGCGAAGGTACGAGCAGTGTCCGAGTACAGGGTAAGGGACAGCAGCAGAAGGTCGTAACTTGGCAGAGGGTCGGCAGAAGAGGGTCAGAGGAAAGGGGAGAGGAGTGGAGGAGAGGAAAGGTGTCAGGTCTGAAGGTGAGTATCGGAGTGGATGGGAGAAGGGTAGGAGAGTGACAGAAGGGTGGAGGAGGAGTGAGGGGTAAGAGGAGGAGTGAGAGGAGGAGTGAGAGGAGGAGTGAGAGGAGGAGGGTAGCGAGAGGAGTGGTGTTCAGTCTGAGGTGAGCATCGGAGCAGATGGAGATAGGGTAGGAGAAGGACAGAAGGGTGGAGGTAGCATGAGGGGTGAGAGGAGTGGTGTCAGGTCCGAAGGTGAATATCAGAACGGACGGTGGTAGGGTAGGACTCTGGAGGTGGTGAAGATGGGGGTCCAGGAGTTAGATCAGGATCGGGTATGTACGGATATGACATTGATGTGGTTCAAGCAGTTGAACATTGGGTTCAGGGACAGGTGTCAGTGGGTTCTCTCCATCTAATCCATCTTCATCCTCACTCTCACCCCTTTCTCCCTCTCAATCTTCTCGATCTTCCCCTCCTCCATTTCCATCTCCCTCAACCTTATCCATTCCATCATTCTTCCCAGGAGCAATCACATGTGATGGGGAATCAGGTGATTCTACCTCAATTGTCATGCACTCTGATTCCTTATCCGACTCTTTGAAGAAGTGAACATCCCTGGACTCGTGAAGTTTCTGAGTCTTGGGATCGTAAATTACAAATGCCTTCTTCCCTTGAGCCAATCCAAGGTGAATGCCAGGAATGGAGCGGTCATCCAGCTTACGATGGAGGTCGTGATGAATGTGGAGTGTGGCTTTGCAGCCAAAGGTATGTAGTGTTGAAAGGTTTGGTTTATTACCAAAGTAACATTCATAGGGAGAGATGTCGTCAGGTAATGCAGAGTGGGGAGAGGCGTTCTTTATTAGTGCAGCATGTTGCAATGTGTATGGCCAAGCAGAGCGGCCCAGTTTCAACTCAATGCTCTTCAACATGGCAATACTCATTGTCACCAGGGTCCTGTTGACCCTTTCGGCTACCCCATTTTCCTGCAGTGTGTGTGGATTCATCTTCTCATGAACAATGCCGATACTCTTTAGATATTCAGTGAATTTGGTAGAAAAATACTCGCCGCCACCATCCATTTGAAGTGTCATATCCATACAATCCCGACCTCCGCTCCGGGCTCCCGGAACTCCGAACTCCGACTTCCGGAGCCCTACTTCCCTTCCGTCACCTTCTCCTTGCCAACTCCCAAGAGGTTATCCCACCTCCGGCTCGGACACCACCTTCAGTCCGACTCCGGAACATTCCGGGTCCGACCCCAACCTCGGCACCTTCCAGACGATTACGCAACACCTATGCTCCCGACTCCGGGCCTCCGCTCCGGAATCCCGTTTGCGTCTCCGTCTCCGGAACCTCCGGTCTTAGCTCCGACCTCAGACTTTGACCCCACCTCTGCTTATACCCATTGTATTGGTTAGCTCATTCCATTTAATTATGTTTGCCAATATTCCGGAGTTTAACTTCCGAGTTCGGACTTTCCGGACTTACCTCGGACCTTGCAACTATTGCATTGTCCTATTCAATTCTGCTATCCTCCCTCATTCCTATTTGGGCTGCTGCTTCCTTTCTATTCAGTCAGCTAGCCATTCCCCACTCCCAACCTCCTTCCTTCCTCCTTGGGCCTTGGCCCTTCATTCCTCCTTTGAGAAACACCATTGAGTCAAACCCTTGACCCTCGGTGTTGTTCCTCTTTCCATCTCCCTTTGTCTCCTTTCGTCCTACCCTTGCTCCTTTTGATTCCGGACCTCTCCTTATATACAATGTACATAGTAACTTGTAACCTCAGTCCAAAATCGACCTGAAATGCCCCCTAGAGACTTCCTGCTCACCTACTGTGAAATTAAGGACCAAATGGACAAACAGCAATGGCACAGCGCTCCACTTGAGTTGCTGAGGCAAAGGTCCCTCCACGCTAAGTCTCCGATTCCACTCCGGAGTCGTCTGTATCAGCCCCGTTCTAACATGAAGAACCTTCAACTTGTGGCCTGTCTGCCTTTCTGCCTCTGCAAGAAACTCCCTGAACTTCTCAAGTGCATCAGACTTGTTCTTCATTGGATAGACGGTAAGATATCGGCTGTGATCATCAACGAAAGTGATGAAGTATTTAAACCCTTCATGCATCACTGTTTGCATTTCACAGACATTGGAGAAGACTCGACCGAGGATTTTGTCTGAGCGAGTATGGGTTTCGGAAGGGATGGGGTTACGGTGATGGGATGAGGCCTCACATTCTGGACAGTAAGCCACTCCATCATTGTTTCCGTGTCCAATCATGTCCATGCCTCTAACCATTCCACTACACATCATTTTAAAAATAGAGTCTTTCGTGATGTGGCCTAGTCGTTTGTGCAATACATCGATAGAAGCACTCACAGTAGTGGTGCATGCCACATTAGCAGCATCATCAGAGTGGGAGGTAGTTATGTAAGCCTTTTCAAGGGCAGTGATGGTGACAGGTAGTCGATAAAGACCATTCTCGATGCATGCAATGGCAATCAGTTGATCTGCCGAGTTGAAGATTTGACAATTTCCATGTTGGAAAGTTGCATACGTGCCAGAAGAATTGAGTTGGATGATGGATAGGAGGTTGTGGGCTATTTTGGGGCGATAAAGGACATTGCATATTGTCGCATTTTGTGGTGAGTGTCCAGAGTTGAACATAACTCTTACTTGTCCAATACCGGTGCTCAAATCACCTTCTTATTTCCCAGAACGATCCTCCAAGGGGGGTTCAGACTACGATAAGTGGTGAACCATTGACAGTTACCACATAAGTGAGCGGTAGCTCCAGAATCAACGATCCACTCGGATCGTCCTTGCCGAGCTTCCATGAGTGCCGCGCTTAGCATCTCCGATACACCAGCAATCAAGACTTGATCATTGGCTTCCGAAGAGGTCGCCACTTTCACTGATTCTGTCAGAGACCGGATTCGAGATGAGGGAGTGTCTCCATAGTGGAGGGCTTTGGCCTCAGCGACTTCTGCCAAGAGCGCTGTGCCTAGTGACACGTCCGTGCCCTAACTTACTGACTGGCAATCAGAACCTAAGGGGGGTAACTCTAGTTGATTTTATTACTGGGGTGTAACCTATGTACAAGTGGGATATATATATGGTTACAGTGAAGACGGGTCCGCAATTGGCGGAGCCGAATGGAGCGGAGCTAACGGGGTTAAACATTAGCCGACTGAATATTACCGACGAGTCGGGTCGCGGGGTTAGTGGAAAGGCAGGCGATAACCCAGAAACGGAAAGGAGGGATAGGCCCGAAGGTGGGCTCTGCAGGGCAGGCGAGTGTATTGCCCAGCGGAGGCGGGAGTGCGCTAGCGGACGTCGGAGCTGTCCGGAAGTCTTCGGGGCTCCGTACTTAGGGAGGTGTAGGTAATAAATTGAAATGAGGGGGTAGTGACCATCAAGGGGTACCGAGAGGATTGCAGAATACGGGAGCTCCGAGGTTAGTGAAGAAGGAGCGGGGTTAGACCGGAGGGAACGGAGGGACCGGAAGTCGATGGCTGGGGATGGATATGACAGATTCCTTCAGTGTTCCCAAAGATTTACCTTCGGCCTTTTCAGTCTTTTACCCTCAGACCTGCCATGTTCCACCCAACATCGCTTGAAAGTGTGGCCATCCTTGCCACACTTGGGATTCATACAGCAGACTGTTGACTTTGCATTTTTAGAGTTTGACTCACCTTTTTTCTTTTCCTAGCGGTTGGACTTCGTGATGTTGGTGAACATTGCGCTGATAGTGGGATCGTTTCGTCTCATGCATTCCTCTTCGAGTATGTGGTCGATGAAGGTTAGGGAATCTAGGTGTCTGGAGTGTTTCATCTCGATGATGGCTGTCAGAACCGTGGGAAGCTTCGCCGATGGTAGCTGTAGGTGACCGAACGTTGCCCACTAGTGGTACAGGTGTCCTGCACACGACCAAGCTTTAGTGAGGGATAACCCCACCGATCTCGAGGCCGAGGCTACTTAGGCAAGTGAGCCAGGATTTTGGCTTCAACGACTCAAGGAGGAGCGTTGCGCCTCATTCTCAACGCGGTCCTGATACTTCAGAAGGTTGAAGGTCTTACAGGGAACAGAAGTAAGCTTAGGGGTGAATTTCTAGTTGATTTCGAACTACAGTACAAGCATTAGTTACAAGCTGTATATAAGCACTAGGGAACTGAATAGGGAATAAGTCGCCAGATCTCGCGGAGATTGTGGGCAGAGAAAAGAAGGAGCAAAACAAACAAGAAGCACGTGTTCAAGACAGTGAAGGTCAAATGTGACCTTCACCGCGAGATAACAAGGTGCAGCAAAACATGGGACAACAGGTCGCAGCGCACTGTGCTGCTAGGTCATTCAATGACAATTAGGAGAGGTGGCGGGATGGGGTGAGATGGTGACAGGCGGCAAGTGGAGTGTGCAGGGAGTGTTCAGGCATGTTAGATACTGATCCGGGGTCGGGCACCGAAGGTCGCCGATGCGGACCGCTAAGGGCCGCGATGGCCGCGATGCCTCAGACAAGGCCCGAGGGTAGGGCATTTGGCCTCAGCAACTCTAAAGGGAGTGCTGTGCCCCCTAGTTGTCTCTTGGCCCTCATTTCGAACTTACTGGGGCTGCCTTGTTGGGGTCAGGGCTTGGGGTCGTGGTCAAGTCGATATTAGAGCTGAGGTACTATAATGTAGTATACTGTCACGGCCGTGCATTCCGGCCCGTTAGCCGCCCGTCCCGATGCCGCCCGAGCCCGTTACCGCTATGCGAGCGTGAGCGCGAGCCCCGACCTCAGCCCTATCCTCCCTGAGGACCCCCTGCTCACTTCCCCGCTTGCCCCTAGGCTCCCCTGCACCTGGCCGACTCCCCCACAGCCACACCGACCTCCCTGCCCCGAGTCCGCCTCTGGTACTGACCTAGCGTGACTCCGCGACATCGCCTACTCCGCTATGATACCATCGCCGCTATCGCGGCCCTACACCCCTTCGTTTATTTATCTGTTATTGTTTGTTTTGACCCTCGGTCATTGCCGGCCGCGGTGCGGCCAACCCCGCTCTTTGTTCCTATTTGCTTCCGGACCCTTCGGCCTTCGGCCCGGGTCCGCTTCTATTCATTTCACCTTCATATATATATCCTGTATACTACATTATAGTACCTTAGCTCTAATATCGACTTGACCACGACCCCAAGCCCTGACCCCAACAAGGCAGCCCCAGTAAGTTCGAAATGAGGGCCAAGAGACAACTAGGGGGCACAGCACTCCCTTTAGAGTTGCTGAGGCCAAATGCCCTACCCTCGGGCCTTGTCTGAGGCATCGCGGCCATTGCGGCCAATAGCGGCCCGCATCGGCGACCTTCGGTGCCGACCCCGGATCAGTATCTAACATATACAGGATATATATATGAAGATAGAATGAATAGAAGCGGACCCGGGCCGAAGGCCGAAGGGTCCGGAAGCAAATAGGAACAACGAGCGGGGTTGGCCGCACAGCGGCCGGCAATGACCGAGGGTCAAAACAAACAATACAGATAAATAAACGAAGGGGTGTAGGGCCGCGATAGCGGCGATGGTATCATAGCGGAGTAGGCGATGTCGCGGAGTCATGCTAGGTCGGTGCCAGAGGCGGACTCGGGGCAGGGAGGTCGGTGTGGCTGTGGGGGAGTCGGCCAAGTGTAGGGGAGCCTAGGGGCGAGTGAGGGAGTGAGCAGGGAGCCCTCAGGGAGGATAGGGCTGAGGTCGGGGCTCGTGCTCGCACTCGCACAGCGGGAATAGGCTCGGGCGGCATCGGTACAGGCGGCTAGCGGGCCGGAATGCATGGTCGTGACAAGGCATGGGAGAAGGTTGGGGAGGAGGTCGTCTGACCCCGGGGAACGCCGGGTCGTGACAATGGTGAAGGTTTTGAGATTGTGGTAAGTACCAGGGAGGGCTGAGGAGAGGGCAGCGACAAAGTCTTGGTCATCGACTTTGCAGCCCAAAGCTGCCAATTGGTCATGTACTCATCATATCTCATTGATCTGAGGTTCCAGTGGTCTGGTATCTTCCATGTGGAATTGATAGAGAGAGGTATGTTGTCAGAGACCAGATTCGAGATGAAGGAATGTCTCCGTAGCGGAGGGCTTTGGCCTCAGCGACTTCTGCCAAGAGCGCTGTGCCTAGTGACACGTCCGTGCCCTAACTTACTGACTGGCAATTAGAACCTAGGGGGGTAACTCTAGTTGATTTTACTACTGGGGTGTAACCTATGTACAAACGGGATATATATATATGGTTACAGCGAAGACAGGTCCGCAATTGGTGGAGCCGGATGGAGCGGAGCTAACGGGTTTAATCATTAGCCGACTGAATATTACCGACGAGTCGGGTCGTGGGGTTAGCGGAGAGGCAGGCGTTAACCCAGAAACGGGAAGGAGGGATAAGCCCGAAGGTAGGCTCTGCAGGGCAGGCGATTGTATTGCCCAGCGGAGGTGGGGGTGCGCTAGCGGACGTCGGAGCTGTCCGGAAGTCTTCGGGGCTCCGTACTTAGGGAGGCGTAGGTAATAAATTGAAATGAGGGGGTGGTGACCATCGAGGGGTGCCGAGAGGATTGCGGAATATGGGAGCTCCGAGGTTAGTGAAGGAGGAGCGGGGTTAGACCGGAGGGAACGGAGGGACCGGAAGTCGATGGCCGGGAATGGATATGACATATGTAGCATGTTTGCCTGGTTGGGGCCTGTACCGATATAACGGTCCAGAAGTATCTTCCAGGCCTCTTGCACATGAGATGCATTATCAATCAAAGTCATACACTGGTTGTTGATGTGACATTTGATGTAGGCACAGGCACATTCATCCTTTTCCATCCATTCCATATAATTCTGATCCATCATTGACAGTGTAGGTTCTCTGCTGTCCGACACAGCTTTGACTACATTCCACATATGCCCGACTTTGAGGATGGATTCCATTCTCGATGCCCATATTCAATAATTCTTACCCTCGGCATCTAAGGCCATGATAGGAAATCTAGGGTTGTCAATTGATGAGGAAGTGGTGGTAGCAGCTGCAGTAGCAGCTGGGTTTGAGCTGGTTTGGGACATGGGGAGTGGGGAAGGAAGGATAGGGTCCGGAGTTCACTAGGTTCAGAGTTGACTGGGCAAATAACCTATTGGAATTATGAACTAGCATCATGTAAGCTCTCAGTTCTAGATATGTGAACTGAGGGAGAGAGAGAGAAAATTTTCGTTCTTGTGGCTTTTAAGCCATCCACAACTGTGTCCATCAACATGGACTCCAAAAACAGAAGCATCAGGCAATCCTTCAAGGAAATGTCCGTGCACAAGAAATATGGTCCGATGGACTCAATAGGGACATTCACGGCACTCACAACTCGGGCAAAACTAAGTCACAAGAATGCCAAAACTCACCACTCTTGTGCGACAGTTTTCAGAGACTTTTGAGTAAGTTTTGAGTGTAGCAAAAGGGCGTTCACAGCAACAGGTTCAAAACACTGTCATAACAGACCCAGAGAATCAACCTGTAAGTCCGTTGGCCTTGGAGCATGTGAATGTATTATGTAACAACTATGCAGTCTGATGCCAGCAGTCCGCGAACGCGAGCGCTTGATCCAGGCTGCACTGAACCATGCTTCTCACCTCCAGACCAGATACCGCCACCACCAGCGTCGCCTTTTGTTACAGACAGAGACATCTAGCCAGCTTGACCTCTTATCTCTTAGCAACTCTGAGTCTGACAACAGCTCCGACACCTCATCTGATAGCAGCAGCTCATCATCTGATTCCACTTCCAGTTCCTCCAGCGCTTCCAGTTCCAGCCAAGCTTCCGGCACTCAGGCTACTTCTTCACATCACTCCTTAGCCGACTCTGACTCTGAGTCCAACCAAGCTGAGGTCCGGGCCATCATGCAAAGAAATCACACACGGTCAATGCGCCGTGTTCGGTACTTTTCATCTAGGTTGGCCACTACACGTGTTTTATTTCCACATGAAGTTATCAAGTGTAGCCAGCTAGCGCTTGTGCTGGACTGTTACAAAGCCGATGATCCACGAAGATTTCGGCACAACCTGCGCGTCTCACCCCACACGTTCGATTTAATGCTTCGCTTAATTGAAGACCACCCTACCTTCCTGAACAATTCTACAGCAGAACAAGTGCCTGTCTCCTACCAGCTGGCAATTGCATTATACCGCTTTGGTAGGTTTGGTAATGGTGGGTCTGTTGAGGCAGTTTCCCAGTGGGCAGGTTGTAGTGTGGGGACTGTTGTCAAAGCCATGCGGCGTGTCATAGCGGCGGTCTTGCCACTTTATGGTCAGGCTATCCATTGGCCAACCACGGAAGAGAAGCAAGAAGCCTCACAATGGGTTGAGCGAGTCTCTTGTCGAGCATGGCGGCCTGGATACTGTATGGTAGATGGTACACTTATCCCCCTTCATGCTAAGCCTGGCCATTATGGGGAACAGTTTTTTGACCACAAGTCAAATTATTCCCTCAGCCTTGTGGTATGTTCTGCATTTGTAGGTACTGGTCAAGACTGACTTCTAGACTAGTTAATCACGCTGCCCAACCTCCGCATAATCGACTATGTCCTTGGCCCTCCTGGAAGTGTCCATGACTCAACTGCCTTTAAGGAGTCGCGTGCATGGAAAGAATCAAATCAGCTGTTCCGTAGTGGAGAGTGGCTCTGGGCCGACTCTGCCTTTGGCCTGACCCCTTGGTGTATAGTCCCATATAAGAAACCTCAGTCCCTCATACCTGCTAATCGTCAATTTAACTACCATTTGTCATCGGTAAGTTGACAAGTGGCTACAGAATTTTTGTTATTTATGATGTGGGAACTTTAGGTCCGCATTCGCTCTGAACATGCAATTGGCTTCTTAAAAGGCCGATTCCAATCACTCCGAGGCCTTCGGCAACAAATCAACAGTGAACGTGACTACCGGTTGGCATTGGCATGGGTACGTACTTGCCTTATCATCCATTCACTTGTGTCCCGGGTTGAGGATTTTGAGTCGGAGGAAGAATTTGCACACTGGGTTGCCGAGGGTTTACATGGCCATGATGAACAGCAGGATGAAGGGGAAGTGGAAGGTTTTACTTGGATGTCAGCTGAACCTCCGCCCCCTGGTGAATTGGAAGCTCAGTGTAAGCGCCGTCATATTCAGGAGGCGCTGTTCCATGAACTTTATATGTAGAAACTATGTTTACTAATCCATGAACTAGAATGGGTGTGTGGTTTGGGAGGATCCCGAGCCTAGCCCATCATTGGTGAAGTTGGCTTGCAGCGTGCCAGAGGGTGGCAGCTGAGCAAGATAGGGGGGCACAAGTGGAGCCAACCCCATCTGTTGTGCTTGGATGCTGTACTTCAGCATCTTCCGCTCATGTTTCTGATCTTCACGTCGTTGGAGGGCATCAATGCGGGCCATGCGTTGTAAGTGAAACTGGTCCGCCTCTCAGCGGGTCTGCTCTTGGTCACGGAGATTTGCTTCACTGAAATCAGCAAGAACATCACGTCGTCCCTTTCCATTACGGCTAATTCCTCCAGCATTGTGAGTCAAACCAACTGGTGTAGGGGTCGGAGTTGGAGAATTGGATGTAGGTGTCATCGGAGTTGGCAAACCATGGCTCCCTAGCTGAGCTGTGCTTAGGACATTTGGTTTGACCTCGAGTTTGAATTCTGGCGGGACAAGTTCCAGTTCGGGTTCTGATGACAGTTCATTAGTGAGAAAAATAGGGGAATCCAGACCGAGAGCAGCAGTGGGGGGTGGATCCTAGTAGCCAAATTAGTAGTGCCAGCATAGAACAAGGAATACTAGTCTTGCTAACCTTGATGATTGACCTTGTGTTGGTACCCGCAGTGGCCACACCCAATACCTCAGTGTCAGGGCACAGCCCCTGACCCCACACACCCTCAGGTACCCTTCCCCCATTTTCTCCTATTTTTCCCTTCACTGTTCCACAATCCCGCATGCATGCAGACTGTGGGAACGTTCTGGGCGAGTTACTCGCCCAGAAACCATCACAGCCACAACCGTGGGAACTTTCTGGGCAAGCTGCTCGCCCAGAATCTTCCCACGGGGGGGTGCCAATTATGGAAAGTCGGCAAAGAGCCGAAAACTGTATAGTTCCCGGCTCCCATTTGTAGCGGCTTCACAGGAGGTTGAGAAGGTTACCCTTCTTCTCAACTCATTTCCTGTGAAGGCAAGTGTAACTAAGCTACTTCCTAAATGCGTAGCAACTCATTTCCTGTGAAGGCTGGGGCTAGCCCCCTCAGTGAGTTTGAAGACCTCGGACTGGGACTAGATACCCCAGCGACTCGGAGGATCCCCTTGGGCCCGTCACGGAACAAGGGCCGGGCCCTGACACTCAGGAGATTCTTGTGCACCGACTGCATGTGTCAGTCTCGGAGCCGCTTGCTCAAACTCAGCGACCAATGCAGCCATACCAACAGCAGAGTTTGATATCATTCCAATTGAGTGCTTCGGTAAATTACGCCACATGCCATCAAGATCATCAAACCAAGGGAATTTTGCTCGGATATCCTCTAATACCAATCAAAGACCAGCATGGCATCAGTGATAGATGAATACATTACCTCGCAAATTGGCATGGATTTCTTCACACTCCTCTTCAGACTTCACACCCTGACCAGTTTCACCGAGGAGTTTGATATATTTCTTGTACTGACTTTCCAGCCTACCCAGCGGATCATCAGCATATCAGCAGCATGCCAATTGACCGTCACTCACCAACTTATTCTACCCTGTATAGCTGTAGTGTATTGGTTCAGAGCTGCAACATAGAATTCACGCTCTGCCTCTTCCTCGCGGTCCCAGATGTCCTTTGCAATAGCTGCCCAATAGTCTTTCTTCTTCTCACCATTAGAAATCTGGGGTAGAATAAGATGTTTGGAAGGTATGAGCAAGCAGAGTGAATCACCTTCAGTCGGCCCTCGGCCTTCGCAGTTTGGATAGAATCACCACTCAGTTTCAACCTCACATTTGGATTCTCAAGCAGGTATGATACGAGACGGTCAGTCCAGTGGGGGTTCTCAAGCCACTGAACACGACGGGTTGCAGGAGGCTTAGTGGGGGGTTCAGCCTGGTTGCCAGTGTTCAGCTTTGATAAACGGCTGGAACGCTTCGAAACTGGCGCAAGTTCTGGGTCCAGAGCAGCAGGCCGCTTTGGTCCCATAGTTGGTCGGAGGAAATGAGTGTGGAGTGCCGCAGTAACGAGTGTGGCAGGTGGGGATGTTGTGCGGTGTGATTCAGGTGGCAGGAACTGTACAGTTACATCAGAAACAAACAGATGAATACAGGACGGGATTAAGACTCTTTAAAACCGAGTTGTGAAAACAGGCAGTTGTGGTTTTCACAGTCTTGCGGCCTCGGAGCCGCAACTCGAAAACACCCTCTTGTGGCACACTTTTCAAAACACACCCGACTTTTGAGCCACTTGTGAGTTCGAGTTTTGGCATAGTTTTGGCAGAGTTTTCCAGCCGTGAACGTCCCTAATGGACTGTCCACAGCATACCAAGAAAAAAGAGATTTCAACAAGAGAAACATTGCAGTCATACAGGAAGTCTTAAGCTACATGAGTTGAAATGGAACTGAGATAAGCGGGACATGTGAAACCTCCGTTAAGTCCGGCCGGGGTTACAGCTTAACCGTAACACAAAGCCGTTAAAATGTACATAAACATTTCACGTGACCTGAGACCAAAATGCCGAACGAATTTATTCGTTGATTCGTTTATCAGTTCAACCTGCTGGGCAACCGTAACGGGAGTCCTGTAAGATTGGCATAACCCTAGAGACACTTTTGGATGCCCCACGAGTTTCTAGTTACTTTTCGCTACTGTGAACACCCCTATTGTGTGTCCTGTCGGACCCGTGCCGGTTCTTTCCAGTCGCGATGAGTGGCCTCGACGCCATCGTCCATCGTCGAGATCTTACCACTTGGAACCGCTTCGTGTCGTCACCCCTCCTTTTCCTCGCACGATGGCTCTACCTTTCTGATGCCACGCTCCATACCAACACGCCCTACCCACAACACATACGCCTCGTCTGCATATCCGACACACACAACACCCACAGCTCTCAGCCTCCTCTCCCAGAAGGCGACATTCTTATTCACGCCGGCGATCTCACCCAGTCTGGTACAGACCACGAGCTCGACGACGCCCTCGCCTGGCTCAACTCCCAACCACACCTCCACAAACTCTTTATCGCAGGCAACCATGACGTCGCGCTCGTCTCTCCCGAAACGCGTGCACGTATATCACCAGGCCTGACATACCTCGAGGATTCATCCGTCGAACTCACCATAAGCGGACGAAAGTTACTCATCTATGGTAGCCCATACACACCCAAACACGGCTCATGGCCCTTCCAGTATCCCCGTGTCTATCCACCTCCCACCACCCTCCCACAACCCGAAGCACACGAGATCTGGTCAAACATTCCACCTCTAGCTGACGTCCTCATTACACATGGTCCTCCCTTTGGCCACCTTGACGCGGACAGGTTTGGATGCTACGCGCTACTCTACGCATTATGGCGCGTCCATCCGCAGTTACATGTGTTTGGGCACATCCACGCTGGCAGGGGCGTCGAACGCATCAAATGGGACAAGGCGCAAATGGTGTATGAGGATATATGTGCCAGACGGGCGGCCTGGGGCGGCTTGGTGAAGCTGCTGTGGTACAAGCTGACGGCTCGACTGTGGAGGCGGTTCTTAGGAGCTGACGTTGGCACTCTCTTGGTCAACGCTGCGGCGGTGTCAGGACTGAGGGATGACCAGATGAAAGGTGCGATTGTGGTAGAGATTTGATGGTAATTGCCGTATCATCACCGATCACTTGTCATTCACTAATTAATTGTTAGGTCCCATCTTCGTGCACTCAACAATATATGTAGCGGGCACAGTCTCTGCAACGCAATAAATCTATCTCAGTATTTCAAGGCCAGTCGGAACATGAAGAGGTTAAGCTCGTATCATCAGTACGCTAATGCCCTCCGTATGGTGACCTCATCATAAGGCCCCGAGTGTTCTGTGGCCCTCAGTGTCCATCGATCACTGCACTCACACAAATGAAGTGCCTGCTGGATCAATTCAAACTTGTTGCATGCCAGGCAGATGATGTCAAGTTTAGGGAAGATGTCCTGGGCATCTTTTATGACACAAGTATGCACGTCCTATATATAAATGGGATAATTGGGAGGCAAATCAGGTCAAGCAGTGCTGAATTACAACGTTCGAGACCCATCGCGACCGTTAATACCGTCACCCTTTCTGTGGCACCTTTCTTACCGCTGTTACTGCAGGCGATGGAAAATCGAGGAATCAACACGCGCGAGTCTTGTGATCAAGGAAAACTGGCATGACAAGCTCTCGCCCTTCTCCTATATCGTTAACAGCGGAGTTGTACTCTTATTATATAAGGATTCTTTGCAGCGCCCGTTTCGCCTCTCCATAAGGGAAAGTCTTCATGTGTCAAAGTATTGGGAGGCGAACTGGAGTAACCTGGAGATAAATTAGATAATCTTCTGTGATCTCTTCAATGCCGTGATGCAGTTACCATTTTCCCTAAGCTTGGCCAGTCAATACGAATTCGTTAAAGAGAACCCATTCCGGTTTCGAATAAGGCCACAGTTAGGATGTAATCGGACAAGCTGTTGGAAACAGGCATCAACCCTTTGCTGTTGAAATTTCTTGGTTTGCTGTACGCTGTGGACTACTCAACAATGTACCACGGACTACCCGATGCTTCTACTTTTGGTATCCATGTTGATGGACGAAGTCGAGGATGGCTTAAAAGCCACCTCGCGCGATTGATTTTTTCTTTTCTCTCTCCTCAGTTCACGTCTTTGGAACTGAGGTGAGATTCCTTTTCATCACTTGGAATATAGTCTAACATTGTACATATTTCCTAGCGCTTATATGCGACTGGTTCATTATTTCAATACTTGCTATTACTGACATTATCATGTGTGGACCGCACTTGGTTGTCCTTGACGGTTGAATATGTCTTTCCCTGATTTTCTCTGCATGAAGCATGCCCCCACCACCCCACTGCCCCTCCCAGTGTTTGACCCCCGGGGAAAATACAAGACAGACCCGCGAAAGCGATTCTCAACTTGCATCACCCGGATCGCCAACCACATCCTCCCAGGGACAGAGAGGATCAATCCCCTCCTCGAAAGCCCATGGGACATGCCCGAACACGACATCACGGAACGCATCCAACTCTTCACCCCGCCCAACAAACCCGGCGAGTCATTCAAGCAGGAGTGGGCTGATGACCACCTAGCATTCATCACTGAATGCGAAGACGACCCAGACATCCTCTTCGTATACTCGGACGGCTCCCGATACAAAGAAAATGGAAGGACCAAAACCGGATATGGCACAGTAGGCTACCAATGCGGCAAGGTCATATTCGAGGAGAAAGGCCCCATGGGCGAACATGTGGAAGCTTACAACGCGGAGATGAAGGGCCTGAAGATAACATCAGACGAACCCTGGGAGACGGTAACATCACCATAAGACCCTCGCGCATTGTCATATATGCAGACAACCCGAGTGCACTGAAACGCGTTTTCCAGAGCAAACCGCAAAAAGCGCAGGAGTCAGCCAGAGAATTCAGGAGGATGGTGTGTAAAATCCTAACTGAGTCCGAGGACGTCAAAATTGCACTACACTGGTGCCCAGGCCACCTCGGCATACCAGGCAACGAGAAAGCAGACCAACTGGCTAAAGACAGCGCCCACCTCAGACCAGCCCGACCAAACGTCAAATCCCTCTCATACATAGAAAGCCTACACAAGAGAGAGATGGCCAAAGCCTGGACCCACCGATGGGTAAACACCCCGAACTCCCCAAGATCGGGATTCTATGAAGCAAACCAACTCGCGCCGAAGCTGAAACCCACCAGACGCTTCAGCAACCTCGACAGAAAGACGTTTAGCCGAGTCCTGCAATTCCGCACAGGACACACCCACATCGGCGAGTACTACCACCAATTCGGCATCACAACGGAGAGCACAGAGTGCCAATGCGGCAAACCCACACAAACAAGGACTCACATCCTAGCGGAATGCCCCCGAGTCAGCAGACACAGACACCTACTTGGTCGTGGCAACCAGACCAGGTTCCGCATCCTCGTAGGTAAAATGAAAGGCATAGAAAGACTCGCATCTTTCATCAGGAAGTCCGGAACAGGCGACAAGAACAAGACCATGCGGTAAGGAGTACAAACCCACGGGCACGGACAGCAGGTTAAGCGAGGAAACATGCCAGATACAGAACAGAGCCACAGCAGAGAAGAGGAAGAGAGACAGCCGAGAGGAACAAAATAATTATTTCAATATTTCGATTTCTTTTATCAACACCATGACAACCCACTGACACCATAGAACCCGAGGATCCTTGACACCAGACGATACCAACCAGACTGCCCACACACACACTATGTATAGAATATTGGAATATCAATGTCCATGCGTACTGATATTTTCTTTATTGACGCGATATCAATTGAGGATATCGTATATACCTTTTTGTCTTGATGCACTCTTCATTGCCGGTTATAGCAGGCAGTCTGTCAGGGCAATAGCCCCGAACCCCGAGTCACATGTAAATTAGATACACATAGTCACGTGGGCAAGCGGGAACCTCTGGGCAACCGCTTACACACCACCGTAAAATACACTATCTTGTATCACTTACGGCCTTGTGTGCTGAGCCACCCTAAGACCTCACACTTTTTTAAGTGCATGAGGTGTGTTTTACAACACAACCCACAACTACACAATCTTAACATCTGACTTGGAAGTGCCTATGGCGCCTAAACACACCCACAAGGGCAAGGTCGCATCTGCAGCGACACTAAAAAGAAACCGCAATCTCCCATCAAGGGAGATTCAAACCAAAAGCCGTCATCAGACGACGACGAGGATCAACATGATCCGGCAATAGCAACCACCTCAGGGCTGGTCCCTGAAGGCTTTAGAAACTTACGTGGAGTAAGTGCGGGGCGAAATACCCCCAGAACTCCACAACATGCCGATCTAACCCAAGCTGGGGAAGATCCATCACCTCCTCACGAGGTGATCGACTTGCGCGAAAAACGTGTAAGCGCCGAACGATCAGCCCAAAAAGCTGATCGGATAGAGTCGCAGGAAACTCCAGGGCCCCACTATCCCCTGGAGTCCCCCCTCACGTCCCCAAGTCAAGCCCCAAAGGCAGACAAAGGGAAACAAAGGGAAGAGCCCCCGCGTCGGCTATCCAAAAAACTACTGGACTTGTTCCAGGTTCCGTCTGAATGGAGGACGGAAAGTGAAGATCAACTTCTTCTCAGGCTGAAAGCCCAAGAAGGTGCGAAAATACGCCCTGAGAGCAGGATCTCCCAGAGCACAGAAGCTCCAAAAGAACTTCCGCTGTTTACACTCCCACACACCATGCCAGACAAGGCAAGGTCGCCAACTTCGGAGGAGGTCTCCGAGATAATGAAGAGGAGGCGAACTGAAATGAGGGAGTTCGCTGAGGAAGCCTTACGTAAAAGTAAGGAGAAACCAGCGAACAGACCCCTCTATGAAAGGGAAGCACCCTCCGCAACGGCCTCGCCTAAACAAAGTGAGCGTGGAGTGTTCACTCCAAGAACCCATTCTGGAACCCCCAGAAGCGGAAATGTCAACTGGGGAGAGTCACTGCTCGCCCAACCAAACTTCCTCCTGGAAAACCAGGAATCGCGCATAATAAACGCGATAAACTCGATCCAAAAAAAGATCGAGGAAACGAACCATAATAGCATGGCTCGTCTAGAGATAACTCTAGAAAGAATGGCCAATGCAATCGACGCGTTGACTGAAAAAATCAGCGAACAAACAGATTTGCTGAAGGAAAAAAACTTCTCACAAAAAAGTGAGGAAACAAATAGACACCCCTGGACCACGGTCCAGGACATAAATAGAACTCGTGAAAAATTCATGAAAAGAACCACCAGTGAAAGCACACTGGAATATCATCAGCGACTCGACAGAGACGCTAAGGAGATCCTTCTCCCAAGGATAGGAGAAGACGATGCCAAAAGAAGGCATCATTCAGAGATTAGAAGGAGAATTGGCACGTACCAAAGGTTCGGCCAAACATCCACTTATGACGGACCTCTCAAACAGAGAGGTAACTCATTCACACCCTCTCAAAACAATGAGAGAATACAAATACAACTTCAGGCAAATTTGCCTGAAACCAAAGAAACGCTGTGAGGAAGATTTCCCCCAGCAAAAACCCCCCAAAGGAGAGATCTCCATTGGATAGCGACCCCGCGAAGGCAGGGGAGCAAGAAGAGTACCTGGAGAAATGGTACGAAAAGGCCATAAGAATGGCCGAAGTGAGAATACTCACTCCCTACCCAGAAGGAGTGAAGCCAGAAGCCCTAAAGAATGGGCCGGCATTTCCTGACAAGAAATGGTCAGGGGAGAACGACATGGAATCGTTCTGGCAGTGGTTCACAGAACTACTGGGATTCCTCGCCTCGCAAGGATGCAAAGGTCCCCAATTCGACGAAGTCCACCTGGACTGCTTGATTCGTGGATTAGGGGGACCCGTGTTTGACCTCGGAATTAGACTCCGAGATGAAACTCTCCTCAGAGGAGACGAGGGCATGTTCCTCGAAGTTCTCAACATATTGATGAGAACCTTCATCAAAGCCTCCACCGCGTTGAACGTGACAAAGAAATACTGCAATGTCAAATACGAAGTGGAAAAAGGCCTAAAACAGTTCTACTTAGAACTGTCAAAAGCAGCGTCCCAGATGGTGACGCCTCCAGACCAGGTGTCCTTCAACGCCAGGTTCCTAAACTACATTCCCCTCAAATGGAAGAGGGAAATGATCGCTCATGATAGAATCAGAGCAGACTTCTCCTCAAACGAGGAGATGTTAAAAGCAATATCTCATGTAGACGAGATAATTGACGGGCTGAAGATTCTTCAGCCTACAAATCAGGTTACTATACCTGAACAACTACCATGGCAACAACAAGCTGCAGCAGAGCCCTCCCATCAGGAAAGAAAGTGGAAGAGCTGAAACCCAGATGGAAAGAGGATACATCCTCGAAAAACTTGAGGAAAACTGACCAAAAGTCAGTTCCAATTTGCGGCAAATGCGGCAAAATAGGGCAAACGAAAGATTGCCCAAGACACAATATAACGAGCGATGAAAAACCAAGGTGCATAGCTGCCATGGAAATCGCGAACTCATTGGATGAAGAGTCGAAAGGCTCATCAGATGAGAAACCAGAGAACAACTCTGGTAACTCCGAAGCATCAAGCTTCGAAGTAGAGGACCCATATGAAGGACCTCAATACTCACCCGACTCAGAGGGTGAGGAAGTCAACGTTGGGACCATAAGAATGGGCCCAATGTCAGTCATCGACCATGATGACATAAATTATAAAATCAAACTGGCGGTAGCACACCAGTTAGAAAACATGGCAGACGAAAAAGTTGCCGAAGCCTTGGTGGAAGCACCAAGAAAAGACGCCTTGGGGAAATACACGAAAGTACCCAAGGAAAACAAGGACAAAGGGAAGAAGGACCAAAAGTCCATCGAAACCCAGTCCCCCTTGTTCGATGCGAAATTCCGCATCTCAAAAGACGCAGGAAAATACCCCGCAAACAGACCACTCTCAATGAAGAGAACGCTAACAGCTCACATAAAAATAGCAGGCATAAAAGCCTATGCGCTATTCGATAGTGGAGCCGAAATGGATGCTTTATCGCCGGACTTTGTCCATGCAGTCCACATCCCAATTCTCCAATTGGAGAACCCAGTCATCCTTCAAATGGGGACGAAAGGAACAAGATCACAGATCCTGTTCGGAACCAACGTGGACGTTGAAATCAACAGCCACATAGAAAAACACTACTTCGATGTAATAAACATCGACAGATACGACGCCATCTTCGGCGCCCCCTGGTTAAACAAAAACCAGGTAAGCTTAGACTTCCGGTCCCACAAAGTGAGAACAGCAAACAAGGGCAACATAGACACCCTTGGAATAAGCGAAGACCGTGTGATGAGATCACATGGATGGAAAACTTGAGCAAGAGCCCGAGAACAACCAAAAAAGAAGCCCCCCTGACAGGGAGGCGGATCGAAACACACCTCAGGGTAATCACAAGAAAATACCCTGAAGGTTGGCCCAATCCTAGTCCGGAAGGACTGGAACTTCCAGACATACCACACCTGGAAGGTCTCTCCATGAACAACCCCGAGTTCGAAATACTCAGGGAGTGGTGGAGAGAAAAATTTGAAACCGTAATGGCACCAGCGCCATTAGAAATGCCCCCCCTGAGGGAGGTGAACCATCGAATCCCGTTGAAGGATCTGAACAAGAAATTTCGGGAAAACACCCTGAGATGTCCTGCAGCACTGCAGGAAGCACTAGCGACCAAAATAGATCGCTATGTAAAAGCAGGATGGTGGTATCCCACGAACAGCGAGCGAGCATGCCCGCTACTGTGCATCCACAAAGCAGATGGATCCTTGTGCATGGTAATAGACGTGAGGAACCGTAACTCAAACATGATCCTCGATGTCACACCAATGCCAGACATGCGACTGATCCAGGAATCAGTCGCCAGAACAACATACCGATCTAAGATCGATATGTCGGACGTGTACAAACAAATACGCGTGGATCCAGATGACGTCCATAGGACGACATTCTCCATGCCCCACAGGACGTACAACTTGAACACGATGCAGCAAGGAGACTGCAACGCTCCCTGCACCTTCCAGCATGCACTGACCTGGGAACTACGAGGAGAAGTAGGCAGACGCCTACACGTCTGGTTCAACGATATATTCACCAGCACAAGCTTGGTGGAAAACCACAATAAAGCACTATTGTGGTTATTCACTCGCCTAAAAGGGGTGAAATTCTACATAAGCCGGAAAAAATTCCAGCCATTTGCCCCAATCCTAGACGTTCTAGGAAGCCAAGTGGACGAACAGGGCATCCACGCTCAAGCGGATAAAATGGAAAAAATCTGCAACTGGTGAGAGCCAGTAGACCACACAGGAGTCCTAAGATTCCTGGGAATGGTAGAATATCTATCGATATTCATGCCAAACGTCAGCGGTTACACAGGACCACTGCAAACAATCTGCTCAAACAAGCAGACATTCAGGTGGACACCACTCCACCAGAAATGCTTTGACGAAATCAAACGTCTAGCATGCAGGGCTCCGATCCTGAAGCCCGTCCAGTGGAACCCATCGGAAAGCCTCTCAGAAGAAGAGAGGACCAAACTCCACGTCTGGGTCATAACAGATGCATGCCCAGCAGGCATGGGTGCATTAATTGGACAAGGCAAAAGGTGGCAGACTTGCCACCCGGCCGCATTCATGTCCAAAAAGTTCACCAACACACAACGTAGGTACTTCACCTACAAGCTCGAGGCACTGGGTGTCCTCGAAGCACTCATGAGATGGCAAGACGACCTCATGGGAGGCCGTGAATTCACAGTAATCACGGACCACAAAGCTTTGGAATATTTCAAAGCGAAAAACCACAACTCAGGGAGACACCTGAGATGGCAAGCCTTTTTCGCAAGCTTCAATTGCGAAATAAAATACGTGGAAGGCCACAAAAATAAAGTGGCAGATGCACTCTCACGATACTACGACTCATCAACAGACGAGGATCTGCATTTCAACGATTATGTTTCGGTGGACATCCACCTGGACAAAAATGCAGAAGATATCATCCCCGACAAAATCGAGGAATACAAAGAACTGCTACTAAGCAGTACCCTGAGTAAAAACTCAGAGAAAAAGAGACTCGCAGCGATACGTGCGAGAAATACCCTAGAGGAAGCTCTAGGGGGGAGCGCCCAAAATCTGGAAGAAATCATAACTCCAGAAGAGAACCTTCGAAAACAATTCGAAGAAAAAGACCTCATTGAGGCAATAAAATCTGGATACTTGAAAAGCCAGATCCACCGGGAAATCCTAGAGAACCCGGGGAATTCTTTGTGAATGATAACCGAGAAGAGGAAGTAGTCCGAATTACGGGTCTTCGGGAATAATCCTCGAGAACATCCACGAAACACTTGGACACCTAGGATCCAAGAAAACAGTGGAAACCCTCCGTCGACACTTCTGGTGGAAGTCAATGAGAAAGGATACCCACAAGTTCTGCAGGTCCTGCGGAACTTGTCAAACGACAAAGAAAAGCACCAGGAGAAATCCCGGAATGCTTCACCCACTCCCGACCCTGGAGACACCATGGTCGTCAATAGCCATGGACTTCACAGGTCCATTCCCAACAAGCTTGGGATATGATTACCTCTGGGTAATCATCTGTAGGTTGACGTCCAACGTCCACCTAATTCCAATAAAGACAACAACGAACGCACTAGAACTAGCATTCGTATTTCTTCGTGAAGTTGTAAGACTCCATGGTCTACCACACTCGATCATATCAGATCAAGACTCAAAATTCACGTCAAAATTTTGGCGCGAACTACACCGAATACTCGGTGTACAGTTGAAATTCACAACTGCATTCCACCCGCAAGGCGACAGCCAAGCGGAAAGAATGATACAAAAAGTAGTACAAATACTATGCGCGATGGTTAGACCAGACCAATGCGACTGGGCAGCGAAACTGTTGATGGCGGAATTCGCGATCAATGCGAGCTCGAACACATCGACAGGATTTGCCCTGTTCGAATTAATCTACGGCCATATGCCAAAGATGTGCCTAACAGCACCACTCTCGGACTACCCAGGAGTAAATGACTTCGCTCAAAAAGCGAAGGAAAACCTCATGGCAGCACATGACACGATAATACATAATTGCGCTGCCCAAACAATCCAGGCGAATAAGAAAAGACGCCCGGACCCGCCTTTGAGAAAAGGTGAGCTCGCATACTTATCCATGGATAAGCTGAACCTACCCAAAGGCAGGGCAGGAAAACTAAAGCCCTTATACATAGGGCCTTACGAAATTCTGGAAACATTTCCAGAAACGTCAAACTACATCCCCAAGTTGCCACCACAACTTGAACAACGCGGAATCCACCCAAGATTCCATGTATCCCAGCTCGCACCTCACGAGCCGAATGACCAGGAAACCTTCCCAAATAGGGAAGTAAACATATTCTACGATTTTGGGGAAGACCCCGATCGCGAAGCAGTAGTTCGCGAAATCCTAAACCACGCGTGGGTTCACAACGAACTCTGGTTTAAGGTTAAATGGGAACTAGGGGACACCACATGGGAACCCCTAGGAAATTGCAACAACCTCGTCCACCTGGACGAGTACCTCACCTTACAAAATGTAAGGGAACCAGAAAAACTCCCTATCAAAGAAGACAGGGAACTCTCGGCATCACTATGCCCCCAAAAACGGAGGCGGAGGAAGTAAAGCCGAGGGACGATGGCCCACAGCCAAGAGCGTGGGAAAGTTCTGGGCGAGTAACTCGCCCGGACAGCCACACCATGTACCAGAGATCACATGGGCTAGGCGAGTAACTCACCTAGACCACGTGAACCACAGGCTCATGTGCAAAAAGAACACACAACTGTGGCGAATCCCACGCATGCAAGAACGAAAACCCCTCCCACCACCACGAGTAACATAACGACGAAATGTCATTCTCTGGGGGAGGCAACCCTCGGTTCGATCCAAACAAACCACTGGATATCGAAATACAACAACCCGGGGAGCAAGGCTCCCCGGAACAACAACAACACCAGGCGCAGATAAGCGCCATGGATTACACGACGCACGCAGCACAAATGAGTGCGCATTGCTAACAGGCACCGCATACCCCCAGCCTCCCCAAAGAGGCTTCCAACCATATGCGGTGCAAACTGAACCGATGGCGCAACAAGCGCCATTCCAGGGGCAGCATTTGCTGCTGCAGCCCCAGGCATACTCCCCAGGGAACTTCCCTGGCCAGATCAACCCCTGGATTAGCCAATTCGGCCCAGGTCCAACAACACCCCAGCCAAATGCAGGCTGGGAATCAGCCATCGCGTCAGCGGTAGCTGCTCAGACAGGTCAGCTCCGTGAGGAGCTGAAAGAGATGAAGTCCCTCGTAGGAGGGAGACAAGGGAGCGACAGCGGCTCCTTGTCCAGACTGTCCAAACGGGCACAGTCTGATAACTCGAGGGCGTCAGAAGACGCCTGCGACCATTGCGCCCACTGGAGGTGCGAATACAACAGAGCATGAAGAGATGCTGAGGGCATCTTTGACTCTCTGAAAGACACAGAGAGAGAAGTCGATCTCCAAAAAAGGGAGATCGAATTACTGAAACGCGAGCTCAGAGAGGCATGTGCACTGGCAGACCTCGCTGCCAAACCCATCATGATGGGGGCCTCCCAGGTCAGGGGGAGGGGATACGGTTCCGGGCCTCATGAGGCGCGACCCCACATGGGGACTAGTGCATCAAGGGGTGGGGCACCGACTATTCCGCCACCCCGTGGGCAGGCGACCCTGTCCAGGTTGCATAAGGGCCCACCCTCAGAGGGGCAAACCCATGTCGAGGGGAAGAGGGAGAGCGCTAGGCAACCAACGGCAGACCCTAAAACGGGGACCACTGCCAGAGGCGGTGGGCCGCTGAGTACCTCAGCACCCTATGGGCAAGCTACCCTGCAGGGAAGTGTCCACATGCTATACGAGACCGCCGAACTCAACGAGTTCGGCAAAGTCGAAGCTCCAGTCGACATAACAATCGACCCCAACTTCCCCATGAGGAGAATAGCAGGGTCAGAAGCGGCGCATGATGCCGTATACGCTTGGTGGACAAGCGTGAGTGGGAAAGAATTCGTACACTGGTACGAACAGGCCGAAGCCGCCTTCAAAAGCGGCAAGGTACATAGAACCCTTCGCGAAAAAGCGAAGGAAACCGAGAAATACTTCTTGGGACTCCCGAGTATTGCAAGACTCGCGGAGGAATATAATTCCCCAGAGAATAAGGGGAAAATCTCCTGGGAAAGTCTAGGCAAAGCTGCCTACTTAAAGTCCCAGTTCAAACCACTCAGGACTCCTGAGGAACGTGCTGCAAGAACTGCGGAACGGGAAGCGAAAGCTTCAAATACCGGGAAAGAGACGCAAGTCTCCATGCTGGACAACCAGCCCAACGACCATCCTTCCCCACGGGAAGAATGGTAGACCTACCATACTCTACACCTGAGCCAAGCAGCTCAGGAACACAACAACCCGCTCCCACCCAGGGAGCACCCACTTCGTCGAGCCCACAGCCCAACAATGTAGCCCAGGCTACATCATCGCATCCGACGCAGCAATCGGATGTCCAGATGAACAACCTGGAGGAAAACCCTCCTCCGGAGCAATGAAAACACCTTCCCTGAACTCGAGGCCCCGCACACAATACTGTATGCGAGGAACCGCAAGTAACAATTGCAGAAATCTCCACTCCGTCAAAAGACCCACATCCACCACCGCTTGTGTGTAAACACCACTTACACACGAACCCTCACAGAACAAGTGAGGAACACCAAAGACATACAACCTTTGGGTCGAAATTCATTTTGACAAACTCCACCTTTTTTTTCCTTTCTTTCTTCTCTCCCTGCGATACCAATGTATCGCCGTTCACTTCAAAGTAACGGCCCACACTCATTCATTCCTTAAACCCCCTCTCTTCCTTTCACCAACATGTACAAAATCGCCCACTTTAAAGTGGCGACAACAAAAAACACTCATTGATAATTCCAAACTCAATGTAAATCAACTATTAAAACTCTGTTTCATTTACTATCAACCTTGTATGTGTCGCAAATGCAACGCAAGGGGGAGAATGTCAGGGCAATAGCCCCAAACCCCGAGTCACATGTAAATTAGATACACATAGTCACGTGGGCAAGCGGGAACCTCCGGGCAACCGCTTACACACCACCATAAAATACACTATCTTGTATCACTTATGGCCTTGTGTGCTGAGCCACCCTAAGACCTCACACAGTCGCTATAAGCGATATTAGCGCTAGGTGTATAAAACACACTGTGCACGGAAATTTTTCACACCCCCTCAGTTCTCTTGTTCGAGACTGAGGTGATATCCTTTTTCTTTTACTTTATTCCTTGTATGCGAGTTCTGACTGTATTTACAGACTGCACGTATAGGTAAAGGAACAATAAACTCAGTTCTCTTGTTCGAGACTGAGACCGCGCATATAGCTTATTTACTTTAGGTCATGAGCCCAATGTCTTCTACTGCAGCAAACGATGCTACTACGACTAAAGGTCTCCACAGTATTGATAAGCTTAAAAATGACGCCACAACTATCGTATGTGGGCCGTCCGATGCCAAATGGTTCTCATTGATTGAGGACTTTGGGATTTCGTCGATCCCAAGTCGAAGACCTCAGACCCCCCTCATCCTCCTACCTCTACTTCCTCCTCATCTTCCTCTTCCTCCAATACCTCCTCTGACCAAAAGGCTGCGGCTCCTGATCCTGCGATTGTTCAATGGGACAGGAAGAACGACGCGGCTTTGACTCAGATTGCACTTACCATTGATGACACACCACTCGCCCTCATCGACGGTAAACGTTTTGCAAAAGAGGCTTGGGTTCAGCTATTCAAACGGTATAACGGTGTTGGTGCCCTAGACGCTGCGAGAGTAATGACACAACTTCACCATTATCAACTGGACGATTCCAAACCATTGGAACCTCAACTGATCCAGATGCGTGAACTTCATGATCAATTGGCGAGTCTAGGTGGTGGCTACACTGGCGCCGGGTTTGCCATGATAGTGTCAGAGGCACTCCCAGAATCGTATGACATGCTCAAGCAGATCGCCCTTGCGGATCTTGATGACACGTCAACAATAGCCTGTGACAAACTCATAGCCCAAATCCTCAGAGAAGAGAAAAGGAAGAACAAACCTGCTTCGTCGACTGCATTGGTTGCCAAAACCGTAAAAAGCGCTGACAAAAGTAATGGTAAATCTGATGGGAAGAAGTCAAAGAAAGAACGCCCGCGCTGTACCAACCCAAACTGCAAACGGCAGTTGGGACATACCTTCGAACGGTGTTGGGCTGAAGGTGGAGGTTCCGAAGGGCAACGCCCAGCCAAGTCCGGCGATGGGCAGAGTTCTCAGAAGGGTGCTAAGAAAAAGGATGCAAAGATTGATGTCCTTCTCGCAGAAGAACATGCGCGATCGCAGACAGCGATCATGCGTGAATGACTGAATGGGTTATAGATTCTGGAGCGTCATCTCACATCTGTGCTAATCGACTCTGGTTCTCGACATACTCACCTCTCCTTCCTCCACATCCAATCTATCTAGGCAATAAACGTGCCCTCTTTGCCATTGGTCAAGGTCAAATTGAAGTCGTTCTGCATAATGGAACCGATGACCGTCAAGTTATCATCAGTAACGTGCTGTACTGTCCAAAGATTGGCACAAACCTCCTCTCCATGACACAACTAACCTCAGTTGGAGCACGAGTTTATTTTGCCCCCAGTAGTTGTCAACTTCTTAATCCCATCGGTGAACTCCTTGGAATCGGGAAGGCCTCTGGCGGCCTTTATAGGTTGCCTTGCATTGTGACAGGTTTAGAATCCGCGTATATCTCTAGGTGTGCCAGGGAAGGTAATGTTGAGGCCGCGCTGGTTGCTCGTACAACTACTGCGACAGCTTCACTTGATGTCTGGCATGCCCGCCTTGGACACATCTCGTCACAATCTATTCTAAAGATGGTCCGCAGTGGTATGGCCAAGGGAATGGAAGTAGTCGGGATATGAAGGATGGATCAGCCTACTGTGAAGAATGTGAGGCATCAGGACACACACGTTCCCCTATCCCTAAACAAACTCTTACCCTTCTGGTGAAATTCTCGGACGCGTCTTCTCCGACGTGTGCGAAGTCCAAACCGTAACTCGCGAGGGCTACCAATATTTCATCACCTTCGTCGATGATTACTCCCGTTTCCTAACTGTCTATCCTATCAAGAAGAAAAGTGACGCTCTTGAGACCTTCAAAGATTTCCTAGCCCAAGCCGAACGTCAATCGGGCAAGAAGTTGAAGGTCTTGCACACTGACAGAGGCGGTGAGTACTTCTCCAATGAGTTCTCTGAATACCTTAGGGACATCGGGATTGTCCATGAGAAGACAAATCCTCACACGCCACAAGAGAATGGTGTGGCCGAGAGGGTCAATCGCACACTCGTCATGATGACAATCGTCATGCTTGAAAGTGTCAAGTCACACGTTGGCCGATCTGCCTGGCCATATGCCCTCCGACATGCTGCACTCATTAAAAATATCGTTCCCCATTCCGCTCTCCCTGATGGTACTTCACCGTTCCAGCTCTGGACAGGAAACAAGCCATCAGTTTCTACCATACACACCTTTGGCTGTAAAGCCACCCTCGCTATTCCTGAAAGACAACGGGATAAACTTGCTGCACGTTCCATCACTGGGATTCACCTGGGAATGGCTACCAGCAAGAAGGCTTTTGTGATTTATGAGCCTGAAACTCGTAAAATTCACGAATCCTGCGATGTTCACTTCTTTGAGGAATCACCTGAACCCGAACGGGTGACAATTGAATCCTCGTCTGTGGATTCGTCTTCACACGTGGTTGATAAGGATGATATGGCAGAGGGTGATGGAAGCGTTAGAAAGGCAGTGGAGGAAAGTGGTGAGAAGGGAATAGTGGACGGAGAAGTTGGTGGACTGGACGAGATGGAAGATGATAATGATGGGGGATTGGAGGTTGGCACGTTGGGAGAGTAAGAGGACAAAATGGTGCCGGAAGCTCCCGATGGTCGACGCGCGAATGGTGTACACAGATTCGAGATGACGACGATCGATATTTTGTCAATTCATACGATAGAACAGGTCAGTATGCCAAATGAGTGGGCGAAGAGCATGCTTGCGTTGCCCAAACTGAAGTCCCACGCACCTATCATGATGCCATGAATCGCCCCGATTCCGACGCCTGGCTTGAGGCTTGCCATGACGAACTGATGTCCTTGAAGGAAACCCGAACTTATGTTGCGGTTAGTACTGATGAGGTAGACGTTCGAAATGTCGTTGGTTGTCATTGGGTATTTGCGTTGAAAAAGGGGGCAGATGGATCTGTTGAACGTTACAAGGCTAGAATCATTGCCAAAGGTTTTGGTCAGATTTATCAAGTTGACTACGACGAAACCTTCGCACCTGTTGTCAAGTGGGTATCAATCCGAATCCTACTCACTATTGCCGCATGACTTGATCTTGAGGTACACCAGATGGACATGAAAACCGCCTTCTTGAACGGCGATCTTGAACACGTTATCTACATGAATCCACCTATGGGGAGCGCCGATTATGGGAAGGAGAATGTCATTTGGAAGTTGGAAAGGAGTCTGTATGGCCTGAAGCAAGCTTCAAGGTCGTGGTATGAGAAGGCGAAGAAAGAGTTCGCGAAACTCGGCTTCCGCCGGTGCGACTCTGACCACGCTGTGTTTGTTCTTCGTGGGAAGGACAAAGTTTTTTGCATCATTGCCCTCTATGTTGACGATCTCATGATCCTTTCTAACGACCCCAGCCTTCTTAATCTCAAGAAGTCCCAGCTCATGAAAACGTTCAAGATGAAGGATCTTGGAGAGATTCACTGGTTTCTAGGACTCGAGATTACTCGCGATCGAGCTCAGTGCTTGATCTACATCTCCCAAACTCGTTACGTCAAGGATATTCTTACTTGTTTCCATTTCACTAATTGTCGTCCAATCTCTACCCCGATCGCATCTAACTTCAAGTTGCCCCAACTTGATTCACCTGAAGTTGACGTCCGCGATTATCAGTCACGAATCGGCAGCATTATGTACGCGATGCTTGGCACACGTCCCGATATCGCCTATGCAGTGGGCGCTTTGAGTCAATATTCCGCTAATCCTGGGAAGGAACATCTTATCGCCGTCAACCGCTTGTTCAGATACCTTAACTATTCACAGAACTACAAGCTGGTTTACAATGGTAAAGCTCGCGATAACGACTTCACAGGTTACTCTGATTCTGATTGGGCTGGTGACCCACACAACCACCAATCTGTTTCTGGCTTTGTATTCAAAATCGCTGGAGCTGCCGTGTCCTGGAGTTCGAAGAAGCAGTCTTCCACTGCGCTGTCCAGCATGGAAGGGGAGTATATGGCGCTTACCCATGCTTCCAAGGAGGCAATATGGATTCAACAACTTATCGGTGATGTTCTCAAATCCCGCTCTATTCCTCATACTATTCTCGGTGACAATCAAGGTGCCCTCGCCTTAGCCATCAACCCTGCTTACCACGCGCGCACAAAGCACATCCGTGTTAGGCAACATTTCATCTGCGAGTGCATCAACAACGGCGATGTGGATCTTGACTATGTCCCAACGGCTGATCAAGTAGCCAACGTTCTCACCAAAGGACTTGTGCAGATCAAACACGAGAAGTTCACCAAAGGGATGGGAATCATTAACGCCAATGTTCATTGAGTGGGCGTATTGGAATATCAATGTCCATGGGTACTGATATTTTCTTTATTGACGCGATATCAATTGAGGATATCGTATATACCTTTTTGTCTTGATGCACTCTTCATTGCCGGTTATAGCAGGCAGTCGCTATAAGCGATATTAGCGCTAGGTGTATAAAACACACTGTGCGCGGAAATTTTTCACACCCCCTCAGTTCTCTTGTTCGAGACTAAGGTGATATCCTTTTTCTTTTACTTTATTCCTTGTATGCGAGTTCTGACTGTATTTACAGACCGCGCGTATAGGTAAAGGAACAATAAACTCAGTTCTCTTGTTCGAGACTGAGACCGCGTGTATAGCTTATTTACTTTATAGAAAGTCCCCCTCATGCTTACAGTGTATCGACGGGACAGCCACACTGCCATGACATCACGAGGCTGTGGGGTATTGAGATAGATTTATCATCATCATGAAGAAAGCACGAACCAAGCAGGTGGCTATGTCCCATTTGGGGGGAATGCATGTGGTTGCGTGATATAGGAGTGATGGGGTATGAATGTGGTCAAATGGGGGTGGCACTGCCACCACCCACTAAGACCTTGCGCAGATTACACCGTTTGGGTTATTGAGGGATGCGGCCTGGGCCCCACTGTCTCTTGCGACACACACGATTCAGATCCAGGGACATTTCGTTCACATGCCGATTATTTACATTGAAACCCTGACCGTACTTACAATACAAATAGCAGCTCCGATCGCGGCCTGCTCGATGTTCGGAGCGCCACTTAGAGCTCTTGCACACTGTATTGGACTGGCGAACAAGTCAGATGGGGTGCTACAGCAGGGGACAGAAAAATCTGCCAGTTGGGATTTCAACGTAAGTGAGTCACCCGCTTCCAAAATCGGCATGTTTTGAACATTTTAATGGAAACCCCAATGGCACTGTGGAACCCCCCTAAATGTGGTGCTCAGATGCTGGCGGTACTGCAGTGACAACCTCCATCTTGTCCAGCCGGCATGGGGAAACATCTTGAGCCCGGTGCAAAAGATATCTTGGTCTCGCTATCTTCGAGGCTGACTCAACAGGAGATTGCCCAGGTCTCAGGAGTGTCCAAATGCACTGTTTGGAAGTTGCCTGCTGCTCCCTATGAGCATCACCGTTGCCAGGATGAGACATGAGGGTGACACCGAATGCTTAGTTTTCATGCAGTGAATGTAACTCTGAAAGCTACATCTACATTGACTGTTCTGGCTCACAATCTCAAGTTCCTCGACAGCCTCATTGAACAAAAGCCGGATTTGAATCTTGATGAATTACAGGCCGCACTCAGAAATGAGCTTGAGATCGAAACAAGGACCCAGACAATTTCCAGAGAGCTACACAGGTGTGGTCTCACCCGGAAGAAGGTTTGTCTTCCCCACCTGACTCACTTTCAAAGTCTAAGTACCCATTTGCCAGCTCCAGAAGCCAGCAGCTGAATGCGATGAACAGCTGCAAGCTGATTTCAGGAGGTATATGAGGGCAACTTACCATGCAAATCAACTTGTCTTTGTTGATGAGACAGGGGTAAACCATCACACATCCTCATGCACATATGGCTGGGCACCATGTGGAGAGAGAGCATGCTGACACGATTTTTTTGTGCGTGGTACCAAGTTCGTACTGAACCTCTATCTGGGATCTTTGATGCTTAACTTTTACTCAGATACTCTGTTCTTCCTGCACTGTCAGCGAATGGAATCATTCATGTTGATATTCAGAAAAACGCGTATACTGCTGAATCATTCAACAACCTTATTGCTTCAATTCTTATTCGCATGAACCCATATCCCCAGCCACAATCTGTCCTGGTTATGGACAATGCCTCAATTCATAAGTCTGAGGCACTTGTAGAAATGTGTTATGAGCAGTGCACATGGTTTTCAACTTAGACTCAGTAATACTCAGGGTATTGCAGAGGTGTCAAGCTTGAATTTCTTCCTCCCTATTCCCCCAACTTCAACCCAATAGAGGAGGCATTTTCAACAATCAAGCAATGGCTCCAGAGGAACCGAGACTACATTGATAATGAATTTTTGTCCGAGTCATTCCACTGAGCAGCAGACCTGCTCATAAGAGCCATCTTCTCTGTGACCACTCATCAAGCATGCAGATGGTTCCATCATTCAGGTTACCTTTAATGACTTCATTTGTTTTGCTATACTACACTATGCACAGAAACTATGTACAATATACTTTGTGTGTCCAGAAACTTGAATATACAGAGTGAGTAGAAAGTTGGAATACACATGAAGTTCTCAGAAATTTGTCGTCAGTAGACACTCATATGGTACATTGGAACCATTGCGGAAAATCACCATATTGGTCATCAAGTGGTTCATCATGAATAATTTCACCGGATGCGTCATCACACACAAAATCAGAGCCAGAATCAAGAAGGTGTGTCACTGGTGGTGAGCATAGTTGAATGCACGCATTTGGAGAGCTTGAATCAGAAGAAATTTCGATAGGTGGGGGTGAGCCTGGCTTGCCCTGGTGTTCTGCACAAGAGCAAGGTGCGGTGCATGAGACTGATGGGGTTTGGGGGACATTTGCATGTTGTGAAGTTGAAGCATGTTTGATTGGACTTGGAGAAAGATCAAGAACATATGTGCGAGTCTTTGGACTCAGAGTCGCTGGGACAAGAATGACTGGCTTATTCTCTGAGGCAGCAGATGAGCGTGGGAGAAGAGTTTGATGACAACCCAGGGGCTGTTTAGCCTCTTTGAAGTGCTTTGAGGGCACTTGTTTCTTGGGAATAACCTCACCAAGAGGCTTCCTGTGCTTGGCCAGCATCAGTGTCAGAGATGGAGGGGTAGCAGATCATGGCCACCTCCGGGTGTGGGAACCACCCTGTATGGGTTTGAGAGGCGAAGCACTGAAAAGATGGCTCTAGGGTGGCTCAGTAAAGGAAACTCCTTTGATGCCATCAGTCTATGGAATTGGTCAGTCTCGGTGGGAAGGCATATGAGTGTGAAATGAACATGCCATTGCTCTTGCCCAGACAGTGAGTGCCTCATCACTGACAAGCAAATGGCAGAACTCCGCAGCAGGGTGACGATAGCAGTGTTGTGCACAAGTGTGGCACCAGAGCCTCTTACAGAGTTCTTCATAAATTGATTGATGTGTGGATGAGTGCTGCATGACAGTCGAGGCTGTGGCTGTGCAGCGCTTCTTGATTGCCACGCATTTAAACTCCTTTTTGACTGCATCCTAGAGCCACACATGGTAAGACTTGTGTAGTATATCTATGGCACAGTAGATTAACCTTGTTAATAATGCGTAATTTCTTTGACTTGTATGCTCGGGATTGAATATCATACTGAGCCTCAATTGCATGAGCAAAATCTTTCACATCATGAATCCGAGTGAAGATGCATTCCTTCTCATCAGACAGACGATATCCAATCTGGTGGACAGAGAGTTCCACCTTCATCCTGCCTAAAATCTCATCAAGCACTTCTTGCGCTGATTGGGATTTCGAGTCAGGAAGATAGACTGTTTCATTCTCTTTCTTCAGATCCATCATGTTCAACATGAATTGATACTCAAATTCTAAACAAAAGTGAGCTTGAAAAGAGGTAGTAAGATGCTGGGACATACCTTTCGTGCCCTTCTCATTAAGTTTCTCTTTTTGTTTTCCCTTTAACTTGTTGTCCTTCGATGCAGCTGCTGGCCCAGGGGCTGACCCCACTGTGGGTGGTTCAGTGTGGGACGAAGGCTGATGGATTGCACTGGCATATGCGGGTGCTGGATTGAGCACAGTGACAGGACCCCATTGACCAAGATAGATGGGGGCATTGGACATGGGTGTCTGAGTTGGAAGGGGGTGGATGGGTTCAGCGGAATATGGAAATTGGCCACTATCCTTTGCAGCAATGTATGCCTGAACATGGGCACGAACAGGATCATCGGGTGATTTGTCTTCCCCTGGAAATAAAAAGCGTTGCCAAGGGTCAGATTAGGAGGCTAAGGGAACCAGACTTACAATTGTTGGGGATCCTGACTGGCATAGTGGTAATGTCACCACCACCATCTGAGAGAGCATTCAAGGTAACTTCTGAATCATCCGGAAGATAGTCAAGATGTCCATTTTCAATAAAATTGTAAACTGCTTCTGACAGCTCTTTGGCAATGGTTTATCCTGAGTCAAGCCTAGAAGATAGGCCATATTCCAGGTATGTCGCTGGTCCTTGTTCTTGACATAGTAAGCCTTATCGAGCTGTCCAGTGTTCGACATTGTAAGTAGCTGAGAACAGAGCTAGCCTCCAACCTGTCAGGGACTCATCAGGGGTCGAGGGAGCCTGGGTGTAGCGTCCGGGGCTGAGAGCCTGGCGGGGGGCAGATCGGGCGTGCGTACTGACAGGCCCAATGTGGGAAGGTCGTCCATGTAGAATAAAGAGAGAATAAAGAAGAAGTAAGATAGAAAGAAAGTGAGGAAGGGAGAATGAGGAGAGTAGAAGGGGAAGGGGGAGGAGGTGAGGAAGGGTGGACAGCGGGGTACTGGGTCAGGTTGGGCCAGGTGGAGCCGGGTCAGGCGGGTGTGCCCTGACACAACCCCACCGTCATTCCACATGTCTTATATACCATGCCAGGCATTGTTCAGCTCCACAACACTCAATGTCATTGCCATTTAACTGTCAGGGGACGACTCCCGGGTCCCCATGACCCTCCCCTATGGCCCACAGCCCTGTGGTGTAACCAGCCCTATCCAGGGCACAACCTACTGTGGGTAAGAAGCTGAGAAGGAAGCTAACCTCTCATCTTCCCACAGTGGCCCCAATATCAGCAAAACTTCCGGGGATACCCGGAAGTCACATGAAGGGGTAGGAACCGGTCCCGGAGCATGCAGCGCACAGAGCATGCAGGAAAGTGCAGTGGGTGGAAGCGGGTCCGGACGTTGTAGGCGGGCACAGCCAGTACCACGCAAACGAGCCGATTATCGCGATTCTACCACCAATGTCAAGCACTCCACCCCCGAAACACATCTACCATTGTTCCAGATACCCCTTCCACGTTTCCTATATTTTTTCCGATTTTTTCAAGCCATTCCTGACCACGGACAACCATCAGTTTCCAAATTGGGCAACTGTCACCCGCATATTCCGCCGCTTCCTCTGTATCTCCATCAATTCTCCACCGATCCGGACGAATTTGGTATCGTTGGAAAGCCCTTGTCAACACGAGTCGAACAATGTTACGAGCGACGGATTTGGCTCAGCGGTTGTTCCGATCGCCATGGTTCCTTATATCCTTAACAACATCAATATTTCTTTGATATTGCTTTTTTCTTATTTGTTCCTTGTGGATCTGTTGCCATCCTAAACCCGTCGGATCATTCGGATTTCCACGTATTTCTTTCATATTTATAGTTACCCTGTTTCCTGTATTTACAAAAAAAAAGGACTCCCCCAAACAGAGAGAGGTGCTCCCCAACAAGAACATGAAGTTCTAGCAGACGTTACCAGCACCCAGAGCGGCAAATACGAAGCCAAAGAGGCTCAAGACATAGTGCAGGGACAGAGTTCCCATTAGTTTGATTATCAGTGAGATTTACAAATTTATCTTTTTATCACATAGCACCGGACCATTTCTCCCCCCCCTGTCAGGGCACAGCCCTTGACCCCACTCACCCTCAGACACCCTCACCCTTCTCCTAACCACCCTCTCTCCACATTTCCCCATTCCCCTTATCCTTCCCCCCACTGTTTCACATAATGACGCGCGCGCGCGAACCCGTGGGAACGTTCTGGGCGAGCGACTCGCCCAGAAATGTACAGCCACAACCGTGGGAACATTCTGGGCGAGCAGCTCGCCCAGAACTTTCCCACGGGTCACACCCATTATGGAAAGTCGGCAGCAAGCGGGAACTGTATAGTTCCTAGGGTCCTTTTGTGTCGGCCTCACAGGGGGCTGAGAAGCTTACCCTTCTTCTCAGCTCATTCCCTGTGAAGGCAAGTGTACTTACCCGCTTTTCAATGAATACCAGCTCATTCCCTGTGAAGGCTGAGGCCAGTCCCCTCAGCGACTTTGAGGAGTTAGCACCTGGGGAGAGTACCCCAGCTTCCACACCCGACCTCGCCCTCCGGCCACTCCCAGCTGGGGTCCGGATCCTGACACCCCCTTCCTCATCATCCGAACCTCCCCTGAGCGTTCCCAACACTTGGCCCCCTCTCTTTCTCGTTAGGGTGGTAGATCCCCTGCCCCCTTACAACGTGGGTCCGTGTCAGGGACAGCTCCGAAAGCGGCGAGGTCCCTGCGCACGGGACTCGGTGGGACGAGTTGTTATGGAAATGGGATTTTCCCATTTTTAGCCTCTTATGGGCTCTATGCAGTACAATATCACGTGACATGTAAATAATAACAACCTAACCAACTATTATCACCTAAAACACCCGATGTCCATGTTATTGTAAACACCACTGTTACAACATCTGTTACATTAATTGTAACATCTTCTCAATGTCACGGCCCCCTCCTGCACCCGAACGCTATAGAAATGGGCCAATTAGGCCCCATTTTTATAACATGAGTAGCGGCTGTGCATAGCGGTGATCCCATCGTGGGGTGAGCGTCCCCGACCACTTAGTCTGAAGTGGGAAGTTGATGATTATCATTAAAAGGGAAAAGCTACGGTACTTACCTGAAGTGGGAAGTTGAGAAGAAGGCTGCTTCTTCTGTTCCCACCCCAGGCACTATTATATACATGCGGCCAGGGTCATGTGGAGGAAGCCACGTCATCTCTGCACACAGCCGCACCTCCCTGGGTGTCTCTGTGGGAGATCCCGGAGGTGGCCGCTCAGTAGGCGGGAGTGTGCACGGCACGTGCGGCGATCAGGGGGGCGGGGTCAGGTATGTAGTAGTACATGGAGAAAGGGAAATCGACTGTAGAATAGAAATAGAAATAGAGATAGAGAGAAGGGGGAAAACGGGGGAGGGGAGACAGGGAGTGATAATGGGGTAGTGCGGTACGGCGCGGGGTGCGGCGTGGGGTCAGGTGGGTGTGCCCTGACAGTCCGGGTCCGGGCTAGTCAGGGTGTGTGCCTTGACATCAACTTATTCTAGGGTGGGGACCCTGGCGTTGAGCTGTTCATCCAAATAAGGAAACCCCTTTTGTGAGGCCATGATCTTGCCAACTTCTTTAGGCAGATGATTGACCTGCCCCACTTACCTGTTCGAATCACAACCAGCAGATTTTTCTGTCCCCTGCTGTAAAGGGGAAATCAGGTTGCAGATGGGTGTAGATGTGTAGCATTGAGGAAAGGGTCAGAATGTCCAATTTTCCGTTTGAATTCTGTGCCTGCTACCTGATACAAGGTTGCAATTGTCAGGGCATGCCTTCGGGTCGCTAGCGTAAGTAGTGCATTGCCACATGACCTGTATCTCCATCAGCTTCTACTTCTTTTCTTCTTCTTCATCTCCGATCTGATCTGATCTGCAGCTGTCGGTTATGACACCACATGATCTTCTATCATTCTTGATCCGATACTACCGGTTATTAGCTAGTTGACTAGTTGCCACCTCTATCGTGTATATATGACCATGTGCTGGGATGGGCATGTCCCCCAGCTTTGATATCAATTAGGTTTCTGGGGCATCCTTCATTGCGAGCATGCATGACCCTGACAGCAATGTAGAGGATGGGTTGAACAGGGTAAAGGCTGGTGAAACGGCATAGATATACAAATTCCTCTCTTCAGGCTTGTTGCTAGATCAAAATTGATAGTTTGGATGCAAATTGGAGGAAAATTTTCTGTTCCCCCAAAACCAAAAATCACTGGTAGAACAAGAAATCCCCTGAGAATGCCTTCCCTCCCGCAGAATGCATCTTCAAATGCATTTGACTCATCCATTCTGACCCTTCAGGCCACTTTCTCCAGTGGCATGACCTTGTTGACTATGGCTTCCACTGCCAACAACTCCCTCAGAGCTACAGATGGCCTGTTCGCAGAGTTGGAAGAGCTTATTGCACAACATACTTCAAGACAGGCCACAATTCCAACCACTTGTCCCCCCTGATCAAATTGTGAAGGGAATTGTGCAGAAAATATGGGGTCATTCATCTATTGAGACTGTCATATCCATCCCCGGCCATCGACTTCCGGTCCCTCCGTTCCCTCCATTCTAACTCCGCTCCTCTCTCACCAACCTCGGAGCCCCCGTATTCCGCAAACCTCTCAGTACCCCTCGATGGTCACCACCCCCTCATTTCAATTTATTACCTACGCCTCCCTAAGTACGGAGCCCCGAAGACTTCCGGACAGCTCTGACGTCCGCTAGCGCACCCCCGCCTCCGCTGGGCAATACACTCGCCTGCCCTGCAGAGCCCACCTTCGGGCCTATCCCTCCTTTCCGTTTCTGGGTTAACGCCTGCCTTTCCACTAACCCCGCAAACCGACTCGTCGGTAATATTCAGTCGGCTAATGTTTCAACCCCGTTAGCTCCGCTCTGTTCGGCTCCACCAATTGCGGAACCGTCTCCGCTGTAACCATATATATATCCCACTTGTACATAGGTTACGCCCCAGTAGTAAAATCAACTAGAGTTACCCCCTTAGGTTCTAATTGGCAGTCAGTAAGTTAGGGCACGGACGTGTCACTAGGCACAGCGCTCTTGGCAGAAGTCGCTGAGGCCAAAGCCCTCCGTTACGGAGACATTCCTTCGTCTCGAGTCTGGTCTCTGACAGAGACAGTTGGTGTCATATCCATACAACTCCAGACCTCTGCTCCTGTTTCTGGACCTCCATCTCCTCCTCCAGAACTCCACATCCTCCACCCCCTCCTCCCCCTGTTGGTTGTTGAGAGTCCACTCTACCTCTGGCTCCAACACAACGTCCAACACTACCTCCGATCTGACTCCAGTTTACTCCGGGTCTGATCCCAACCTCGTACCTTCCAGACCAGAGTTTGCGATGCTCCTTACCTCCGGCTCCGGACTCCTTACCGGAACCCTATTGCACCTCCACCTCCAGAACTCCAGTCACATCTCCGGCTCCGGACTTTGACCTCCTCCTCTGTCTTATCTCCTTGTATTCCTTATTGCATTTCATTTATTATGTCTAGCCAATATTCCGGACTTTAACTTCCGACTCCGGACCTCTGGAACTTACTCCGGACCCTGCAGTCTCTACTGTATGGTGTCATTTAATCCTCTTGTTGCCTCTTCCTTATTTAGACAGCTGCTTCCTTTCCATATTAGTCAGCTGTCATTCCCCACAATCCACTCCACTCCTTCCCCTCTTGGCCTTGCCCTTTTGGGAAGCATTATAGAGTTCCAACCCTTGACCCTTGGGGTTGTTCCCTCATCCAGTCCCCCTTTGTTCTCCTTCCAGTTCCTTTTGTCCTCTGACTCCACTCCTGTATTATATATACACTCTGTACATAGTTCCTGTACCCCAAGTCTGAAATCGACCACGATGACAATGACAACTGGATTGTCCCCCAAAGAGACTCCCCCTGCTAACCTGAAGTTAAGGACCACCTTAGACAACAAGCAATGGCACAGCGCTCCACTTGAGTTGCTGAGGCCAAGGTCCGTCCACTCCTGAGTCCCTTCTCCACTTCCAGACAACTCTGCCTGCTCATCTAACAGTTGGAGATATTGGAGATATACTAGAGAAAGGACTCGTTATGGATGATTTGAGTCTCGAAGGTGCATTGGTGTCTCTGTTGCTTACACCGTTTAGAAATACTCAAAGACCCCCTGCAGTTTTTTTAGAAGCTTGCATTGCTGGCTATGCACAGAAAAAGGGGAAGTCCCCCCAAGAAGTTATGAAGAGGTTCCGTTTACACAATCCCACTGAAGTGGGCCAAACAGCTTGGCAAACATGGCTTAAGCTTCACTGTGAGTTAACCACATACTTGCAAGATATTAGGGACTAATCATTTCCTAGCTGGAATTGACAGTCAAGAAGCAGCATGCCTGCATAAATTACGGCAACAGGATATCGATAGGAAGTACCCTGACCAGGCAGAAGAAGCAAAAGCATTCTATGATAAAATCCTGATACATTGCAGGGACCTTGTTCTATTGAAGGATGAGAGGGAGGCTCAACCAAATGAAGGCCTTTATCTGTTGCAGAAAATAATGGGAAAATATGCTGCTCAGGTGTAGTACAGAATCCAGTAACTATCAATCGATTGTACTGAAAATTTTGCTGATAGCTCACTGCACTCAGCTCCATTCATCCTGTTGGGGTGGTGTTAGTGGGGTTCATAGCAGATGACAAGCTTGCCCCTCATGTCAGGGCACACCCGCCCAACCCGCCTCCACCTGGGCCCACCTCACCCGGTACCTCTTCTCTCACCCTGCACCCTTCCTTCCCCCCTCTATCCCTCTTCCACTTCTATTTCTATTTCTCACGGACTGTTAGAACCAGGCGGATTCGGACAACTCCGGAGTGGAATCGGAGACTTAGCATGGAAGGACCTTGGCCTCAGTGACTCAGGCGGAGCGCTGTGCCATTGCTGGTTGTCCTAGGGGTCCCTAATTTCGGATCTAGCAGAGGGAAAGTCTCTTGGGGGAATTCATGTCGATTTTGGACTGAGGTTACAAGTTACTATGTACATTGTATATAAGGAGGGGTCCGGAATCAAAAGGAGCGAGGGTAGGACGAAAGGAGACAAAGGGAGATGGAAAGAGGAACAACACTGAGGGTCAAGGGTTTGACTCAATGGTGTTTCCCAAAGGAGGAGTGAAGGGCCAAGGCCCAAGGAGGAAGGAAGGAGGTTGGGAGTGGGGAATGACTAGCTGACTGAATAGAAAGGAAGCAGCAGCCCAAATAGGAATGAGGGAGAATAGCGGAATTGAATGGAGCAATGCAATAGTTGCAAGGTCCGACATAAGTCCGGAAAGTCCGAACTCGGAAGTTAAACTCCGGAATATTGGCAAACATAATTAAATGGAATGAGCTAACCAATACAATGGGTATAAGTGGAGGTGGGGTCAAAGTCCGAGGTCGGAGCTAAGACCGGAGGTTCCGGAGACGGAGACGCAAACAGGATTCCGGAGCGGAGGTCCGGAGTCGGGAGCATAGGTTTTGCGTACTCGTCTGGAAGGTGTCGAGGTTGGGGTCGGACCCGGAATGTTCCGGAGTCGGACCGAAGGTGGTGTCTGAGCCGGAGGTGGGATAGCCTCTTGGGAGTCGGCAAGGAGAAGGTGACGGAAGGGAAGTAGGGCTCCGGAAGTCGGAGTTCGGAGTTCTGGGAGCCCGGAGCGGAGGTCAGGATTGTATGGATATGACACAGACGACCTTTCCCTTATATCTATGTGTTATTGACCCGCCTGCGATGCGCACATGACATGCCTAGCCCCGGATGCCCCAGACGGCTCTAGGGCACAACCTAGTGTGCACACATGCAGCATATGCCCTCAGGATCCCCCACAGGGACACCCAGGTGACTGTGGCTGTATGCAGGGTGACATGGCGGACCTCATGTGACCCAAGCCGCATGTATATAAACACACCTGGGGTGGGAACCGAAGAAGTAACCTTCTTCTCAACATTCCCACTTCAGTCTAAGTGGCCAGGGATCACTGTCCTGCATCAGGCCTGCCAGTACACAGGCCTGATCTACCCCCTGTGAGGTCCTTAGCACCGGACGCTATGCCCAGATCACCTCGACCCTGGATGTGTCCCTGACAGCAGAAGAAGTTTTCAACTACACTTCCTCCACCTCCTCCCCTGCCATGGTGTCAGAAGAACAATATGACGATGTAGGTGGGATAATCACCCATGCACAGACTCGGCTCGGATACCCCATTCTACGATTAGGAAATGACTTTCATTCACGCGACGACTCGGTACAAATTTGGTATCCAAAAATAGTGCTAATTCGTACGATTCCGACGGTATCAAGAACGTCCCAAACGGTGGAGAATTGACAGAGTTCTATGTTGGGCAAGTTAGGCACAGCAGGTCACGGGCATGTGCAGGCGTGGGAATCTCAAGCGGCAACCCAGAATTCCAGCCTCACTCGTTCCCAGGCATCTAATAAATTGGTAAAAATGCTTATCGGCTGCGTGAAAGTTATCTCCGGCTACATTTTCAATTTAGGCTCTTAATTCCGCAAATCCATTGAGATATCGCTTATTTTCATATTTTGCCATCATTTCAGATATTGATTGATATTCTTTTATTGTTACTGTTACCCTTTTTTATTATTTCGCCTAATAAGGTATGCAGGTGCCATATGGCACCAATATTCACCATCTATTATTTCTAAAAATAATTATTTCTTATAATCCTGTACATACCGGATTTTTGAAAAGAAGTTCTCCCCTCCCCCAAAATTCTCTAAGGTGCTAGGATGCGCTAGAGAGGGTGTGAGTGTGTGGAATTTCAACAGTAGGAATAGGGGCAGTGATCTAGCTCACAACGAGTGAGTAGTGGACACTGAGCCCGGACCTTGCGGAAATCCCGGAGAACCCACATGGAGTTTAAGGATCGAGAGCATAGCGAAGTCTAGTCAAGAAGTAGGAGTTTTGGAGAGTTTGGCCCCACGAGCTTAGTTGGCATAGAGAGCCATGAGCCCTCTTTCAACAACCTGTTGGCCCGGTTCAAAGAACTACAGGCCATTGTCGAAAGTCACACCTGTCAGGGCACACCCGCCTGACCCGGCCCCACCTAACCCAGTGCCCCACCATCTGCTCCTCCTGACCTCCCCCCTCTTCCCCTTTTACTCTCCCCTTTCTTCTTCCCCTTCTTTTCTCTTCTCTTTCCTCTTTATTCCTTTCTTATCACACGGACGACTTCCTTTGTATCAATGTACCATTGACCCGGCTGCAGTGTAACGTGCCCGGACCCGGACACACCGGATGACCCCCCGCATACCGGACGCTCCTAGGACCTCTTACAGAGGTACCCGGATGGAGGTGGCTGTGTGCTTAGATGATGTGGCACTTCCCACGTGGCCTTCAACCACATGTATATAAACACAGCCTAAGTGGGAACTGAGAAGCAACCTTCTTCTCACATTTCCCACTTTAGGCAAGTAGCTTACACTTCCCTTGATAATAACAATAACACATTTCCCACTTTAGCCTGAGTGGCCAGGGACCCTTGCCTGCTTTGGGCCTGTTGTTACGCACGCCCATGTCATACCTACCGGAGACCCCGGGTCGGTCCCTGACAACACCCTGAACTGGGCTGCACCCGCACCTGCCCCCCACCTGCACCAACACCCGAGCCCAGACCCAAGGGCCCCAAGGTTGCCCCCCCTACCCCCCTCTTGGGAGCCAGCAAGGATCTTGACCGCTTCAAAGCTGAATGCGGTATCTACTTCCACGTCCGTGCGGCCGAGTTCCCCAGCACCCTCTTGCAGATCCTCTTCATGCTCTCCTATATGAAGGGAGGGACCACAGGAGCATGGGCCATGCAACGCACCATCACATTGCTGATGGCCGGCTTGCCCACACTCACCATGGACGAGTTCAACACAGAACTCGATGCCATGTTCCAGGATCCAAACTGGGAAGCCACAGCCCAGCAGAAACTGGCAAACATCCGACAAGGGAGTGACTCTGTGGATAAGGTCATCCAGGAGTTTGAAATACTGGGACCCACCTCAAGGCTGGGTGACATTGGGCTAGTCGACCGCTTCAAGCAAGCAATCAATGCCCGGCTCCGCAAGAGCACTTACCACCTCTGTCCCATGCCCACCACCTGGGCTGAATGGAAATGCGAGGCCACTCTCCTCAATAACCAATGGCGACGTTTCCAGGCAACTGTCAGGGACGCGTCCGGGTGGAGGGGGCCCGCTGTAGCGCCCGGCAGAGGGACCCTCTCGGGGGATGAAGCGGGCGCGTGTACTGACGGGCCCGATCTGGGACTGTAGTCCCTGGCCACTTAGACTGAAGTGGAAAACGTGAATTGTTATTAAAAGGAAGAACTACACTACTTACCTGAAGTGGAAAACGTGAGAAGAAGGTTACTTCTTCAGTTCCCACTTCAGGTACATTTATGTACATGCGGCTTGGGTCACATGATGAGTGCCATGTCATCTACGGAGAGAGCCACAGCCATCCGGGTATCCCTGCGGGGGATCCTGAGGGCATCCGCTGCAGGTGCAGGTGCTGGGCATAGTGGGAAGTCGTCCGGGGTGTCCGAGCCGGACAGGTCAACAGTACAATGATACAAGGGAAGGTGGTCCATGTAAATAGAAAGAATAAACAGAAAGGGAGAATGAAATAAAGGAGAAAGAGAAAAGAGGGAAAAGGGAGGAAAGGGAGGAAGGGGAAGAGGGAGGAAGGAGGGAGGAGGAAGGATGGGTAGCGGGAGCGGGTGAGGTGGGCCCAGGTGGGCCCAGGTGGAACCAGGTCAGGCAGGTGTGCCCTGACAGCAACGCAGCCCTGCACACCCCTGTCTAGACCCCCATTCCTGCTGGGATGACCCCTACCAACTACCGCCCCCTCTCACGCATGCCCCACGCCTGCACCCCTGCAGCCCACACCCATACCCCTACCCCCAACCCCTACAGTCTGCCCCGTGAGTGGAGTGGGCCTGCAGCCAATGGACCTTGATCACTCAAGGATCAACCAGAGGAGGAACAGGCTGTGTGTCAGGGCACATACCCTGACTTAGCCCGGACCCGGACCCGCGTCCGGACCTGCTCCACTTCCCACGCACTTCCTGTGCCGCACACTCTGCACGCCGCATGATCCGACCCCGAATCCCACCTCATGTGACTTCCGGGTATCCCCGGAAGTTTTCGCCATATTGGGCCACTGTGGGAAAGTGAGAAGTTAACCTTCTTCTCACTTTCTTACCCACAGTAGCTATGCCCTGAGATGGGCTGTGTTTACAGGCCAGACTGTGGACTGTAGAGAGGGGTCATGGGGACCGGGGTCTGTCCCCTGACACTGTGTTACAACTGTGATGCCCCAGGGCACATTGCCTGGGAGTGCCAGCACCCCAAGGTCTGTCGAGTACGACACCTCCACCCTGAAGACCTCCAGGCACTGATGGAAGGACTGAGGAGCCAGTTGACTGGAGAGCCAGAGACGGAGCAGAGAGGGCCAGAGAAGGATCCCCAAGAGGATTTTCAGGAGGGCGACCGGTGAGGGATGCATCCTGGCTGCCTGTCAGGGGATGACTCCCGGGTCCCCATGACCCTCCCCTATGGTCCACAGCCTCTGGTCTGGCCAGCCCTATCCAGGGCACAATCCTACTGTGGGTAAGAAGATGAGAAGGAAGCTAACTTCTCATCTTCCCACAGTGGCCACAATATCAGCAAAACTTCCGGGGATACCCGGAAGTCACATGAAGGGGTAGGAACCGGGCCCAGAGCATGCGGCGTGTGGAGCGTGCGCGCGTGCGGGAAGCGCGGCGGGTGGAAGCAGGTCCGGATGCGGGTCCGGGTCCGGGCTAGTCAGGGTGTGCGCCCTGACACTGCCTGTAGCAGACAACTTGTGTAAATACCGCAGTGTGTGTAAGCCAACACCAATGCAGAAGTTCACAAGTTATCACAAAGAAAAAGAGGAAAAACACATCCTCAGCACGTGAAAGCAAGAGAGACTCAAGGGTAGCACCCGAAGTAGTGGTATCCCCACCCGCTATCTATGTCCTCTCGAAGCAGTCCCCCAGGTCACTCAACCTTACCGTGAAGCTGACCACCCGGACCTCCCTCGCCTCTGTGTCCATGTCTGCCCTCCTAGACTCCGGGGCCACTGGGAACTTTGTGAGCCCCGAGTTCATTCGGAAGCACAAGCTCGAGATGACCCCGCTCCCACAGCCCATCCCCATCCGTAACATCGACAGGACCCTGAATGAGAATGGAGCCATAACTGAGGAGCTAGAAGCCCTCCTAACATTCAGGAGGCACACAGAGCGGGCCCATTTCGCTGTTGTGAACCTGGGACAACAATCCCTCATCATAGGGCACTTGTGGCTACTCCACCACAACCCAGAAGTGGACTGGGTGCGACAGAGGGTTGTCATGTCCCGCTGCTCATTGTCCTGCCAGTCACCATGGGTGCCGGACGACCAGGACCCTCTGATAGAACCTGGGGATGGGATCTATGCTGCAATCATCCCCTCAGGGTGGGGCCATGACTTAAGGGCAACTACAATGCCCTCCCAGTGAATGGCCCAAGAGGCTCGCAAGCCGGATGCTGAGCCCGCATCATTCGAGGAGTTAGTGCCAGGTCACTACCAAGACTTCCGGACGTGTTTTCGAAAGAGGCTTTTGACCGACTACCCCCTCGGAAGCCTTGGGACCATGCCATAGACCTAGTGCCGGATGCCAAACTGCCCAGAGGAAAAACTTTCCCCCTTTCACGCCCAGAGCAGAAAGAACTAGACGAGTTCTTATGCAAAAACCTACAGAATGGGCACATATGGCTGTCCAAGTCTCCAATGGGAGCCCCGGTCTTCTTTGTCAAAAAGAAGGATGGGTCGCTACAGCTGGTCCAAGACTACCGAAAATTGAACGAAATCACGGTAAAGAACTCATACCCCCTCCCACTCATCTCGGACGTTCTTGCCCACCTCCGCAAGGCCAAGTACTTCTCGGCCCTAGACCTACGCTGGGGGTTCAACAATGTCCGGATTAAGGATGGTGATGAGTGGAAGGCAGCGTTCACGACCAACTGGGGGCTATTCGAGCCCATGGTGATGTTCTTTGGCCCGTGCAACTCCCCCACAACCTTCCAGACGATGATGAACGACATCCTCCAGGACTTCATTGACCGGGAGGTTGTCATCTGTTATATGGATGACATACTCATCTTCACTTCCACCCTAGAGGAACACCGGAAGGTCGTCCAAGAGATCCTGGAGACGTTGCGGATGTGGAAGCTCTTCCTGAAGCCGGAGAAGTGCAAGTTCGAGTGGACCCGGATCGAGTACCTCAGTCTCGTCATTTCTGAGGGCAGCGTTGCAATGGACCCGGTGAAGGTCTGCGGAGTTCTCGACTGGCCGACCCCAATCAAGGTGAAGGAGGTACAATCCATTCTAGGGTTTGTGAACTTCTACCATCGATTCATCAGAGATTTCTCCGAAAAAGCATGACCCCTCCATGCGCTGACCCAGAAGACCAAGGCCTGGAGTTGGGGGCTGGATGAAGACAGTGCCTCCCATGCCCTTAAAGAAGCCGTCACCTCTGCCCCCATCCTCTCCTTCCCCACAGATTTGGGCCGTCTCAGGCTCAAATGTGATGCCTCCAACTTCGTGACTGGCGTGGTCCTCTCCCAGCTCCAGTCAGATGGAGAGTTCCCCTGGTAGCCTTTATGTCCAAGAGCTTTACGGACGTAGAGTGGAACTATGAGGTGTACGACAAGGAAATGCTTGCGATCATCCGGGCCCTCGAAGAATGGCGGCACTTCCTAGAGGGTGCTGAGGAGAAGGTCGAAGTCTACACTGACCACCGCAACCTGGGGTGCTTCCGCATGGCCCAGAGACTTAACCGACGTCAAGCACACTGGTCCCTCTTCCTCTCCCGCTTCTACTTCACCCTCGTCCATTGCCCAGGGAAGCTCATGGGGAAACCGGATGCACTCTCTTGCTGTCCTGACCACCCAAAGGGAAGAGATGACAATGAGGGGCTGACACTCCTCCAACCAGCCTGGTTTGAGGCCCGTGCAACAGAGGCAGTCTCAGTAGAGGGCAAGGAGGTGGATATTCTGAAAAGGATAGGAGAAGCGAAGGATCATGATGAGCAGGTGGTGAAGGCCATGAGGGAACTAGGGGAGGGGACGCTGAGGTCGGACGAGTGGGAGAGACAAGGAGAATTAGTCCTCTACCAGGGAAGGGTGTACATTCCGAAAGACCCGCAACTCCACCATGATCTGGTACAGCTCCACCACGACGCACGGGCGATGACCCTGTCAGGGATGCATCCGGGGTAGAGGACGCCTGGGTGAGACGCCTGACACTAGAAGTCTTGCGGGGTGTGGAGCAGGCATGCGTACTGGTGGGCCCGGCTCAGGAGACAGTCCCTGGCCACTTAGACTGAAGTGGAAAAGGGTGTTATTATTATTAAAAGGGAATGCTATGCTACTTACCTGAAGTGGAAAAGGGTGAGAAGAAGGCTACCTCTTCGGTTCCCACTTCAGGTATGTTTATATACATGCGGCTTGGGTCACATGACAGGTGCCATGTCATCCTCGCATACAGCCGTAGTCACCCAGGTGTTCCCATGGGGGATCCCGAGGGCATCTGCTGTGAACGCACGAGCTGGACATAGTGGGGGGTCGCCCGAGGCGCCTGGGCTGGGCGTGTCGTGAGCATGCTGTGGTGGGTCAATGGTACATTGATACAGGGAAAGGTCGTCCATGTAGAATAAAGAGAAAATAAAGTGAAAGTGAAATAAGTGAAGAGGAAGTGATATGGAGAAAGAAAGAAAGAGGAAGGGGGGCAGAGGTAGGAGAAGACTGGGTGGCAGGGTACCAGGTGAAGTGGGGGCAGGTGGGGCTGGGTCAGGTGGGTGTGCCCTGACACACCCGGGACGATGGAAAACCCTGGAACTCATCTCCCGTGACTACTGGTGGCCTCGGATGGCAGAGTATGTCGGGCGGTACGTACATGGTTGCGACACCAGTAACCATGTCAAATCCTTCCCCACACGGAAAGTTGGAAAACTCACCCCACACAAAGTCCCCACCCATCGCTGGTGATCTCAGTGGACATGGTAGGAGAGCTCCCAGACTCGAAAGGCTACAATGCCATCCTGGTCGTAGTGGACCGTCTGTCAAAACGTATCCATGCGGTCCCCACTGTGATGTCATGGACTTGCTGGGATCACCTGGCTCTTCCTGGAGCACGTCTGGAGACACCACAGGCTCCCTGAGGAGATCCTCAGTGACAGGGGAAGTGCCTTTGTCTTGTGCTTCTCGAAAGAACTCGCAGATCTCCTGGGAGGCAAGCTAACCCCTTCTACACCCTACCACTGTCAGGGGACGGACCCCGGGTCCCCATGTGTCAGGGCACACACCCTGACTAGCCCGGACCCGGACCCGTGTCCGGACCCGCTTCCACCTGCTGTGCTTCCCGCATGCATGCATGCTCCGTGCGCTGCATGCTCTGGGCCCGGTTCCTACTCCTTCATGTGACTTCCGGGTATCCCCGGAAGTTTTCCTGATATGGTGGCCACTGTGGGAAGATGAGAAGTTAGCTTCTGTCAGACGACTCCCGGTCCCATACCCTCCCTATTCCACATCCTAGTGTAACTACCTGTCCAGGCACACTACTGTGGTCAGAGATGATATAAAAAGAGGCAAGTATATACAACTTGCCTACTGTGGTCAAGATGAGAAGAAGTTAACTTCTCATCTTCCACATGCCACAATACATCGAAACTTCCGAATATCGGAAGTCATGAGACCGAGAGGGGGGATGGGCTGGAGGCAGGGGGCGGGGGGGGGGGGCAGGGTGCAGGTGTGAGTGGGGGTGGATGCGGTGGGTAGGTCGGGGTATGCCTGACAGCTTCCTTCTCATCTTCTTACCCACAGTAGGCAAGTTGTATCTTACTTGCCTTTATCTATTACATCTTCTTACCCACAGTAGGATTGTGCCCTGGATAGGGCTGGCCAGACCAGAGGCTGTGGACCATAGGGGAGGGTCATGGGGACCCGGGAGTCGTCCCCTGACACCATGACCCCTCTCTACAGTCCACAGTCTGGCCTGTAAACACAGCCCATCTCAGGGCATAGCTACTGTGGGTAAGAAAGTGAGAAGAAGGTGAACTTCTCACTTTCCCACAGTGGCCCAATATGGCGAAAACTTCCGGGGATACCCGGAAGTCACATGAGGTGGGATCCGGGGTCGGATCATGCAGCGCACGGAGTGTGCGGTGCAGGAAGTGCGCGGGAAGTGAAGTGGGTCCGGACGCAGGTCCGGGTCCGGGCTAAGTCAGGGTATGTGCCCTGACAACCACCCCCAGACAGACGGACAAACAGAGCAGGTCAACCAAGAGATTGAAGCCTATCTCTGGGTATTTGTCAACCACCACCAAGACGACTGGGTGGATTGGCTCCCGCTAGCAGAGTCCACTTACAACAACTGAGTCCACTCCTCCACCTGCCGGACTCCCTTCGAACTTGACACTGGACAGCACCCCAGGATGGGAACAGAGCCCACACGTATGTCTGAGGTGGAAGCCGCTGATGCCTTCTCATCTAGGATGATGAAGATGCAAGAGGAGGCAAAAGCAGCACTGGAACATGCAGTGGATGAAATGGCCCGCTACTATGACCAGGGCCGTGAGGCAGCCCCTAAGTACCAAGAGGGTGACCGGGTCTGGCTCAGCGCCCAGAACTACATGACAGACCGCCCGACCAAGAAGCTGGACCATAAATGGCTAGGCCCCTTCAAGATTGTCAAAGTCGTCTCCCCAGCTGCTGTCAAGCTCCAGCTCACTGCCTGACAGAAGGGGATACACCCAGTCGTGTCCATGACGAACGTAAGGCCCCACCGCCCAGATGAAATTTCAGAACGACCCCCTGACCCCCACCCAGGCCCAGAACTCGTAGATGGAGAGGTGGAATATGAGGTGGAGAAAATATTAAACTCTAAGTGGTTATGCCGGAAACTCTGGTATTTGGTAAAGTTCTCTGGCTGGCCGAACTCCGAAAATGAGGGCTCCCCTGAGACCAACTGACACATGCTCCTGACCAAATCGAAGAGTTCCACCAGGCACACCCCCAAGCCCCAGGGAGAGAGAGAGAAAACCCCCTGGCCGCTTTGAGGCGAAGTGGCTTAAGGAGGGGGTGATGTCAGGGCACACCGGCCCAACCCGCCTCCACCCGGGCCCACCTCACCCAGTACCTCTTCTCTCACCCTGCACCCTTCCTTCATGTCCCTTCCCCCCTCTATCCCTCTTCCACTTCTATTTCTATTTCTATTTCTACTTCACACAGATGACCTTTCCCTTATATCTATGTATTATTGACCTGCCTGCAACACACACACGACATGCCTAGCCCCGGACACCCCAGACAGCTCTAGGGTGCAACCTAGTGTGTGCACATGCAGCATACACCCTCGGGATCCCCCACAGGGACACCCGGGTGACTGTAGCTGTATGCAGGGTGACGTGGCGGACCTCATGTGACCCAAGCCGCATGTATATAAACACACCTGGGGTGGGAACCGAAGAAGTAACCTTCTTCTCAACATTCTGTCATGACTGACAAATCCCAGGGCTCTGTCAGCGGTGAATCAATGCCGACAGGCAATTCTGCCGACCCGAACCCATCCTTACCAGCCCCAACCTGATGTCTGTTCTATCGACCATGCACCGCTTCCGCACCTTCCGCAACCTCTGTCCATTTCTGGTTGTCCTTGACACTCTGGTCAGGTCAACACTCCCCTCCGTATCTTGCTGGCCATCATGCTGTCCTTTTGTGACAGCACTGACAGACCACCCTCTGTTGCGGACTCATCAGCACCATGCTGATTCCCGCATCCCTTTGCAGACTTGTGTCGGCATTGCACCGACCCCGCATCCTGATTTGCGGACTTGTATTGGTGCTGCGCACTGACCTCTGCTTTTCCTCTGGCCATTTGTCACTTGGCAGCTTATCATTCATTCCTTGCTGAGTGCCATTTATTGTTTGCTTCCCTGCCAATATCGGCATTTGATCCCCTCTTTATTGGCACTAGGTTATTGATCTATTCTTTTCATATTGCACTTATGTTTATTGATCTGTTCCTCGTTTCCAGTTCCCGGTCTCTTGTCCTTATTTAGTTTGACAATCCCCGCTTATCTCCGTGCCGGACCGCACCGGACTGACTGACCTTTCTATATTCCCTCTTGCCTATTTATATACCTTGTAAATACTTTGGGGACCCCAGTCTGAAATCAACTAGAGTACCCCCCCTGTCTGGTCTGAGTCTCTCCTTCTGCAAAGGGGGCTTCCCCCCCTCTGAGTCCGTGCTTGCGGAGTCCGCACTCCTCCTACAGGTCTGCTCCGCCCGCAAGTCTTGTTTGAAGTCCGCTGTGAGTGTCAATCCGTAAATATGGGATCTCCCCCAAACGTCAAGCTCAGGGCACAGCGCTCCACCTGAGTCGCTGAGGCTGTGATCCCACTCTGCTAACCTTGAACAGCACTTCCGGACGTGCCCATATTTCTGCCCGCATATCCGCGTGCGCACTCCAACAGACCTCTGCATCACCTCTGACCTCAACTCAGACAGAACCCAATCCATCCTTCATCCATCTTCTGACAGTTTGTCCGACTCTGACAATATTCCTCACTCTGACAATAATCCAGTCTCTGACAGCATTCCAGATCTCTGACAGTATTTTAGCTCTCTGACACATTCCCACTTCAGTCTAAGTGGCCAGGGATTGCTGTCCTGCATCGGGCCTGCCAGTATGCATGCCCGATCTACCCCCTGTGAGGTCCTTAGCACCGGACGCTATGCCCGGATCGCCTTGACCCTGGACACGTCCCTGACACCTCGGGATTCAACTATTGCATTTATGAGCTCACCAATGATTGTGGAAATGGCCAAAGCTATGGGCCTACCCCTCACAGAGGATAGTGCCTTAGCCATGAGGAACTTCTACAATGGGATAAAGGCATTCAGGTACAAGGTGTCAGGGCACACCCGCCTGACCCCACTCCACCTGGTCCGACCCCACCTGATCCCACTACCCTCACCTGGTGCCCCCATCCTCCATCCTCCCTTCTCTCCTCCATCCTCTCTCCTTCTTTCTTTCCCTTCTTCTTTCTTCTTTCCTTTCTTTCTTCTTCCTTCCTTTTCTACTACACAGGACTTTCCTTGCATCAATGTACCATTAACCCGGCTGCACAACATGCCTGGACCCGGACACACCAGGTGATGCCCTACACACCGGATGCTCCTGAGATCTCTTACGGAGATACCCGGGCAGATACGGCTGTGCATGTAGATGATGTGGCACCCCCCATGTGACCTTCAACTGCATGTACATAAACACAGCCTAAGTGGGAACTGAGAAGTAACCTTCTTCTCACACTTCCCACTTTAGGCAAGTAGCTTACATTCCCATGCTAATAATAATAACACACTTCCCACTTTAGCCTAAGTGGCCAGGGATGCCCTCTTGTGCCGGGTCTGTTAGTATGTGTGCCTGTGCTACACCCTATTGGGTCCTCAGTGCCAGATGACACATCTGGGCGCTCTCAACCCCGGGTCGCTCCCTGACAGCAGAAGAAGGTTTCAACCTTACTCACCCTCCCTACCATGGTGACACAAGAGCAATATGATGACTTGCTGGCCCGGTTCCAGGAGTTGCAGGCCATTATGGAAAGCCAGGCCCGGAACCAGCCCACATACACATCCACACCCACATCCGCACCCATGCCCACCCTCAGACCACCCAAGGTCACCCACCCCCTTCTCAGGAGTCAGCAAGGACCTTGACTGCTTCAAGGCTGAGTGCAGAATTTACCTCTACATCCACATGGCTGAATTCCCCAGTACCCTCTCCCAAGTCCTGTTTGTCCTCTATTACATGAAGGAAGGGACTGCAGGGGCATGGGCAACACAGCGCACCATGGCACTGTTGGCAGCAGGCTCCCCTACACCCACCATGGACGAGTTCAACGCGGAACTCAATGCCATGTTCCAAGACCCGAACTGGGAGGCCACAGCCCAGCAGAAATTAGCAACCGTCCGACAAGGGAGCGACTCCATGGACAGAGTCATCCAGGAGTTCGAAATACTGGGACCCATCTCACAGCTAGGAGATGTAGGACTGGTTGACCGCTTTGAGCAGGCAATCAACTCCCGGCTCCATGAGAGCATCTACCGGCTTCGCCCTATGCCCACCACCTGGGCCGAGTGGAAGCATGAGGCCACACTCCTTGACAACCAGTGGCAGCGCTTCCAGAGGACGCAGCCATGCATGCCCTCACCCGGACCCCCTCCCCTACCAATGCCACCTGTAACTCCTGTGACCCACCCCAAGGCAGAGACGAGCCCGCACCCCAAGGTCCACCAGACCCAACGCTTGCACCCTGAAGACCTTCAAGCCCTGATGAAGGAGCTGAAGGGCCAAGTGATGAAAAGGTCAGGAGCAAAGGAAAAGGAGCCGGGGTCGGACTTGAGAGGATGCTCAAAGAGCCAGCCCATGAAGGACACACACCGGACACCTGCAGAGGGCAGCCCATGCAGACACCGTGATGCATATGAGTCACCACCAGCACCAAAACTCCACCGAGTCATTGCAAAGAAAAGGAGGAAGGATGTGCCCTCAGCCTGCAGAGATGAGGAAACCACAGAAGCGGCCCCGGAGGTGGCAGTCTCCCCACCCACTGTCTATGTTCTCTCTAAACACTCCCCAAGATCCCTCAACCTCTCTGTGAAGCTGACCACCCTCACCTCCCTTGCATCTGTATCAGTATCAGCACTCCTAGACTCGGGAGCCACTGGGAACTTCGTGAGCCCTGAGTTCATCCAGAAGCACAACCTCGAGACCACCCCACTCCCTCAGCCCATCCCCATCCGCAACGTTGATGGCACCCCAAACGAGAACAGGGCAATAACCAAGGAACTAGAGGCCCTTCTGACATTCGGACACCATACAGAGCGGGCCCGTTTCGCAGTTGCAAACCTCGGACAACAGTCCCTCATCATAGGGCACTCATGGCTGCTTGTCAGGGCACACCCACCTGACCCGGCTCCACCCAGCCCAACCTGACCCAGTACCCTGCTGTCCACCCTTCCTCACCTCCTCCCCCTTCCCCTTCCACTCTCCTCATTCTCCCTTCCTCACTTTCTTTCTATCTTACTTCTTCTTTATTCTCTCTTTATTCTACATGGACGACCTTCTTTGCATCAATGTACCATTGACCCATCTGCTGCGCGCCCACCAGGTACCTGGCCTGGGCACCTTGGGCGACCTCCCACTGTGCCCAGCATGCCCGCATACACCAGATGGCCTCAGGATCTCCCACAGAGACACCCGGGTGGTTATGGCTGTGTGCGAGGGTGACATGGCACTTGTCATGTGATCTAAGCCGCATGTATATAAACGAACCTGAAGTGGGAACCGAAGAAGTAGCCTTCTTCTCAACTTTCCACTTCAGTCTAAGTGGCCAGGGACCACTGTCCCACATTGGGCCTGTCAGTACGCACACCCGATCCGCCCCCCGCCAGGCTCTCAGCCCCGGACGCTACACCTGGGCTCCCTCGACCCTGGACGAGTCCCTGACACATGGACCACTTTCCTTTGTATCATTGTACTGTTAACCTGCCCAGCTCAGACACCCTGGACAGTTTCCTGCTGTGCCTAGCATGTGTGCCTGCAGCAGACGCTCTCAGGATCCCCTGCAGGGACACCCAGATGGCTGCGGCTCTCTCTGAGGATGAATGGCACCCGTCATGTGACCCAAGCCGCATGTACATAAATGTACCTGAAGTGGGAACTGAAGAAGTAACCTTCTTCTCACATTTTCCACTTCAGTCTAAGTGGCCAGGGACTGCAGTCCCACATCGGGCCCATCAGCACGCACGCCCACTTTGCTCCCCAAGAGGGTCCTTCTGCCAGGCATTACATCCAGGCCCCCTCCACCCCGGACATGTCCCTGACACTGCTGCACCACAACCCGGAAGTAGACTGGGTACAGCAAAAGGTTACCATGTCCCGCTGCCCATCCTCCTGCCAAGCACTGCAAGCATGAGGTGATCAAGACCCTGTGTTGGAGCCTGGGGATGGAATCTACTTCACAATCATCCCCCCAGAGTGGGGACATGTCAGGGACCAACCTGGGGTCGAGAGCGTCCAGGTATATCACCTGGGGCTGAGGGCCCAGTAGGGTGTGATGCAGGCATGCATAACAATGGGCCTGAAGCAGACAAGGGTCCCTGGCCACTTAGGCTAAAGTGGAAGTGTGAAAAAAAAGAAGCTAAAGTGGGAAGTGTGAGAAGAAGGTTGCTTCTCAGTTCCCACTTAGGCTGTTGCAAAGAAAAAGAGGAAGGGAGCACCCCCAGCCTGCAAGGATGAGAAAACCGCAGAGATGACCCCAGAGGTAGCAGTGTCCCCACCTGCTATCTACATCCTCTCCAAACACTCTCCGAGATCCCTCAACCTTGCTGTGAAGCTGACCACCCTGGCCTCCCTGGTGTCAGGGCATGGACGGTTATCTGGCCGGCCCGGACCCCTATCCATATAAGTTGAGTACCCATAAGCCGATATCTGCATGTGATTTGCCATAGTTAGAACACAGGTTGTATTCAATGTGCTATTTCCACTATCATGTCACCCCTTACCCATTATCCCCCCCTTATCCACATGATCTATTCTCCTATCTCATGTCACTTCTCTATCGGCTACCATGTATTCCCAATGTAGCCATGCTCTTATGAGTTGCAGAACTCATGTATATAAGGCCTTATTGCCAGCTGGGTTGGCTCCCCAGCTTTAACAACGACTAGTTTCGGGAGATTCTTACACTGTTAGAGACCAGATCGAGACGAAGGAATGTCTCCATGGTGGAGGGCTTCGGCCTCAGCAACTTATGCCAGGAGCACTGTGCCAAGTAACACGTCTGTGCCCTAACTTACTAACTGGCAACCAGAACTAAAAGGGGGTAACTCTAGTCGATTTTATTACTGAGGTGTAACCTGTGTACAAGTTGAGTGTATATAGTTACAACAAGGGTGGGCCCGCAAATGGCAGAGCCGAGCTAACAGGGTTAAACATTAGCGATTGAATATTACCAACAAGTTGGGTTACGGGTTTAACGGAATGGTAGGCGATAACCCAGAAACGGAAAGGAGGGATAGACCCAAAGGTGGACTTGCAGGGCAAGTGAGTGTATTGCCCAGCAGAGGCGGGAGTGCACTAGCGGACATCGGAGCTGTCCAGAAGCCTTTGGGGCTCTGTACTTAGGGAGACATAGGTAATAAATTGAAAAGAGGGGGTGGTGACCATTGAGGGGTACCAAGGTGATTGCAGAATACAGGAGCTCCGAGGTTAGTGAAGAAGGAGCAGAGGTAGTCCGGAGGGATTGGAGGGAGTGGAAGTCGATGGCCGGGGATGGATATGACAGTGCCCTAACTTACTAACTGGCAACCAGAACTAAAGGGGGTCAACTCTAGTCGATTTTATTACTGAGGTGTAACCTATGTACAAGTTGAGTATATATAGTTACAACGAGGGCAGGCCTGTAAATGGTGGGGCCGAGCAGAGCAGAGCTAACAGAGTTAAACATTAGCCGATTGAATATTACCAACAAGTCAGGTTATGGGGTTAGCGGAATGGTAGGTGATAACCCAGAAATGGAAAGGAGAGATAGGCCGAAGGTGGGCTTGCAGGGCAAGCGAGTGTATTGCCCAGCGGAGGCGGGAGTGCACTAGCAGATGTCGGAGCTGTCTGGAAGCCTTTGGGGCTCCATACTTAGGGAGGCATAGGTGATAAATTGAAAAGAGGGGGTGGTGACCATCAAGGGATACTGAGGTGATTGCGGAATACGGGAGCTCTGAGGTTAGTGGAGAAGGAGTGGAGGTAGTCCGGAGGGATCGGAAGCGGTGGAAGTCGTGGATGGATATGACACACCTGGCCTCTGTATCTGTATCAGCACTCCTTGACTCAGGAGCCACCAGGAACTTCGTAAGCCCTGAGTTTGTCTGAAGGCACAGGCTTGAGACCACCCTGCTCCCCCAACCCATCCCCATCCACAATGTCGATGGAACCCAAAACAAGAATGGGGCCATAACCGAGGGACTAGAGGCCCTCTTGACATTTGGATGCCATACAGAGCAGGCCCACTTCGCAGTCGTGAACCTCAGGCGACAGTCCCTCATCATAGGGCACTCGTGGCTGCTGCACCACAACCCGGAAGTGGACTGGGTATGGCAAAAGGTCGTCATGTCCCATTGCCCATCCTCCTGCCAGCCACCACAAGCACGAAGTGACCAAGACCCCACACTAGAGCCCGGAGATGGGATCTATGCCGCAATCATCCCTCCAGAATGGGGACATGAGCTGAGAGCGACCACACCCTCGAAGCAGATGGCCCAAGAAGCCCATGACCTGGAGGCAGAGCCCATACCGTTTGAAGCATTGGTGCCAGAGCAGTACCAGGATTTCCGAGATGTGTTCTCCAAAGAGGCCTTTGATCAACTGCCTCCCCAGAAACCCTGGGACCACGCCATCAACCTAGTGCCGGATGCCAAGCTCCCTAGAGGGAAGACCTTCCCACTCTCACAGCCGGAGCAGAAGGAGCTGGACAAGTTTCTGCAAGAGAACCTGCAGAACGGGCGCATCCGACTGTCCAAGTCCCCAATGGGAGCCCCAGTCTTCTTTGTTAAGAAGAAGGATGGGTCACTACACCTGGTTCAGGACTACCGGAAGCTGAACAAGATCACAGTAAAGAACTCGTACCTGCTCCTGCCCATTTCTGACGTCCTTGCCCACCTCTGCAATGCCAAATACTTCTCAGCACTACATCTGCACTGGGGGTTCAACAATGCCCGAATCAAGGACAGTGACGAGTGAAAGGCTGCATTTGCGACCAACTGGGGGCTGTTCAAGCCCATGGTGATGTTCTTCAGGCTATGCAACTCGCCCACAACCTTCCAAACCATGATGAACGATATCCTCCAGGATTTCATCAACCAGGAGGTTGTCATCTGTTACATGGATGACATCCTCATTTTTACAACTACCCTAGAGGAGCACCAGAGGGTCGTCTGAGAGGTCCTGGAGACGCTGCAAAGGAGGAAGCTCTTCCTGAAGCCAGAGAAGTGCAAGTTCGAGCAGATGCAGATCAAGTACCTTGGACTTGTCATCTCTGAAGGAAGTGTCACAATGGACCCCATGAAGGTCCAAGGAGTCCTTGACTGGCCCACCCCAACCAAGCTAAAGGAAGTACAGTCCTTCCTAGGGTTTGTGAACTTCTACCGCCAGTTCATAAGAGACTTCTCTGAGAAGGCCCACCTGCTTCATGCACTGACCCGGAAAACCAAGGTCTGGAACTGGGGCCCAGATGAAGACCACACCTTCCATACCCTTAAGGAAGCTGTCACCACTGCCCCTGTCCTCTCCTTCCCCACCAATTCCGGCTGCTTCAGGCTCGAGTGTGATGCCTCCAACTTCACAACCAGTGCAGTTCTCTCCCAGCTCCAGTCGGACAGGGAGTTCCACCTGGTAGCGTTCATGTCCAAAAGCTTCACGGATGTGGAACGCAACTACAACAAGGAGATGCTCACAATTGTCTGAGCCCTTGAAGAGTGGTGGCACTTCCTGGGAGGTGCCAAGGAGAAGGTCGAGGTTTACATGGACCACTGCAACCTGGGGTACTTCCACATGGCCTAGAGGCTGAACCAATGTCAAGCATGGTGGTCCCTCTTCCTCTCCCACTTCTACTTCACCCTCATCCACCACCCAGGGAAACTCATGGGGAACCCGGACACGCTCTCACAAGGGGCTGACACTCCTCCAGCCAGGCTGGTTTGAGGCCTGCATGACAGAGGCAGTCTCAGTGAAGGGTGAGGAAGCAGATATTCTGGAGAGGATACAAGAAGCGAAGGATCATGATGAACGGGTGAAGGCCATGAGGGAATTGGGAGAAGGGACGCTGAGGTCGGATGAGTGGGAAAAACAGGGAGAGTTGGTCCTCTACTGGGGTAGGGTGTATGTTCCGAAAGACCCACAACTCCGCCACGATCTGGTACGGCTACACCACGATGCATGGGCACGGGGCACCCAGGGCGATGGAAAACCTTGGAGCTCATCTCCCACGACTACTGGTGGCCTCGGATGGCAGAGTACATCGGACAATATGTACATGGATGCAACACCTGTAACCATGTCAAAACCTTCCCCACACAAAAGGTTGGGAAGCTCACCCCAAATAAAGTCCCCACCCACCACTGGCAGGTGATCTCAGTAGACATGGTGGGAGAGCTCCCAGAGTCGAAGGGATATAATGCCATCCTAGTTGTAGTGGACCACCTGTCCAAACATATCCATGCGATCCCTACTATGACATCCATGGATTCGGCTGGTATCGCCTAGCTACTCCTGGAGCACATCTGGAAGCACCATGGGCTCCCCAAGGAGATCCTCAGTGATAGGGGAAGCGCCTTTGTCTCATGCTTCTCAAGGGAACTCACAGACCTCTTGGGGGTCAAACTAACCCCTTCAACACCCTACCACCCCCAGACTGACAGACAGACAGAACAGGTCAACCAGGAGATTGAAGCCTATCTCTGGGTGTTTGTCAACCACTGCCAGGACGACTGGGCAGACTGGCTCCCACTGGCAGAGTTTGCCTACAACAACCACATCCACTCCTCCACCTGTCGAACCCCCTTCAAGCTTGACACTGGGCAGCACCCCAGGATGGGGATGGAACCCACACATATGTCTGAGGTAGAAGCCACTGATGCTTTCTCATCCAGGATGATGAAGATGCAGGAGGAGGTGAAGGCAGCTCTGGAGCATGCAGTGGACGAGATGGCCCGCTACTACGACTGAGGCTGGGAGGCAGCCCCAAGTACCAGGAAGGTGACTGAGTCTGGCTCAGCACCCAAAACTATATGACCAACTGTCCGACCAAGAAGCTGGATCATAAGTGGCTAGGTCCCTTCAAGGTCGTCAAAGTCGTCTCCCCGGCTGCTGTCAAGCTCCAGCTCACCACACGGCAGAAGGGAGTACACCCAGTTGTGTCTGTGACGAACATAAGACCCCACCGCCCAGATGAGATTGCAGAACGACCCCCTGACCCCTTCCCAGGCCTGGAACTCATAGATGGAGAAGAGGAGTACGAAGTTGAGAAAGTATTGGACTCTAAATGGCTATGCTGGAAACTCTGGTATCTGGTAAATTTCATGGGCTGGCCAAGCTCAGAGAACCAATGGCTCCAGCGGGACCACTTAGCCCATGCCCCTGACCGGATTGAGGAGTTCCACAGGATGCACCCCCAGGCTCCAGGAAGAGAGAGGGAGAACCACCTGGCCACTTTGAGGTGAAGTGGCTTAAGGGGGGGGTGATGTCAGGGCACACCCGCCTGACCGGCCCCAGCTGACCCGGTCCCCTGTCACCCACCTGACCCGGTTCCCCGCTACCCACTCCTTCCCTACTTCCTCCTCCCTTTTCTCTTCCTCTCTTTCTCCCTCCTTTCTCTTTTCTTTATTTCCTTACTTATTACATGGACGACTTCCCTCCTATCAGTGTACCATTGGCCCAGCTGCAGTACAACACACCCGGACCTGCCGGGCAGCCTCCTGCACACTGGGCACTCCTGGGATCTCTTGTGGAGATACCCAGATGGACATGGCTGTGTGCATAGATGACGTGGCGTTAACTACATGTATATAAACACAGCCTAAGTGGGAATTGAGAAGCAACCTTCTTCTCACACTTCCCACTTTAGGCAAGTAGCTTACATTCCCCTTGTTAATAATAATAACACACTTCCCACTTTAGCCTAAGTGGCCAGGGACCCTTGTCTGCTTCAGGCCTGTTGTTATGCATGCCTGCATCACACCCTACTGGGCCCTCAGCCCCAGGTGATATACCCGGACGCTCTCGACCCCGGGTCAGTCCCTGACAGACACAGGTTTTCACTCTTCTCCCCTGTCAAATTACAGCTCTATACTGCCTAACTTGAGGATAGCAGGAGTCAACACCAAGGTCCGAACCTCAACTGACCTTACTGTCAAAGACCAGGTTGAGACGAAGGAGTGTCTCCATGGCAGAGGGCTTCGGCCTCAGCGACTTATGCCAGGAGCGCTGTGCCAAGTAACATGTCCATGCCCTAACTTACTAAACTGGCAACCAGAACTGAAGGGGGTAAACTCTAGTCGATTTTATTACTGAGGTGTAACCTATGTACAAGTTGAGTATATATATAGTTACAACAAGGGCGGGTCCGCAAATGGCAGAGCCAAGTGGAGCGGAACTAACAGGGTTAGACATTAGCTGATTGAATATTACCAACGAGTCAGGTTACAGGGTTAACGGAAAGGCAGGCAATAACCCAGAAATGGAAAGGAGGGATAGGCCCGAAGGTGGGCTTTGCAGGGCAAGTGAGTGTATTGCCCAGTGGAGGCAGGGGTGCACTAGCGGACATCGGAGCTGTCCAGAAGCCTTTGGGGCTCCGTACTTAGGGAGGCATAGGTAATAAATTGAAAGGAGGGGGTGGTGACCATCGAGGGGTACCGAGGGGATTGCGGAATATGGGAGCTCCGAGGTTAGTGAAGAAGGAGCAGAGGTAGACCGGAGGGATCGGAGTGAGGGGAGTTGACAGCCGGAGATGGATATGACACTTACAGTTGATTGGGGGGATCCTTGTCATTAACCATGGTGCACTAGCAACACACTAAGCACCTCCAGTGGATTTCAGTTAAATACAAAGAGTGGTCCTTTTTAATGATATCTATAACGAGATTGGAGGCAAACATAGTGCATTCTGTTAGGTGCAGGGCTGGGAATGATGCCAACGACAGATTTCGAGCTTACCGAATATGCCACCTATGGCAATAAATAGGAAGTAGAACACCCAAGGAATAGAGGACAGGTCTGTAGTGTAATGTATGTGTTACAAAAATGGGGCCGGAAGCACCCATTTTCGTCCATTCTGGTGCAGGAATAGGGAAGGGGGTTGGACATAGGGGTTTACAGGTGGTTTCACCAATGGTTTAACATGTTGTTGAACAGGTAGTGTGGCAGCGTGTCATATCCATTCCCGGCCATCGACTTCCGGTCCCTCTGTTCCCTCCGGTCTAACTCCGCTCCTCCTTCACTAACCTCGGAGCTCCCGTATTCCGCAATCCTCTCGGCACCCCTCGATGGTCACCACCCCCTCATTTCAACTTATTACCTACGCCTCCCTAAGTACGGAGCCCCGAAGACTTCCGGACAGCTCCGACGTCCGCTAGCGCATGCCCGCCTCCGCTGGGCAATACAATCGCCTGCCCTGCAGAGCCCACCTTCGGGCTTATCCCTCCTTTCCGTTTCTGGGTTATCGCCTGCCTTTCCGCTAACCCCACGACCCGACTCGTCGGTAATATTCAGTCGGCTAATGTTAACCCTGTTAGCTCTGCTCCGTTCGGCTCCGCCAATTGCGGACCCGTCTTCGCTGTAACCATATATATATCCCGCTTGTACATAGGTTACACTCCAGTAAAAAAAATCAACTAGAGTTCCCCCCTTAGGTTCTGATTGCCAGTCAGTAAGTTAGGGCACAGACATGTCACTAGGCACAGCGCTCTTGGCAGAAGTCGCTGAGGCCAAAGCCCTCCGCTACAGAGACACTCCCTCGTCTCGAATCCGGTCTCTGACACAGCGGGTTTTTGTTGATTAATGATTGGTTAAACTTAATTTATTTACATATCATGTGATTTGGATGTGTGCAGGGCCCATAAGAGTCTAAATTGGGAAATTTCCCATTTCCATAACAGTATGGTTATCCTGATGTTGAGGATGTCGATCAACATGCCTTACCTACAATGACATTCACGGTTTGTGAATGAAACGGCTGGCCCGGTGTTGGCCGAGAGCCCGTTTTGGGGACATGCATACCCCACAATTGAATTGGTTCTCACGGGGATGAAGGTGGTCAAACAGGTCAATATTTAGTGGAACCAAGGATTTCCGAATATTGTTGTAAAGCTTTGGCTATAGTGGTTACAAGATCAATATCGTGCTTCTCCATTTTATGAATTTTTAATCCATGTTCGTATGCTCTGGGCACTATCAAACAAATGATTATGATGAATAATCAGATATACTAGTAAGTACTTGGCTTGCTATGCATGTAATTGTTGTTCAAGAGTGTAAGATGGTCACTCTCTGAAACAGCAAATCGAGCTTTGCCAGCTTCAGCTTCGGCTTCGGCATGCCAGCCAGGGGAACGGGTGAAAACAAGGGCGCAAAAACTCATAGTCGCTCCATGCGCCCACCGGCCAGAAAGCATAGAAGCAATAGTCAAAACCTCATTGCTGCAAAAAAAAACCATCAACACTCAATATCAATAGCTTCGAACGGTGAGGAATAAAAGCATTAGATGCGGCAAGGAGCACGAATCTGGTATTACTGACTTGAGGATCCAGTGGGAACTCTGCCACAATTCTCCTGAGGTCTGTCAGATTCCTGCCATCATCCAATACACGAGATAGTCCAGCAACTCCAAAATACGCATAATCCCTTCTGGAGCTGGACTCACTATGCAATCAAATAAGGCTGAAGCAAGTGAGAATGTCCATGTATTTACACATGTTTGTGCCGACATTTCCAGTTCGTACCCTTCATGAGTGAACCTACAAAACCCCTCTGAGATGAGCGCAAAAAATCACGTGTTTGATGAATTTACACAAATATGAAAATGATGATATTTTTTTTGAATCCGCCAATTACAATGAAGGAAATGAATAGGATGCAAGCATGAAGACACACGGGCAGGGGCCCAGGCGCCTTCATAACTGTGGGGCATTTAACGGAAGGGAACAGAAAGTTGCATGCAGTAAGAAAAAAATAGTGGATGAAGGGGGGTGAGGGAATTGTGAGGCCAGTTTAACTATACATATATATGGTTCGGTCGAGGTCCCTGGTGATGGTGGTTTGGCTTAGCAGCCGGTGCCGGGTCCTCTTCAATCCCGTGTCTGGATGGGTCTTGGTTTGAGTCCTGTATGGTGTTTCTTTTTTTTTCTCCCTTAGAAAACTTTTAAGATGAAAAACTTCAATTCCAAGGGGTGATCAATGTCATGAAAAATGTACATTGGGCGGCTTTTGACTTCGTGATCAACCCCGGATCCATGGCTGAAATTAACACTTTATATATTACTTTTAGGACCAGATCCATGTGAGGTCTACTTGGTCTAGCGGATTATAGCGCTGTTTATGAGCCTGTCTCCCCCCTCCCCTGCTTGTGCAGGTTCAATTCATTCTTGGTGGATTTTTTTTTGCCACAGTTATTGCACAAGGATGACTTCAATGTATATATAACACCGATAAGCAATGCTACACTAACTGCACTAAACAAACCCTATTCCGAGCATGTTCTACAATACACAAGCGCTGTAATGGTAATTAATAATTTTAGTTTGGTAACTGGGTTGGGTTGGGGAATAACAGGGAGGGGACGATGAGACCGCACACAATGAATATTTATTACATAATAACGTCACATGTAGGCACTGGTCATTGGCTGGTTTCTAAATCAACTAGAGACCTTTAACCCGTGGGGTGCTCGTTCCTCGCACACCCACGCGTTTAGCGGTCTCTAGCTCCTGCGGAGGGCATCGGGGCTGCGCCCCGAACCCCCTGGGGCGTTGCCCCAGACCCCATTGGGGCTCCGCCCCATGCAACGACATCCTTGTTATTATTGTTCCCCATGTGCTAAAGAAATAATGAGATATATGGTGATTATTTATGCACCAAGGGGCCAGCCCCTTGAACCCCTGCTCCTGCGGAGGGCCATTGGGGCTGCGCCCCAACCCCCCCCCCTCCATTAATCATGCACAGAAATGAGAAAAGCCTATTCTTGTTCCCTTGTGCAAGTAAAGATGCATTAATCAATCAGAACATCATGATACACTACATTTGGTGTCAAACGATCATGTTGCCCAGGAGGGAAAATTACCTTAATCTTTTCAGGAGAAGTCACCCTTGATAGTGCCACATAAAGTTGTCCATGGCTGAAGCATGGTGCACGCAAATCAACCCCTACATTCTTCACAGACTGCCCCTGTGCCTTGTTTATCGTCATAGCAAATGCCAATGCAACTGGAAACTGGCGCCGTTGCAGGATAAAGTTCAATTGCCCCAAGTCTGATGGTGTGAGTGTCATTCTTGGAATGAATGCAACTTTCCCATGATGAAACCCTCCAAGGATGCGGGCTTGGATGACCCACCTTCCCAAATGCTCAACACACAGGCGTGTTCCATTGCAAAGTCCATCTGTCACTGAAAGGTTGCGCAGGAGAATAATTGGAGATCCCACTTTCAGTGCCAATTTTGAACGTGGAAGACCTGATGCATTGATGGAGTTAAGATACTCTGCTGGAATTGGTTCTGGATGATCAACACCCTCTTCAATGATAGCAGAATCTGCAGAGTCATAAATCGTCGACTCCCCTGGGAATTTCTCCAAGATCCGATCATTGATGTCATGGACATCAGCATTGCGTGGAGCAAGGATCATACGATCAGAAAAGTACTGATCTGGATGGTTAGGAGTGGCAATGTCAGGATATATGACTGTGATAAGGTCTTCAAGTGTGGCACCTCTTGAAATGACCATGGATTGGGGAAGTTGAACATGAGTTGGGGAGTGTTGGTTGCGTCCATGACCCAGATCAAGGAGCCATGCAGCGAATTGGATGACCTCAGGAAGTGCCCCATTCTCCAGACGCATATTCCGTGTCAAATGGAAGACCAAGAGGTTCCTCCAGATGGGAGATTTGCAGAGGGTTTTACGCACAATTGTTTCTCTTGAACCTTTTGGGATGACTGGCAAAACTTGCTGGAAATCTCCTCCAAACACCATGGTCACACCTCCAAATGGACGATTATTGTTGCGTAACTCCTGCAAAGTCCTGTCAAGAGCCTCAGGTAAATGACGTGACAGCATAGGAGCTTCATCCCAGATGCATAGCACGTTCTGGGTAGCGAGAATGTCACCTAATGGAGAATCACGACGGATATTGCAGGTGGAATCCTCATGTATCAGGAGTGGGATTTTGAAGGTAGAATGAGCTGTGGCACCATCATGGAGAAGAATAGCAGCTACTCCAGAAGAGGCAGTGCAAAACACGACTTCACCCCTGCCACGAATGGTCTTGGCAATGAGGTTGTAGAGGAAGGTCTTGCCTGTGCCTCCAGGACCATGGATGAAGTATACACCTCCCCTTTCATGCATAACAGCAGCAACGATGGCATCATATGCAATCCGCTGCTCAGCATTCAGCAATGGAAGTGCAGGATGAACCTCCTGACGAAGTGCATGATGGTCATAGCGTCTGTGCTGAGCTAAGAGAGGATTGCCAATGATGCAATCCCAGTCGATCTCTGAACAGGGCATAGAGGGAAAGGAGACAGCCATGTCTCTTCCAGCCTGACGCATCAACGCTTCGATCAAGTGAAGGCCATAGTCATAGACCTCTTCCTGGGTTGGTACTTCACGCAACTCCCTCAGGATAAGGATTCGTCGGAGGTCATCACAGATACTGGGACGGAACTCATTCCAGAGGGCTTCAGGCTGAGTGGGATTGCAGTGGAGGAGGATGGAGGTGAAGAGTCGGCGAAGTGTCGATCCAGTTTGAAGGAGAGCTGCTTCCCTGAGGCAAAGACGCCATTCACCATCATCTTCAAGCAGTCCACGGGCAAGACAGGCTTGGCGAAAGGTTGGATGGATGATGCCATCGACAGTCCTGAGACTCTCAAAGCCAGTGGCACCACGAACGACTGTAAGCAGCAGCCTAAGGTAGAAGCGTTCACCTGAAGCTGGTGCAGCTGCATACATACGTCCAATGGCAAAGAAAGGCCGAGCACGTGGCTTCCAAACCTTGTCTCCCTTCATCCAGACAAAGTGCTGGGGAAACTCCTGATAGAGGAAGCGCCTTGCATAACCTCGAATGAGTGGATTGGAATTGGCCTTTGATAGAAAAAAATTAGTTGATGTTGTACAGAAAAATGAAAATTACTCACTGCAAAGTAGGCTGTGAGTTTTGTCTGCTGATTGCGCCTCAGAATCTCCTCAACGTTATCTTCTTCATTGAACACAACATGCTGCATACCCTCCTCATGCACAGGGAGACGGACGATGTTGGGCTTGTGGACATGAAGCTCATACTCCATGAAGCGCCAGAATGCCTCACATGCACCAATCCACCGAGAGTCCAGGTAAATCTTGACTTCATCTTCCCCAAGCACAGCAGTTGCACGGTCTGGTCCCTTCACCATGTACTTGTGGATGTACTTGGTCCCTTATATTGTAGGGAAATTTAGCATTTGCATATCAACGACAGCTGAAAAGGATGCTCACCTCCATATATGTTTGCACAGAACTCTACATTGACATGGCATCCCAAACGGAGCAAGAGATGGGGGTTGTAGGGGACGACATGCCTGTTGGTCAGCTGTTTGCCAGCCTTCTCAACTATCCTTCCATCATCCCGACGACGATAGGTTGGATAACCACCTTCATCCAAGGTTGTAGAATCTTGAAAGGGTTTGGGAAAACCTTTCTCACAATGTCCACCATCATCAAGGCAGCGGTTGCGATCACAGACATGGATCATGCACTGGACGACCAATGCATATAAGGCAGGCTCTGTCTGTGGATCAGGGATTTCAGCCCTGATAACAGCATCGATGTCGTTTCCATCCCTTGGCTGGTGCTCATTTTGGACCCAAATGAGGATATGAGCATGGGGAAGGCCACGCTTCTGGAACTCGATGACATGGACATGTGCAATTGTCTTGCCAAAGAGAGGATCTTTGTCAAGATCTTTGAGGAATTTACGTAACTTCTGATAGAAGACTCGACAAACAATGTCCGGTCTGTCAGAAGCTTTCTGGCCAGGTTCGAGAGCAGCTTGGATCTCTGGCCATTGGGGATTGGCTGTGATGGTGACAAAGTACGATGCAAAGCCAAAGAAGCGGGTGATGGCCATGGAATCTTGGAAGAGCTGGAGCATATTGCGAGTGCTGCCAGGGTGGGAGGATGGAAGGATGATTCGATGGCCAACCTGAGCAGGGTCTTGGTCATTGCGAACAGCATCGATGAGGCCTTGGTAGCATTCTGCACGAATGGCCCTCTGATTTGCCCTGACCCAGTTGAGTCGCATTTGCTCATTTGCAGCCCAGTGATCGACCAAATACTGCAGGAATAAGCGGCCTACAATAACATGTGAGTAAAGTGATCATATATATGGTTTTAGAATTACATACCACCATGTAAAAGAAGGCTTGAGTCTGAGACCCACTGACCATTCTGATTTTGGATCTCACGCTTGAACAGGCGATAGGCATGGAATCGGGTGTGAGTGACTTTTGTGACCTTCCTCCGCACCACAGCGATGCCTGGTTCCTCATCATCATCACCATCGTTGTTGCGCTCCTCATCACGACCTTCATCCTCATCAGCAGCTTGGGCATCATGGAAAGGAATCCCCAGATGCCAACCACACTCTCCATATGGAAAAAGAAGGACGTAGTGGAGGGGAGTATAGGCAGGGTGGGACTCAGAGATACGCTGAAGTGGGCCACCGACTCGATGCAAAATGATGTCACGTGTGTTGTCAGCATCTGTACCATCGCCAGGAATGATGGCTGCGATCTCATCCACAACAGGTGCATTGTAGCGCCGTTGATCTTGGTGGATGTCAACATGAATCCGTAGAGGGAGGTTACGCTGATCAGGAGGGGTGTTATGCATTCGCTCATGCCCAGTTCTGTTTTACATATATATAAGTGCACTGTTTGCTTTGGATCTGCATGCCTCACCTATATACTCGCACCCAAGGGTTATGCTCCACCATGAGATCGTGCAGGTCAAGCATGAGCTGTGGGTCTTGGTCTGCATTCTGATCGACACGGAGTTGGTTCATGTGGCGTCTTGCTGCATCGTCATGGGAATCATAGATATAGAGCTGAGCGTATCTTGGTTGTTCCCCTTCCTGTGGCAGCAGTGAACCGATGCGATGGTACAACGACCCATGGACTTGAAACGTGTATGGCCCAGCACCTGGGATTCGCTGGTTCATGCGATTCACGAAACCATCCTCAACTTTCATCCCACATGAGACAAATGCGAGTGCAGCATTGTAGCGACGAATGTTTGTTTGAAACTCTCGAGCTTTGGTCTTGAATGCTTCTGATTCGTTTGGGGAGTGAGAGTGGACCGTGAGGAGCCGCTGGAGCAGTGGAGGTGGGGGAAGTGGGCGAGGGAGTTGAACTTTTCCTTGCAGACAGCAAGAGCCGAAATGTGGGTGATTGACTCGTGAATTTGAAAGTTTCTCCCTCTCCCAGTGCAAAGCACCACAGTGGGGGCAACGAACATTCATTCTGCCAAGATCGTCTGATGGAGTTTGTATGTTTGGACCCTCTCTATATGGGAGCCAATACTGCTGGATGATCTGATGATCAGGATGAAGGGGTACTGGGGGACGAAGTGGGGATGGAGGGAGATTGCGACCACGTGCACGTGGTGCTGGTGGAGGAGAGGGGAAGCGGCGGCCAAGTGATTGGGCACGGCTTGCAATACCACCTCTGGGACCCTGTTGTAGCCCATGCTCTCCTTGGCTTGGTAAAGATTGGCTACGAACATGGCCTGCTCGACCACGGGCCCTTCCACGGGGCCTTCCACGGGGTGTTCCACGGACATTAAGTGGCCGATGAGGGGGCAATTGATTGTAGGCTTGCAAGCGTTCCAGAGCTGCAGCATCTCCCTGATTTATGCGATCCAACTCTTGTGCCCATCGATCATGTGGCAGAGGCTGAGGGGGCTGTTGGTAAGGAGCAGGAGCACGCCGTGCAGTTGGAGAATGGAGGCGGCGTTCATCACGACTTTCTGAGCGGTGGGCACGTCGAAAAGTTTCAGGACTTGGTGTTCGTTGTGTTCGTACTTCAGGCCGTGATTGTCTCTCATCAGCCCTAAAGATTGGGCATGAAACACTGTTGATGATTGAGTCTAAGTGGGAATCTCACATTGTGATCACAGTTTTGCAAGATTTTGCAAGATTTCCCCCAGAAGTGGCAACAGAGTGTTGAGTTGCTCAATATCAGAGATGATCCAAGCGCAAGATTGAGTGCTATAGTTAACAGGGGTCACAGAAAGCACAGAGAGTGTGTGAGGGGAGAGGGAGAGAGAGAGATGTTGATCCGATCACCGATCAAAGTCACATGACTTGTTCCATTGAATTGAAAAGCAGGCAAAGTAGACAATTGCCATATATCTCGCTTGATACTGGACCAAATGTCCTGAAACTTTGCAAACCATCTTATATATCATTAACGCAAGCATTACATATTTTTACATATTTTTAAGACATCTGTGAGGCGTTGGAGGCGGTTTCCCACGCACATATCATCCGCGGAGCTGACAGTGGATTTGTATCTCTGTCAGTTCTTGACCGTTTCTCGTCGGGTTTTTTGCAATGGGCCCGTACTAACCTCCTTTCCATTTATTATTGTTAGTGCAAGTCGTGAATCGGCGTGTATGAGGAAGTAGCACGATTTTTCCACAAATAAACCATGTACATTAGTATCTCTGTCAATTCTGATTGGTTTTTCGTCGGGTTTCTTTTGATGGGCTCGGACCACCTCCCTGGTCATTTTCTATCGTTGGTGCAAGCCGCGAATGAGCGCGTATGAGGCGGTAGGACATGTTTTTACATTTTTTCACAAAAAAACCATGTACATTGGTATCTCAGTCAATTATCATTCGTTTTTCGTCGTTCTTTTTTGTACATGCTTGTACCAACGCCCTCATTTATTTATATTATTGGCGCACATCGCGAATGAGGGTGTATGAGGCGGTGGGATGTTTTTTCACATTTTTTCACACAAAAACACATGTACATTCGTATCTCTGTCAAATCTTGTTTGTTTTTCGTCAAGTTTTTTTCAATGAGCTCGTTCAAACAGCCTCTCTATACCGTATTATTAACTTTAGTCATCAAACAGCCTGTATGAGGCCGTGGACACTTTTCCCACACTCAAAACACGCGCTGGGATGGGCCACACCCCATATCTCTCTCAGTTTTCAACCATTTTGCATGGGGTCTTTTGCAATGGGTTCATGCCAACGTCCTCTCCATTCGTTATTATTGTCACACCACAGGTTATCCAGCGCAATGGCAAGATGCCACCAACAGGCTTGAGCGCGGGAAAAGCTTATATAATTAACTCTCAAACAATACATTCAACCTGACTTAAGTACTAGAGACCTTTAACCCGTGGGGTGCTCGTTCCTCGCACACCCACGCGTTTAGCGGTCTCTAGCTCCTGCGGAGGGCATCGGGGCTGCGCCCCGAACCCCCCTGGGGCGTTGCCCCAGACCCCATTGGGGCTCCGCCCCATGCAACGACATCCTTGTTATTATTGTTCCCCTTGTGCTAAAGAAATAATAAGATATATGGTAATTATTTATGCACCAAGGGGCCAGCCCCTAGAACCCCTGCTCCTGCAGAGAGCCATTGGGGCGTTGCCCCAAGCCCCACTCCTGCGGAGAGCCTGGGGCTGCGCCCCAAACCCCCCTGGATATATTTGATTATTTTTTACACCAAGGGGCCAGCCCCTTGAACCCCTGCTCCTGCGGAGGGCCATCAGGGCCTTGCCCCGAACCCCACTCCTGCAGAGAGCCTTGGGGCTGCGCCCCAAACCCCGCTCCACCAATCATACACAGGAATGAGAAATGCCTTTCCCCCTCTTGGCAATGCAGTGGGAGTGAGGCCCTTTTATTTGTTGTTTTCCTTTATTTCCTCACCATTTCTGCAAACCCACCACCCCAACCAATCAAATTTTGTCTGTAATTCCTTTGTAAGTTTGTAAAACAGTGTTCCCCATGTTACCATGAATTTTTTGGATTTTATTTTATAGAGAGCACCTGGCTTTTATTTTTCTATCTTGTTATTCTATGTTGTCCCATGTTGCCGTGAATTTTCTGGATTTTATTTTATATAAAACTTATTTTCCTTTGTTGTCCCACATTGCCGCAATTTTTTCAGATTTTATTTTATTCAGGACACCTTGGTTTTATTTTTTTTGGATGTTTCTGCTTCATGTTGTGCCATGTTGCCGTGAATTTTCTCAAATTTTTACCTTATATGGAACCCTTCATTTGATTCTGCTCCACATTTTAATTATACAATTTTATTTACCTATTTATTTTACATGCTAATAGCGAAATACAAAGAAAAAGGGAGAATACAACCATTTATTGTAGGCACCAATTTCGAAAACATAACCAAACATGACTAATACAACACCACTATTATTATCTAATTGTATTTGCTAATTAGCGAAAACAACAAAAAAAATAACTAACACAACAATACTATCATTACTTATTAATAACTAATTAGTGAAAACAACCAAAAAAAAAATTACTGATACAACAACAAACAACTACTATTTTTATTATTTTATTACTATTTACGGTTATTATGACCTATTTTATCTACTTTTATTTATTTACCTATCTACCTATTTTATCTATTTATCTATCTATTTTATCTATTTTACATGCCAAAGTCACATGGGAACAAAAAAGAATTGCTCCCATGGGGGGGTGTAAACCGGTTTTGAGTGGGGGTATTAGTACTTTTTCGCATATGTCTGTGCGCGAAAAAAGTTGTGGGAGGTTACGCTCAATTGCTCACGTGAATTTCCTCAAACTAAACATATACACGTGATTCTTTACATAAATCTATCATATCTCTGTCAGTTCTCATCCGTTTCTGGTCGGGTTTTTTTCAATGGGCGCGTCTTGATGTCCTCTACATGTTGTATTATTAGTCCGACTCGTCGTTCGGCGATCCCGAGGAGACTATGGCGATTTTCTTATTTCCCACACAAAACTGTATGGTATTATTCTTATATCTCGCTTAATACCTTACCAAATGTTTTATAAATTTGCGTACTAATTTATATATTATCAACGCAAGTTTTTAACATTTTTTCATATTTCTTTAACATGCGGTGAGGCACTGGAAGACGTTTCCCACGCACAGACCACGCGCAGAGCAGACACTACATTTGTATCTCTGTCAGTTCTTATTCGTTTCTCTTCGGGTTTTTTTCAACGGGCGCGTGTTAATGTCCTCTACAATTTGTATCATTACCTCAACTCGATATTATGCGATTTTGAGGGTGCCAAGTGGAAATTAATCACATAATTTATTATATCTCGCTTGATACTGGGCCGAATGTCCTGAAATTTTGTGAACCATTTTATATAGTATTAACGCAGGTACCTAATATTTTTTCATATTTTTGAAACATCTGTAGGGTGCTGGGGACCGTTTCCCACGCACAGATCAGCCGCGGAGCTGACACTGGATTGGTATCTCCCTCAGTTCTTGACCGTTTTCCGTCGGGTCTTTTTCAATGGGCCCGTACTGACTCCACCTCCATTTGTTATTGTTGGTGAAAGTCGTGAATCAGCGTGAATGAGGAGGGGGAACGTTTTTTCCACACATAAAGCATGTACATTAGTATCTCTGTCAATTTCCATTCGTTTTTCGTCGGGTTTCTTTCAATGGTCCCGTACCAACCCCCTGACTATTAGATATTATTGGTGCAAGTCGCGAATGAGCGTTCATGAGGCAGTGGGACGGATTTTCACAATTTTTCACCAAAAAAAACATGCACATTCGTATCTCTGTCAATTATGATTCTTTTTTCGTCGTGTCTTTTCGTACATACTTGTATTAACGCCATCGCCATTCTATATTATTGGCGTCAATCGCGAATGAGGGTCTATGAGGCAGTAAGACGGATTTTCACATTTTTTCACACACAAAAGACATGTACATGCATATCTCTGTCAAATCCCATTCGTTTTTCGTCGGGTTTTTTTCCATGAGCTTGTATTAACGGCCCCTCCATCTACTATTATTAGCGCACATCGTCAAACATCCTGTTTGAGGCCGTGGCCACTGTTTCCCACGCACACACCTCGCGCTGGGATGGGCCACCACTCGTATCTCCCTCAATTCTCAACCGTTTTCCATCGGGTCTTTTGCAATGGAATCGCTCAAACGTCCTCTCCATCTTTTATTATTATACCATGATAGGTCATCTAGTACAATTGTTAACATTGAAACAGCTCCCACGGCTCAGAGAACTGCATTGCTTACGTTAATTAAACTGAATAGGACAATACAAAAACTGAATAGAACAATATATTCAACCTGACTTCATTATAGATATAGATAGATAGATTGTAGATATTATATATTGTAGATATTGTAGATATTGTAGATATATATATATAATTCCCATCAAGTTTTTGTTCGGCCATGATCACGTGTATATTTCCTTTTGCACTCATCTCAGAGGGGTTTTGTAGGTTTTCTCCATTCATGCATCTGAGTCTTGAACCCCAATGAACTGACTTTGCACAACACCAGGAATGGCAGACACCATGGCACATCCTCACATCTCGGTTGACTCTGTTGCATCTCTCCTTTCTTCTTCCAGTGATGAAGGGCCTAAAGATAGGAATGCACGGCATTGCTATCTCAAAGATGCCAGAGAGGAGGTCAACACACATGCCAAGGGGCACTGCTTCAGGATCACTCTGTAAGGGTAGACACGATCCTGCTCTCGCTCATGGACTATGCTGTAAGAGAAGAGGGTAAAGGCTATGTCACTACTGCCATCCTTAAGTGTAGAGAGCACGAGATGTCTGAACACCCCAAGTTTCTCAAGACCCTCGCTGAAGTGTGGCTCGTTTACTTTCTGTATCCTGGTAATGTGTACTTCCTCTTCAGCCACATACTGCCCTTTTTTCATATGATTTGCAGTAAGGGCCATGCATGTGAACGCTTGACTACACAGCTACTGTAATTGAGAGCGCATCTCAAAGCGATCAAAAGGCTCTTCAATGTCTAGTAATGTTCACTTTTGTAGCGTTGTTTTGACCCCAACCCTCATGCCAACTCAGCTCCACAAGCGCCAAGGCTACAGATGCACTATTTCTGGGGATTATCCCTATGACCTTCTGCAGCCTCCCCCAGGGGGATATCAGGGTGAAATGAGAACATCGCATATCATCCCATTTTCCCTGAATAACTTTGATGATGCCAATTCGTTGTCCCTGGTAGTGTCAGCCATGCATTGATGTATCTGCAGGTTGTAATGATGTCTTTTCTAGAACATTGCTGCAATTACATGGGACATACTAGCAAAATGGGGCTCCTTCCCCATAACAAAACTCGGTGGGGAAAAAATAAACCGACCTGCCAATGCTCTGCTTCTCCGAGGTGACCTCGACTTAGCATTTGGGAATTTCCATTTGTGGTTTGAGCCAATACTAGTAAGTTGCTAAAAACAACCTTGTACAGAAGTTCACTTGTTGCTTTCAGGGAGAAGAAAATAGTTACATCATCCGCACCATCGGGAACACTCGTCAGACAGGCAAGAAGATCGCTCTTGTCAATCACTCCGATGAAGCTATTGACCTCCCCGATCCTGAAATCCTGGCTCTGCATGCAGCCTTTGCTCAGGTCTTAGATGCGAGTGGTGCAGCAAAGTACATTGAATCATCATGGCATGATATGGAACAGATTCATATGTTGGCCACAGATGGAAGCACACATGCTCATTTGTTGCATGTTGCTTTGTGGAAGCTCCTCATTGTGTAAGGTCGTTGTCCAGGCTCGACCCTTTGCCTGCCTTGCCTCATACACCCTGCCTTTCCGCTTTACTCACTGCATGATGTTTTCCAAGTTTCACCCTCCCTGTACCTTTTCACGCACTATGTAGCTCTCAGTGGGGACACTCGGATAATGGGGAACAACGACACATTAACATTGTAACCGCACAGCGGTATAAGTAGTTAAGGTAATAACAGATATCAGACAAGAATAATAAGGGAATGAGATACGTGCAAGCGCTACATGTGGAACGCAGTCAACAGTGAGACACGCAGCACATGGGGAAGGGGTATCATATCGGCTAACCGATATGGGCATGATATGCGTACCAACACGTCATCATGTCTTGCTCAACCAACACACTACCCTCGTGTGCCCCAATTGCTCCTGCTCATGTGTACCCATTCACCACTCACTCCATCCGATCAACCAGGGTTTAAAAGCATCCACCGCTTCTGTAACCAATTGCTTCTTTGCCCTTTGTCCACAAACTTAAAATTGCGCCTCTACTGCCATCTTTGCCTCAGGTGCTCCAGTGAAGTGTCTGCTGAATACCGGACGCAACTAGACGGAGACACTGCATATATGTATGTGCAGAAAGACCTCTGCAGAACATCAAGGACATGCGCAAGCAGTAGTGTGCACAATAAACTCCTACAGGCGCTTTGAAGCACCCGTTCGGTCCGTTAAAAGTGACAGACAGTCATCTTATTATGGAATGACTAGCGAGAGGGGTGCCGAGATCCGACACCCTTCTTCTTCAGCCCACTATTCGTCACCATCGAGATCCCATCGCGGTGGCCCTGTCAATGTAAAGAGCGAGCCTGGCTCTATCTTGCCTAACAATGGGTTCATAGAATCCACTCTCTGGTCCTATTCTCGGGACCCGAATAGCACAACCCCCGGTAATCCCTTCCCCAACCGCTCTGTGGACTGGGAAACGATCTCGAGAAATTCGAGAATTGGTTTGTCGAGCTCGCTCCCTGGATTTCCAGGAATGAGTAGAAGGGTGTGACTTATGATGAGTTTCATATAGAAGCCCCAGGCCACACGCTCGACAGCGATCCTAAACAGATTGTGCTTCATGATGTGAAGCCAGGATTTGAAGATGGGAAAGCCCCCACCTTATAACAAAGCTGATGTTAGCCTATGTGAATAGACCTATGGTAGTTCCTGCCACTGAACTCTATGATTCATCAAGGATTTCTACACCCAGCTTCTCTGGGCAATGGAGAAGATGATAGCCAGGCCATTATTACGAGCATTTCTTGAACTCTATTCCTTTTCACATGGGAGGGGTATTTGCATTGTGTGACCGAATTTCGGTCGATTTTTCGTCCAAAGATGATCTTTGGACTGCCATATTACATGTCGACCATGCATACGATTCGATGCACGCCATAAACTCGTACCAAGGAGGGCCCCTCTCAAAGCCTCAGTCCACCAATTACTCGACTCCTGAAACTCAAGCCTCTTCGATGAAGAAGGGGACTATGGGCTCTGATCCCAAGATGTCATTATAACAATGCCTCTTACCCTGATAGTATGGTTTCGACTGCACCAGCGCAAAAGGGGCCTCCTCAAGTCCTTTATTCCTCCAATAACCAGTATTCGAAGAATACCAGAACTACTACGTTCCAACGTCGCCCTCCGAAAGATGTGAAGGGCAATCCAATTTGCTTTAAGTGTGGAAAAATCGGGTACTCTTCCGACTGCCTAATCCATCCACAACAGGTGAAGACCCATGCTATAGGTGTAGACGAAGAATCGACCAAACCGATTCCTAAGTCCGCTGACCAGGAAGATGAAGGGCCGTGTGGGGAAGTCGCGGAAGAAGACGGGGCGGATGACCGCTTTGTCGAGGACCCGCATAACTATGTGAACCAACAAGAATTGGCAAGCAAGCCCGAAGAAGAAGCCTTCGGGCCGTGGGTCTTCATGGCATGGCCTTTGTCAACTGTACTGAGGACAACTATGCCCTCGAACTCGCTTCAGCCCAGTAGGCTGAGAAGCTCCTCTCTGAAGGGCACATTGCAATACCCTACAGACTAAAGTGCCGATTTACATTGCACTTGAACTGACTAACCCTAAAACATTCCCCCAGTACATCCCGCAAAGATCACGTGCCGAAAGCAAAAATAGTTCAAAAATAGAAAACCTACAAAACCCCCTGAGATGAGCGCAAAAGGAAATATACACGTGATCAGGGCCGAACAAAAAATGATGGTCCATTGCCTACATGTGACGTTATTATGTAATAATCATTCATTTCACATCGCCCCCTCCCTGTCATTCCCCAACCCAACCCAATTACAAAACCAAGATTATTAATTACCATCACAACGCTTGTGTATTGTAGAACATGCTGGCATCGGGTTTGTTTAGTGTAGTTAGTGTAGCATTGCTTATTGCTATTATATATACATTGAAGTCATCCTTGTAACTCTGGCAAAAAAAAACCCCACCAAGAATGAATCGAACCCGCACAAGCAGAGGGGTCTATAAACAGCACTATAACCCACTAGACCAAGTAGACCTCACATGTACTCGGCCTTAAAAGTAATACATAAAGGGTTAATTTTAGCCACGGATCCGGGGTTGATCACAAAGTCAAAAGCAGCTGCCCAACGTACACATTGATCACTGTCAGGGCATGCCCCAACATGCCCCACCCGATCCCTGCTCCGCACCGCCTCTCCCTCCTCTCCCTCTTTCTTTCTCCTGTTCTCCTTTCCTCCTTTCTTTCTTTCTCTCTTTCTCTTACATGGACCACCTTTCCTGCTGCTCAATGTATCACTGGTGCACATGCCCATTTCCCCTCCTGTATCTTACATCCCTATATCGCTGCCACCACCGCGCACTTGCCCTGCACCCACAGTGGGCCCTCTCGGGATCTCCTGCGGAAGCACCCGGAGAGCCGTGGCTGTGTGCAAGGGTGACGTGGTGCACCCCACGTGATCATTCCCACATGTATATAATAACAGCTGGAGTGGGAACCAAAGAAGTAGCCTTCTTCTCACATTTCCACTTCAGACTAAGTGGTTGGGGACGCTCACCCCGCGACAGGATCGCTACTACGATAGCTGCTATCCATCCCACCAAGTCCCGCATGCCGTGTTACAAAAATGGGGCCGGAGGCGCCATTTTCGTCCATTCAAGGCACAGGAAAGGGGAAAGGTTGGGGAAGAGGGTTCATAAGAAGTTACAGATGTTGTTATAGATGTTGTAACATGGAGTTTAACAGATAGTTTAACAAATGGGTTTTCAATGGTAATAGTTGGATAAACTCTATTTATTTACATATCATGTGATTTGGGTGTGTGCAGGGCCCATAAGAGTCTAAATTGGGAAATTTCCCATTTCCATAACATGCCGGGACCTCGCTGCTTTCGGAGCTGTCCCTGACAGCAGAAGAAGGCTTCAACCTCATCTCCCCCGCCTCCCCCGCTATGGTGACCGAAGAGCAGTATGATGAACTGCTGTCCCGATTCCAGGAGCTCCAGGCCATCATAGAGAGCCAAGCTCAAAACCAGCCCCCAGCTGCACCCGCACCCACCCCTAGGCCCAAACCACCTAAAGTCGCCCCCCCACTGCCTTCTCTGGAGCAGCCGAAGACCTTGACCGCTTCAAGGCCGAGTGCGGCATATATTTCCATGTCCGAGCAGCAGAATTCCCCAACACCCTCTCTCAGATCCTCTTTGTCCTGTCCTATATGAAGGGAGGGACTGCGGGGGCGTGGGCGATGCAGCGCACCATCATGTTACTGACGACGGGCTCCCCCCAGCTCACCATGGTGTCAGGGACAGCTCCGAAAGCGGCGAGGTCCCAGCGTGCGGGACTTGGTGGGATGGATAGCGGCTATGTGTAGTGGCAATTCCGTTGTGGGGTGAGCGTCCCCGACCACTTAGTCTGAAGTGGAAATGTGAGTCATCATTAAAAGGGAAGGCTACACTACTTGCCTGAAGTGGAAATGTGAGAAGAAGGCTACTTCTTCGGTTCCCACTCCAGCCGTTATTATATACATGCGGGAATGATCACATGGGGTGCACCACATCACCCTTGCACACAGCCACGGCCCTCCGGGTGCTTCCGCAGAAGATCCCGAGAGGGCCCGCTGTGGGTGCAAGGCGAGTGTGGCGGCGGTGGCGGCGGTATAGGGATGTAAGATACAGGAGGGGAGATGGGCATGTGCACCGGTGATACATTGAGCAGCAGGAAAGGTGGTCCATGTAAGAGAAAGAGAGAAAGAAAGAAAGGAGGAAAGGAGAACAGGAGAAAGGAAGAGGGAGAGGAGGGAGAGGCGGTGCGGAGCGGGGGAGCAGAGCAGGGATCGGGCAGGGCGTGTCGGGGCATGCCCTGACACATGGATGAGTTCAACACGGAACTCAACGCCATGTTCCAGGACCCAAACCGCGAAGCCACAGCCAGACAGAAGCTGGCCACTCTGTGGCAGGGCAGCGACTCCGTGGATAAGATCATCCAGGAGTTTGAGATCCTCGGACCCGCCTCACAGCTAGGGGATGTAGGGCTAGTGGATCGCTTCGAACAGGTGATCAACTCCCGGCTCCGTGAGAGCATTTACCACCTCCACCCCATGCCAACAACCTGGGCTGAGTGGAAATGCAAGGCCACCCTCCTCGACAACCAGTGGCAGCGTTTCCAGGCGACGCAACCCCACTTAGCCCCCACCAGGCCCCCACTCTTACCCCAAGACCCCCACTCCCTACCACTCTCCCACAGCCACACCCCTACCTGCCGCCACCACACCCCAGCCCCCCGCGCCCTGCCCTGTGGCAGGAGCAGGGCCACAACCCATGGATCTTGACCGCTCGAGAATTGACCAGAGGCGAAACAGGCTGTGTTACAACTGTGACGCACTAGGGCACATCATGCAGGATTGCCCGCAACCGAAAACCCACCAAGCCAGACAGATGCACCCGAAGACCTCAGGGCACTCATGGAGGGGCTGAGGAGACAGCTGGTGGATGAACCAGAGACGGAGGGAGAAAGGCAGGAGGCGGAGACCCAAGAGGATTTTTCAGAACGGCAACCAGTGAGGGATGCACCCTGGCCACCTGCAGGCAATAGTACTAGCTCATGTAGATACCGTGAGGCGCCTAACCCAGCGCCGATATCTAAATTCCACCAAGTCATCACCAAGAAAAAGAGGAAAAACGCGTCCTCAACCAGCAAGGGCAGAGAAACCCCAGAAACGGCATCGGAGGTAGTGGCCCACCACCCGCTATCTATGTGTTGTCCAAACAGCCCCCCAGATCCCTCAACCTCGCCGTGAAGCTGACCACCTTAACGTCCCTCACCAGCATCTCCGTGTTGGTGCTCCTGGATTCCGGAGCCACAGGGAACTTTGTGAGCCCCGAGTTGTCAGAAAACACGGGCTCGAGACGACCCCACTTCCCCAGCCCATCCCTGTCCGCAATGTCGATGGAAACCCTGAATGAGAACGGAGCCATAACTGAGGAGCTAGAGGCCCTCTTGACATTCGGGCAACACATGGAGCGGGCCCGCTTCGCCGTCGCAAACCTTGGGAGGCAGTCCCTCATTATAGGACACTCATGGCTGCTACACCACAACCGGAAGTGGACTGGACATGACAGAGAGTCACCATGTCCCACTGCTGTCAGGGCATGCCCCGACACACCCCGCCCGATCCCCGCTCCGCCTCCCCGCTCTGCACCGCCTCTCCCTCCTCTCCCTCTTCCTTCCTCCTGTTCTCCTTTCCTCTTTTCTTTCTTTCTCTCTTTCTCTTACATGGACCACCTTTCTCTCTGCTCAATGTATCATCGGCGCACATGCCCATCTCCCCTCCTGTATCTTACATCCCTACACCGCCGCCACCGCCGCCGCACTCGCCTTGCACCCTCAGCGGGCCCTCTTGGGATCTTCCGCGGAAGCATCCGGAGAGCCGTGGCTGTGTGCAAGGGTGACGTGGCGCACCCCACATGATCATTCCCGCATGTATATAATAACAGCTGGAGTGGGAACCGAAGAAGTAGCCTTCTTCTCACATTTCCACTTCAGGCAAGTAGTGTAGCCTTCCCCTTTAATGATGACTCACATTTCCACTTCAGACTAAGTGGTCGGGGACGCTCACCCTGCGACGGGATCGCCGCTACACATAGCCGTTATCCGTCCCACCGAGTCCCGCACGCCGGGACCTTGCCGCTTTCGGAGCTGTCCCTGACAACTGCCCAACATCCTGCCAGTCGATACGAGCGCAAGCCGACTCAGACCCCGTGATAGAGCCTGGGGATGGGATCTACGCCGCTATCATCCCCCCAGGGTGGGGACATGAGCTAAGAGCGACCACGACCCCATCGCAGCGGATGGCCCAGGAGGCCCACGAGCCGGAGGCAGAACCCGCACAGTTTGAGGCACTGGTGCCAGACCAGTACCAGGACTTCCGGGATGTATTCTCGAAGGAGGCCTTCGACCAGCTACCTCCACAGAAGCCCTGGGACCACACAATAGACCTGGCACCAGAGGCCAAACTCCCGAGAGGGAGGACCTTCCCCTGTCGAGGCCAGAACAGAAGGAACTAGACGAGTTCCTCCGCAAAAACCTGCGGAACGGATGCATATGGCCATCCAAGTCCCCGATGGGGGCACCAGTCTTCTTCGTCAAGAAGAAGGATGGGTTGTTACGCCTGGTCCAGGACTATTGCAAGCTCAACAAGATCATGGTGAAGAACTCATATCCCCTCCCCCTCATCTCGGACGTCCTCGTGCGCCTCCGAAATGCCAAGTACTTCTCGGTGCTAGACCTCCGCTGGGGGTTCAACAACGTCCGCATCAAGGACAGCGATGAATGGAAACCAGCATTCTCAACCAACCAGGGGCTGTTCGAGCCTACAGTCATGTTCTTTGGCCTATGCAACTCCCCAGCAACGTTCCAGACCATGATGAACGACATACTCCGAGACTTCATCAACCGGGAGGTTGTCATCTGTTACATGGATGACATCCTGATCTTCACCGCTACCCTGGAAGAACACCGGAAGGTCATCCACGAGGTTTTGGAAACGCTGCGAAGAAGGAAGCTCTTCTTGAAGCCGGAGAAGTGCAAGTTTGAGCGGACCCGAATCGAATACCTCGGCCTCATCATCACCGAGGGCAGCGTCATGATGGATCCCGTGAAGATCCGCGGAGTCCTCGACTGGCCGACCCCAACTAAGGTCAAAGAGGTGCAGTCCTTCCTGGGGTTCGTCAACTTCTACCGCCAGTTCATCAAAAATTTCTCGGAGATAGCCCGCCCCCTCCACGCATTAACCCGCAAGACGAAGACTTGGGCCTGGGGACCAGATGAGGACCATGCGTTCCGCACCCTCAAAGACACTGTCACCTCCGCCCCCATCCTCGCCTTCCCCACCGACACGGGCCACTTCAAGCTCGAGTGCGATGCCTCCAACTTCGCAACCAGCACCGTCCTCTCTCAGCTCCAGGCAGATGGAGAATTCCACCCAGTAGCCTTCATGTCAAAAAGCTTCACAGACATGGAACGCAACTATGAAGTGTATGACAAGGAAATGCTTGCAATAGTGCGCGCCCTCGAGGAATGGCAGCATTTTCTGCAAGGAGCAGAGGAGAAGGTTGATGTCTACACTGACCACCGCAATCTAGGGTACTTCCACACCACGCAGCGCCTGAACCGGCACCAAGCACAGTGGTCGCTCTTCCTCTCTCAGTTCCACTTTACCCTCATCCACCGCCCAGGAAAGCTCATGGGGAAACCGGATGCACTCTCACGCCACGCTGACCACTGGAGAGGTAAGGACGACAATGAGGGGCTGACACTCCTCCAACCAACTTGGTTCGAAACCCACGTGACAGAGGCGATCTCCGTAGAAGGAGAAGAGATGACTATCCTCAAGAGGATCTGCGGGGCAAAGGACCTGGATGAGAGCGTGGTGAAGGCGATGCAAGAACTCGGAGAGGGGACGGTTAGGTCAGATGAATGGGAGAAACAGGAAGAGCTAGTCCTATACAGAGGAAGAATATACGTCCCCAAGGACCCGCAGCTCCGCCACGACCTGGTGTGGCTACACCATGACACACGGGCAACAGGGCACCCAGGGCGATGGAAGACCCTGGAACTCGTCTCCCATGACTACTGGTGGCCCCGAATGGCAGAGTACGTAGGACGGTATGTGCATGGGTGTGACACCTGCAACCATGTCAAGTCCTTCCCCTCCCATAAGGTCGGAAAGCTCATCCTGAACAAAGTCCCTGCACGCCACTGGCAAGTGATCTCTGTCGACATGGTAGGGGAGCTCCCCAAGTCGAAGGGATACAACGCCATTCTCGTCGTAGTAGACCACCTATCCAAGTGCATCCATGCGGTCCCTACGGTGACAACAGTAGATTCAGTGGGAATCACACGGCTCTTCCTCAAACATGTCTGGAAACACCATGGCCTACCCGAAGAGATCCTCAGTGATAGAGGAAGCGCCTTCATCTCCCACTTCTCGAAGGAACTTGCAGACCTCCTTGGAGTCAAGCTCACCCCCTCGACACCCTACCACCCACAGACGGATGGACAAACTGAGCGGGTAAACCAGGAGATAGAAGCCTACCTCCGAGTGTTTGTCAACCACCGCCAAGATGACTGGGCAGACTGGCTCCCGCTAGTGGAGTTTGCCTACAACAACCACGTGTCAGGGACTGCATGTCAGTTCACAACGATAAAGGTGTTCCCGAGAATCCTAGTCGTTGTTAACGCTGAAGCGCCACCTTCAGTGGAGATAGGGCTTATATACATGGATACCGCTATCCACTAGAGCGCGGCTACAAACGAGATAAGGAACAGCCGATAGAATGACGACATGAAAAGATAACTATTCATTCGGATAATCGTAAGCGAGGTGTGGGAAAGGGGTGACATGTGGACGGAAGATAGAAGCGGGATGCTAAGCGAAAGCTAAGCGAGATTACCTGCATTCTTCGAATCTCTCCGGATCATCTGACGGCAACTCCCTTCCGGCATAGGGGGTCAGGGTAGCTGGTTAGGCCATGCCCTGACACCGCATCCACTCCGCTACCCGCCAAACCCCCTTTGAGCTCGACACTGGGCAACACCCCAGGATGGGGACAGAGCCCACACGCACGTCCGAGGTGGAAGCCGCAGATGCGTTCTCCTCAAGAATGATGAAAATGCAAGAGGAGGCGAAGGTGGCACTGGAGCACGCAGCGGATGAGATGGCCTGCTACTATGACCACAATCGTGGGGCAGCCCCTACATACCGAGAAGGCGACCAGGTCTGGCTTAGCACCCAGAACTACATGACTGACCGTCCGACCAAGAAGCTAGACCACAAGTGGATTGGCCCCTTCGTGATCACCAAAGTCGTCTCCCCCACCGCCGTCAAACTCCGACTCACTGCATGACAGAAGGAGATCCACCCAGTCGTGTCCGTGACAAACATCAGACCGCACCGCCCTGATGACATCGTGGAACACCCCGCCGACCCATGCCCAGGCCCAGACCTCATAGATGGGGAAGAAGAGTACAAGGTCGAAAAATTTCTGGACTCCAGATGGCGGTGCCGGAAACTCTGGTACTTGGAAAAGTATACCGGCTGGCCAAACTCAGAGAACCAGTGGCTCACACGCAACCATCTAACCCATGCCTCCGACCTAGTGGAAGACTTCCATCAGACGCACCCCCATGCCCCAGGGAGAGAAAGAGAAGACTGCCCAGCCACTTCGAGGTGAAGCGGCTTAAGGAGGGGGTGATGTCACATCAGCAAACCTGGATGCGGAGGCCTGAGAGCTCATAGAGCTCATAGAGCTCTCAGAGCTCTCAGAGTTTCAGTACTTTGAAATTGCAGGTCCCCTTCTCTCAGAGCTCCCCAAAGTAGTCAAAGCTCCGAAAAGTAGTCAAAGCTCATAGAGCTATATTTGCACACAGGGGACTATTATCTATATGAGCTCCCTGAGTATTTAATTTATCCGATATCAAAAATTAAAATTTAAGAGCATTGACTCTGGCATCATGTGATGAGTCACAGCCAAGTCCCTACCATGCAGGAAACTGAACAAACCAAGCTTAACTTTCAGCCCCCAATGCGGCACTACACACCAAGGGTATACAGTATAGCCAAATTAATATATAGACCAAATTTAGGGATATACATATATAGTTAATCTGAAATTACTCAAGGAAAATGCGGGAAAATGAGTGGAGAAATGGGGGGGAAATGAGGGAAATTTGAGGGGGGAATGGGGGAAATTGAGGAGGGAATTGGGGGGGGGAATGAGGGGGGAATGAGGAGGGAATGAGGGGGAATGAGGAGGGAATGAGGAAGGGAATGAGGAGGGGAATGAGGGGGAATGAGGAGGGAATGAGGGGGGAATGAAGGGAAATTTGAAGGGGGGAATGGGGGGAAATTTGGAGGGGAATGGGGGGGGATGGGGGGGGAATGAGGGGAAATTTGGAGGGGGAATGGGGGAGAAATGGGGGAAATTGAGGTGGGAATTGGGGGGGGGAATGAGGTGGGGAATGAGGGAAAAATTGAGGGGGAAATGGGGGGAAAATGAGGGGGAATTTGAAGGGGGAAATTGGGAGGGGGAATGGGGGGGAATGAGGGGAAAATCGAAGGGGGGGATGGGGGGAAATTGAGGGGGGGATGAAGGGGAAAATGGGAGGAAAATGAGGGGGAACTGGGGGGTTTCTAAAAAGTCAGGGAAAATTAAGGAAATTTCAGAAAATGGGGGACTTTCTAAAAATGGAGAATGTCCAAAAAATCAGAAAATTTGGGATAAGTTAGGGAGAGATATTTCAGGAAATTAGGAATAATTGGAAAAGAAATTAAATCACTTTTTTGATAATTCAATGTGTATTGGAAAGTGCCAAAGTGGGGCAATGTAGCAATGCATGTTTCAGTGTTAGAAAAGTCTCCCACCATGTTTTGGTGAGCCAAATAACCATGGCTTTTTGACCACGGGAAATTTGGTGTCAAAGGCTTGGATGATATCTGAAGAATACATCAGCTTTTTGTTTGCTTTATTGGGTGGTATTTTTAATTTACTTCAGTTGGAACACTTTTTTAAAACTGATTTATACCCTACATAACATGCATGGTTACATTGCCACACTTTGGTGCTTTCCAATTCACATAGAATCATCAAAATTGGTTGAGTTTTGAGCAAGAAATGAGATGAAAGATAAAGTGCAAATTTTTGAATTTCAGAGTTTTCCTCATATTTTGTAAATAGCAATAAACAAATAAGGTGCTGATTTTAGTAAACACAAAAGGTATATGAGCTTTCAGAGCAATGACAATGGCCATTTTACACACACATATATCCATATTATCTTTGCACTACTGGTGCCAAAATAACTAAGCAGATTTCATGGAGATATGAAGACCATCCATTATTTAAAAACAAAAAGCTCTATGAGCTCTATGAGCTCAGTGAGCTCATAGAGCTCATAGAGCTTTTCAAGTAATGATGCTGGCCATTTAATATGCATTTCCAAAAATGTATATACATATTATCTTTGCACTTCTGCATCCTTAGGAGAACAAAATCATTCAAACATTTAATTTTCTCCACCCAATGTGTAGAGGGTGCACAGCAAAAAGACTCAATTTGCTCACAGAGCTCACAGAGCTCCCTACCAAGTTTGCTGATGCAGGGCATGCCCCGACATGCCCCGCCCGATCCCCGCTCCGCACCGCCTCTCCCTCCTCTCCCTCTTTCTTTCTCCTGTTCTCCTTTCCTCCTTTCTTTCTTTCTCTCTTTCTCTTACATGGACCACCTTCCCCGCTGCTCAATGTATCACCGGCACACATGCCCATTTCCCCTCCTGTATCTTACACCCCTATATCGCCGCCACCACCACCGCACTCGCCCTGCACCCACAGTGGGCCCTCTCGGGATCTCCCACGGAAGCACCCGGAGAGCCGTGGCTGTGTGCAAGGGTGACGTGGCGCACCCCACGTGATCATTCCCGCATGTATATAATAACAGCTGGAGTGGGAACCGAAGAAGTAGCCTTCTTCTCACATTTCCACTTCAGACTAAGTGGTCGGGGACGCTCACCCCGCAACGGGACCGTCGCTACGCATAGGCGACACCTGTCCCCTCGAGTCCCTCACGCTGGGACCTCGCCACTTTCAGAGCTGTCCCTGACAACAGCATCACATAGGATTTGAACCAGAACTGTCAGGGACAGCTCCAAAAGCGGTGAGGTCCCTGCGCGCGGGACTCGGTGGGACGAGTAGCGGCTGTGCGTAGTGGTGATCCCGTCATGGGGTGAGCATCCCTGACCACTTAAGCTGAAGTGGGAAGTTGAGGTTATCATTAAAGGGGAAAGCTACGGTACTTACCTGAAGTGGGAAGTTGAGAAGAAGGCTGCTTCTTCTGTTCCCACCCCAGGCACTATTATATACATGCGGCTAGGGTCACATGGAGGAAGCCACGTCATCTCCACACACAGCCACACCTCCCTGGGTGTCTCCGCAGAAGATCCCGGAGGTGGCCGCTCAGTAGGCAGGAGTGTGCGCGGCGCATGCAGCGATTGGGGGGGCGGGGTTAGGTATGTAGTGGTACATAGAGAAAGGGAAATCGACCATAGAATAGAAATAGAAATAGAGATAGAGAGAAAGGGGAAAGTGGGGGGGAAGAGATGGGGAGTGATAGCGGGGTAGTGCGGTACGGCGCAGGGTGCAGCGCGGGGTCAGGCAGGCATGCCCTGACAAGAACCCTCTAAACACAGAATTGAAGAGAAGACAGCAGTAGCCGCTAAGCCAAACCAATTCATCTATATGAATAGTTATTCTGGCCTCAGCAATCTTCATCCACTATTTTCTTCTTACTGTACACAACTTTCTTTTCCCTTCCCTTAAATGCCCCAAGGTGCCCGGGCACCTGCCCGTGCGTCTTCATGCTTGCATCCTATTCTATGGAATAAGCCACTGATGAATATTCCTGACACATGAAATGGGCTTTTTCGCACTTAGGCATCGGCTGTTTCCACTTCACACAATGTACACTTTGCATACTTAACATATTTAGACAAGGGTCACATGAGGAAAAATACATTTGTTTATTCGGCGATTCCCACTAATCTTAGACTGTATTGTAGTGGAGTTATCCGAATTGAATTGTTATATTGTCAGCCTGTCCAGCTCACTGTCTGTGCACCATTGTTAGACACTGGTCCGGGGTCGGCACCGAAGGTCGCCATTAGTGGGCTGCTATAGGCCGCGATGGCCATGATGCCGCAAACAAGGCCTGGGGGTAGGGCATTTGGCCTCAGCAACTCTAAAGGGAGTGCTGTGCCCCCTAGCTGTCTCTTGGCCCTCATTTCGAACTCACTGGGGTTGCCTTGTTGGGGTCAGGACTTAGGGGTCATGGTCACATCGATATTAGAGCTAAGGTACAATAAAGTATCATACAGGATATATATAGGAAGAAGAAATGAATGGAAGCGGACCCGGGCCGGAGGCCGAAGGGTCCGGAAGCAAACAAGAATAAGGAGCGGGGTTGGCCGCATAGCGGCCGGCAATGACCGATGGTCAAAACAAACAATAACAGATAAATAAAGGAAAGAGCGTAGGGCCGCGATAGCGGCGATGGTATCGTAGCGGCGCTGGACTCGGAGTTGGGCCAGAGTCAGGTGCAGGGATGATAGTGGCCCTGTAGGGGCCAAGTGGGCGGGGTAGGGGAGTCGTGCTGGGCACGGTGCCGGAGGCGGACTCAGGGTGGGGAGGTTAGTGTGGCTGTAGGGGAGTCGGCCAGGTGCAGGGGAGCCTAGGGGCAAGCAGGGGAGTGAGCAGGGAGTCCTCAGGGAGGATAGGGCTGAGGTCGGGGCTCGCGCTTACGCTTGCATAGCGGTAATGGGCTCGGGCGGCATCGGGACAGGTGGCTAATGGGCCGGAATGCACGGCCATGACAACCATGCTGGCCACTGTCCAGAGGGGTGTCAAGACTGTTTCCCACGGTCTAGACACACTTCACATAGTTGGATAGCCCCATTGAACAGCTTCCAGAATATATAATTTGAGACTGAATTGATGCATAAATTATCGAGAAAAATGCAAAATACTTTTTCGGACACGAGTCTGCAAATGCTTGTGGCTGTCCAAACTCACTGTCTGTGCACAATGATGGCCACTGTCCAGAGGGGTGTCAGGACTGTTTCCCACGGTGTCAACATACTTTACACCAATGGATAGCCCGTTTGGATAGCTTCCTAATTTGGGACTAAATTGACCAGTAAATCATTGAGAAAAATGCAAAATACTTTTTTGGACACGAGTCTTTTGGGATAACTCTGTGCTCATGCTGACCACTGTCTAAGCTATTCAAATGGGCTATTCATTGATGTAAAGTGTGTTGATGCCATGGGAAACAGTCCTGACACCCTTTAGACAGTGGTCAGCATGAGCACAGAGTTATCCCAAAAGACTCGTGTCCAAAAAAGTATTTTGCATTTTTCTCAATGATTTACTGGTCAATTTAGTCCCAAATTAGGAAGCTATCCAAACGGGCTATCCATTGGTGTAAAGTATGTTGACACCGTGGGAAACAGTCCTGACACCCCTCTGGACAGTGGCCATCATTGTGCACAGACAGTGAGTTTGGACAGCCACAAGCATTTGCAGACTCGTGTCCGAAAAAGTATTTTGCATTTTTCTCGATAATTTATGCATCAATTCAGTCTCAAATTATATATTCTGGAAGCTGTTCAATGGGGCTATCCAACTATGTGAAGTGTGTCTAGACCGTGGGAAACAGTCTTGACACTCCTCTGGACAGTGGCCAGCATGGTGCACAGACAGTGAGCTGGACAGGCTGACAATATAACAATTTAATTCGGATAACTCCACTACAATACAGTCTAAGATTAGTGGGAATCGCCGAATAAACAAATGTATTTTTCCTCATGTGACCCTTGTCTAATGTAAGTATGCAAAGTGTACATTGTGTGAAGTGGAAACAGCCGATGCCTAAGTGCGAAAAAGCCCATTTCATGTGTCAGGAATATTCATCGGTGGCTTATTCCATACTATTCATTTCCTTCATGTCGCAATGTTGTAATTGGCGGATTCAAAAAATATCATCATTTTCATATTCGTCAAACACGTGATTTTTTGCGGGATGTACTGGGGGAATGTTTTAGGTTTGCTACTTGAACTGGTCTCGTTGAAATAAATGGGGACCCCCGTGATCGGGGGCGCCCGGGAGTCCCACACAAGCGTGCGTAATCGCATTTCCTCACCGTGGCAGTTCCGGTCCAAGCCCGATTCCATTCCCGGGGATCACCTGACCCCAACACAAACCCCAAATACAACGTATTCGCGAAAGCTACTGGGGTTCCACAAAAAATAAAAAATAAAAAAAATAAAAATAAAAATAAATAAATGGGGAAAAGCTTTACTCTTTTCCACAGTGGGCTAAAAACTGACGCATCGTCCTCTGATTTTGTCAGGGCGTGCGTCCCATTGCTCGAATTTCCTAACCCGCCTGTGCTACAAATGGGTACAAAGCGGAATGGGTCCTGCATCCATTACGGGACCAACGTAGACCTAAATATTTTAGGTCAAAATTACAAACACTACTTCAATGCTGTTACCATCGAACGTTATGACGCAATCTTAGGCGCTCCGTGGCATAAGGCGATGGCAAGCACGTCGTTCATATCCATGGAGGACAAATCCCTTCGACGCTCCAACGGAACATTCCTTCGTATCTACGGGTCGTCATGGCCGTCGTAATCAATACGGCCTTGCGAAAAGGCCCGCGCCCGACAGTAACCGGATGACTACCTCTTCAAGTACATACACAGAGATTGCGACTCCATGGAGCGAAGGAGACTTCGCTACCCAATCACCCCTCACAAGAGGGGAGTGAGGATTGCCCCAAACGACTTCTCGCAGTGAAAGAAAAGCAGATAACGACGTACCGTTTGAATTTCCAGTTCACTGGCCTGGCCCAAGTCAGGCGATTTGCCGGATTGTGTACGTGTACATGTTGGCAACTCAGCGAATGCGAACCTAGTAGAACTTGATACCTACAAGTTATCTCGGGACGTGGCTGTGGCACTATATATGTAAGGATTGCTGCTGCAAAACGCGCGCAAGTTCGCAGGACAACCAAGGGAAGTGGACTCACTTCATGCTGAAGCATCTTGCGGCTCTCCCAAAGCCTGGTTCTTTCTGGCTGCGCCATGAACAAATGCATGAAATGGATGGTTAATGCGCATGTCCTATGGCCATGATTCAACAAATAATCACAGGTCTTGTATAGGAATCTAGGGGAACCCATCAACTTTTTCAGATAACGTTCGCGCTTGATCTTGTGTTCAGACACCAAGTAATCATGTGGAAGAACATTGGAAATCAGACAAGATTAGAGTAGCTCGATTAATGCCCATCCAGCCATTCTTGCCAATGGGGTCGAACCAGATGCCGTAACTGACTCTCGAGACAACGTACGGTCGGAAACCCGCAGCGTTCCTCCCGGGGACACGGGCAGTCCTGAAGTCAAAGCACGACTCAGCCAGAACTTCCCATCATGTCCCCGACCACTCTGGCAGTAATCTTAATCCATACCTCGGGGGCGTCTGAGGGTTGGAAGCATAGTCCACCTTCGGAAGTAAAATATGTGGATGGGCTGTCTCTTTATTTAAGAAACCTGCCGGAGCTACTGGAAGATTCCTAGGACTCTGGCATTGGGTTTTAAGGATGATTTGAGTTATGGGCCGGATAAATTTGTGCTCGCTTAGTAAGAACCTTAAAGTAGACGTTGACGAGCTCGAGTATAGTAGGATTTCAGTGGGAATGAAAATGAAAAGTAGAAGATCGTATGGAATAATGTACAATGATCATTCCAGCTATCGCTATTAATTTCATTGCTTCTGACAGCAGTGCCGTCGCAAGGCCGGATGAAAATGGGAGGCAAATTAAATAAGGTCAAGGATGGAAAAAGGAAAATTGCGATACAGTACATCACAGCTTTCGCGTCTCATCTCGACCACTGATACCTCAAGCTTCCCCCACCACCCTTTTTTTCTTGCCATGGCCATTAATACCACCCCTCCCCGCGACCGTCTCCTTACGGTGACCACTAACAGCATTGTCCTTCCCCGGGACTCCTTCCTTACCGTGACCACTAATTTCAGCGTCCTTCCTCGCGCCTCCCTTCTTGCCGCGATTATTGCTCTTCCTGCCTTCCTTTCCACGACCACTAAGCCCGTCGTCCTTGCCCACAACTTCCTTGTCCTTGCCATTAATATCGTCGTCCTTCCCCGCAGCCTCCTTCCCTCGACCACTAACATCATCGTCCTTCCTCGCGGTCCCCTCTTCGATAACTTCTTGCAGCGCCCACTTGATCTTTCCATCAGGGAAGGTCTTCAAATCAAAATATTGGGGAGCGAGCTCAAGCAACCTGATGGTAAAACGAACAGTGAATGGTGTGATTTCTTGAATGCCGTGAGGCAGTTACCATTCGCCTTGCACAGCGGTTACCGTGCGGATGTACGGTTGGAGAGTCAATACGAATTCGTTGAAGAGAACCCATTCCGGATCTGAATCAAGGCCACAAGTAGGGTGTAATCGGACGGGCTGTTGGAACGAGCATCAATCCCTTGTTTGTTGCTCTGAGTATATGTGAACGCACTTGGTGGTCTTTGACTGTTAAGTACGTCTTCCGCTGGTTTTCTCTGTGAGCGATCTGCATGAAGAAGGCGCACACTAAGGATTTGCGAATATTGATATAAAGTTGCCGTCGATCTATAGTTGACACAAGGCCAATATCGTGCCTCTCCATCATGGATTTGATCTGTGTTCGGACGCTTTGAGCCTGACTGAGCGCCCTATTGGACAAGTAATTATTCCATGTCCATTGCTTATTGCGCAAATCTACCCCCAAGGGCGATACATTGGAATGAGTAAGGGAATCTCATGGGGTGTATGGTGCTCACTGCGCATGTAATTGTTGAACACTGTCAAGAGCGTAAGGTGGTCGCTCTCTGGAACGGTGAATAGAGCTCTAGCGGAATCGGCCTCGGCACGCCGATCAGGAGGACGAAGAAAAACAGTTGGGACTATTATGATATTCTGATTAAGCAACGAGTCATTATCGCCTCAGGCGCACACCTACCAGAAAGCATCGAAACAATGGTCAAGACCTCATCGCTGCAGGAAAACCCAACACTCGATGTCAATAGCTTGGATAGCTGATGAAAAGTGAGACGAGATACAGATTGTAAGCGCGATCTTACCGACTTGAGGGTCGAGTGGGAACTCCGCCATGATTCTCCCGAGATCTGTGAGGTTACTTCTATTATCCAATGCACCGAGATAGTTTAACAACTCCAAAGCGCGCATAATCGTTTCCGGAGCTGGGCTATCCATATAATCAAAGTGCACTAGGTCGGTTATCCCAAGCTTTATCAACTCAAGAACGGTATTGGAAAGGTTGCATCGAAGGATTTCTGGGTGCGTCTGTTCTTCCAGTTCCGATATGAAATCCTTCTCTGTATATAATCGGAAGCATTTTCCTGGCCGCGTTCGACCTGCACGCCCAGCTCGCTGTTTGGCAGACGCCTTAGAAATTGGAGCCACGAGTAAAGACTCAACCCGGATACGAGGGTTGTAGACGCTCTGTTTTGAGAAGCCAGTGTCGACAACGTATCTGCAAAGTGACAAAGTTAGTCCAGTTCGTGACCTTAATGTCAAGGCACTTACACGATCCCATCGATTGTTAATGAGGTTTCTGCGATGTTCGTTGAAACGACCACTTTCCGACCTGGAGGACCTCCGTCTATTAAAGGAGGCGGCGGTTCGTCGAAGATTCGCTGTTGCTGTAGCGGCGGTAGTGACGCATATAAAGGTATGCAAACCAAAGGTCCAACAACGTCGGGGTTGTGTTTCTGGAGGTCATCCACTTCCACACAAATCTTACGGCAGGAATCTTCAATTTCTTCTTCTCCTGTCAAGAAAACCAGGATGTCTCCTGGCTTTTCAGTTTGGTGTATCGTGAGGACTGCGCGAATCGCAGCGTTAACGTAGTCTGGCTCTGGTTCCTGCGTATAGAAAACTTCAACGGGGAATATGCGACCAGGTACTTTAAGCAAGGGGGCCGTCCTCCCGGGCTTCAAACCAAAGTACGTTTGGAATCTACGCGCATCGAGAGTGGCACTCATCACAATCAACTTGAGGTCAGATCTCTTCCGTAAGATATCCTTCAGAAGACCCATGAGGATATCGGTAGCTAGGGAACGTTCATGGGCCTCATCAAGAATGATCGTGGAATAGCGCGAGAGTGTTGGGTCGGACATAGCTTCCCGAAGCAGTACTCCATCGGTCATATACTTGAGGAATGTCTTTCCTGGCTCTGTCACATCCTCGAAACGGATAGCATATCCCACCTCCTTCCCGAGTCGAACTATAGATGCTCGTGAGATAAGCGCCATGGCCATCTAGAAGCACAGGATACCATCCATTTCCTCCGCGACGCGCCGCGCCACTGACATTGCGGCGACTCGGCGCGGCTGAGTACACCCAACTATCTTCCTTCTAGTGTGCGGTAAATCGGAATAAACCACCCACTGAGGTATTCTTGACTCGACTCGTCAACCATTTAAGTATGTGTAAAACAGACAAAACAACGAACTGCGTAGTTTTCCCCGAGCCGGTTTCGCCTATCATGATCATGACCTGGTTATGGTTCAGCTAGAAAAGGTATAGGGAACCGTTGAGCATGCTCTAAAGCTGAGCAAACATAAGGTCTCCAATTTACCACATCAAGAAATTCTTCCATTTTAGCGTAAACTGGGAGATTTGTTCGGGATTTCAAGAGCTTTTCATATTTGGAAGAGTAGGGTAACTTTGTAAATGGATTAATGCGCGCATCCTAAAATGCGCAATGAGCCCGCTGAAGCTCGTTGGAACATGAAAACTGACAAGGACATTTTCTACCTGCCTTGCTGTTACGCAGCGGGGCACGAGTCCTTCCAAAGGGTCAAGGGTCTCCGCAGGAGGCATATCTCGGAGCGCTTATATGGGCCTATGAGGAGACAAAAGTGCAACCCGATCGTGGTTACGATTGCATTTAATCTGACTCAACTCTTCCTCTTATGGAAGCTAATCCAATTCATCAGAATCTAACCCCAATTACAATACGAACTCGATATTCGTAGCGATCAGCGAGCGCTGAGACGCCTCATCCGGGAAGGTGCCTTCATACCAGAAAGTGAACGTGGTGAGCGCAGTTTGAATGATCTGATCATGAACGCAATACCCCAGAATTCAGTTTGTATCCGTAGAGAAAATCAAATACTGTATACATCCTTCAACCTCTACACTTAACAACGACAGTATTATTTCCTGAAGCCCCTTCCGAATGTACATATAAATTTTCTATCGACAGCCAACTGTCAACTTGTAACACAGGTCTGCTTCTACCCATCGGTCTACCTGTAGAGGCGCATAAAAACGGGAGGAATCGATGATTGGTACTCTCCATGCGATGAACACCCACACCCTTCCCAGCTACATGGGAGGTTCGAGAACGCCAAAGCAGCAATTGGTGGATTGAAAGATCATGCATCGACAAAGTTCATGCCTGCAGACCCATGCAATGCCAACCTTAATTTAAACGTTTATCTTCCCGAGACATGGTATTTTATTGCTACTGAGCAGAATTTGGGATGCAGCCAGGTAGCCAGCCTGCGGGCATGCCAAATTGGAAAAGTAAAAATGCATCTATCTTGGAGGATCTCGGCACTATCTGGGAAAAACTTGAAGTTCATGAGATATATAGAGGGATAACAGCTATGGTCTCCAAGAACAATGCGTCCCGTGGAGAAATTCGGTAAATCCCAAATGACCAGCCGATTTTTCCGGAATGGCTCCGATACTAATCCTCTCTATCGCTTATTCGAAGTCGGCCGTGTGGCGGGAGGACGTCGGCAACTCGAGACAATGGAGCACTCACCCTCCCCAAGAAAAGCCAATCCCTGAACCAAAATATCACTCCGCCACTGCAGAGGGATTTTTCCGCAGTGACATCAAACACACTACGATCCCTCCAAAGAGTCGCCATTGACCCGTCAAGCTTCGTTTCTGCCACCGGTTGGCTCCACGGAGGACTTGATCAAGGTCCTGAGAACGACCCGGCCTCGCTCCCAGATGCCTAAGCTTATGTAGTCTTCGGAAGGCCTGTTATGCCAGTGTGCATTGGCCCAGCTCTGGATGCCAATAAACCTTCAATGAGGTATAAGAGACTAGCGCACTTTGTGCAGAGTGCGAAGCTTCCCTCTTGTGCAAGGTAAATTCCTTGGAGCACAAGTCACCGCTCTCCGCACACACTATCCCTAGTGAGGATTAGAGATACACAGGTTCGGGCTGTCAAGAAGCCCGCTAAGAATCAGGGGTGTTCCCCGGATTGTGTGAACTAGCGCGGACGTGTCCATGCATGGCTGAGGGCTTCTTGCTTCGGAGAGGCGGGAAATGATCATCCAGATTGTCAACCAGTACAGAGATTACGAACATGATCATTTCAAGATACCTGAGGACCGTGGAAACTGAGTTTCACAGACGAATGGGGTTATGAGTTAGAAATGTATGTCCTGGGGTGCCATGATGTGATTAGAGGATATTGGGATGTATGGGATAGGTGATATGGGAGACGAAAGTGAAAAGCGAAAGATGCAACAATCTACAATGTTGAACCAATGATTGCTACGTTATAGCGTTCTGCTTCAGATTGTGGCGTCACCGTAAGTTCTAGTGAGAGCGGTTTAGCTTCTTCGTCTCAGCAGGACTTTCAATGTCATGCTCAGCCTTCCTCTTCTTGACGCGAACTTCGGCATCACTGTCCTTCACGACGATGGCTCTCCTCTTGTTAATGATTCGTTGTAGTGCTCGTTTCGTCTCTCCGTCGGGGAAAGTCTTGAGATCAAAGTATTGGGAGGCGAATTCGAGCAGCCTAGAACAGTGAATAATAAGCTCCTGTGATCCCTTCAGTGCCGTGGCGCAATTACCATTCGCCCTGTACAGTAGTCACCGTACGGATGTAAGGTTGGCCGGTCAATACGAATTCGTTAAAGAGAACCCATTCCGGTTCCGAATCGAGGCCACAAGTAGGATGTAATCGGACAAGCTATTGGAACAGCTATCAACCCCTTGCTAGCACTAGCATTGACATGTGTGAACATACTTGGTTGTCCTTGACTGTTGAATACGTCTTTCGCTGATTCTCTTTGCGCGCGATCTGCATGAAGAAAGCACAAACTAAGGATTTCCGAATATTGACGTAAAGTTTCCCTTGGTCCGTAGTGGATACAAGGTCAATATCGTGCTTCTCCATCATGGATTTAATTTGTGTCCGTATGTTTTGGGCCTGAGTGAGCGCCCTATCAGCCAAATAATTATTCCATGCCCATTTTTTATCCTGCATATCTATCCAATTGCAAGATGATTAAAGATAGAACGAGAATCACGAGATATACTTTGCTTACTATGCATATAATTGTTATACACGTTCAGGAGTGTAAGATGGTCACTCTCTGGAATGGTAAATAGGGCTTTAGCTGCATCGGCTTCGGCGCGTCGGTCGGGGGGACGAATGAAAACGGCTGGGGCTATTATGACATACGGGGGTGAGCAACCACTGGTGATTACTTCGGACGCCCACATACCAGAAAGCATGGAAGCAATAGTTAGAACCTCATTGCTGCAAGAAAATTCAACACTTGATATCAATAGCTTCGAAAGCTAATGGACGAAATTGTGAGAAGTGGCAAGGGTCACAAATCCAATGTGACTGACTTGAGGATCCAGTGGGAACTCTGCCATGATTCTCCCGAGGTCTGTCAATTCTCCGTCATCGTCCAATGCACGGAGATAGTTCAATAGCTCTAAAGCACGCATAATCGTTTCCGGAGCTGGACTGTCCATGTAGTCAAAGTGCACTAAGTCGGTTATTCCGAGTTTAATCAATTCAAGAACAGTGTTGGAAAGGTTGGATCGAAGTATTTCTGGATGCGTCTGCTCTTCCAGTTCCGACATGAAATCCTTCTCGGTGTATAATCGAAAGCATTTTCCTGGCCGAGTTCGACCCGCACGACCTGCTCGCTGCTGGGCCGACGCTTTAGAGATCGGAGAAACGAGCAAAGATTCAACTCGGATGCGAGGATTGTAGACTTTCTGTTTCGAGAAACCGGGATCAACAACGTATCTGAAAAATGACTCACAATTGGTGCGATTCGCAGGCTGAACGTCAGGGTACTTACACAATTCCATCGATTGTTAGCGATGTTTCTGCAATGTTTGTTGAAACGACTACTTTTCGTCCCGGAGGCCCTCCATCTTTCACAGGAGGTGGCGGGTCATCGAAAATTCGCTGCTGCTGCATCGGAGGCAGTGATGCATACAGAGGTATACAAACCAAGGGTCCAACAAGATTGGGGTTGTTCTTTTGGAGGTCATCCGCCTCTATTCTGATCTTGCGACAGGAATCTTCAATCTCCTCTTCTCCTGTTAAGAAGACTAGGATATCCCCCGGCTCTTCAGCTTGATGTATCATGAGGACTGTGCGAATCGCAGCCTCAACGTAGTCTGGTTCGGGCTGTTGCGTATAGAAGGTTTCAACGGGGAATGTGCGGCCAGGGACTTTAAGCAAGGGGGCAAGCTTCCCAGGCTCCAAACTGAAGTAAGTTTGGAACTTGAGCGCATCGAGAGTGGCACTCATAACAATCAACTTGAAATCCGATCGTTTCCGTACGATGTCTTTTAGAAGGCCCATGAGAATATCGGTGGCCAAGGTGCGCTCGTGGGCTTCATCAAGGATGATCGTGGAATAACGAGAGAGTGTGGGGTCGGACATGGCTTCTCGAAGCAGCATACCATCGGTCATATACTTGAGGAAGGTCTTTCCTGGCTCCGTCATATCCTCAAAACGGATGGTATATCCCACTTCTTTTCCAAGTTGGACTGTAGATAGCTATGAGATCAGCGCTACAAAAACCCGGAGACACGTACCGTCCAGTTCATCCGCGACGCGCCGCGCCACCGACATCGCAGCCACTCGGCGGGGTTGAGTGCATCCCACTATCTTCCCTCTAGTGTGTGGTAAATCAGAGTATACAACAAACTGAGGTATCCTTTATAAACTCATCAATAATTGACAAGTAGATAGAGAAGACAAACAAACTGGGTGGTTTTTCCTGAACCTGTTTCCCCAATCATAACCATAACCTGAGTCTTCCTTAGCTAAATGTGGTAGAATTGAGCGTGCCGCGAAGATGAGCAACATAAAGTCTCCAGCTCACCATGTCATACAGTTCATCCAATTTACTGTAAACTGGGAGTTTTTTTCGGGATTCCAAAATCCTTTTATATTTGGAAGTGTAAGGTAGCTTTGTAAATGGATTAGTGTCTCCGTTCTGAGATGCGTAGTCAGCACAATGGAGAATCTCACTTCGGAGAATATGGAAACTGACTAGGATGCTCTCAGCCTGCTTCACAGTCACATATCGTGGTACAAGTCCTTCCAAAGGGTCATCGTTCATCGGAGGCATGCTTTCTCTGCACGTTCTATAATCTTGGTGGCTTATTCTTGGGAGGCGATTGAGCGCCAACAACCTATTCAACGAATTTTTCGCAGTTCAGGCGCTTGGGAAAATCACGTGCCTCACATTCCTGTTTTGGAAGCTAGCGGTCTGTGACGATGACAAGAACCGTTGCAATAATAGGTACGTCCTCTGCCCAGTAGAATCCACGAACGAGTGCTCAACGTCAAGCTGGCACCAAGGCGCAGGCACGGGATTTTTCCGCTAGTTCGATTCCGTACTTGACCTCTGATTCACCATCCTCAGGATTGTCGGGGATTTCTGCTGCTAAAGCATGCCGCGAGGCCGGGCTGGATCCTAGAATCTTTGAGAAATCCACCTCTCTTGGAGGCATCTGGTCCCCGGGGTCCTCCTTCTGTCGTCAATCGATGCGTACCAACCTCTCACGTCACACTTGCTCTTTTGGCGATCACGCTTGGCCGATCAAACCGATCTTTCCTGCAGTAAGGGATATGCATAATTATATATCCTCATACTCTCAAAGTAGCCTAGACCCTAAAAGCATCAGCCTACAACACACCGTTGTTGGCGTCGAGCGTTCGGACTTGCGATGGAAAGTGTCATGGAAGAGTGAACGGGGTGGTCTTGAACGAGAGACATTCGACTATCTGATAATTTCCTCGGGGTTCTTCAGCACAAAGTGTATACCCGAAATACCTGGCCTCCAATCATTCCCAGGAGTAATCATGCACAGTTCAGACTATCGTGAACACTCTCAAGTGGAAGGGAAACGAGTGGCCATCGTCGGAGATTCTTTCAGTGCTGCGGAGCTCGCCGGCGAAATAGCCCCACTCACGAGAAGGCTGACACATATCCATCCACGTCCTTTCTACGTCTTCCCCCGCTTTCTTCCTTTGAAGAGTGGGCAATCCGCGTCAACTTTTGTGCCAATTGATCTCGCATTCTTCTCGAAGTCCAAAAGAAAGTTTCCACATGAAGCAACGGTTCCATCCGAGGAGGATCTGCGTTCCAAGCACCAGTATTTCCAAAACCTATGCGGAGACCAAGGTTTGATTGCACCTGGGTTGTCTGTCAAACCCAACCAGAGCCCGTTTGTCATTATCTCCGATCACTATCTGAACTCTGTGAGAGATGAGTCGATCGATTTGGTGGAAGGTTACGTTGAATCAGTGGCCGGTTCTGCCTTGACCTTGTCCAGTGGCAAAATCATTGACGAGCCCTACGACGTTCTTATCATGGCCACTGGGTTCCGATCCGATCTGTCTTACCTATCAACTGAAATCCAAAATGTCATCGATTACAATCCTCGGGACACTCACCACCCATTCCTCGCCCACCGACTTACTTTCCATCCCGAACTCCCTAATGCAGCCTTTATTGGAATGTATCGTGGTCCTTACATGGGTGTCGTCATGTTGCAGTCACATTGGGTTGCAGGAGTATTCTCAGGCAAATTGCAAGGACCTACTGCAGAGGAGTTGGCCCGTGGCTTGTCTGCAGAGAAGGCCCTTCGCGACACGTTCCCAAGGCCCCAGTTTCCTCACTCTGACTATGTCGGCATTCTCAACGATCTTGGCGATACGCTCGGCTTGACACCTTCGTCGTTGTGGCCAGACCGCAACACAGAAGTCGTCATTCCGGCACAATACATAGCAGGCGACGCGTTGAGGTCTGAAGCCTCGCGACTTCTCCAGGATGTTGAGAGCGACCTCGCTGCTGCTGAAAAAGGCAGATGGGTGGCGGCAGCAGTATACAGTGCGTGGCAAGGGTCGTGGAAAATCAGGCGTCGGTTGGAAAGTGCGAATTCGCATTTACCAAGCGGAAATTTCGAAGGAACGGCAAGTTTCAGACGAAGGGTGATGGATATGGATGCCGATGATCCAAAGATGGAGTATGGGTACCTTGAGCAAGGCAAACTGACGACGGAGACTGGAATGTCATTCGATGCACAACGACGCTATCGTTATCACTATTCCGAAGAGAGCGACCGGATCGATGCATACTTTGACGACTCTTCTGACAAAAAGTTCTTCCATTCTCTTCGATTCCTTCCTCCTGGAGAGGAGAGTGCGGAGGGAGGGGTTTGGGCCCCGTGGGTCGCAGAGACGAGAAAGGGATGGTGTGCAGTGGGAGAACATTTATGCGCTCCAGACACTTACGTGGCAGCATACTGGTTCCATTTCTCTGGAATCCATCTCAGTGAATGGAAGGTGACGTACAAAGTTAAGGGACCAAACAAGGATTATGTCGCTTCCGCAAGGTTCACTCGTCCATGAATCCACGCAAACCAATACTTATCATATCATTAAAAAGCACTGAAGGGGTCAAGGGTAACAAAGGAGCGGTACGGAGAATCGGATAGGTATAGAATGTACGTCTGGGAGAAGGAATGTAGAAGGGGTAAAGACCAAGAAATTCAGCGAAACATTGGAGAATAGATAATGTAACCCCAAATTATCGTCGCTGAGTACCACGCCCATAGCCAAGCTGAAGATTGTCCAGCTCCGATTCGAGGCCCTTTATGGCACTGTGAGCCAATTCCAAATCCTTGTTGAGCCTGTCGCGTTCCGCAATAAGCTATCAGACAGAGATGTGAACAAAGTGGCTCCTAAATCCAAAGTTTATTGTGCTCACATGCTGCTCCCACTGTCTGAAGCGAGCTTCCTCAGCCTTGACCTGCTCGGTGAATCTCCTGCGAAGAGCCTCCTCCTCTTCCTTGAACTTGGGATTTTCAATTTTCTTGACCTTGGGTTCCCCGAACTTGCGAGTCTCCATCTGCTGTTGGCGATAGTTCTCATAATGAATTTCCTCAGTGGTGGAAATCAAGTCGAGCATGTGAGTGCGAATGAGCAGGGAACGAAGCTTGCGGAAGTCACAGTGATTCTCGTTTTCGACTGTGGACGAGAGATGAACAGAGCTCGCCAAAAGTAGGGATACAGTCCAAAATTACCTTCAGCGACCCCCCAGAGGTATTCACGACCCTTGACGACACGACCGTCAGCCAGCTTGACGTCCTCGGTGCTACCGATGATGGAGAAGGGCATCGTGTTAATCAAGGTACGAGCCAAGTCTGCACTCTGCTCGTCATCCTGCTCAACTGGAGGCTGGTAAACGCGAATGCCTTGGGCGGCGATCACCTCACGAATCTGCAAGTGGAATTATAAGTGAAAACAGAGATTTGATAGGGGAGTCACCGTACACGTTGCTTGAAGACAGCCAAATCAGACTGTGTCAAAGTGTCGGCCTTTGCAATAACAGGGATCAAATTGACACGAGTCCCAAGACGCTTCATGATTTCAATATCCAAAGGCTTTAATCTATACCAGGAGACGTCAGATATGGCGAATATTCCACCTCGAGGTGTTCTTACGTATGTCCTGTCGGCCTAATGAAAAAGAGACATGCATGAACACGAAGATCAGTTTTCTCGCCCCGCTGTGGTTGCTGTTCCTGTCTCATGTAGATTTCATGCTGGTCATCGACGAAATCGATGATAGGTGCCCATGAATCACGGTTGTTAACGTAGTCACCAAAGCCAGGTGTGTCAATGACCGTAAGCTTGACCTTGAATGCCTTCTCTTCCAACTCGGCCTTGATGATATCAACCTGTTGGAACGATGTCTGAGCAATTCGGAGAGTTAGAAAGAGTAAGCGGGAAATATGTACCTCAGTAAGCTTGTCGAGCTGCTTTAAATGGCGGCGAGAATAGTTCTTGGGCGGGCAGAGCTCAGTCGCAAAGAGAGTGTTGATCAACGTCGACTTGCCCAATCCAGACTCGCCTGATTGCAAGCACGCTCACTGAAGAGATTCGTGCACATTTCAACATCGTGGTTTACATACCAACTACCATGACGGTGAAATGCGCTCCGCGTTTCGCGACAATTTTGTGCCTCTAAGTCGTCCCATTGATTTCAGCACAAAAAATGAATGGGCATGACAGCACACGCTGAGACGCACCTGGTTTGGCAAGTTGGCAATACCTATGCCAGAGAGATTCACTGAGGACGCCATTGTTGGTGCGATTGAGCTCATTCGGGACGTTTTCGTAAAAGCGGCGAAGCGTAAGTTTTGCTTCCGCTTAGCTGATCACGCGAATATCAGAGATCCCTTCATCGGTTTGCTTCTTCAGGTTGTTCTGAGTACCAGCTCCTTAGGGTGCCTGCCTGCACCTGCATGACGGAGCGGACTCCCTGTTAGCTGAAAGGGAAATGTTATTGCCAGGTTCACGGCCCAGATCCGAACGCATGGTCACTGCACACCCGAACTCCCTGAGGCCATTTATTTCCATAACTCGCGTTCTCGTTTTGGGGGTCAAAATGATGCCGTACCTTTCCAATTTCTGTCCATCGTAGTGTTGCCTTGCACTCAAGATCTCCCTCCGATTTAAAAAAAAGGACCGCCACAGATAGTGTGCACCTGTAATCTGTTCCGGCTCATAGTCAAGATTCCTTTCCGCACTGGATGTACTGCGTGAGAATGATGCTCCTCACTTGCATTTCTATACCTTCGCTAGTTGCCACTCAGCCCTCACCAGTACGTGGAATGGTCCGTCCATGCTTAAGTCCTTACAGTTCGGGAACGAGTGTCGGAAGGGGGGAATTATTGACATGCGAAAGAATCAGAACTTGAATCAATTTGATCGTTAGCAGGCGATCTATATACACTCCCAGATTGCAAGCAATAGTTCTACGGTCTTTCCTTCATGCTACGATGGTTATGCCAGCATGGAGTTCATCTATTGGCTTCCTGGATGTATTTAACCCTGAAGGGATTGATATCTGTGTCTCCAGATCGGTTGTATGCAATCCATCTTGGTTCATCCTGCCGTTGTAAACTCAGTCGTCATACATGTCATCGCAAATTCTGGCTTCTCACCTTGAAGAGACGCAACGCCTTGACGGCATTAAATTCATCCAGAGTGAAGCGGTGGTAAATGCCTGCAGGGAGGACTAACAAATCACCAGGAATGACATGGATCCTGATCCAGGCGTCCGACTTCAACTCTAGGAAGGGTTGAGCGTGTGGAGCCATGATATTTGAGGTGCGTTGCCTACCTCGGACGTCAAAGAAACCTGATCCACTTAGGATAAATCTGATCTCTTCATCTTCATGTAAATGTCTAAGTGATCACGCAAAATGGCTTTCACTGAACATCCAGCAACACTCAAAGAACATGCGAGAATACTCACTCCTCAAAGAAGATTTTGAGCTTGGCCTCATATAGGTCCCCCAGACCCTCTTTTGTCACATTGATAACATCACGGTTTTTGTAACCGTTTTCCGCGGCGATCCTGTCAATCTCAGGCTCCCAGTTTTGAGGCGAAACCGACCAGTAGAGAACACCCGAGATCCTCAGTGTTTCTAATGTAACAGGACGGTCGGGGGAGTAAGCATGCGCCAACTTCTGATCGGGGTTCTGAGCGAACGATTCTTCGTTAAACCTGTAGCAATGTGTAAGCAAGCGTTGGCGGCATCCACAGACAGGCTTGCCAGTAAGCTTTCATCGTTTAGGATGTGTATGAGAGATAGGGGTGAGGGGGCCGTTCTTCGACACAGTGCAAGTGACGAAATCCTTTCGAGACATTTGTGGAATTCCTGATATGGAAAGTGGAGGTGCGTTTCGCTGCCCAGTTGGAAGAACGAGCCTATTGAGAGGAACATCCTGAAGTCCATTGATGCACCGAGTCGTATCTCGGCTGAATCATCGTCCAAGGCGGTTCTCCCCATATTCTGTCATACCGATGGAGTATGGAGGATCCTTGATAAGTTCAATGCAATTCCACAGAAGACTCCCTCATAGTTCCACAACAGCGTTAGTACATAGCAATAAAAGCTACCGTTCCGGCCCGAGAGCCCAATCCAAGTGCGCACGATTATATACATACTTCAAGCTTCCACAAAGCTCATCAAGTCCAGACTTCCTATTTTCCGGCCGCCGGTGAGAATTGTTCAATCTTACTTCCCACGGTCACCTGCTACAATCGGAGGGAACTCATGGCCTTGCGATGGCGTCGCCGGGGGAAGATAGTCATTCCGACATACAATGCCCCCGCCCGCGAGTTCAGGTCAGTATGTCCTTTCAATGTCCATCATTTTTCAACTTTTTTTTTCGTCGTACATCTCTCCTTCAGGAACGGCAAGGAATGATAGACATGACACTGAAAGTTTATGCACAATCGGTCCATTTGGAAGTCAATCATATTCCCCGCCGTAAATTTACATCCCTTCCAGAATTTTCTAGCGTCTTTTTCAGTTCCGCTTTGGTGTGCGCAAGACGACAAGCTTTCACGGTTCGAATACACGATTCATTGGTTGCCTACCGGATTTCCTCAAAAATGTTTGCCACACCTGTTAACCGTCCCTGGGTGTTCCAAATTGCAGTATCCCGTGATCGCCACGGCCCCCACACTCATGCAAACAGGCGAAACAATTAATATTGATATTGAGTGTGAATTACCGCAGCCTCAATATTATGTATCAGTGGAGACACAAGCATCAGGTGCATGCTGGGCTTGTACTTTGTCAGACAGCGGATACCGAGGCGTGGAGATAACGGTTTCATGGCCCGTGAGCCGAGCAGGCTTAGAGGTATATATGAGTCCCCGCTGGCAACCGAGAGCGGCCCATGAACCACTTTGTGGCTCAGGCAAGAAACACTAAATATGTCTTCTGCCATAAGTCTCGGGTCCCGCTTAGGTTGTCCCGACATTCGTTGTGGTTGGCGGTACGTGCATAGGCAGGTCTATAAGTACGTGCACCCTTTTAACCTTTCGCGATGCGTGCGATTCATCTGGAAGTATTTATGTAATGGTACTAGAAAGTCATGTGCATTGATAACCCTTCCCCTCTGGTATAGCCACCGTGAAAACCGAGAAGTGCTAATGCATGTCTCAGCGGACGAGGGGGTTGATTCCCGGGACATTTGTGCGCACGAGCATTCATATTGTTTGCCAGACTTGATGTTGATTCTCAATCAACGTTCATGCTGAATGGGACCCGGGAGTCCCCCTCCTGCAGATACTTCTGTTCGGTCCCAGAACTCTCTTGGCCGAATAAGTGGATTGGCACGAAAGTCCAGCCATTGGTGGACCGTGGAAGAGGGTGTGGCAGTGCGTTGGCATTCGCCGACCAAGCCTCCCTCGTGACTTGAACATTCTCCAGAAACATCGAAGCGGAATCGACGGCACTCCTCCTATTGGTAGAGGTGATGTCGATGACGGAACAAACAAAAATCTCTGAAAACAAAGTATGCGCCTACAATAAATGGCGCCCACTTTACTGAAAGCTGAATGTTGGTTGTGTCAAAATGCTGTTTAGGATCGCATGTCCAAGGCTCTAGGCGCCGCATTTTTGGGCCACCAAGTTGAACAGCTCGAGAATAGGGCTTTTACTGGCGCTTCCGGTAGGGGCGGCAGAGGCCGTGGTGGTCGTGGACGTCCTTGGGCTGGGCCCGACTCTCAGGCTCGTGGCAGCGCGGGAAACCCGGTAGCACGCAGTAACGTCCGCGGTGGCGGCAGTAGTGGTGTTCCGGTCCTGATTCCCCCCAAAGAGCATGCGCAAGTAGGACGAAAGAGGTCTTTCACTCTCCATCCGGACCCCGATGCCAAGCCGATTGTCCCAAGAGAGCGCGAGAGGACCGCAATGGCCAATATCATCATCCTCGATGCGAGTATTCTCGTCCATGCCCTCGGTCAGGTTAAGCGTTGGTGCAAGGAAGAAAGGAAGGAGATACTTGTGATCCCGCTAGAAGGTGTGCCCCTATTGCTCTTTCCAGTTACAGGACTGATTCTTCAAGGGCAGCTCTGAATACACTTGACTTACTGAAGAAAGGCGGATCAACCATTGCCATCCATGCTCGCGCCGCGTCCCGATTCTTGGAGGCGCAAGTAGGCACTAATCCACGAATACGTGTGCAGGGAGACGAGCAATTCATTCCATGGGACGACCTATATTCTCGGGCAACGGGGGCCAGTTCTGAGCAAGCCACAACAGACACACCCGGTGACTTCGCATTGCCGTCTCAAGAACATGCACCAGAATGGATGCGTCAGATCGTGTGTTGCACGGGTTGGGAAACCCTCGCTGCTTCTGCCCCACTGCCCGAGGGTGGTCCAGCTCATCACAAGAAACCAAACCGAGTGGCTCTCGCTATCATCAAACCCAATCTCAGTCCTGCGGCGCTCGAGACTCAGGATTCTTCAGTGATCAAACATCTTCCGCGTACAACGGGCGATCTTCTCCGACTTTGGGCCCCTAAACTGGGATTGAACCTGCTTCAAATCGATCAAGGGGCGTCTGAGCGTCAGGAAAGTCGTGGTGACAGACACAAGAGCTCCACGTCGGAATACGGTGGCCATCACAGGCGAGGTGGCCGTTCTTCCGCCGATGAAAGTCGTGGGCTAGTGGAAAAAGTAAAGAATGGTCTGAACACCAACAGCCCAGTCGCCATCGGTGGTGCGGCGAAGATACGATTATTGGCGCGTGGGGAGAAACTTGACCCTTGATTGACATTCTAGTTGTTTCGGCCCTGGTAAATCAAAGTAGGTGAAATCTGTCGCTGTATCTTGGGTAGCTGACACGCCCTCATTGCGCTAGAGACAGCCTTATTAAATTGCTCCGGCGTTATGTTCCGTGGCGAACCGGTGTTCGCCGCTCGGACTGCACAACATTCATGGCGTCACCATCAATCTGCGTAATGGCGTTATCGCTCCGCTGACATTTGTTTGGCTACTACTCATCCAGCATCATGGACGGTTTATCGCACGGCCTGTGGGAAGGAGTCCGCGGCTGATTTGTAACCGCTTGTGATGTCTGCGGGTTTTCAGCTTGTGTTTTCGCTGACTGTGACCGTTATATTTCCAGCGACGAAGGACTTAACGATTCCGATTCCTCTTATTTACCGAGTCTCTCATACGCTCTCCTGTCTTCGAAAGTGAATGGGAATGGCGGGGATAACTTAATATGGAACGTTCACGATGTGGCACCAGAAAAGCTGGCCGACTTGGACTGAAATTAGGTGTCACATTCAATTTTCCAGAAGCGGGCATGCAACTTGTAGCGCCCGGTGCGATGTCCTCACCTTGAAGATTCAGATCTTTGTCCATGTTTTTTTAATATGTTTCTCTGATCGTGGTCCGATATGATACCATTTTCCTTGTGACCTCATCGATTTGGATCTGCGATATCCAGATATCGTCTTATATCAAGGGAGGAAGCTTCGTGGGATGAGGGACCCCCATCGGATTTATCGCACGGTTGGATCACGCAGCGCAAGGCCATCAGAGTCACACACACTCCCAGATAACATCAAGTATGAATGAGGGCGTTTCATTTCAAGCAGGCAGTATAAGAGAATAAGATGCCACATCCATGAGAAGTGACCGATCAGTGGGGCTCAATTGCACATGCGAACGTGAGGATGCGGACCGTTTCATTTACCTGGAGGCGAACAGAACCGCTCGACGTCGTTGTCCAGGTCTTTTAGCCGGGAATTAATGGGAGGGGGAGCCCTAGTTGCATGAATTGCAAGTCGGAAAGCAGCACATACGCTTTAGTGGAAGCAGGTATAATGATTGGTTGGTACAATTTAGGCACTCTCAGAAACGGAACGACAATTTTCGTAATTGATTTGCAATACTATCAGGGATCCAACCTCGTCGTAATCAGTGTTTTGAAGCAACGAATTTTCGGAGAGACAAAGGCGCAAGAATGGAGCAGTGTTTCCTAATATGGTAATTTTGTAACAGCATGGCCTTTCAGTCGTTTCTGGATCATTAGTTTCGGCAGAATTCCATGTAAAAAGTGCGGGAGAAAAGAAGTTTTCTCGGTCAGCCACATGTTACAGTTGTTGAGTTCTCCAACGTCCTACAGCAAGGTACAATCGCTTTCCATGGGAGCTCATGCTTCGGCCAGGGTTGGAGTCAAAGGATTCATCGACGTTAGCGACCTTCTGGCGATTTATTTCATGCAATCGTCACGCTTGTCACGTAACGGTTGGGACTGCTGTTTTCGCCCTTCGCCGTGATCCAAACCTTGAGCTCGAGTTAACCACTCTTGGGAAGAGCTAACAACTGATTCCCGGACCCTTACTCAATCCAGCGAGCCAATGAATTTACTCAGTACTGCTATCCTTGTTGACATAAGGCCGCCTTTTTTCGGATGGGGACTCGAGAGAGCTGGATCAGCTACTTAAATCCTCTCCCGCCTGGCAATATGAAGCTATTCATCATCTCCCCCCCCCGCTCTAGTCCTTTATCCTCAACACTTTCCGTCTTCTCAAATGATTTCGAAGCTGATGCACTCTATGACTATGTGTTATAATGAACTTGGCACGCACTCCTCATCCCCTGCTGCCCATGCACCCTATGCTCATCCCCTTTACCATCAGCCCGATTGTATCTCCTCTCTGTCCTTGAACAGGGCGTCAAGAAGGGAGAGCTTGTCGTCCAGGAGGGAGGTGCTGTTCGTCATACTTTCGGTAACCCCAAGACCGGCCGTTGCATCGGTGGCGTAGCTATCCAAGTCAAGGACGAACGATTCTGGGGGAAAGTGCTAGGGTACGATATTTGATGTGTTCTTAGACCATTTTCTGATTATCTTTTCTATTCTACAGTGGCTCAGATTTAGGCAAGTAGTCCATGCCAGAGTCGGAAACGTGCTGTCGATCAACACCATCTCTCTCGATAGGCTTCGCTGAAGCGTACATGCTTGGATACGTGGATTTGGAGGACATCAAGAAAGTCCTGAATGTACGTTCCGTTCGCTCGATTTTTTTTTTTGATTTACTGAAGCACGCGCGTGCTTCTTTTTGAATAGGTTTACCTGGACAACCGTGATTCCATGACGGCGATGGCAACTCCATTCTACCGTCTGTACTCTGTCCTGTCCGGTTTCAAGAATTACCTTCTGGGGCAAACCCTTGAAGCGGCTCATTTAAATGCCATGTAAGTTTCTGCGAACCATGATCATTTGTTCATTGCTCTCAACTCCGAGAATGGATTTGCGCCTTTATATTGTAGTGCCGGATATGATGTATCCAACGATCTTTTCCAAGCTTTCCTAAGTGAGGAAATGATGTACAGCTGTGCTTTGTGGGGTCCAGAAGAGGGGGGGGTGCGCGGGGACATCGAATATGGACCATCTATCCGAGATCTGGAGACGGCACAGTTACGCAAGATCCACCACGTACTCATGAAAGCGCGTGTTCGACCGGGTGATCGTGTTCTCGAATTTGGTACGGGGTGGGGTGCTCTGGCAATTGAGGTCGATAATTTCCTTTCTTGTCACTTGCCCCTATGTGCATTGCTCATACTCGAACGTTCATTGGCTCCAGGCTGCACGGACGTACGGGGCTACTGTTGACACGTTAACCCTTTCGGCAGAGCAGAAATTGCTCGCTGAAGAGCGGATTGAAGCAGTAGGACTATCGGACAAGATCACGGTCCACCTGCTCGACTACCGATGCTTGCCGGATTCGTTCCACAAGGCTTTTGATGCGTTCGTGAGCATCGAGATGGTTGAACACACCGTAAGCCCATTTTCTTTTTCCGCATTTCACACGGACTCGTGTTCAATGTGTGTGTGATTTCAGGGAGCTGCATATCATACGACATATTTCAGCATCATTGACTGGGCGCTGAAGAATGATCGGGGCGCAGCAGTCATCTCTGCTACCACGCAACCTGAGTCCCGGTACTCTGTCTGCCAGTACGTTCTTTGCCTTATGTTCCAAGCTAATGAAGACTAATATCTCCTCCATCAGAGCAACCGATTTTGGAAGGAAATACATTTGGCCGAAAGCTCTTCTTCCAAGTCCCACGGCGCTCATCACAGCTGCATATAAAGCCACTTCGGGAAAGATGACGCTAGAAAGTGTTGAAGATGTTAGTGGCTTTGGAATTGAATCACCAAAGCAGTAATTGCTAATATCATACCTTCTTTATTCACAGCATACGACGCGTGAGTTATCGCTTGCCTCCGCAGGCAGAGCCAGTGCTGACCTACATCTTCGTCCTTTACAGACTATCCGCGCACGTTACGGGAATGGGGACGTCGCCTGACAGCTAAGATCGACTCCGTGATAGCGCCGAAGCTATCGGAACAGTATCCGGAGTTACAGGATCCTAGACATCTAGAAACCTTCAGAAGGTGAGTTGATTCCTCACCCTTTCCCCGATGACTATTCATTCCATTTTATCATTCGTTCTCCTATCCTTTATAGGAAGTGGATGTGTAAGTTGCCTTTATAGCCTATAACGCGGGTTCCGCGGACAAGTAACTTACCCGTTCTTGAAACCACGTAGATCTCTTTGCGTACGCTGAAGCTGGGTTTTCGCGCGCTTATGCAACTTGCCACATGTTAACTTTCGTGAGGCCGGTGAGTGGGCACTTGTTATTAGATCAGATTCAGCACTCGCTAACCAATACCGTCATGAAGGAGAACGTCTCTGAATTTTGTGATTGAGAGCTTTACTCTTCGTTCGTTCTTATTTCAACTTGGGTCATTCGTTTTTTTTGTTACAGTTGTCAATTTGTTTTTGTTTTTGTTTTTTTATCCTCTGTTCTAACCGCTGTTCTCGACCTAGAAAAGCAGTTTCTAGTTTACTACGACTTTCGAATGTTGCAATGAGCACACGCTCATGCTGCAGCTCATGGTATATTTATCATCTTGTGTACGATAGCTATTTCGGCCACTCAAATGGAAGAACGTACACGTGACTCTCGTCTACTCACGGCGGAATGTTCCGTTCCGGAGTGAAGTCGTTTTCATCCTTCCGTGCCCCGCTGGACGTCTGCAATGATGAAGGCACATATCGCAAAGGCCGTCGTTAAACAGCCGAGGATGCGCTCGCTGTATACGGCGGCGTTATCTTCAGTCAACTCTTCATCTGTTGTACAATTTTTCGATTCGGGATATGCCCCTCCGAGGTTGAACCCAACACCCACTCTCACATTATATCCATCTGCCCAACAATCAAAATCCCAAACGTCGACTCAGCCAGCGACGTCTTTGGGTCTTTCCACTAGTCCAGTTCCGGTTCATTCTTCCGCGCAGCCCAGTTCATCGCGGACACCGCCTAATTCTCCCAGGACAATCCCTCCCATCTTCTTCCCGCCGCAGGTTCCTGTCACCCCGTCCTTCTTCCCTAGCATACTACAGTCAGCGGAACGCACACAGGCAAGGCCTGTCTACAGGCTTGACAGTGGCGCATACGGCATTCCAAAATGCCGGGGGAAATCTCCTGTGCACATGGCGCTTACATCAACATCATTAGAACCGTGTTCATCGGCACAGACATCACCTGAAGCTCTCGAGCTATCAGTGCAGGTTGGCGATGATAGCTACTTCATGCGCCCAGTAAGCTCCTTCCACTCCCTTCCCTCCACACATCCTTCCCACATTTCCTTGGTGCCTTCACACGCATTCAAACCGGCTTCTTGTTATCGCATTGGTTCCTGACCCAAGCCACTCTTTTATAGAATGCACTCGGCGTGGCAGACGGCGTTGGCGGCTGGTCTCAGAAACCGAATGGAAACAGTGCCTTGTTCTCGAGGAGATTGATGCATCATTGTTCGCATGAGATATCCTTGCTGTATCCACCATCTCCACCTGTTCCACCGACTTTTCCTCCTTACCTCACACCAGCCGCCGTCCTTGCGCCTTTACCATCATCGTTGGTTGATCCGAATCCGGTCGACATTCTTCAAAGGGCGTACGAACGGACTTTAGAGCTCTGCAAATCTGATGGAACGCTGGGTTCCTCGACAGCTTTACTTGCAATCCTTCTCACCCCTCCACATCCACATGCCCAACCCCAACTCCGCATTGCTCATGTTGGTGACTGTCTCATAAGCTTAATTCGAAAGAACGAATTAGTGTATCGCTCTTCCGAACAGCAACATAAATTCAATTATCCCTTCCAACTTGGGCCCCAATCGACGACAACACCTATCAAGGACGCATTACGTATGGACCTCGCGGTGCAGGAAGGAGATGTTATAATTGTTGCCAGTGACGGTATGGGTGACAATTTGTGGGATGAGGACGTTCTGGAGGAGGCGGTTAAATGGGGATCAGACGTCAAGGGATTAAGCGAAGCACTTGCCAAGCGAGCACTGAAAGTCAGCGAAGGAGGTGCTATTGTAGGTGAAACTCCTTTCGGCCGGCGGGCACATGAAGAGAAGCGAAGTCACATTGGAGGGAAAGCAGATGGTACGTTCAATTTTTGACGTGGACTTTCGCTTCAATTGCTAACGCATTTCTGATTTGTGCCGCGTGTGCGAATTTTCAGACATCAGTGTACTCGTTGCTGTCATTGAAGGATGCGATCCTATTGGACTAAGCATAAATTCCTGGTCTGCTCCCGCTTCGAGATAACATGACCCTGAAAGTCTGATGTCCCCCCACTATATGTATCGTTCGACACTTCATTGTCTTGATTCTTCGTGCAATTTGCACTTGTAACTATGTGAGTGATAACCCACTGTGCGATTATGTTCGAAGCTGCTGATTGTGCGGCACTCTCCACTCTCACGGTATAAGCTCCTATTGTGCAATCTGAAAAAAAAATGTGGCGTTCCAAGCCGCAGCCATCACTCGCTTCACCTGTTGTTCTCGCTCCCATGACTGGGGGTCAAACAGTTTCGCCGTCTCCTGCCTACCTATTTCAGCAACTTTTTGTGGTCTCCTCGCCAACTCGTCGTGCATACCGTGTACAACATACCTCGCAATGTCTTTCGTCATCAGATCACCCATTCGAACCTTCCTCAGCCATATCGCAACACAATGCATCATCTTTATCATCTCCAGTTACTCTCATTTAGCTTTCGATTGATATCTTCTCTTTGTGCTATGTTTCCGATTAAATACAGGATGTTCAGTTGTAACAATAGTCTTCCATGTATGACATAGCCAAACCACAACCCAATCCATGCACTGCTTTCGCGGTCACCGGTCAAGCACTCCACTTCATAAGTTGGGCTTCCTTCAGGACTCGCACCAGGATGCGAATCTTATCATTTGTTTGCATGGGATTGGCCGTGCGTGGGTAAAATCCCAGCCCCTGTCCGTTGCATACACGGGAGGAGCTGCGGTCTCGAATGTAGAACACGACTGGCTGGAGCTGGACTAATGTAGGAATGTCTCGGCCACGCTGCATTACTGACACGGTAACAGTGACAGGATCGAAATCGAACTCCATGCATGTTGGGATGTTACACGAGGCTTACGTCCTTTATGGTGCTTGCCGAGGCACTGGCCTCGGCAGAATCGAGCTCTCTCTTCCTGTGCACATGTTTGGCCAGCTCGGACTGCGTCCGCAATTGTTCAGAACACGGATTATGAGTCTGGCTGCTCCAAGGTTACGTTCTCGGGTAATAGGAGGATCCTGGCACGCATGTCTTCTCGCTACAATAAACAGCCGTAGCGTGTTCCTGGTTCCAGGTAACCCAATGCATGCAGCGTGCAGCGTGGAAGCGCATGGTGATTACGGAGTTGCACCCCGGTTGGTTGCAAAATTTGCGCTAGATAGGAAGGGCTTTGATATACAAGTGATACCTAGTCGCCATGCAGTACATTCACTGGCACGGCTAATATAGACCAATTGACGTTTATAGGCCCGAGCTACAGAAGTTACTTCGCACACGTAATGACTGGGCTTCTGTACTTCTGGTTCCATGCGCTAGTGACTGGTGCCATGCGTAATCACGCCAACCTGGTGCGTGGCACAATGCTACAGCACTCCGGTAATATCATGTCCGGTTGATCACGCCCGTTCCTGGACTCCTTTGCCGGGCGACTTATTTATTCCATGGCAGTATCTCCACCGATTATAGTTATCTTTCCTTTTGCTTGATAGATCACGACGCTGCTGGTAACGAACCCTGTCTCGCTTCGCCCGCCAGTGGTGGCCAATCAGACACGTTTATCATCAACAGCTCCGCAAGTTTGATTTTGCCATCAGTATAGATTTGCAGCTTTCAAACCATAATCCCTCCCTGCAGCTCGCGTACTCTCGCCTGTGCGCCCCAAGGCGCTTTCATTGTCTCGATGTTTCATTATCCATCTTTCCACTCCTTGTCCGTGATGTCATCCCTGATAGCAGAGGCGAAGAGAAAACGTTGCACCCGCCACATGCACAGCGAGAAATTGTACCAGTGACTGTTGTTACGGTCCTTGATGTCCTTTTTCAAAAACTGTAAGTTCCCCATTAAAAAACCGATCTAGATCTCTAGGAAAAATGGAAGGGAATCATTATCCAAGCAGAGGCTCCGATCAATCTCGATGTACATGACTAAGTATGGCCTAAAACCAACCTGCGTCCAAGTTGCCATTCGTGTCGGGGCCTTTATCACCGAGGAGTGCAATGATTCGCATGCAGCAACAGAGATTTGGTTCTTTTAAGGCTATGGGTTGCATCAAGCCGCTTTAATATTTGGTTTCTTCTCACAGCCTTCTAGTAATAACATGAGACCTAGCAAATCATTCTCACTCTGCTTGCGCGGGAGATTCGCAAAACGGGCGCCTTCCCCTCTTTGCCGAATTTGAAACTAGGCCACTCTCAGCAGTCTTGTTCTCGCCTTTGGAGGTCACATCCCCGCAAGGGAAATCTCCGGACCTGTGCTGATTTGCCCAGCGTGAATCGCCTTTCATGATACGCACATGTGGCTAACCCGCATGAGATTGAGCAAAGCGAAGACCGCTGAAGGATTTGCGGAAAGAGATCTTGACCTCCGTATTCCCGATTCAGTGTACAGCATGCAGCCGATTCCCAAGATAGAATTTCTTCCCGGGCCCGCGCAATTGATACGGAATTGCAAAGCGTCCCACTTTGTTCATGTCTGTGCTGTTCGGGTCAAGGTTTTCATTGATAAACGGTACGGGTCCAAGTTGCTATATTAGTTCGCAAAGAGGGTGCTTGATGAAAGGCAGGCAAACTCTCGAAATGTCGCCAGCGTTAGAAGTTGGGAAGACAAAGGGGGTGACTTTTTTTTGAGGCCGACGGCGATCCCACTCGAAAAGCTAGAGAAAAAGCTCAGGAGAAATAATCTCGGAATTACTTGTGTGTACACAGGGGTAGAGGCATGAACTCCCTTCTAGTACAAGGCCATTCTTTTGCATAACGGGTCACACACATTATTGTTCTGGCATCAGAAGGCAGAACGTTCCTCCGTACAGGCTCTTGGGCTGGTCCTCCTTGATTAGGTTTGTTTCTGTGGTTTCGAGGTTTGCACGACGGCGAACGCTGAGGGTAAAATGCTACGGGTTGCGTCCGCCACCCACATCAAACCAGTACACAGTCCACCAAGCGGATGCGACCGAACGCTTGCGACCATCTACGCCATCGGCAACAACCGTTCGATAGGGACACATTCACAGCATGACTAAGGGGATTCAAGTGTTTACTTACCCTCCTAGGCGCTATGAGAACCGGGCGCGTTGAGCTACACCCGCATGAGGGGAGCCTCCAAGGCTACCTTAACTTCAGTAGACCAGGTCCAGGACTGTTAGTGAGTGAACGAAGCCTGTGGGCCAGATTGGATTGTCAGTCAGTCTGATGGGGAACACGTTGTGAGGGCACACCGAACACTAGCACCATTGGACGGCTATGGGTAGTTGCGAAATAGCTGGGCTTCCATAGGCAGGATCCCCTTCCATTGGCTGTGTGAAGCAACGACTAGTGTGCTCAACCTCGACCTCGACTGACTGCCCGCTTGTTATGCTGAGACGAGGCGCTCGATTGGAAGCTCGACGGCTCGCCGTTGAATGTGCTCATTAGTTGATGAGTGAGCAGATCACGCACCAGAGCAGGGGGTCGCAGTCAGCGCAACATGCACACGTCATGTATAATTCAGGACCCTACTAATGGGAGAGCATCAAGGGTCCACCTTCGTACCCACGTTAACCTAGCCCATCAATGGGATGAGGGGCATCTGCCAGTGACTCCACCCTTCGACAGCCCGGAACGGATTCGACAGAAATTGTCGAATGAACTATACACTGGTGACGTCGTATTGCTTCTCCGATGTGAAGTAGGTGCTATCTTCTACTTTTAAGACCCTTCATCCAGAGGCCAGCTATACACGTCTGGGTCGTCGTAACCTGTTTTTACCAACTCCAAACGCGAAAGCGCCTCTTGCACATTTAAGACGCGCGTCTGAGTGGACACCAAGCACTCCTAATCATTCTATTATTCGGACCGATCTCTAGTAGTTCCCTTGGGCAAAGGGGAAGCCGGTACCAGGCTGTGTGCGTAGCGATAGGCCATCCGATTCTGGTTACTCCAGCAGCCGCCTCGAGATTGGGCCTGAAAGGAATTGCCATTACCTGTGGGCCTGGCAGGAAAGGGTTGTTGAATCGTCTGTAATGCAAGTTATTCGGCTCCCCTTGGCCAAGAGGGGATGTAAACGGGGGAGAGGACGCTCAACGACCGGTTTTCAGTCATGTACATGTGTAACTCCAATGATCGTCGCATTCAGAAAATCAATGAGATCCAAAAGTGGTCGGGGTCACATTGGGGTCACATGTCGGCGCGTCTCCTACAAATGCCTCCCCAGAGCCTGTTCGGTTCAACAACAACAAAACGACCTGTGCAGCGTGTTATCCTCGCTGATGCCCTTAATCCATGGGACTGATTGAAGGCATAGTATTCAGCATCTCTTGCGTGACAGAGATAGGCTTTGTCTTGTGCAGGCACTAATTTGGGCCGGGGTAGGCGTGACGCGTAAAATGCCCAGAGAGTCGACTGCTTGGGTTCGGGTTGTGATCGCAATAAGAAGGGCGCTTCGATTCACGGCCCCAAGTTCCCTTCACCAAACTTCACACGAATTACACGAGTCCCCCTGCTGGCAAAGGAAAATATAATCCCAGTCAGTTTGGGAACGGGGACCCTTCGTGTTGTTCCGGGACTTGCTACCAAGAGAATCGACATTGACTATCACTCCTTGTGAAATCAATGGGCTGCAATGGACCTGAGTTCTTCACATTATACGCAGTGGCTGGTATCATTGCGTACGCACCGCATCAATGTCGAAGGCTTCTCGCATGTTTCTAAGTACGGTGCACGAGGAAGCCTGTCTGTTAAAATATCGTCAACTTTAGGCGCACACGCCGGACAAACAAGCCGAATGGAAAAGTCGTTTACTTATGGGGGAACTTTCGAGAACGGGATTCGTAGTTTTCCGCAGAAAGCCGTCGTCGCCGTTAGTCCTACCATGCAGCAAACGAGTTGGGCCAGCTTGTGGTGCTGGAGATGATAAGTCCACAGGGCAGGTCCGGGACCACGCAGCATACCAGCGTTTGTGATCCAATCGGATGGTTGGAGCGATAGGCAATATGCCTAACACCCAATATTTACGGCGTCTCGAATGCTAAAATGGTGTCCAAAAGCTGACCGCGAATATGTCCACTCAGGAAAAAGTCGAGAGGCATGGTATATTCGTTCACATGCAGGTGAGTAGCCTCCACCATACAGGATCGATCGATTTTTCTGAGGGGCGATTCAGCTACATATTTCTAGCACTCGAAACTGAGTCTATTTCCGTTCCCTCAACTCCGGGTATGAGATTCCATATCTATGAGACAAATCTTGCATATACCCACAGAACTGTTTCCCCAGCTTACCAGGAGTTTAGGCTACAGCAGAGTTGACGATGAGTGTCCTGACGATGAATCATCAGGACCTACAAGTCAGCCTCTGGGCGCAGAAAGTACAAGTGGTGCCGCCTGAGTTGGGGTTGGGGCCCCTGCTGCGATTCTGGTGGCCCCAGTACGTGAATTTGCGGATTCGACTCCCGAGGAACTGCTCTGAACTGCTCAAGGAGTCTGGGGCATGCTTCGACTCTGAGTCCATTAATGCGTTGGCATGTGTTAGTATGGAATTGTTTCACAATCCTGACAACACTTACATCGAGGATCCCCGCCTGGGAGTTCACGAATGCCAAAACGCGGCTTGAGATCGCTGATTTGTAAACAGCCTAGCTTTGTGGATGGGCCTCGTTGGCCCAAGCTTGCTGGCATACTGGGATATTGTTGGTGTCGCATCCAGTTCACATTTGGATGGAAAGAAATATTGGCATGGATAGTTTGTAACTGAATGTCCAGCTTGTGAGCTCTTCAGGTCGGGCGATCCTGACAATCGAGTGAGAAGGTGAGGTAAATCACTAGCCAACTGAACTCGATTAGCTGTTAGATACAGGAGGAACTATCCCGGCTTATGTAAGCGGTATATTCGCCCTCCGTTATTCAACGGGAGAACCTCCATGTTGGCTTCTTCTCTGTATCGCACAGATGCAAAAGCTACCTGATGTACTCTGACGGGCGCCGTTCGTAGGTCCCAACTGTCGCTTGTCCCTCCGTGAACGGCGCATACAATGCGTGTGCTTCGATCGCGCCCAAGATGGTGTCATTTGCTCCAAAAGGGGGCTCTGGGCCTGGCTCTGTTGTTCCTGCCTTAATACGTGCGAGGTGTCTACACTGCAGCATAAGCCCTGGACTCCACACCATGCCTGGTCCTGCACCTGCAAGACCGAGGTTTCAGCTGGTCGCAGGCATGGACTCCAGTGCTTATGTCGCAGTTTTCAGACACCTCGCATGTATTGAGGCAGGAACGACGGAGCCAGGCCCAGAACCCCCTTTTGGACTGAATGGGTCGCACTGAATAGCCTGTCCGACACCATCTTGAGCATGATTGAAGCACATGCACATTCGCGGAGACGCAACCCTATGATCCAGGTGCCTAACTGACGCACCCGACCTCCCCGACCGTTTGGATATTCCGCGGGCGCGTGGAGACGTGTCTTTGACCATCTCCCTTCGGGATTAATGAACCGCACCCATCACAGAACATCCCAGGCGGCATTTGCATCTGAAAGCGACATGCGATACGGAGAAAAAGCCAACATGGGAGCTCAGATTTTCAACCTGCAGGCTCTCTCATGCACTGAATAACGCATCGTTCTCCGAGTCTTCTGTTGAGTTCCCCTCACACAGTTCCCCACGCAATTCAACATGAGCTGGCGTCTCTTAATGCTCTTTCGTATAAAAAGTGCCGACAGAGAACACGTTTGTATTGAATAATCTGCGTGAACCGGATACAAGACAGTGCTGGCGTGAGCACCACACGAACGCTAGGATGGCGGCCAAAAGTATGAGCCGAGGGCTGGTGCGCTGGGGAACGGGCTCTCAGAGCGAAATGATCATAACCGCTGGTCCGACTCAGGCAGAGTAGCTGCTCTCCCTGAAAGCTTATCAGATCATGCGTCCTTCCGCCCTTGCTCTCCTCCGGCGATGCCTTGTTCCAAAAATCCAACCTAGTCGCTCCACAATCTACTAAAATATTGAGGTCTTGTGCATGGACTAGATCGAAACTCACTCGAACAAACAGGGACGAACTGCTAATCTCCAAACAAATATGGAGGGCGTTATGCAATCACCCCCGGAACCCGCGTCCTGGAGTATAGTGGTCATTCATCACGGTAGGTCGCATCACCTGTGGCTATGATGGAAACCATTGAGGGATAGAGCTCTGCATATACGCAAGAACCTTGTATCCATGTCAATCTTTGAGTTCGCGATTTCCGCCAATTGGAGGTTCTAGCCATTGTTTATATTCTGTTCTAGCAGTGCTGGTTCCCTCATGTGCACCCAGTAGGAAGTGGGGATTAATCGCAGACGAACAGTTAAAAGCTTCAACTCGAACGAGAACTGGCACTAAATTAAATATAAATTCAGCATTTGGCATGATGTGTACCCGGATGAGACTTCGTGTATCACTTGCGCCTTCACCAGTGCGAAGTGTATGTGTACCGTGCCGGCCGGGCACATGCATGGGTACAACGTTGGCGGCACTGTTGCAACACTTTCCAGTTTCCGGACTGCGTTTGCAGGGATTTAGGGCTTCTGCTCAACAGTTTCCCGACCGCTAGATAGACCTGATGCTGCTAATGTCGACCCGTGGTGGAGTGCATACAGCACCAGCAGTGGTTTGGATGCCAATTTGCTATCAACATCGGTTTACAACGCATCCCATCAAAGCATGCAGAGCATGATCCTGTGACGTCCCAAGGATCCCCTTATCCCCCAAGGCTTTATGTCTATTCTTCCATATCTCGATCTCGTTCGTGTTGCCACCCATCCTGGCGGCAATGAACTTACCTTACGAGTTGTCCCCATCATGTCATAGGTTCTGACGTTTTCCCTGTGAATCAAGAGGTTGTTTGTTAGGGCGCCACCGATCTACGTCCTCCAAGAGGGGATAAACACAAACGTACAGAAAGAAGGCAAGGCAACACCCACACAGAACAGGGTGGAACATCGAGGCGGTAGAGGGAGACGCGAAAACCGGGACTGAGCTGCGCATCCGCGCCGAACCATCCATGTATGAACCGAGGCAAGCAACTTATCCAAGTTTCCAATTGGCAGCGGCAGGCAGTGCCAGAGAAACCTTCTGGGCCTAGGCAGTGCTGAGGTTGCTGTCCCATATAAACGTATCGTTGATCGCCTTGTAGATACCACCCGACAACAGTGGGGCGTAGGGTGGTGTCGTCCAGGATTTGAAATCGTTCTGGGCTTTTGGCAGCGCCGGGGGGCGAATTGTGGAAGTCATGGTGGGCTCTTATAAGCGCAGCCGTGGCCAGTGAACGAGAAACGCTGTGGCCGGCAATATTATGGCCCCTATCCTTCGCTTACGTCGTAAGGGATACTGCCCTGGAACGGATCGATGAATAAGCAATATCATCCAGATTGGGAGGGTATTTTCGCTTTGTTACTCCTTCAATTGAACCAACGTGTAGTTGCACAGCTTAGCCATCAAGAGGCGTGTCCGTGTTCCATGAAATCAATTTAGCAGTAGTGCTTAGTTTCCCCATGAGAGAAGCGGAAGGCTACCTAAACGAATTTTTCAAGAAACCTGTAAGCATGCCTTTCCCATGTAGATTATCAAGATAATCCACCAGTCTCCGATCAAATCACATCTAGATGGACGCAAGAAGGAGAAAAGCTGCTCTACTTCCAGATCAAGCGAATGAAGATTTCGGTCGCCCTGCAGTCCGCGTTGAGACGCTCTTCCACATTGTCGGATGAGTACTATCAATGTCCGCTGAATATGATGATGGTGATGAATCCTCCATGCAGATTGAACGAGGTAGGCTAGGCCAAATATAATGTCCATATATTCGACGTGAGCCGAGCACCCGGAGCACTACCTTTAGTGGTGCAGATCATTGACGTGAGGGCGAAGTTGGCATCTCGGGCCCCGCAAGATATTTTTTTAGCACGCGATTTGGACCTGTTCACACGCAACAGTTGATCAGCTATCAACAATGAGCAATCCTTTTGAGGAACGTAGGGGCTACTATTTCCCCTCTAGTGCTCAGAAACGGTTCCTCCGTTTTCCAATCCCCGGGTCTTCACATCTACGCGTATCACGCAGGTATGCAAATCGAATAGTTTCGAGTTCGGGGTCGCTCTGATCAGAATAAGTGCGTAAGCGTCAACACACTGATCTGACATTTCAAGGGAGAGTAATCTCCCATACAGCGGACTCGGAACGGGGGCAATCTGCAATCCATTATTGCGAGGTCCAATACGTCGACGTTTTGCACACTCTCGAAACGGCCTCTGCAGAGAATCATCGGGAATGGAAAACAAGCACTACGCATAGAGTATGAATTGTTTACCTCCTGGCGATCTCTTTGTTAGGAGGAGCATGCTTGGAGCCGACAATGAATATTTGTGTGAACTTCTTCGAGTATCGTCGAAGGTTCCTCGGGTGCGGGGAGTGCATCTAAGGCGGCAGGCGGCAAGGAAGGCAGAGAGTTACCTTGCGTAGAGGCTTGCCGAATCGCCTTGATCTCTTCAACGAGTTCATTTAAGACTTGTGTTGGATTCGGGCATAATCAGGTGAGGTGTTTGATCGCTAGACGATATCAGTGGCACTCACATCAAGGATGCTCGGCTGAGCCTCCACAAACCCGGAAGCGCGAGCTGAAGCACGTTGGTCTTTCAAACTCGGAATTTCTTCTGTGAATGGAGTCGATGGCCGCTTATGGTTGAGACGAAGGCGAAGGGTGGTCCTGCCTGCGCTGCATGTGCTCAATCAGATGAGGTTTGGGGACCATGGACCTCGTCCTTTCCGCTTACATTAATGGCAAATAATGTTAAGCACGTCTGCACGAAGGACCTTGATCGCGGAGATTCAATCGACTAGAGACTGAGGATTTCCGCCCGTCCATGTGCTCCACGAGTATGAGCCATCCGGCGCTGGACGAGGGTTGGGATCTCGATAGAGTTGTTTTGCCGAACCAGTGAACCGTGCCGGTATGGTATGCATTTGGGGGCTTCATGTTTCCTAAGCTCGTTTACGGGTTAAATGAATAATCACTGTTCCCTGATCCACGCTTAGAAACAATTGCAATGGACGTGAAGAATATTATGTTAGCGAGTGGCCAACGTGCAACATCGTACCTGAAGTGTGAGAGATGGGGATGCAAAAGGGAGGCGTGGTTATTATCCTGAGGTGGGCTTGATGCGACGGCATGCCCTATTACAGGAAATTCGAAAGCTCGGGATGAGTCCGGCTTGCATCACCTTCTTGACAACTTTCAGAGTCTATGTCGTTAGAAAACGTGGATGAAAATAGGTGCGTGTCATATAATCTGCGCCAGTCGGGCACAAGAAACCATCTTGTGCCCTGTCCGATGTTGACATACGTGCCAATCGACCCCAGGACAAGCCAAGATGATAGTCACCATGTATTGAAGGATCCGGAAAACAATCAGTCTAGGAGTGATAGCTCAGCTTGCGCATCAAGCAACAACTAGCCCGCTGGATTATACTCGTCCTTCACCTAGAACAACCATCAAAGTGTCTGTACTCGAGTCCCGAATAACAGCACCAACCGATGAAAGTTACCTTCACCAGTGCTTTTTGTTAGCCTAGGCTGAACAATCCAACGATCCTCAGTGTTTATGGCCACGAGTTTTTCACATCCACCAAATACGTACGATCCTAACAATGGCGTCGCCAGGTCTATGCCACCATTAAGCGGCACGGAACGCCATGACGTGAACGCGATGAGAGGAGTCGCCGTCTGCGAAGCAACAGACACAGGTCCTCAAGTTCAAAGCTCGTCTTTATGGCATACCTCAAGCTAGAGTGTGTTCTACGATACTCAGGAGCACCAAGGCTGCCATGACCTCACCACTCACCAGATCGTATAGTCCAAACCTGGGTAAAGATCCCACCGAGTTGACACCTGTATAACTTTTGTATCGTAACCCTCTAGTGAGAAACGGTGAGGGATCAGCATGAATGGCGTGTCCCTCTTGCGACGTGCTCCTGACATGGAACTGATAATCTACGTTATTGTGGGGATGAAGCTCCGTGGACGTATGTGTTTGAGTGGATGGTCAAAGTCAGACGATGTTAATCACGAAGGCCCAGGACTGGTTCATTACAGCCATTGAGACACACAAGCAAGCAGTACGCGGCACATGTAAAGCAATATGGCACTGGGTAAAGCCAATCGGGTCAGACTTCTGAGCCATAGACCCGAACACCAAACAGGATACTTTCAAGTGCAAAGGAACGCGCCTTGACCCCCTTGCACATTTTTTTAGTATATAGTAAATGATTTTTTTGCACAGGAACGTGTTAATTTCCCACCAGGACGGGACTAGAGACAAATCTGTTCCTTTCGATTCATAATGCATCTATCGAGAGACAAATTGTGCATCCCCGAATGTTTTTAGAGGACCACGTTCTGCCTTGCCAAGCATGGAATATTGAGGTGAAGCGGTGCAGGTCGACGACATTTCGACATTTTCCCCTAACAGGCAAGCTGCATTGCCTATCGATCACCCGAAATTCGAGATCACCTAGAAACGTGTTCGCCCCCCGTAAAGCTAGAAAAAATTCCATCTTGGCACTCGGGGCGCCCGCGCAGCGATGGGCAGTCTAAGTTAGCAGCACCGCGTGCCTGACTGGACAAGTTTGCGCTCGGCTTAAACCTTGCACAACAGGACGAGCCTCTCAAGCCCTAACATCGGCCAGTGATTCCTGGTGAGGTGGGTTCCGTACTCCGCGCGAGCTCGACACGGAATGCACCGGAATACAGGGACATCGCCGTCCTCACGAAAGAAGGTCGCCATTGTGAGTGGTTTGGAAACTCGAACCTCTAAGGCGAGTGTCTTGCAGCCGATGGATTCATAAGAAAACCTCACGAAAATATTCTGACAGATCGTGAAGGGAAACCATAACAAAGTTTCCCTCCGGACCCAGAAGGAAGAAAGTTGGCCCGATGAGACCCACTGTAGAATCCGTATACAACGACGACGAAGATGTCGTGGTGGTCAACCCCCGAGTTTACAGGCAAAGCAATTGACTGCCCGATCCCTACTATGGATCGCGTAGACAACCTCTACAGGAGGCAGACGAGAATCAGGCCCTTGTCGCTGAATGCCCGTTCAGCGAAACCACCCCTCGACTTCAACGCACGGATAGACGCAGGTGCATGATGTATGCTCAATGGACACCATGAAAGGTCTGCCCATCGGTCAGCATTCTATAAGAGCGCGCCGGCTGAGACGGGGTCAATCATCGACTGAGAAGTATGCAGGAATAGGAAAGGGCACGAGGCTGGCGGCCCAGTTATGCATGCACGTCGAGCGACAACTAAGTTTGGCGTGGTCGATTCGTCACCAACGTGACGTCACAAATCAGACTCCTTCCCAGTCGCTCACATGATTTCTCCGAGGTTTAGCCGCAACTTACGTTGCCCTCCGAAATCTGTCGAGCGTTTCGGAGGGCAACGTAAGTTGCGGCTAAACCTCGGAGAAATCATGTGAGCGACTGGGAAGGAGTCTGGTCACAAATGTGCTCTAGCCTGCATACGTATGGCTACAGACAGTTTTGCACCCACGATTAGTGCCCGCTCTCCTCCAACTGGCACGTTGAGAGCAAGTATCGAATCCGCCATACGACCTTGCAACAGACACTACACGTTCATCCTCCAAACTAGTGCTCGCTGGCAGCAGCAGCAGCAGCCTCATCATCTCCATGCTCATCAGACACTTCATCCGCCTGAACTTCTTTATCCCTCAACTCAACATCACTGAGAATCACCTTCTTCTCAGTCGTCTCCGTCCTAGTCGTCGTCGTAACGTTCGTATAGTACTTGACATCCACCACTCTCCTACCATCTAACCCCACGACCACCACCAATTTCGCAATGACGATATCGCCGTTGGGAGGGGAAAGACCGCGCACCCGCCGCATAATTAGAAGTAGAAATCGATCGCAAAAGAGAAATGCAATGAGTAAAAAAAAAATCAGTCAGCTAAACAGCTCCTTGGCATGGAAAACCTTTTTTTTTACAAACTTATCTCCTTCCTGGTGTCCACTCCCATTTGAGTGATTATCCGAGAATTCGACTCGGACATTTTTGCAATCAAAAAAAAAAAACAGCGCGAGCCTAATAATCCAATGTTTTCAGTAGCAACAACAACAAGGCGAGCGGTGAGTATCAGCAAATCGTTGGGGCGATCCAAAATGAAAGAGTCAATGAAAGAAGCCAAAATCGTTCGGTTCCCACTCACAAAGAGAAGAAAGACAAACGGGGGGTAAGCGAGATCGATGAGGATCCTGAGGCGCTCAAGTTTTAAGTATGTTGCGAGGACTCGCTCCCACTAAGGTGGCTCAGGGAGAACGGGAACAGTGGGACGCAAGAGCAAGAGTCAGAGGAGATATTAATCGCGCCTAGCAAAGACCGAGATGACAAAGGGAGCAAAAACTCAAGTTGTTAGGCGAAAAGGCAGCTGATTTTTGATAGCAAAATCTTTTCCCACGGCAGGCGTCACCACAAAGCACATCCAATTCCTCCAAGTGCAACTATTGTACTGGCGGTTAAAAAATAAATCGTACAAGTTACTTTGAAGCGCGCCAACGAAAAATATTCGAATGACAAGCAATATACGAATACAAAGAGAAACTATTAGTTCGCCCCCTCCCTCGTCCCCTCTCTCTCCTCCTCAAGCCTTAACTGGTATCCATCGCCGCCTCATCCCTACCAACAGACGTCTGAACCTCCTTCACCACAAGACTCCTAATCTTCTCGCTCGACCAAGCCGTCGTACCTCTAAGGAACTTGTAATTCTTTTCCTTCAAACCCCTCTCGTTCGGTTTATGTAAATTCCGCAACATTTCGGACCCTTGGGCCGTTATGACACACACGTCAACGTTCGAACCTGAGCCTAGATCGTTGAAGATACCGGCTGAGATGGCGGCGCTTGCAAGATCTATGGCAGATTGTCTCTGTTAAAAAAAAAAAAAAGAATCATTAATCAGTCAACAACACAATGTTTCAAAAGAAGAAGACGAATCAAACACTCACATCAAGATCTTTCTGCCATTGACTCTCAAAGACAGCCATAGCTGCCAAACTTCCCGATCCCATAGTCACGTACGGAAGCTTGTCCGTGCTCCCATGAGGCGCAACCGTAAACAGATTTGTCCCAGTCTCATCTACACCACCAAGAACCAACGCGGCTCCGATCTGTCCTTGATGTCTATAACAGCGTCCAAAAAAAAAAAAGAAAAGAAAAGAGAAAGACGCGTCATGAATCGACAAGACGCAACAACACACAAAGGTTTGGTTGTTTTCTTCCTAACTCACCTGAAGAGATACTGCTTCAACATAGTCATAGCAGTCACAACCCTAGGTGTCCGTCCAGAATTCAACGCGTGTAATTCCATATTAGACGAAATGAGCGCTGTCGTGAACTCGGTATCAGCAGCCGTCCCAGCACCACAGCATCGAATATTATCCGTAATATAATGAATCTATACCCTCCCACCCAAAAAGAAAAAAAAAAGGTGGAGGGGGCCGGGGGGAGTTTCACAATTAAGCGGGGATGGTCGGTGGAAACGATTTCGTTATTACAGAAACTCACCTTCTCGCAATTCTTGTCAGAAACGATGGGTCCACTCGTAGCACGCGTATCAGCAGCTAGTACGACGCCATCTTTATAAACCAACCCAACGATCGTCGTCCCTGTACTAGTAGCCTTAGGCGCAGGAATTCCCTTAGTCTCCAAGAACGAGTTTCTGAACACACACACACACACAACACAATCATGTCATCCGTAAATCGCCATACTTCTAATACACGTCAAAATCAACTCACCTGAGATGGTTTGAAAAGTCAAATCCAGCGTTGCGATACACGTCCGTCATTATTGGCAGTTTGTCCGTTCTTTAAAAGGTTCAGGACGCGCGTATATGGGAAACTCAATTGGAACCAATCCCATCACGTGTGCGGTTTTTTCCAATTCAAAACAACGTCGAGCTCCGACGCTGCTCCACAGGATCAAACAACCACGGAACTCGCCCCCACGAAAACAAAACCATATGAACATTGATTAAGGTATAGCTAGAACGGTGCATAGAGAGAGAAATATAACAATGCGCGCATGTTGGTACAAATACTACTACATGAAATGCAAGAAATATACGCCTTGATCAATCAGTCAAGTAGTTGTTATCATCCCCAGTCGAATATTGTCCTTTTTGTTCCATGATCACCAAAAAAGAAAATCATGCTCAACTGCAGAAGGGAAAAGAAACAGGGAGTGGGGGAAAAAAAAAACAGTCATCATACAAAGACCCGTTATGACAATGATAGCACGTTGCACACGCGCGCGAGCGAGCGCGAGACTACAACGCCAGAAGACGAGGATCCTTAGAAGGGTTAAAATGGATCAACTTCTCAGGAAGGAGCTTGAATTTCCACTTCGGTGACGTGGGCTCCGACGTCGACGTCGACGTCGCGGCCATTCCAGTATCGGTGGCATCCTCGGACTGGCCATCGAACTCCGCCGACGATGGTAGCAGTGGTACGGCGAGAGATTGGGAGGATGTAACGAATACGGGGACTGGTTGAGGTAACGGTTGAAGCTCTGTGATAGGCGCAGAAGGGGTCGACATGAAGACGGCGTTCGGGGGGGATGACGAGTATTGTGCACGTAGATCAGATAAGAATGACGGTCTCGTGCTTCCCGTCATAGACGAGGAGGAGGAGGCTGTATCATTAGAGTGGAACGGTCAAGTCAGATACGACTGAACCAAGCTGACATGAGTGTTGTTGTAGGCCCCAGCCATATGCTTACCACGACGTTTGTTGTTCCTTTGATGCTCTTTAATCGCAATGCTCGTCTTTGACGACGTCATACGCGCGAGTGGAACAGAGAGCGCAATAGCGGCCATGGCGTCGACGATAAAGGACGAAAGAAAGGGAGAGAGCCAGTTGCCCCTTGAGATGATGACTAGTTGAGGAGCACAGGTACCGAACTCAGTACTGTCGTGGCACCAAAGAATATATATGTCATTCAAAGAAGATGAACATGGAAGTCAATCAAGTTCCCACGTTATTTGAAATCCTGGAACTACCAAACCGCTATAGCTCTGTCATCTTGCTTCCTGCACCAAAGCACACACCAACCAAAATCGCTTCCACCCCCACCACACGTCTATCGATTCAATAAGCCCTATTGGGTAATATCCACCCAATGAGTTGCTACAAAAGTGTGAGCGCTTTCTCCAACGCCCCTGCATTGTATATACATTTGGACACGAGGCCAATTGGGTTGTTATATACGAACATCCACTCTTTGAACCATGACTTAATCGTAATATCTGGAGGTGGAATCACGACGGATTCCAATCATGATCAAAACTCAATACGCGCTGATACTACGGCTCGAATGAACCGATGTTCGGGTCCTTGTCCTTGTCTTAGTTCTAGTTGTAATTGAAAGTTGGACACGTTCCGTGAAGCGTGTGGCCCTGCGCCAAAGATGATCCCACTGCATAGGGGTTCGTCCATACATGCTGGAGGAACAATCCACCTTTTGATATCACAGAACCACCAATGATCCCCTCGAGGCAAACCCCACTCCCTCGCCGCTCTCTTTTGTTTCCCCGCAGTGCCCGGTGATCATCACCAAATTTTCGCATGTAGATCGCCGCGTCACACAAGCTGAAGATCATCAACTGACTTCTTCTTACCGCACGGACGCCGCGCGTGTATCACAGGGATCGAGCATCCATCACAGTATCGGCCCCAGCGTCATAACGACGATCGTGATATTGACAGATACTCTAAACTGCCCAGCATCCACCATGAGGCAACCAGCTAGCTACTATGTAATCACCTACAAATATAAGGATACAGCCGCTGTGTCGGTCGAGGTGGTATCCATCCACCCGCAACACCTGCAGAATAACTCCACTCATCCGCACTCTCTGTCTGTTGCACACATGCACAGAAAACAAGACAAGTATACGCAAATGGCAAAACTGAAAATCAGCAAACACTCCACTAATGAATGACGATCTCCTCGTTCCTTCCACGAACCTTCCATGTCCAATATATCCACCCGTCTGCCATTTCGAACGCGATCGTCTGCCCAAAACATTCGCATGGATAAAATAGGTTTCCCACCGAATGAGATTCCTTTCACCATTCAACCTTCTCGGCTCACGCACCTGCGCTTCGAAATACTTCCTCATAAAGTCCTATTCAACAGTCACAGCCATAGATTAGTCAGTAAACAAAAAGTTCTAGGCCATGTAGATTTACATTGGAACCCACGGACCTTGTAATCCTGTGAAAAAGCACGCGTTGGACCGGAATAGGGAACACAACTCCCAAGTGCCCCAGTCGATCCAGGGTACGTTCCATCCCATCGCGCTAGGAATGAGACTTGTAGTAAGCTCTGTGTTATCGATCGGAGTGACGAAAAAGACAGCAGCAGCTTGCTGTTTGAGAAATCAAATTTCCAGACTCACATCCGAAACCTCGACCATTGATGTAGGTCGCACAATCATACTGCGAAAAGTTTGGGGTATTATGACATAAACCGTTAAAGCACAGTGATGTCATGCATGCACGCAGTGAGACGACTAACCACCGTGGTAGTGAACCTTGTGGAAAAGAACGTGGAAAGCGTGAGTCTGTGTGAGCAAAAAAAAAAAAAAAGGAGACGGCTAGATTGAACCCACTCCCCGGCAATAGTCCAGAATCCGCCCGCGCCGTGAGCAAACGCTGCCATCTCCTGTCCTCTGGCACAGGCCGCCTAAAATGAAAAGAAGAAAAAGAGAGAAAAACCATCACGCTTTGCACACACGAAAACAAAACAAAATGATGCAAGGCTCACCCCAAGGTGCATTTCATAGGACATAGCGAGCTGCGACGTGTAAAACAGCTAATACTGAAGCTCAGCCGTACGATCGAATCGTTAGAGGTTCCCGCAAAAAACCCCACGAACGTACTTCATAATGATGCGTCTCCATCATCACATTGCTATATCCCGAAGAGGCCGGCATGAAATCATTCCAATATGTTAGAGCCTGATACACATCGTGCAAGAGGTCCACAATGCTTCCTCTTTCCCTCATTATACCATACGAATCATAATAGTATTGCGTCGTCACAGCTAGGAGTTGAGACCCGTTGAACCCTCCCGGTTCATTCACTCTAGTTAGTCCCAAACAACAGATCACCCAAAGAACACTGTATGTATGTCACTACACTCACGGAGCGATAGAACTAACAACTCCGCCATATTGAGGCTTCGAGAACTCTGTGGCCAGAAAGTCGACGATCGTCCTCGATCGGTTCAAATAACTTGCTTGAGTATCCCAAAGGATAGGTCCGCGTCTTCCAGAATTGTCAAACCCATTCTGTCCACAGAGGAGCGAGCGTCAGATTTGGAGTAATCGTCTTTGGGTGGGTAGAGTATATATATATTCACCTGAGACCCAGGTAAACCATGAAGGTCTATCATGACATACACTCCATGTTGCAGAGCCCAACCAATCGCTTGAAAGAGGTAATCCAGCTGTTGTTCCAAGATTTAAGTCGCGCAGCACCTAAAAATCAGACAGACCATTGATGGTACGCACCTGTCCTTGATGGTATGGCTCGCCGTCAGAGATGTCAAATGCCCAATACCCTCTAAACACATCGAATGAAGCAATCAGTTCCCCCCAAAAATCGCCCGAAGTGTTGCACTAAAGAACGAACATGGGTATTCGGACGTGATTTAAGCCAACCATAGCAATATCGGCGATATCTTGTTCGGTAATGAATGTATCCCAGTGAGATCGAAGTGCCTTGTGAGCTGTATTATAGTCCTGATATTGACAGAACGTCCATTCGTCGACGATATTAGGATTATCTGAAGTGAATGACGATCAGCGGCGTGGTGTCGAGTCCCTCCAGGCTGAGGCTAGAGCGGGTTGCAGAATTCGAGGGGGGAAAAAGATTTCCTCACTTGTGGCGTCGTAGAGGGATGGAGTTATCCATGGTTCAGTGACAAGCCAGCCTCCTAATAATTTAAAGATACGAGTGTGTCAGTTAAATAAATAATAGAGGCTGGGATCCTGCCTAAATAAATAATGGCCAAAAGGACAAACAGAAATAAAAAATTGAAAAAAATAATCGAAACCGACCTAGGCTGACCCCGCGCACCGCTTCGTAACCAAAAGGAAATTGTATAGGTGGAACACCGTGCCGAGGTTCAACTGCTATGGCACTGGCGCGGATTGAATTGAATAAAACCAGTGTCAATAGGAACCATCGGGTGGTGGGGACAACGTGCGGCATCTGTCCGCAAGGCTCAAGGGGAAAAAAATGACACGACTGAGATGGCAATGAACTACAAAGTTGCCTCGTAACGCTTGACCAGTGGTGCGTCCGCAAAAATACCATCACGTCAGCACGCTCATCACACCATAAGATCGATATCAATCGAGTTAGGCACACCAGAGATCTCTAGTACTTTTGTCTGTGACCCGTTACGATCGTCGGTAATCCGTGAGACGCGGCTGCAAGCCAAGAAGAGTGCCCGTCAAAAAAAAAAGGTCCAGAACACAACGTCCGAGCTTTGCAGTACGTAGGTGTTTGGAGTAAGGTGAGGCCGCCAGCTAGGAGCCTCGCGTGATGCATACGTTTTGCGCCGCAAGATAAAGTTGGGAGCACTATTTTGGGATCAGTGTAAAATGCAATCTTTTCATCGAATAGTAGCCATAATAGGCTATTCGGTTGTTTGGCTCCATGGGATGTTGTTGGGGTACAACGAACGTTGAGTATGATCGCTTTGCTGTAAGCAGGATAGCCACAAATCGACACCGCGTAAGAAGCGGTCGTTGACGTAGCTCAGGAATATGCGCATAACATAACGTTGATCACGACGCCGAAATTGTATTCAGGCGACAGCCAGCAATCTGATCATGACAAACACTAGGAGTTACACAAATACACACACACAAACACCGTTAGTACATGAGGAGACCGCAGATTTGAAGTGCAAGCAACAATGCAGGAATTACGTTCAGCTACAGATATTAGGGTACAGACGTTGCGTAGGATCTTGAGGGATCCAGCCTCCTGCAAGACCCTTTTGGTAGCTCCACTCATCTGTGGCCTCGGTCTGGGTGCAACGGAGTTGTTGATCACGGAATATTAAAGAAGAAACAGGGGTCGCTTACCTTCCATGTCCAATAAATCCACCCGGCTGCCTTCTCGAAAGAGCTTGTCTGCAGTTTTGGCACAATCAGATATGGTAATAATGGCGACGTTAGTAGTCGATCCTTACCTGGGCTTCGAAAAATTGGCGCATGAACGTCTGTGTCGCAATGAATTGGTTGGTATAAGCAAAGCTGATGCCAGAGCAGTCGCACCTTGTAAGCACTACTGAATACGCTCGACGATCCAGTGAAGGGCCCGCAAACGCCATGTATTTGGGAGCCAGGATATGTCCCATCGTAACGAGCTGAAGCGAAGTCATTGAGCAACAAAAAACTTGCCTCTAGCGACGACCTACATCCAAGACCCCGATCGTTGACGTATTTAGCGCAGTCGTAAGGAGTCGTCGTCCATCTGTGAAGTCCCAGATAGGAAAAGAGTTACAAGTCCGTGGAGGATACTTACTCTCCAACGATCGTCCACAAATTTCCAGATGTATTGGCCCATGAGGCAATAGCACTGCCGCGCTGACAAGCAGTCTAAAGCGGCGTATCAATAGAGATAGACAGAGAGCGCAAATCGTCCGATAGCCTACGGTAATATGCTGGGGCCAAGACAATGCAACTTCGGCATCGGTGAAAATCTAAGGGGACGACAAAGGGCAATACTGTTGATATTGTTGGGGCCACCGGATTATTATCGCGAAGTGCGTACTTGGTAATGGTGTGTGTCCATCAAGACATTATTGAAGTTTGGATATGGCATAACACCGTTCCAAAAAGAGAGATCCTGGAAAGCATCATGAAGAATCTCAACTACATCAGCCCCGTTTACTCGTATGTTGCCGTAGGAGTCATAATAGTATTGACGGGTTACAGGAAGAATGTTACCACCCACAAACCCCGCCGGTTCATTGACCCTTCAGGATTGAAAATTTCGGAGTAAGTTTCCATCCACGAGGAAAGCTCGCGCGTTTGGCTTACGGCTGAATAGCACTGACGACATTGGCGTATGAAGCCTGAGAAAACTCCGCTGCAAGGGTTTTAATTATAGCATTGGTACGATCAATATTGGATTGTAGATTTGGCCAGTTAACAGGACCCTTATGGCCGGAGGTGTCAAACCCATTCTGCCGCATAGTGAGTAACAAAACCGTTCTGATTCCAAGTCCCAATTGCGCACCTGGGATCCAGGAAGGGCATGTAGGTCGATGATCACAAATAGACCATGATTTCTGGCCCAGCCAACGGCTCTAATAAGATACGGAGACTGAAACAATTAGGTGGATAAGTGACACAACAGGGGAATCGAAACACTGTCCCGCACCTGCCCAGTGATGAACGGTTCGCCTCCAGATGTGTCGAATGCCCAGTACCCGCTGATTCAGGTCCGGTGGTCACATGTTATCAGTAATGGGGCATGGGGTCAACTCACATAGGGATCCTAACATGATTCAAGCCTGCTGCAGCGATAGCAGCAAAGTCAGATTCTGTGTAAAAGGTGTTCCAGTGGTTCAGCAAAGTGGTGACCGCAGTTGGTCTGTCCTGCAAAGAACAGAACGTCCATTCATCCACGATATTGATGTTACCTACGGCCGTCAATGAGCGCAATATTCACTAAACAGTCAACAGGAACATCATTCTGACCCGTATTATCGAAAAGCGATGGAGTTACCCATGGCTGCAAGATAAGCCATCCACCGGCGTTCACGCCGCGCACTTTCTTGCTCCCATAAGGGAATCTAGGGTCCACTAGCTTCTCGGTCGATGCAAGAATGGCGTCACTACAGAAGACGCAGAGAGAGCGATCGCGGCAACGAGGGCACGCGTCAGAACGGTCCAACTCGAGACAGGTGCTTGGACCTACTTAGGCGAGGGCAACCAATTGTCGAAATATCCGGAGAGGAGATGAAGAGCCTGGAGCAGATAAGTGGCTAGCTGCATGGCTTTGGGGGAGCAAGATGAGAGCAAACCGCCTTTTACGTGCTGGGCAGGTCACATGAAGAGAACATAGAAACGGGCTGCTCTTCTCGCATGTATTGGGAGGAGTGCAAAGGAAGCGAGAGGCAGGGCGGCAAGCTTAGTTGAGACCAGCAATTTCCCACACTGATGTTATGTAGCAGTCAGCAGGGATACTCCGCACACAGAGTCTCTCGACGTAACCGATATTAGTAAAAAGCTGACGCTGAAACCACAGAAATTACGTGTTCTTATTTCCTATTTCGTTTTTCCACGTTATGCTTTGTACGTGATGCACTTTCCTCTTTTGTGATACAAGTCACGCTTTCTTCGCTCCTGCTCTTTGTCTCCTCTTCAAGTTCTTCTTCCCATCTCTTTCCTGGTCACGTTCTTTATGTAATTCCACACGTTCCCACCCCACTTGAGGCCCTCCAACATGACAGCGGCCTCCCCTCCGCCAGACTGCTCATGCTCTTGCTTAGCAACCAGGCCTGGCAGCTGCCCTAGCTCGTTGCTGCCCAAGACACAACGTCAGATCTCACCGTTAGCCCTATATGGAATTAATTATCCACGCATCATGGGACCCCCTCCTTTAGGCAGGAAGCAATTGGGCGACACTAGGATTTCACACTCGGGAACAGGGAATTCATCATCTAGACAGATGGCTCTAGAATGGACAAAGCTACGAGTATGAGCGTACTCGCCAATTCACAGGCTTTCTAGTTCTCAGAGGCTCGGCAATCCTCACCTCCATTCTATCCATGACCCAAAGAAGGTCGTCATCTGTAGGACCCCGGCATACTCCGGAGGCCCCCCGATCCAGGAAAGGGCCGAAAATCGTGCACAAGTGCCTGAGGTCTGAGTCAGGGAAGGGCCGAAACTGTCTTTTTGGCGCAAAATGATATATCCAGGGGAGGGCCTTTTAAGGAAGGTAGGCCGAACTTTGATCTGGAAGAGGGCCTAGACGGTAACCTCCGTTCTGCAGCAAGATGTGTCCAAGTTCGCCAGTGGCACCAGGACTGCAAGAAAAATTCTATGGGGTTCCAACTTTTATCTCGGTTCTCCCACCCATACCCATTTTCAGAAAGAAGGACAACTATCAGATGGGCTTCCCCGTGGACAAGCCTTCTCATGTCCGGAGAGAAAAAGGTACTTACCTCTCGGTTACCCACTCTCAGTTCCCTGGGCAGCACTTCCCTGTGGTTCTTTAGTACATTCCTCAACTTTGCATGTCGGTATTCACTTGACCCAATAACCACGGAGTGGGGAACCAATCAGGCCCGAAGTCAGTGATGAGGGTAACAAACATGTTCAGGCATTGGGGCTGGCTGCCGTTGCCACTAACTTCCAACACACAGAGTGGCTACCGCTTGTCAATGCTGGTTTGCTTCGGAAGATTTGCATCAAATTGAGGAAAAAATACTGCTGGGAAACGTCAGCCCCCTGCGTGGACTTGGTTTTTGTCCTTCACCTTGGAAAAATATCCCTAACACATCTGGCATTGCGCCCTACTGGCACTAGCTGACAGAAACTTAATGATCATAATTTATCGAAATAATGGTCAAAACCTGCCACACCACTATGCTGAAAGTGTTACATCAATCGGCGCCCCTTCATATCTCAGTGTACACCTGTTCTCACCCTTTTTCTTGTTGGCATCACAAGATGCCGGTCACTTCTCTAACTTTGTCCCAGGTAGGAATGACCCACCTATCACGAAGCCGGGATATGTGCTCCTAGTGCTCAATCAGTGTGGTGAGTTCCAGTGGAGATGCGATGCAATGCCGTCAATGCTCCATTCACTACAAATTGACATGGTGATCATTTTCGGAGGCCATGTGTGTTGTGAAGCTCAAAATCGATAGCAGCAGAATTGAGATCACGATCAAGAAGTTGCACGACGTCTTAAAGGGTGCTAGTGACTCCGGTAGAGCACAAACTTCATTGGTAGAACACTTGTTCCCTGTATATACATGATTTTATTCGCAGCGCATCATACAGCTTTTTAATGAATGTCCGAGCGTTTTGAGGGCCGAATCAGCTATTTTTGGAAGGTCCGACGCGCCAGAGGGCCCAATTGGGATACCAGAGCTCAAATTTTGAGGGCCAAATTAGAGAATCTCGGATCGGACCTCTGTCGGTGTATGCCGGGGTCCTTCATCTGCCTAGCCATCAAACTATCGCACGTCCACCAGGGCATCAATCGGGCCAACCCATCATTATAAAAATTCTAAACAAGTGCGAAAACATACATATCACACATTCCAACTTATGAATTCACTTCGAGTGGGTCCCAGGATTCCAGGAAATGAAAAAGCCGACTCACTTCCCAAAAAAGCCACCAAGCCCAGTGCCCCCCATGCTCCTAGCATGCCTGCCTCTCTAGTGGCAACTTGCCAAATGCTGTGCAGACAGGGCTCGGAGAACGAACTCCCTATCTAGCCAGATGGAGACATGTGGACTCACCCAATTGTCCTGTTCAGAGCCTGAATCAGTTGAGCATTCTCTATTCACCTGCCATCATTCCTGCTGCGAGTGCACCCAAGGGGGCCACCCTGCTAGCCGACACCGATGATAAAACTTTCGATCTGTCCCAATTGCTCTGAAGATCCTTCTGCACACCACCCGGTTCGTCCGCGGAATGGTGCACAAATGCGGCTCTAGTAAATATCAGGGACTGATATGCGCACCGTGGAGTCGTCATGGCTTGTCCAACATTACGTCGCTGGTCAGTGAAGATACATGTTTAGTAAACGCAGGGGTTTAGTAAAAACGTCAGCTAAGTTTTCTTCAGGATGAATATGCAAAATAGAAATATTTCCACGTTCAGAATAAAGTGATGATGACTGCGGCCATGGAATTAGGGATCGCACGACAACGCTATCGCACCACGATTCATACTCGACTTCCTAAGCCCGGAATCGGACTTCGTGTGTAGTACGATGACTGAGGATGGACTTGCGCATGCGATCTCGCGTCACTTCAATGAGCTCACCAAGGTTGCGGGTGTCAAATTACCCTTTGAGTTCTCCCTTGGCATGGCCCATGTGCGAGCACTAGTGAAGATTGTGGAATCATCGACGTGGACGTGATGATAGAAAGTTGGTCATCTAAGCGCCGAATGCAATAGGCAGGATCCCAGCCTCTACTAAAGTAGATGCATGAGTCAGTGTACAAGTGCGTATAGCCCAGATCGAGGAGAGCAACGCGCAGACGTATTGTTATGTAGCATTCAGCGGGGATACTCGTACACTGGGGGAAAGAAAGATTGATTGTAACCCACGCGGCGGTATATATGTAAGCAATAGTATAGTCATTACTCTTCATGAAATTCAGGGGCAGATATTTGGGTACAGGCGTTGTGTAGGGTCGTAGGGGATCCAGCCTCCTGCAAGACCCTGTTGGTAGCTCCATTCATCTGTGGCTTCGGTCTTGATGCACAGGAATTGATCTCAAAGCGTTAAAGCGGAAAAAGGTGATACAGGCGATTACCTTCCATGCCCAGTAGATCCATCCGGCTGCCTTCTCGAAAGAGCTCGTCTGAGGTTTTGGCACGAGTCAGATGCAGAAGTGACTGGCATACGGTTGACTTACCTGGGCTTCGAAAAATTGGCGCATGAATACCTGCGTTGCACTGAATTGGTTGACATACACAGGGGTGATGCTGGGGCAGTCGCACCTTGTAACCACTATTGAATATGCTCGATGATCCAGTGAATGGCCAGCAAACCCCAAGCGGTGAGGAACCAGAATACGTCCCATCGTAACGAGCTGAAAGTTATTCAGCAACATAGAACTTGCGAGCGCTCCTAGTGGCGGCTTACATCCAAGACCTCGACCATTGAGGTACTTGGCGCAATCGTAAGGAGTCGTTGTCCATCTGCGAAAGGCTGGTTTGTGTGGGAGAAGAGTTATCAGTTGAGGGACACGTACTCTCCAACGATCGTCCATAGGTTTCCGGTTGCTTGCGCCCACGAGGCAATGGCATTGCCGCGCTGACAAGCCGTCTAGAGCGGTGAATCAATAAAACAGACAAGGCACGTTAATCACCGCCTACGATAATGTGCTGTGGCCAAGTCTTTGCAAGATCGGCAGTGCTGAAAATCTAAGGGGAGAAAGTCGAGATCATTCCCATTATTATTACGAAGTGCCTACTTGATAATGGTGCGTGTCCATCAAGACGTTGTTGAACGTTGGATATGGCATGACACCATTCCAAAAAGAGAGATCCTGGAAAGCATCATGGAGGACCTCAACTACGTCAGCCCCGTTTACTCGAATGTTGCCGTAGGAGTCATAATAGTATTGACGAGTTACAGGAAGAATGTTACCACCCACGAACCCCGCCGGTTCATTGATTCTTTCAGGATTGAAAACTTCAAAGTTAGCTTTCATCAACGACAACAGCTCGCGCGTTTGGCTTACGGCTGAATAGCACTGACGACATTGGCGTATGAAGCCTGAGAAAACTCCGCTGCAAGGGCTTTGATCATGGCATTGGTGCGATCAATGTTAGATTGTTGATTCGGCCAGTTAACAAGACCCCTACGGCCAGAGTTGTCAAAGCCATTCTGCTGCGAGTAAGCAACAAAGTAATTTCGGAAGTTCCAACTATTCACCTGGGATCCAGGAACGCCATGCAGGTCGATGATCACAAATAGACCATGATTTCTGGCCCAGCCAACAGCTCTAAGAAGATATGGATACTGAAAACATTGGACGGATAAGTGATATTACAAGGTAATCGACACACTATTCCGCACCTGCCCATTGATGAATGGTTCCCCTCCCGACGTGTCAAATGCCCAATACCCGCTGAGAGCTCGATAGTCAAATGTCTTCACCCATAAAACGTGGGGGGCCAACTCACATAGGGACCCTAACATGATTCAAGCCTGCTGCAGCGATAGCAGCAAAGTCGGACTCTGTGTAAAAAGTGTTCCAGTGATTTAGCAAAGTGGTGGCCGCAGCAGGTCTGTCCTGCAAAGAACAGAACGTCCACTCGTCCACGATATTATTGTTACCTGTGGCCGTCATTGAGCGCGACACATTAAGCAGCCAGCAGGTACATCATGCTAACCCGTATTATCAAAAAGTGATGGAGTTATCCACGGCTCTAGGACAAGCCATCCGCCGATGTTCACACCACGCACTTTTTTGCTTCCATAAGGAAATCTAGGGGCCACTAGCTTCTCGGTCGTAGTGGAAAGGGTGCCACTAAAGAGGGGCCGATCGCGGTAATGAGCGCGTGCATCAGAACAGTTCGACCTGAGATCCGAGTTTAGGGCGTACTTGGGTGATAGCAACCAATTTTGGAAATATCCGGAGAGGAGACCAAGTGCTTGGAATAGATAAGCGGCTAGGTGCATGGCTTTGGGAGAACGCTGTGGGCGAGGAAGGGAACTGAGGAGACATGATGGAGTGTCCTTTATGCGATTAACAAGTCATATGAACAATGGAAATGGAGCCGCCCCATTTTGCGCCCATTGGGTTATCTGATTTCAAATTACAGCAACCGTCAACTAATCAGGGTTGACTGAGGTCGTAGCGGGAGACGGCCCAGGAGGCCCAGAATGTATTGGGAGCAAGCAAGCGGCGCGAGACACGCGTGAACCGGCTACAAGTACAAAGAAGTTCCAGACAAAACAACAGAAATACACAAGAAAGTAGAACAACGGATGATAGTAACTTGTGTGCACGCCGGAGGAGACGCAATGGAATAGCGTGGCGACAGTCCCGGCAAATGCCAGAACCTCTGGAATTGAAGACGAGCCGGGTAATTTACAAGGATGGAGATTGGGGAAGGAGGAGGGCAACGCGAAAAAAACAAGGACGAGGAAGAACAAGGAGGAGAAGAACCGAGGTTACAAAAACAAGGGAACAACCGAAAATAAAGAAACCTAGAAAAAACTAGAGTAAGCACTCGGGATCCAACCCACCGAGAGTAACCGGAGGTCACAACACCCCCCCTGCTCAGTGAGACCGAAACGCTTACCAGAAGTAAGGGACTCCGAGAGAAAACTACGACAAAAATCGCTTTTCAGGCTAACAGAAATGAGACTAAAAAAGAAACAAAGAAAACGCCTTCAGCAGAGGTTGAGGAATAAGAGGGCCAGAGCCCAGAAGCGTGAGCGGACGAATAAACACGTACGGAATTCGTCCGAAGAAATCGACTCAGGTATGCAGCGGCAATAAAACCTGAATCGGCATGACTGTAGCCTCGGAAGACACAGTATGCGTAAGGCCGACAGCGGGTACGGCGCATAAGATGAAGGCATCACCGGGTAATGTGCCATGCGCGAAAAAAGAGCGCTTAGTCCAACTGCACACAAGTCTAATTTAATCTCGTACCTCCATTAAATAACAATACATGCAAACTCCGGAACGGGTGGAAACCAGAAAAAGATATATATGGAAACAGAATACACGCAAGATCGGAAACGAAACGAAGTAATCGGTGGTGAAAGGGGAGGGGGTGGGAGAGGCGAAAACAAACTAGTGTGAGACTGCAGCAACGGATATGCGCGAGTCGAGGGGGAAAAGCAGCAAGGGAAACAGGGAGGCAGTAGCGGCAGCAGCGGCAAAATCACGAGAGTGAGTTCGAAAGAACAGCAGCAAGTTGGCCTTGTACGCACCACGAGAGTCGCGAGAGATTCAGGCGATAAGGAAGGAAAAGGGGGCGCTGTGAAAGCCCTTTTTATAAGCACGGCCTGAATTGTCGTGAGCACTCTCGTGATAAGTGAGGTTCAGTACGTACCTCCGCTGGTGTGGTCCGCTTCGTGCATCCGCGCCAGAAAACCCAGCATACGACTGAGGCACGGTCCCTGGGTCCATCAAATGGTCAGGTTGCGCAGCAACTCATGAAAGCGGCAAAGGGGCAAGTGCGGTGCTGAGACAGGCGCATCGGGGTGATCGAGCCAGGGGAAGTCATAGTGTTGGCTGGGCCGAGTTCGATTGTTGCCCCGTGATTAGTCTCGTGAAATGAAAACATTAAACAACAAAAAAATCTGCGCGTCAAATCTTGATGGATATATCAGGCAAAACATGTGATTTGCGATTTAGGGAAAAAATCACCGTGTCCCAATGGCACCACCAAAAAAGGATATTACTCATCGTTCTATTGTTATAGAGGCTGCGCATGCATATAGTGGGCAGACACCTCAAACCTGCAGCGAAGGATCTAATCATCACGATGCCTAACTCAACGAGCACACACGATATTTCAGCAGTAACCCAGCTGTCTGCATGCACCATCCACGAGGATCTCTGTAATCCTGTTGGAATCCGCAAGTGACCAGAACCTGCCGGAATATTCTGGATTATTGTGGGAAATCCCCAGATAATTCCAGGATATTCATGCTTGCATATGCGCGCTTGCGCAGTTACCTATTTTACATATATTCACATTGTAATACATTTCGTGTATGTATAAATACACACAGACGTGCGTTGACAAGATAGTTTCTAGCTTACCTCTGATTGATCGAGTTGAGTATTGCCTTATCAGGAATCCCCTGACCACCTTTGCTGAGACCCGTGGCCGACGACGCTCTTAGTATTCATGCTATATCATTATTATCCATGCCTCACATGAGTACGGAAGAGGCGCTTGCGAACCTGAAGACCCCCGCACCACGAGCGCTAAATGCCGAATGTATTGACACTGAAATTGACCCTGATTTCCGACCATTTTTGGACAATCACGAGATCCAACTCGGGTCATGCATCCAAATCTGACGCGCAGATTTTTTTGATGGTTGCTGTAAGCAAAAAATGGCTAGGAGAGCGCATCTTCACTTGCATACAGTAGGCGCCTAATGCATGTGCACATCATTATATGGTTCTCTTGGTATCTGTTAGAAGAGGGGCCTCAGTAGACTAAACCTATAGACAAAATATGACTGTACAGGCAGTACTAGGAACACTCTTCACATAACCCACAATCACACTCAAAAACACACCCTTTTATCAGAATAAAGACTATGTCATGTTAGACTGTGACAAGAGTTATACAAGAGTTATAAAGTAAAATAGTTCTCACCTCAGGCTTGAATAAGAGATCTGAGGGAGAAAAGTCTAAGAAGTTCCTCCCTTATACATTATGTACCTTGCTTGCAAGGTCACTTCTGGCTCACAATTCGTGGGAACCCTGCCACCATGGGAACTTTTTTTTTCCCACCATGTGTCCTAGTCAATTACATAATGTTCACGATTAGTGAGTTACATTTTTTGACAAAACCTAGGCAGGACCCCAGCCTCTATAGTGGAATATAGAAGATAGAGGCTGGGATCAATCTCAGCCTCGCAATATGTTCAATTTTACTGAATGGGTCATCATGGGTGGAAAAGGGTCTTTGTCGTTGCTGTGTTTAGATAATCAATAAAGATTTATGAATTGCTCAGGCAGGCTTGGGGACTTGGCATTGTTTGTGTATTTGTGAACTTTCGGTGCAAACACAGCCCAACAAGCACAAACCGCTCCTGTCACATTCAGTATGAGCCCTCATGATATCCAAATCCCAGTCCTGCCAGGCTTCCATATGCCAGGGCATGCCAGGAACACTTCGGGCTATAGAATACCTGCACCACTCCCAGAGGACACTCCAGATGATGACCCGTTTATCTCTCATGTACCATTCCCAGCTCCCATATTCCCAACTCGAGGTCGCCCAAAACGACATGTTACAGAGGAGCATCCTTTCCCAGCCAAGTGGACCCATAAAAATAAGGGTGTATCTGGTCAGGCTCAACAAGAGTTACAAAACTGTTACTCACCATGCTTGTCACTGGGTCAAGAAGCCCAAAACATGACTCCTATGGAACCGCTATCACCGTCAAAAAGATTGACTAATATAAATCCACAGACCAAATCCTCACCTTTTTCTGATGTTTGTGGCATGTGGCAAACTGTTCAGATTGACATGGCCAATGTCCTGCAATCAACCACAGGAAAGTTTGATGGGGGTCTTAGATGTGCTATGTGTTACAGCTCAGCAATACAAAAAATTAACGCCAGTACTAACTTGCCTAAGCTTGGATCACTGGCCATAGTTGAGCTAGTTCTGTCAATCCTAAAATCCCATGGTCTCACTCTCGGGCAGTTTCTTGTTACGATGTTCGGAGATCCTATGGGTTTGAGTGCCTCAGCCAGAAAGTCTATATGGTGGTTCATTGGGGGACGTACCAAAAGTGCTCACCCAGTAGATGTTGTCAACGCAATATACACACATCCTTGGGTGCGACCTAATCAGTCCTACGAGCCAAAACATGTTCCACTACCAGAATATGCCCTGCCATTGGACTACTCTCTTCCAGAAACTATTCCAGTGGAAGATGAGAACACTTATATGGAGTTGCAGTCTTACTTTGTAGCACGAGTTATTGATTGGATGGAAGTGGAGGTCAAGCGGCTTGTCAAACATCCTTACCTGAGGACAACAGACCCAACAACCACTGAGTTCAGCTGGGATACAGTACTAGATTTCTCAGCAAGTGCAGTACAGCAGATGTCCATGGAGGTTTCACCGGTGATATGGACAATGTTGACATGTATTGCTGTTGGGGATGAACGAGCAACTAAGCTAAAGGACACAAAATCCCAAGATAGCGAGATAGGACTGGGGTCAAACCATGTATGCGATCCTTATTTGGTCAGTTATCACTCCAAGACTTTACATAAACTGCTAATATACCTTTGAGTGAAGGGGTGCTCTATTGTGCTATTGATGCTCATATACTTTCGCAACAAAAACCTAAATAAGTTTCAATCAATTATGGGCATACTTATGTTCTCTGAGAACACAGAGAAGTCACTTCAGTCTATTGTCAGTCAGGTAGGACTGGCAGTTGTGTACAGTTCAACCCTTCGACGGCTCTACTCAATGAGTACGGTTGCTTCCGAGAAGATTCGCCACATAGGGTCCCAGTGGGTGGATAGGTTGGCCTCTTTCCATGTTGTCTATGATAATATCAATCAGTACCACAAAAATTGGCGCCCTTCCCTTGCTTCACAAACATCACTTGAAAGCGGTACTGCTGCAACCTTAATCATGCAACCCGGAGTTGCATCAGATGCCTTTGATGGCATCGAGTATGAATTGCGTCAACGATGCATCAAACGCGAGGATGTCACGCTGTCAAAAGTCTGGAATGACATCAACCAGGAGCACCTCGAAAATACCTGTGTCGTTAATATACTCTGCATCTTACTCAAGCATGTACCAGGACTCAAGCGCCACGAAAGGGACTTTGACAAATTCCGCCAAGCTTTTGCTATTCACCCTACACCACTGCAGAAAGCAGAGGTCATCCCACTGGAGACATCCGGATTTGATGAGGCCACTACAGTTGGGAACAGGAACACAATCCGCGATATTGTGGGAAGACAGCTGGGCATTGCACCTGAAGCACTTGATGGGCGATTAATTCCTTTCTCAGGAGACCAAGCCACAATTTCACACCTTCGAACTTTGAAGCCACACACATCCTCAGGCACAACCTGGTTCTCTTCCAACCGTTACATCCTACCTCTCATTGAGATTTGGCATATGAAGTTTGCCATGCTGAAGGGAATTGTCAAGGCCCATTGGCCTGAACAAACTGAGAAGGGTGATATTGGTCTTCGCTTTGCCGCTGATAAACTTCGCCGAAACCTGAACCCACACAAAGTTGACTTCTATCCCATGGAAAGATTGGTTGAAGTCATACTTACAGCAATGACACTCAATTATTTCAGGTAAGACCTACTCACATCACAGTTCACAGTGTATGTTTCGATGCACCTTACTGAGGAGCTTGAAGCGTATACAAAGGAAGGCTACTATTTGTCCTCATGTAGCTTCAAGGATCTGTGTCATATCCATACAATCCCGACCTCCGCTCCGGGCTCCCGGAACTCCGAACTCCGACTTCCGGAGCCCTACTTCCCTTCCATCACCTTCTCCTTGCCGACTCCCAAGAGGTTATCCCACCTCTGGCTCGGACACCACCTTTGGTCCGACTCCGGAACATTCCGGGTCCGACCCCAACCTCGACACCTTCCAGACGAGTACGCAACACCTATGTCCCCGACTCCGGACCTCCGCTCCGGAATCCCGTTGGCGTCTCCATCTCCGGAACCTCCGGTCTTAGCTCCGACCTCGGACTTTGACCCCACCTCCGCTTATACCCATTGTATTGGTTAGCTCATTCCATTTAATTACCTTTGCCAATATTCCGGAGTTTAACCTCCGAGTTCGGACTTTCCGGACTTACTCCGGACCTTGCAACTATTGCATTGTCCATTTCAATTCCGCTATTCTCCCTCATTCTTATTTGGGCTGCTGCTTCCTTTCTATTCAGTCAGCTAGCCATTCCCAACTCCCATCCTCCTTCCTTCCTTCTTGGGCCTTGGCCCTTCATTCCTCCTTTGGGAAACACCATTGAGTCAAACACTTGACCCTCGGTGTTGTTCCTCTTTCCATCTCCCTTTGTCTCCTTTTGTCCTACCCTTGTTCCTTTTGATTCCGGACCCCTCCTTATATACAATGTACCTAGTAACTTGTAACCTCAGTCCGAAATCGACATGAATTCCCCCCCAAGAGACTTTCCCTCTGCTAGATCCGAAATTAGGGACCCCTAGGACAACCAGCAATGGCACAGCGCTCCGCTTGAGTCGCTGAGGCCAAGGTCCTTCCACGCTAAGTCTCCGATTCCATTCCGGAGTCATCCGAATCCGCACCGTTCTAACAATCTGTGCCAGCTAGTACGCTGGACCTATCATGCATTTGGGTCCACACGTTTGGGATATATGACCCTATCACCAGATGTAAATGATGCATGCACATACTTCAGCAACTTCATCGATAAAGGACAAGACTCACAATTCCCCATTCCAGATGGATCAGCAGCAACTGAACGAGGGGGGGTTTGAAGTGAAGGGAATGGCATCGACGATGAAATGATTGATCTTGATGACAATGAAGCCGAGGAGCTTGTTGGTTTGTCGAGCGCAGTCAACATGGAATTTGATGATGAGCACTCCGTGTTTGAGACACCGGGCGATGCATGCAGTGATGTTCTCATGCACAACAACATCTTCCTTTGGCGAGATCTTCTCCAGTACTGGGAGATGAAGTGTAGTGTGAAGGATGGTGATATCGGTCGGATGTTTGAGGTGATTAAAGTGCGTGATTGAATCTGAATTGAACTGCAGTGAAATTTGACTAACATAAAATTAACATAAACAGTGGCTGCGACTCTGGTTCTTCGGTGTTGGAGCAAGCAATTATGGCCATGAGTTGCTGCACCAAGCGCTGGACTTATGGTACAACTTTACAGAGGAAACAAAGAATGCAGTTTTCGATTGGTATATTGTCAATGCATCAGGGCTCCCTGATGGTCGGAAAGAACGGGATCTGCTCCAGGAGCATCACAACCTGGCGATCAAGTGAGTACACAATGGACGACTCTCAAGATTTGACTCAAAATTCATCCGTGAAGCTGTTTCCCTCAATATTGTCCCCCTCGGCCAACTGTCAAATACAATTAAAGAGAAATTAGGTCTCCACAGGACTTTCTCTGGTCGAACGACCGCTGAAGGAGAGAACGAAGGAAGGTCAGTTGGGAGGTTCAAACGAGACCACCACCAAGCTGTTCCCTGGTTCTTTAGTTAGGATGGGGAAGTGTACTAGTGTTATTTATTGTAAATAAAGTACCAATCCGAGTGTTTTGGCTAATTCTATTTTTATGGGTTAGTTTTAAAGTTCCTGGGAATTGACTTACAGATAAACCGAGCCCTGCGGAGCTGTTTCTTTATTGAAATTTATTAATTTGTCTAGGTGTAATTCTGTGTAGCGTTGTTTAATTTGGATTTAAACTTGAATTTAATCTTCTACTTGGTGAAGTTTCAAAGATTCTATTCAGTTAATGAATTTGGATGGTGTCTGGAGTGTCCCTTGAGTTCGTTTTATTTTTGTCTTTATTTTATCGCTTGTTTTAACAGTAGCAAAATAACTGTTTTGTGTTTACACTTTGAAATCTGGAGTGTTAACCAGCTCTCCTGTTGAAATATCTACTTAATATTTCTCTCCTTAATTGCTGCCTTTTACTACAGTGGCAATCTTAACTGTATATCACTTTTTCGCACTGGAGTGACAACCAGAAATGCTTGAGAAAAATAATACTCTATTTTCTTACTTCTCTGAGGGGGGCGAAAAGTCGCAGAAAGGGTCTCCCTTTTATACTCCTTGGGTCGCCTTCCTTTTTCACGCTCTACCTTCTATTTACAGGATTTATTTACAGTGTATTTTTCTCAAACTGAATAAAAAGTGAAATTTTCACGCTATAGTTCCACTACGCTTTGCTGCGCTGAACTGCGGCTCTACTGCGGTCAGACTGTGCCTGGAATCCTTATTGTCCTTCCTCGCCTAAGCTATTTTAATGGTTAATTAGAATTTGTCTGCGCCGCATTTGCCGCAGTTCCCTATTTCAAATTCCCCATATTTCCCATTAAGTTCGCTATGACTCGGTCATACTGAATTCAAACCTCGCATTACTATGCGTGCGACTGTGCTGAGACCTTCAGCTGATTTATTCCAATTTTATTTAGTGACATTTAGTTAAAATGAGACTGAAATGATAAATGAGTGAATTATTCAGGTTTAAAACTGAAAGAAAAAGTTGCTAGTAATCAAGAATTACTCAAACGAATGTGTTATAGCTCTCTACTTCATTAGAACATTGTTCCCTAAAATTCCCGCCATGGTCCGTCGTAGTTTAGTGGTTTTCGTGAATTTTGTTCATATTCTCTGATTTCCTTTTGTATTATCACATCCTAATCCTCCATATGTATCGTTGGTTGTTATAGTAGGTTGTCCTTGAAGATATCATATTTTTATCTATTTTATTTAGGACTCTGGACCTCTTGAAGCTGTTTTCCCGCGCATTTTCAGGTTTCTAACTTCATGTCCTTGTATCTCATTCATTTCTGGATGTTTTCTCACGTTCTTAGTATCATAAATTTTCATTTATTCCCACCTTTCCAATGGTACTAATATTGTGTCCTATTTCCTGGTATTCGTTGAGTTAGCAAAGATTCGCGCGCACATTTGGTAATCACGTGCGTCGTTCGTATGCGGGAGCCGTTTTCGTTTATTTGTTCGGGATTTATGATATGCGCAGGTGTTTATTTCTTTCATATGGGCTTCTGTGATTTATTTCAGATTTTTCCCTCATGATCTAAGGTTGTTTTGCACTTTCCGTGCTTTGTTTTGACCGGGCTCTTCCTTATTTGGACGGAAATTGGTCTTCGCGATCTGCTGAAGTGCGGATCTCGGTTCCGACGGCCGGTTCCCTGCGCATCGCCACCCTCACGTGTCATTACACATGATGCGGATTCCTATATTCCCATCATGGGTATAACTTCACAACGGCTGGACCGTTTGGGCTGAGAATTTGCATAACTATAGTTTCCTATTTTTCATAATTTCCGTGTAAATTTCGTTGTATGTTTTAATTATGGATCCTACGCAATCATCATCTTGTCCCTGAGCTCGGACTTTTGATGTCGCTATTCCCATTATTGGATTTCTCATTAACGCATGATCCTTTTATTATGAAAATTTGGGAGGATTAAGAGTAGATCCTTTCCTTTTTAATGGGCTATCAAGCTTGTCTCGGTCGTTACTAGTTAATCTTCGCGCTTGCTTTTTAGACATTGTCCTCGTTTTGCAGGAGTTTTAGTCATATCTCCGTCGTTTATGGGTAGTTTCCCCTGTAATTACTCTCATTGGTTCCGTTTGGGTGACATCTACATTTCCTATTATAAACACGACTTTGACTTTTGCATTAGTTCCTGAGGAATCTTTGTTCCGTGGTACTTCCATCCTTGCTACGTGTGCGGACGTGGGAAAGTAGTTTCCGTGGAGGTTCTCTGATTATTTTTATAGTCAAATCTTGGTCGATTGTCCTAATTCTTGGTTTAATATTTGCTATAAATTCCCCCGAGAATTCCGTCTCGTTGATGGTAAGCTTGAAGTATTTTTGTTATTTTTCTTTCTTTCGATTTATCGTGTATAGTCATAATAATTCGTAAAAATTCGTAAAATTCGTTAAAATTCAGGTCCTTCTATGTTCTCATATCTACTTGTCATATGAGGTTTTGTGATTTATCTGGCATATTTCCATAATGGGTTTCCATAGTGTGGCCGTTATTTCTCCTACACCGCTGACTTGGCCGTGGATATCAACTTGCTAGGCCACACTTTCCTTGTTCAGCAACATCATCTTTACCATCCTAACCGAACCCAATCCTATTTGGCAATTGATGCACTTTCACGCGGGTATGCAAAGTTGCGTGATGGGGCTCTGAACAATTTTTTGGATAGGCATGTATCATAGAACTATCTAATTCATACAGCTTCCTTGCTCTTCTGCTTGCGAGTTTGCTTCGCAAGCTCAGCTTGAAGCACTGCCTCGTCCATCATCATTCCTCGTTCTGACCGAATCTTGGTACGCTTTGATCTTCCTTCATCCTCACCAACAGTTGGTGCGCTAATGTGCATTTCCATTGGACTGATTACCGCTTGGTTTGATGGACCCGGGATACATTGTTCTCCATGCCCGGGAATCGGGATTGTCGTCAACCCAACCTGCAGTACATTCGTCTCTGGGTGGTTGTCCGCTACTGACGCCACAGATCCCATCTCACCCACTCCTCCTGCAACCTGCTCAGCCACTAAGCTTCCCTGCATGCTCTGCCCCTCATTTGTACCCTGTGGCTTGGTTTGTTTCAACACCCCCTTCGACTTCGTCTTGAATAGCTTCCTTGCCTGGGCTTCTTCTCTCCGTCCATTCTCCTGCTCAACAAGGACACCCTGGATCTCTGAGTTGAGCTGCTGCACTTTTCTCCAGAGCTCATCACACTCTATCGCTGTCAGGGGGACAACTGACACCCATTCTCGAATTATGAAATCAAATCGCTGTCTAGTCGATGCATTGTGGAGCCGATCGGCTAGGGCTTTTACATCACTCTCACCCAGGATGACTTCTGGGGAAGTGACATCTGAGAAATCGATTGTGAGGGTGCGCTTTCGCCACATTGAGTGCTGCCAATTGAGGAGCTCCTTTAGTGCATAATGCTTGAGGTCTTTTGTCAACTTTCGGAAACTCTCGCCAGGCAAGCGATTTGCCTGCATGCCTCTTTTTGGTTTTGTCCCTCCCAAAATGGCCACATAGTCTTTCACAGACTCTTCATGTCGTGTGGAAAGTTCCGGATTGCATTTTCCGCAGCAGAGTGTCGGCTTTATGTAATTGTCTCCAAAATAATGGCATAACACTGTGTGAGGACATTCACCAGGACGAGAATTGAAGAATTCTATGAGTGCTGGCTGAGTCGCTGCTTGTTTGGCATTGCAGTGTTCAATTTTCGCGGTGGTAAAACCCTTCATCCTTGAAGGGACATAGGTGTCCAGATCCCGGAACTCATCAGGGACAACTTCAAGATCTTTGCTTGCATGCACTACTAGCAACCCCCCGCTCCCATCCCGACTAGCCCTCCCTGCCCATTGTGTCAATTCCTCCAGTGAGTCCGGGAGGTCAACACAAATGACATTTGTGACCATCATATCAATCCCCACATTAGCGCTGATAGTCGCCACGACATACCGGGCAGTACCCTCATTGAGGGCATTGAGCACATCTTTACAGTCAATGTCATCCAACTCGGCATGAAATGATCGGACCATTTTTGCCACGACTCGGTGGTTTCTTTCATCATTCCAGGGCAAGGTCTCCCAAAGTTCCAATGTGAGCCACCGGCATAAATTCATCACCTTATCAATGGTGCGACATGCAAAGAGGGTTGGGATGAGCTGAGATGGTGAGTTGATGTCAGGGCACACCTGCCTGACCCAGTTCCACCCGGGCCCACCTGGGCCCACCTCACCCGCTCACCCGCTCACCCGCTCCCCGCTACCCATCCTTCCTCCCTCTTCCCCTTCCTCCCTTTCCTCCCTCTTCCCTCTTTCCTCTTTCTCCTTTATTTCACTCTCCCTTTCTGTTTATTCTTTCTATTTACACGGACCACCTTCCCTTGTATCATTGTACTGTTGACACGTCCGGCTTGGACACCCCGGACGACTTCCCGCTACGCCCAGCATGCACACCTGCAGCGGATGCCCTTGGGATCCCCCGTGGGGATACCCGGATGGCTGCGGCCCTCTCCGTAGATGACGTGGCACCCGTCATGTGACCCAAGCCGCATGTACATAAATGTACCTGAAGTGGGAACTGAAGAAGTAACCTTCTTCTCACGTTTTCCACTTCAGGTAAGTAGTGTAGTTCTTCCTTTTAATAACAATTCACGTTTTCCACTTCAGTCTAAGTGGCCAGGGACTACAGTCCCAGATCGGGCCCGTCAGTACGCGCGCCCGCTTCGTCCCCCGAGAGGGTCCCTCCGTCGGGCGCTACAGCCGGGCCCCCTCCACCCCGGACGCGTCCCTGACAGTTGACAGCTTCCGGAATAACCCAGGCAAGGTCAGGGAACGTCGTTCCTTTGGTTGAATGTGAAAGGAATTATGGACAGTATATAAGGTCAGTTTGGTCAATCGGCAGCTTCTCATCATGAAAATGACCTTTCTTGAAACCTAGGATTCCTTGAAGTTTTGTGTGTGCGCTGTAGGAGAAATAACGGCCACACTATGGAAACCCATTATGGAAATATGCCAGATAAATCACAAAAACCTCATACGACAAGTAGATATGAGAAAATAGAAGGACCTGAATTTTAACGAATTTTACGAATTTTTACGAATTATTATGACTATACACGATAAATCGAAAGAAAGAAAAATAGCAAAAATACTTCAAGCTTACTATCAACGAGACGGAATTCTCGGGGGAATTTATAGCAAATATTAAACCAAGAATTAGGACAATCGACCAAGATTTGACTATAAAAATAATCAGAGAACCTCCACGGAAACTACTTTTGTTAGAATTGGCAGACTCGGACGACTCCGGAATGGAATCGGAGACTTAGCGTGGAAGGACCTTGGCCTCAGCGACTCAGGCGGAGCGCTGTGCCATTGCTGGTTGTCCTAGGGGTCCCTAATTTCGGATCTAGCAGAGGGGAAGTCTCTTGGGGGAATTCATGTCGATTTCGGACTGAGGTTACAAGTTACTAGGTACATTGTATATAAGGAGGGGTCCGGAACAAGGGTAAGACGAAAGGAGACAAAGGGAGATGGAAAGAGGAACAACACCGAGGGTCAAGTGTTTGACTCAATGGTGTTTCCCAAAGGAGGAATGAAGGGCCAAGGCCCAAGGAGGAAGGAAGGAGGATGGGAGTCAGGAATGGCTAGCTGACTGAATAGAAAGGAAGCAGCAGCCCAAATAGGAATGAGGGAGAATAGCGGAATTGAAATGGACAATGCAATAGTTGCAAGGTCCGGAGTAAGTCCGGAAAGTCCGAACTCGGAGGTTAAACTCCGGAATATTGGCAAAGGTAATTAAATGGAATGAGCTAACCAATACAATGGGTATAAGTGGAGGTGGGGTCAAAGTCCGAGGTCGGAGCTAAGACCGGAGGTTCCGGAGACGAGACGTGAACGGGATACCGGAGCGGAGGTCCGGAGTCGGGAGCATAGGTTTTGTGTACTCGTCTGGAAGGTGTCGAGGTTGGGGTCGGACCCGGAATGTTCCGGAGTCGGACCGAAGGTGGTGTCCGAGCCGGAGGTGGGATAACCTCTTGGGAGTCGGCAAGGAGAAAGTGATGGAAGGGAAGTAGGGCTCCGGAAGTCGGAGTTCGGAGTTCCGGGAGCCCGGAGCGGAGGTCGGGATTGTATGGATATGACAACTTTCCCATGTCTGAACACGTAGCCAAGGATGGAAGTACCACGGAACGAAGATTCCTCAGGAAATAATGCAAAAGTCAGAGTCGTGTTTACAATAGGAAATGTAGATGTCCTCCAAACGGAACCAATGAGAGTAATTACAGGGGAAACTACCTATAAACGATGGAGATATGACTAAAACTCCTGCAAAACGAGGACAATGTCTAAAAGGCAAGCGCGAAGATTAACTAGTAACGACCGAGACAAGCTTGATAGCCCATTAGAAAGGAAGGGATCTAATCTTAATCCTCCCAAATTTTCATAATAAAAGGATCATGCATTAATAAGATATCCAATAATGGGAATAGCGACATCAAAAGTCCGAGCTCAGGGAAAAGACGATGTTTGCGTAGGATCCATAATTAAAACATACAACGAAATTTACACGGAAATTATTAAAAATGGGGAACTATAGTTATGCAAATTTTCAGCCCAAACGGTCCAGCCGTTGTGAAGTTATACCCATGACGGGAATATAGAAATCCGCATCATGTGTAATGACACGTGAGGGTGGTGATGCGCAGGGAACCGGCCATCGGAACCGAGATCTGCACTTCGGCAGATCGCGAAGACCAATTTCGATCCAAATAAGGAAGAGCCCGGTCAAAACAAAGCACGGAAAGTGCAAAACAACCTTAGATCATGAGGGAAAAATCTGAAATAAATCACAGAAGCCCATATGAAAGAAATAAAAACCCGTGCATATCATAAATCCCGAACAATTAAACGGAAACGGCACCCGCATACGAACGACTATGGGAATGACACACGTGATTACCGAATGTGCACGTGAACTTTTGCTAACTCAATGAATACCAGGAAATAGGACACAATCTTAGTACCATTGGAAAGGTGGGAATAAATGAAAATTTATGATACCAAGAACGTGAGAAAACATCCAGAAATGAATGAGATATAGGGACATGAAGTTAGAAACCAGAAAACGCATGGGAAAACAGCTTCAAGAGGTCCAGAGTCCTAAATAAAATACATAAAAATATGATATCTTCAAGGACGACCTACTATAACAACGAACAATACATATGGAGGATTAGGATGTGATAATACAAAGGGGAATCAGGGAATATGAACGAAATTCACAAAAACCACTAAACTATGACGGACCATGGTGGGAATTTTAGGGAACGATATTCTAATGAGGTGGAGAGCTATAACACATTCGTTTGAGTAATTCTTGACTACTAGCAACTTTTACTTTCAGTTTTAAACCTGAATAATTCACTCATTTACCATTTCAGTCTCATTTTAACTAAATGTCACTAAATAAAAATGGAATAAATCAGCTGAAGGTCTCAGCACAGCCGTACGCATAGTAATGCGAAGTTTGAATTCAGAATCATCGAGTCATAGCAAATTTAATGGTATATATAGGGAATTTGAAATAGGTAACTGCGGCAAATGCAGTGCAGCCAAGTTCTAATTAACCATTAAAATAGCTTAGGCGAGGGAGGACAATAAGGATTCTAGGCGCAGTCTGACTGCAGTAGAACCGCAGTTCAGCGCAGCAAAAGCGCAGTAGAACTATAGCGTGAAAATTTCATTTTTTATTCAGTTTGAGAAAAATACACTGTAAATAAATCCTGTAAATAGAAGGTAGAGTGTGAAAAAGGAAGGCGACCCAAGGAGTATAAAAGGGAGACCCTTTCTGCGACTTTTCGCCCCCCTCAGAGAAGTAAGAAAATAGAGTATTATTTTTCTCAAGCATTTCTGGTTGTCACTCCAGTGCGAAAAAGTGATATACAGTTAAGATTGCCACTGTAGTAAAAGGCAGCAATTAAGGAGAGAAATATTAAGTAGATATTTCAACAGGAGAGCTGGTTAACACTCCAGATTTCAAAGTGTAAACACAAAACAGTTATCTTGCTACTGTTAAAACAAGCAATAAAATAAGACAAAAATAAAATAAACCCAAGGGACACTCCAGACACAATCCAAATTCATTAACTGAACAGAATCTTTGAAACTTCACCAAGTAGAAGATTAAATTCAAGTTTAAATCCAAATTAAACAACGCTACACAGAATTACACCTAGACAAATTAATAAATTTCAATAAAGAAACAGCTCCGCAGGGCTCGGTTTATCTGTAAGTCAATTCCTAGGAACTTTAAAACTAACCCATAAAAATAGAATTAGCCAAAACACTCGGATTGGTACTATATTTACAATAAATAACACTAGTACACTTCCCCATCCTAACTAAAGAACCAGGGAACAGCTTGGTTGTTATGGAAATGGGAATTTCCCATTTTAGACTCTTATGGGTTCTGTGTCACATGATTTGTATAGTAATTAAGTTGAACCAATCAATAAACAACCAAAAACCCGCTGTGCTAACATCTGTTACAACTAATGTTAAACTGCCTGTGATAACATCTGTATAACCATATGAACCCCATTCCCCAACCTTTCCCCTTTCCTGTGCCTTGAATGGACGAAAATGGGCGCCTCCGGCCCCATTTTTGTAACATTGGTGGTGGTCTCGTTTGAACCTCCCAACTGACCTTCCTTCGTTCTCTCCTTCAGCACTTTCATGAAGAGATGCAGACATTGCAAGGAATGTAATGCGTGTTTGGACACGTGACCGAAGTTCACCGAGTTTGAGGTAATCCTTGCAGAACGTTGACCCCCATTGAAGGACTAGGTGGACTTCATCCACAAATATGAACCCCAGTTTCCGAGTGAACTCGGCATTGCACAGCAATGCTGCCATGGGCCGGCTTTGGATCATTTCGGGTCCCATCCCTATAACATCCCACACACCATCATTTATCTCCTTCCATATGTCCCGCGCCTCTGCAGTTTGTGCCGATACCAGAAGATTTGCACTAACACCGATGAATCGCACTCCCTTCTCACGTGCCTTCTTCTCCTATATTCTTTCCCATTAATCACAGTTTTAGCAATGATTTTATTCCGGTACTGACTTGATCAATTATGAGGGATTCCGTTGGATAGATAACTATGGCTATATGTGCTTTCTGTGCAAGTTTTCGAGCTATGACAGGTGCCAGGGAAAGGGCAGATTTCCCGCTGCCAGTCTTAGATGTTATAAAGACCTCTTGCTCTCTAAACAGATGCAAGGAATGGGTGATTTGCCAATCATGTGGACTCGATATCCCATGGAAAATGGCTGTCATCCATTCTTCGGAATGACTTTGAAATTGTTGCAGACTTTCATTAAATTTATTCAGCTTTGCATCATATTCGTGATGCTTGAGTGCTGTGGTTTCAGTGAGAACACGCATAATTAAAGCAAATTTTCAGTGCGGGGTTCTAGAAGTGAAGGGCTCTGAAACTTTCCGACATGTGATCTTTCTGTCGACAAGAAATGGTTGCTTGGACCCTTTCAAGTCCTTCACAACAATTCAACATTTTTACCCATAGTAAACCTCTGAGATTACTCCAAGACTAGACAAAACCTGGAGTAGTGTAGCGAGACCCCAACAAAAGTCGAATCTACAACTGCCATTATTGGCAAGATCAATGTCATGAAGTGCACTAATCTTTGAATCCCCACTTCACACCACCACTGTCACCATGGGACCTGCTAGGTCATCCCATGAGCCCTGCAATAAGAAGGCAACATGGTTTAATGCAACCGGCCCCAAAGCTGAATGACTATGGCACTACCAGAGTCGGTCCACCTGACATTCACAATGTCAGGTGCGATAATGCACCTATGGGACCCTCCATGGACCCTAACATGCCCAAACCAAGCAGATCAATGCATCCCCAAGGCCTGGCCTTGGGACACCTCTGCACACCACTGATGCCAGTGATTTGCAAATCCTTGACACACCTCTAACCACTGCTAATAGTAGTGGTTCTCAGTCTCCAACATGGCCCTCACAGGCTGTGGAAGACCACCTCGATGTCAGGGCACACACCCTGACTAGCCCGGACCCGGACCTGTGTCCGGACCCGCTACATTTCCCGTGTGCATTCCTGCGCCGCATGCTCCATGCACCGCATGATCCGGCCCCGGATCCTGCCTTCATGTGACTTCTGGATATTCCCGGAAGTTTTCCTGATATGGTGGCCACTGTGGGAAGATGAGAAGTTAGCTTCCTTCTCATCTTCTTACCCACAGTAGGCAAGTGTATTTACTTGCCTCTTCATTTATATCATCTCCTTACCCACAGTAGGATTGTGCCCTGGATAGGGCTGGCCAGACCTGAGGCTGTGGGCCATAGGGGAGGGTCATGGGGACCTGGGAGTTGTCCCCTGACACTCGACCACCTAGAGCAGATTGTAAGAAACTTGGCAGAGTCAGTGACCTGCCAACTGATGGACCTCTCGCCACAGTTGGCAGCTCACTTTGATGGGTTATGGAGAGCAAGATTCACCCCATTTGTGCCATCAGACTCGACCAGGGCCACCCACTCATGGGCAGAGGGAGGCCATCCTGCATCCTCACTGGCCAAAATCTGACTCTCTGTTAGTGTGCCTGCAGGCACACTTCCCTCTCAAAGATGAGAGGTCAGAGATGGTTCATACAACCATCTCCCAACCGTGTTTACACTGGATTGATGGCACTTCAGCCTTTGCTGAGTGCCAGCTCACTGAAGTGTGTTGCGCTCTGATAAACTGCCCATATCCCTTCCACCTCCCACTCACACTGATGTTGCATGTGTAGAGACAGTCTATATGACTGTCTCCCTGCTGGTTTTGCGTCAGATCAAGGGTTTTCAACCTTTGCTGAGTGCCAGCTCACTGAAGCGCATGACGCTCCAATGAGCCATGAGTCTGAAAGGGCTCATATCTTCCCCACACCTCCTCCCATGCTGAGAGGTTGTAGACAGTCTATGTGACCATCTCCCTACTGGTTTTACACCAGTGATACAGCTCTTCAACTTTTACTGAGGGCCAACTTACAGAAGCACATTACGCTTCACCCTTTCTTGGGCCTGCATCATGTATGCAGCCCCTACTCCCACTCTCCATTATTACCATAACATCTAAAAGACTTTATCAACTGCCTTATCTTGTTAATTAAATATCTGAATAATTTATGATGTGGAGTTGAAGTGCAATTGGATGAAAAATGAAAAGAAAACCTCACACAAGCAAGGTCTGGGTGGTGCAGCAGCCATTTCTAGTGTGACATTCCTGAGTGGCAATGTCATCATACAAAGGGAGTCTTAAGTTGAATAAGAAAGGGCAAAATGCCCCCAATGCCTCGTAGTGCCCCAGAATAACTGCTATGAATAACTGCTGTAGGAGAAATAATGGTCAGCCTATGAAACCTCATTATGGAAATATGCCAGAAAAATCACAAAACCCCTGTCCTCCAAGTAGAAATGAGAGGATAGAAGAACTTGAATTTTAACGAATTTTCACGAATTGTTATGAATTTTTATGACTACATACAACAAGTATGAAGATAGAAAATTAATAAAAATACTTCAAGCTTAGCATCAACAAGATGGAATGCTTGGGAGAATTTATAGCGAATATCAAACTAGGAACAAGGTCAATCAGGTAAGATCTGACTATAAAACCCACCAGAAAACCTCCATGGAAACTGCTTTCCCATGCCTGCACACATAGCTGTCAGAGTACCACCCCTACCCAGTTCATTCAATTCCGACTTACTCCTACTTCTGTGATATTCTCTTACCTGTGACCTCCACCTTTACATCATTGTTTGTATGTCATGATACCTACAACACCTGTGCCTGCACATCCCACAGTCCTGGTTCCCTGCATCCCACTCCCCTGGTTCCCCATCACTGCCTTATCTACCACCTGGCAGCAGAGTGAGAACCAACTCTCTTCTCTCACTTTCATCGCTGCCCAGCCAACACCTGCCTGACTCCCCTCTCATAACAGAGCCTGTCAGGCTGACACTTTGGTTTGGTACCCCGACAGTAGCTGAGGCTGGAAGTATGACAGAACAAGGATTCCATAGGAACCAATGCAAAACTTGATGTTGTGTTTACAATGAGGAATGTAGATGCCTTTTAGATAGACTCAATGAAGGTAATTTCAGGAAAAACTACCAATAGACGACAGACAAATAGCTGAAATTCATGGGAAATGAGGACAACGTTCAAAAGACAAGCATGAAGAACAACCAGTAATGACTGAGACAAGTTTGATAGCTCATTGGAACGGAAGGGATCTATTCTCAATCCATGCAAAATTTCATAGTAAAAGGTTCATGCATCAATGAGATATTCATTAACGGGTTCAGCAACATTGAAGTCATAGCTCAGGGAAAAGCCGACGTTCACGCAAAATCCATATTTAAAACACATAACGAAATTTACATGGAAAATATGAAAAATCAGAAACCAGCACTATGCAAAGTTTCAGGCCAATCGGCCCAGCCATTGTGAAGTTACACTGAAGGAGAGAACAAAGGAAGGTCAGTTGGGAGGTTCAAACGAGACCACCACCAAGCTGTTCCCTGGTTCTTTAGTTAGGATGGGGAAGTGTACTAGTAATATTTGTTGTAATTATAGTACCAATCCGAGTGTTTTGGCTAATTCTATTTTATGGGTTAGTCTAAAAGTTTCTGAGAATTGACTTACAGATAAACAAAGCCCTGCAGAGCTGTTTCTCTATTGTAATTTCTCAATTTGTCTGGGTGTAATTCTGTGTAGGATTGTTTAATTTGGATTTTAACTTGAATTAAATCTTTTACTTGGTGAATTTTCAAAGATTTTACTCAGTTAATGGGTTTAGATTGTGTCTGAAGTGTCCCTTGAGTTTGTTTTATTTTTGTCTTATTTTATTGCTTGTTTTAACAGTAGCAAAATAACTGTTTTGTGTTTACACTTTGAAATCTGGAGTGTTAACCAGCTCTCCTGTTGAAATATTTACTTAATATTCCTCTCCCTAATTGCTGCCTTTTACTACAGTGGCAATCTTAACTGTATATCACTTTTTTGCACGGGAGTGTCATATCCATTCCCGGCCATTGACTTCCGGTCCCTCCGATTCCTCCGTTCCAACTCCGCTCCTCCCTCACTAACCTCGGAGCCCCCGTTATTCCGCAATCCTCTCGGTACCCCTTGATGGTCACCACCCCCCCATTCCAATTTATTACCTACGCCTCCCTAAGTACGGAGCCCCGAAGACTTCCAGACAGCTCCGACGTCCGCTAGCGCACCCCCGCCTCCGCTGAGCAATACACTCGCCTGCCCTGCAGAGTCCACCTTCGGGCTTATCCCTCCTTTCCGTTTCTGGGTTATCGCCTGCCTTTCCACTAACCCCGTGAACCGACTCGTCGGTAATATTCAGTCGGCTAATGGTTAAACCCCGTTAGCTCCGCTCCGTTCGGCTCCGCCAATTGCGGAACCGTCTCCGCTGTAACCATATATATATCCCACTTGTACATAGGTTACGCCCCAGTAGAAAAATCAACTAGAGTTCCCCCCTAGGTTCTAATTGCCAGTCAGTAAGTTAGGGCACGGACGTGTCACTAGGCACAGCGCTCCTGGCAGAAGTCGCTGAGGCCGAAGCCCTCTGTTACGGAGACATTCTTTCGTCTCAAGTCTGGTCTCTGACAGGGAGTGACAACCAGAAATGCTTGAGAAACATAATACTCTATTTTCTTACTTCTCTGAGGGGGGCAAAAAGTCGCAGAAAGGGTCTCCCTTTTATACTCCTTGGGTTGCCATCCTTTTTCATGCTCTACCTCGTATTTACAGGATTTATTTACAGTGTATTTTCCTCAAACTGAATAAAAAATGAATTTTTCACGCTATAGTTCTACTGCGCTCAGCTGCGCTGAACTGCAGCTCTACTGCGGTCAGACTGTGCCTAGAATCCTTATTGTCCTTCCTCGCCTAAGCTATTCTAATGGTTCAATTAGAACTTGACTGCACTGCATTTGTCGCAGTTTTCTATTTCAAATTCCTCTTATTTACCATTTTGTTTGCTATGACTCGGTCATTCTGAATTCAAACTTCGCATTACTATGCGTATGGCTGCACTGAGACCTTCAGCTGATTTATTCTATTTTTATCCAGTAACTGTCAGGGCACACCCGCCTGACCCGCCCCCACCTAACCTGGTGCCCCACCACCCGCTCCTCCCGACCTCCCCCCTCTCCCCCTTTTCTCCCTTCCCTTTCTTCTTCCCCTTCTTTTCTATTCTCTCTCCTCTTTATTCCTTTCTTATCACACGGACGACTTCCTTTGTATCAATGTACCATTGACCCGGCTGCAGTGTAACGCGCCCGAACCCGGACACACTGGACAACCCCCTGCATACCGGACGCTCCTAGGACCTCTTACGGAGGTACCCGGACGGAGGTGGCGGTGTGCTTGGATGACGTGGCACTTCCCACATGGCCTTCAACCATATGTATATAAACACAGCCTAAGTGGGAACTGAGAAGCAACCTTCTTCTCACATTTCCCACTTTAGGCAAGTAGCTTACACTTCCCCTGATAATAACAATAACACATTTCCCACTTTAGTCTCAGTGGCCAGGGACCCTTGTCTGCTTCGGGCCCATTGTTACGCGCGCCCGCGTCATACCTACCGGACCCTCAGCCTCGGGCGATACACCCAGGCGCTCTCGACCCCGGGTCGGTCCCTGACAGTAACATTTAGTTGAAATGAGACTTGAAATGATAAATGAGTGAATTATTCAGGTTTAGAACTGAAAGAAAAAGTTGCTAGTAGTAAAGAATTGTTCAATGGATGTGTTATAGCTTTCTGCTTCATTAGTATACCGTTCCCTAAAATTCCCGCCATGGTCTGTCGTAATTTAGTAGTTTTTGTGGATTTCGTTCATCTCCCCTGATTCCCCTTTGTATTATTGCATCCTAGTCCTTCATATGTATTGTTCATTGTTATAGTAGGTCATCCTCGAAGATATCATATTTTTATGTATTTTATTTGGGGCTCTGGACCTCTAGAAGCTGTCTTCCCATGTGTTTTTCAGGTTTCTAACTTCTTGTCCTTGTATCTTTCATTTCTGAATGGTTTTTCATGTTCTTGGCATCATAAATTTGAAATGATTAATAGAGCTGTATGCATGGTGTAGGAGAAATAATGGTCACACTATGGAAACCCATTATGGAAATATGCCAGATAAATCACAAAACCCCATATTACCTGCACAGCAGAGTCACTTCCCCAGCCCACAATTACCCAGCCCACAATTACGTAACTTCTGATGCTGAAAACATGTGAATATTTTCTCGCACACTAATCGGTTATATCGGTTACTTCTTCTCCTCATCACGTTGCTTTCACGTTACCATTGTCAGGGCACACCCGCCTGACCCGGGCCCACCCGGGCCCACCCGGCCACACCACACCCGCTCCCCGCTGTCTATCCCCCTCCCCCCTCCTTCCTCCCTCTCCTCCCCTTTCTTTTCCCTCTTCTTTCCCCTTTCTTTATTTCGTTCTTCTCATCTTCCCCTTCCTGTTTATTTCTTTCTATCTACACGGACCACCTTCCTTTGTATCGATGTACTATTGACCCGTCCGGCCCACACACCCCGGACGGCTTCCCGCTGTGCCCAGCACGTGCACATGTAGCGGACGCTCTCAGGATCCCCCACGGGGACACCCGGATGCCTGCGGCTGCCTCCGAGGATGACGTGGCACCTGTCATGTGACTCAAGCCGCATGTACATAAATGTACCTGAAGTGGGAACTGAAGAAGTAACCTTCTTCTCACATTCTCCACTTCAGGTAAGTAGTATAGTTTTCCCCTTTAATAATAATAACACATTCTCCACTTCAGTCTGAGTGGCCAGGGACCACTGTCCCGGATCGGGCCCGCCAGTACGCACGCCCGCTCCACACCCCGCGATGGCCTCAGTGCCGGATATTACCCCCGGGCCCTCTCGACCCCGGACGCGTCCCTGACAGCAGAAGAAGGTTTTAACCTTATTTCCCCTGCCTCCCCCACCTCCCCAGCCAGGGTGTCAGAAGAACAGTATGACGACCTGCTGGCCCGCTTCCAGGAGCTCCAAGCCATTGTGGAGAGCCAAACCCGCAACCACCCCCCACCCGCACCTGCACCCGCACCAGCCCCTGCACCCGCGCCCGTACCCACACTCGCGCCCAGACCCAAACCACCGAAGGTCGCTGCCCCCACTCCCTTCTCGGGAGCCAGTGAAGACCTCGATCATTTCAAAGCCGAGTGCGGGATCTACTTCCACGTCCGCGCAGCCGAGTTCCCTACCGAACTATCCCAGATCCTCTTCGTCCTCTCCTACATGAAGGGAGGACCCGCAGGGGTGTGGGCGACACAATGGACGATCACCCTGCTGACAGCCACCTCCCCCACCATAACCATGGACGAGTTCAACACGGAACTCGATGCCATGTTTCAAGACCCGAACCGGGAGGCCACAGCTCGGCAGAAGTTGGCAGTCATCCGCCAAGGGACTGACTCCGTGGATAAGGTCATCCAGGAGTTCGAGATATTGGGGCCCGCCTTGAGGCTAGGCGATGTCGGGCTGGTCGACCGGTTTGAGCAAGCGATTAACTCGCGGCTCAGGGAGAGTATATACCGCCTCCGCCCCATGCCCACCACTTGGACTGAGTGGAAGTGCGAAGCCACGCTTCTGGACAACCAGTGGCGACGTTTCCAAGCCACCCAACCACGCGCACCCCCACCTAGACCCCCATTCCCGCCAGCTCGACCTCCGCTGACCGTGACCCCATCCCAGACCCGACCCGCGCAGACCCCCCCACGACCTGCTCCCGCACCTCCGCCCCCCACCCCAGCAGCCCGTCCTACACCAGGGACGGGCCCCCAGCCGATGGATCTCGACAGGTCGAGGACTGACCAGAGACAGTGCTACAATTGTAACACCCTGGGTCATCTTGCGCGAGAATGCCCACACCCCAGGGTCAGCCGAGTACGACGTTGTAGGCGGGATAATCGCCCACGCACAGACTCGGCTCGGATACCCACTTCCACGATCAGAAAACAACTTTCATTCACGGGACGACTCGGTACAAATTTGGTATCCAAAAATAGTCCTAATTCGTACGATTCTGACGATACCAAGAATGTCCCAATCGGTGGAGATTTGACGGAGTTCCGTGTTGGAGAAGTTAGGCACAGCAGGTCACGGGCATGTGCGGGCGTGGGAATCTCAGGCGGCAACCCAGAATTCCAGCCTCACTCGTTCCCACGGCGTCTAATAAATTGGTAAAAATGCTCATTGGCTGCGTGAGAGTTATCTCCGGCTACATTTCCAATTTAGGATCTTAATTCCGTAAATCCGCTGAGAAATCGCTTATTTTCTTTTATTTTCATATTTCACCATCATTTCAGTTATTGATTGATATTCTTTTATTGATACTGTTACCCTTTTTATTACTTCGCCTAATAAGGTATGCAGGTGCCATATGGTACCAATATTTCTCATCAATTATTCTAAAAATAATTGTTCTTTATATCCTGTACATACCGGATTTTGGAATAGAAGTTCTCCCCTCCCCCAAAAATTCTCTAAGGTGCTAGGACGCGCTAGAGAGGGTGTGAGTGAGTGGAATTCCAACAGTAGGAATAAGGGCAGCTGTCTAGCTCACAACGAGTGAGTAGTGGACGCTGAGCCCGGACCTTGCGGAAATCCCGGAGAACCCACCACGGAGTTTAAGGATCGAGAGTTGAGCAAAGTTTAGAGAGAGAGTAGAGGTTTTAGGAGAGTTTGGCCCCACGAGCTTAGTCGGCATAGAGAGCCGCTAGCCCTCTTTCAACGTCTCCACCTGGAAGACCTGAGAACATTGATGGAAGGGCTGAAGAGGCAGTTGACCGAAGGGACAGAGACGGTGGAGGGGGAACCAGAGGGGGAACCTCGGGGGGATTTTCAGGCAGGCGACCGGTAAGGGATGCGTCCCGGCCGCCTGTAGAAGATAGCTCGTGTAAATACCATAGCGCGCGTAAGCCAACGCCAATGCCAAAGTTTCACCGAGTCATCGTGAAGAAAAAGAGGAGAAACGCATCCTCCACCCGTGAGAACGAGAAGACTCCAAGGGCAGCAACGCCTGAGGTAGCAGTCTCCCCCCCAGCCATTTACGTCCTTTCCAAGCAGTCCCCCAGGTCTCTTAACCTCACAGTGAAACTGACCGCCCTAACCTCCCTCGCGTCGGTATCTGTATCAGCCCTCCTGGACTCAGGGGCCACTGGGAACTTCGTAAGCCCCGAGTTCGTCCGAAAGCACAACCTAGAGACAACCCCCCTTCCCCAGCCCATTCCCATCCGTAATGTCGATGGAACCCCGAACGAAAATGGAGCCATAACAGAAGAGCTAGAAGCCCTCCTGACCTTCGGGCAACACACAGAGCGGGCACGCTTCGTGGTTGCAAATCTCGGGCGCCAGTCCCTCATCATAGGACACTCGTGGTTGCTGCACCACAACCCAGAAGTGGACTGGGTACGACAGAGAGTCGTCATGTCCCGCTGTCCGTCCTCCTGCAGACAACCGCGGACACAAGATGATCAGGACCCGGTACTGGAGCCTGGGGATGGGATCTACGCTGCTATCATTCCCCCAAGCTGGGGCCATGACCTGAGAGCCACCACGACCCCCTCGCAGCGGATGGCCCAAGAGGCCCGCGACCCGGAGGCTGAGCCTGCGTCATTTGAGACGCTAGTACCAGAGCACTACCAGGACTTCCGGGATGTGTTCTCCAAAGAGGCCTTCGACCAATTGCCCCCCCGGAAGCCCTGGGACCACGCTATAGACCTGGTACCGGATGCCAAACTGCCCAGGGGGAAGACCTTCCCACTCTCGCGCCTGGAACAGAAAGAACTGGACGAATTCCTACGCGAGAACCTACAGAACGGGCGCATACGGCCGTCCAAATCCCCCATGGGAGCACCAGTCTTCTTCGTCAAGAAGAAGGACGGGTCCCTACGCCTGGTCCAGGACTACAGGAAGCTGAACGAGATCACGGTGAAGAACTCGTACCCGCTCCCCCTCATCTCAGACGTCCTCGCCCGCCTCCGCAACGCCAAGTACTTCTCAGCCTTGGACCTACGCTGGGGGTTTAACAACGTCCGGATCAAGGATGGAGACGAGTGGAAGGCGGCATTCACGACCAACCGGGGGCTGTTCGAGCCCATGGTGATGTTCTTCGGCCTGTGTAACTCCCCGGCAACCTTCCAGACCATGATGAACGACATCCTGAGGGATTTCATCGACCGGGAGGTTGTCATCTGTTACATGGACGACATCCTGATCTTCACGGCCACCCTGGAGGAACATCAAAGGGTCGTCCGAGAAGTCCTAGAGACGCTGAGGAGAAGGAGGCTCTTCCTCAAGCCAGAGAAGTGTAAGTTTGAGCGAACCCGGATCGAGTACCTGGGCCTCGTTATCTCGGAGGGTAACGTCGCGATGGACCCGGTGAAGATCCAGGGTGTCCTCGACTGGCCCCCCCAACCAAGGTGAAAGAAGTACAATCCTTCCTAGGATTCGTAAACTTCTATTGCCGGTTCATCAGAGACTTCTCTGAGAAGGCCCGCCCCCTTCACAGGTTGACCCGGAAGACCCAAACCTGGAACTGGGGCCCGGATGAAGACGATGCCTTCCATGCCCTCAAGGAAGCCGTCACCACAGCCCCTGTCCTCTCTTTCCCTACCGATCACGGCCGCTTCAGGCTCGAGTGCGATGCATCCAACTTTGCAACCGGCGCGGTCCTCTCCCAGCTCCAACCGGATGGAGAGTTCCACCCGGTAGCATTCATGTCCAAAAGCTTCACGGATGTAGAGTGCAACTACGAAGTGTACGATAAAGAGATGCTTGCAATCGTCCGAGCCCTCGAGGAATGGCGACACTTCGTGGAAGGTGCTGAGGAGAAAGTCGAGATCTACACCGACCACCGTAACCTGGGCTACTTCCGGACGGCCCAGAGGTTAAATCGACGTCAGGCCAGATGGTCCCTTTTCCTCTCCCGCTTCCATTTCACCCTCGTCCACTGCCCAGGGAAGCTCATGGGGAAACCAGACGCACTCTCTCGCCGCGCTGACCACCCGAAGGGAAAGGACGACAATGAGGGGCTGACCCTCCTCCAACCAGCCTGGTTCGAGGCCCGTGGGACGGAAGCAGTCTCAGTGGAAGGTGAGGAGGCGGATATCTTAGAGAGGGTACGAGGAGCGAGAGATCATGACGAACAGGTGGTAAAGGCCATGAGGGAACTGGGAGAAGGAACGTTGAGGTCGGACGAGTGGGAGAGACAGGGAGAGTTGGTCCTCTACCGAGGCAGGGTGTACGTTCCAAAAGACCCACAACTCCGCCACGATCTGGTACGGCTACACCACAACGCGCGGGCGATGGGACATCCAGGGCGATGGAAAACCCTAGAGCTCGTCTCCCGCAACTACTGGTGGCCTCGGATGGCAGAATATGTCGGGCGATACGTATGTGGATGCGACACCTGTAACCGCGTCAAACCCTTCCCCGCACGGAAGGTTGGGAAGCTCACCCCAAATAAAGTTCCCACCCACCGTTGGCAGGTGATCTCGGTAGACATGGTGGGAGAGCTCCCAGAGTCGAAAGGTTATAACGCCATCCTAGTTGTAGTGGACCGTCTGTCCAAACGCATCCACGCGATCCCCACCGTGACATCCGTGGACTCGGCTGGTATCGCCCGGCTCTTCCTAGAGCACGTCTGGAAGCACCACGGGCTCCCGGAAGAGATCCTTAGCGACAGAGGGAGCGCCTTCGTCTCGCGCTTCTCGAAAGAACTTGCAGATCTCCTGGGGGTCAAGCTAACCCCTTCAACGCCCTACCACCCCCAGACTGACGGACAGACAGAGCGGGTTAACCAGGAAATCGAGGCCTATCTTCGGGTGTTCGTCAACCACCGCCAGGATGACTGGGCGGACTGGCTCCCACTGGCAGAATTTGCCTACAACAACCGCGTCCACTCGTCCACCTGTCGAACCCCCTTTGAGCTTGACACCAGGCAGCATCCCAGGATGGGGACGGAGCCCACATGTACGTCCGAGGTAGAAGCCGCCGACGCCTTCTCGTCCAGGATGATGAAGATGCAGGAAGAGGCGAAGGCGGCCCTGGAGCACGCAGCGGATGAGATGGCCCGCTACTACGACCGAGGTCGAGAGACAGCCCCCAAGTACCAGGAGGGTGACCGAGTCTGGCTCAGCGCCCAAAACTATACGACTGACTGCCCGACCAAGAAGCTAGACCATAAGTGGCTAGGCCCCTTCAAAGTTGTCAAGGTCGTCTCCCCGGCTGCCGTCAAGCTCCAACTCACCGCACAGCAAAAGGGAATTCACCCAGTCATATCTGTGACGAACGTAAGACCCTACCACCCGGACGAGATCGCAGAACGACCCCCCGACCCCCGCCCGGGCCCAGAACTCGTAGATGGAGAGGAGGAATATGAAGTGGAAAAAATACTGGACTCTAAGTGGTTACGCCGGAAGCTCTGGTATTTAGTAAAGTTCGCGGGTTGGCCGAACTCAGAGAATGAATGGCTCCCCCGAGACCAACTAATCCATGCCCCTGACCGGATCGAGGAGTTCCACCAAACACACCCCCACGCCCCAGGAAGGGAGAGAACGAACCCCCTGGCCGCTTCGAGGCGAAGCGGCTTAAGGAGGGGGTGATGTCAGGGCACACCCGCCTGACCCGGGCCCACCCGGGCCCACCCAGCCACACCACACCCGCTCCCCGCTGTCTATCCCCCTCCCCCCTCCTTCCTCCCTCTCCTCCCCTTTCTTTTCCCTCTTCTTTCCCCTTTCTTTATTTCGTTCTTCTCATCTTCCCCTTCCTGTTTATTTCTTTCTATCTACACGGACCACCTTCCTTTGTATCGATGTACTATTGACCCGTCCGGCCCACACACCCCGGACGGCTTCCCGCTGTGCCCAGCACGCGCGCATGTAGCGGACGCTCTCGGGATCCCCCATGGGGACACCCAGATGCCTGCGGCTGCCTCCGAGGATGACGTGGCACCTGTCATGTGACTCAAGCCGCATGTACATAAATGTACCTGAAGTGGGAACCGAAGAAGTAACCTTCTTCTCACATTCTCCACTTCAGTCTGAGTGGCCAGGGACCACTGTCCCGGATCGGGCCCGCCAGTATGCACGCCCGCTCCACACCCCGCGACGGCCTCAGTGCCGGATATTACCCCCGGGCCCTCTCGACCCTGGACACGTCCCTGACAACCATCTCATAAGTGTTGAATGTTTGCCCTTGTAGTCTCTGTGCTAAGTCCGACAATGTCACTTGTCGAGGTTGAACTTCACCTTAGCTTCCGTGTGAACAGTTCAAATGTGCTTGTTACTGGGAACAATGGGATCGTGTTAGCGCTGAGGTCTTCAATGTTTGGTCCGCAGAATCGATTCATACTGACCAACACGCAGCTCAGACCTTCATTTCTTCCCACCTTTCAGGCATGACTTCACATCGATCTGCCAAGATTCGCCCCTTGCTCTGTTTGCGATATCCATGTCAGTGCTGATGTTCGTCGTGATTATCACTTTGCAATCAACTGCCAGTTCCACGACAAGTGCCAATCCTCTTTGACATTTCGACCTTGTGTTAAGCAAACTACTGCAGTAAAGTGGTGCGCCTCCACCTTGTCCTACTGCTTTGAATTGATGGAAATCCCCACAGATGATGACACCCAACCCTCCCCGAGATTTCGTTGTTGCTTATTATGCTGATGGATTAGCCCCAGAATCGTGGACATTCGTGCAAATAGCGTTCGTGACACCATTGAAAACTCGTCGATAATCGGATATTCCATTGGCTACCATGCTCGTGGAAGCTCCTCAATCTTCTGCCCACTTGGCATCCTTACTCCCTGCACACTTAATTCAAAAAGGACATGCAGCGTCTTACCACCAATAAAACTCGCTGCTATCCCTGTGTAAGCTCCCACTGCAATCTTACATATCTGCAGCATTATGTGTTTGGAATACTCCATCACTGGATGTATCACTCGTGATTTCCCAGTGCCACCTTCTCCTGTCAAAATCATTCGTGGCTCTTCTTTTCAGCCAAATGATACTATATGCTCGCAGCTGTCCCTCGTGGAAACTGGACACATCTATGGGTTCCGCAGTTCCTTCCGCGCTTCCTAAATACTTGATGGTACGTCTCCGTGTACCTGCTCCATCGAGCTTGATCCCCGAGTCGTTTGGGGCTACCGTTTCATTTCTCCCGCCCATAATCCCCCGCCACCACATCATGAACCTGTGCATATCCTTGCCTGTTGCTGCCCACACCCCTTCTCCCAAGATCCTCCGTTTGTTTGTTATTTCAATTGCATGCTGCCGATGCAATATTTCCTCTGTCCGTTGTCGTTGGGCTATAAAATGATCCAAATCAGCTTCGGTTTCGCCTGTCTCAAAGCCTTAATTACATTTTGTAATACAAATTCCTTTCTTGATTCTGTAATAATGTGTACATGCTGGGCGGGTTTTTGCGAAGCAATGCAAGCACTCTAGTGACAAGTAGATATGAGAAAGTCGAAGAACCTGAATTTTAACGAAATTTTACGAATTATTATGACTACATACGATAAAATGGAAGAAAGAAAATTAGCAAAAGTACTTCAAGCTTAGCATCAACAAGACGGAATTCTCGGTTGAATTTATAGCAAATATTAAACCAAGAATTAGGACAATCGACCAAGATTTGACTATAAAAACAACCAGAGAACCTCCACGGAAACTACTTTCCCACATCCGCACACATAGCCGAGGATGGAAGTACCACAGAACAAGGATTCCTCAGGAACTAATGCAAAATTCAAAGTCGTGTTTATAATAGGAAATGTAGATGTTTACCAAACGGACCCAATGAAAGTAATTACAGGGAAAACTACCCATAAACGACGGAGATATGACTAAAACTCCCGGAAAGCAAGGACAACGTTTAAAAGGCAAGTGTGAAGAACAACCAGCAACGACCGAGACGAGCTTGATAGCCCATTAGAAAGGAAGGGATCTAATCTTAATCCACCCAAATTTTCATAATAAAAGGATCACGCATTAATGAGATATCCAATATCGGGAATAGCGACATCAAAAGTCCGGGCTCAGGGAAAAGACGATGTTTACGAAGGATCCATAATTAAAACATACAACGAAATTTACACGGAAATTATGAAAAATAGGGAACTATAGTTATGCAAATTCTCAGCCCAAACGGTCCAGCCATTGTGAAGTTATACCAACAACAGGAATATAGAAATCCGCATCATGTTTAATGACACGTGAGGGTGGCAATGTGAAGGGAACTGGCTGTCGGAACCGAGATCCACACTTCGGCAGATCGCGAAGACCAATTTCCATCCAAATAAGGAAGAGCCCGGTCAAAACAAAGCATGGAAAGTGCAAAACAACCTTAGATCATGAGGGAAAAATCTGAAATAAATCACGGAAGCCCATATGAAGGATACAAACACCCGCACATACCATAAATCCCGAACAATTAAACAGAAACGGCACCCGCATACAAACGACTATGGGAATGATGCACGTGATTACCGAATGTGTGTGCGAACTTTTGCTAACTCGACGAATACCAGGAAATAGAACACAACGTTAGTACCATTGGAAAGGTGAGAATAAATGAAAATTTATGATAACAAGAACGTGAAAAACCATCCAGAAATGAATGAGATACAAGGACATGAAGTTAGAAACCTGAAAACGTGTGGGAAGACAGCTTCAAGAGGTCCAGAGCCCTAAATAAAATACATAAAAATATGATATCTTCGAGGACGACCTACTATAACAACGAACAATACATCTGGAGGATTAGGATGTGATAATACAAAGGGGAATCAGGGGAGATGAATGAAATCCACGAAAACCACTAAACTATGATGGACCATGGCAGGAATTTTAGGGAACGATATTCTAGTGGAGAGCTATAATACATTCATTTGAGTAATTCTTGACTACTAGCAACTTTTTCTTTACCTGAATAATTCACTCATTTACCATTTCAAGTCTCATTTTAACTAAATGTCGCTGGATAAAAATGGAATAAATCAGCTGAAGGTCTCAGCACAGCTGTACGCATAGTAATGCGAAGTTTGAATTCAGAATCACCGAGTCATAGCGAATTTAATGGTAAATATGAGGAATTTGAAATAGGAAACTGTGACAAATGCAGCACAGTCAAGTTCTAATTAACCATTAAAATAGTTTAGGCGAGGAAGGACAATAAGGGTTGTCTGACCGCAGTAGAGCTGCAGTTCAGCGCAGTAGAACTATAGCGTGAAAATTTCATTTTTTATTCAGTTTGAGAAAAATACACTGTAAATAAATCCTGTAAATACGAGGTAGAGCATGAAAAAGGAAGGCAACCCAAGGAGTATAAAAGGGAGACCCTTTCTGCGACTTTTCGCCCCCCCCCCCCCCCCTCAGAGAAGTAAGAAAATAGAGTATTATTTTTCTCAAGCATTTCTGGTTGTCACTCCAGCACGAAAAAGTGATATACAGTTAAGATTGCCACTGTAGTAAAAGGCAGCAATTAAGGAGAGAAATATTAAGTAGATATTTCAACAGGAGAGCTGGTTAACACTCCAGATTTCAAAGTGTAAACACAAAACAGTTATTTTGCTACTGTTAAAACAAGCAATAAAATAAGACAAAAATAAAACAAACTCAAGGGATACTCCAGAAACAATCTAAATCCATTAACTGAGTAGAAGATTTAATTCAAGTTAAAATCCAAATTAAACAACTCTACACAGAATTACACCCAGACAAATTAAGAAATTACAATAGAGGAACAGCTCCACAGGGCTTGGTGTCAGGGACGCGTCTGGGGTCGAGGGGGCCCGGGGGTAATGCCTGGCACTGAGGCTGTCGCGGGGTGTGGAGCGGGTGTGCATACTTGGTGGGCCCGATCCGGGACAATGGTCCCTGGCCACTCAGACTGAAGTGGGAACTGTGAGTTGTTATTAAAAGGGGAGTCTATGCTACTTACCTGAAGTGGGAACTGTGAGAAGAAGGCTACTTCTTCGGTTCCCACCCCAGGTACCTTTATGTACATGCGGCTTGGGTCACATGAGGCTTGCCACGTCACCCCGCATACAGCCGCAGTCATCCGGGTGTGTCACGACCCGGCAATTCCCACGGTCAGGTGATCACTCCCCACACCTTCTCCCTCCCCCACTTCGACCCTGTCAACTCCGCTGCCTGCCGGACGCCGCCTGAACAAGCCCATCACCCTTCCCCGTCACCACTACCTGTTTCCACGGCCCGTCATGGGCCTACGAGTCTTTCTTTATCATGCTTGTTTCCTTGACGGCCATACACGGCCGTCCTTCTCCCACACTCTTTGTTTGTTTTCGTTTCTTCTTAACCCCGCCCGCAATCTCCGTGAGATCTGGTGACTTAATTCCATTCATTCTGTTATACTTAAATACCGGTTGTACACTACCTCGTACTTTAGTTCGAAAATCAACTAGGGTTACCCCCTGCACCCTCTGTCTGACCCAGTCGCACCTCCTGTCTCCTGAAATATCGGGGCCGTGTCAAGTACGAGGCGCAACGCTGTAGGAATATAAAAGTTACAACACTAAAACAACCAGAAACCATCACAAAAAATTGGATAAAAATCATACAACCTCCATGGACCAGAAATAAAAATAGGAATAAAATCATAACTCAACAAAATGAATTGAAATAAAATATCGGAAAAATAATGAAGAACAGAGTCGATGGATTGAGTATCTACGCGAACTTTCAAGTCTAGGGATTAAAAGATGGTTCAGAAAATGAAGAAAAACAGCAAATAAACTCACATGAAAACAAAAACAAGGTTTCCTGTATCAAATAAAATATTAGAAATTCGTGGTAACGTGGGAAAATAGTTTTACGAACGTACGAAACGAATGACAAAGAGAAATCGGAAGGAAATCAAGGCATTCATATAATGAAAAATGGTCGGGTACGAGGAAAAGATGAAAGAATTGGAAATATTTATATGAGGAAAATAGGGAAAAATATGAATCTTTGTCGGTCTTAAAGAGTTGAAGTATAGGTCTGTGTTCGAAAAGATTTCATGTTAAAATCTGAAGAATTGAGGGAGAAACGGATTTAACAAGATTAAAACACACTTGCAGAGAAGACTGGCTCAAACATCCTGAGTTTGTGGTTAAAACGGATGAGCTGGAAATGCGAAACTAAAGAGTTCGAGTCCAGGAACGAGGCATAATTTATCCAGAATTAATTGTAAGAAAATGGATGAGCTAATGCCAAAGCAATCTGGAGAACCTCAAAATTAAATCTTGAAAAATTCATATCTTCATAAATAATCCTCGTAGTTTACTGTTGTTTATACCGACAGAAAGCTACACCCTTAAGCTAACAAATAACCCCATGACATGTGACTTAGAATAAAGTGAGTAAACAAGGGTAAACAAGGTCATGATGGGTGTTAGGCAATGCAATTGGCTAATTCCCACACCAAAACTTCCAGAAAGTTCTAGAAGCAGAATGGGATGCTGATCGCTTACATAAGAGGATTGCTAAGCTCAATATAAGATTACTCAGCAATGTAAATAGTAAAGTGACATGTGAAAACAGAGCCCTTAGGAAAGGTATAAAAGACCGCATTTTCTGGTCTGACCCCTCTTCCTTCTTTACTCCTCTCCCCTACGTGCTCTGGCTCATAGGTCATAAGGCGTCCTAATAAAAATTAAGTTTTATTAGTATAAGTGTGCAGTTCAGATCACATCTGAGTAAAAGTGATCAACCCTCAGTAAAAAGTTAAGAAGAAGTTAAGAAATAGTGACGTTGAGTCAAGTCGGTTGGAGTCGCTCCGAGTTAAAAGTGACAAGACAGAGGTGAAACAACTGAAAATAGTAGGTCTATAGCGCGATTTTCGTGTGGAACAATCAGGTAGACAAGTGAATTGAACCCTGAGAGTTTCATACACACACAAACAATTAGTAACACATACAAATATCAATACACAAAGCAACCAAAACGCTACAGTGGTTGAGTTAAAGTACCAATACTAACATATAAGTATCAGAAGAAAGAACAGCCTTTTATAGGACTTCTGTTCTCCTCCTTCAACGCTCACGGACGAGTCGTTGAAGCCGAAACCCCGTTCCGCCGCGATTGTCATCCCCGCCCTTGACGGGCTGTTACGCCGAAGTAGCGGACCTTAACGGTCGCCGACAGCGAGTCACGGTAACGTTTTCCCACGCCCTGACAGGGTGTCCCTGTGGGGGATCCCAAGGGCATGTGCAGCATGCACACGTGCTGGGTTGCACCGTGAGGCCGTCCAGGTCGTCCGGGGCTGGGTGTGTCATGCACATGTCGCAGGCAGGTCAATAATACATAGGTATGGGGAAAGGTCGTCCGTGTAGATAAAGATAGGAGAAAGAACAAAGGAATAAAAGAACAAAAGGATAGAAAGAAGAACAGGAGTTGAGGAACCGTGATGAAGGGTGGGGAGTAGAGGTGAGCAGGACACCGGGTCAGGGCGGGTGGAGCCAGGTCAGGCGGGTGTGCCCTGACACTTGGTTTATCTGTAAGTCAATTCTCAGAAACTTTTAGACTAACCCATAAAATAGAATTAGCCAAAACACTCGGATTGGTACTATAATTACAACAAATATTACTAGTACACTTCCCCATCCTAACTAAAGAACCTGTCATATCCCGGAATCCCGACCCCGCACACTCCCACCACATCACACCTTCCTAACAACTTCACCATCCCCTACACCATGCCTCCCCACTCTCTAAATCACCTTCCCTCCTGGCTGTCTCAGCTCCGGTCGGGTTGCGGCACACCGAACCTTGGCTACTCCCATCCCGGAACCTCGGTCCCGAGTCGGAACATTCGGAGTCCCCGGATTTGCTCCGATATCCTGACGGACCTCCGACATCCCGTGACATGCCCTTAAACCATTCCCTCGCCCACTTCATTTATTGTAGTCACCCAACATCCTTCGGACACGCAACTCCGCTTTCGGAACTAACCGTATCCTTCGGTGATCTCCTTCACGCGACCACTTATTAGTCATCTTCCATTCTTAGCACGACTACCTTCTTACTACCATTCAGTCGGCTAACCCCCCTTCCCCATTTGTCTTCCTCATTCATTTTCCGGCCTCCAACTCCGCCCTCCTTGGCCCGACACCTCGGTTCCCCGTTTTAGATATCGTTCGGAACCATTCGGTACCTTTCGGTGTTTTCCCCGTTTTGTCATTTCGGGCTTTGACTAAAGTCCTCCCCACCCACTTTTATAAATACACGTAGATTAGAACCTGTAGTTCCTCAGTTCTAATCTCGACTAAAATGCCACCCAAAGTCCCTCTGAGTGATTCCTGTCTCTGTTCTACAAGACACCTCAGACATAAGAAATACAAGGACTAACAGAGACGTAACGGAGGCACAGCGCTCCCTCCGAGTCGCTGAGGCCGCGTCCTTCTTAGAGCCTCTTGTACCATCCAGCAGAACCGGGCTCCCTGAGGGGCTTCGGTTCATCACCGGAGCCCTCGGACCCCCCTCTAGTTGAGCCCCCGCCTGCATTCGGACTCACGCATTCACCCCTTCCTCCATAACCGACGGGTTTTTGACAGAACCAGGGAACAGCTTGGTGGTGGTCTCATTTGAACCTCCCAACTGACCTTCCTTCGTTCTCTCCTTCAACGGACTCAGTCTCTAACTTGAGAACTTATAACATTGTAACCCTTTACCTGTATGCTGCAAGAGGGCTAGTGGCTCTCTATGCCGACTAAGCTTGTGGGGCCAAACTCTCCCTAAACTCCTACTCTCTCTCTTGGCTTCACTATGCTCTCGATCTTTAACTCCGGTGTGGGTTCTCCAGGATTCCGCAAGGTCCAGGCTCAACAAATCCACTACCCACTCGTTGCAGGCTAGATTGTTGCCCTTATTCCTGCTGTTGGATTCCACTCACTCACACCTACTCTAGCATGTCCTAGCACCTTAGAGAATTTTGGGGGAGGGGAGAACTTCTTTTCCAAAATCCGGTATGTACAGGATATAAGGAACGATTATTTTGAGAAATAATTGATGGTGAATATTGGTACCATATGGCACCTGCACACCTTATTAGGCGAAATAATAAAAAAAGGGTAACAGTATCAATAAAAGAATATTGATCAATAACTGAAATGATGGAAAAATATGAAAATATAAGAAATAAGCGATATCTCAACGGATTTGCGGAATTAAGAGCCGAAATTGGAAATGCAGCCGGAGATAACTCTCACGCAGCCAATGAGCATTTTTACCAATTTATTAGACGCCGTGGGAACGAGTGAGGCAGGAATTCTGGGTTGCCGCTTGAGATTCCCACGCCCGCACATGCCCGTGCCTAACTTGCCCAACATAGAACTCTGTCAATTCTCCACCGATTAGGACGTTCTTGATATCGTCGGAATCGTAGGAATTAGCCCTATTTTTAGGTACCAAATTCGTATCGAGCTGTTGCATGAATGAAAGGGGTTTTATAGTTGTGGAAGCGGGTATCCGAGCCGGTTCTGCTTGTGGGCGATTATCCCACCTACAACACATGGACTATAACACGGAGAGTACAGTCAGTTATACGAAAGTTAAAAACAACAAAAGGGATATCACCTCAGTCTCTAACTTGAGAACTGAGGGAAAAGAAAAAACCTAGCGCCCTGCGCCATTTATACAATGAGTACTAATATCGCTTGCAATTGCGACACATGGTCATCGGCAAGGGTTAATGCATAGAACAGAAAGAGTAGGCGGAAATGGGTATCAGCGGTGATCCCATCAACACTGCATCAGACAAACTAATAAGGTAAATAGATCGTTGTTAACCACAATGATTTCCAACAAAATTTTCATTTATTCCCACCTTTCCAATGGTACCAAAGTTGTATTCTATTTCTTGGTATTCGTCGAGTTAGCAAAAGTTCGCGCACATTCGGTAATCATGTGTGTTGTTCCCATACTTGTTTGTATGTGGGTGCCTTTTCTGTTTAATTTTTTGGAATTTATTGTATGCATGGGTGTTTGTATCCTCAATACAGGCTTCCATGATTTATTTCAGATTTTTCCCTCATGTTCTAAAGTGTTTTTGTACTTTCCGTGCTTTGTTTTGACCAGGGTCTTCCTTATTAAGACAGAAATTGGTCTTTGCGATCTGCCAAAGTGCAGATCTTGGTTCTGATGGCCGGTTCCCTTTGCATCGCCACCCTCACATGTCTTTAAGCATGATGTGGGTTTCTATATTCCTGTCATTGGTGTAACTTCACAATGGCTGGTCCGTTTGGGCTGAAACTTTGCATAACTATAGTTTCCAATTTATCATATTTTCCATGTAAATTTCGTTGTGTGTTATAAATATGGATCCTACGTAAACATTGTCTTTTCCCTGACCCATGACTTTGATGTTGCTTATCCTGTTATTGAATATCTCATTGATGCGTGATTTTTTTATTATGAAAATTTGGGTGGATTAAGATTAGATCCCTTCCTTTCTAATGGGCTATCAAGCTCGCCTTGGTCGTTACTGCTTGTTCTTTGCGCTTGCCTTTTAAATGTTGTCCTCATTTTCCGAGAGTTTTGGTCATATCTCCGTCGTTTAGGGGGGGTTTTCCCTGTAATTACTTTCATTGGGTCCGTTTGGGAGACATCTACATTTCCTATTATAAACACGACTTTGGATTTTGCATTGGTTCCTAAGGAATCCTTGTTCTGTGGTACTTCCAGCCTCGGCTACGTGTGCGGGCATGGGAAAGTAGTTTCCATGGAGGTTCTCTGGTTGGTTTTATAGTCAAATCTTGGTCGATTGTCCTAGTTCCTTGTTCAATATTCGCTATAAATTTCCCCGAGCATTCCGTCTTGTTGGTGCTAAGCTCGAAGTATTTTCATTAATTTTCTTTCTTCCAATTCATTGTATGTAGTCAGAAGAATTTGTTAAAATTCAGGTTCTTCTATTTTCTCATATCTACTTGTCGTATGGGGTTTTTGTGATTTATCTGGCATATTTCCATAATGAGTTTTTATAGGGTGACTGTTATTTCTCCCACAACGCTAGCAATGGGAATAGAGTATTCTGCACTATGTGTCACAGGAATGGGTTCTGGGGAACCCAACCTGAGCTGTTCTGCTCATGGGCAGAGGTGGCTGCACAACATTGGGGGGAGAGCAGGAAAAGATCTGAGGCCAGGTGTACTAACGGTAACTTGGCACTCAGAGGAGTGTACCGGTAGTGAGTGTGGTGGGGGCTCTTTGGGGGAGCCACCTAGTGTCTTGCTAGCGGTAACTTGGCACTCCATAGAGCATACTGGCAGTGAGTATGATGGGGGAGCCACCTATGGGTCTGCTGTTGGTGACTTGGTGCTCATGGGAGCATACTGGTAGTGAGTATGATGGGGGCTCCTTGGGGAGCCACCTATGGGTCTGCCATCAGTGACTTGGCGCTCATGGGAGTGTACTGGTAGTGTGGTAGGTTGGGACTTGACAGTTGTCAGACCAGTGCACAGGAATGAGTGACCATGGGAATTTGGGCCTGTGGGTATGTGGCCAGGCATCCTGGGGCTGCCTGAGTCACTTCTCCCTCCCAAGAAGGGAGGAAGGGTTGTAGGACCCTGTAGGGTACTACAGGAAGGGTAGGAATGGGAGCTCAACCACCCAGTGGGGGGGTGGGAACAGGAAGAGTGAGGTCTGGTGTCTGAGCACTCACTGTGCCATTGAGGTTTTCTCACAGATTGTAAGAATATCGATGTAGACATCAATATGGATCAAGTCAGATGTTACAGGGTGTCAGGGCACGCTGCTCCACTCCCTCCCTTTTTCCCTCCTTCCTCCTTTCCTTCTTTTCTTTCCTTATATGGATGACTTCCTTTCTTACACTTGTAGCACAGACGCATCCAACGCCGAGTACCCTGCATGGTGCTGTGCTGCTGGATGTGCCATGCATCTCTACTTGTACCTCTTTTCCCTAAGCACTCAGGATCACCTGCAGAGCCACCCATGATAGCATGGCTCTGTCCGAAGCTGACATGGCACCTGCACATGACCTGCTCCTGCTTGTATATAAACTGAGCTGAAGCAGAACCGAAGAAGTAACCTTCTTCTCATTCCTGCTTCAGGCAAGTACCTTAGATTAGTCTAGTTTAGCTTTCCATTCTAATGATAACATTCCTGCTTCAGTCCAAGAAGCCAGAACAGGGACGTGAGCCTGAGTGAGGGCTGTCTGCTATACATTCCTGTCACCCTGCTGCCACCCAGGCCGCTAGTGCCATGGGCCACTCCGCTACCCCCACCTCTCCTGTGCCATCCCTGACACAGGGAAGGTTTACAGTGGTGGCACAATGGTGTGGCAGTTACAATCATGGTACAAGGTTTTGTGGGTTATGTATTTGATAAGGAAAAACATCTTTCGGCATTTGCCTTTACATGTCATATGACTAGTTTATATCTAATATAAAAGTTGCAATGGTCAAGGGAAGTCCCTTGAAATTCAACAATTCCCCCAGCCAGCACCAAAACCCAGTGGGAAAGCTTGGCATGGGGTTTGGGTAGGGAAACAATAAGGAGGCATACCTGGTTCCACCTGCTTGCAACCATGGACCATGTCAGAAATGGTATTCAAAGTAATTGCGGGAAGCGGAGCGGAGTGCAGCAGTGCGAGTGGGCACTTAGCTAGAATGCAACTCCATTGCAAGGCATCTTGGGAGTTGGGACTTTGGCTTCAATGACTCAACAGGAGTGTTGTGCCATGCATTCTAGGCTGTCCTGTATTTCAGGTTAGCAGGAGGGACCTTGCAGCGACATTTATGTTGAAATAACCACCTCAGCCTAACAGGGCATATGGTATAATGGCAGTGCATGCTGAGTTTGCGATCCAGAAGACGGGAGTTCGATTCCCAGTATGTCCAACTTTTAGGTCCCCCTAAAAGACCATGTGCAAATTCCAACAGTTTACTCAGGCGAAAGAAGTAACTTAGAGGCAAACTTTAAAGATGAGAGGACTTTGGGGATTTCTAGTCGATATTTGAACTAAGGTACATCGACAGTAAACTGCAAGTATAAATACGAAAAGAGAACAAAGAAGAGGCCAGTCGGTCTGGCACCTGAATGGGAAGTGGAGCAGTAACCACAGTGTAGGTGGGATAACCTACTATACCTCACACCGCCAGTATTTTCGCGGTTTTATGTTCCTTGAGGATTTCCCATATGCGATGATCACCTACCAATGCCAATGATGCATAAGAACATTTTATTTCATTTTATTACGGAGTACAATTGCACATAATGTGCTGGTACTGAATTGGTCCAGCCCAAAAAATATGACTGACCGCCAAAAGACGATCAAGGGCTCAAAGAATAGAGAAAAATCATAACTATGGATTCCCTGAATTTCATCCAGATCGACCTGGCCATTGTGGAACAATGGTGGTGGCAATTTCTCATCTTACTGCAAGGTTCCACACAATGTCGAAAGGCACGTTGTAATGGGTCTATCACCTAGACTCAAGACAGAGAGAAGGGGGAGGGTGGTAGTGTGCACAGGTGTGATTCATGGGGCCGGGTTTTGGTCCGTGGGCGCTACTGAGTCTGCAAAAACCTCAAACAAACACTCACCTACGTCTCTCTTGGACGTCAAGGCTGAGTATTATGATGAGAGGGGTCTTAGACATAAGCAACAAACTCAAGGGGGGCATTAGGGTTGTGGATGGCATCTTTGCCACTTGGATGTAACTCTTTCTTGTCCCTTCACGGGTCTATTCAGTACTAACTTGTTATGTACAAGTTGTTATCTATTTTATATGGATTGAAAATGGAATGAATGGACTGGGGGAATGTAAATGGGCCGTTAGGCAATTGTAAATAAGGAATTTCCAATTGGGAACAAAGAAACAATAAAAGGAATATGAATGAATGGAGAATTCCCACTACTCTGTAGCAGGTCCTGCAAATTTTTCGCCCAGGACTGAATTCATTTTCTGACAAGGTTGTTGTTTAATGTCCTCATTTCATGAGACTAATCATGGGGCAATGACTGGAATCGGCCCAGCTGATGCTGCAACCTCTCTTGCTCAATCGGACCCTGCTCCACCTGTCTCAGCACCGCACTCACCCCTTTGCCACCCTATCTTTCATGAGTTGCCATGCAAACCTGACCATTTGATGGACCCAGGAACCATGCCTCAGTCATACACTGGGTTTTCTGGCATGGATGCGCGAAGCAGATTATACCAGTAGAGGTATGTACTGAACTTCACTCATCATGAGAAGGCTCATGATGATTCAGGCTGTGTTTATAAAAAGGGCTTCCATGATGCCCCCTTTCCTCTCCTTATCGGCTGAATCCTCTCGCATCTCTGGTGGTGAGTCAAATGCCAACTTGCGGCTGCTCATCAAACTCACACTCATGAACTGCTGCTGCTGCCTCTCCTGCTTCCCTGGCTGCTGTTATCTTCTTAACTCACTCATATCTGCTGCTATAGCTTGACTAGTTTTGTCTCTCCCACCCCCTCCCCTTTTGCCACCACCATAATATTGCAGTTCAAACTTTTCTTCCCATTCCTATCTCCTATCTTCTGAGCTTTTGCGATTGTTTCCAATTTTGCATGTATTATTAGTATCTGCTCACATCTGACTTTGGTTGTTGTTTCCAGTTTATGGTTTCTTGTTATTGCTTGGAATTCCCTTGTACTTGTAGCGGATCATGTGTGTCTTGTTATTTCTGTGAACTTTCTCATTTGCTGTCTCACTTGCTTTTATTGTTTGGCTTCCCTTGTACTTGTAGCAGATTGATACAGATCACACATGTCTTGCTGTGCTTGCTGCCAATACATTCTGGGCCTCCTGGGCCATCTCCCACTACAACCTCAGTCAAACCTGATTAGACTAGTTTAATTGCGAACATAGGGGGTCAGTCATTCAGGCTCCCACACTCATGTGAGTCCCAAGCCAGTTGGTTCCAGTACAGCCACCAAGTCACATGCTGTCTGAAGATATCCAACTACTTAATAATGAGGTGGTCATGCTATAATGATTCCAACTTTGCTCAGATTTGGTGTAGGATAGTATTGCAAAATCCAAACCAAAACATGAGACTTGACTGAAATGCTCATAAATGTTGGCCATTTATATGGGAAATTGACCAGCATTGGTTCATTTTTCACAGTTCTCATAGTAATTCCAAGGTGTTACACTCTTAGAGTACAGTGATTCACAGTGCAGAATACCCATGTTGAAGGAAATCAAACCAAACCAATCACACTATGAGAGTACAGTGAGAAATTGTTAGAGACTGGAAGTGAGACGAAGGAGATGGCAGAGGGCTTTGGCCTCAGCGACTCAGACCAGGAGCACTGTGCCTAGTTACACGTCCGTGCCCTAATTTACTTACTGGCAGTGAGAACTAAAAAGGGGGATCAACTCTAGTCGATTTTATCACTAGGGTGTAACCTATCTACAAGTTAAGTATATATAGTTACAGCGAGGGTGGGCCTGTGAATAGCAGGACCGAGTGGAGCGGAGCTAACGGGGATAGATGTTAGCCAACTGAATATTACCGACGAGTTGGGTTGCAGGTTTAACAGAATGACAGGTTATGACCCACAAGCAGAAAGGAGGGATAGGCCTGAAGGTAGACTTGCAGGGCAAGCAAGTGAATTGCCCAGCGGAGGCAGGGATGTGCTAGCAGACGTCGGAGCTGTCTGGAGAGCTTCAGGGCTCCGTACTTAGGGAGGCGTAGGTAATATATTGAATTAGAGAGGTGGTGACCATCAGGGGGGTCGGAGGTGATTGCAGAAACCAGAGGCTCTGAGGTTAGTGGCGGAGGAGCGGAGGTAATCTGGAAGGATCGGAGGTAGTGGAAGACAATGGCCATGGATGGATATGACAGTTCTAACCCATAACAGTAGTGTAAGGTGGGTGTCCTAGAACCCAGCTGTGAGTATCAAATATGTATGATTCACAGTGGGTAGGATGATAGTGACCTCCCTGGGTCATGTGACCCCTATATACATGGACCATGACCTGACAAGTAGCAATGTGGGGAGGGATATGAACTCACTGATGTAAATAACATCCTGCATTGTTGTTGAAGAGCAAAGTTGGCATGCATAGTTCTTTAGTAAGTAGTTAAAGGTGATGAGAACAGGAGGACGTGCCAGGGTTCTCTCAATTTTCCCAAACTTATATATGCACCCTCAGTCTCAGGTTATGGGTTTTGTTCACCATCATCACATATGCGTTTACACCACTGTTGGAGAAGCCTATTTGAAGGGGAAGGAACTAAGGTCAGTCGTATGTGTCATATCCATACCTACTCTGCCTAGCCTCCAACCTACTCCACCACCATTCTGGTTCACCTCCAGTTCATCCTCCCCCTCACCTCCACCATACCCTCCAGTATACCTCTGGTCCACCTCCGCCTCCAATCTCCGGTACCTTCTCCAGTACCTCTTATCCTCATCTTAGACATTTAATAATATTTCTACCTACCCAATATTACTACGGACCTCCTAGGACCTCCGCCAACCCCACAAAGGTTTTCCCACTTTCCAATAGCTGTCGCTAATTCCACCCTTCACCTACCCACTCCACAATGCTCAATAAGGCGATTCTCTCATGAGCTCGCCAACCCAGCAAGTGGGTAAGTCCCTCTTGGGTTTTCCCTTTGTTCCAATTTGTCTTGTATCATGTATATAAGTCATGTACTGTAGTTGATGGCACCTGGGTGCAAAATCGACAATAACGACTATCCCCCCAGAGTTCGCACCCCCCCGTTCTGAAATTAAGGACCAGACACTAAGCGTTATCGAACATAGGCACAGTGCTCCCCTCCGAGTCGCTGAGGCCATGGTCCCTCCGCTTGTCCTCTATCTCTGGCCTCCCTTCCTGTCAGGGACACGTCCGGGGTGGAGGGGGCCCGGATGTAGTGCCTGGTAGAGGGACCCTCTCGGTGAAGTGGGCATGTGTACTGATGGGCCCGATCTGGGACTGTAGTCCCTGGCCACTTAGACTGAAGTGGAAAACGTGAATTGTTATTAAAAGGAAGAACTACACTACTTACCTGAAGTGGAAAATGTGAGAAGAAGGTTACTTCTTCAGTTCCCACTTCAGGTACATTTATGTACATGCAGCTTGGGTCACATGACGGGTGCCACGTCATCTACGGAGAGAGCCACAGCCATCCGGGTATCCCTGCAGGGGATCCTGAGGGCATCCGCTGCAGGCGTGTGTGCTAGGCATAGCGGGAAGTCGTCTGGGGTGTCCGAGCCGGACAGGTCAACAGTACAATGATACAAGGGAAGGTGGTCCGTGTAAATAGAAAGAATAAACAGAAAGGGAGAATCAAAATAAAGGAGAAAGATGTTAGACACTGGTCCGGGGTCGGCACCAAAGGTCGCCGATGCGGGCCGCTATTGGCTGCGATGGCCGTGATGCCTCGAACAAGGCCCGAGGGTAGGGCATTCGGCCTCAGCAACTCTAAAGGGAGTGCTGTGCCCCCTAGCTGTCTCTTGGCCCTCATTTCAGACTCACTGGGGTTGCCTTGTTGGGGTCAGGACTTAGGGGTCGTGGTCACATCGATATTAGAGCTAAGGTACAATAAAGTATCATACAGGATATATATAGGAGGAAGAAATGAATGGAAGCGGACCCGGGCCGGAGGCCGAAGGGTCCAGGAGCAAACAAGAATAAGGAGTGGGGTTGGCCGCATAGCGGCCGGCAATGACCGAGGGTCAAAACAAACAATAACAGATAAATAAAGGAAAGAGCATAGGGCCACGATAGCGGTGATGGTATCGTAGCGGCGCTGGACTCGGAGTTGGGCCGGAGTCGGGTGTGGGGATGATAGCGGCCCTGTAGGGGCCAAGTGAGCGGGGTAGGGGAGTCACGCTGGGCACGGTGCCAGAGGCGGACTCAGGGTGGGGAGGTTGGTGCAGCAGTGGGGGAGTCGGCCAAGTGTAGGGGAGCCTAGGGGCAAGCGGGGAAGTGAGCAGGGAGTCCTCAGGGAGGATAGGGCTGAGGTCGGGGCTCGCGCTCATGCTCGCATAGCGGTAACGGGCTCGGGCGGCATCAGGACGGGCGGCTAACGGGCCAGGATGCATGGCCGTGACAAAAGAGGAAAGAGGGAAAAGGGAGGAAAGGGAGGAACGAGGAAGGAGGAAGGATGGGTAGCAGGGAGCGGGTCAGGTGGGCCCGGGTGGGCCCGGGTCAGGTGGGTGTGCCCTGACACTTCCGGGGAAAGGTCCAGGCACACTGCCCCTCCTCGCCGTGTCCTGACAGTATGACATTCTTTAATGTTCCTATATGCACCTCTCAGTCTCTTTTTGTGATGGTCTCTGTTGTCATATCCATCCCCAGCCATCGACTTCCACTCCCTCTGATCCCTCCAGTCTGCCTCCGCTCCTTCTTCACTAACCTCGGAGCTCCTGTATTCCGCAATCACCTCGGTACCCCTCGATGGTCACCACCCCCTCTTTTCAATTTATTACCTATGCCTCCCTAAGTATGGAGCCCCAAAGGCTTCCGGACAGCTCCGATGTCTGCTAGTGCACTCCCGCCTCTGCTGGGCAATACACTCGCTTGCCCTGCAAGCCCACCTTCAGGCCTATCCCTCCTTTCTGTTTCTGGGTTATCGCCTACCATTCCGTTAACCCTGTAACCCGACTCATCGGTATATTCAATCGGCTAATGTCTAACCCCATTAGCTCGGCTCAGCTCGGCTCCGCCATTTGCGGGCCCACCCTCGTTGTAACTATATATATACTCAACTTGTACATAGGTTACACCTCAGTAATAAAATCGACTAGAGTTTACCCCCTTCAGTTCTGGTTGCCAGTTTAGTAAGTTAGGGCACGGACATGTTACTTGGCACAGCACTCCTGGCATAAGTCGCTGAGGCCGAAGCCCTCTGCCACGGAGACACTCCTTCATCTCAACCTGGTCTCTGACATCTGTAGGCATTCTTCCGATTGTCGTTCATAGTGGATGACAGTGCACACCAGTTGGTAATTCCATTCCACCTGCTGAATACAACTGCATGATAAGGGTGCATGATGCAATATCATTGAAGGCAGGTGGAGTTCTATATGATTCAGGACAGGACTCACCTTGGGTTTTTGGCAATTCCTTACTCAGCTCATATTCCATTTCATATTTTCTATGTACCTTGTGGAGTGTGAGAGAGCCAATGATATTTGGTTGTTCCAAACAGATTTGGAATGTAACTGTTCAGCTGGTTAAGTGGAGGGGAAGGTTCAGTGAAGTAAGATGGTGTGTGGTGTGTGGGAATGTTTTTTTGATTCTGATGGAAACACACTTTGGATTGTACAGTACAGGCACGACTGCTCGGTGTTGACAGCTACAGATTTGCTGTATGCTCCATTTTTTCCCTTTCTTCTTTCTTATCCTCAGTAATTATTGGCAATGTGAGTGGGCATGAAGGTGAAGGCAATGTCCATCCTCGATTTTTTACAGTTTTCATCTCAGGTGCTACCTAAGATTGAGATGAGTTGAGTCCTTTGTTATTGTAATGGCACATACACTTAAGATAGAGCCTTCAGGACTGGCTCCACTGATTTCGAAACAACCTAGATGCACAGTGACAGGCATCACCCAGCATGGGATGCACCCATCATGGATTCCCCAAATTTCATCCAGATCGACCCAGCTGTTGTGGAACAATGGTGGTGGCGATTTCTCATCTTACTGCAAGGTTCTGCACAATGTCGAAAGGCACATGAGGGTGGCGGTGTCGAAAGTCCCATGTGGCAGAGCCGAGATCTGTACTTTGGGAGATTGTGAAACTGGTTTTTGGCCCAAAATGGAAATCACAAGCCATACTGAAGTAAACAAACAACCAAAATGCACTCTGGAGTGCTCAGAAAAATTCAGAAAAATCACAAAGGATGCGTATGAAGATCCAATTGACACGGGGACTCTCTTGGACACTTTCAGGGATGTTTAACCCTGCGCATGGGCCAATTTTACGATTCTCACACCCGCCACTTGGTCAAATCTCAACCATTTGGGACAAATTTGGTATCGGGAGAAAGCTACAAACCTGGGGAATCGAATGGAGAGGTTGGGAAGGGATGCTATGGGTAGGAAGAGACAGATGAGTGTAGTGTGATGGTGGAAATTGGTGGAAGACAGCAATTATTCAGATATGGCCTGCTTATCACTCCTGTCCTTTTTGTATTGAGCTTCCATGTTGGCTGATGGACTTATCGGCCGTACTTAACGGTCCACATGGTGTCCATAACAACAATCTTTCGCTTTATATTTTCTTTTCATTTGTTTTTCCACATTATTGCTGTTCCATGTGTTTAAAAGCTCTGTACACATAGGAATGGAAAAGGGACCTCCCTTTTGACTACAAAGAGACTGTAGCACTGAGAGATCCAAGTAAGAGAAAGAAATTCTAAGCTTGACTCCTTGAGTATTATAAGGAATCCCTGACAATTTTCCAAGATGGACCAGGGGTACATAATTCTTAACGAGTTTTTGTGATTATTTTTGTTTTGTTAGCACCCGGACCGAACCTAGGACAAGCTTAGGACATCCCAGACTCCCTCCCCACGAATTTGCCTGCATTTAAGGGGTTAGATCTCTAGCCCACTTGTAACGTTGTAGGAGTGCATGATGGGTGTGCTGAATTTCATGGAACCTTTTGCCGTAAATACATCAAAATTGGGTTCCTGCCCTTGTACATTATTAGGGAAAAGGAATTATAGGAGGGAGTAATAAGAAAGAAGAGAGAGGGTTTTCATACGAACCGAAAGAGCTTTTCTGCGAAGGAATTGGTTGAGATTTGGTGGAGAAATTCAAGCTGAAGAGTCCTCTTGTGCTAAGTCCGTGCATTTGACCGCAACCATGGGAACAAGGTCAAAAGTTGACAGCAGAGGACGATCTTGGGGTCATTAAATCCAGAAAAATACCAGACTCAGTGTTGAATTTCACCCCAATCGGTTCAGTGGTTGTGGAGATATTAAGGGAGATTCTGATTATCAGGCTTGATGGGAGTCACAGGACTACACAAACTATGTGGATGCTCAGGTGTGAGCCAGTCTCAGTGGAATTCCAGTAGAATATGGGTTAGTTAAATGATAAAAATGCTAAAGTAGTCATTGGAGGAGTCTTGGAATTTTGGGATTTTAGTGGTCCAAGTTTCCCTGTGCATGGATAATCAAGATATGTATCTGTCAGGGCACACCTGCCTGACCTGGTGTCAGGGGACGCACGTGCTCGCGCAGGATGCTCCGATAACCTAGTTGTGATTAAAGCCGGTGGAAAGGGATGTCCCCATCTTAGGGTCAGCTATATACATGTAGAGTCCGGCAATAAGGAAACCAAATGGATTGCCGATAGAATCACGTGATCATAGAATGTTCTAGAACAATGCCGGAGATGATCCGGGTCACCGGGGCTTAGGTAAGTGGAGTAGATGGGAATTACCGGCATACTTCCCATGCGCATATGCGCAGCCGGCATAGGGTCCAGGGTCATTGCTGATCCCTGACACCTGGGTCCACCTGGGCCCACCTGGGCCCACCTCACCCACTCCCCCGCTACCCATCCCTCTCCTTCCTCCTTCCTCCCTCTTCTCTTTCTTTCCTTTTTTCTCTTTCCTCCCTTTCCTTTATTTCATCCCCTCTTCCTGTTTATCCCTTCTATTTACATGGACCACTTTCCCTTGTATCATTGTACTGTTAACCCGTCCGGCCCAGACACCCTGGACAGCTTCCCACTATGCCCAGCATGTGCGCCTGCAGCGGATGCTCTCAGGATCCCCCATGGGGACACCCAGATGGCTGTGGCTGTCTCCAAAGATGACATGGCACCCGTCATGTGACCCAAGCCACATGTACATAAATGTACCTGAAGTGGGAACCGAAGAAGTAACCTTCTTCTCACCTTTTCCACTTCAGTCTAAGTGGCCAGGGACTGGTGTCCCACATTGGGCCTGCCAGCACGCATGCCTGCTTTGCACCCCAAGAGGGTCCCTTTGCTGGGCGCTACATCCAGGCCCCCTCCACCCTAGATGCATGCCTGACAGTATCCTGCATCTGAGAATTCCCGTTCTCAGTCAAATCTCCACCAAATTTCACAAAACCGGCATTGATAGAAAGCTATGGATGAGGAGTGTCGAATGGAATGAAGGGACGGAGTTTTGACGCGATATCAGGAGTGGTATTAGGAAGTTGGTGTTTTTCATTTCATTTTTCTTTTGTTGTTTGGAATTTTATTCAAAGTCAATGGCAACTGAACCTTACTGCTGTTGTTGGTGGAGGCTTGGCTTAACCAAACCCATATATTTCAGAGCCTTTTCACAGTTGAATGTTTGCTGTATGGGTATATGTACATAGCGATTGAAACCAAATCAGAGATTTCCCCCCTCCTGCTACTTTTGAAGTCTGTGTACTTGGGTGTTGTGAGTGGCCACACGATTGGTAAAGGGCTATTGTGACCTTTAGGGAAATCCACCATGGAAAGAAGATAAACAAGAGTTACCAGAGTTAATTCCCTGAAATCCCCCCCCCCATTGAATATATGGACCTGTTCTACCACAACACCTGTTCAGCCCCTTTTCTTTCTTCCCTAGCTTTTTGGGGAGTGAGTTGGAGTGCTACCTTCCTTTTTCTGGGTTTATAGCAGATTCCTGCTTGCAACGTTGTAATAGAAGTGGAAGTGTTTGCAGAGTCGGTAACATTTGGACCCTGGGATGCTGATAGTTTGCCAGTACCAAACATGCATTTACATTTGTTTGGAGAAGTAGGAGCATTGGCATTTGGACTATCAATGAAGGAAACTGCACTGAGGTATGAGATGTTTTTGATGAGCCAGTGTGTGTGATTAGTGGAGTCGTGTTTCCATTTAGCTTGAACATTGACATTGGTACCTGGTTGGGGTACATGGAAATTGTCAAAGCAACAATTGGAGTCATCAAAGTGCAGATGCACTTCAAATTGTTGATTTTTTTCCTGAGTATTCACATTAGTTTATAGGACCACTTTAAAAAAAATAGTGGTAATTGTGAACAAACTTTGGCACTATATAAGCACTGACGTTCAGTCCAAATTCACGACCAGATCCATTAGCAACAGTGGTCACTTGACCCACAAAATGGGCAGTAGTCAGTCAGGCATCAGAGGGCTTCATGTCTTCAACCGCAATTCCGACATTTTCAATAGTTGAGGCATCCAGAATCATCACAGGACCATCAACAACCTCAGCTCCCTCATTGATGATCAGAAAAGAGCTGTAAATGTAAGCAATGTTGCAAGTGGGGAGGATGGCAAGACCACAGTCAAGGGTCGCCACTCTCAGCTGCTCCCTCACCAAAGGGAAAGAAGAAACACTAGGTGGACCTCCCTGGAAGACAAGCTAGCAGTACTGCCTGCAAAGCTCTGTCCCCAAGACGACAAGCACTCAGACACCACCCCAGGCACATGGACCTGGTACTTAGGGGAGCAGAGGGGAGAATCTCTGTATCATACTAGATACATGTTGTATATAAACCCAATTTAAACTGAGCTAATGTCCAAGCAATCCGACAGTGTTAGGGATGGATAGAAATGGACAGAACAACATACAGCCATTTGCCTCCAAAGTGCACAGAATTCATTGGCTGGCCAAAAAATAGGTTGTACAGATAAATTCTGAAATAAATGGCAGCACATAATGAACATACCCCTTAGCTCCTATTGTGTAAAATTTGAGGCAAAAGGATGTAGTTACTGGGCCATAAGAGTAAATTTACAAAGGGGGGTCATTTTTGACAGTCACCGCTGAAGTGCACAGCCATGGGAAAACAAGCCTGTCTCGCTCAATCCTCCCCTTCCTCGTCATTTTCACTACCTGAGCCATCCAAACCTAGGTCAAAGCATTCACCCTCCTCATTGTCCATGTCCTCCACCAGATCCGATAATCCGATCGCTGAGATTATCACCTTTTTTTGAGCATGCTTAGGCTTTTTTGGCCAATCCTTCTTAGGGACCTTTGCCTCCTTTAGTTTTGCTATCTCGGCCTCCCATGCCTTTACTTCCTCCTGATGCACATCCTTGGCCTGTTGCCAGGCCCTCTCTTCCACTTCCCTGCGAATTGTTCCTAGCTGGCATGCTTGTTCTCGAGCATTTGGGCCACTTTGCGGTTTGCCTCATTCTTGGCCACAATCTGCCGGAAATTCGAATCAGTGATGATCTGAGGAAGTCCATTGGTCATGATCTTGTGGTTTGAAGTTTTTTTCTTGTTCTCTTTGCTTGCAAGTCGGCGATGTAGCCATTCATTGTACTGCGAGCCAAGAACAAGTTGTGTGTATGAAATGATCAGTCTCTCAGCAAGGTCAGAGTTTCTTTCTTGAGCATCAAAGAGATCATTTGTGAGTTGACAGACTTCTTGGACCAATGCCTGAGGATCAAGGGATCGGCACACTTCCAGGGTTGCAAGTCTGACCCATGATGTCTTCTGCCGTTGAGGTGGGGTTGGGAAAATGACAGGTATGGGTGCAGTAGTGGATTGCAGGGGTGTGTTACTGATTAGAAACCGTGCTGATGAAGATTCCAGACTCTCACGCATGTTCCTTGTGAGCCTTTGAGTTAGAAGGGTTGGACCTTCAGAGACTGTATTGGATTGTCCTGGACTGTGTGGACAATGATATTCTGGCACTCCCAGCGTAGCCACCATTGGACTGGATTCTCCTGGCAGATTTACAACCTTAGCTTCCTGCATGATTGCCACAAAGTGTTTCACAGGTGTTGGCAGAGTCATTGGGAAGGTTCCTTGGGTTGAGAACTCCATGCTTGGCTGCATCTTAGTTGTTGAGATTACACCCAGATTAAATGGTTTGATCCCAGTTGCCACAAATGAAGCAAGGATGTTTTTTGGTGTGAGTGCTTCTATGTGTGCTGCACCATAAACCTCGAGGAAATTCTGCTTTGAAATATGTGTGTGTGATGTTTCTCCGTCCATAGCCGAAGGTGTTTGACCATGCTCGCTTCAAAACCGAGAAGATGACCACATCAAGTCCTTGGAGAATGTGTGTGGTATGAGCAGGTAAACAAATGATGATGATTTTCTGCTCTATGGCAAAGTCAATAAGACCCATAGTGTAGTGTGAGTTATGACCATCAAGGATAATGAGCCGGTGCTCATTGTCATTGTCCAACTTGTTGCATGTTTGTTCATCAAAGAGTTTAATCCACTCGACTCTGATTTTGCGATTTGTCCACCCTTTGGTTGATTTACATATTCTGTCCATAAATTGGTAAGCATCCTCTTCTGAATAATTGGTCTACATACGCTGCATGGATTGTTCTGACACCACTTCTCCATGAAGTAATGTCCCTTGAAGATCACCACTGGTGGGAGAGCAGTGCCGTCAGCACAGACTGTGCACATCACCGTGACATTTTCATGGTTCCCATCCTCAACTTTATGCTGGATCTTTGTACCTGGTCATGTGCGAACTCGTTGTTTGGACTCTTTACCAATTGGAAATCCAGACTCATTGAAGTTGTATATATTGCAGGTGTGGAATTGATATTTATTGTGTGCATCTTGGAGCATATCAAACCAGAGCTTGACATTGGTAGGATTTACAGCTGATGCACACACAGTATCAAGGTTGGTGCTCCACTTCGGTGAGATATAGTCACCATACTTGATTAGGAACTTCTGGACCCAGCTGGACCCAAATGGCTGGGCTTGTGGGTCCCAGAGATGCTTAATCTCCAGTGCATAGTGGGCCAAGTATTCATGTGTAAGTGGGAAGGCTCGGTCAGCCATACCGAGTGCGAAGTCAATGTGTTAGAACTTGCGGATTCGGACAACTCCGGAGCGGAATCGGAGACTTAGCATGGAAGGACCTTGGCCTCAGTGACTCAGGCGGAGCGCTGTGCCATTGCTGGTTGTCCTAGGGGTCCCTAATTTCGGATCTAGCAGAGGGAAAGTCTCTTGGGGGGAATTCAGGTCGATTTCGGACTGAGGTTACAAGTTACTAGGTACATTGTATATAAGGAGGGGTCCGGAATCAAAAGGAACAAGGGTAAGACGAAAGGAGACAAAGGGAGATGGAAAGAGGAACAACACTGAGGGTCAAGTGTTTGACTCAATGGTGTTTCCCAAAGGAGGAATGAAGGGCCAAGGCCCAAGGAGGAAGGAAGGAGGATGGGAGTCGGGAATGGCTAGCTGACTGAATAGAAGGAAGCAGCAGCCCAAATAGGAATGAGGGAGAATAGCGGAATTGAAATGGACAATGCAATAGTTGCAAGGTCCGGAGTAAGTCCGGAAAGTCCGAACTCGGAGGTTAAACTCCGGAATATTGGCAAACGTAATTAAATGGAATGAGCTAACCAATACAATGGGTATAAGCGGAGGTGGGGTCAAAGTCCGAGGTCGGAGCTAAGACCGGAGGTTCCGGAGATGGAGACGCAAACAGGATTCCAGAGCGGAGGTCCGGAGTCGGGAACATAGGTGTTGCATGCTTGTCTGGAAGGTGTCAAGGATGAGGTCGGACCCGGAATGTTCTGGAGTTGGACCGAAGTAACCTCTTGGAAGTCGGCAAGGAGGAGGTGGCAGAAGGGAAGCAGGACTCTGGAAGTCAGGTTCGGAGTTCCAGGAGCCCGGAACGGAGGTCGGGATTGTATGGATATGACACAATGAGAGTGAGGGCCTCGGCATGATTGAGGTTAGAAACTTCATCGGCCAATTCCATTCTAGTCTTCCCCCCTTTCACATGTTTTCCAAGTGCTCTATAGCCAATCCCAAACTGGTCAGCAATGACTTGCAACCCTGCAGGTCTTTGACCCTCTTCCCGAGCCTTCTTCTGCTCTGCCAGATATGCTGCAACAGCAGCCTTTTGTGCTGTCTCAAGGTCTTCAAGAAGTTTCTGATGAGTTCTAGCCCGAGAATTAGACCTCCCAACCATAACTAGACCGAGACTTTAGAGGGGGTGTTGGAAAAAAGGAGGAACAAATTAGGATGGGTCATGCTGAGCATGGTGGTGCAACCCTGACAATTCAAAGCACTGCCTTCCATAATTATCATAAGCAACATTGAAGGGAGCATCTGGGATTGTGTATTATACATGCTTTTATATGTGCTATATCAGTATCTGCAACACGATATGAGGGCTTTATGAATTCAGAGAAAATTGCAATTTCCCAGTGTAACTTTGCATTTTTTCAGTGTCCACTGATGGGGCTTGCTCAAAACTTTATATGTTAGCTCCTGTCACACAAGAGCACATGCTACGAAAAAAATGAAGCAAATTAACCTACCGGTTGATGAGTGCTAGGAAAGTGTGCACTTCGGGGGCGTGTGAATTTCGGAGGCAAATGGCTGTAGAACAAAGGAAACAACAGAAACCATAAAAATATATAGGAACGGCCACACAATCGATAAATTCCGACGATCTCCACAACGGCTGCACCAAATCTCCCGATCTTGGACTTGTTCTACTTGTGTTGATGGTAGCTTTCCAGCGATACCAAGTGCGTCCAGATCGGAGAAGAACTGGGGGAGATATGGCGAAAATCCTGAGAAAGCAGCCTGATAAGGAAAGAGTGGCCATAACCTGGTCTGGAAAAATATCAAAAAATATGAAGATGATAGTGGAGGCTCAACGTGCTTTGGGGGACTGGGGGACTGTGTGTTGGGTGTTACACAATGTCTGTAGGCCATGATATAATAGTGTCTGGGTACTACCAGCTCTTCCCTCCTACAACATAGTCCTCTTGTGCATTGTCTTTCATTGGGGATTGAGCATAGACAGACATAGTGGTTTCTGGAACGTTTGGATCATCAATGGGTCCATCCCCTGCTAATCCCAAGATGAAAGAGCAGCAGGTGCCATCTGGAATCACATTCAAACAAATGGGAAATAGCCCTGAGAGATGAGAGGATGCCATGAGAAGTAGTCTGATCCAAAACAATGTTCATAGGGGACCGCAACAAAAGTAGTCTATATTGAGAGAAGGAACCAAGGATAGATGAAGTGATTACTCAAATTTGTAAACTGTTGAAATGGATTCATTGTAATGGTTGATCAGCAGATGAGTGGCAGTCCATTTGAAAATAAACTCAGACATGAACAATATTTGTCATATCCATACAAACCCAATCCCGATCCGACTCCTGGACCCTCTGCTTCACCATCTCCAGAGTCCTACCCCATCCCTGTTCCACTCCGACATTCACCTTCGGACCAAATTTCACTCCCCTCACTCCTCCTCACTCCTCCTCCCCCTACCCTATCTCCGTCCACTCCGATATTCACCTTCGGACCGAACATCACTCCTCTTGCCACCCTCCTCCTCTTACCCCTCCTCACTCCTCATGACACCTCCACCCTTCTGTCACTCTCCTACCCTACTTCCATCCGCTCCGATATTCACCTTTGGACCTGACATCATTCCTCCTCTTACCCCTCCTTCTCATTCCTCTCCTCACTCCTCTCCTCCCGTCCCTCTTCCACCAAACCTCCAGCAAGTTATGACCTTCTGCTGCTGCCCCGTACCCTGTACTCGGACACCACTCGTACCTTCGCTCCGAGATTCCGTCATAGTTCCAACCTCGGACTTTGACTCCACCTCGGCTTAATGTCATATCCATACAATCCCGACCTCCGCTCCGGGCTCCCGGAACTCCGAACTCCGACTTCCGGAGCCCTACTTCCCTTCCATCACCTTCTCCTTGCCGACTCCCAAGAGGTTATCCCACCTCCGGCTCCAACACCACCTTCGGTCCGACTCCGGAACATTCCGGGTCCGACCCCAACCTCGACACCTTCCAGACGAGTATGCAACACCTATGCTCCCAACTCCGGACTTCCGCTCCGGAATCCCGTTTGCGTCTCTGTCTCTGGAACCTCCGGTCTTAGCTCCGACCTCGGACTTTGACCCCACCTCCACTTATACCCATTGTATTGGTTAGCTCATTCCATTTAATTGCCTTTGCCAATATTCCGGAGTTTAACCTCCGAGTTCGGACTTTCCGGACTTACTCCGGACCTTGCAACTATTGCATTGTCCATTTCAATTCCGCTATTCTCCCTCATTCCTATTTGGGCTGCTGCTTCCTTCTATTCAGTCAGCTAGCCATTCCCGACTCCCATCCTCCTTCCTTCCTTCTTGGGCCTTGGCCCTTCATTCCTCCTTTGGGAAACACCATTGAGTCAAACACTTGACCCTCGGTGTTGTTCCTCTTTCCATCTCCCTTTGTCTCCTTTTGTCCTACCCTTGTTCCTTTTGATTCCGGACCCCTCCTTATATACAATGTACCTAGTAACTTGTAACCTCAGTCCGAAATCGACATGAATTCCCCCAAGAGACTTTCCCTCTGCTAGATCCGAAATTAGGGACCCCCAGGACAACCAGCAATGGCACAGCGCTCCGCCTGAGTCGCTGAGGCCGAGGTCCTTCCATGCTAAGTCTCCGATTCCGTTCCGGAGTCGTCCGAATCCGTCCATTCTAACACTTAAGTCCATTGCATTGGTGACTTCTACATAAACACCATTGCCAACATTACTCGGACTTTCAACCCCACCTCTGTAACCTCTGTAACCTCTGCAACCTCTGGGCTCCGTGGATCATACTCAGCACTTTCGCCAATTGTAATGTATCTTTCGTGCTTTCCCCTCATCCTTATTTGGACTGCTGCTTCTCTCAGCCAGTTAGTCATCATCCCCACTTCACCTCATCCTCCTGCCCCTCTGGGCTTCGCCCTCCCTATCTCCTTTCAGATGTACCACAGGTTCTAACCTATGACCTTTGGTGCTGCTCTGCTCCTGTCATCCCTTTGTCCCCATTCGGACGCCTTTGTTCTGATTTGGACCCCCTTTGTTTCCTCGTGCTTTCACCTCTCTCCATTATATACAGGTGCTTGTACATACTCATTTTAGGCCCTTAGTCTAAAATCGACCTGAAATGCCCCCTAGAGACTTCCTGCTCAATGCCTCTGAAATTAAGGACCAAATGGACAAAGAGCAATGGCACAGCGCTCCGCATGAGTCACTGAGGCCAAGGTCCCTCCTTGCTAAGTCTCCAGTTCCCCTCCGGAATCGTCTGCCCTCGCCCAGTTCTAACAATATTGCATGTTATTGGAAATCCAGGGGGTGGTACCATAAATGAAACATCATCAGATTCATGGTGTTGAGAAGACAGTATGAAAAAATGAGTGGTAGAGAGAGAAGAATGATGAGTGATGTCACTAAACTTCAGTTGTACCATAAATGAAAGGTCATCAGATACATGCTGAGGGAAAAATGAGTGATAGAGAGTGGAAACTGATGACTAAAGTCACTAAACTTCAAGTTGGCATAGGCCTGATGTCAGGGCACACCCGCCTGACCTGGCCCCACCTGGCCCCACCTGACCTGGTACCCCACTACCCACTCCTCCCCTACCTCCTCCTCCTTTTCCTTTACCTCTCTTCCTTTCTCTCTCCTCTTTTCTCTCTTCTTTCTTCTTTCTTCTTTCCTTATTACATGGACAACTTCCCTTGTATCAATGTACCATTGACCTGACTGCAGCGCAACATGCCCGGACCCAGACACACTGTGTGACCTCCTGCACACTGGATGCTCCTGGGATCTCTTGCAGAGATACCTGGACAGATGTGGCTGTGTGCATAGATGATGTGGCACCTCCCATGTGGCCTTAACGACATGTATATAAACACAGCCTAAGTGGGAACTGAGAAGCAGCCTTCTTCTCACACTTCCCACTTTAGGCAAGTAGCTTACCCTCCTCTCTGTTAATAATAATTCACACTTCCTAAGTGCCAGGGATGCCTGTCTGCATTGGGCCCATTGCTACACATGCCCACATCACACCCTACCAGGCCCTCAGCTCCAGATGATACACCCAGATGCTCTCAACCCTGGGTCAGTCCCTGACACCTGATTGTTCCTGGCCATAGTGATTCAGTGGAAGATTTATGAAATTAGCCCAATTTGTTCTGTGATTACAGGTGTTAAATGAGCAGTTATCAGACACACATTCAAGTCAGTAATTTTTTCTACACCACATTCATGACATCAAGTTTATCGTTTGGAATGAGTACCATACCATGAGACTGGTGGTGAATGTGTGTAAGGGCAGTGTATAGCTGTCCATGTGCAAACATGAACATGTCCTCATGACAGTCAAGACCAACATGATTGAGAGTAAGCCCTTGACAACTGTTGAAAGTCATGGAGTAAGCCAAACATAAGGGGAATTGTTTGCATCTGATTGTATGTTGGGCATATGTGTCATATCCATCCCCGGCCATCGACTCCCGGGCTCTCCGACCCCCCCGTCCTCACTCCGCTCCCCCCTCACCAACCTCGGAGCCCCCGTATTCCGCAAACCTCCCGGTGCCCCTCGATGACCACCACCCCCTCATTTCAATTTATTACCTACGCCTCCCTAAGTACGGAGCCCCGAAGACTTCCGGACAGCTCCGACGTCCGCTAGCACACTCCCGCCTCCGCTGGGCAATACACTCGCCTGCCCTGCAGAGTCCACCTTCGGGCTTATCCCTCCTTTCCGTTTCTGGGTTAACGCCTGCCTTTCCGCTAACCCCGCGAACCGACTCGTCGGTAATATTCAGTCGGCTAATGTCTTAACCCCGTTAGCTCCGCTCCGTCCGGCTCCGCCAATTGCGGAACCGCCTCCGCTGTAACCATATATATACACTACTTGTACATAGGTTACGCCCCAGCAAATAAATCAACTAGAGTTACCCCCACTAGGTTCTAAGTGCCAGTCAGTAAGTTAGGGCACGGACGTGTCACTAGGCACAGCGCTCCTGGCAGAAGTCGCTGAGGCCAAAGCCCTCCGTTACGGAGACATTCCTTCGTCTTAAAATCTGGTCTCTGACAATATGGAGGTTGAAAATCAAAGTTGATACATGGTATGAGGTGAGAGATGTTGTAACCGGGCTCAAGGAGCACTCGGGTCTGACAAGAATGTGGGGGACTAGTGCTGGGATAGGGTCGGTGATGGGGGGTGGCAATGTGCTGTGGTCCTGGCTGGTGCTGCTGACAATCAACAAAAATCTCTAAAAACAAACACCCAGTCCTGGTCACTCTGGACAATCTTCAGGAGTCCTAGGCTGCTCTCTGGACACGCTCTGGTGTGGCTGATCTTCTAGACAAAGGGACACTGCAAATTGGGAGGCCCCTTCTGAGGGGGGGGAGTCCTCTGTATCATACCAGGAAAAACAAGTGAAAATCCATGTGCCCAGGAATGAATAGTCCATGGGGCCACAGAATAGAAAAGAGAGTGATGGAAATAATCCGACATCAAAAGCAATATAGGTAATATAAAATGAATGAAATGAATATAACCAAATCCAAACCGCTACTCCTCGTCCTTCTCCTGCCGCTCCAATAAATCGTCCTAATCGTAGCTTCCCGCCGATACTAAATTCGTCCAAATCGGTCCAGTGGAAGCTGAGATATGGATAATTGAACTTTATGCCAGGCACCAGGAAGGTCACATGCTAGTGTGCAGACATGGGAAATGCAGCAATATCAGGCTCTGAGGTCGGAATTGGGCTGGGAAAAATATGGAAAAATGAGGGGTATGTAGGGAGTGGGTTGTATAGTGGGTAGAGGACTGGGGGGAAAGCCTGGGGTGTATGGTGTGTGTTCTACATGCTGAAATATGTAGAAACCATGTTTTTGTGGTGCATGGATTTATCTGTTGGGTCAATTGCCATGATTTAGGAGTCGTACTTTGATCCATTGTGAGTGACAGTTGACAATGAGCACCCATTGGTTTTTGACCCCTTTGGGTACTGATAGATTTCTCAATAACATGCACACCACTCCAGGTTTGAGACAAAGTTCATGGTTGGGAGCTTCAGTGGATTTCATGAGAGTGAGGTAATCTGGTGAAGCTACAGTATGAGCATCATTGACTGTGCCATCATCATCCACAATGGAATTATAACTGAAGTAGCATGCTAAAGGTACAGTCAGTTCCAGTCATTGGCGATTGTGAAGAAAGTAACATGCATATGGGACCTGGCAATTGATGCAAAATTGAATCATTGAAGTTGTCTACTAAGACATTCAGTGGAGTAAGAAAAGCTTGTCAAACAGCAGTTAATGGTTGGCACAAAATTTGATCTGGAAACAGAAATTGCTGAACCTCATCAAGGTGTTCTGTGCAAAGAAAGAAGTTGTCCAGATTGATGTGCAATTGTGTCCAATCTTCACCCATGGAGTCCACAAAAGTACATAGTTCTGGGTCTTGAGCATTTCACATTGGTTCCATCAATTTGAGTGTATGGAACCGGTTGTCAGGGACTCATCTGGGGTTGAGGAGGCCCGGGTGTAGCACCCAGTGCTGAGAGCCTGGTGGGGTGCAGATCAGGCATGCATACTGACAGGCCCAATGTGGGACAGCAGTCCCTGGCCACTTAGACTGAAGTGGAAAGATGAGAAGAAGGCTCTTCTTCAGTTCCCACTTCAGGTATGTTTATATACATGTGGCTTGGGTCACATGACAGATGCCATGTCACCCTTGCACACAGCCATGGCCACCCAGGTGTCTCCACAGGGGATCCTGAGGGCATCTGGTGCGAGCATGCATGCTGGGCACAGTGGGAAGTCGCCCAAGGTGCCTGGGCCAGGTGTGTTGTGGGCATGCTGCAGGTGGGTCAATGGTACATTGATATGAAGGAAGGTCATCTGTGTAAAATCAAGAGAAAATAAAGAAGAAGTAGAATAGGAAGAAAGTGAGGAAACAGAAAGGAGGAGTGTAAGGGATTAACCTTACTTCACTATAATTCCAATTATAGTGATATCATTATGTTGCATCACTATAATTCCCATTATAGTGATGCTATTATTTCTTTATTTATTTGTGCCGAGATATGTAATTTACATATATATACCTCAGAGTAGTTGTAAAGGCCCGGTAGCCTTTTACCTCTACTCCATTGAATATACAGCACATTAAAGCTTATGTTTAGACGGTGCAAGCAGGCTAGAGATCTAACCCCCTAAATGCAAGCAAATTCGTGGGGAGGGAGTCTGGGATGTCTTAAGCTCGTCCTAGGTTTGGTCCGGGTGCTAACAAAACAAAAATAATCACAAAAACTCGTTAAGAATTATGTACCCCTGGTCCGTCTTGGACAATCGTCAGGGATTCCTTATAATACTCAAGGAGTTAAGCTTAGAATTTCTTTCTACTTGGATCTCTCAGCGCTACAGCCTCTTTTGTAGTCAAAAGGGAGGTCTCTTTCCATTCCTACATGTACAGAGCTTTTAAACACATGGAACCACAATAATGTGGAAAAACAAATGAAAAGAAAATATAAAGCGAAAGATTGTTGCTACGGACACCATGTGGACCGTTAAATATGGCTGATAAGTCCAACAGCTGACATGGAAGTTCAATAAAAGAAAGACAGGAGCGATAAGCAGGCCATATCTGCTAATAATTGCCATCCTCCACCAATTTCCACCATCACACCACACTCATCCATCTCTTCCTACCCGTAGCACCCCTTTCTGACCTCTCCATTTGATTCCCGGGGTTCGTAGCTTTCTCCCGATACCAAATTTGTCCCAAATGGTTGAGATTTGACCGAGTGGTGGGTGTGAGAATCGTGAAATTAGGCCCGTGCGCAGGTTTAGATGTCCCAGGAAGTGTCCGTGAGAGTCCCTGTGTCAATTGGATCTTCATACGCATCCTTTGTGATTTTTCTGAATTTTTCTGAGCACTCCAGAGTGCATTTTGGTTGTTTGTTTACTTTGGTATGGCTTGTGATTTCCATTTTGGGCCAAAAACCAGTTTCGCGATCTCCTGAAGTACGGATTTCAGCTCCGCCACACAGGACTTTCAACACCGCCACCCTCACATGCCTTTCAACATTGTGCAGAACCTCACGGTAAGATAAGAAATCGTCACCACCATTGTTCCACAACGGCTGGGTCGATCGGGATGAAATTCGGGGAATCCATATTTATGATTTTTCTTTATTTTCTGAGCCCTTGATCGTCTCTTGGTGCCCAATGGCACCAAGCGTAGTTTTTGGGCTGGACCAATTCAGTACCAGTGCATTATGTGCAATTGTACTCCGTAATAAAATGAAATAAAATGTTTTTATGCACCATGGGCTTTGGTAGCATTGGTAGGTTATCTTCGCATGCAGGGAACCCTTAGTGAGCGTAAACCATGAAAATACTGGCAGTGTAGAGTATAGTAGGTTATCCCGCCTACAATGGACCTACTGAGGCCTGAGGCAAACAGGGGAATGGAACGTTACCATCCCCAAAATAGTAAGACACCCTTCACTTTTTTACGCTCTGTTTCCTTTCCATTCTCAGCACCACATTGTAGGTGGGCACAGCCGGTACTGCACAAACGAACCGAATATCGCAATTTCCCCATCCCTGCACATCCCCACTTCACGAAACACATCAAACACGTCCTCATATACCATTCCTACTCTTCCATGATTTCTCCCTATTTTTCCGGACACATTCCCAGTCCTCACAGAACAAATTCCCATGCCCACCCAGCAGTGCAGCCACACTCAAACTGGATTTCACTCAGCAACCACTGCACCGATTTGGACGATATTGGTACCTGTCATATCCATTCCCGGCCATCGACTTCCGGGTTCTCCGACCCCTCCATTCTAACTCCGCTCCCCCCTCACCAACCTCGGAGCCCCCGTATTCCGCAAACCTCTCAGTACCCCTCGATGGTCACCACCCCCTCATTTCAATTTATTACCCACGCCTCCCTAAGTACAGAGCCCCGAAGACTTCCGGACAGCTCCGACGTCCGCTAGCGCACTCCCGCCTCCGCTGGGCAATACACTCGCCTGCCCTGCAGAGTCCACCTTCGGGCCTATCCCTCCTTTCCGTTTCTGGGTTAACGCCTGCCTTTCCGCTAACCCCGCGAACCGACTCGTCGGTAATATTCAGTCGGCTAATGTCTTAACCCCGTTAGCTCCGCTCCGTCCGACTCCGCCAATTGCGGAACCGTCTCCGCTGTAACCATATATATACACTACTTGTACATAGGTTACGCCCCAGCAGATAAATCAACTAGAGTTACCCCCACTAGGTTCTAAGTGCCAGTCAGTAAGTTAGGGCACGGACGTGTCACTAGGCACAGCGCTCCTGGCAGAAGTCGCTGAGGCCAAAGCCCTCCGTTACGGAGACATTCCTTCGTCTTAAATCTGGTCTCTGACAGTACCGTTGGAAATGCGCAATTTAGGAGTATTAGGATACGCAATTAGCGGGAGTTTATTGGCGATGGATAGAGTTGGATATTTTTTGGCTGGTGTCAGGGCACAGCCCCTGACCCCACACACCCTCAGGTACCCTCCCCCCATTTTCCCCTATTTTTCCCTTCACTGTTCCACAATCCCGCATGCATGCAGACCTGTGGGAACGTTCTGGGCAAGTTACTCGCCCAGAAAACATCACAGCCACGACCGTGGGAACTTTCTGGGCAAGCAGCTCGCCCAGAATCTTCCCACGGGGGGGTGCCAATTATGGAAAGTCGGCAAAGAGCCGAAAACTGTATAGTTCCCGACTCCCATTTGTAGCGGCTTCACAGGAGGTTGAGAAGGTTACCCTTCTTCTCAACTCATTCCCTGTGAAGCGGAACGAGGGCCGGGCCCTGACAGCTGGAAATCATTTATTGCTTTATTGTTTTCTTGATTATTGTTTTCCCTTCCTTTTTTCGGTATTGTTTGTTGCCGATATGACCCACCTAAGCACATGGGATTCATCGGATATTTTACATCATTTTTCCCTGATCATTTCTCATATATGTCTGTACATGAGGATGTATCTACCTTGACCCTTGGATTAGAAACCACCGAGTTTGCCCCTCCCAAGCTAGTAGGGAGTAGTACAACCAAGAATATGACTAAGAAGACCTCTAGATTAGTCCTCACCTTAGTGTCACTCAGAGAGGTGGGGCAAGAGATTAATTAGAGTACACCACACACCGGACTGGACCATTATTACCATTACCATATTACCACTTTTCCCTGACCTGTTGGATACCAATCTGGTCCCTGTCCTTTCCTGTTTGCCTGCTGGGTTAGATCCCTAGCCTGCTTACATTTCGTATGTTGCAGGGATAAACCCTTGCACTACAAAACAGTGCTCTTTCATTCTTTCATGTACATACATTGGCGAGTGTAGTTGGGGTAGTCCCATGACTGCACAGCCACAACTATACAGCACTGTACTACAAGGACCTTTGGTGAGATTGAGAGAGGCAGGCAGGAGATTACTGTCCCCCCTGTGAGCCTGTGTGACATTGGGATAAATTCCCTGTTACAATGTTACTGGCACCAAAACTCCATTTGGCAACGCATGCATCATTGGCCCCTGACAACACGCAACTTCAATCAAGTTCTCACATGAACTTGTTGAACGACACATCCTCCTGATGTTGAGATACAACACCAGGAGCACTTCTAACACTCCCACCAACATGGCCGGTCCCTCCACTGGCCGTAGGGCAGAAGATGACACCACCTCAAGTGATAGTGGTGATCTGGACCTGCAAGGGCCCAGCGACGTGTCTCAGATGCATCAGATCTATCTGAGAGATGTTGATCAAGTTACAATGTCTGAAGCCCTCATAGCTGAGACTCTCGCAGCATACGTCCCAAGGTGCACATCGCATCCTCCATCCCCAACCCACTCTCTTGCATCTGAGATGGCATGAGTATTAAGAAATCACATTGACCAAGTCGACGATGACATCGCTGACTTGAGGGGCGATGTCTGTAACATGAATACCCAGATCTCTGGGAATAGCGACAACATTGCTCGTTTAGATCGCAACATCATTAAGGTGGAAGAAAGATTAAACGAGAAATTAAACGAAATTCTCCTCACACTCTCTCGATGTGACAAGCCAAAGGCACCTGCAGTAACGGTGGAAAACCCACCCCCAAACCCATCACCCGATGGGGATCCCATTGTCATCTCTGAGCAGATGAAAGAACCCACTGTTGAGGCACAAGCGCCCCAAGAGGTCTCTGTAGTCCCTGTCAGTCAAATGGGTCAACCAATCATTGGGGTCCCAGTACCTGAAGGGATCCCCACTGCCACTGCCATCATCACAGAAGCGGCAAATTCATGCCTGTCCGTTGAGGTACAAGAACCTGACAGATGATGTGTTCCCATCTTTAGTGGAACTAAGCCACCTACCCTGTTGATGGTGACAGTAACCACTGACACCAAGGGGAAAGGTAGGGAAATCGACCCAGGCATGCCATTCATTGTGTTGTCACAACCCATGCACAGTGGGGTGAAAATACCATGCATTGACGTTACTCAAACACGTAATCTCCCTCCCGACTATGGGAGGAAGAAAATAGTGCCAATGAAGGCCACTGTGGAGACACAGGAGGAGGACAATGATGTGGAAGTCATCAATGATCCATACGATTACCACTCATGGAAGAAACACCTGATCCACATCCAGGATCATGTGGATGACCTTGGCAGACAGCCAGCCAAGGTCAGACCAATCTTCGCTGAGTGTAGTCTCAGCAAATCCACTTTCGATTTTAACGCCCATCTGGATACAGACACAGCATTCATATACAACATGGGTCATGGGGCAAACAGTGAAAACCCCAAAAGACTGACCCATGCCACAGCACTCAGATGGGTGCTGGACAACTACCACCGCTTCTCACAACCACCTGTGGCTCCAGAAGGGAGCAAGAGGCATTCAGATGGTGGGGCCTTCTTCCTGAGTTAGACCTAATTTGGTCTACATGGGGATGGTGATGACGAGGATGGTGGCAAGGGTGGCTCATCCTGGCCCAACCCACCATTCCCTGACCCATTTGGCACCGAGATAAAATGGGAGCCTTCATCTAATTTCCCAAACTGCTCGTCTGTACGACCGCTCGGCTTCTTGAGTCTGCACACTGAAGTGTAGAAGTTCGAATCCTGCAGCCACTGCCTGCAGATGTCCATTCAGAACTGCTCAAAAAGATGCAGGGACTAACTCCAACCATTAAATGGTCTGGAGAAAATAACTCAAAGTCATTTCTCAACTGGCTGCACTCCTGGCTAGCATATATGTCGTCATGTGGGTGGAAGGGTGAAGCTTACAACGAGTTTCATGTCCACACTTTGACAACCACCATCAAAGGCGAGGCACAAGACCTCCTAATGCACTATATACGCATTGGAGTGCAGAACAGGGAAACTCCCCCATTCTGGGATCTGCTAGAGATCCTTATCTGCACTTTCATCAAGGAGTCTGCAGTGGTAGCATCCACAAAAGCGTTCAAAACACTTTCATACGATTCCATGAAGGGAATCAAACACTTCTATAATCAGCTATATCATGCAGCTGAGGAGATGATCATGCCTCCTGACCATGCAATGTTCAATGAATGTTTCCTGAATGCCATCCCTGGCGAAATGCGTTGGGAGATGGTTATGTAGGTTAAGGAAATCGTCGACCATTGGTGGGATGATGATAAGTCTTTATGGTTCCCTGTCTGATGGGGACTTGGTGACCTTACTTGGGAACCCTTGGCCAACATAAATGATCTAATTGCATTGGATGACTACCTAATAGTACAAGGGGTAGAGAACGTCGAGGAACTAAACCGCCAATGACAGGATCAGATGCCAGACAATAGATCCAGCAGGCCATCATGACTGTGGCGTGAACGTCACCTACTGGTCCAATACCAACAGATATCAATGCCATATCACAGCCAACTATGGCATTGAAGCCATGAGTTGCCTAAACCAGGTCCAGAAATATCTGATGAATATCGGATAAATGCGACGAGAGTGGGATCAAATTCTGCTTCCTACCATCAAATTTGAAATCGCTCAAATGAACTCGACTGTCATATCCATCCCTGGCCATCGACTTCCACTCCCTCCGATCCCTCCGGTCTACCTCTGCTCCTTCTTCACTAACCTCAGAGCTCCCGTATTCCATAATCACCTCGGTACCTCTCGATGGTCACCACCCCCTCTTTTCAATTTATTACCTACGCCTCCCTAAGTATGGAGCCCTGAAGGCTTCTGGACAGCTCTGACATCCGCTAGCACACTCCTGCCTCCGCTGGGCAATACACTCGCTTGCCCTGCAAGCCTACCTTCGGGCCTATCCCTCCTTTCCATTTCTGGGTTATCGCCTACCATTCCGCTAACCCTGTAACCCAACTCGTCGGTAATATTCAATCAGCTAATGTCTAACCCCGTTAGCTCCGCTCCGCTCAGCTCTGCCATTTGCAGGCCTGCTCTCATTGTAACCATATATATACTCCACTTGTACATAGGTTACACCTCAGTAATAATATCGACTAGAGTTTACCCCTTTCAGTTCTGGTTGCCAGTTTAGTAAGTTAGGGCACAGACATGTTACTTGGCACAGCGCTCCTGGCACAAGTTGCTGAGGCTGAAGCCCTCTGTCACGGAGACACTCCCTTGTCTCAACCTGGTCTCTGACACGACTGAATCCCCCCTCGCTGATTCTTCCCTTGACCTTACCCCCATCAAGGAAGCCCTTGTTGACTCCAGCCCAAATTCCCCACCTGTAAGTCCAACCATGGATGCTGCTATGTCATCAATGGATGATGACTCCACAGTTGCTCAGACTGTCGCCCCTGATGTGCCCAGCATGGGCGTTTTAACCCCAAAACAGGACCATTTGGTCCTGCCCACTCACGTAAGCATGAGTGAGAAGTACCCTCACCTGCCTCATTCCATGCAGACAGGGCTTGATCAACTTGAAATGATCACGGAAGTCATGCGGGTGCATATCGAGAAGAAACTCAAGAAACACAAGGAGACTACATTTGAAGACAAATGTAGGAACGATGAGCTGGACGAGCTCAGGAATAAGTATGAAATGCTACAGAACAAGGCTGACAACCTATGTTCTGAAAACAACCATCTTCATCGACAGATTGAGTCCCTCTGTAAGGCTAATGACGAACTCAACAAGGACGTCTTTAGAGTCGTGCGCACGGCAAGGGGACGCCCTGCATCTCCCAAACCCACCCCGATTCCATCTTCTACTCCTTTGTCATCATGGCCCACTCTCCCCCAAACCATCGTCATCCCTGGGGTTGGCCCAGTGGATCCTGCGTCGGCCAAGTCTGCATCATCGAAAAAAACCACCTCTTCCAAGAGATGGGCTCCCACATTCGACGATGACGAGATGGAAGGCGAATGGGTCGTTGACCCTGATGCCCCTTTTGAAGAATTTGTTGCGAACAGTCCACCCAGTTATCACTACTACAAATACTACGATGCCAAGCTCACTGAAGTGCATGGCAAACCTCTACCTGCACCGACATATTATCGATCAGTGGTCATCCCTACCCACTTCTACGACATTGACCATGTCGATAGAATCGAATTCCCAGATGCGGCTGCGCTTCTCCACAACAAAGAACCTAAGTGGTTCAAATTGGTTCGTAACTACATCACACCGAAGAAGGTGTGAGATTCTACACTACGATGTATCATCTTGCCTGGTTGTTCAAGACAGGCAAGCCCTTGCAAGAGGACGTCGACACCTGCACCGACTGGTACAGGGTGGCTACGAACAACCGCACCTCACGAATGCATATGTCATGCGACAACATTGAGATGGAGGCAAAAAGACTTCCCAACCAGTATCCTCTGGCTTGTATCACACGGATGTACATCCTCGCATGTAGATGGATAAAACCAATGACTGACGCTTGTGACCATCGTAAAATTCAGTGTCAAGAACAAGCACTTATGTACTCAAACCCTCCCCCAACATCGTACTCAAACCCACCTGTGATGTATGCGAACCCTCTGCCACAGTACCCCCCTCCAACGTATGCACACTTGTCAGTGTACAAATCTGCCCATGCACCACCAGTGCATGGGCATGCTCCCTCCACTTCCCATGGGCACAGCCATCCCATGCACCATGTCCATTACTTGCACCATCATCAAGATGAGGATTCATCCATGAACGACGCTGACATCAAGACTCATCACTACGATGACAACTATCTCAGTGACGATGTCACTATTGATGCAGCAAGGTCCATGATGACTCATAGGACCACATCAAATCGCCCATCCAGCTCTGGCCTGTCCGGGTCTGCGCTGCGCAAATGGATGAGGAACTGATCCCCTCATATCCCTACCTTCATCAACGACAATGCTGTCATTGATTATCTACTTTGTACCATTCCTCCTTCATCAACAACAATGTCGTCGTTGATTATTCTTTGTTGACCCATCGACAACCACAACTTTTGACATCATCACTATCGACGATGGTATTTAATGACTTGTTCTCAACGGCGTTGAAGCCGTTTTTCCTTTTATGATTTCCTACAATCGCAGCGACAAGAAAGTCACCTCATTGTCAACAACACTGTCATCGAGATCTGGGTGCATATGTTCCAGGAGAAACTCTAAGTGGGCTTTGCCTACAAACTACTATTATAGCCTCCTGCAATGAGTGTGCCTGTCATATCCCGGATCTTCCACCTCCCTCCACCCTATTCCTATACGACTCCTATGACCTCCGCCAGCCCTCCCAACCTCTCTCTGCTGCCTCCAGTCGATGCCAACGGCCCTAGGACTACCTCCTCCTTCGACACTCTCCCACTCTGCCTCCCATCTATGTCTGCATTACCTCCACTACCACACCTCCACCTCCTTGGACCCCTCATTCAAAGGAGATGGACCTGCTCATTGTTGATAACCCTCAACTTGCCTATCCACTCTCTTTCTTATTTCTGGTACCTCTGGTCTTGATAACCTTTATTGTTTTATCATTTTATATTTTCTATAACCCCAATCTTCCAGACTACAACTTCCGGGCTCCGGACCTTTCCAGACGCTGTCCTCTGTAGTCCCTTGCTCATTCTTAGACGATTCCGGGCCTTGCCATTCAGTTGGCTTTTATTCTCCCACTCCACAAACCTCAGATGTAATTCAGGCTTTTTGCCTATTCCTTATTTGTCATGTGGATTCTTTCTATTTACTTCCCCTACCCCTTGGTAACCTTTGTTTACCTTCGGATCGAAACTGTTCTGATATATGTACATGCATACCCCTCCAGTAAATAGTTCCCCCAGTTATAATATAGAAGTCTTAAGCCCCTCGAAAAACCTCCTCTAGGACGTCTATCACGTCCCACTCATCTGCTACTCTACCCAGAACTAAGAACTGAGTAATGGGCGTGTCTAAGGTGCCTTGGTATAAACCCAAACAAATCGCATGACGAATGATTGACCCTCGCTAACACCTCCATCATTAAGCAGTGAAGGGGGGCCTCCATGCTGGGGGCCTCAGTTCCTCCATCACCAGCTCCCCTGGCAAATTGGGGACAATGAGAACATAACGGGCACAGCGCTCCATTCCGAGTTGCTGAAGCCAAGTCCCTTCAACACCCCATTGCCCTCGGAGCTCCACCCCACCTCCAGCCTGTCTCCGTCCCCCCATCGGATGACCTGGAATACCAGCTCCACCAGACAGCATCGCTGTCATATCCATACCAACTCTGCCTGTCAGGGACCAGTCCAGGGTTGAGAGCGTCCAGGTATATCACCCGGCACTGAGGGCCCAGTGGGGTATGAAGCAGGCGCGTATGGTGATGGGTCCGGCGCAGGCAGATGTCCCTGAAGTGGGAATGGTGTTAATTATCATTAGAAGGAAAACTAAGCTACTTACCTGAAGTGGGAATGGTGAGAAGAAGACTGCTTCTCTGGTTCCCACCCCAGGTATGTTTATCGCTGCAGGTGTGCATGCTGGGTGTACCCGGGGGTCATCCGGAGCATCCGGGGCTGGGTGCGTCATGCATGGGTTGCGGGCAGGTTAGTAGTACATTGATCAAGGAAAGTTGTCCATGTAAATAGAAATAGGAAGAATAGAGAATGAGACAGAGAAGAAACAGGAAGAGGGGGAAGTGGAGGGAGGAGGAGATAGGAAGGGGGAGAAGGGGGTAGTGGGTGGAGTGGAGCCGGGTGGAGCCAGGTGAGGCGGGTGTGCCCTGACACCGCCTCACCTCCACTCTACTCCACCACACCTCCAGTCCACCTCCGGTCCGTCCTCCCCCCCCACACCTCCGCTATACCCTCCGGTTCACCTCTGTGTCAGGGCACACACCCTGACTAGCCTGGACCCGGACCCACATCCGGACCCGCTTCCACCTGCCGCACTTCCTGCACGCGGTGCTCCGGGCCCAGTTCCTACCCCTTCATGTGACTTCCAGGTATCCCTGGAAGTTTTGCTGATATTGTGGCCACTGTGGGAAGATGAGAAGTTAGCTTCCTTCTCATCTCCTTACCCACAGTAGGCAAGTGTATTCTACATTGCCTTTATTTATACATCTCCTTACCCACAGTAGGATTGTGCCCTGGATAAGGCTGGCTAGACCAGAGACTGTGGACCATAGGGGAGGGTCATGGGGACCCAGGAGTCGTCCCCTGACACTCTGCCTCCAATCTCCGGTACCTTCTCCAGTGCCTCTTATTCTCATCCTACACGATTATTAATATTTCTATCTACCCAATATTACTACAGACCTCCTAGGACCTCTGCCCACTCTACAAAGGTTTTCCCACTTCTAGTAGCTGTCGCTAATTCCACCCTTCACCCACTCACTCCACAATGCCTGATAAGGCAATTCTCTCACGAGCTCACTGACCCGGCAAGTGGGTAAGTCCCCCTTGGGTTTTCCCCTTTGTTCCCATTTGTCTTCCATTATGTATATAAGTCCTGTACTGTAGTTGATGGCACCTCAGTGCAAAATCGACGACTAGACTACCCCCCAGAGTTCGCGCCCTCTTGTTCTGAAGTTAAGGACCAGACTCCTAAGCGTTTACTGAACATAGGCACAGTGCTCCTCTCCAAGTCGCTGAGGCCACGGTCCCTCCGCTCGTTCTCTACCTCCAGCCTCCTTCCGGGGAAAGGTCCAGGGACACTGCCCTCCTCACATGGCTTTGACAGTCACCTGGATAGCAATCGGACCTATCCAAGGAACGTTCTTCTGACAGTGCCCCCGTTTGCGTACATTCTTTGAATGTAGAGTGTTATATTTCCTTAATCTGCTTGCTTTCCCTTTCATATGCTTGTACCCTGTCTGCGATTCAATATTGCAAGGGAGGAGGATGTAAGGGATTAACCTTACTTCACTATAATTCCGATTATAGTGATGCTATTATTTCTTTATTTATTTGTGCCGAGATATGTAATTTACATATATATACCTCGGAGTAGTTGTAAAGGCCCAGTAGCCTTTTACCTCTACCCCATTGAATATACAGCCCATCAAAGCTTATGTTTAGACAGACCTACTGAGGCCTGAGGTGAACGGGGGAACGAAATGTTACTGTCCCCAAAATAGTAAGACACCCTTCACAGAGTTTCCAGCATAGCCACTTAGAGTCCAGTATCCTCTCAACATCATACTCTTCTTCTCCTTCTATGAGTTCCGGGCCTGGGTGATGTTGCAGGGATAAACCCTTGCACTACAAAACAAGCTCTTTCACATTCTTTCATGCACATACAGTGGTGAGTGTAGTTGGGGAGATCCCGTGACTGCACAGCCACAACTATACAGCCATGACACCTACTACACCATACTCTAAGGACCTTCTTTTAGTGACAGTCAGTGAGGCCATGAGACTACTGTCCCCCCTGTGAGCCTGTGTGATGTTGGGATGATTTCCCTGTTACAACCTGTAAGGACCACCATGGGGAAATTGCGATATTTGGTTTGTTTGTGCAGTACCAGCTGTGCCTGCCTACATCAGGCCTAGCTCTTTATCATGGTCCCTCACAATATCCTCAAATCTAAACATGTCCATTGTATGCAATCCACGTCCTGGGGACTCCGACCAAAATAAATAAACATTGTGTGCATAAATACACTTGTGACATAGTATTGTAGGGAATGGATGTGTGGTGATGTGTGCTGTGCATGCTTTCTTTATTCATTGTTTATTACTCTTTATTTCTCGATGTAAACAATGTATATAAATTGCGGGGAAGGGTGAAACAGGTTTTCACTCTTCTCCTCCCCTGTCGAAATAAAGCTCTATACTGCCTAACTTCTGACAGGATAGCAAGAGTCAACACCAAGGTCGGAACCTCAACTGACCTTACACATATCCTCATTGTGCACAGAGGTATTGTCAACAGGTATATTCAGTCCTGATCTCAGACTTCACTTTGCTACTGCTATGCATTGCATCATAATCGTATGAAATCACTCCAGCTATTCAGGAGGCTTCTGCTTTTGTACTGCATTGGAAATCTCAACTGCATCAAGAGTGCTAGCGGACTCAATGCTTTGTGCTTCAGTGTCAGAGTCTGCGCGTCTATTCACAGCATAAGAGTATCCCCAGGAAACTAGTCGATATCAAAGCTGGGGGGCTAGCCCAGCTGGCATAGTAGCCTTATGTACATGAGTTCTGCTAACTCAGGAGAGCGCAGTTACATTGGGAAGATGGTAACTGATAGAAGCATGACATCAAATAGGAAGATAGAAGATGCGGGAAATGAGGGAATATTGGGTAAGGGGTGACATGATAGCAAATATAGCGCAATGAGTTATATCTGCATTCTAACTACGTAATTATCTCACGCAATCTCGGCTAATGATTACATCATTGATATCGCTTAGAGTAAAGGGGGGCCGGATAACCAGGCATCCCCTGACATTCAGCAAGTGTCATCACTAGAACTTTGATTAAGCAACGAGGGCTTGCTTTCCCATTGTAGTGGTCATCATCTATGTCGCTGGGATTCACTGGGGCAACATGTGTCCTCATATCCTTGGTGGCTTGGATGCTGCTCACTGCAAGGAAGCAATCACAAGCGATGCTTTTCTCTGGGACTGATCAACAACACTCATGTCATATATGTGACTAGGCACTACTTGGGGTCTCTCTTTGGCTAACAGCTGTGCTTTATGCATATGAAGTGATGTGGGGGGATGCATGGCCCAGTTTGCGGAAGTCGAGTCTGGGACATCGGACTCTGCAACTTCAAACTCTGGGGCACTAAACTTGGTTGCTGGCATGCAACAACTCTTGGAAACATCTAGCTCAAAGCTTTGCATGGATTCATCATCAAGAGGAGTGCTGGGGCCGGAGGCCTTAGCTCTTTTAGCGATGCACTCTCGTGTCATCTCCTCAACTCTCTTTGCTGGAACTCGGCCAAAACCGTCTGGAATCTCTTCTGGTACTGAGATCGACGTCGTATGAGACCAATCAAGCTCGTCACTGAGGCTGGGAGGCCTTAGCTCTTTTGATTTAAGCTCAGCGCACTCTGGTGCTACTGTTCTGACTCGTGCTTTGTCCAGCTTGCCACCAAACTTGCTTGTCATGTCTGGTGTGGGCTCTCTGACGACTACAGTGTGTTCTAGGATGATGAGAGAGTGCTCTGACGTCTCTAGTCTGCAAATGTCAACCTGGAACTCGGTGACTAACATGCAATTGGCCACTTGAGTCAACTCAGACTCGCATGCTCGGGCCAGCTCATTGCCTGCATTCTGGTTCGTGCTTAAGACCTTGTCTGGGTCTTTCTCAGGTGGACGTTTGTATCCATCATCAAAGAAATCAGGTGAGCATAGAGTACCTGCGCACTCAAGCGCTTCTGCGGGATCAGCACAAAGTTTAACACTGGGATTTTTCGTCATCATGTAACCTCGATGTATGATAGGATAGTGATAAATCAAATCATTGACTCATTTTTCGTGTGGCATAATGGCAGGAATGGCTTCATGTGAGATAGTGAGTCTGGCGCACTCAGGCGCTTCACTGTCAACTGCAGTGTCGTCAGATTCATATCCGGAATCCCAAGTGAAATACTCCACTGGGTCAGCGATCTGTGAGACTTTGCTAAGATGCACAGTGTCATCCTTAGTCGCATCCTCGTGCGCAACCCGTAGTATGGCTGTGGTGTGCTCAGCACTAGGGTGCTGAAGTTCACAGAGAACTGGTTCCGAACCGGTTCGAACTGGGAACCAAACTGCAGCAGAACCGAACCACGGTTTGGTTCTGGTTCTGAATGTTGGGGGATATTGTGAACCAGTTCTGAACCAAACTGAACTGCAGAACCATCAAAGGATTTAGCTATTGAAATGTAATGTTAAGCATGCATTCATACAATTTTTTCATGGAAATTTTTACAAAATTGTCAGGGCATACACCCTGACCTAGCCCATACCTGCATCCACACCTGCACTCACACCCGCACCCGCAACTGCACCCGGCTGTTGCACTCCCCATGCGTGCCCTGTGCCGGACGCTCAGTGCAGCCAGATGGCCCGGACCTCGGGTCTCGGGTCTCATGTGACTTCCGGATATCTCCGGAAGTTTTCAATGTATTGTGGCCACTGTGGGAAGATGAGAAGTTAACTTCCTTCTCATCTCTGACCCACAGTAGGCAAGTTGTATATACTTGCCTCTCTTTTATATATCATCTCTGACCCACAGTAGGATTGTGCCCTGGATAGGGCTGGCCAGACTTGAGGCTGTGGGCCATAGGGGAGGGTCATGGGGACCCAGGAGTCGTCCCCTGACAAAAATCAACACATTTGGGGTTGGCCGAGAAATTGAAAAACAAAAATCTATACACCCTCTGTTTGGCAAATGGAAACTCTCTGTGGCAATGAAAGCAAGTGGCATACAGACCCTGAAAATCCTATGCTGGGTAAAGATGGTAAACTGCATGATGCTGCCGATAAACCGGACCAGTTTGTCTACAGTCCTTCAGTCCTCCTGCCAAACCATATCTCCAATTCTGAGGGCTATGACCCAGATGATGACTTGCCTGCTTCTTTTCGGATGGCCCAGAGACCCAAATGGATTATCAAGCATATCACTTGGGAAAATCCAATTGAAGCATTCAAACAGCAAAAACTTGCTGCAAAGGGAAAAAATTGGCTTGGTGAAGCATGGAGCAGAGACCTGGCCATCAATGCTTCTCTGCAAACCCTGCCAAAGAATAGGGCTCAGGTGAACAAGCCTAGCAACCCAAAACGGCATGTGAAGATGGCCGGGATCATCAATGTTCCAACATCCTCCCAGGAATCTTCGGCATCAGACAGAGTCAGCTGGGAATAATTTGGGGAAGCGGGGCAGGTCTGGCCAGGGGAAGAAAGCGTTGAAGCGAACCTGAACTAGTATTGCAGTGCCTGAGGCTCCGGCACTTGTATCTGGGTCTGAAAATGAGACAGGTGGAGATGGGGATGAGGAGCCTGTACCTTGGGCTAATGAGGATCCAGAAGCATTTGCATGTGAAGATGCATGCACTGCTGAAGCGGTTAAGCTGTCTCAGAAAGCGCAAGGGATGCAAGACCTTGAAACAGTATTCACGGAAGTTATTCACAATGGGCAGAAAAGCTATCGCGTGTGCCAAGTGTGCAGGTAAGTTTCAATATATTCATTATTCTGTTAAATGATGAACATACATGTGCTATAGATCTGCTTATGACAAAGGGAACCGGTCAAAACTGTTGACGCTGTTGTGGGGACAACTCTGTGCACCGCAAAAAGTCGGATTCTGCGGAATTTGGCCACCAACATACACCACATACCCTCTGACGCTTCCATTGCTCATCCCCACACTATCCAACACTCCATACACTCATTCCTTATTTTCCCTTATTTTCCCCATCATTCCCGACAACCCCAAGCAAAATTCCCACGCCCAACCATGCCGCCAATTTCACCCCCTCTCTAGATCTCCATAACCACACATACAACCCAGCCATTTTTCTACCCGATAGTGATGCTCTACCATCCTTCTTCACCCCCGGAGCATTTCCCAGAATGGCAATCCCATACCCGGATGGTTCAGCACGGAGTATAGTCTCACGTGGTCTTGACAGCACCTGTCAATGGCCACATCTCAAGAAGTACTGCACCAATTGGGATGAATAAGGGCTCGTTGGAAAGCTGGAGACGAGGAGATCGCTGACGGGAGGATATTCGGGCGCTGTTGCGGAGTTAACTCCCACAATTTCCATTTCGGACCTGTTATCATATATTCCCCATTCATTCATATTTCTTTTATTGTCTCTTTGTTCCCAATTGGATATTCATCATTTACGGTTGCCTAACGGCCCGTTTACATTCCCCCATGCCATTCATTCCATTTCAAACATATATAAACTAGATCACAGCTTGTACATAACAAGTTAGTATTGAATAGACCCGTGAAGGGACAAGCAGAAGTTACATCCAAGTGGCAAAGACGCCATCCACGACCCTAACGCCCCCTCTGAGTTAGTTGCTTACGTCTAAGACCCCTCTTATCAGAATCCTCAGCCTTGATGTCCAAGAGAGACGTAGGTGAGTGTTTGTTTGAGGTTCTAGCAGACCTGGTAGCGCCCCAGGACCAAAACCCGGCCCCACAAACCACACCCATGCACACTACCACCCTCCCCCTTCTCTCTGTCTCGAGTCTAGGCAATAGACCCATTACAATGCCGCACTTTTCTGCCAGTTCTGGCTCAAGTACACTTTGCAAGCACATCAGCTGTAGTGGGGGAGAGCACTGGGAGCTCTACCTGAAGCAATGTAATGCCCTTGGAATCCCACCTGATGATAGAGCTATACCCAGCACTGTACAGGAAGAGCAAAAAGCAGCTTTCACAGCAAACAAGTATGCCATGCAGATTGAATTGAATTCATTTCGGGTTCAACCTTCATGTATCGCCTTCACAGGAACAACCAAAAACGAATCACCCATTTCTATCATCCAGCTGAGGATGAAGAATCATGGTCTGTGGAAGGTCTATTGCATAGAATTGAAAATCTAACCATTGAACATGACCTTGTGGGTTACTCTTTGATCACTCCGCCTCGGCTAACTTTCACCATGCAGGGCTTTGCTCAAACTCATTCCATGACCTAATGAAGTTTCAATCCTGCACAGGCCTTGGTGGTTCTCCACGCTACAAGGAAAAGGACCTTCCTCACTGCACAAAATTGACCGAACTCATCATTGCACAATCAGAAATGGTCATGGAGAACTTGAAAAAACAACTTGAGGTATTTCTCACCCCACTTTGGCCACTAGAAAATACTACATGATTTGATCATAGGAGGCACCTGGCCTTGTTCACTTTTCCGTTGATGCATGGACCTCTGCAACAATGAGAGGTTTCCTCAGGGTAACATGCCACTTCTTGGACGACAAATGGCGCATTCACTCTGAGCTCATGTCTTTTTGTGAACTTGATGGGCCTCACACAGGCAATAATATTGCCAAGACATTATTACTACGAGAGATCGCTGAAATGATCCCAACAATGAAGGTGAGTTTTGACTAACTGTTCCTGCATCAATAATTCAATCTCATTCCTCCACAGATTGGGTACATCGCTTCTGACAATGCATCAACAAACGATGCAGCAATGCGTGTGATGAGTGAAATCCTCAGCAAGGAACATAACACAAGATGGGATGCTTCCCATTACCATGTTAGGTTTTCAATTTCCAGTGGTATGCAAAGTTTCTTCACTTAGGTCACATATTTTCCAGATGCATGGGTCATATTGTCAACCTCGCACAACAGGCATTTATTTGTGCTCTTATGGGCAATGCTAACAATCCTATAGAACCTCAGGAGGCCGATGCTGGGAACAATGATGAAACCGACCTTTCTGGCCTTGAGATGCTATCTACTGAAGGCACCATAATTGGGCCATTGTTAGTCCGTGTTCAAACTCTAATCGTCTGTGTGAGTTATGTTCTCACTTCACTAACAAAATCTTTATTCTGAACTGGATCATGACATAGATCCGAAAGTCCCCTGGTGCAAAGCATTATCTAAGAGAATGTTGTGTCAAAGTATCTATCAAACCACTAGAACTTGTGATGTATGGAAACACATGCTGGGGTTCATGGCTATTGCTTCTGAAACAATTTATTGGATTGCAGCCGGTATGATGATACTAGTATGTGATTTTGTCTCATATCTCACTTTCCAATGCATAGGCTATTATGCATTTCCTCGAGCACACTGATCACAAAGACTCTGTTCCAAAAGCAAAGGGTCACACACCCAAGTATAGCACATGGTTCACAGCATACTGGTGACAATCTTCACATGCAAGGTTGCGGCTCATGCACAGCAGTCGTTCTCTGGAACATCAAAGGTCTCAAGTGCACCATGCCTGCTCTCAGTGTATGAGGGAATTATTACAAGTTGGGAGGGAATGCGAAAAGGGCCTAGATACACGAATATCTATGATGCCCTTGATGCTGGTATTGCCCTTCTGGGGAAGTATTACAATGAGATTGTCAGGGCACACCCACCTGACCCGGGTCCACCTGGACCCACCCGGCCACACCACACCCGCTCCCCACTGTCTATCCCCCTCCCCTGTCATGACCATGCATTCTGACCCAGATGCCAGCCCTTATTCTGTTTCCTTTTGTTTCATTTTGTCACCTGACCCATTCAGTTTCTTACTATATATATATGTATATTACATTATTATAACTTTAGTCTGAATATCGACATGGTTTGTCCCCCCTAACAAGGCAGCCCAAGCCACTTCGAAATGTGGGCACTGAGACAGTAGGTGGGCACAGCGCTCTCTTGGAGTCGCTGAGGCCGAAGCCCAACCCCGGAGCCTTGTCCCGCCAGTCGTCCCCGTTTGCTGACCCGTACCTAACATCCCCCCTCCTTCCTCCCTATCCTCCCCTTTCTTTTCCCTCTTCTTTCCCCTTTCTTTATTTCATTCTTCTCATCTTCCTCTTCCTGTTTATTTCTTTCTATCTACATGGACCACCTTCCTTTGTATCGATGTACTATTGACCCGTCCGGCCCACACACCCCGGATGGCTTCCTGCTGTGCCCAACACGCGCGCATGCAGCGGACACTCTCAGGATCCCCCACGGGGACACCCGGATGCCTGCAGCTGCCTCCGAGGATGACGTGGCACCCGTCATGTGACTCAAGCCGCATGTACATAAATGTACCTGAAGTGGGAACCGAAGAAGTAACCTTCTTCTCACATTCTCCACTTCAGGTAAGTAGTATAGTTTTCCCCTTTAATAATAATAACACATTCTCCACTTCAGTCTGAGTGGCCAGGGACCACTGTCCCGGATCGGGCCCGCCAGTACGCACACCCGCTCCACACCCCGTGACGGCCTCAGTGCCGGACATTACCCCTGGGCCCTCTCGACCCCGGACACATCCCTGACAGAGATGGATTGTAAGTGTCATATCCATACAATCCCGACCTCTGCTCCAGGCTCCTGGAACTCCGAACCTGACTTCCAGAGTCCTACCCTACCGCTGTCCATTCTGATATTCACCTTCAGACCCGACACCACACCACCCCTCACCCCTCATGCCACCTCCACCCTCCCATCCTTCTCCTACCCTATCTCTGTCCACTCCGATACTCATCTCGGACCGAACATCACCCCTTCCGTCACCCCCTCCTTGCCGACTTCCAAGAGGTTACCCCACCTCCAGCTCCAAACACCACCTTCGGTCCGACTCCGGAACATTCCAGGTCCGACCTCAACCTCGACACCTTCCAGACAAGTGCACAACACCTATGCTCCCGACTCCGGACCTCTGCCCCGGAATCCTGTTTGCGTCTCTGTCTCCGGAACTTCCGGTCTTAGCTCCGACCTTGGACTTTGACCCCACCTCTGCTTATACCCATTGTATTGGTTAGCTCATTCCATTTAATTATGTTTGCCAATATTCCGGAGTTTAACTTCCGAGTTCGGACTTTCTGGACTTATGTCGGACCTTGCAACTATTGCATTGCTCCATTCAGTTCCGCTATACTCCCTCATTCCTATTTGGGCTGCTGCTTCCTTTCTATTCAGTCAGCTGGCCATTCCCCACTCCCATCCTCCTTCCTTCCTCCTTGGGCCTTGGCCCTTCATTCCTCCTTTGAGAAACACCACTGAGCCAAACCCTTGACCCTCGGTGTTGTTCCTCTTTCCATCTCCCTTTGTCTCCTTTCATCCTACCCTTGTTCCTTTTGATTCCGGACCCCTCCTTATATACAATGTACATAGTAACTTGTAACCTCAGTGTCATATCCATACAATCCCGACCTCCGTTCTGGGCTCCCAGAACTCCGAACCTGACTTCCAGAGTCCCGCTTCCCCTCCACCACCTCCTCCTTGCTGACTTCCAAGAGGTTATCCCACCTCCGGCTCCAACACCACCTTTGGTCCGACTCCGGAACATTCCAGGTCCGACCCCAACCTCGACACCTTCCAGATGAGTACGCAACACCTATGCTCCCAACTCCGGACCTCCGCTCCGGAATCCTGTTTGCATCTCTGTCTCCGGAACCTCCGGTCTTAGCTCCGACCTCGGACTTTGACCCCACCTCCGCTTATACCCATTGTATTGGTTAGCTCATTCCATTTAATTATGTTTGCCAATATTCTGGAGTTTAACCTCCGAGTTCGGACTTTCCAGACTTACTCCGGACCTTGCAACTATTGCATTGTCCATTTCAATTCCGCTATTCTCCCTCATTCCTATTTGGGCTGCTGCTTCCTTCTATTCAGTCAGCTAGCCATTCCCGACTCCCATCCTCCTTCCTTCCTCCTTGGCCCAAGCCTTGGGCCTTCATTCCTCCTTTGTGAAACACCATTAAGTCAAACACTTGACCCTCAGTGTTGTTCCTCTTTCCATCTCCCTTTGTCTCCTTTTGTCCTACCCTTGTTCCTTTTGATTCCGGACCCCTCCTTATATACAATGTACCTAGTAACTTGTAACCTCAGTCCGAAATCGACCTGAATTCCCCCCAAGAGACTTTCCCCCTGCTAGATCCGAAATTAGGGACCCCCAGGACAACCAGCAATGGCACAGCGCTCCACCTGAGTCGCTGAGGCCGAGGTCCTTCCACGCTAAGTCTCCGATTCCACTCCGGAGTCGTCCGAATCCGCCCATTCTAACAGTAAGGGATTAACCTTACTTCACTATAATTCTGATTATAGTGATGCTGTTCTTTATTTATTTATTTGTGCCGAGATATGTAAATTACATATATATACCTCAGAGTAGTTGTAAAGGCCTGGTAGCCTTTTACCTCTACCCCATTGAATATACAGCTCATCAAAGCTTATGTTTAGATGGACCTACTGAGGCCTGAGGCGAACGGGGGAATGGAACGTTACCCTCCCCAAAATAGTAAGAAACCCTTCACAGATGCATCACCTCTTGCAGTTCTCAGCACAGGTATCTTTCCAAACTCTTGAATAGGATTGCATTGATGACTCATTCATCTAGTTCTTGATCCAATGACAAAGGATTCATATATCAAGCATTATTTTGTGCATCAATACCAGCTGCAATACGGACTGTGTGCAACATCGTATGTTCTACTAAGATCCCCTAAATTTGATTGTTGCTGACTGCTACAAGTTTCTTGAGTACTGTTCAGCACATGCAACCCGGTCTCAGGCTGCTACCTCAATTGCGACTGGAACAAACGGAGGCAATACTGTTCAGATGATAGTGCCAATTGCTTCCTCAACTGATGAAGTATATGGCCTTTCATGCTGTCTTGCAGCCAGTCAAGCTCGACGTGCCCAAGAAATCTCAAGTGATGATCCTTGTGTGGAACTCGAACGTTATCTTATTGAACCACTTGAATTGCCAGGAACCGACATTCTCAACTTCTGGATGGTAAGCCGTGTTGCTAGCACTCATTTTGATCTCAACTGCAACCTGGACTTATCCTTTCCAACTTCCAGAAAAAAGGCGCCGCATATCCGGTTTTAATGTCTATTGCTCAGGACTTACTTTCGGTTCCAGCCTTGTCCATTCCGTGTGAAAGGGCATTTTCTGCTGTGAAACACACTGACAACGACAATCGGAATTGCCTCACTCCTGAGCACCTTAATGCTATCCAAATCGCCAAGGCCGATATACAGCATCGTTATTGTGAGGAAAGGGAAGCAAAGAAGACCTCAGAGGCAGTGAAGACTCAAGAGTGGTGTGAATATGGCCGCATGTCTGCAGAGAGATTGAGAGTGGGAATCAACCTAGATTCTTAACATCAGGAAACTCCCGAGGCCGATTGAGGTGATTGAGAGCAATTCAATCGCTCAATCTGCCAATCGACTACTCTCAATCATCCCAATCATCCGAATCACAAGTCCACTGTTTGCATCCAGGTGCTGTACAGTTTTCAAATGAATTGGTTTGCAACTTGGAACTTTTTTTTTCACTCCACCTTGCACTATCTACACTGATGTCTCTTTACTGTGCAACATGATATTTTTTTGCTCCACTCTCCAGATGTTGTGTTCATGGGCCAACACCCCTTCACAGTCACTCAACCCTTCCCGAAGTCATTTCCATCCTCCTACCCCAACTTCTCACACACGACACTCCCCCCAACTTCTTCCTGCATTTACTCGACAACCACCCATCTGTTTTCGACAACTTTGAGCTCGTTCGATAGAGAAAATCTAGCTCTATCCCTTTGCCAAGTTTGGTGCCAAATGTTGAGGTGCATGTCTGCATTCTTTGATTATATTGTATTTCACTAACCCCAAGTTTTTACCCATGTACTCGACAACCACCCATCCGTTTCTGACGACTTTGAGCTCGTTCGATAGAGAAAGTTTACCTCTACCATTCTGCCGAGCTTGGTGCCGAATGGTCCAGCGGTTGAGGTGCGCGTCTGCTTTCTTTAATTATGTTGTATTTCACTAACCCCAACTTCTTACTGCATGTAACTCAACAACGATGCATCCGTTTCCGACGATTCTAGGCTCGTTCGCTAGAGGAGATCCAGCTCCATCTTCTCACTGATTTTGGTGCCAAACGATCCAGCGGTTAAGGTGCGCGTTTGCTTTCTTTAATTATATCATATTTCACTAACCCCAACTTCTTACTGCATGTACTCAACAACCACACATCTGTTTCCGATGAACCTAGGCCTGTTCGATAGAGGAGATTCAGTTCCACCTTCCCACTGAGTTTCGTTCCAAATGGTCCAGCGGTTGACGCGCGCATTTGCTTTCTTTAGTTACATGCATTTTCACCCTTCCTCTTTGCACCATTTTGTTGTGGTATTAGTTACTTGATCTTGGCTCTTTTCCAAGTATGACTGTATGTACATAACATAATTTTCGAATATAATAATTTTACCGATGAACTTGAATATGCAGAAGAATTAGTATGATTATTACAATCAGTACAATGAGCTCAATCAGGGGACCTGATTGCAGTGATTGTAAATTATGTGAGCTTGAAACGGTCTCAATCATGTCAATCAGCCTTGGGGGTTTCCTGATGAATGTTTGGTTGAAATTTTGTGTTCTGAGTATTATTAGTGCACTTCGTAGTGTAATTACAATAATTAACTTGGACAGTAATACAAGGCTTGCTTGAACCATTCCAAAACCGAACCGAACCGTTCCAGAACCAAGTTGTGGTTCGGTTCAGTTCGTATACTGGTTCGGTTCTGGTTTGACATCATTGCCCAAACACAGAACCGGTTCAGTTCTGGTTCTCAAAAGATTGCCCCAGAACTGAACTGAACCAAACCACAGCACCCCTACTCAGCACCATCATTCTCTTCAGGCTCAGTCTCAGCACTTGAGACCATGACTTCATTCTTAACTAGTCTGGCATTTATGCGCAAACTAGAAGAGTCTGAGGCTCTAAGGCTCTTGTCTGGCTTGACTCTACACTCATGGCACATCTGTGCTACACGACATGGACTCAATCTGAGCTTTGCGCTAGCTGGATCTCTTGGGTGCTCAAAATCGATGGCTGCAGCAGCTAGGTCGACTACTTGGGCCGCCGCTACACTGCTCTAGACTGGACTGGGTTGCATCTCATCACATTTTCTCATCAGTGTGCAATCCTGGGGCTCAATCTCAAGATCCCCACTGAACTTGGGTTCAAGTTGCACAGAACTCTGGCTGGCAATTGGTACATCGCATGAAACGAAGTGCTGGGAATCTCCCTGCACTTCTGGAATGGCTCTGGTCACGTTGAGCTCGATTCCAGGATCAATTTCGCCATCTTCACTAACTGGGCACTTATTCTGCCATGTGCGGGGCTCTGGCCATGATCAGGTACTGAAGTGCTGCTCTCCTTTGGTTCATACGATGGATGATAGCAATCGTCTGGCATCAAATGTCCATTCGCATTGTGCATAACTGCAAATTCCAACTCAAACTCGGAGATTGGATAGTATGTGGTCGCATTCAGGAATGTGAGCAACACTCCAGGCTCAATGCTTGTCACAAGAGTGTCTGCATCATCAGCTAGAGGCTCTCTGGCCACTGTAGTATCACTAGGGGTCACATCAGATCGTTGCCACCCCAGTTCCTGAGTGGAATTTAAGACCAGGTGTGGGTCAAAGGCTCGCAGGTTCAAAGTCATCACGCTTGAGTCAATCAGCTCTTTCTTGTCAATAAAAGTCATCGCCTCCATCGTATGAGGTAGTCTAACTTTGTCTGAGCATGTGTGGGCAGTCTCCCTGAGGAGCTAAGTTATCTTCACAAATTTGTGGATCTGAGGTGCATTCAAGGCCGATAGGCCTAAGCTCTTTTGCTTCTAGCTGTCAAAATTGTATCCAGTGTGACTACTGGACTTATCTGGAGCTCCAATTCAAATGGCTTCAAATCCAGGTCACGTGGCAAGGACATAAAATCATGGACAAGCCTGGTATCGAACCCAGGACCTCTAGCATGCATCCATACACTACTCACCCTTGAGCCATGCCAGTATAGGCTGTTAAACTCTATACTATTGCATCAGCAAAAGTCCGTTATGCTCCGGAGCATCAAGAGTGGCTGGAGCATGTGGGAGACAAAACAGCAGATTGGGCACTCCTGGAGCCAATAGTGTTCTCCTGGGAGGGGGTTCAGGAGCAGCTGGGAGTGGTGAGGAGTATGTAATGTGCCTGGAGCAGTGGGAGGAAAATTTTGGTCTCTAAAAAGTTGAAAAAAATTTTTTTGGGAAAAATCAAAAAAAAAAATCAGGAACTATAGTGCCTTTAAAGTGCTTTCAGGACATATAATTATTTGCAAAATTGAGGAAGAAATGATGGAGAAAAATGGAAAATACTTTCGGAGACCCGAGAAATAATGAGAACTGAATTGATGGGAAAGTCTGAAAATTGAATAGGAAAGTGAGGGGAAGCCTTGTAAGCATTGTTATTTTCTGCTGTTCTGATTTTTCCTGATTGTTCTTGGTCTCACTCCCAGCTGCTCCTGGACCCTCCCAGGAGCTTTCAGGAGCTTCCAGGAGTATTGAGGAGCAGCTGGGAATGAGACCAAGAAGAATCAGGAAAAATCAGAACAGCAGAAAATAACAATGCTACAAGGCTTCCCCTCACTTTCCTATTCAATTTTCAGACTTTCCCATCAATTCAGTTCTTGGGTCTCCAAAAGTATTTTCCATTAGCTGCTCCTGGACCCTCCCAGGAGCTTCCAGGAGCATCCAGGAGTATCCAGTAGCAGCTGGGAGTGAGACCAAGAACAATCAGGAAAAATTAGAACAGCAGAAAATAACAATGCTACAAGGCTTCCCCTCACTTCCCTATTCAATTTCCAGACTTTCCCATCAATTCAGTTCTCATTATTTCTCGGGTCTCCGAAAGTATTTTCCATTTTTCTCCATCATTTCTTCCTCGATTTTGCAAATAATTATATATCCTGAAAGCACTTCAAAGGCACTACAGTTCCTGAATTTTTTTTTGATTTTTTCCCTAATTATTTTTTTCAACTTTTTAGAAGTCCCTATTTTCAAATTTTCCTCATTTCCCTCTATATCCCCCCCTCATTCCCCCCCTCATTCCCCCCCTCATTCCCCCCCCTCATTCTCCCCCTCATTCTCCCCTCATTCTCCCCCTCATTTCCCCCTCATTTCCCCCCCTCATTCTCCCCCATTTCCCCCTCCCCCATATTCTGCCAGCCCGAAAGTGATTAAGTTGCCAGATTAATCATATATCAGGCCATAAATTTTGATTGTGTATTGGTGAGTCTCAGTGTCCTTGATATATAGTATAGTGTTTGATCTAAATGTTAAGCAGTGTCTTGTTGTGTTAGTCTTGTGGTAGGAGGTATTCATGGGGGATCTTCCCTCTTTTTTTCCTTTTCATTTTCAAATGCTCCAGGAGCTCCCAGAAGCTTCTCACCCCTATACACTTTGAAGCATTTAAATTGTATTTACTGGATATGTTTGTGCACAAAGCAATGCTCCAGGCCCTCCTGGGAGTGCCCTGGAGTACCTAGCCAACTCCGGAGGAAATGGGCTGTTCCTGGACCAGCCAATCTCCTCCTGATTCTCCCAGTGCTCTCGATACTCCGGAGCACTCAGGAGCATAACAATTTTTTGCTGATGTGGGAACATATTATATTCTCCAACACTAGCTCTGGTACTTCAACAAGGCTCTCTAGTTGGTCATAAGTGCTGGATTCTAGGCTCTCAGCGCTAGAGATGGATGCAGCAATCAGTGCATGATTGGCTTCAGACTGAATGTGAACTTGACTCAATTCAGTTTGCAGCACTTCGCTTCTGACTTCAACTTCGAACAACTGGTGTGCACTCCACTAAGGGAACTTCTGGGACATTGGCATGGACTTCAAAAAGTCCATTCAACTTAACTCAGAGACATCACAAGTGGGATCCAAAGGATATGCAACATGCATCAATGCGCTCTGGTCATCCGTCCACTCTTGGAGCGCTGGAGTATTCCTACATGGTGGCAAAGCTTCTTCATGGACAGCTGAGCCCTCTAGGCCATGGGATTCACATTGTTTGACTGCCAACTCTCTGCTTGGAGTATCTTGGACATTGGAACTTGTGTCTGTGCCAAACTCAGGCATAACGTCGCTCTGATCTGCAGGTTGTGCTGGGAACACAGTATGCATGGAACTCTGTTCTTCTATCTGATACAGGGTCTTGCTATCACATCTGTCAGCCAAGTTATTGACTGGCTCAGACTTCATGTCAAAGTCAATGTTGTATGAATCGTCTCGGAGCAGTTCTCATGCAACTGCCACCACATCGTTCATATGGGGAGGCTGGGTCGAATCAGACCACAGGCCTTGAACCTTGAGGTCATACCTGAATTTGTGTCTGAACTTGGACAGGAATCCTTGGTAAAATAGGTCATCACGCTGTAGGCAGGCACAGCTGGTACTGCACAAACAAACTGAATATCGCGATTTCCCCATCCCTGCACATCCCCACTTCACGAAACACATCATACACGTCCTCATATACTATTCCTACCCTTCCATGATTTCTTCCTATTTTTCCATACACATTCCCAGTCCCCACAGACCAAATTCCCATGCCCACCCAGCAGCGCGGCCACACTCACACTGGATTTCACTTATCTCAGCAACCACTGCACCGATTTGGACGATATTGGTACCGTTGGAAACGCGTCATTTAGGAGTATTAGGATCCACGATTAGCGGGAGTTGATTGGTGATGGATAGAGTTGGATATTTCTTGGCTGGAAATCATTTATTGCTTTATTGTTTTCTTGATTATTGTTTTCCCTTCCTTTTTCCGATATTGTTTGTTGCCCATATGATCCACCTGAGCACATGGGACTCATCGGATATTTTCCTTCATTTTTATTTGATCATTTCTCATATATACCTGTACATGAGGATGTATCTACTTTTTCCTTTGGATTAGAAACCACCAAGTTTGCCCCTCCCAAGCTAGCAGGGAGTAGTACGACATAGAAGATCACTAAGAAGACCTCTAGATCAGTCCTTGCCTTAGTGTCACCCAGAGAGGTGGGGTGAGAGATTGATTGGAGTACACCATGCACCGCACCGGACCATATTTACCATTACCAAACCCCCCCTTTTTCCTGACCTGCTGGATACCAATCCAGTCCCCATCCCTTTCCTGTTTGCTGCTGGGTTAGATCCCTAGCCTGCTTACAATGCTCTGAGGTGGTAAGGGTGTTCTTTGCTTCCAAACTCGCAGTGATTATGCAGAACTTTCGCTGGTAACGTGCAAGGTGCTCTAGGCATCTCATCTTGCAGTCTTTCTCCACCAACTTGTGGAGGTCTTTCTTGGAATAAACTGGCTCTTCATCATCAGTGCTGTAGAAGCTCAGCAAATCTGTCAGGGCAATAGCCCCAAACCCCAAGCCATATGTAATTATGATGTACATAAAGTCATGTGGGTAAGCAGGAACTGAACTGCTTACACACATCGTAAAATACATACCATTGTATCACTTATGGCCTCGTGTGCTGAGCAACCCCACTGAGACCTCACACTTTTTTAAGTGTATGAGGTGTGTTTTACAAAAACACAACCCACACAACTTATCTACATCAATCTGACTTGGTAGTGCCAATGGTGCCAAAACACACCCGCAAGGGCAAAGTCACATCTGCAGTGACAATAAAGAAGAATGAGCAGTTTATAAAGAAACCACAAGCTCCCATTATGGGAGATTCAAAACAACAGCCATCATCAGATGACAATGAGGATCAACATGATCCAGAAAGAACAACCACTTTGGGGCTGGTCCCTGAGGGTTTTAAAAACTTACGTGGAGTAAGTGCAGGGCCCAATACCCCTAGAACTCCATGTCACATCGATCTCACCCAAGTTGGGGAAGATCTCTTGCCTCCAGAGGAGGTGATTGACCTGTGCAATAAATGCGTAAGTGCCAAACAATCAGCCCAAACAGCTGATTGGATACAGTTGCAGGAAACTCCAGGGCCCCACTATCCCCTGGAGTCTTCCCCCATTTCCCCAAGTCCAGCCCCAAAGGCAGACAAAGGGAAACAGAGGGAAGAACCTCCACATCAGCTATCCAACAAATTACTGGACTTGTTCCAGGTTCCATCCGAATGGAGGATGGGAAACAAAGAACAACTTCTTCTCAGGCTAAAGGCCCAAGAAGGTGCAAAGGAACACTATAGGCAGGCACAGCCAGTACTGCACAAACAAACCGAATATTGTGATTTCCCCATCCCTGCACATCCCCACTTCATGAAACACATCATATACGTCCTCATATACTATTCCTACCCTTCCATGATTTTTCCCAATTTTTTCAGACACATTTCCTGTCCCCACAGACCAAATTCCCACCCACCCAGCAGCACAGCCATACTCAGCTAGGATTTCACTTATCTCAGCAACCACTGCACCGATTTGGACGATATTGGTACCGTTGGAAACGTGCCATTTAGGAGTATTAGGATACGCGATTAGCGGGAGTTCATTGGTGATGGATAGAGTTGGGTATTTTTGGTCAGATACCATTTATTGCTTTATTGTTTTCCCTCCCTTTTTCCGATATTGATTGTTGCCCATATGGTCCACCTAAGCACATGGGGCACATCAGATATTTTTCATCATTTTTTCCTGATCATTTCTCATATATACTGTACATGAGGATGTATCTACCTTTCCCCTTGGATTAGAAACCACCGAGTTTGCCCCTCCCAAGCTAGTAGGGAGTAGTATGACCAAGAAGATCAGTAAGAAGACCTCTAGATCAGTCCTCACTTTAGTGTCACCCAGAGAGGTGGGGTGAGAGATTGATTGGAGTTGTCAAAAACCCAGATCATAGGGGAAAATGCGTGAGTCCGAATGCAGGGGGGGGCTCAACTAGATGGGATCCGAGAGCTCTGGTAGTGGACCGAAGCTTCCCCAGGAAGCCCAGTTCTGCTGGATGGTACAAGAGGCTCTAAGGAGGATGCAGCCTCAGCGACTTGGAGGGAGCGCTGTGCCTCCATTACGTCTCAGTTAGTCCTTGTATTTCTTATGTCTGAGGTATCTTAGGAAGGGGCCGGGATTCACTCAGAGGGACTTGGGGTAGCATTTTAGTTGAGATTAGAACTGAGGAAATCTACAGGTTCTAATCTACAGGTATTTATAAGGGGGAATAGGAAGGACTTAGTCAAAGTCCGAATGATAATAGAAGAACACTGAAAGGTGCCAAACGATATCTTTAACGGGGAACCAAGGTGTCAGGTCGAGGAGGGTGGAGTAAGAGGCTGGAAAATGAATGGGAACAAGAAATGGGTAAGAGGGGGTTAGCTGACTGAATGGTAAGAAGAAGATAGTCATGCTAAGAATGGAAGGTGACTAATAAGAGATGACATGAGAGGGGTCACCGAAGGATGCGGGTAGCTCTGAAAGCGGAGTTGTGTATCCGAAGGATGTTGGGTGACTCCAATAAATGGAATGGGTGGAGAAATGGTTTAGGGGTAGGTCACGGGATGTCGGAGGTCCATCGGGATATCAGAGCAAATCCGGAGTCTCCGAATGTTCCGACTTGGAACCGAGCTTCCGGGGTGGGAGTGGCCAAGGTTCGGTGTGCTGCAACCAGACCGGAGCTGAGACAGTTAGGAAGGGAGGTGACCTGGGGAGTGGGGAGGCATGGTGTAGGGGATGGTGAAGTTGTTAGGAAGGTGTGGTGTGGTGGGAGTGCGCAGGGTCAGGATTCCAGGATATGACAGGAGTACACCATGCACCGGACCGGACCATTATTACAATTACCATTACCACTTTTCCCTGACCTGTTGGATACCAATCCAGTCCCCATCCTTTCATGTTTGCTTGCTGGGTTAGATCCCTAGCCTGCTTACATTTCTGGTGGTCCTTACAGGGGCCCAGTGTTGCATGCTCACTCACTTTCCTACCTGGCTTGTTGCCATCATACTTTCATTTCATACACGTTTTACACATTTCTACCGACGTTACAAGACGTACAGACAACCCACGATTTAGTTTGGAACATACTTACCTGAAGTTTTGGCCTGAGTTGCCGCAAAAAGTGTTATTACAGAGTTTTTCCCCAAGTTCACATTAAGCGCTGTTCTGCTGACACGAGGCAACAGCAGAGTACCCATAGGTGACCAGAGAGTCCCTCGCCAGTGACCCAAGACATTTGTTTGGCCAGAGTTGCCTCAAGAAAACCTGCCATTCCAGACTCATGCATTTTTGGAGTCACCCAGTGTTGACAGCCCAAAGTTGACCATGCTTGATGGCCAAACACACAGACGAGAGTCAAAGTCAAAAGAGCTCAGGCCTCCTGGCCTTCGCCATAACCCAGTTGCGATGCACACAGAGTCAGAGATGGGTGAGCGAAAGCTCAAAGAGCTAAGGCCTCCCAGCCTTGAATGTCATTGAGTTCCATATGACAAAGTCAACAAAATTTATCGCAGCGTTGAGCTGACAGTCACGTGTATATCTCAATATAAAGACCCTCCGAGCATCTGGAGAAGTCTTAGCATGATGTTTGATGACCCACATGCATGGTGGCCAAAGATCCACATCTCATGGTTCATGAGATTGATGACATTGTGTCAAAATGGTTTTGACAGCTGAAGGATCCCAGAGAGATCCGAGTGTCCCAGTTGGCGAGTCATGTACCCAAACGCCTAGAGCTCACAGGTGATTGCACAAAAAGAGGCCAGAGTCATCTGATGGGGCAAAGACTTGAAGATGTCACATGTCGGCACAGGAGCAGATACCCAGAAGAATATTTATTTTGCATAGGATTTCACACTGTTGGACCGAGGTGATTTGTTAGGAGGATTTGAGGATATCATGAGGGACCACGATAAAGAGCTAGGCCTGATGTAGGCAGGCACAGCTGGTACCATGCAAACGAGCCGATTATCGCGATTCTACCACCCACATCAATCATTCCACTTCCAAAACACATCTACCACTGTTCCAGATACCCCTTCCATGTTTTCCATATTTTTTCCGATTTTTTCAAACCATTCCTGACCACGCACAACCATCAGTTTCCAAATTGGGCAACTGTCACCCGCATACTCCGCCACTTCCTCCATATCTCCATCAATTCTCCACCCATCCGGACAAATTTGGTATCGTTGGAAAGCCCTTGTCAGCACGGGTCGAACGATGCTACGAGTGATGCATTTGGTTTAGCGGTTGAGGCGATCGCCATGTTTCTTTATTTCCTTAACAACGTCAATATTGCTTTGATATTACTTTTTTCTTATTTGTTCCTTGTGGATCTGTTACCATCCTAAACCCGTCGGATCATTCGGATTTCCATGCATACTTTTTTCAAATTTATAACTGCCTCTTTCCTGTATTTACAAAAAGGACTCCCCCAACAGAGAGAGGTGCTCCCTACAAGTTTATCATTTTTATCACATCGCACCCGGACCATTTCTCCCCCCCCCCCTTCCTCTTCATCTGAACCTCCCCTGAGCATTCCCAACTCTGTGGCCCCCTCTCTTTCTCATTAGGGTGGTAGATCCCTTGCCCCCTTACAACACCCTGAGAGCAGGATCTCTCAGAGTGCAGAAGCTCAAAAAGAACTTCCACTGTCTGCACAACCCCATGCCATGCCAGACAAGGCAAGGTTGCCAACCTCAGAGGAGGTCTCTGAGATTATGAAGAGAAGGCAAACCGAAATGAGAGAGTTTGCTGAGGAAGCCTTACAGAAAAATCAGCGAACAGACTCTTCCATGAAAAGGAAACGCCCTCTGCGACTGCCTCACCTAAACAAAGCGAGCATGGAGCTTATACTCCAAGATCCCCTTCTGGAACTCCCAGAAGTGGCAATGTAAACTGGGGAGAGTCACTACTTGCCCAGCCTAACTTCCTCCTGGAAAACCCGGAATCGCGCATAATAAACATGATAAACTCGATCCAAAAAAGATTGAGGAAACGAGCCACAACAGCACAGCTCATCTAGAGATAACTCTAGAAAGAATGGCCAATGTGATTGATGCGTTGACCAACAAAATCAGCAAGCAAACAGACTTGCTGAAAGAGTTAAACTTCTCACAAAATAGCAAGGAAACAAAAAAGTATCCCTGGTCCACAGGCCAGGAAAAAACCAAAACTTGTGAAAAATTCACGAAAAGAACGACCAGTGAAAGCACACTGGATTACCACCATCAACTCAACAGAGATGCTAAAAAGTCCTTCTCCCAAAAATAGGAGAAGACGATGCCAAAAGAAGGCATCATTCAGAAATCAGGAGAAGGATCAGCATGTACTAAAGGTTTGGCCAAACATCCTGTAAGGGATTAACCTGTCATATCCGTACAATCCTGACCTCCGCTCCGGGCTCCCGGAACTCCGAACCTGACTTCCAGAGTCCTACTTCCCTTCTGCCACCTCCTCCATGCCGACTTCCAAGAGGTTATCCCACCTCCGGCTCCAACACCACCTTCGGTCCGACTCCGGAACATTCCGGGTCCGACCTCATCCTCGACACCTTCCAGACAAGCATGCAACACCTATGCTCCCAACTCCGGACCTCCACTCCGGAATCCCGTTTGCATCTCCGTCTCCAGAACCTCCAGTCTTAGCTCCGACCTCGGACTTTGACCCCACCTCCGCTTATACCCATTGTATTGGTTAGCTCATTCCATTTAATTGTGTTTGCCAATATTCCGGAGTTTAACCTCCAAGTTCGGACTTTCCGGACTTACTCCGGACCTTGCAACTATTGCATTGTCCATTTCAATTCCGCTATTCTCCCTCATTCCTATTTGGGCTGCTGCTTCCTTCTATTCAGTCAGCTAGCCACTCCCGACTCCCATCCTCCTTCCTTCCTCCTTGGGCCTTGGCCCTTCATTCCTCCTTTGAGAAACACCATTGAGTCAAACCCTTGACCCTTGGTGTTGTCCCTCTTTCCATCTCCCTTTGTCTCCTTTCGTCCTACCCTTGTTCCTTTTGATTCTGGACCCCTCCTTATATACAATGTACCTAGTAACTTGTAACCTCAGTCTGAAATCGACTTGAATTCCCCCAAGAGACTTCCCCTCTGCTAGATCTGAAATTAGGGACCCCTAGGATAACCAGCAATGGCACAGCGCTCCGCATGAGTCGCTGAGGCCAAGGTCCTTCCATGCTAAGTCTCCGATTCCACTCCGGAGTCATCTGAATCCGCCCATTCTAACATAACCTTACTTCACTATAATTCCCATTATAGTGATGCTGTTATTTCTTTATTTATTTGTGCTGAGATATGTAATTTACATATATATACCTCGGAGTAGTTGTAAAGGCCTGACCAGCCTTTTACCTCTACCCCGTTGAATATACAGCACATTAAAGCTTATATTTAGATGGACTATCTGAGGCCTGAGGTGAACAGGGGAATGGAACGTTACCGTCCCCAAACAAGTAAGCAAACCCTTTCACATCCTTTACTGATGAACCTCTTGAACAAAGAGGTAACAACCCACTCTCTCAAAGGAATGAGAGAATCTATATCCAGCCTCAGGTGCAACCACCTGAAACAAAAGAACCGCTGAGAGAACAGTCTCTCCCAGCGAAAAACCCCCCAAAGGAGAAATCTCCATTGGATAGTGACCCTGCAAAGGCAGGGGAGCAAGAAGAGTACCTGTAAAAATGGTACAAAAAGGCCATAAGAATGGCTGAAGTGAGAATCCTCACTCCCTACTCAGAGGGAGTGAAGCCAGAAGCTCTGAAGAACAGGCTGGCTTTCCCTGACAAGAAATGGTCAGGGGAGAACAACATGGAGTCGTTCTGGCAGTGGTTCACAGAACTACTGGGATTCCTTGCCTCACGAGGAGGCAAAGGCCCCCAATTTGACAAAGTCCATTTGGACTGCTTGATTCATGGATTAGGGGGACCCACGTTCAACCTCGGAATAAGACTCCGAGATGAAACTCTCCTCAGAGGAGACGAGGGCATGTTCCTTGAAGTTCTCAACATACTGATGAGAACTTTCATCAAAGCCTCTGCCATGTTGAATGCAACAAAGAAATACTGCAATGTTAAATACAAAGCAGAGAAAGGCTTAAAACAGTTCTACTTAGAACTGTCCAAAGCAGCATCCCAGATGGTGACACTGCCAGACCAGGTGTCCTTCAACGCCAGGTTCCTAAACAACATTCCCCTCAAATGGAAGAGGGAAATGATTGCTCATGATAGAATCAGAGTGGAGTTCTCCTCAAACGAGGAGATGATAAAAGCAATATCTCATGTAGATGAGATAATTGATGGGCTGAAGATGTCTTCAGTGTTAGAGACCGGAAGTGAGATGAAGGAGATGTCTCCATGGCAGAGGGCTTCGGCCTCAGCAACTCAGACCAGGAGCGCTGTGCCTAGTTACACGTCCGTGCCCTAATTTACTTACTGGCAGCGAGAACTAAAAGGGGGATCAACTCTAGTCGATTTTATCACTGGGGTGTAACCTATCTACAAGTTAAGTATATATAGTTACAGCGAGGGCAGGCCCATGAATGGCAGGACTGAGTGGAGCGGAGCTAACTGTCATATCCATCCATGGCCATCACCCTCAACCACCTCCAGTCCTCCGGATTCCCTCTGCTCCTTCGTCACTAACCTCAGGAGTGTCAGGACACACCTGCCTGACCCAGTTCCACCTGGGCCCACCTGGGCCCACCTCACCCGCTCCCCACTACCCATCCTTCCTCCCTCCTCCTTCCTCCCTCTTCCCCTTCCTCCCTTTCCTCCCTTTTCCCTCTTTCCTCTTTCTCCTTTATTTCATTCTCCCCTTCTGTTTATTCTTTCTATTTACACAGACCACCTTCCCTTGTATCATTGTACTGCTGACCTGTCCGGCTTGGACACCCTGGACAACTTCCCGCTACGCCTAGCACGTGTGCCTGCAGCGGATGCCCTCGGGATCCCCTGCAGCGATACCTGGATGGCTGCAGCTCTCTCCATAGATGACGTGGCACCCATCATGTGACCCAAGCCGCATGTACATAAATGTACCTGAAGTGGGAACTGAAGAAGTAACCTTCTTCTCACATTTTCCACTTCAGGTAAGTAGTGTAGTTCTTCCTTTTAATAACAATTCATGTTTTCCACTTCAGTCTAAGTGGCCAGGGACTACAGTCCCAGATCGGGCCCGTCAGTATGCGCGCCTGCTTCGCTCCCCGAGAGGGTCCCTCTGCCAGGCGCTACATCCGGGCCCCCTCCACCCCAGACATGTCCCTGACAGCAGAAGAAGGTTTCAACCTCGTCTCCCCCACCTCCCCATCTCCCCTGCCTCCCCAGCCATGGTGTCAGAAGAGCAGTATGAGGAGCTGCTAGCTCGCTTCCAAGAGCTCCAAGCCATTGTGGAGAGCCAGGCCCGCAACCATCCCCCACCCCCACCTGCTCCAGCACCCACACCCACGCCAGCCCCTGCACCCGCACCCGCACCCAGACCCAAACCACCCAAACCACCCAAGGTCACCCCCCCACTCCCTTCTCAGGAGCCAGCGAGGACCTCGACTGCTTCAAAGCCAAGTGCAGGATTTACTTCCACGTTCGCGCAGCTGAATTCCCCACCGCCCTCTCCCAAATTCTTTTCGTGTCGTCCTACATGAAAGGAGGACCCGCAGGGGCATGGGCAACGCAACACACGATCACGTTGCTGACGGCCAGATCCCCCTCCCTCACCATGGATGAGTTCAACACTGAACTTGATGCCATGTTCCAGGACCCGAACCGGGAAGCCACAGCCAGACAGAAGCTGGCAGCCATCCAGCAGGGAAGCGACTCTGTGGACAAAGTTATCCAAGAGTTTGAGATACTGGGACCTGCCTCGAGGCTGGGCAATGTGGGACTGGTTGACCGTTTCGAGCAGGCCATCAACTCCCGCCTCTGGGAGAGCATATACCGGCTCCGCCCCATGCCCACTACTTGGGCAGAGTGGAAACGCAAGGCCACCCTCCTAGACAACCAGTGGCGACGCTTCCAAGCCACCCAACCGTGTGCGTTTCCACCCAAACCCCTGCTCCCATCAACCTGACCCCTGTCGACTGTGACCCCACCTCACGCACGACCCACACCCATGCCCCCTCAACCTGCACCCACTCCTCCACCTCCTACCCCAGCAGCCTGCCCCACAAGGGGAGCAGGCCCACAGCCAATGGATCTCGACTGCTCGAGAACTGACCAGAGGCGGTGTTACAACTGTAACACCCTGGGGCACATCCTACGAGACTGCCCACACCCCAGGGTCCGCCAGGCGCAACGCCTCCACCCTGAAGACCTTCGGGCACTGATGGAAGGGCTGAAAAGGCAGTTGACTGAAGGACCAGAGGCAGAGGAAGCAGAGCCGGAAACAGAGACTCAGGGGGATTTTCAGGAAGGCGACCGGTGAGGGATGCGTCCTGGCCGCCCGTAGAGGATAGCTCGTGTAAATACTGCAGCATGCGTAAGTCAGCGCCAATGCCAAAACTTCACCAAGTTATCGCAAAGAAAAAGAGGAAAACTGCATCCTCAACCTGTGAGAGTAGAAGGACCACAGAGGGAATGCCCGAAGTGGCAGTATCCCCGCCTGCTATCTACGTTCTTTCCAAGCAATCCCCCAGATCCCTTAACCTCATGGTCAAACTGACCACCCTAACCTCACTTGCGTCAGTGTCTGTATCGGCCCTCCTAGACTCAGGGGCCACCGGGAACTTCGTGAGCCCCGAATTCGTCTGGAAGCACAAGCTTGAGACAACCCCACTCCCACAACCTATCCCCGTCCGTAACATCGATGGGACCCTGAACGAGAATGGAGCCATAACTGAGGAGCTGGAAGCCCTCCTGACATTCAGGCGGTGTAGGCGGGATAATCGCCCACACGCAGAGCTGGCTCGGATATCCATTTTCACCATTCAAAAATCATCTTCATTCATTCCATAAATCGATATGAACTTGGTACCTAAAAATACTCCTAATTCCTACGAATCCGTCGATGTCAAGATCGTCCCAATCGGTGGAGATTTGGTGGATGTTGGGGAGGTTAGCCACAGCGCGGTGTAGGAGAAATAACGGCCACACTATGGAAACCCATTATGAAAATATGCCAGATAAATCACAAAACCTCATACGACAAGTAGATATGAGAACATAGAAGGACCTGAATTTTAACGAATTTTACGAATTTTTACGAATTATTACGACTATACACGATAAATCGAAAGAAAGAAAAATAACAAAAATACTTCAAGCTTACCATCAACGAGACGGAATTCTCGGGGGAATTTATAGCAAATATTAAACCAAGAATTAGGACAATCGACCAAGATTTGACTATAAAAATAATCAGAGAACCTCCACGGAAACTACTTTCCCACGTCCGCACACATAGCAAGGATGGAAGTACCACGGAACAAAGATTCCTCAGGAACTAATGCAAAGGTCAAAGTCGTGTTTATAATAGGAAATGTAGATGTCACCCAAACGGAACCAATGAGAGTAATTATAGGGGAAACTACCCATAAACGACGGAGATATGACTAAAACTCCTGCAAAACGAGGACAATGTCTAAAAAGCAAGCGCGAAGATTAACTAGTAACGACCGAGACAAGCTTGATAGCCCATTAGAAAGGAAAGGATCTACTCTTAATCCTCCCAAATTTCCATAATAAAAGGATCATGCGTTAATGAGAAATCCAATAACGGGAATAGCGACATCAAAAGTCCGAGCTCAGGGACAAGACGATGATTGCGTAGGATCCATAATTAAAACATACAACGAAATTTACACGGAAATTATGAAAAATAGGAAACTATAGTTATGCAAATTCTCAGCCCAAACGGTCCAGCCGTTGTGAAGTTATACCCATGACGGGAATATAGGAATCCGCATCATGTGTAATGACACGTGAGGGTGGCGATGCGCAGGGAACCGGCCGTCGGAACTGAGATCCGCACTTCGGCAGATCGCGAAGACCAATTTCCGTCCAAATAAGGAAGAGCCCGGTCAAAACAAAGCACGAAAAGTGCAAAAACAACCTTAGATCATGAGGGAAAAATCTGAAATAAATCACAGAAGCCCATATGAAATAAATAAACACCCGCGCATATCATAAATCCCGAACAACTAAACGAAAACGGCTCCCGCATACGAACAACTATGGGAACGACGCACGTGATTACCGAATGTGCGCGCGAAACTTTGCTAACTCAACGAATACAGGGAAATAGGACACAACCTTAGTACCATTGGAAAGGTGGGAATAAATGGAAATTTATGATACCAAGAACGTGAGAAAACATCCAGAAATGAATGAGATACAAGGACATGAAGTTAGAAACCTGAAAACACGCGGGAAGACAGCTTCAAGAGGTCTAGAGCCCTAAATAAAATACATAAAAATATGATATCTTCGAGGACGACCTACTATAACAACGAACAATACATATGGAGGATTAGGATGTGATAATACAAAAGGGAATCAGGGAATATGAACGAAATTCACGAAAACTACTAAACTACGACGGACCATGGCGGGAATTTTAGGGAACGATGTTCTAATGAAGTAGAGAGCTATAACACATTCGTTTGAGTAATTCTTGATTACTAGCAACTTTTTCTTTCAGTTTTAAACCTGAATAATTCACTCATTTATCATTCAGTCTCATTTTAACTAAAATGTCACTAAATAAAATTGGAATAAATCAGCTGAAGGTCTCAGCACAGTCGCACGCATAGTAATGCGAGGTTTGAATTCAGTATGACCGAGTCATAGCGAACTTAATGGGAAATATGGGGAATTTGAAATAGGGAACTGCGGCAAATGCGGCGCAGACAAATTCTAATTAACCATTAAAATAGCTTAGGCGAGGAAGGACAATAAGGATTCCAGGCGCAGTCTGACCGCAGTAGACTGCAGTTCAGCGCAGCAAAGCGCAGCAAAGCGCAGCAAAGCGCAGCAAAGCGCAGCAAAGCGCAGCGGAACTATAGCGTGAAAAATTTCACTTTTTATTCAGTTTGAGAAAAATACACTGTAAATAAATCCTGTAAATAGAAGGTAGAGCGTGAAAAAGGAAGGCGACCCAAGGAGTATAAAAGGGAGACCCTTTCTGCGACCTTTCGCCCCCCTCAGAGAAGTAAGAAAATAGAGTATTATTTTTCTCAAGCATTTCTGGTTGTCACTCCAGTGCGAAAAAGTGATATACAGTTAAGATTGCCACTGTAGTAAAAGGCAGCAATTAAGGAGAGAAATATTAAGTAGATATTTCAACAGGAGAGCTGGTTAACACTCCAGATTTCAAAGTGTAAACACAAAACAGTTATTTTGCTACTGTTAAAACAAGCAATAAAATAAAGACAAAAATAAAACGAACTCAAGGGACACTCCAGACACCATCCAAATTCATTAACTGAATAGAATCTTTGAAACTTCACCAAGTAGAAGATTAAATTCAAGTTTAAATCCAAATTAAACAACGCTACACAAAATTACACCTAGACAAATTAATAAATTTCAATAAAGAAACAGCTCCGCAGGGCTCGTTTATCTGTAAGTCAATTCCAGGAACTTTAAAACTAACCCATAAAAATAGAATTAGCCAAAACACTCGGATTGGTACTATATTTACAATAAACAACACTAGTACACTTCCCCATCCTAACTAAAGAACCAGGGAACAGCTTGGTGGTGGTCTCGTTTGAACCTCCCAACTGACCTTCCTTCGTTCTCTCCTTCACCGCTTCAGCCTAAGAAGCCACACAGGGACACCAGCCCAAGTGAGGGCCACCCACTATACAGTCTCGCTGCCCTGCTGCCATCCGGGCCACTAACGCTGAGCATCACACTGCTACCCCCACCTCTTCAGAGCCATCCCTGACAGGTAGCAGGATGGAAAACCCTTTGCAGACAGTGGAGGTTCCTTGGAGGTTGTCAGAGACCAGATGCAGGATGAAGGAAACGTCCCCATGGTGGAGGGCTTTGGCCTCAGCAACTTAGAAGGCACTGTGCCTAGTTACATGTCTGTGCCCTAATTTACTAACTGGCGATGAGAACTTAGAAGAGGGAAACTCTAGTCGATTTTATCACTAGGGTGTAACCTATCTACAAGTTATGTATATATGTATAAACCCATGAATGGTGGGACTGAGCGGAGCAGAGCTAATGGAGTTACATGTTAGCCGACTGAATATTAATGATGAGTCAGGTTATGGGGTTAGCAGAGTGGTGGGCTATAACATCGGCCCAAAGGTAGGCTTGCAGGGCAAGCAAGTGAATTGCCCAGCAGAGGCAGGAGTGCACTAGCAGACATCAGAGCTGTCCAGAGGCCTTTGGGACTCCATACTTAGGGAGGCATAGGTAATATATTGGATTGAGGGGGTGGTGACCATCGAGGGAGTCAGAGGTGATTGTGGAATATGGAGGCTCTGAGGTTAGTGACAAAGGAGCAGAGGTAATCCAGAAGGACCGGAGGTAGTGGAGGATGATGGCCATGGATGGATATGACAGAGGTCTATAGTGATTGAGGGGGGATAGAAATATTAATAATTGTATAGGATAGGTGGAGGAGGTACTGGAGATGATACCAGAGATGAGTAGTGGAGGTGTGTGAGGTCTCAGGGGTCGCTCAGCACACCAGAACCGTAAGTGATACAAAGATGTGTATAAAACAGTAGTGTGTAAGTGGTAACAAAAGTTGCTGCTTAACCAGGAGGTATGGCAGAAGTGGGGAGGTGTGTAAGGGGTTGGTGTCACAAACATTCCTGGGATAGATCTGATCACTACCCAGGCGGCGCTGTCTAGTGGAGCTTGGTATTCCGGGCCATCTGACGGTGGGTCAGAGACAGACCAGAGGTGGGGCAGAGCTCCGAGGGTGACGGGGTGTTGAAGGGACTCAGCTTCAGTGACTCGGAACAGAGCGCTGCACCCATTATGTTCTTGTTGTCCCCAATTTGTCTGGGGAGCTGGCGATGGAGGAACTGAGGCCACCAGCAGAAGGGGGCTGGAAGCCCCCCCTCACTACTTAATGATGGAGGTGTTAGCAAGGGTCAATTGTTCATCACACGATTCTTTTGGGTTTTATACCAAGGCGCCTTTAGATGCACCTGTTACTCAGTTCTTGGTTCAGGGTAGAGCAACAGACGAGTGGGATGCAATAGACTTCCTGGAGAAGGTTTTGGATTCAAGGACTTAAGACTTATATTATAACTGGGGGAACTATTTACTGGAGGGGTGTGCACATACATATATCAGAACAATTTGGATCCAAAGGTAAACAAAGGTTACTGTCAGGGACCAGTCTGGGGTTGAGAGCGTCTGGGTATATCGCCCAGCGCTGAGGGCCCAGTAGGTATGAAGCGAGTGCATGTGGCAGCGGGTCCGGCGCAGGCAGATGTCCCTGAAGTGAGAATAGTGAGAAGAAGACTGCTTCTCTGGTTCCCACCCCAGGTATGTTTATATACATGGCGCTTGGGTCACATGAGGATTGCCACGTTGTTGTGGGGACAACTCCGTGTACCGCAAAAAGTCGGATTCTGTGGAATTTGGTCACCAACACACAGTACATATCTGCTGACGCTCCCGATACTCATTCTATCACTATCCAACACTCCATACACTCACTCCATATTTTTCCTTATTTTCCCCATCATTCCTGACAACCCCAAGCAAAATTCCCACGCCCAACCATGCCGCCAATTTCACCCCCTCTCCAGACCTCCATACCCACACTCACAACCCAGCCGTTTTTCCACCCGATAGTGATGCTCTACCACCCTTCTTTACCCCCGGAGCATTTCCCAGAATGGCAATCCCATACCCGGATGGTTCAGCACGGAGTATACCTCATGTGGCCTTGACAGCACCTGTCAATGGCCACATCTCAAGAAGTACTGCACCAAATGGGACGAATAGGGGCTCGTTGGAAAGCTGGAGACGAGGAGGTTGCTGACGGGAGGATAGGCGGGCGCTATGGCGAAGTGTTGCGGAGTTAACCTTCACAATTTCCATTTCGGACCCGTTATCACATATTCCCCATTCATTCATTTTTCTTTTATTGTTTCTTTGTTTCCCAATTGGATATTCATCATTTACGGTTGCCTAACGGCCCGTTTACATTCCCCCATGCCATTCATTCCATTTCAAACATATATAAACTAGATAACAGCTTGTACATAACAAGTTAGTACTGAATAGACCCGTGAAGGGACAAGAAAGAGTTGCATCCAAGTGGCAAAGACGCCATCCACAACCCTAACGCCCCCAGTGAGCTAGTTGCTTACGTCTAAGACCCCTCACATCATAATTCTCAGCCTTGACATCCAAGAGAGATGTAGGTGAGTGTTTGTTTGAGGTTTTTGCAGACTCGGTAGCACCCCAGGACCAAAACCCGGCCCCACAACCACACCCTGCACACTACACCCTTCCCCTTCTCTCTGTCTCGAGTCTAGGCGATAGACCCATTACAACGTCGTCCTCATGCACACCCCCCCCCCCCCCCCCCCCCCCCCCCCCCCCCCCCCCCCCCCCCCCCCCCCCCCCCCCCCCCCCCCCCCCCCCCCCCCCCCCCCCCCCCCCCCCCCCCCCCCCCCCCCCCCCCCCCCCCCCCCCCCCCCCCCCCCCCCCCCCCCCCCCCCCCCCCCCCCCCCCCCCTCCCAGCCACCCCCCCTCTGGCGCCTCCTCCCCCCCTGGCGGATCCCCACCGGATCCGCTGCAGCACGTGCTGGTACACCCAGGGTCATCCAGAGTATCCAGGGCTGGCGTGTCACATGTGGACTGTGGCAGGTCAATGGTACATCGATCAAGGAAAGTCTCCTGTAATAGAAATAGAAAGAATAAAGAATGATACAGAGGAAGGAATGGAAAGAGGGGTGAAGTAGATGGAGAGGAATGGAAGGGGAGAAGGGGTAGTGGGTGGAGTGGAACCGGGTGGAGCTGGGTGGAGCCAGGTGGGGTGGGTGTTGCCCTGACAGGTTACCAATTGGGTACTCCCTCTCCTCCCTTCCTGCGGCCTCTTCCCTATCCTCCCTTTCCTTTCCTTTCCACCTGCCTATCCGCTTACCCCGCGAACCGACTCTCCGTAATATTCCAGTCGGCTATGTCTAAACCCCGTTTCTCCGCTCCGTTCGGCTCCGCCAATTGCGGACCCGTCCCGCTGTAACCATTATATATCCCACTTGTACATGTTATGCCCCCAGTAGAAATCAACTAGAGTTACCCCCTAGGCTAATGCCAGTCAGTAAGTTAGGCACAGACGGTGTCACTAGGCACAGCCCTCTTGCAGAAGTGCTGAGGCCAGCCTTCCGTACGGGACCATTCCTTCGTCTAAATTGTCTGAAGTGGGATCTGAAGAAGTAACCTTCTTCTCACGTAGAAGTAAATAAAAAAAAAAAAAAAAAAAAAAAAAAGGAAGGAGAAGTAAATAGAAAGGAATCCACAGGACAAATAAGGAATAGGCGAAAAGCCCAAATTACATCTGAGGTTTGTGGAGTGGGAGAATTGAAAGCCAACTGAATGGTAAGGCCTGGACCCATCTAAGAATAAACAGGGGACTACAGAGGAAGATGTCCAGAAAGGTCCGGAGCCCGGAAGTTGTAGTCCAGAAGATTGGGGTTGTAGAAAATATCAAATGATAGAACAACAAAGATTATCATGACCAGAGGTAAGGTAGGAGTAGGGAGGTACTGGAGGTAAGGAGGTACCAGAGGTGTGGAGACCGGAAGTAAGAAGGAGGGTGGATAGGCAAGTTGAGGTTTACCAACAACAAGCAGGTCCAGCTCCTTTGAACAAGAGGTCCGAGGAGGTGGAGGTGTGGTAGTGGAGGTCTGGAGGTGATGCAGACGAGATGGGAGGCAGAGCGGGAGAGAGTTAAAGGAGGTAGTCCTAGGGTCGTTGGCATCAACCAGAGGCAGCAGAGAGAGATTGGGAGGGCTGGTGGAGGTCATAGGAGTTGTATAGGAATAGGGCGGAGGGAGGTGGAAGATCTGGGATATGACAGTTGGAACCTACTACAAGGAGGCAGGTGGGAGTCGAGCTGGGGGTGGATTGGAACAGTGGCAGAGTAGGTCAGAGGTTGGGTGGAGTTGGACAGGGCAAGCCAGCTCACACAATATCCATATTGAAAATACATAATGAAATTGACATGGAAAATATCTAAAAATATGTTCTAGTAGTATGCAAAGTTTCAGGCCAATCAGCCCAGCTGTTGTGAAGTTATGGTGGTCACAAATTTCTGACCTACTGCAGCATTCCACACTATGTCAAAGGACATGTAAGAGTGGTGATGAAATGGGAACTGGCCATTGGAACTGAGATCTGCACTTCAGGAGATTGTCAGGGCACACACCCTGACTAGCCCGGACCCGGACCTGCATGTGCACTTCTGCCCTGCACGCTATAATGGGGATTTGCCGGTGTACCCTAAACGAGCAAAATCCCACGATCCTACCACCCTCAGCAAGCACCTCACATCCATCACATGTAGCCTATATCCCCTCACACTCTTTACACACATTTCCTATTTTTCATAATTTCTCTGATTCCATTTCCAATGTCTAGAGGCCGATGTTTCCATTTTCTTATTGTCATGTGATATTCTTTCCTATTTTGTCTATCAGACTCTTCCGTGACTGCTGTACAGTAGCTAGAGAGTCATCAGCACCACACTCGACTGGACCAATATACCCATCACCCTTTGCCTGACCAGTAGTGAGATTCCTATCCCCCCTCCTTCCTGTCTCGAGTCTAGTTGGATAGACCTGTTACAACACTCTGCACACCACATGCTCCGGGCCCAGTTCCCATCCTTCATGTGACTTCCAGGTATCCCCAGACCTTTTCACCATATTGGGGCCACTGTGGGAAAGTGAGAAGTTAACCTGCTTCTCACTTTCTTACCCACAGCAGTTGTGCCTTGAGACTAGGCTGTTACAGACTGGGCTGTGGGCCATAGAGAGAGGGGTCATGGGGACCTGGGAGTTGTCCCCTGACAGAGATTGCAAGACTAGTTTCTACCCAAAAATGGAAGTCACCAGTCAAAACAAAGCACAGTAAAAGCAAAAAAAAAAAAAACACCTTAAAACATACTGAAAAATTCTACATTAAATCATGTGAGACTGAAAGGTCAGTTGAGGTTCCGACCTTGGTGTTGACCCTTGCTGTCCTCAAGCTGTCTGGAATCTAGGCAGTATAGAGCTTTGATTAGACAGGGGAGGGGAAGAGTAAAACCTTCTTTCACCCTTCCCCACATTATATACATGTTTATTTACATCAAGGAAATAAAGAGGAATAAACAAAGAATAAAGAAAGTGTGTGCAGCACACATCACCACTCTGAGACCCATCTACTCCTTACAGAGACCATATTAAGGTTATAAACACCCATGCATGCAATGAAGCTGAAATGATCAGTCCTAAGTGCTGTCTACACACAAACACGTGAGAATAAGCCATGTGATTGCCAACAGCACACAAACTTTTGCTATCTTGGTGAATATTGAGAACTGGGAAACAACCATAGTATCAATGGAAAGGTCGGAATAAATGAAATTTATTGGTGCAAAAAACATGAGAAACCATTCAGAAATGAGCGAGATATAGGGAAATGACACAAATAACCCAAGAATGAGTGGCAAGTCATCTTCTAGAAGCTCTAAAACTCCAAATAAAATTTGGAAAAATATGTTATCAATGCGAACAGCTCAGGATATCAACAGATAATATCCATGGTGGATTATAATGCAAGGAAGTGAATGAGAACCTGGGAAAACACAAATCTACAATGGACCATGCCAACAAACTTGATTGTGGACAAGAAGAATTTGAATTAAAACCTGCAAGAATTGCTGTGCAGCAACTGCTGCTGCCCCAGTGTAAGGAAGGGATGGCAGTCACATTATTCCTTTATTATTTCTTGTTGTACCTCCTGTATTTACTTATGTATTGCCCAGAGTTGAATGAAGGGAACTTCACTCTTCTCCTCATCATGTCAAAATACTAAGTTCTATACAACCTATATTTTGACTGTCTTGAGAACTGAAGAGGCACCAAGGTCAGCACCTACACTGGCCTTACACCCAGGTGTACCCTCCAGGGAACTTCCCTGGATCAGCCAGTTTGGCCCAGGTCCAGCAATCCCCCAGCCAAATGTGGGCTGGGAATCAGCTATCATGTACCTATTTTCATATGTTTGTTGAGGGCTTGTGTCAAAAACCCCAAAAGAAGGCATGAGTCCAAATGCAGGTGGGGCTCAACTAGAGGGGTTCCGAGAGCTCCAGTAGTGAACTGAAGCTTCTCCAGGAAGCCCGAGTCTGCTGGGTGGTACAAGAGACTCTAAGAAGGATGCAGCCTCAGTGACTCAGAGGGAGTGCTGTGCCTCCGTTACATCTCAGTTAGTCCTTTCATTTCATATGTCTGAGGTATCTTGTAGGAGGGGGTCAGGATTCACTCATAGAGGGACTTGGTGTCATATCCATACAATCCCAACCTCCACTCTGGGCTCCTGGAACTCCGAAACTGACTCCAGAGCCCTACTTCCTTCCCATCACCTTCTCCTTGCCGACTCCCAAGAGGTTATCCCACCTCCGGCTCCAACACCACCTTTGGTCCGACTCCAGAACATTCCAGGTCCGACCTCAACCTTGACACCTTCCAGACAAGCATGCAACACCTATGCTCCCAACTCCGGACCTCCACTCTGAAATCCCATTTGCATCTCCGTCTCCAGAACCTCCGATCTTAGCTCCGACCTCGGACTTTGACCCCACCTCTGCTTATACCCATTGTATTGGTTAGCTCACTCCATTTAATTACCTTTGCCAATATTCCGGAGTTTAACCTCCGAGTTTGGACTTTCCGGACTTACTTTGGACCTTGCAACTATTGCATTGCTCCATTCAATTCCGCTATTCTCCCTCATTCCTATTTGGGCTGCTGCTTCCTTTCTATTCAGTCAGCTAGCCATTCCCCACTCCCTTCCTCCTTCCTTCCTCCTTGGGCCTTGGCCCTTCACTCCTCCATTAGGAAACACCATTGAGTCAAACCCTTGACCCTTGGTGTTGTTCCTCCTTCCAGCTCCCTTTGTCTCCTTTCAGAGTACCCTTGCTCCTTTTGATTCCAGACCCCTCCTTATATACAATGTACATAGTAACTTGTAACCTCAGTCCGAAATCGACTTGATTTCCCCCAAGAGACTTTCCCTCTGCTAGATCCAAAATTAGGGACCCCCAGGACAACCAGCAATGGCACAGCGCTCTGCATGAGTCACTGAGGCTGAGGTCCTTCCACACTAAGTCTCCGATTCCATTCTGGAGTCATCTGAATCTGCCTGATCTAACACTTGGGGTAAATTTTAGTCGAGATTAGAACTGAGGTACAACGTGTTCTAATCTACAAGTATATATAGAGGGAGGAGGAGAAGGACTTTAGTCAAAGTCTGAGTGATACTGACAAACAATGAAAGGTGCCGAATGATATCTTTAATGGGGAACCGAGGTGTCGGGTCGAGGAGGGTGGAGTAGAAGGCTGGAGGATAAATGGGAACAAGAAATGGGTAAGGGGAAGTTAGCCGACTGAATGGAAGGAAGACAACAGTCATACTACAAATGGAAGGTGACTAATTTAAGATGATGTGAGTGGGATCACTGGAGGATGCGGGTAGCTCTGAAGATGGAGTTACATGTCCAAAGGATGTTGGGTGACTCCACTAAATGAAATGGGAGGGGGAATGGTTTAGAGGTATGTAACAAGATGTCAGAGATCTGTCAGGAGGTTGGAGCAAATCCAGAGGCTCCAAATGTTCTGACTCGGGACCAAGCTTCCGGGATGGGAGTGGCCAAGGCCAAGTGTGCCGAAATCCAGGCCAGAGCTAAGACAGTTGGGATGGAAGGTGACGTTGGGAAGTGGGGAGGTATGGTGTAGGGGATGATGATATAAGACGAAATGTTGGACTAGCTAGCGATGTTGTCGCTCAGTCCGCTATGCGTGAACTAGAAATATATAGGAAGTATTCACCTAGCAATGTTGTCGCTGGTGTAAGAATATTAGATACAAGTTGTTAAACACATAAATGAAGGAGAAAACTTAGACTCACCTCAGTCCGCTATGCGTGAACTGAGGAAAAGTCGTAAGGTCCAAAAAATGGTGTTTTATAGTCAGGCGCTATCAATGCGCACTGACTTTAGTAACAACTGATCCAAAAAAGGGAAACAAAGTAAATCTTAGCGCCGCAAGACTCAACATCAACAACGTGAGTTGGCCTCAGTGTACGCTTGTATCCCAAGAAATTTAACAGATGAGGTTGTTAGGAAGGTGTAATGAGGTGGGAGAGTATGGGGTCAGGATTCCAGGATATGACAGCTTGCACTTATGCCCTTACACCTGAAATAAACAGGGAAATGAGATAACATTCCCAAAATATCATTACACATGGCAAGCTAAGTTTAAGAGACACAGGCAATTTTACATGCAACCAAGCTTATCAAGATCAAATGAAATATCAACCATGAGTACTTGACCAGTTTCAAATCCAAATGCCACCAAAGATTCCAGAAAGGCCCAGGTAGACAGGGTATGATTAGAAGGTAGAGAGAAAAGGTAAGATCCATTCACACAAAGCCATTGTCCATCCTTGACAAACACAGTAGACACTTCATTTTGGAAAGCCAGATGCCTCAGAACAGAAGCCTCAGATATCACTGAATCAGAATGACCCTCAAGTGTCTTGAGGTGGGTTCCAGTGTAGGGGTCCCACAGCCAGATGGTACAATCATCTGATGCTGATGCCAGGAACAATCCATCTTGAGAGAAGGCCACAGATGTCACCCAATGGGAATGGCCTTCAAGTGTCTTGAGGTGGCTCCCAGTGTGAGGGTCCCACAGCCTAATGGTATGATCATATGATGCTGATGCCAGGAGCAATCCATCTGCAGAGAAGGTCACAGATGTCACCCAACGAGAATGGCCTTGAAGTGTCTTGAGGTGGCCCCCAGTGTGAGGATCCCACAGCCGGATGGTATGATCACCTGATGCTGATACCAAGAGTAATCCATCTGGGGAGAAGGTCACAGATGTCACCCAATGACAATGGCCTGCAAGTGTCTTAAGGGGGCTTCCAGTGTGAGTGTCCCACAGCTTGATCACATGATCACGTGATGCTGATGCTAGGAGTAATGTATTTGGGGAGAAGGCCATAGATGTCACTGAATCAGAATGACTCTCAAGTGCCTTGAGGTGGCTCCTAATGTGAGGGTCCCATAGCCCAATGGTACGTCCACCAGATGCTGATGCCAGGATCAAGCCATCTGGTGAGAAAGCCACAGATTTCACCCAACGAGTATGCTCAACTGTCTTAATGTGGTTCCCAGTGTGAGGGTCCCACAGCTTGATGGTACGATCATCTGAGGCTGATGCCAGGAGTGACCCATCTGGGGAAAAGGCCACAGATGTCACTGAATCAGAGTGACCCTCAAGGGCCTTGAGGTTGCTTCCAGTGTGAGGATCCCATATCACCATGGTCCGATCAGAAGATGCTGACACCAGGAACAATCCATCTGGTGAGAAGGCCACAAATGTTGGTGAATCAAAATGGCCCTTAAGTGTCCTGAGATGGCTTCCAGTGAGAGGGTCCCACAGCCTGGTGGTACAATCACCTGATGCTGATGCCAGGAGCAACCCATCTTGGGAGAAGGCCACAGATGTCACCCAACCAGAATGGCCCTCAAATGTCCTGAGGTGGCTCCCAGTGTGAGAGCCCCACAATTTAATGGTGCAATCACTTGATCCTGATCCCAGGAGCAATCCATCTGGGGAGAAAGCCACAGATGTCACCCTACCACAATGGCCCTCAAATGTCCTGAGGTGGCTCCCAGTGTGAGGTTCCCACAGCCTAATGGTATGGTCACCTGATGCTGATGCTAAGAGCAGTCCATCCAGGGAGAAGGCCACAGATGTCACAGAACCAGAATGGCCCTCAAGTGTCTTGAGGTGACTTCCAGTGTGAGGGTCCCACAGCCTAACAGTACAATCATCAGATGCTGATGCCAGGAGCAATCCATCTGGGGAGAAGATGACAGATATCACCAAATCAGAATGACCAATCAGAGTGGCAATGCTGAAGGGCCACTCCAACCCACGTCCAGTTAGAACAACTGCAGTTGGACTGGGTGCTTGTTGGAAAGCCTCTAACAGCTGACTATTGGTGGGAAGAGATGGCAAAATCGACTGGCTGATGTGGGCTGCACTGGCTTTAATGGCTGGGGCATAGGTCAAAATCATCCGAAAGGCTTCATGCAACACAGGGGCAATGTGCACCAGGAGATTTGCAGTTCTCTAATCTGACACTCAGTGATATGATCCTCAGCTAGACAGTATGACAACTGACCATCCAGGGAAGAGCATTGCGCAAACTTCTGACTGCATCACCCACATGCCCAATCATACTCATGACCCTGACCCACCGCAGTAAAAGACCCTTTCCAGAACTGCTCCTAGCACCAGTGAACTTCTCCAGTGCCCTCCTAACCTCATCATCAACCATCTGGAGCTTTCCCAGATGGAATGTCCAAAAGCGGCACGCATACTCCACTTCTTCCCCCACAAGTGAAGTGAGCTTGACACTTAGATCCTTCACATCGGTATTGAGTGAATACCATGGTACAATCCCATCTACTGCTGGAACTAGCCCAGTAATGAGAAGAGTCAGGCAGCGGAGGGTCATCCACCGCTCATGCCTTTCCACATCAACCCTAAGCTGGGGGTCCTTGCACCGTTGTAACATAAAGTCAGGGAAGGAGGGGTGGTAGACCTCAATTCCGCCTTCCGGCAGTGGAGGCAGCGGTATGATGGATTGAATGCGTATGAGGAGTGATTTGGGATCAGAAACCATCGCGAAAGCACCGAGCGCTTTCAAGGGTAACGGATCATTGAGCAGAACAATGGTGTGTAGAAGACGATGGAGCGGTTCAAGCATGCCTCGCGGGGTTTTGGCAACACAGGCAGACAAAACTGTTCCATAGAGCTTATCAAGTTCAGCATAGGGACTCCGGCCAGCTGCGTCGCTGTCATTCAAGAGCAATTCTAGCTGATACATCGGATTCAGAGCGTCGTCGTCTTCTATGAACTTGACAGCAGTAGCAGCCCAGATAAAGAGTCGGCCAGCTTTCTTCGTAAGAGCCGAAACCATAACGGATGATGGCCACCCATCTGGGACAGTGTCATTGAACCGTTGGGAAATAAACTCGAACTGACCCCAAAAATACAACTCGATGTCCTGTGAAGCGACATGCTTATCGACTTCGTGAATCACGATCTTGTCCACGTTCACGGCTCGGTTGAGGTCTGTGGTGATATGGTGCTCTGGTCGGCTTGTCATGAGCATACGGAGGCAGGGAATGCCAGTGCAACCAGGAACAATGTAACGGAGCAATTCTTTCACTCCATCCACATCATCTCGCTTGCACTCATCCAGAGCATCAATTACTAGGAAAAGAGGCTCGGATAGCTCGAGGCCTCGAAGGGGCGCGAAGAGGAGCGAGGAGCATTGGGTGGCAAAGGAAGCGTGGGGAATATTCTCATCCTCCTTCAACGCCTCTGCGACAGCCGCACCAAATTCAGGAAGTTTCCTAGCGAAGTTCCGCACAATTGTTCCAAGGAAGAACTTCGCACTGGACAACTCGGCATGTTGGCGGACAAAGAAAAAGCTAGAACCGAGGAGGCCACACTCGTCGGCGTACTGCGCAATGGTACGTGCGATGGTCGACTTGCCAATCCCTGCTAGGCCATTAACCCAGAACACTGGTTTGCTTGTATCATTGATCGGCCGGTGCAACCACTGCTTTATATGATTAAGAATTTCGGTTCGCGTTCCAGGAAAACAATTAGATGGGGCACCAGGTCGGTTGGTATCATAGCCAGCGCCGAGAACATGGGGAAGTTTGTTGAGATAGGGTTCCGCTTCTCTTTCCAAGGATTCGCCGTGTTTCTGTACCATCACAAGTCAGAATGTATAATTTTCATGCTCAAAGACGGACAGCTGATACCTCAGTCTGGCTATGAAGTCGCTAAAACATGGGTCAGCTTAGGAGCTTGGGAGCTAGTGCAAACTGTACGGTACCTCAATCTGATCATGCAAATCCTTGTGCATATTTTTCATTCCCAAATTGATATTTTTTACCCCCGAATCGATCGTTTTCATTCCCAGATCAATTGTTTTCATCCCTAAATGAACTTGGACTGCTTGCGAAGCCTACGTCCATTGGACTAGTATTTAGTGTAAGTTGTATGCATAGTAGAAGGACGCCGACCAGAAAGGCCGTCACACCATCACGAATCTTAATCCCAGCCACGCGAATATCCCTTTCGATTTGGTCGCGATTCGCCCATAGGGACGCAGAGTTCTTGTGGCGATACGATTGCAATGTTGTAATAGTCGCAACAAGTTGGCTGAAGGAAGCAGTCAGGTCATCCTAGCCCTGATAAGCATCCAGAAACGTGAACACACGTCGATAAAGCCTCGACGGCCTCAGCAACCTCGGGAGGAACGGGGCCCTTGGCGGCATATTGTTTGAGAGGGTCCGATACTGAACGATTAAAGAATTCGATGTTGTTCTGAAGCTGAGAAATCGCCTCTGCGTTCGCTTCTGCTTTCTGCAAGAGCTCAAATCATGAACATGATGTTCTCATTACCCCATTATGAAGAACGCACCTCCAATTGGCCGACTACCTCGAGAAAGCCACCGATCGCGCTTTTGAGGCCAGGAACAGGCACATCGTCTAGGCTAGCCTGCGCGACACGCAGCACGCTCAGGACGCCGTTCCAAACGGTACCAGAACCCGTATTGCCCTTAGTGCCTCCCTTGGGGTTCCCCGCGATATTCCCCTTGGTATCGCCAGATGACGACGGCAAGAGCGTGGGAGAAGGCACCCTTGAAGCCTGTTTGGTATTTCCCTTGGTGTCGACCGGCCACAACGGCAACTGCGTAGGAGAGGGCACCCCTGAGGTTGAGTAACTTTGCGCTGATGTAGCTTTCTTGGAGAATATCCCCTTGAGTTTCCCCTTGAGCCCCCCTTGGTTTCCTTCGCATATGGCATGTTTGATAGATTGTGATGACAAAGGTTCAACAGGTTGTCAAGTTATAACTGCGTACCAGCCCCGATTTCACCCAATTAGGAAGTCCTTCACACAACAAGCGCCCGCACGATCTAAAATACACGATACAATACGGCAGGCAGAACTGGGGTTCCGTCGACGGGCCATGGACGAACCATCCGTGAATGGGGAACACCTCACCTGCGACCTTATGGTTCTCTCTGTCAATGTGGGGCATGATGATACCTGCAACTTTTTTTTAAAAGCTGCTTGTGCCCAATATGACCATTAGTTGGAACTGCCACGTCATCTCCAAAAGTCCCATCATATGTTTCGTTTTTGTGCTCCGCCAAGCCGGAGGTGATGGTCTACACGATAATCGAAAAACCCCACTTACAATAATCATACAGTGGTGCAGGATTTTTCGTGAAATTCCATGATCATCCGCTGGAATTCCTTTTCTCAGTGCTCTCGCCAACACCTTTGACTTAGAAATTCAGATACTGCCATATATAGATATACAAGCTGTCGCTGGCTGGTTTCAAAATATTTTCGAGACATGGCCCTGCACACGACCATTGTCCTTCCACTAAGGGGTACGTATTATCAGGGTTAGTCCATAAGACTACTCCATTCTCGGATGAACCAGTTGACAATCAGATGTGCAGAGCGAGAACCCAACAATGCATAGTCTCTGAATTTTACTCGACCACTGAAAACCTCCAGTACTGATAAGGGGCATAGGCTTGTCGAAGCAGGACAGGGGTACGGTTAGCAGAACTCCCATCGTTCCCGAGGTCCAAGCTCAGATGGGTCTCCTCAATAAAAATTCTGTGAAGGTGGAGTCAGCGAATGACAAAGGTTCGCTATTGTATTCTGACAAGCGAACCTGTAGCTGTCGTTGGAGCTCGGGTCCTTCTCAATCGACCAACTGAAACTAGGGGTGTCGATCGCAGCTCCATATGTCCCAGTTTCGATTACGCCATCCAGTCCGAGGTACTTTCCGGTGCCACTCTTGATAGTGTATAGCCCATCACCGATGTTCTCAAAGAACCACTACAAGTCAGGAAGCAGCGACACCAAATGAACTCAGATATCCGGACGCGAAAATAGTTCTTTAATTATCATACCTGCTGGTTCTTGCCTCCGTTTGCTTGGTGACCGTGAATGCTCCTGGGGGGTGAACTCGATTGGAACCTTCAGCGTCTGGCGAGACCGGCGTGTGTCACTCACTAGAAGCAATATTAGAGGGTGAGGGTGGGGAAAGGGGAAGTGGCGTGAGACTTGGACCCGACCGTAACATTCGAACAGATGTCCAGAGCAAACCTTGTTGTCCCATGCGCTGAGGTCAAGAACTGTCCCGCTCTTGCTGTTGATCAACTGTGCAAAGACAGCCTCAGCTAATCCCTATGTCATAAAGCAATGGCACGTACAACGTAAAATGTGTTTGGTTTGAAGGTCATGTTCAGCCACGTGGGAGGTAAGAATGACCCCTCCAATGAAGAAACCCCCCGGATCTTTATAGATGCATGGGGGAGAATTCCATTTCGTTTTCGCAACCGAGAATGTCGTGGCAATGCTGAGATAGAACAACCCAGCACGCGGTGAAATGCTGCTACATAATCATGATTCTTGACCTGGTGACCATGATTCAAATGAATAGTATTTTAGGAACCATTCTAGAGTGTCATGACCCACGCATAGTTCTCGATTCAATTTCTTATCATCCCTGAGAAGAAAGCCCATATCACATACCCAACAGCGCTGACCCTCCTGCCTCACGAGGAGCGACTAGTCGGAGTATCGTTTCAGGTGACGTGATTGATAAGAGATGCGCGCGCATCAAAATTGCGCTAAATCCATTGTAAACAACTACCAGAGGGAAGAGTGTGATATCGGGAGCGGAAGAATCCCAAACTGCGACCCTACACCCCAGAAGCAAGTTGCTCAACAGCAGATGGATGCATGATCGCCAGAATTATATGAAAACAATTGAGAGTATCAACCCATAAGAAGCAGAGACGGGAAACTTGGAGAATAGTGCAGTAGTTACCCTTTACGTAGTTCACCCGCAGATATTCGGGTACAGGCGTTCTGTGGGATCTTGAGGGATCCAACCTCCTGAAAGCCCCTTTTCGTAGCTCCACTCGTCCGTGGCTTCGGTCTGAATGGCAGAAAATTGATTTCAGAGCGTTAAAGCGGAAAAAGCGCGATACAGGCGCTCACCTTCCATGTCCAGTAAATCCATCCGCCTGCCTTTCCGAAAGAGCTTGTCTGCGATTTTGGAAAAATCAGATCTATCTCGGATAGTAGTATGACTAGGATGTATTCGACCCCTACCTGGGCTTCGAAATACTTGCGCATGAACCTCTAATTGCAATGGATTAGTCCTGCCTATGCGATATGCAGAAGGCGATGCCTGGGCAACCGCACCTTGTAAGAATCGCTAAACCTGCTCGACGATCCCGTGAAAGGCCAGCAAACGCCAAGCTTTCGAGAGCCAGGATACGTTCCATCGTAACGAGCTGAAACGAAGTCATTGAGCAACACAAAACTTGGGAGCACCCCTAGTGACGACTTACACCCCACACCCCGACCGTTGATGTACTTGGCGCAATCGTAAGGAGTTGTTGTCCATCTGTGACAAACCAGTTTGTACGGGGAAAGAGTTGCAATTTTTTGTTGGGTACTTACTCCCCAACGATCGTCCACAGATTTCCTGGTGTTTGGGCCCATGAGGCAATGGCGTCACCGCGCTGACAAGCAGTCTATAGTGGCGCATCAAAAGGTAGATAGCGCGCGCAGATCATCACCTACGGCATAGTGCTGTGGCCAAGTCTTTGCAACGTCGGCGTTGCTAAAAATCTTAGAGGACAAAGGACAATAATTGATATTGTGAAGATCTTCTGATTATTACGAAGTGCAGACCTGATAATGGTGCGTATCCATCAAGACGTTACTGAATCTTGAAGATGGCATGACACCGCTCCAAAAAGAGAGATCCTGGAAAGCATCATGAAGGACCAGGACCATATTACCCCCATTGTTTCGTATTTTGTCGTAGGAGCCATAATAGTATTGACGAGTCACGGGAAGAATATTGCCGCCTACAAATCCTGCTGGTTCGTTGACTCTTGGAAAATCCAGAGTCAATTTCCATTGAGAGAAAGGCCCACGCGCTGGCTTACGGCTGAATGGCACTAACAACATTGGCATACGAAGCCTTGGAGAACTCCACCGCAAGGGTTTGAATGATAGTATTGGAACGATCAATATTGGATTGCGAATTTGGCCAGTTAACAGGGCCCTTGCGGCCAGAATTGTCAAAGCCATTCTGCAGCATAGTGAATAACGAAGCAATCTTGATTTCAGGGTCCAATTGTGTACCTGGGATCCAGGAAGGCCATGCACGTCGATAATCACAAATAGACCTTGATTTCTCGCCCAGCCAACGGCTTTAAGAAGATAGGGATACTGAAAATATGGGACAAGTAAGTGAGGCGGCAGAGGAATCGAAACACGATCCGGCACCTGCCCGCTGATGAATGGTTCCCCTCCAGACGTGTCGAATGCCCAGTATCCGCTGCAAGTTCAATGATTCGAATGTCTTTGCCCATCGGGTGTGGGGACCAAACTCACATAGGGATCCTAACATGGTTCAAGCCGGCTGCAGCGATAGCAGCAAAGTCAGACTCGGTGTAAAAAGTATCCCAGTGACTCTGCAAAGTCGCAGCTGCAGTTGCTCTGTCCTGAAAAGCACAGAACGTCCATTCGTCCACAATATTATCGCTTCCTATGGTCGTTATTGAGCACCACGCACTTATGTGGTCGAGAAGAACGTCGTACTAGCCTGTATTATCAAAAAGCGACGGAGTTATCCATGGCTCCAAGACAAGCCATCCACCGATGTTCACACCGCGCACTTTTTCGCTTCCGTAAGGGAATCTGGGGGGCGCCCACTCCTTGGCGGGAGCAGAAATGGTGCCGCTGACAAAGTGAGTGTGTGTGTGTGATTGTGGTAAAGAATGCACGCGTTAGGACAGTTCGGCTCGAGGCAGGGGTTCAGGGCCTACTGGTACTTAAGGGACAGGAGCCAATTCTCAAAATATCCAGAGAAAAGATGAAACGCTTGGAGTAGATAAGCGGCTAGTTGCATAGTTTGGGGAGAGGGGTGTGCCAGTGGGCAAGGATGGGATCCTGCAGAGGTGATAGGGGGACCATCTTTTATGTGATTGGCAAGTCACATTGCAAATGGAAATGACCTTGCTCCTCTCGCTTATGTTGAGATCGTGGGAATGATCACCCGCCGGCAAATGTGTTGAGGCGCCCTCACTTGCCCAAAGCATGTATATGAGTACGTGGGAATCGATAGTAGACATCTCCTGTAGCTACTATATATAATCGAGTGTCTGACGACTTTTCTGACCCGATGAGTTTCCATCTCGATCGTCGGCGTCTGCCGATTTTGAAAACGCTTGCGAAGGATCAAAATATTATCGCCAGGCACAGTTTTTGCATAACCTGATACAAATCTGTTCCTTGCACGATGAAATTTAGGATGTGCCCGCTCGGATTCTCGGGCGCACTACGCCAAGCTCGACCCCGACCTCCCAACCACCCAGAGTCAAATGTCCCTGGCTGAACTATTTGGTAAGGCGACAAGCTTGAAGGCTTCAGTGGGGAAGCTCACGGGGGCCAAAGTCTGTCGGTGCGGGGGTCGAGGGAGACCCCCTCCTTAAGACCCCAAAGGAGCCACCTGTAGGGGTCGAGAGGCTAGCCTCAGTGCAGTGCATATTTCCTTGTTAATACAATGCACAGCGACGCACAAGTTCGGCCCTGGAACATAGCGAAAATGGTCTCGTTCCGTCGTCATTATTCCAGCGTGATAATGATTTCTTGACTACCGAAGAATTGAGGGTGCCGTCAGACTGCGCCAAGTTTGAAGGGTACCCCAGCAACTATAGGATAGCAGCCTGTTCAAGCCCCTCGAGCTTACCTTACCAGTCGCACGGCGTCTTAAAGCGACGGCTCGTTAGAATTGCGCAATAAAGTGTTCACCCAAGCGCCAGATGGTCCGACAGCAGACGGGAGCCCTTGGAGTTGTGAGCAAGGCTGTCCGGTGAAAGTTGCCCGACGCCCAGGCTTTCCGAAGGTCACAGGCTGCTTGGGCAGCAGCCAGCTTGTTCCCCCGCTGAACGCGGGACCAAATATTGACTGTCACCGAAGAACGCCTTTAATCTCAGCAGGATGGCTTATTTTGCCTCTGGGTGACATCGGGTCATGTCTTCCAGTCGTGTGTCTGCGCTCAGCACAGCATTGCAAATACTGGCGAAGGGGATTCCTACTACATGGATTAAAAAGAGGAACGGGATAAGTTGCCCTATACGGCCTAATCCTCTCCCTCAAGCACCTATTACTCATCACGGGATCAATATAACTAGGTGTCGTAGCGAGGGGGGGTCATGATACCTTCTTAGATACAAAATCATGTTCCAAGAGCATGCTCCCCATGCTCTCGGAATCCTGAGAGTGAATGAATTGATTCCCCAATTCGTCCAATTCCCCAGCTTGCACCACGAACGTCCCACACTTGCATCTCACTATTGCACCATTGCGTCTGTGCGTGCAACCTCAATGGCCATGCATGCAACCTCAACGGCTGCCAACATCAAGCCTGTCTCGTTTTTTTTTTCCCCCTTGCAACGTCACGATGTCGAATCAATGATCAATTTGTATGTATCATGAAATATTATGTACTTCGAAGCGCCACATATCACTGCAACAAAGGCATGTTGGCACCCAAGGACTATCTACATGCATACAGGGGCATGTTATCGTCAAGATCCCATTACGTAGAAGGATCTGCTTGATCACTAGCCGAGGGAGAATGCTCAAGGTGTGGAGTTTTGCGCTTACGGCTGTTGCAATCATGAAGCACACAGAAACTTAGCATGTCATTTTTGAGACAGAATCGAATCCCTTACCCTCTCTTAGCGCCAGGTGCCCTTCCTGAGCTTGAAGCGGCGGTAGAGGGGCTAACGGCCGCTGAGTGTTGACCGTGGTTCGCGCTTAGAACAGTTCACATCAGGTAAGTGTGCTACGAGTGCCCGACTACCTACATGTCTGATGGAGAAGCAGTATCGGCATCGTTCTGGTTTGCTTGACTGTACAGGCAATGAACCCCTGCGCTGGAGGCACAATGAAATGAACATACTTATGGAGATACCGCTCAGCTTTATCCCTTGAAATCTGACATAATTCATCCACAGCGTGCTGGATGTCATCATCTGGCGCCACAATCCACTTGATGGACCCATTTTCCCAACCTTCAACCAGTCTGATCGCGTCTTCCTTTCGTAGCCACTTTGGGTTCACAATTTTGTCGGGCGGGTGAGCAGACTCGTCAATCATGAGCTTATGTCTTCTAATTAAGCCAAGATAGCCTTCTCGTTCCCATTTCATTACAACATTTGGGTCCCCCGTTGCCTCACCTGTTAATGTTGTAAGTTTTTCGAGTTCAGCCATGCAGATTAGTACTCACGAAGACCATCTCTAATCAGGGCAGTAAGTTTAGACCGCAAGCGCGCTGTATTGTCCTTGGCGACTTTCACCACACCTACCATCCAGCCGTTTGAGGTCATTTCTGAACTGGGTGAGTAAGAGTTATTGCCTACCTGTGACACCTGATATTGCAAACCCTTCCATCTCTTGCGCGCGAACCATCATGTCCTGCTTCAGAGTAACTGCCCAGAACTCTTTGGCACGCTCGGTTGCCCACACATATGGGGTGAAGACGTCCCCAACACGGCTTTTTGTCAAGACAATGAGGGACTCAATACCGCACGTCTCGTTGATGCAGGTGGCCTGGTCCGCCTGTAAGTATCAGCGCTGGATATTAGTAATATCACTCACAATTTCTTCAATCTGGTTCTGTGCATGGTATGCCAACCGGTGGGCACTGAGCTCGGGTGATGCTACGTGCTTCTTGGTACCACGATGTTTGCGACTAGTGAGGACTCCATCCAGCAGTACCCTCCGGTGGCATTCATCCTCAGGTGTCTGGGGGTTGCTTACATCTTCCTGAGTAACAATGCCCGTTTTGATATCGTCCAATAAACTCAGGTAAGCAGTGTCATATGACATTTTCGAGAGCGATTCCGCTAAGATGAATCAACAACAGATTGTGATTGACATGCAGTGGTCTTGACTTACTGTCCAGGTGACCTGCTTCTGCAATGGCATGAGCCCATGCGTTGCTAACATGTGGGCTCCTAGTCTTCTTATTCTCTCCCATTGTAAAGAGGATCTGATCTCGAACCTGTTTAGCTGAGCGGTGCACACCTCGTCCTGAAAACTCGTTCGCTATCGCATTCACATCCTGCTCGAACTTCTCCTTCAATTCCTGAACACGGCGATTGAACGCCTCTTTTGCTGCCTTGCCATTTGGTTTCTCTGGGGTGCCATTGCCTGCAGCCGGTGTGGCATTTACAGTGCCAAACTCTCCAAATTCAGATGGCCAATACGACATGAGAGTGTGCATTTGGGTACACGTTGAACACGTGGTTAGTCAAAAATTTACAAGCCTGTGGCCCCACTGATTTAAGCACTAGATGGAAAGATGGAATTCGCAGATATTTTGTACAAAAACAATCTTAATCGCGATTTTCTAACCAAGCCTCGCACATCTGAATGAGACAACGGACGAACGCCTTACTGATTGAGAAATGGGACCTGAGGACTTGAGCAAGATCCTCCACAGCAATCTTCTCATTGAGGCAGAGGGCGCTGATGGCGTTGATATCGGCTTCACTAAATTGGGTGGAGCTTTTGTCGCTGATGGATTGCAAGAGCATCGATAGGTCGGAGCTGGTTGAACTGGAGGCTACTACGCTTGGGGGGCCATCGGTTCGGTGGCGGCTATATGACCCAGCGAGCTGGCCTGATGATGAAGGATACAGAGCCACCTGGGAGATGGAGTCTGTCGATGATACTGTTGGCCTACCAGACGGTTTGTTCACGAAAACCGGTGCTCCAAGTGAAGTAAGTGAGGTATCTGCCAGTTCTTGACACAACTGTTCAAGCGTCATTGTCTCATTGTCGGCTTGGGTCGAGCAATGAACGCTTGTCCAGCTTCCAGCACTCATGGCCAGTTTACCGGCCCTGGGGCTCAACTTAACACTGTTGCCACCCTTGGTCCTCCTTCCGCTGGCGCTGGCGCTTTCACTGCTGGGTGCAATATGAGGGAGCTGCACTATTCCTCCATTGGTGGCAGGCAAACGTGGGACCTGGAATTCAGTTGCCAACGGCGCCTTAACAATCCCAGGGCATTGGGAAGTAGAAGAAGCAATGATCCTCGGTCCTACCTGTGGCTGATCTATTACTAGCCTGTAAGCCGGTATTCGAGTGGAATCAGCTTTTTCAACTTACGCGACAAACTGTGCTGAACTACAGACTGCCAGGCAGCAACGGAGGTGCTTAAGTGAGTCTGGGAACCGGGTGGTGATTCAATTTTGGCCTCAGAATGACTGTCGACAAAGGGGTTGGCAGTACAAGAGGCGTTGGGGCTGATGTGGGTCATCATGGACAATGAGCAGCATGGTCGCTGAGTCCGTGGTGTACACTGGCATGGCTCTAGCTTCTGCAAGATTTCTTGCTTGAATTCGTCCCATTCAGGTCGGCCCTTAATGGATTGGGATGCGAGGACTTGCACGCTCAACACTTCTTTCCTGTAGTCGATCACGGACAAACTTGGCACACCGAAGAAGTCAAGTACGTTCATCTGAAGTTCAACACTGAGTAATTTTGCAAGGTTAAAACTATGTACTCACCGCAGGCGCCGTGTCCTTAAGCAACCTGTTGATTTTTTCGACATGCTGATAGATACTTTGGCGAGCAACCCGTTTGACTTCAGCCTCTAGAACATCGGCAGGTACTGCATCTTCCAAAGTCTCGCCTCTGATTGGGCTTCTCCCTGAGAGGGGGTTTATTGGATTGACACATGGCAACATCGAAATGTCGAACAACTCACAGTTAGTTCTCTGGGCATGCCAAAATGACTCTAAAAAGCCATCACTGACGCCAGAATTCTCCAAAGCCCTCACTTCATCAGTGTTCCAGTCGTTCCTGACAGCCAACAGGTGGAGGTAACGCTTGAACGCAGTTTCCGCCTTGGGCCTTACAGCATGCCATGGTGAGATTATCGTGGCTAGTTGCTCTGGTTAGTTTGTGAAAAAGAAAGCCAGACTACTCACTATCGTCCATGCTAGTGATGGGAATGGATGACCAAGTGCAGCTGCAGTGTTGGGTCGAACAAGTGGAAGACCTTGACGCACCGCCACAACCTCCAACATGCATGGCTTGTGGCCATGTGGTTAAATATCAAGAAAACACACACATAGGCTATGTATAATGAAGAGATTGGTCTCTGGCATTCCTAGATTTATTGTTATTAATTCGTCGTTAGTATCGTACTCTGTGAGTTATGTCATAGTAATTCGGCTGTACTTCACTGTACATGTGATGGGGATCGATTGCCCTTCAGAGCTGATCCCCAGCCAACTTCAAAGCAATCGCCAGATTTATTATTTTACCACTGTACTTTGATTGGATACACAAGTGGCTCGGATTGCAGCAGAGAAACTATGAATCACGAACAATGTAATTTACAGTATGCTATGAAACAAGTCAACTAGTTTATCCATGGTAAATTCTAACTGCTCTTCGTCCTCTTCCTCAGCAATACCATCATCATCACTGTCCTTGTCACCGAGGGGCTGCTTATCTGCTGTCTCCATCGTAGGAAGTAAGTCAGGTTCGACACTGCTGGATTGTTGAGTGGCGTCGGAGGCACCTGGAACAGAATGGATGGATACCCCAGGTCCACGTGGGGATAGGTAGCTAGGATGGGATTCTAGGCGGGCCAATTTCTTGCGTAGATGGGAGTTTGCTTTCATGCGCCACTTGAATGTCATCGAGATGTACGATGCAAGAATGGGGTTGCTGGCGGTTACAACCTCGATGGTCTCCTTGAGCTGCAATTCCTCGTCCCTCATGGAGGTCAGTATCCTATGAGCTTCGATTCCAATAGTGACAAGCTCTTCCTTTGCACGTTGGAGCTTGACCCAGGCTCGGGTTGCTGCACGGAAGTGCTCCTGTGCCCATTCATGCGAGTGAATATCATCATGGCCTCGTAAGAGCTCGACCATACTCAGGAAATCAGGGTGGGTGACATCATCCCAAGTGAGGGACGGCTTTGGGGGGATCATTGAGGTCGCAGCATTGTTGTACTTGTCAAGGGTAGAATGGAGCGTTTTGCCCCGCTTTCCAACTAGTTCTGATATCCGTCGACGAGTTTTGTAGTCTATCATAGACAAGTCAATATTGTCATCGCGAATTGTGGTGAAATACTCACCAGTTTTGGGGAGACCCATCTTTTCAAGCTCAAACTGACGAGAGATGACACGGTGTTCCAAGTCATCAAGCAGGCGATGATACTTTCTCTGGTTACGCAATCGGATGGCCTCTTGGCGCTGAGATGAGTCAGCATGCCATGGTAATGTGAAGAACGATGTCGCTTCCAGTGCAGAGACAATGCAGCGTGCTTCGTCCACTTTGCGTCGGGCACGTTGAGCCTGGTAGGCCAGTTCTGAGGTCAGTGACACAGATAGTCTTGATAGAAGTGGCTGAAGCTCCATCCTGTTCAAATAATGAGTCAATGTACATATTATGTGGGCAGAACTTACTCAGCGCCCTCTAAATGCTCCAACGCTTCAAGATACTCGATTTTGGCTTGTTCATCCTTCGGCTCAGATTTCAGCGACATAATATACTCCTTCTCTTGTTGTAGGAACAGCGGGCAGTCGCGATCGACGTTGAATGATGGGTGTATACCTTTAGTCACCTTGAGGATATCCATGGACTCGCGGATCTGTGTCCACGCAGATGCATGATTCCCTAATAGGAAGTTGCCTAGATGCCAGAATTAGATCTGAGTATTTGAAGGCGGCAACACTCACCTAAGCGCTCATATTTATCCTGGTCCCATTTCTCGAAATGAAGGTGGATTCGGAAATGCCGGTAATATGCGGAAGCATGGCAAGTTACTGCAGCCAGACCGTTACTAGAAGAGAATGCTCGCTCGTTACCTTCACCATCTTCGATACCTGCCCCTTTTTTGAAGCCTATGAGATGAGTAAGTTGACACAACCTACTATGTGCAACACCATGGAAAGATCCAGTGCAGGATGTAAAATTGGCCCGACGGGCAGCATCACTGACTGCAGAGTGAGCAAGTGTGACCGAGAAGGTGCACCCGACGTCATAAGCAAAGAGGATATTTCTCCCAAATGTGCTGACTAGTTTGTTTGCAGCTGCAACTGGGTACTTGGCCCTTGTAGCTGGCATGAATAGGAGGGAAAGAAGTGAGGGTAAAAGTGACTTACAATTCCCCGCTCCTGACCATATCCATGACGAATTGAACGATGCCATGCTGGCAAATAACCAAGAAGACACCAGTTTCGTCCATAACACCCAGGGATCCAGCCTTCGTTGTTTGAGGCATTGGCCGAGAATTCTTCCATCCGGCACAAGACTCTGGGAGTGGATCGTTTGTTCCTGTCTGTATCATCACCAAGTGAGATCTGTGTTCACCATACCAAATGTCTGTCATACCGTTGAGTTTTGTTTCTTTGTGTTTTCAAACACATCTACCTCTGATCGAGGTAGATAGTAGTCACTGTAAAAAATTCGATTGTCAGATTCGTATCGATGTGGAAGGCGCGATAGAGAAGTATTTCCATCGCCAGTGACGATGAATTCAACTGAATGCTCTGGTTCATCATGAAGCTAGCATGACACATTAACGAGTGATCACAAAAAAAAAATGGGGCGTACCTGGTAATGACAGGCAGGGCATGAGTTCTTGAGGCGATAATCCGGTTTGTCATGTCCCATGACATGTTTTACGAAGGCGTTCACTCTCCTAATGATGGAATAGTATGCATCGAAAGCCAATGCCACCTGCGTTCGAAGGTATGGTTGATATATGACCTAGAGAAGTGTTCCGTCAGCCCAGGAAAGTGCAGTGCCCAACGTTTCTACTCACGCAATGCAAATCTGCCAACAACCGAGCAAAAGACTGGACACTGAAGTTCGACGAGGAACGCATAAGGCCATGAAGGAGCTCAAGAGAACGTATTGATATTGCAACAGTCGGATTAACAGGAGTGGGTGGAATGTAGCCTGAACGAAGCAGGGCGATGGTAGGCGAGGTTTCGTCCGGGTCCTGAGGTATATACTCATACGATCGACCATCTATGGAAAAAAGTAGTATCTCCTAAGGAATATTAAGTGGAATAAGTGTACCAAAAATGTCGATGACATAAATATGAGTGGAATTCAAGTTTTCTGGAGGTTCAGGGTGATGGAGTGGCACGCATCGAGGATTACTTGTCTTGTACATGAGGTAAGCGTCAGAAAGACTGGGAATTAATGCTGCCCAGTGTGCTTGCGATGCGTTTATTCGATTCTGCCACGAAACCCCTCTGGTTCGTCTCAAAGGTGATGCAAAGCATCAAGATGGGGTGACAGTCAACCCAACAAAATGTTGAAATAACCACCTCAGCCTAACAGGGCGTATGGTGTAATGGCTGTGCACACTGAGTTCGCGATCCAGAAGACTGGAGTTCGATTCCCAGTATGTCCAACTTTTAGGTTTCCCTAAAAAGACCACGTGCAAATTCCAACATGGTGGACATTCTGCGGAATACACCGAGCACACCCAAATCCGGTTGCTGCCACGTGAGCTGGGCACGTGAAGCCAAGCATTAAATTAGCCGGCCTGACAAAGTTTCAGGGGGTGTAGCTCAGAGCACTAAGGACCCAAATCCGGCTGCTTCAGACCACATGACATGGACATGTAGGAGATTAGCAGTAAGTCCGGCCTGAATATGAATTCAGGGGGTGACGGCTCACGGGTTGTTGGAACCCCGGTGGTTTGGGTCACATGTGGATCACATGGTCGATCCAATGTGAAGGGGGTGTGTTGAAATAACCACCTCAGCCTAACAGGGCGTATGGTGTAATGGCTGTGCACACTGAGTTCGCGATCCAGAAGACTGGAGTTCGATTCCCAGTATGTCCAACTTTTAGGTTTCCCTAAAAAGACCACGTGCAAATTCCAACACAAAAAAGACTCACTGCTTTGGCTGAAGCGACATTACTACATCAGCAAGCTCCTCGTAAGTCATGTCCGAGGATGTATGGTCAACCTCCTGGGACACGGGCTCGTTGATGCCTATGCTCCAGTCATCATCCCCACCGAGCACAACATCATTTCTAATGTCTTCTATCATAGAACCAATAGCTGGGGAGGCATCTAAGGTGGTGGTTGATTAAGTCCTTGGGCCCATTATCTGCAGGCAATCCTCACCTTTGAGCATGGCGGACTGTGCGGCTTCGAACTTTTGCCAGGCCATTTTACGCATTACAAGCCCAGATTTCGTTGTTTTCAAGCCATTGTTTACGAAGTTTGTGTTGACAAGCTTAGCTTTGCGCTTTGATCTCCCCATTGTGGGCTGCGTTGGGGCGGCAACGATAAGACAGTAGGACGATAAATTCGGATAACTCCGCTAACATGTTTGAAAGGACACGTGATAAAAAAGTGGTTTAGGTGCTGTCATTTATTTGTATGGTATTGTTATTCCACAATTCTGAGAGCATGCTCTGTCTGTAGCGTCCATATATATGAGGGATTTCGAGAGCATGCTCTGTCAGTAGTGTGTATATATACAAAGAATTTTGAGAGCATGCTCTGTCGGTAGTGTGTATATACAAAGAATTTTGAGAGCATGCTCTGTCGGTAGTGTGTATATATACAAAGAATTTTGAGAGCATGCTCTGTCAGTAGTGTCTATATATACAAGGGATTCTGAGAGCATGCTCCGCATGCTTGGAAACGTGATTGTATATACTGTGTCTATTTGCGGTCCCTATATATATGAGAAGCACAACGTGATTGTGTATCTATATATATATACATGGGATTCCGAGAGCATGGGGAGCATGCTCTTGGAACATGATTTTGTATCTAAGAAGGTATCATGACCCCCCCTCGCTACGACACCTAGTTATATTGATCCCGTGATGAGTAATAGGTGCCCTCAAGACGAAGGCTGGGCACGTTGCCGCTGCTTCCAAATGGGCCTCATCACGGAGCCAAAAGTCCGAGCACATTGGAGCGTCATGGCAACATTTACACAACCCCGAATTGCAGCAACGAAAGTCATTTTCAGCCACGATGCTTCGATTGAGTCTGTCGCAAGCGGATGGGACCAACACAGACGAAAGCTCCATGCCTGTCTCGTGATACATCGCGAGTGGCTATCCGAGTCGTCTTCCGAAGTTTATCCGCAACTTCGCTGGGCAAGCGAAGTTGCTTTGGGAATTTTGAATGTAACTTTCGCAGCATTCCTTGCCGACAAATGTACATGATTCAATCGAGAAGCCCCGTGATTATCCAGGATCGTGGGAACAGAGACTGTGGCAAGCGCTCTCAGGCTTCAGCTACATGAACTTACTAAAACCGTTGCGTTTTTCTCCCCGACCCTTGGCCCACTTTGTGCCGCCGTTTGCTGCATTTCGTCGGCGAGCCGCGGAATGGACTTGCCGGCCCTCTCCCGACCCTACTCCGGCTCGAGCTTTCCATTTTAGAAGTGTCTATGAGAGGTCGACATATACGCGTTTTGGCAGCAGTGGTCCGTCACAGAGGGGGCTTCTTGATCCCTTCGATCCCACAATGGTGAGAGTAGGTGCCGTCGTCATTGGTGGAGCAGGTTAGACTCGTTCTTGGTGTCATTCTGGTTTGGGGCCTCACCTATGAGGTTGGAATTCAAGTGGTATACTTCGTGTATCACCTAGAAAGAGTGCCGGAAACCGGAAGATTACGATTTATAGACGTCTCTGTAGACTCAGAAAGACAAGTGTGGTTTCTTTCTCCATATCTTCTCATTAGGTCTTCTTCCAACATTGTGTGTAGGCGGGGGAGGAGACTTTCCAACAGATAATACACCAATACAAAGGCCACATCCTTCCCTCGCACCACCCTCTGACAAAATATGTTGTGAATGTGGCTGAACGCATTTTGGAGGCGACGAGTCTCGGCCATGTTAAAGGACATAATACCTTATCTTCCTCTACGGACCTAGTAGATGATGTGTGGAGGCCTGACGGCGATCGGTTGTCATCTCCCGTTTCGAATGACGAATGGGAAGTGTATGTAATTGATGATGATACTCGGAATGCGTTCGTCTTACCTGGTATGTGGGGAGCTCCTATTGTGGTTCAGCCTCTATTGTTGATAAGGCTCACTTCTCAGGGGGAAAGATTTTTGTTTTTACTGGAATCCTTCCGTCATGCAAGAATGAAGATGGTCTGGCGTCAGTCTTAGGTCATGGTGAGAGAACAAATTTTTTGCACAAGTAGAACCGGAATATCTGATCATGGTTTGTCCGAAGAAATCGCACATCAAGGTAACGAGGCGTTGCTGCTTACTCTAGTACCCACTTCACCCCGACTCCAGTTGCTCGACATTCAGGAGAACGAATGTCTTCTACGAAAGTCATTTTCTTCCTAGTAACACTACTTGAGTTGTTGGGCTTGGACGTCGGGGTTTCTCGAATTGGGTTAACACTCCTACTAACGTACGTCAAGGTTGGTGAATTTCCTTGAAGCTTTCTGAGACCCCGTAGTCTTCCGAATTCAAGGACCCAGGAAGCCGAAGGTACATTTGTTTGTTATTCACGATCTTACAGACACAGCTGGACTCAGGCTGGAGTCTTTCTTTCAAATAGCTGACTCAATCGGCTTGAAACTCATGTCGAAAGCATGCTTCGATCCGGCTGAGGCAACAAGGCAAGATTTCCACCCATACTCTTGATCATCCCCCAAGATTTTCTGACACACATTGTTGCACAGATTGTGGGGACGAATGGAGGCGGAAGAGAAAAAGGAGTCAAAGGGGTGGTTCTGGTCATTGATCTCGAGGGGCTCAGTAGGCGATGTAGACATTTTGAGCACGCATCCAGCGTCTGGGAAGCGAGTAAAGGTATGTTTTTTTAAGCGAATGCTATAATCGCAAGGGGGATTTTGACTTGATATGCAAATAGACAATGGAAACACAAATACCCGAGGCACTGGCTATTCGAGCTGCCTCCTCAGCCTGTGCCCACACACTGGGCCCCGAATTCAATGAGTTCCGGATGACTGCTTTTGGTGCATAGATGAACATCTCGAAGGATTCATAGTGAATGGGATAGAATTCAGCTCCTTCATCCCCTGACTTGCTTGTGTCCATTTGCGGCTAATCGAGTATCTATCAGGAGGAAGCGACGTTAAAGTTGAACAGTGACTTGAGGAAGAATAGGGGGAAAGTCCCAAGAATGAAATCAGCCGGGCCTTTGTTTGAATCTGGCCATATGTTCCAGCTCCTACTATCATGGAGAGAACGTCCCAATATACCACAGAAAAGGTATACATCATGCATTTAGGGATATAGAAACTCTAACTCACTGTTGCAACGCTAGCAGGGGGCTTTGGACCATAAACGGCCGCCAAAATGCCAGCAAAGGGGACATACAGGCCTGCTATTACGGGAGTTACCCATGATTCATGACTTGGCTGGCTTAAACGAGGGGCTTCGAACGCCTTCGAGTTTGCTAACTGTCATTTCTCCGAGTTCCTGGCCGAGATTCATTCGGTCCACTGAAGTACCTGTTATGTATTACTCGGGAAGATCCGGAAATACCGCACACTTGGACACGTGTAGTACCGACATGTCTGCTGTTGGAAGTATGAAAGTAGAGCGAGCGAGGTTGTGAGCGATACATGATGGGCTTATGGACGGATTTACCTAGAATAGAGGGTTGGAAATGGACTCACGCCAAAGGGCGGAATAGAGGCATGCCACGGTCCAGCTCGAGAAGGACCTCATGGACAGGGATGAGTGGGAAGGCCGACTTTGCGCGGCAAGAAGGGTAGCCCCTCTGAAAACACTGGGGCGGAAACACAGGAAAAGGGGTGTGGCCATGGAGTCCTAGCACGTTGGTGAAAGAACCACTTCGAGATGAGATGGTGTAGCGACTTAGAGGCTCACGCCTTGGGAATGACAAGGACACATTGGAAGCGGAAGCAAGAGGCTTGGTGCAAACTCGCGCTTTTTAAGGTCACCTGGACTCAATTCAATTGATTATTTCCTCTGGATCCATCGTTCATCTCTCGAGGTTCATGCGTGCTGATAAACTAGTCAAACGCGACAAGCGGCACCAAAGGGACTCAGTGGCGAAAAGTAAAACTGGTATTGGGTTTGGGAAAACAGAACCTGTGTCTCGGACAGCTCCCCAAGCCGAGGGTAGGCAGCAGAAGTCCGTCGGTGGAAAGGGAGCAAATAACAAGCCTACTGAAGATGCGAGTAGCGGAGATGAAGAAGTGAGGAGACCCAGGAGGAAGGCTTCACAGGTTAGATTTTTTTTTTCAGCCTTGCATTTGACACCGAGTTTGCTTTGTGGTCCTGTTCAGGATATATCCCAGGAGGAAATTAGCCAATTTTTGGCAAGTCTGGATTTCGGGTTGCTTCGTGAGGATGCCTCCCCTGGAGGCAACGAAGACTTCAATCCTAAGCGAGAATGGCGAAAAGCAAGGAAAGATGAGTCTCACACGTCGAGGACGAGAAAATCGGGAGCCAACGTCGAGACATCTGCCAAGTCGACTACAGAAATCTTCCAAAAACTTGGGAGAGTGAAAATGGTCAGTTACTGCGAGCGTTAGGAGTCTTTCCGCTTGTGAAACTTGGCGCAATTGTGCAGGACATCCCAACAGAGGCGCTCTGGTACAGCAACCCATATACCCTGCCAGCGCCTCCCACCCTTGTTGACCCCTCTTCTGTGTCATCACTTCGCTCACGGGCTGAGAAACTACATGCTTCCCTGAAGGCCCCAGAAATGAGTGCTACCGACCAGCGATTTGTCTCGGATGTCCTGAAATCGGGGACCTCGTCAGACAGACTATCAGCTCTAGTCCTATTGGCGCAATCTAGCCCGATGCATAACACAAGGGCTCTGGAGGGTTTGAAAGCGATGGCGGGAAAAAAGGGGAGAGATGAGAGTTTGAAGGCGTTGAAGGCTATTGTGGATTGGTGGATAGGTGGTGGCGCGCCGGATCGAAAATTAAAGTATGCACGTATAGTAATATCCCTTCCTCTTGCACGTTTGACCTGGCTTCGCTCGTAGGTACTTTGTTGATCAACCACTTACACACCCAGAGGTGACCGATGCGCATCTCACGTATTGGTACTTCGAGGACTGGTTGAAGAAATATTTCTTCTCAATCTTACAAATACTTGAGGTTCGTCAAGTCAAGGAATCGAACAAAGTCTATTGATTCCCTTCCTCCAGGCTCTTTCAATGGACCCGCTCCCTTATGTCCGGACTGAAGCCATGATGCTCATCTATCAGTTGCTTTACACCAAGCCTGAACAAGAGCAAAACCTTCTAAGGGTCCTTGTGAACAAACTGGTTCGTCTTCATCCGCCGTGAGAAGGTGCTTCACCTCAATCTAGACAGTATAGGGTGACACGGAGAAGCGGGTGGCGTCCAGGGCTTCGCGCCATGTGGTGACGCTGTTACAGCATCACCCTGGGATGAAGCTTGTCATCATTCGCGAAGCCACCGAACTTATCTTTCGCCCCGTCGCACCCTCAGTTGCTACGTCGGGGCCCAAAACTGGCACCGGCAAGCATGTCAAGTTCGGTGACTCAAACAAAATGTCTACATCCTCATCCACTCCCAAGAACCACCACTCCCGCTACTTTAGCATCATCACCCTCAATCAGATTGAGCTATCACACAAAGATCCTCCTGGAGTGACGGCAAGTCTGATAGACTTATATTTCAAGCTCTTCAAACAGATCCTCGATGAGAGTGGAAGGAACCCTCAAACGGTGCCAACAGAGGATACAACAGATAAAAATGATAGGAAAGGGAGAGGAAGACGTCCCCAGAAGCATGTCAAGGGGGGGAAATCCAAGCATTCCCAACCGGCTGGTAGCTTCGTGGAGGCAGACGATGCCCATTCCGGGATTATCTCCGAGATTCTAACTGGCCTTAATCGGGCCTTCCCTTACGCAAGCATGAGTCAAGTCACACTGTATGTAGTTCAAAGAATCTTTACCTTCAGCTTTATCTGATATCCAATTCGCAGCATCGACGACCACATTGACACCTTGTTTCGAATCACATCCTCTGGGAGCTTCAACGTCAGTATTCGGGCATTGACTTTGATTCATTTGATCTTGCGTTTCAAACCGGTCAGTATTCAACGCTTCCTGTCATGTTTTTTTTTTTTGAACATTTTCATGATTTCCTAGGCGATTGAAGATCGTTTTTACGGCTGTCTGTACGAATCAGTCATCGACTCGCGCCTCATTACCACATCGAAACAGGCAATGTGGCTCAACCTAGCATTCAAGGCCATAAAAGCTGATAGGAACACGATACGAGTTGTTGCATTGGTGAAACGCTTCTTGCAAGCGCTGACAATGCATCAGCCCGCTTTCATTTGCGGTGCCTTATATCTACTCTCTCAGGTTCATTCATCCAGTTGGTCTCCCGTATTCATCAAGCTAAATTTATTTTGCTAGCTGATCGAGCTTAGTATTGATTTGCGTATGATGATGCAACAATCTAGCTTAGAGAGATTATCAGGACCAACTGGCAAACGGAAACGTCGGGAAACCCAGCAACCCGAAACCAACACTGCCGTGCAGGCCTACGATCCAAAAAAAGGAAATCCTGCGTCGGCTCACGCAGAGACAACCTGTTTATGGGAATTAGTGTGTCTTTTCATGCCACTTTGTGTCGCTAGCTTACACTGAAACTTTTATCCTGACGGCTACTTCAGATTCCGCTTGTGTATCACTATCATCCATCAGTGTCCTTGCACGCAAAACAGATATTAGCATCCATCCCCGTCACCACTTCCCCCGACCTGGCTCTGAACACGCTCTCGCACTTCCTCGACCGATTCGTGTATAAGAAACCCAAGCCACCTAAGCCTATGGAAGTCAGAGTCATGCAGCCTGAGGCATACGCGTCATTAGACATCGACGTGGGTGGGGTCATAAAGACAAGGGAAGGGATAGGTGGTGGCATATTCATGCACGGAGCGTCTGGTGGCGGGCCGGTAAACGAGGAAACTTTCCGGAACAAAACGGTGGAGGAAATCCCAGTCAATGAGGTGGGAGATTACATTATCATCACAAACTTTCAGCTGACGCTGTTCCCTTCAATCTTCAGTTATTCTTTCATAGGTTCTTCATGACTAAAGTACACAAGGAGCAGCAGATAGCCAAAAAGGCCGAAAAGATAGCAAAAGTAATCGAGAAGAGGAAACAACGAAGAACGGGCGAAGAGGGCGAGTTCTATGGAGACGAAAGCGGTGAGCATTCAGATGAAGATGGAGCGTCAGATGACGAAGTAAATGAGGATGAGGTTTGGGAGGTGGGTTATTCCCTTTCACGTCCATACCTCATTGGCTCAGTCTACCGTCATAGGCATTGAAGAAAACTATGCCAGGCGGACAGGATATTGATCCCCTGGAAGAGGATTCCGACGATACGCCCAACGGGACTGTTGATTCTGAAGACCCAGATGAAGAACTGTCGGAAGCCCAGAATAGCAATGGTGACATCGACACGGACGATGCGGATTCGGACGCCGCTGGCAGCCTTGATGGCGCCGGGGCTGAAGACGGATCCGAAGGCAGTCTCATTGAATCGGACGTGGATCTTGTCGATCTTTCAGATGTTGAGTTGCCGGACCGAGGCAATGAAGACGACCCGAAGGCTTCTCCGTCAGCTTTCGAACCGGAAGACTCAGAAGCCGTTTCAGGACTCCGTAAGCCCCATGCAAGTGATAAAAGTAAAGGAGGCAGGAAGAAACGTAAATTGGCACTGCCTACATTTGCGTCGTACGAAGATTATGCTAAGCTTATCGAGGAGGGACCAGAGGATGACATCTAGAGGGATAAATGCCGAGTACCACATTTTCATACGAAATTAATCATGCACACAGGATCGGTTGCTGTCTCACCTTCGACTGCGCGTAATCGGTATTTATGTCCTTCAGTCCCACCGACAAGTAAATTCCTTTGTATCGCAAGCATACAGCAAGGGGAAATGTTATCCCAAGGTAACCATGTGATAATTTGAGCGCCGCTGGACCACCCCACGATGGACGATGGGTAGAACGTGCAAACGCGCGGCCACTCTTATATGTCACATTATTGTTTTATCTGTTGGACTGGGGCCCCACAGCAGAACCGCGAGCGAAACGCCCATCCAGAACCTGTCACACTAACATAAACCCAGAATTTTAAATAACAAAGTATAAATAGGCAACGCTCTCCGTGCTAACCCGCTCATGACACTGAGAGGCACCAGTGGCGAGGAAAGTCAAAGCAAATTAATCTCGGGTTGCCGGTGTGATCCCCAGATTTTCAGGAATGTCCGTCATCAAATCGAGTGATGAGGCGCGATCCCCCACATAGCCATGAAACAAAAGTCCCATCAGGGTTATGCACGCTTGAGAGTGCTGCTGTAGAAAGCGAAGCTCCTCGCTCGACTTTTCCCTTGCGATCTTCGCGTTGCCGGCGAAAGCAGCTATGCTCGGAGCCACAATTCATGGGGGAAAGCATGACCAGGATGTCTGATGCAGTAGTCTTAGCAGTGGGACAAGTTTCGGCTTTTCTTTCAGCGTCGTTCGGAGGCTGATTGGCAGCTCGCCAGGCGAGCGGTGATGGTTGCAACACCATGGAATGAGAACTGAAAAGGAGCCAGTCAGCGGCGAAATAAAGATGAAGCCGCGCAAGCAGTTCTTAGGCAGGATATGTCACTGGCGACCTCGAAAATCTGTCACTAGTGCGACAGGCACTGAATTCAACGCTCAAATACGAATTGCAAATGAATTGAAGGCAAATCTGTGATTCCATTCAACTTTTGAGTACCGCCACTAATTGCTTGACAATATTGACATTCATCGCGCCTAGTCGAATGGCGTCAAATCATCCGGCATAAAAGATGGGATATTTCTGCTCAAGTAAGCCCCCGAGGCGCAAGACGTGTTGTATACGGCTTCAGCTGGATCTCACTAGTAACGGCAAAATTTACCTGCTTGAAGCCACATGAAGTCTTTTTCGACAGAACTGTGGTCTGGCAGAGAGAAGCTTATACTCGCGTTTGATATTGGCGCCACATACTCTGGGGTTGCGTACTCACATCTGTTCCCGTTGTATGTTAATCGCCGTAATCGCCTAACGAGCTGAGTCTCATCAAGCTTGGTAGTTCCCCTCAAGCTGTGTCATGCGTAAGCGGTTGGCCTGGCCAGCCGGTCCATCAGAGCGAAAATAAGGTTCCATCCCTGGCTTGGTACGATAGGCATGGCAATGTAGGGCCGTTCTACCATGATAGCTGCTTCGTCATTCACTTTCCTCGACCAGGCGAGATTATTTGGTGCAGAGGCTGCTACCCCTGATGCTGAAATCCGGGCGGCGAGAGGTGGTTGGAGCCTTGCAAAACACTTCAAGTTGCACCTACACCCTGGGGCGAAGAGTAACAGGCTGGACATTGCTTTAGACCGTACGTTGATACCTTTCCTACTTGTGACCTTAAACGAATTTATTCACCATGTCCCCACAGCTCTCCCATATGGTGTCACGTTGCTCAAGATATATACTGATTTTTTCGCTTATTTATTCGATCATGCGAGACACGCATTCTGCGATCGAGTACCCGATGGGGAATTTGTCTGGAGCAGATGTAGTGAGAAGGCCGAAATAGTCATCACGCATCCAAACGGATGGGGCCCCACTGAACAGACATTCCTGCGAGATGCAGCCATCGCAGCGAAGCTTGTCAGGGAGGCTGATGCGGTGAAACGAACTTTTTTCGTATCTGAAGCTGAGGCAGGCGTGCATTACTGCATCTTTACCAATAACCTCGCACCTTGGCTCACTGTAAGCTGTTTCGAGTAGACAGATAAGCCACTGAATTGACGATCTCCGCGCCACAGAAAAATGCTCGGTTTGTTGTTTGTGATGCAGGTGAAATCATTTCGGACTCTCCTGTCTTGTGCTTACAATAGCGTCAGGTGGATCGACCGTGGACATTACCGTGTATTGTGTCACCGATACACACCCATACCTCAGACTCGAAGAAGTTAAGCCTTCGGCTTGTGTACAAGCAGGCGGTATCTTCGTCGATAAAGTTGCTGCGCAGTACTTCTTGCATCGCTTCGCAGCGAAACGAGCGAAACTTGATGAAAACGCCCAAATAGAATTCGTCAAAGAAGCCGTCGAAGATTTTGAGGGGAACGCCAAGAGAGCTTTCAAGAACTCCGAAAATGGTGCGTATGTTCGGGTTGGCAGCACCCAAGTGACGATCGGGGCTGCAGGGGTAAGACGAGGTCGCATGGCTCTGGATGGGTGAGCAACGCCAATGTATAATAATCCCCCAAGCATCTCAGACTAGAACCCCCCAAAGGCGCACGATTGAATCTTTCTTCACACCCTCTGTCAACAAGATCATCGCATCGCTTCGACTTCAGCTGAAAGGGACGGAATGTGGACACATCCTCCTTGTAGGCGGCTTCGGTGATAGTCAACACCTGGCGGAAAAACTCCAGGCCGAGTTCGACAGGAAGAGATGCCAGGTCGTACCAGCCAATGATTCAAAGTATGATTTCGCAATTCCCCTCACCTTTCGTGGTGTTGAAATCAGGTGCTTATTTCAAGGTCCAAAGCCGTATCGTATGGTGCCGTCATTTGGCGTGCAAAGTTGGCTGTTATCCGCCCGTGTAAATATGAATTTGGAGTGGTTATGGGTCGGACGTTCAACCCCAATGATCGGGCTCACAAAACACGCCAAATACGCCATTGCGCTGATGGAAAAGATTCCGTCGCAGGAGCCTGGGTTGCCCTAGTACGTCGGGTAAGTGAAACACTTTCCCCGGGTGTACAGCTGTACTTATTTACGACTTCCACCAGGGTCAAATCGTAAAGCAAGGAGAACGATGGCATAGGCATTTTCGTCTTTACTCTGACGTCCCTACCAGTAAAGTTGGTCGCCTTTCTGTGAACATATTAGCTTTCACTGCCACCGACCGACCCACTCCACGTTGGGCGGAGAGCGAGGATCGTAAGTGGCTGATCATCTTTTCGGTGCGATTCAGTGCAAATCACTCATTTCGGCGGTGCCGCAACCCTTTGTTTACAGGCAGGCTGTTCAATGGCTTCGAATACGTGTGTACAATATCCATGAATGTGCCGGATAACCTTCAGGATTGGAAACAACGACAAGGGAAAACCGGAGGTTACTGGACTTTTGATTACACCGTTAGCGTCATGTACTCTGACAATAAGGGTCTGAGGGCCTCCCTTGAATGGGATTGTGGAGGAAGGAGGGTGAGTAGGTCCCCTCGTCTCTTGGCAGAAATGGTTGACAGAACGGAATGCAAAGGAGAGATCTCCCCTGTTATTATACCAAACTCCCTTGCATAAATTTCTTGCCACATGCACACTTAATCATAAATGGATTAAATTAAGCAGTGGGCACGATAGGCTCTAAGCAAAGTTACACCATACATTCCCATAGCTATCCTGTGGTATACCAGTCCAGCCCTGTCCTTGGTCGTGATCTAAACTATCAACATAGCCAATACCGTAACTATCCGCCGCGTTCACCTTGTTCGACGGGCATCTCCATTGCAAGAAACTAGGGCAAGCTCGCGCGACTTCGTGACACATTTCGATACACGGAAGAAGTTCAGTGAAGTTTTGCTCCAGTGGTGGTGTTAAGGCACGAGGTGAATTACCGGTGATAAGTGCGGGGGAAGCGGTGGGGGGACCCCCCCGTTTCCTGATGGCTGTGTCGGCTGAGAAGGCTCACCACATCGAGGGAACGAGACGGCGCAGAGCCATGATCTGTATGCACGCTGACACGATGCACAGGTTTGAATTGGGGAGTAAATGTCTCGTCCGCATGCGAAAGTGAGAAGAGATGTGGTGAAATTACTGAGCGATGATAAGAGAGGTGACGTTATGTTAGAGGGTACAGTGTCAACAGCATATGATGTTGCGCCGGTTGGGGGCTGTGGAAGGGGGACGGCATACGTGACAGAGGGGCAGAAAGGCACGGAGTGGACCAGCGGACAACTAAAGTTTGCTATGGACGAAAGATGATCAGCTATGGATACGCCAAGGAAAAGAAAAATAGCCAACATGACTTCGTAACAAAGAAAAGAGGTCCGCTGAGTACTGAATTATTGGTGACAACATATGCAGTGTAGTTCGTGGACGGTGTCAATTTTTCAAACAGCCACTGGGTCCGATAATCAGTGTAATCTCGAAGAACAGTTGTCGTGTTGAGTGGATGGTCTCCAGACGAAAGTAGATTCCCAGGTACTTCAGTTATCCCACAGGCAGATTGACTGACTTGCGCTAGTGCCGGGGAGATATTAGCAGTTTGGAACACCAGCAATGTTTGAGGAGGGGGCTGTGTTGAATTGGATGAAGTGATGTTTGCAGGTGGAAGGACATATTCAGGATAAGTAGGCTCGTCAAATGGGATGGATTGAAATGGAGGGGAAAAAATAAGTGCTTGATTAGCAGTTGTATCTCCAAGGTGTGGAGGCCGAGTGTCGACGTCGAATATTTGCTCTTCGGTGAGGAATGTATCAGTCGGGGGGAGATAGTTTTGGAACCGTGCTCACCCTCCGCAGAAATTCCAATTTGGAATGACCGAGTCTGATTCCCCGAACCACCCCTTCCCGCACGAGCAAGCAATGTAGCCGGTCCTGTTCCAGTCCACTGAGCGAGTCCACCTTTCAGTACCAGTTCCGCTCCAGAAGTCTCTGTCCCAGGTGGGGGCATATTTGTGCCATTATTCAGGAAAAATCGTGGGGGTGGTTGTGTAGATGTGCAGAGCACAACGCTTAAGTGAAGAGTGGACGAGGATGATGGTATAGCAAACACTGCTGGTGACTCGATGGAGGATACAGAAGCAGAAGTCTTAGATGGGATTGAAAGGGTAGTCTGCGAAAGGCACGATAAAGGCGTAAGGGTCAGCCACAGGGCAAAAAGTGACAAAGACATCTCGGAGAGAGTAACTTCGAGGCGCTTAAAGATTGAACGCTTCGCAACACTGCCCTGTACAACCCAAGTACAGCCTGTCACTCGCCGCAAAATCACTTGTTGGGAGGGGCTGGAGGATGACGAATCTCTGATTGCGTGTCAGGTGTCCATTCTCCACAAATCTTCGTTGATCTGAGCGCCAAGCGTCGGTGCAGAAGACGTTACGTAATCAAAATACTTATGTAAGCGCCACAAGCCCAAGATCGGGCGCTTCACCGCTCACAGTTGTGGGAAGATTCCACTTGGGCCTCTTATAGCGGTCGCTCATGTGTCTTTGGGATCGGGCGGAAAAGAGTTGGCATTGTGCTTGTGCTGTCGTAGATATGCCCCGGCACCGTCAAGGATGGTGGTAGATTTCGTCCGCTCCTGACTGGACTTATGGCGGAAGTTTGTTGAGCGATGGCAACTCATCTCCGACAACCTGCTACCACCCTTGCAACTAATGTCGCCATGTATTTATTATTTTGTTTCGGGTAATAAGGTACCCATGCTATGCGTCTAATCAAGCAATTGCCGTTAGTCAACCACACACAGACTCCTTTCAACCCCAACATGCTTGCGGCACCTGTACCATGTCAGCTATCTTCGTGCCCACAATCGCCCACCTCACAACTGCGGGGGCAGCGGTGCTTGTTTCTAACCGTAGGCGTGCACACCCCCGACGCTCTGGCACCAGATCGGTCAGCTATTCTGCAGATTTCATGTGTGCGCTGTGACGAGATCAGTGACGGGATATGGGCTGATACTTGTTGTGTCTACTAGAATTGCGGGGTGAGCTGACGACATTTTTAAGGCGCCATTCAACTTGTATGTCTGTTGTTGGGACGCTCCGCCTCCAGGGATCCCGACTCACGTTCCGGGGTATGTTCCTTCCCCCGGGTGGGGAACTGTTCAATAGCCATTACAGAGGCCGAGTGCTGGAGTTGGATTTGCTTCTGACTGACTCATCCTCTGATTGGCATAGTATCTTTCATTCTGTTGATGATCGAGGTAGTCAACCATGCACTGTGGTAGTGCCTTCATCCCTTGGCTCGCATCTCTAGCCCAGGACTATTGTAAGATATGGTTGATTGGTTAGAATGCCCAAATTCCAAACACCCACGGACGTCTGGTTCCTGAGATGGCGATGTGCCGCCTGAGGCCACATAGATATCCTGAAAGAATGTTCTATATCGTCCCACCGAATGGGATCGATTGAGCCAAAAACTGTAGAATAGTTTTGCAGTACAAAATGAACATGGTGTCAGTACATTGCACGAACTATCACTGTGTCCAAGAATGTGTGGCAAACGAAGATGGAAATAAATGGACACCAATAACATGAAGCAGAATGACTGATCCAGACGTGAACATTCTCTTGCCCTACGAAGTTGCCTTCCGCCTAAAGTTGAACCTTGAACCTTTTTCCTTCTCCCCGTGGAGAGGGGCAGATTTCCCTGCAGCCTTCAATTCTTGCTGGCGTTTCTGCTCCTCGTCCGCGGCGTTGCGGAAGGAACCAGCCTTCTTGATCGCTTCCATGCCATTTATAAAGCCCCTGTGGAGTGTTATTGGATTGCGAGTGTGTATTGATGTATCACCGTTCGTGTTTTATAAAAAGGGTATATGGGAGGAAATTGGACATTAAAATCAGATGCGTCCACGTTGAGGGCAAAGTGATCTCACCGTTGAGTGGCGTCCATATAGGATTCACGATCCATACGCTTGTCGGTTTTGATATCTGCATAGGGTCAGTGGAGTGTCACAATCAGATGTCCAGTATACTTACGGATGCCGTTGTCAGTGACATGATACCCCTTAGCTTTCAGACTGCATCAATGTCAGCACGATCATCCCAACGGGAGTTGGGAGCCGAGAACACACTTCGCTTTTGTAGACCTGTTCGTCATGAATGTTGAGATACGTAAGGAGCACGTTACCATGCAGCGTGTAAACGTACTCTACTGTTTCTCGAATAGTGCGGACCAAGAACACCGCCCCAGCTGGACGCGTAAAATGTTCAGCTGCGATAACTCGAATCATGCCCATTGCTTACCTACTAACCCAGTGACGAGGAGAATAGTCTGACCAAAAATCGCCCCCATTGCCTCAGTGCCAAGGCATAGATTTTCGCCAAACTTTTGTGCTTACAATGATAAGTTGTACATAATCAGTCCTACGACGAGCATCAGAAAGGCATAAGCGCTTGATCCTGAGTAGCCAAGCTCACCAGCTAGATTGGTGTTTTGCCATGAGGAAAATTTCGTTGCGGTGTGTCGAGCGGAGGATTAAGGCCCTCCATCAAATCGGGTTTCCAGGCACGTGTTCGGCCATCTCCATTGTTTATTTGAATTTCGAGACAGGCTTTTTCGGTGTGCCCAGTCTCGATGGGCAAGAACAGTAAGTAGACTGCCAACCCATGAGGATCACACGGAAAGCTAATACGAACCGACAGAAGCATCGAATGAGTCCATGGGTGCTCGATTGAATGGAGCGCCGTACAACAGTGAGCTCTGTAATGAACGGGGCCCAGTGCATTTTCTGAATTGCTCAACCTGCGTCTCTAAGAGCTAAAGAAAGACCCCGGGGTGCCTAGGCTTCCTGCCATAAAGGATAAGAAGGTATGCTGATGCATTTGTGAGCCTCGCGTTACCAACTCATTGTGGCACCATAGCACAGCCGTCTTGCTCACTTGTCATCCCCAACCAGAGTCACTCCATTAGCTGGGGCGACTATACAGTCGCTGGCACAAACTACGGTTGCAGTTGACGAAGTTGACGATACACATGAGGCCGCTCAATCACAGATAGCGCGTGATGCTACTGTGGCTGCGCATGCTCATCAATTCAGGAAAGTCTTGGAGTTATCAGATGTCATCATACAGGTGCGTTCAGATTTTTCTAGGAACGTATGTCATAATGACTTTTGTAGGTCTTGGATGCCAGGGATCCGATGGGATGCCGGAGTCGGATAGTGGAGGACGAGGTCCGTAAAGCGCAAGGGGACAAGATGCTGGTTCTTGCTCTCAACAAGACAGGCGTGTGATTTTCGTACACTCGCCTTCGCACACCCCTCCAGCCTTACTTACTTCCTTCCGTTTCCTAGATCTTGTGCCTAAAGAAAATGTTCTTGCCTGGCTGCGCTACCTTCGTCACGACTACCCCACTGTCCCACTCAAATCCACCCCTTCTGCAACCCGCCAGTCTCGTGCTCTCTCGGCTGCGAAGGGTCAGAACAAAGGCGGTGCCCCTCATCTTCTCACTCTTCTCAAGTCCTACCGCCGAGCACACACATCCTTAACCGTTGGTGTTGTTGGCGCCCCGAATGTGGGCAAATCTTCGTTAATCAACATGCTCTCCAGATTGAGAACAGGGAGCAAGTCAGGGGATGTAGTCACAGTGGGTGCAAAGCCTGGCCAGACTAAAGACATCAAGGCAGTTGGGCTAGAGAAAGGTCTGAAGGTGCTCGATATGCCTGGGATTGTATGGGGGGACTTCCTTGGGGACGTGGATGAGAATGGACAACGAGCCGGGAGCCTGAATATGCTCGGTGTGGAGTTTCTGGAGGATCCCATCATGGCGGGTTCGTTTAATTTGTTGTTATGGTGTCATCTCACATCTCAATTATCCTTGACTTCAAATCCAGTCGAGTCGATAGTCCAAAGAGTGCCAGGCGAGACCCTTCAGCAGATCTATGACGTGCCTCAATTCTCCGATGCCACCCAGTTTCTAACGATGATTGCCCTTTTGCGTGGCAGGCTCGGAAAGGTGATGAAGTAATAATCCTGCGACGTAGAATGATGATTCCTTATATCTCTGGTGAAATAGGGTGGTGTACCCGATCAAGAAACTGCTGCCCGTTCAGTCCTCAACGATTGGAACTCGGGCGCCATTCCGTATCACACCGAACCACCCAAATTCCATCCATCCTCCGTACCTTCCATTCCAAGCGGTGAGGGGTCGTTGCCCCTTGCTCCATCGTCTACCAATGAAGACACCGCAATGATCGATCAGGGTGCCAAGGAGCCCGAGGAAGCTTCCGATAGTGTGATGACCACTGCTGCGGACATTGGCTCCGCTCAATTTGTATCCAAATTCAGTAAACCTTTCGATCTGGAGGGACTATTCTCCCTCACGGATAAAGCAGTACTGGATGACCAGGATGGAGATGAGGATGAGGGAATGAAAATAGACGACGCCACTGGGTTCATCCCTGATGAAGAGGCGACAGACATCGCCACCACGACACATGTCGAACCCGCACCATTACGGGCAAAGAACTCGCTAAAAAGAGCGCACTCACCCACTCCTTCCGTGGCCTCGCTTAGTACAATTCCTATCTCGAATGCTGGATCCATATCGTCAAAGGATACTCGGGGCGTTAAACAGCCAAAGCCAAAACGAGCCCGCTACAATCCAAATGCTCCTATTGTATTTGATCTAGTGGGAACGGCAGCCATGGTTTCATCGACGAAGAAACGTCGTGTGGAATTGAAAATGCGACAGAAGGAGGCATTGGAAAAAAATAGCGCGGCTTTACCATCTCTCGACAATACCTTCATTCTCAAAACTGGAACATTTTTTGATCCTTTATCTATACCACTTCCTGGTGAAGATGAAGATGAAGATCTGTAATGCATACACGTATCTTCTCTATTTCAAAAGGAACACCCATGTGATACGCGGACAACTGATAATAATTAGTCGAATTCCGGTGAATTATTTCTACAAGCGTGAAGAATCCATTACTGGAGCATCTCACTAACACACTCCCAGACCCCCTTCAGGTTTTCCTTCCAGAGCGTAACTTTGCCATCGCCACAGCTGACAGCAAGGATGTTACCTGCCAAGCTCCACGACACGCGCCAGACCACATCAGGGAATTTGGGTGGCGTGCCGCTTGGCACACCTGCTGGGCTGGGATCGAGATAAGTCTTGTCCCAAGCCGCATTCGGGCTATCTTTCGTCCAGATAATCACAGTTTTGTCCTGTAAAAGAATACCAAACCAGCTAAGAACGGTGAAATTGGATCTCGGATTTCATACAAACCTGAGAAGCAGTGGCAATATAGGAACGAGGCAACCCAATGTTTGGAGCCCATGCCACGTCCCTTACCCAGTCAGTGTGCCCATCCAGCTGTTCCTCCTCAATCCATGCCTGTGTGTCTTCGCGAAATGTCCAGATTCTAACTAGGTTGTCGCATCCTGCGCTGGCAAAGCGTTTCACAGGTGATGGAGCAGATAACTGTTGCGAGGATTGCTGTTGGCCTTGAGCAGGTGCAGAAGGTGTAATGAGGGAACCAGGAAGAATGGCAGGGGCCCAAGAGACTGCGTTGCATCCAATTGCGTGTCCATTGAAAATGTCAGCTCCCCATGTTCCATCGTCTACGATGGACAGTTCAACGACCCTTACAAGTCAGAGAATGGAGACAAATTGGCTTACTTTTGAAAGCGAGGACGGATAACTTTCCGTCGGATGATGCGCATGCAACAATAGCGCCGAGCTCGTGGGGAGCCCATGAAACAGAATTCACTAGAGTCAGGTGTCAGAAGGAGGGAATTGGGCGTCAATCTCATTCACGTAGATTATACAGACCTGACGCAGTGTGTAGCGAGTGCTCTTTCACACGAGTCCATGTGGCCTGGTTAGAGCCTTGAGTCGCAACTTGTTCCTTCCAAATCAAGACGCGGCCATCGTATGAACATGAAGCGAGGATGTGACCAAATTTTGGATGTGCCCACGCGACTTGCCAGACGGGCCCATTATGCCTATTTTTGTGTGGAAAATATGCACAAGGGTCAGCAAAACTGTTCAAGTCTAACGCCTCAAAAGCATATACCCTTTAAGCACTTGGCCTCCAGTTTGCCTTTGAGGTTCACCTTCAATGACATCAAAAATTTTGATTGTTCTGTCTGACGAGCAAGTAGCTAGTCGTTTCCCATAATAATCCAGCTGGGCATCATGCTGGAGGTAATGATAAATGCGCATGTGCCCAGAGGTAGGGTTTGAAAGGTGAACTTACGATCATATCATCATGCCCAGTTTCTATCGGCGTCGATTCTGGTGGTCGTACAGCCTTTCATCAGACATTTCAAGCAAACGTGAGCCACTAAGCATGCCAATATCGGGCTAGTCGCCATACCATTAGAGGGTTTTGTCGACGACAGCTCCCAATATTGATAAAGGGAGCGGACACGTGACAGCGCTTCCGGAATCGGCTCCGTCCCGCTAGCTAGCCCATCCCGTAGGAATTTGCGTGTTGAGAGATCAGGCAGGACTCCAGTAGACAGGACCCCAGCCTCTATGGCTTCGTGGTATTGCATACCTCTGTCCTCATTCAGACTCTGGTGATCTGCTCGGGTGGAGTCAGCTTCAGTCTGATGTCCTATTCTTACTATAGAGGCTGGTCGCCTGCCTATATAATCCAAGTATTCATTGAGCCACAAGGCTCAATGAAGGCGGATGGTCCGGCTTGTCGCGTGGCCTCCGCTCGGCGCTGGGGTAGTCACATCCACCGAAAAAAGAAAACCTCAAAGGCGCTTGCCACCCGAGAATGCAGGGAGCAATAAGTGAAGTCTCCTGAAAATTCTTGAGGCTCTTTGGGTCGGGATGATTCCTCGGCACCAAAGAACTCCCGGACCAACCTTGGGAATGCGTGCGATCATTCAATTTAGAAGCTTCTTAGTGCGGTAGTATCGCGACGTCCCTGGGTCTCCATAGCACGAGTACAACGTTCTAAACCGGCGTATTGACACTGTTGGATGGAACAGTCTGAATCCCCATTTCCCAAATGGAAGTGGCGACAACAAGAATGCAGTTCCTCGACGTATGTACAATTGGGGCCAAACACGATGCCAAGTATCTCAACCAATTGATATTCATTGCAAAGACTCATAAGAGGCCATCCCTATCGGATTTTGCATGCAAAAACTCGTAAAGCTAGTGATTTGATTGTAATTGTGAGGATTTCTACTACAGATTAGCAGCCGAAGGGTTGGCATTGGGAGTGCCCAATATACTCTTCAAGAAAGCATCCGAGTTGGGTTCACGTCCCAAGAAAGCCTGGAAACGCCGAGCATCAAATGCAGTTCCTGCTGGACCAATTGACCAACCTTGAGTGAATCCATCTCATCTCGGCTGCCACCAGGAAGTAGGATCTCATGTCGATACCTTTTGCCTGTTTGTTGATGTAAGCACAAAATTCGACCCTAGTGTCTTGTGAAAGACGTACCAGACTCGGCACTCATCGGATCCTTCTTGAACACAGTCTCATACATATCAGCGGAGAATACCTGAGAGTACAAATATCCGTAGTATCCGGCATCGTATCCTATAAAAAACTAGGCTTCAAAGAAGGTGATGGGGGGGGGGAAACGAATACGACCAACCTCCAGTGATATGCCCAAATGAGCCCTGGCCAGGAGTAATTTTATCGCCCGTCTTGACAAGCGACACCTGTTCCCGAAGGTCACACCAGAACTTACTGTAGTCTTGTATTTCTAAGCGGGACCCTGAGTCAAAACACTGCAAAACGAGAGCAATCAACAGGGAATTGGAAACTCACCCCCTGTGGTGTCGGTGTGGACTTTGATGTCGAACGTGCCGAAGAACAATTGTCGTAATGAGAACAGTCCGATATTGACATAACGGCTGAAGAGCGCGGAATGATGAGGCAACGTGTTGAATCGAGAAGGAATGAACTAACCTTTTGATAAGCTTCTCGATTAGGTCATCCGGTAATGGCTGCTTAGTCTCGTAGTGGCTGGAGACACGCCTAAGAACCGAAGGCTCCCAACACCAATTCTCCAACATCTGTGATGGAGCCTCGACAAAATCTCTCGCGACGCTGCAGGAATCATTGAGATCATTCTCATTCAGGTTGAGCTGTAGAGTCCCAGGACCTACCTTGTTCCATGGAATCGACCAAATGTAGTACGACTGAGCAAGCCATGGAATACGTGACCCATTTCATGGAAATACGTCACCACATCGTCATGTCGCATCAAGGCAGGACGGCTAGGAGTCGGTTTAGCAAGATTAGCAACCATGCAAGCGACAGGATATTGGCGTAAGCCATCTTGCTTCAAAAAGCCTTGGATAAGTCCCCATACTGCAGCGTGACTATACTTATTCTCTACGATGGAGATAAAGCAGTTCGAGGAAAATCTAGGTGATCCTGTAGTATAACTTACCTCGAGGATACAAATCAAGGTAAACATCGCCCAAAAAGTCCTTCTCGGTTGTTGCATCAGCATCCCAGACCTCAAAGTGCTGGACATCTGTAATTCAATTTGATAAGAATGGCTAAGTCCTAGCTGACGCAACGATGGAAGAACCCTACCAGGATGCCAAGTTCCAACCTTCTCAGGGCTTACTCGAAACTTAACACCAAGCAATTCCTGGTAGATTTCGAGGATGGCGGGGACGACAACTTCGACCGGGAAATACTCCTTGATAAAATTATCATCCAAATCCAAGAATTTCTCAATAAACGCATTATCGTAGTAGCTGAAGGGGGGCGGGTGAGCCACTTCAGAAAGATCGGGGGAATAATGCCCACCGGTAATCCCTATGCAAAAGTGCATGTTATAGAACTGCATCGTAAACTCATCCTTTCTGCTTACCAAATGTAGAACTCGTTGTCAAAAGGGTATCCGTATCTCTCGTGCTGCTCCTTCTTGATCTTAAGAAGCTCATCGCGTTCTGCAGTATGCTTTAGCAACATATCAGTGGCTACGATAGGCTCCGACTACCTTTGAGACCAATCGGAGTCAGTTTCTTGCGGAGATCCGCCAAAAACTAGACAGGGGAACAAAAGCCGGGTCAACAAACAATTTGGACTAAACAAATGTTCTCGCCTACTTCTTCGACGGCCTTTCCAGTCTTGATCATTTTATCTTCCTCGACATAATCCGCCCACGTTTTGTAGTTCATTAACTTAGCGAGCCTTCGGCGGAGATCAATTGCCTTGGTCAGTAGTGGCACGTTGATCGCAAGCTTGCTTTCAGAGGCTTGGAGTATTTCTTTACGCGTTTCTGGGTCTTGTGCATGCTTTAGCTAGCGGAGATCAGGAGAGTACCCGCTAAGCTCCTGTCTGGGTCATTCAGGGGGTCACAACTTACGACGGGCATCAGATCGGGAGTCTTGAATGTTACGACATACTCATCATCCTTCTTTCCATAACCGTTGATCACATCCTCCGGTACTCCCTTGAGTTTCCTTGAGGTATTTTAACGAAATTTGTGTTCTCAGTTGCCAATATGATGCTCACTCTTTCGTGAATGTGATGGTGCCTTTCTCCTCATTGAAATTTTTCTGTCATGCGTGTACTCCACGTGAATACGCAGAATGACACTGCAAAAAAGAGGCGCGACCCACCGAAAATTCGGTGCACGTATTCGACAACTCTTTCTTAAGCTAGATTAGGAGGAAGAAATCAGTCTAAGATTTCAAAACGAGCGAGAGACAGGAAAGGTATTAGGGGTACGGACATTGAAAGATCACTCACCGTGGCAACCTGATTCCTTGTTTCTTCGGGGAGGTCGAGCCCATTTCTCTTGCCATCTAGGAGTAGCTTCTCCACCAAACGGTTCTCCTCAGGTGCAAGCTTCAACTCCTCTTTGTCAATGTTCGCCTTAGCGGCTTTAAGAGCCTCGAACACATCAATTCGCATTGATGCCTCAATGCCATATTCATTCAGGCGTTGCTCGGCGGTATTGGCGGCATTGCGGAGCTCATCTTGAGTAGAAACGTACTGGTAGAACGTAAGAGGGCCAGTAGTGTTTTCGAGCTCAGATTCTTCCTTGGCGAGTTCAAGGAAGACATTTTCGAAGGTGCACGAGGAACGAGGTAGGGCGGCGATCTTATCACGAATCGCGCGAGATCTTTCGATAGCTAATGTGGTTGTTTCCGAGATAGCTGTAGCGCTATGATCCCACTTCAGGGGGACGCGTGGCGCTTTCGGTTTGGCACCGAGTTGGGTCAGGTCCGTATTAGACATGAGGAAGGAGGTCAACGGATTGCTGTGCAAGAATCGAGCACAAGAGACAAAATTGGTGTTACTGTAGAGTGAGTACGAGAGTACGCCAAAGCAAAGCGCCGCAACCGGTCTAATAGTGCCTCCCCTGCGAATATTCTTATATGCGCCAAGCGGCGAGGTTAAACCAATGCTTCCCAGCAGCCCTCTTTGGGCCAGAGCCATGGCCAATTTGCTTCCGAGAATACATGGGCATGCAAGCACCCGAGTCCCATGCGTATAGAACTTGGAGATGGCACGAGATCTTTCGTTTCATGGTTTGGTGGGGGACATTGGGCTTATCCACCTCCGTGATTCGACCATGATTGGCCACATTGTGCACTCACCGGGCCGTCCAATACCCGTACCGGCGACGTGTATGTACATGTATTTAGTGTGGCCGATAGCTTCAAAGGAAATAAAGGATTTGCATGCACTCTCCTATTGCCAATAGGGTCACAGTACTCCCGGTCGGTCCAGTCGGAGCAACTGTCCCTTTTGGCAACAGGACTGCAACGTGCGCATTTGGGGACTAGTGTACTAGTGCACGATTTGAACTCGCCTGACCATCGCCCTGAGTAAAGGTCGTCAGCTGGCTTTCGAACATGTTCTTGGGATGCAAGGCCCCCACACGAGGATTCCATCACCTGAACAAAAATCCATCCTCCCCTTTCGCTCGACCCGACCCTGGTTGGTCTATCCATGCAACTGAGTGCCAGGGCTAAACGATCCCACTAATCCTGGGCGCCAAGCGTCGGTCATTTCTACATTCATGAAATGCAAAGCGAATGATTCGGGGAGTCCAAGTATGACTGGGGCAACGACGAAATTCTGCCAGAGCATGACGACCAGTGCAAGACCCAGGCTCAACGGCACCCTGATTTCGGGCTTCTACAAGCTACCGCAAGGGCTACACCATCAACACCTGACCCATTATCCATGATAGGCTTTCTCCTATCCATAAGAAACATCCTCTGCCTGAAAAGGGGCCCGGGCCTGACTGGGACTGTTCGAGACTCGACCAAATTCGTCTCCCCATGAATTTGCGCTCGATATGGCCATGCTGTTACCTGAGCTGCCCGAAAAACCTTGGTCCGCTCATGCATGTGCATGAGTGGTTCCTTCCATCGGTCGAGTTAGACGAGCCGATGTTAGGTGCCAGAGGTCAATTTTGCCTCAATCTCCATGATTTATCTCATATCATATGAATCCGAATCAATGAAACAGAAGTGTTGGATGCTCAAAGAGAACGTGGATAATGCGTAGTATACAGTGCAAGAATGAGATCAACGGAGAGTACATGGCTAGGCATGTCGTGTATCATTAATAATATGGCGCTATAAAATCGTGGAAGCTTGCAGATATCCCTCTAATCGCAGCATATGGCTTTAGCTACGCAGGTAACACATCTTTCGGACCGTCCACACCGACTTCTGGTAAAGGTCGAGGTACAAACTCCAAGTTCATTATTATGAGTGGCCAAACTACCGGAAAAGGTAAGTTGTCAAATACGCTGGTGGGATACCGATGGCTAACCTTCCTCTGTTTGCATTCATATTTCAATGGAATCCAATTGGCAGGATAAGAGGACGGAACGAGATCGAAGATGGGAAGAACTACACATACCGAAGCCAGGGTGTCTACCTAGACGAACTTGCCGGAATACGTCCCTCATCGCCTCGCTGGATTTGATCTCGGACCAGTTAGCGAGGAAAAAGTCCACTTGTACCTGAAACGAACGATATTTGAAAACGGATTTGCAAGCAGGAGTAAAGGCAATCACAGTACCTTGCGTACGTCCTCGAATGCAGCTGAAAATGAGGAGAAGATTTCGAAGGATATGTTGTTGACAGAGAGGCTCTTGACGATGTGCTGTGGGGGGAGAGTCAATGAGATTCCGGCATTTGGAGACGAGAACATGACCGACCTGGAATGCACGAGCCTTCAACTCCGTCAAGCCAAGCTCTGCGGGACTCTCAGCGACAGTCAAATGACCTGTATCGAAATACACCTACTGTCCGCCAATCTATAACAAGCCTTCGCCGAGCAGGGGCGCGGTCTTCCCGGATTTGTGGCAGCCCAACTCCGGATCCATTCTTTCCTAGAACGATGGGGACTCTCAAAACCCTCGCCACCAACCCCAACGCCTTGCCTGCGGCTAGAGGTCTGCGAGCCGTAAAGTGGATATCGAGAATTTGTTTGAGAGGATACAATTTGTTGATGATGGGATTGTGAGACGCCATACAGGGGCAAGATTGGCTGGGACTGGAAGTAGGCAGGCAAGTGTTGTTGATACGGAGATCCGGAGGATGAGGATCGCACAGTGTCTGGGAGGTTCTGTAACCCTGTTGGGGACGCACTCGTGGACTTTGAGGTGAAGTCAGATGTGAGAGGGGAGAAGACTATGGAGTCGGTGTACAACTAAAGGGAAGTCAGCTATTAAAGGGAAATGGGCCAAAAGAAATGCTCACATAGTAAAGAACAGCATAATAAGTCGCATATTCACATTCCTTGACGATGACCTTTGTCTTCTTCGGGCCTGGAATGATTGCTTCATCCACAATTGGTCTTGGATGAGGGGAATGACCACCTGATCTATTTCGGGGAGCAAACCCAGAGCTTCTTTTTAAATCGTCCGCATATCTTCCGCTTCGTTGCGAGGCCGACAGATCCCCAGCACTCAAGGCTCTCCGATTAGTTGCGCCAATGACTTGGGTTTCCCGATGTGACGCTCCAGAAGCCGGATCGATTGGACGCGCTGATGGCTCCGAATACGTATCTTCTTTCCCAATTATGTGGATATCTCCATCTTCAGATGGGGAGATGATACTTCTGGTGCTGAGAGTAGTATTGTCTTCTGTATCTGATACGCTTCGGCGGCCTCTTACGGTCTCAGAGGTCGTAAAGTCAGACACATCATCACGGGTATCGGAGAGGTCTTGATTCTCCATCGTGCCTCTGCGCGATTGCGGTCGTTCCTCTTGAAGTCGTGGTGAGATCGGTGGAAGGTTCGATAGGGAAGGTGATTGAGTATACGAGGGAAGGATACCGTCGGTGGTAGATCCTATAGAATTTCGGAATGATTCCATCGTAAGGTTTCGATCACGGGGTAGGCGAGGGTGAACCGAAGATGAGTCAGGAGCAACACTTGTCGGTACAAATGACTGTGAGAACGAGCGTGTGTGGTGGCGAAAGCGAGATTCCGTCGTTGAAATCGGGAAATGAGTGTTCGACGGCGTTTGAGGGCCGGGCGATTCCTCATCTACGTCAGCTATCACAGCTTCCTGGTGGTTTGATGGTGGATCGTGGTCTCCTGATGCATCGAATTCCTCGTCCGAAGAGTCCTCATCCGAATCCTCGAATGGATCTTGTGACCAATAGTCAGTGTAGCCGTCATAGTCATCTTCTTGGTTATCTTCATGATCATAGCCGTAGTCTCCAGAGGCCACAGAAAGTGATATGGAGTCTGCCCCTCGATAAGAACGTCTATACGCCCCGTTGGATATTTTTCCGGCATTGTGACCATCAGTTATACCTTCAGCAAAGCCGGAAGAAAACACTTCGAGATTGGAAGAGCGGCAATGAGATGGAGCCATCGGAAATCAGATCACACATACTAGTATGAAAATAGTCAACTCTTTGGAGTATCTTTCTGGCCGCGTAGATAGTCTTGGGCTTTCCCACCTTCCCCCTAACACCTCTCCGCTTTTTCGCCGGCAAAACGAAACACACATCAGAATACGTAGGATCATCTAACATATCCCCAACGGCGTCCAGGAGTCCTCGCGGCACTGTCCTGACGGGGGTAGGGGACACAGCACTTGGGGCAGCAGATGCAGATGTGATGTTGCATATGACAAGGAACGCATCAACATGTCGAACGGTATTAGGAGTGTAGAAGACTGCGTCTCGCTTAGCAAATTGCGCCCAGCCCCAATTGGCTGTCTTGTATGAAAAGGAGTGATCACAGGCTTCTTTAGGAGATGTAAGAGCCCCGCGATTTACACTGAGCAACAAAAAAACGGTAAACGATGAGTCTTGATGACGCAGACTTGATAGCAGACCGACTTTCGAATTTCAAAGCTGAACTTGAAGAGTCCTTCCCGAATCCACCTGAGGAAATGGTTAAGACACGCAAACGAAGAGATATAAGGGACGGATCAACTTGCTTTCCGTTTACAGAGCGTTCTTTTTCGTCTTCCGCAGGTTCACAGGATAAGTAAAGTGAAACATAATTCCCTCCCTCATGCCCACTGAGAATGGGAAGCACATGATGAGATTGCTACTAGACAAATATAAACGTACACACCTGTTCGCGTAGAACAGAACCTGCCAACGCCTAAGCAGCACAAATCCCATGAGGAACACGTGTAAAAGTGCAAACACGTTCCGATCCATAGGAGACGTACCCTCCTCCAAACTTGACACTCTTCGTTACTTTACTCTTCATTTCGCCCTTACTCGAATCGAAGAGCTGCTTCAATCCACGAAGAGTCCATTCCAACGTTACGGTCGTGCTTTCCGTGTATTCAATCGCGTCTCCCACATTCAGAGAGATGGAGTTCGAGTTCGATGCCATCCAAGGAGTTCGCACCTAACCCAAAAACAAGGTTTACGGGTGAGCAATTGTCGAGAGAAACCTTGACGTGCTAGTAGACAACTAACAGAGTTCCGTTGTTGAGGTACTGCAACGAGGCAGAAGAGCTGCTCACGACCGAGGCTTTATTAATGGTCTGGAACTGAATAAGTGGTGGCAGTGTGACGCTTCTCGTTCAATCGAACCGTCCCCCTAATTAGTAATGGGAACAAGAGACCAAACTCGGCGATCCATATGGCCAATTGTGATGTGTACAGCGTTTGCGGGAGAGGCATTGGTAAATGTGAGCCGTTGTTCGCCTCACCTTTCGACCTTCGCTTCTGCCCAGACGACGATAACGCCTTCTCCTGAGTCGCCAAAGCGAGCACTCAGGGGGGTAGCGGAAAAATAGCACGTCTATCTACCGGCGACAGATGGAGAAGGCACCACGTTTCTTCAATCGGACAGGAGAGATGCGTGTTGAAGGCCGCTAGCGACGAGCGCTCATGAAACAGTGCGGTTATCGTCACTTTTGCTACCCCTATACGGCGTACCCAATGAGTGGGATCATATTATTCTCAGCTCGGCAGAGGTTCACCATTTGAGATATGTCAGGGGTTTTCACCCCGAGTTCCCTCCACATGCCCAGGTATCCAGTCCGCTGTTGCCCCACGCGGCTACTCCTAATGGCGTGAATTAACTTCCGATGGATTCGCTTTAAACTCCGGTTGCACACATGGGCTCTCTAACGTGCTGCCATAATGTTAACGAGGGTGTTTCTCGTGAAAACATGGGCATTCATCCTATATGCAAACCTTGGTTCTTGTCCTGCAACTTGCGCGTTCTTACAGTCCAAGTAGTTGTACATACTAATTTGGGGCAATCTGTTTCCTATATAATGCGTGATAGGGGGCAAAGTCAATGCGCCGGTATAACGTACGAAACTATTTTGTGTTCTTAGCTAACGCTGGCTTGCAGGTCTCCTCCCATGGCTCCGCTTCAGTTGGGCACCGCTGTTGGCTCAAGGACATCCTCTGCGGGCTTGATGGGGTCGCGTGGACCAATTGCACCGACCAGAGCAGTACCAAATAGCTCCCATGCCCACAATGACTCAAGAAATGCCTATATTACAGTCTATGTAGTATGCTCTAAATTGGAAAACCATATTGGGGGCTCTTCAGCAGCCCAATTTGGGAGGCGGTCACAGCGAGACCGTCTGAAGCGTGACCCGGTATGCAATCTTGTAGCTGATTACCTGGAATTGGACCATTGAGGTGAGCATTGCATGGGAGGGTGGCGCACGGAGATATGAGACCACGGAAACGAATTCCGTGCATGGAAGAATACATATTTGATCGCTCTGAGGTAATAAACGCTATCATCGTCTTGTTACCTAAATGGTCTCGCTTAGTGGCAAGACGCTCTATTGTGTTCCTTAATGCATGATTGGACTACATAAAACGGGCTTGCCCGCGTCCAAGCGTGCCCGTCCCCGTCCGATGAGCTCCGCAGCAGATTCCTCGCTAAATTATACACGCCCTTGCCGTCTGGCGCTGACAATTGCTTCCATCTCGACACAAACCGGCCGGAGACGCTGCATGAAGCTTCTAGGATTCAATACACGCAAGCATTACCGTTGGCCACCGATGCGATGGCCATCTGTTAACGTCTGAACCGATCCTTGCCCGAGTTGAGGCTAAATCCAACAACCACAAACACCAAGAAAATAACAAACTAATCCCCGGCCCTCCCCGCCGCCCTGACAATTTCTTGTATGCCATGTCTGATACAAGTTGCCTTATCGGCTATATATCTTGTCGTTATTATATTGAGGTGTCAAGCAACCGCAGTCATCAAGGGTCATGCAGCATCTCGACTCAGGAAGTGTATGAGTATTACCACTGGAGGACACACGAAAAGCCATCCTATGTTCTGCAAGCTGAACATCCGGAAAGATAAGGGAGGAGTGACAGGTTCTTTAGTTAATTGCTGTATTGTGACTAGGGATGTCTGCTGTCTCAGCGGAGCTGGATCAGGTGAATGAATTAGCTGGTATATTTTTTTTCCCTTTCACGTCTAGCTGGGCCCAGTCACAAGGCTTTCGCGCGTATAAAGTCCTTTCATGCACAAGAGTGAGAAGCTTGCCCACTTGAAATACCACCTATCATAACGTTGCAGCATTTCTGACATAGTTACGCGGTACAACGCCCCACAGTATTAGTAGCTAGGGTTGCGCGCATACATATTTTTGGTTCAATGCACTGTAAAATGAAAACAGAAGTCGAGAAGGATGAGTGACTGATATCAACTACATATGATTGGGGCATTCAATTTTCCCTGGACCAGGAATCGAGTTTCATCTTTTGCTAGCCTGAGGGAGTTAATAAACCAAATCGATCGTCATATCAGGCTTCTCCATTGCGCGTACGATGCATGTTCTGTTTGATGGGAAGGCACCCCAGTGGGAGAACAAGTTCACATATATATATATAGATTAACCAGCAGGTACGTTTTAACAGGACTCTTCTTGTTGCAGAGGAATGAACTACCCGGAGCTTGATGGTTCACAATATTGCAAACAAGTCGTACCCTCTTCCAGCGTCAAAGGAGTGGGTGGTCGAGGGAAATATATGGATTCAAGGGAGAGATAGTCGTAAGGTGGCACGACATTGGTGTTATTAAAACTCGAAATTTGGTGCATGAAATTGAGCGATCAACTTGATTAACCAGACGCGAAGGCATTATACCCTCATCATAAGCGTCAAAGTGCCTGCCTCTAGGAGAGAATTAAATCGGATGGTATGCATGAAGGGATGAATATACCAGAAATGGGTTTGGGAAGATTGAGCAGCGGAAGAAATAAGAGTGGAAAGAATGGAAGGAGATGCGAGAAGCACCCAACCCAGACCCTATACATAGAAGGTTTCATCCTTCGCGATAATATTATTCACATGCTATCACAAGTTGGTGATTCAGGACGACAAGTTGACTAAGTAGCATGGCAAAGGTCGGAGGCAGCTCATCAAGCAAAAGGACGAGCTTCATCAAGGATTCCGAGCGCTTCTGTGTCGCCACACTCATCTAATCCATCCAGGACGATTACAAGGATAGGATATCCCAGAGTTCACGCATTGGATCGATGATCCGAATTTTCATCTCTTTCTCTGCAACGGGACCCGGAATACTGTTTCATGAAGCGGACTGCAGCGGAAGCCGCCTAGCAAAGTAAGCTCTTGTACTCAGCATCGAACGCTGCCAGCTGTAGAGCAAGGATAGAGAGAAAGTGCTCTATCGAATCAAGACCCATTATTGATTAGTGCTTGTCCCAGAAGAAAACACGCAGCGAGGACATGTTGGGGCGTCAAGAATAGAGGGTACACATAGATATCGCAGTCTTCCCAGTCCCGGGTGAACCACGCAACGAATCGCCTGTTAGGTGATTGAGAATTGAGCTGCAAGTCTCGACCTGTGTATATTCCATCGGCTTTGAGAGCACGTCCAAAAAACGGCAATGTGCTAAAGCTGAGTCTGGAATCAATTCAAGCAAACAGAACGAACCGCGAAACGTGAGGGCGCACTAGTGATATAGAAGCCTTCACATCGCTTTATTTTCCGAGTAAAACTTTGAGATTATTTACATAAGAGAGTGGCCGAGGGATCGAGCACAATTCACATACGAGTGGAAGTCTTTCACCAGGAGAATTCCTTCAGGCGGAACTTGACTCGTTTGGCTGGCCGTCCACATTTGAAGCGGCTGCAGGGTGGTCCCGTACGTAAGCTCTTTGGACTTCCTCATTCAATCCTTTGAGATTTGTGTCGTTTGTGTTCGAAAGTCTGTATCGGTGTCAGGCACGGGGGCATGAGCCTATCGATCGTAAAAATGGAGTGATGGTTGCCGACCTCGTAAATGTGTAGCCACGTCACTAGAAATTTCGGGATTTTGGGATCGGGGGGAAAAACTTGAGAACAAAGGCCGCGGTCATTGGAGCGTTGGTATTATAGATTGTTTTGTTTCGATCACGGTCCGAACTCATTCGTAGGCTCCAAGGGAAGGACAGTAATACCTTTGAGGAATACCTTCAAGCGATGCATGCCAGATGTGCGCGAGGATCGACATCTGATTCAGGGGCTCGGGGGAGGGAGATGAGGAGGGTTGGGCGAAGGCTGGAAGGACGTACTTGGGTTGGATGATTTGAGCTCTGGTGTGCCTGGTCATTCGCGACTTGCTTGGGCTTAGTCTTCTGCCGGTCCTCTGAGCCAAACGGTGTAGTGCTAACGGTTCCGAGTCCCGACGTTGCCGGCCCGAGAGCCGACTCGGCGGCGAAGTGGCGCCACAATTGCAAGGTTTCATGGTGCTTTGGGGCGGGACCGATATCGCGATCGATGCTTTCCATCGAGCGCTGTCGTTAATGAGCGACCTTTCCCCTTTGAATCGCTTTCTTCTGCTCTGGTCACTTGTTACTTGAACTACTATGCACGTGAAAGTGTATAAAAAGACAACGTGCTAAGTCAGAGAGCATCTAACTACCACTCCTATATCGCACTCAGTCGTTTATAATAGGTGCTTGCATTCTGAAGATGGGTGACGTGATCGATGGGTGCCTTGGGCGTGCAAATTTTGACCAGGGTTGGTTGTGACCTGAAAAGACTCTCGATTGGTTAACAAACATCTACCCTTCGGAACGATCAATTTTTTTGTTCTTTTCTTTTTCAATTGAATGGCCTTCTCTTTCTGGTGGACTGAACCGGGGGCATTCTGCGGTTAGCAAAGATCTGCGGTTATGCAGTTCCCAATCGCTAGTTATCCCAGAAACCTTTACTTGATTGTTGATACCTGATACAAACATAGCACCTGCCCCTCGTTATTCCAGGCGATCGATGTTGGAAAGAGAACGCTGCCCACGAAAAATTGATGTGAGTATGCGGAAAAGGACTCTGACAACCGGGGGGGGGGAGGTGTCTCAATCGACGGACACTCGATTGGATTGCTAAAAATTTATTACAAGTTTGACGAACGCGTGTGCTTCTACGTCGACGCTATACGCGGATTTACGCCGCGGATTTGGGTTCAACGCCTAGGCACATTGGAAAGGAAGTGAGGCTTCGGAGAAAAGTAAATATAGTAACGATGAACTCCGACATCAATTATTAAATACAAGATCGGGTATCGTGGCTTCGCTGGCGTTGCTAACTCATCAGCTTCACTACCCGGCACAACTTGCTTCTCGTTCCAAAAAAAGGTCCACCAGGGAACGTACGTACGTGATGGACAACTTGGGCAATGGCTACATGTAGCGAGTCAAAATTTCTCATGCTTTCTTCACTGCATCCATGCTCACGGGCCTATGGACGCCTACCTTTCCCTTCCGATGAACATAAAACCTGAATAATGGCCGCCGCACCTTAGGGTTCTAGACGCGCAACGTGTTGTAATCCTGAGCACGGATTCTACGTAACATTATTCCAGTTCCGATAATGTCGACACCTGCCCAACCGGCACATCACCATCATCAATGTTTAATATTTCGCCAACAAGATTTTTCCACTTTCTCTTCGATCAGCTGCGATCCTTTGTTTAAAAGCTTCCCTTGACCACTTGTCGCGACGACTTACAACTAGCTTGTCTTCCCTCAAGCTACTACGGTGCCAGTGGGATTTTCCAAACATGTTCAGAGGCGCTGAGTTTTTCTTGCTTCTCCTCTTCACTGCTTCCGTCTTCACCTGGCCTGCTGTCCAGAGGCAGCAGTTACCCCGCCTTCCACCGAGGCTTCGGGAACCTATGCGCGGAGGAACGAACGCGAAGCGACTCGCGAGGGGTTTACCTCCTTTACCGCCAGTTCGGAGAGCCTCAACTGATAGTAAGTCTGCAGCCACCTTCACTGGCATGAAGATGTATGGCGTGATGCGGTTCGATCTCCAGCTTCCAGCAGGCCAGGCCCAAGTGCTTCGTTGGAATCAGCATCAACAACTCAGAGTAAGTCTGCAGCCACCTTCACTGGCATGATGATGTATGGCGTGATGCGGTTCAATCTCCAGCTTCCAGCAGCCTAGGCCCAACTATTTCGTTGCCCTCAACAACTTTGAGTAAGTCTGCAGCACCTTCACTGACATGAAGATGTATATGGTGTGATGCGGCTCGATCTCCAGCTTCCTACAAGCCGACCCAAACTTTTAACATATCATCATCGTCGACTTACTATCAAATGGGCGTGTGGCCCGTGGGGATGGTGCCGGCGGGGGCGGCGGCAGCGAATGTAGATCCCCTTGGGGTCCTCGGGGTGTTCGTTGGTATGGGGGCGTGGGTGTTTCGTCTGCTTGCTTCTTGTGTCGCATCTGAGTTGACGCCTACCTTGATCGCCGGTAGGTACGGGTTGGTCCCACTGACGGCTGGAGCGGCTGGGGCAGCGGCTGGGGCAGCGGCTGGAGCAGCAGCGGCTGGGGCAGCAGCGGCTGTTGGTGCCTTGATGCTTGTTCCTGATCTCAAGTTCAGTCTCTGGTTTAGCGTCAAGGACGTTGTGCGTTACCTTGCTTTCCTCCGTCTACATCGAGGTTTTTTTCTAAATGCAATTCTCCAGAATGCTCCGCCTTGCCATCAATTTTTTTCAATTCTCGTCGAAAAGGGTGGTTCTATAGCGAATGGAGACGTGAATTTTTTGGGAAATTCAGAGAAAAGTACGTCGATCGGGGAGCACTCATCAACTAACCTGATCTTTAATTCCCCCCTTAAACGTTAAACGCAGCTGACCTCAAGGTCCCCCCTCAAATTGGTGGCGGAGTTTCCGTGGAGGGAATGTATTACCAGACGACGATTTGGGAGTATAACGTCACAACCTTTCAACTCACGCCCTGGTACACGGGATTTGATAACAGTAAGTGTCTTCCTTTTGTTCCATTCGGGAACTCGTGCCCTCGGGGGTGAATGGCCTCTCTGTCTACATTGCATGGCAACGCTGAATTGGGACATTTCCACAACAGAGACGATCAAGGCACAGCTCGTGTATAATGTTAAAAACAACTCCGTGTCTTTCAGGCCTGCGACGGACACTATAGTTAATAGTATTTTCCAACAGGTTGTGGTGCGTGAGCCATTAAAGTTGATGTCTCGTTGTGTATGAGTTGTGTTGCTGATTTTACACCCGTCTTGTAGGATTTCGCTCTACATGCATTTTGATAGGGCTGGGGAAAGTTATCAATTTTTGTGTCCTTTCGTACTGGTGCACAGAGCTTATGTGTTCGCAAAAGCGCGGATAACAAGCACGACTTCTAGTTGTTTTTGTTTTTGTTTTTTCTGCTGCTTCGCGTCCGATACACCATTGTTCATTATCTGACGTGGGATTGCTGTGTTTCACCGTATTGAGTCAGCAAATTGTTTCTTCCGAAGTCATGCCATATCGTCGGTCTGTTTGATATGACTTGCGCGCTAAAAGACTGTCGAGTTGAAGTGTGTGCCCACTCATCATTGCTTGAGACACCAATAGGAATGGCGAATGTTTCCCAAGTGTTTGTGATGATGCATGTGAGTCAGATGTGTTAGTCTGGGCACCTAGCTTGGACAACTTATCCGCTGAGCATCATGAGGCTAACTTTCAAGTTGGTAATGAGGCTCAGCAGATAGGTCGTCCAAAGTATAGAATCTGGCCCTCAGATCCGCCTACAAACTGTGCATAACAACTGGTAAGTTGGTTGAAGTGCCACAGGGTATCGGACTCGATGTATATACTAGAGTGCGTGTCTTCGCACGTGCTGACCTGCACTGCTTTGCAGCACCAGGGTCGATTTTTTGAGGACCAGAACCGGCCCACCGGGACCATCCCAAAATTTTGCTGTCCTGGTCCTGTCAAACTGGCAGGACCAAACCATAGGTGAACCAAACCGAACTGCAGTTACAGTCCTAGGACCGTTCGGTCCTGAGACCATCCCAGCAATCTTATTATGAAGAGAGTGTTGGAGAATATAATATGTTCCCAATAGTATAGAGTTTAACAGCCTATACTGGCATGGCTCAAGGGCGAGTAGTGTATGGATGCATGCTAGAGGTCCTGGGTTTGATACCAGGCTTGTCCATGATTTTATGTCCTTGCCACGTGACCTGGATTTGAAGCCATTTGAATTGGAGCTCCGGATAAGTCCAGTAGTTGCACTGGATACAATTTCAACAGAGAGAGTGTGTGTCATATTGTCAGGGACGTGTCCAGGGTCGAGGGGGCCCAGGTGTAATGCCTGGCGCTGAGGCCGTCATGGGGTGTGGAGTGGGTGTGGATACTGATGGGCCCAATGCAGGATGGTGGTCCCTGGCCACTCAGACTGAAGTGGGAATCATGAGTTGTTATTAAAAGGGGAAACTATGCTATTTACCTGAAGTGGGAATCATGAGAAGAAGGTTACTTCTTCGGTTCCCACCCCAGGAACCTTTATGTACATGCGGCTTGGGTCACATGAGGTTTGCCACATCACCCTGCATACAGCTGCAGTCATCCAGGTGTCCCTGTGGGGGATCCTGAGGGTGTGTGCTGCATGCACATGTGCTGGGTTGCACCGTGAGGCCATCTGGGTTGTCTGGGGCTGGGTGTGTTGTGCACGTGTCGCAGGCAGGTCAATAATACATAGATATGGGGAGAGGTTGTCCATGTAGATAAAGATAAAAGAAAGAACAAAAGAGCAAGAGAACAAAAGGACAAAAGGAAGAACAAGAAGTGGGGAACAGTGATGAAGGGTGAGGAGTAGAGGTGAGTGGGATACTGGGTGAGGGTGGGTGGAGCCAGGTCAGGCAGGTGTAAGGTTGTTATGGTTGAGTTCGTGAGTGATCTCGTGATAGTCAAGTGTTGCCTCACACTCCCAGTCTGTCAGATATACACTGTATGTAGCTATATTATCAATGGGGGAGTAAAGGCTTCTCCTTCCTTTATCCCTTCTCATGTAGGTTATATACAAGATTGTAAATACATGTGATTAATGCGGTTTGGGACCACATGGTACAATGAGAAAATGAACTATCATGTCAGGTACAAACCTAACATGATAAATACAGAATGAATTAGGGAGGGCTGCAAGTATGCAGCCTATCTCCCTTACAGCGGGTGTGCCCTGACATCACCGCCTCCTTAAGCCGCTTCACCTTGAAGTGGCCAGGGGGTTCGTTCTCTCCCTTCCTGGGGCATGGGGGTGTCAGGGCATACACCCTGACCTAGCCCATACCCGCATCCACACCCACACTCGCACCTGCACCTGTGCCCGCACCCGGCTGTTGCACTTCCCACACACACCCTGTGCCGGACGCTCAGTGCAGCCAGATGGCCTGGACCTTGGGTCTTGGGTCTCATGTGACTTCCGGATATCTCTGGAAGTTTTTGATCTATTGTGGCCACTGTGGGAAGATGAGAAGTTAACTTCCTTCTCATCTCTGACCCACAGTAGGCAAGTTGTATATACTTGCCTCTCTTCTATATATCATCTCTGACCCACAGTAGGCAAGTTGTATATACTTGCCTCTCTTCTATATATCATCTCTGACCCACAGTAGGATTGTGCCCTGGATAGGGCTGGCCAGACCAGAGACTGTGGACCATAGGGGAGGGTCATGGGGACCCGGGAGTCGTCCCCTGACACTTTTGGAACATACACCCTGCCTTGGTAGAGGACCAACTCTCCCTGTCTCTCCCACTCGTCTGGCCTCAGCATCCCTTCTCCTAATTCCCTCATGGCCTTCACCACCTGCTCGTCATGATCCTTCACTCCTCGTATCCTCTCCAGAATATCCACCTCCTCACCTTCTACTGAGACTGCCTCTGTTGCATGGGCCTCAAACCAGGCCAGTTGGAGGAGTGTCAGCTCCTCATTGTCGTCCCTTCCCTTCGGGTGGTCAGCATGGCAGGAGAGTGCATCCGGTTTTCCCATGAGCTTCCCTGGGTGGTGGATGAGGGTGAAATGGAAGCGGGAGAGGAAAAGGGACCATTGAGCCTGACATCGATTCAGCCTCTGGGCCATCCGGAAGTAGCCCAGGTTATGGTGGTCGGTGTAGATCTCGACTTTCTCCTCAGCACCTTCCACAAAGTGCTGCCATTCCTCAAGGGCTTGGATGATTGCAAGCATCTCCTTATTGTACACTTTGTAGTTGCACTCTATGTCCATGAAACTTTTGGACATGAATGCTACTGGGTGGAACTCTCCATCCAGTTGGAGTTGGGAGAGGACCCCACCGGTTGCAAAGTTGGATGCATCGCACTCGAGCTTGAAGGAGCCATGGTCAGTGGGGAAAGAGCGGACAGGGGCCATGGTAACAGCTTCCTTGAGGGCATGGAAGGCATCGTCTTTGCTTGGGCCCCAGTTCCGGGCCTGGGTCTTCTGGGTCAGCCTGTGAAGGGGGTGTGCCTTCTCAGAGAAGTCTCTGATGAACCAGCGATAGAAGTTTACGAATTCTAGGAAGGATTGTACCTCCTTCACCTTGGTTGGGGGTGGCCAGTCGAGGACTCCCTGGATCTTTGCCGGGTCCATCACGACATTACCCTCCAAGATAATGAGACCGAGGTACTCGATCTGGGTTCACTCGAACTTACACTTTTCTGGCTTAAGGAAGAGCCTCCTTCTCCTCAGTGTCTCTAGGACTTCTCAGACAACCCTCTGATGTTCCTCCAGGGTGGCCGTGAAGATCAGGATATCATCCATGTAACAGATGACAACCTCCCGGTCGGTGGAATCCCTGAGGATGTCGTTCATCATGGTCTGGAAGGTTGCTGGGGAGTTGCACAGGCCAAAGAACATCACCATGGGCTTGAACAGCCCTCGGTTGGTCGCGAACGCTGCCTTCCACTCGTCTCCATCCTTGATCCGGACATTGTTGAACCCCCAGCATAGGTCCAAGGCCAAGAAGTACTTGGCATTGTGGAGGTGGGCGAGGATGTCCAAGATGAGGGGGAGCAGGTACGTGTCATATCCCAGATCTTCCACCTCCCTCTGCTCTATTCCTATACGACTCCCCCAGCCTTTCCAATCTCTCTCTGCTGCCTGTTATAAAAATGGGGCCTAATTGGCCCATTTCTATAGCGTTCGGGTGCAGGAGGGGGCCGTGACATTGAGAAGATGTTACAATTAATGTAACAGATGTTGTAACAGTGGTGTTTACAATAACATGGACATCGGGTGTTTTGGGTGATAATAGTTGGTTCTTGTTGTATTATATACATATCACGTGACTTTGTACTGTACAGAGCCCATAAGAGGCTAGAAATGGGAAATTCCCATTTCCATAACACTGCCTCTGGTTGATGCCAATGGCCCTAGGACTACCTCCTCCTTCGACTCTCTCCCGCTCAGCCTCCCACCTACATCCGCATCACCTCTGGACCTCCACTACCATACCTCCACCTCCTTGGACCCCTTGTTCAAAGGAGATGGACCTGCTTGTTGTGGATAAATCTCAACTTGCCTATCCACCCTCCTTCCTACTTCCGGTCTCCACACCTCCAGTACCTCCTCACCTCTGGTAACTCCTTACCTCCGGTACCTCCCTATTCCTCCTTACCTCCGGTGTTGATAATCTTTATTGTTTTATCATTTGATATTTTCTACAACCCCAATCTTCTGGACTACAACTTCCGGGCTCCGGACCTTTCCGGACATCTTTCTCTGTAGTCCCCTGCTTATTCTTAGATGGTTCCAGACCTTGCCATTTAGTTGGCTTTTAATTCTCTCACTCCACAAACCCTCAGACATAATTCAGGCTTTTTGCCTATTCCTATTTGTCCTGTGGATTCTTTTCTGTTTACTTCCCCTTCCCCTTGGTAACCTTTGTTTACCTTTGGATCCAATTGTTTCTGCTATATGTATGCGTGTACCTACCCTAGTAAATAGTTTTCCCCAGTTATAATATAAACAGTCTTGAGCCCCTCCAAAACCTCCTCTAGGATGTCTATCACGTCCCACTCATCTGCTGCTCTCCACAAATGATTGACCCTCTCTAATGCCTCCATTGTTAAGTAATGAGGGGGGGGCTTCTGGCCCCCTTCTGCTGGCAGGCTTGGTTCCTCCATTGCCAGCCCCCCTGACAAATCGGGGACAATGAGAACATACCGGGTGCAGCGCTCCATTCTGAGTCGCTGAAGCTGAGTCCCTTCAACACCCCATCACCCTCGGAGCTCTGCCCCACCTCCAGTCTGTCTCTGACCCACCGTTGGATGACCCGGAACACAGAGCTCCACCTGACAGTGTCACCTGGATTGTTATGGAAATGGGATTTTCCCATTTTTAGCCTCTTATGGGCTCTATGCAGTACAATATCACGTGACATGTAAATAATAACAACTTAACAAACAATCATCACCCAAAACACCCAATGTCCATGTTATTGTAAACACCACTGTTACAACATCTGTTACATTAATTGTAACATCTTCTCGATGTCACGGCCCCCTCCTGCACCCGAACGCTATAGAAATGGGCCAATTAGGCCCCATTTTTATAACATGGATAGCGATTGGACCTATCCAAGGAACGTTGTCTTGACAGTACGAGTACTTCACTGTGATCTCGTTCAGCTTCCTGTAGTCCTGGACCAGGCGTAGTGACCCATCCTTCTTCTTGACAAAGAAGACTGGTGCTCCCATAGGGGATTTGGATGGCCATATGCACCCATTCTGTAGGTTCTCGCATAGGAACTTGTCCAGCTCTTTCTGTTCTGGGTGCAAGAGTGGGAAGGTTTTTCCCCTGGGCAGTTTGGCATCCGGTACCAGGTCTATAGCATGGTCCCAGGGCTTCCGGGGGGGCAACTGGTCAAAGGCTTCTTTGGAGAACACGTCCCGGAAGTCCTGGTAGTGCTCTGGTACTAGCGTCTCGAATGATGCGGGCTCAGCCTCCAGGTTGCAGGCCTCCTGGGCCATCCACTGTGAGGGGGTCATGGTGGCTCTCAGGTCGTGGCCCCAGCTTGGGGGAATGATCGCAGCATAGATCCCATCCCCAGGCTCCAGTGCAGGGTCCTGGTTATCCTGTACTTGCAGCTGTCTGCAGGGGGATGGGCAGCGGGACATGATGACCTTCTGTCATGCCCAGTCCACCTCTGGGTTGTGGTGCAGCAGCCAGGAGTGTCCTATGATGAGGGACTGTGGCCCAAGATTTGCGACTGCGAAGTGTGCCCACTCTGTGTGTCACCCAAAGGTCAAGAGGGCTTCTAGCTCCTCAGTTATAGCTCCATTCTCGTTTGGGGTTCCATCAACATTATGGATGGGAATGGGCTGGGGGAGGGGGGTTGTCTCCAGGTTGTGCTTCTGGATGAACTTGGGGCTTATGAAGTTCCCGGTGGCTCCTGAGTCCAGGAGGGCTGATACAGATACTGATGTGAGGGAGGTTAGGGTGGTCAGTTTTACTGTGAGGTTGAGAGATCTAGGGGACTGTTTGGAAAGCACATAAATGGCTGGGGGGGAGACCGCTACCTCGGTGTTACTGCCCTTGGGGTCTTCTTGTTCTCACAGGTGGAGGATGCGTTTCTCCTCTTTTTCTTCACGATGACTCAATGAAATTTTGGCATTGGCATTGGCTTATGTGTGCTGTGGTATTTACATGAGCTATCTTCTATGGGTGGCCAGGACGCATCCCTTACCGGTCACCTGCCTGAAAATCCCTCTGAGGTTCTGCCTCTGGTTCCTCCTCCACTGTCTCTGTCCCTTCAGTCAGCTGTCTCTTCAGCCCTTCCATCAGTGCCCTTAGGTCTCCCGGGTGGAGATGTTGTACTCAGCTGACCCTGGGGTGTGGGCACTCTCGTGCGAGATGCCCTGGGGTGTTACAGTTGTAGCACCGCCTCTGGTCAGTCCTCGACCTGTCAAGATCCATCGGCTGGGGGCCTGTCCCTGATGTGGGATGGGCTGCTGGAGTGGGGGGCAGAGGTGTGGGAGCAGGTTGTGGGGGGGTCTGTGTGGGTCGCATCTGGGATGGGGTTGCGGTTAGCAGAGGTCGAGCTGGCAGAAGCTGGGGTCTGGGTGGGGGTGCACATGGTTGGGTGGCTTGGAAATGTTGCCACTGGTTGTCCAGAAGTGTGGCTTCGTGTTTCCACTTGGCCCAAGTGGTGGGCATGGGGTGGAGGCGGTATATGCTCTCCCTGAGCTGGGAGCTAATCGCCTGCTCAAATCGGTTGACCAGCCCAACATCGCCTAGTGTCATATCCATCCATGGCCATTGTCTTCCACTACCTCCAATCCTTCCAGACTACCTCCGCTCCTTCTTCACTAACCTCGGAGCTCCCATATTCTGCAATCACCTATGCCTCCCTAAGTACAGAGCCCTGAAGGCTTCCAGACAGCTCCAACGTCCGCTAGCGCACTCCTGCCTCTGCTGGGAAATTCACTTGCTTGCCCTGCAAGTCCACCTTCGGGCCTATCTGTCATATCCATCCACGGCCATCGACTTCCACTACCTCCGATCTCTCCAGACTACCTCCGCTCCTTCTTCACTAACCTCAGAGTTCCCATATTCTGCAATCACCTCCGCTTCCCTCAATGGTCACCACCCCCTCTTTTCAATATATTACCTACCCCTCCCTAAGTATGGAGCCCTGAAGGCTTCCAGACAGCTCTGATGTCTGCTAGCGCACCCCCACTTCCGCTGGGCAATACATTCGCTTGCCCTGCAAGCCCACCTTTGGGCCTATCCCTCCTTTCCGTTTCTGGGTTAACGCCTACCATTCCGCTAACCCCATAACCCGACTTGTCGGTAATATTCAATCGGCTAATGTTTAACCCCGTTAGCTCCGCTCTGCTCGGCCCCATCGTTTACGGGCCCGCCCCCACTGTATCTATATATACTCAACTTGTAAATAGGTTACACCTCAGTAATAAAATCGACTAGAGTTGACCCAGACTCCTTCCCAGTTGCTCACATGATTTCTTGGAGGTTTAGCTGCAACTTACGTTGCCCTCCGAAATCTGTCAAGCGACTGGTACAACTTGCAACACGTGATGTTCCCACGCTAAGTTGTAATGAGTTGTACATAGGTTACGGAATATAATTTTTAGTATTTACACGTGCGGTCATTGCACTCAACCCAACCCGTGAAGACTAAGGGAGCACATCCAAGGTTATGGAGTCAATATCCGGGTGTGTGCGAAGTTTAACAGTTTATATATTACTTAGTTGCTAGTCACTTGTTTGTGCCCGGTGGCATAAGTGGTATAGTGCGAGCTGAGGCTATGCAGTTTTTTTAAGTGGCACATGTTCGATTCTCACATAGGAAAACTTTTTTCGGGCCCTCCCATGGAATAATTGTGTGAAATGGTTGTTTTCTGTACACTAAGGAGTGAAGGGTATGAAAAAAAAAAGTTTCCTGAGTGAGAATCGAACATGTGCCACTTAAAAACTGCATAGCCTCAGCTTGCACTATACCACTTATGCCACCGGGCACAAACAAGTGACTAGCAACTAAGTAATATATAAACTGTTGAACTTCGCGCACACCTGGATATTGACTCCATAACCTTGGATGTGCTCCCTTAGTCTTCATGGGTTGGGTTGAGTGCAATGACCACATGTGTAAATACTAAAAATTATATTCCATAACCTATGTACAACTCATTACAACTTAGTGTGGGAACATCACGTGTTGCAAGTTGTACCAGTCGCTTGACAGATTTCAGAGGGCAACATAAGTTGCGGCTAAACCTCGGAGAAATCATGTGAGCAACTGGGAAGGAGTCTGGAGTTGACCCCCTTTAGTTCTTGCTGCCAGTAAGTAAGTTAGGGCACAGACGTTGTAGGCGGGATAATCGCCCACGTGCAGAGCCGGCTCGGATACCCGTTTCCACGATCAGAAAACCCCTTCCATTCACGCAACAGCTCGATACGAATTTGGTACCTAAAAATAGTCCTAATTCGTACGATTCTGACGACACCAAGAACGTCCTAATTGGTGGAGATTTGACGGAGTCCTATGTTGGGCAAGTTAGGCACAGGCATGTGCGGGCATGGGAATCTCAAGCGGCAACCCAGAATTCCAGCCTCACTCATTCCCACGGCGTCTAATAAATTGGTAAAAATGTTTATCGGCTGTTTATTGATTGATATTCTTTTATTGATACTGTTACCCTTTTTTTATTATTATGCCTAATAAGGTATGCAGGTGCCATATGGCATCAATATTTCCCATCTATTATTTCTAAAAATAATTATTTCTTATAATCCTGTACATACTGGATTTTTGAAGAGAAGTTCTCCCCTCCCCCAAAATTCTCTAGGACGCGCTAGAGTTGGAGTGAGTGTCAGGGACTGACCCGGGGTCGAGAGCGCCCAGGTGTATCGCCCGAGGCTGAGGGTCCGGTAGGTATGACGCGGGCGCGCGTAGCAGCGGGCCCGAAGCAGACAAGGGTCCCTGGCCACTAAGACTAAAGTGGGAAATGTGTTATTGTCATTATCAAGGGAAGTGTAAGCTACTTGCCTAAAGTGGGAAATGTGAGAAGAAGGTTGCTTCTCAGTTCCCACTTAGGCTGTGTTTATATACATGTGGTTGAAGGCCACGTGGGAAGCGCCACGTCATCCGAGCACACAGCCACCTCCATCTGGGTACCTCTGTAAGAGGTCCTAGGAGCGTCCGGTGTGCGGGGGGTCGTCCGGTGTGTCCGGGTTCGGGTGCGTTACACTGCAGCCGGGTCAATGGTACATTGATACAAAGGAAGTCGTCCGTGTGATAAGAAAGGAATAAAGAGGAGAGAGAATAGAAAAGAAGGAGAGGAAGGAAGGGAAGGGAGAAAAGGGGAAGAGGGGGGAGGTCAGGAGGAGTGGATGGTGGGGCACCGGGTTAGGTGGGGCCGGGTCAGGCAGGCATGCCCTGACAGTGAGTGTGTGGAATCCAACAGTAGGAATAAGGGCAACTGTCTAGCCCACAACAAGTGGGTAGTAGATTAGTTGAGCCCGGACCTTGCGGAATCCCGGAGAACCCACCACGGAGTTTTAGGATCGAGCATAGCGAAGTCAAGAGAGAAAGTAGAGGTTTTGGAGAGTTTGGCCCCACAAGCTTAGTCGGCATCAAGAGCTGCGAGCCCTCTTTCAACGTGTAACTTGGCACAGCACTCCCGGCATAAGTCACTGAGGCCGAAGCCCTCCGCCATGGAGACATCCCTTCGTCTCGATCTGGTCTCTGACACTATCCCTCCTTTCCATTTCTGGGTTATCGCCTGCCATTCCGCTAACCCTGTAACCCGACTTGTTGGTAATATTCAGTCGGCTAATGTTTAACCCCATTAGCTCCGCTCTGCTCAGTCTCACCATTCACGGGCCCACCCTCGCTGTAACTATATATATACTTAACTGTTGTACATAGGTTACACCTCAGTGATAAAATCCACTAGAGTTGATCCCCCTTTAGTTCTCATTGCCAGTAAGTAAATTAGGGCATGGATGTGTAACTTGGCACAGCGCTCCTGGTCTGAGTCGCTGAGGCCGGAGCCCTCTGCCATGGAGACACCTCCCTTGTCTCGATCCGGTCTCTAACACCTAGCCTTGAGGTGGGTCCCAATATCTCGAACTCCTGGATAACCTTATCCATGGAGTCAGTCCCTTGGCAGATGACTGCCAACTTCTGCCAGGCTGTGGCCTCCCAGTTTGGGTCCTGGAACATGGCATCGAGTTCCGTGTTGAACTTGTCCATGGTAATGGTGGGGGAGCTGGCTGTTAACAGGGTGATTGTCTGTTGTGTTGCCCATGTCCCTGCAGGTCCTCCCTTCATGTAGGAGAGGACGAAGAGGATCTGGGATAGCTCAGTAGGGAACTTGGCTGCATGGACATGGAAGTAGATCCCGCACTCGGCCTTGAAACAGTCAAGGTCCTCACTGGCTCCCGAGAAGGGAGTGGGGGGGGGCGACCTTTGGTGGTTTGGGCCTAGGTGCGAGTGTGGGTACAGGTGTGGGCGCAGGTGCAGGTGCAGGTGCAGGTGCGGGTGGGGGGTGGTTGCAGGCTTGGCTCTCCACAATAGCTTGGAGCTCCTGGAAGTGGGCCAGCAGGTCATTGTACTGCTCTTCTGACACCATGTCTGGGGAGATAGGGGAGGTGGGGGAGATAAGGTTGAAACCTTCTTCTGCTGTCAGGGACGCGTCCAGGGTTGAGGGGGCCTGGGTATAACGCCCAGCACTGAGGCTGTTGCAGGGTGTGGAGCAGGCATGCATACTGACAGGCCTGATGTGGGATGGCAGTCCCTGGCCACTCAGACTGAAGTGGGAATCGTGAGAAGAAGGTTACTTCTTTGGTTCCCACCCCAGGTACCTTTATGTACATGTGGCTTGGGTCACATGAGGTTTGTGTCAGGGACCGACCCGGGGTTGAGAGCGCCCGGGTGTATCGCCCGAGGCTGAGGGTCCGGTAGGTATGACGCGGGCGCGCGTAGCAACGGGCCCGAAGCAGACAAGGGTCCCTGGCCACTAAGACTAAAGTGGGAAATGTGTTATTGTCATTATCAAGGGAGGTGTAAGCTACTTGCCTAAAGTGGGAAATGTGAGAAGAAGGTTGCTTCTCAGTTCCCACTTAGGCTATGTTTATATACATGTGGTTGAAGGCCACGTGGGACAAAGATGACTACTTCTACCATGGCCTTAAACCCACTGTCAGGGCACACCTGCCTGACCCAGCTCCACCCACCCTCACCTAGTATCCCACTCACCTCTACTCCTCACCCTTCATCACTGTTCCCCACTTCTTGTTCTTCCTTTTGTCCTTTTGTTCTCTTGCTCTTTTGTTCTTTCTTCTATCTTTATCTACATGGATGACCTTTCCCCATATCTATGTATTATTGACCTGCCTGCGATGTGCGCATGACACACCCAGCCCTGGACGGCCTCATGGTGCAACCCAGCATGCACACATGCAGCACACACCCTTGGGATCCCCCACAGGGACACCCAGATGACTGTGGCTGTATGCAGGGTGACATAGCAAACCTCATGTGACCCAAGCCACATGTACATAAAGGTACCTGGGGTGGGAACTGAAGAAGTAACCTTCTTCTCACGATTCCCACTTCTGTATGAGTGGCCAGGGACTGCCGTCCTGCATCAGGCCCATCAGTATGCACACCCGCTCCACACCCTGCGATGGCCTCAGTGCCGGGCGTTACACCCGGGCCCCCTCGACCCTGGATGCGTCCCTGACACCCTGAAAGGTTATCTTACTTGTTTTGGGGACGGTACGTTCTGTTCCCCTGTTCGCCTCAGGCCTCAGTTGGTCCATCTAAGTATACACTTTGATAGGCTGTATATTAACGGGGTAGAAGTAAAGGCTGATCTGCCTTTTACAGCTACCCCGAGGGTTTATATACAATCTAATGCATTCTCGGCACAAATAAATAGAGAAGCTTCCGTGATGCTAAATTAGCGTCACGACATAATTATTAGACAACACAACATCAACTGATGTTGTGGGCGGAATATAGACATGGGCCGGGGCCTCACATCCTCCTCCCTTGCGATATTAAATCACAGACAGGGTACAAGCATATATACACAAGGGGAAAGCAAGCATTTTAAAGAAATAAAATTTTAATGTTCTACATACAAAAGATGTATGCAAACAGGGGCACACTCATTGCAGGAGGCTATAATAGTAGTTTGTAGGCAAAGCCCACTTAGAGTTTCTCCTGGAACATATGCACCCAGATCTCGATGGCAGAGTTGTCGTCGACGAAGAGGAAAATGAATAATCAACGACATTGTCATTGACGAAAGAGGAAAGGTACAAAATAGATAATCAACGACAGCATTGTCATTGACGAAGGTAAGAAGTTATTAATCAATGATGGCCTTGTCATTGACAAAAGTGAGTAATTAACAATGGTGCAAGCGGGCTAGAGATCTAACCCCCTAAATGCGAGCAAATTCGTGGGGAGGGAGTCTGGGATATCCTAAGCTCGTCCTAGGTTTGGTCCGGGTGCTAACAAAACAAAAACAATCACAAAACTCGCTAAGAATTACGTACCCCTGGTCTGTCTTGGACAATTGTCAGGGATTTCCTTATAATACTCAAAGAGTCAAGCTTAGAATTTCTCTCTTTTTCTTGGATCTCTCAGCGCTACAGTCTCTTGTAGTCAAAAAGGGAGGTCGCTTTTCCATTCCTACATGTACAAGCTTTTAAACACATGGAACGGCAATAATGTGGAAAAACAAATGAAAGGAAAAATATAAAACGAAGGATTGTTGTTACGGTGAAGGAGCGGAGCTGGATCACCTTATGTAACCAGTTTCCTACGTCCAATAACGATATTAGAGTTTGTGCTGATTTGCATACTGACCGTGTTTTGGTTGCCAAATATATGATTGTTCACTGTCTAAACAACAATAAACACCCCCCAACGATCTCACCTGACGTATAGATCGTCTACGGATAAAATTCTATATTGACTTTACTATGATTTCTAGTCAATATTACACCTATATTTACCACTTTTCAGTAGGATGTGATTTTCCTGATAATTTACTGAAGGAAAACTGCTAATAGAATAATTCCGCAATAAATGTTACTCAATACAGGAGTGACCAAACTGCTCTTTCTATCGCTTAGAGTGCGTGCTAGTTATCTAGCAGGTTCAGGATCGCTCACTTTTCTCCTGTGGTGTGATAACCAAAAATTGCTGAGAGATTATTCAATTAAGAAGTCCCTCCACCAAATTCTCACTAATTCTCACTATGACACTTTTGTTCAGCTGTGTCTAACTGACCCTAACTCACGCTTAGAGTGACGTGTTAGTTTTATATTAGCTAACAACTAATATTTGCTTTTATCTTTTGGAGCAAACGAACCAACCACTGGTGAGGAGAATTAAACTTTTATTTCTACCTGAGGTTTGAGAGGGGGCAGAAGCGGCGGCCTTTTATGCTTTTCAGAGGCCTCTCTACTCCCACGCCTCGCACTAGTTACATGTGCTACATTTGTATTATAGATAGTTCTAGAATGATATAGGGGCTTGGGCTGTGTAAGCTTAATAATGGACTTAGGACATGACTCAGCAATAAGTAATTCATTTCTTTGTCTTTTGGGCCGATCTTAGCGGGATCTTGTAGCGCTGAAGCTATGCTCTACACCGCCTTAATTACGAACGGTTATCTTTAGAAATGACTCGACTATAAAGGAACTTTCTAGACTGTTCTCTAATTGACCCCTTTTTGTGAAGCCACATCATTACTAATGTTCTAGAGCCTTCCCAATTAATTAACTGATCCGCGGACTTCTGAATTACTTCATGCTTATGATCCGAGATCCAGATCATCAATCATTCCTTTGTTCCGATTTATTTGAGCTTAAAATCAAAAAGTTTTGATGAATCATGGGAAAATATACAAGATCCGGTTTTTTAGCATTTTCTCCTCTTCTGATGCGATCAAAAACTGTCCGCCCGCGCCGGGGAATACTCTATCATATGGTATTCGGTCCGCCAGACTTCCGGGCGCCATTATATTTCCCTTGAGTCACATTACTTTTTGTAAGAATTAGCAAATAAATATATATGAATTATAAGGTGTTTCGCCGTTTGAGCGATATCTCCGTCAGTTTTGAAGCTTTTAGAATGAAACAAAACCGTGGATAAAGTTAAGAAACAGTCCTTTCAGATGGTAAAAAGATTACAGTCAAAAGTTTACTGGTTCCCGAGATATTTACATTTCTTTCCCAATGTTCCTTCTTATTCTGCCGTCTATGTGCTATTTTCTTGTTGTAGGGTTATATTCTTTGAATATTACACCTATGCCAAGTTCTAGGCATGATTGTAGTAGATTAAATCTCATACTACATGGGTGTAGATAATTTATAATGATCTAATGTCTGTCCAGTCTCATAAAGATCATGAGATCTGTTAAACGTCTGAACTTGTCACCTGTTCGTTGACTATTCTGATAGATCATTGTTTTATTCTTTGAATATTATTTCTCCTACAACGGACACCATGTGGACCGTTTGGTATGGCCGATAAGTCCAATGGCCGACATGGAAGTTCAATAAAAAGGAAACAGGAGTGATAAGCGGGCCATATCCACTAATAATTGCCATTCTCCACCAATTTCCACCATCACACTACACTCATCCGTCTCTTCCTTCCCATAGCATCCTTTCCCGACCTCTCCATTCGATTCCCCAGGTTCATAGCTTTCTCTCGATACTAAATTTGTCCCAAATGGTTGAGATTTGACTGAGTGGTGGGCGTGAGAATCGTAAAATTGGCCCGTGCACAGGGTTAGATGTCCTGAAAAGTGTTTGCGAGAGTCCCCATGTCAATTGGATCTTCATACGCATCCTTTGTGATTTTTCTGAGTTTTTATGAGCACTCCGGAGTGCATTTTGGCTGTTTGTTTGCTTCGGTATGGCTTGTGATTTCCGTATTGGGCCGAAAACCAGTTTCGCGATCTCCCGAAGTATGGATCTCGGCTCCGCCGCACGGGACTTTCGACACCGCCACCCTCACGTGCCTTTCGACATTGTGTGGAACCTCGCAGTAAGATGAGAAATCGTCACCACCATTGTTCCACAACGGCTGGGTCGATCTGGACGAAATTCGGGGAATCGATAGTTATGATTTTTCTCTATTTTCTGAGCCCTTGATCGTCTTCTGGTGGCCCGTAGCGCCAAGCGTAGTTTTTGGGCTGAACCAATTCAGTACCAGCGCATTATGCGCAATTGTACCCCATAATAAATGAAATAAAATGTTCTTATGCACCATTGGCATTGGTAGGTGATCATTGCATATGGGAAATCCTTAAGGAACATAAAACCGCAAAAATACTGGTGGTGTAGGGTATAGTAGGTTATCCCACCTACAACAGCATTGTCATTGACGAAGGTAGGGATATGAGGGGATCAGTTCCTCATCTGTTTATGCAGTGCGGACCCAGATGGGCCAGAGCCAGATGGGCGATTTGATGTAGTCCTATGAGTCGTCATGGACCTAGCTGCGTTGACAGCGACATTGTCACTGAGATAGTTGTCGTCATAGTGACAAGGCTCGACGTCAGCATCGTTCATGGACGAATCCTTGTCTTGACGACAGTGCGAGTAATGGGCATGGTGTGCAGGATGGCCATGTCCATGGGAAGTGGAGGGAGCACGCCCACGCACTGGTGGTGTGTGGGCGGATTCGTACACTGACGAGTGTGCATACGTCAGAGGGGGGTACTGTGGCGGAGGTGGGGCATTTGAATACGCCACAGGGTGTGGGCTTGCGTACATCATAGGTGGGTTTGAGTATGATGTTGGGGGAGGGTTCGAGTACATAAGTGCTCGTTCCTGACGTTGAATCTTACGACACTCATGAGCATCGTCGGTCATTGGTTTTATCCATTGACATGCGAGGATGTACATCCATGCAATACAAGCAGGGGGGTACTGGTCAGGAAGTCTTTTCGCCTCCATCTCAATGTCGTTGCGCAACATACACATTCGTGAGGCATGGTTGTTTGTAGCCACCCTGTACCAGTCGGTACAGGTGTCAACATCCTCTTGCGAGGGCTTGCCCATCTTGAACGACCAGGCAAGATGGTACATTGTAGCGTAGAATCTCACACCTTCTTCAGTGTGTATGTAGTTTCGAACCAACTCGAACCACTTAGGTTCTTTGTCACAGAGGAGCGCAGCCGTGTCTGGGAATTCGATTCTATCGACATGGTCAATGTCGTAGAAGCGGGTAGGAAGGGCCACCAATCAACAATATGTTGGTGGGGGAGGGGTTTGCCATGCACTTCAGTGAGTTTGGCATCATAGTACTCATAGTAGTGGTAACCAGGTGGATGGTTCGCAACGAATTCTTCGAAGGGGGCATCAGGGTCAATGACCCATTTGCCTTCCATCTCATCATCGTCAGACATGGGAGCCCATCTCTTGGAAGAGGTGGTTTTTTTCGACGGTGCAGACTTGGCTGATGCAGGATCCACCAGGCCAACCCCAGGGATAACGATGGTTTGGGGGACAGTGGGCTGTGACGACGAGGGAGCAGAAGATTGAATCGGGGTGGGTTTGGGAGATTGTCAAAAACCCGGATCGTAGGGGTAAATGCGTGAGTCCGAATGCAGGCAGGGCTCAACTAGAGGGGGAATCCGAGAGCTCCGGTGGTGGACCAAAGCTTCTCCAGGAAGCCCAGTTCTGCTGGATGATACAAGAGGCTCTAAGAGGGACGCGGCCTCAGCAACTCGGAGGGAGTGCTGTGCCTCTGTTACGTCTCAGTTAGTCCTTGTATTTCTTATGTCTGAGGTATCTTGTAGAACGGAACGGGATTCACTCAGAGGGACTTTGGGTAGCATATTAGTCGAGATTAGAACTGAGGAGCTACAGGTTCTAATCTACGGGTATTTATAAAGGGGAGTGGAAAGGACTTAGTCAAAGTCCGAATGACAATGGGACAACACCAAAAGGTGCTGAATAATACCGAGAGGTACCGAAAGGTCCCGAACGATATCTTTAACGGGGAACCGAGGTGTCGGACCATAGAGGGCAGAGTAAGAGGCTGGAAAATGAATGGGAACGAGAAATGGGTAAGGGGGGTTAGCCGACTGAATGGTAAGAAGAAGATAGTCATGCTAAGAGTGGAGGGTGACTAATAAGTGATGACGTGAGTGAGATCACCGAAGGATGCGGGTAACTCCGAAAGCGGAGTTGTGTATCCGAAGGATGTTGGGTGACTCAAACAAATGAAATGGGTGGAGAAATGGTTTAAGGGTGTGTCACAGGATGTTGGAGGTCCGTCGGGATATCGGAGCACATCCGGAGTCTCCGAATGTTCCGACTCAGGACCGAGCTTCCGGGATGGGAGTGGCCAAGGTTCGGTGTGCTGCAACCAGACCGGAGCTGAGACAGTCAGGAGGGGAGGTGACTTGGGGAGTGGGGAGGCATGGTGTAGGGGATGGTGAAGTTGTTAGGAAGGTGTGATGTGGTGGGAGTGCGTGGGGTCGGGATTCCGGGATATGACAGAGATGCAGGGCGTCCCCTTGCCATGCGTGCGACTCTAAAGAGGTCCTCATTGAGTTCGTTGTTGGCCTTCTGGAGGGATTCGATCCATCAATGAAGACGGTTGTTTTCAGAACGCAGGTCGTTGGCCTCATTCTGCAACATCTCATACTTATTCCTGAGCTTGTTGAGCTCATCATTCCTACGTTTGTCTTCGAATGTAGTCTCTTTACGTTTCTTGAGTTTCTTCTCGATATGGGCCCACATGACTTCCGTAATCATTTCGAGTTGATCGAGCCCTGTCTGTGTGGAGCACAGCAGGTGGGGGTATTTCTCACTCGTGCTTACATGCTGGGCACTTCAGGGGCGACAGTCTGAGCGACTGTGGAGTTATCGTCCATCGACGACATGGCAGCATCCATGGTGGGACTTACAGGTGGGGAATTTGGGCTGGTGTCTACAAGGGCCTCCTTGATGGGGGAAAGGTCGAGGGAAGAATCAGTGAGGGGGTTTCAGTCGTGTTCATTTGAGCGATTTCAAATTTGATGGTAGGAAGCAGGATTTGATCCCGCTTTCATCGCATTTATCCAATATTATTCGGATATTCCCGGACTTGCCAGTTTAGGCAACTCATGGCTTCAACGCCATAGTTGGCCATGATAAGGCATTGATATCCACTGGTATCAGACTGGTAGGCGACATTCATGCTGTGGTTGTGATGGTCTGCTGGATCTATTGTCCGGCATTGCAAGCAGGAATCTGCTACAGTCTCCAGAAAATGGAAGGTAGCACTCCAACTCACTCCCCAAAAGCTAGGGAAGAAAGAGAAAGGGGGCTGAAAGGGGTGTTGTGGTATGAACAGGTCCATATAATCAACAGGAGGGGGGGGGGAAGGATTTTGGGGAAATATATATAACTCTGATAACTCTTCCTTATCTTCTTTCCGTGGTGGATTTTCCTAAAGGTCACAATAGCCCTTTACCAATCGTGTGGCCACTCACAGCACCCAAGTACATGGACTTCAAAAGTAGCGGGAGGGGGAAAATCTCTGGTCTATTTCAATCGCTATGTACATATACCCTTACAGCAAACATACAATCTGTGAAAAGAGTCCGAAATATATGGGTTTGGCTGAGCTAAGCCTCCACCAACAACAGTGGTAAGGTTCGGCTGCCGTTGGCTTAGAATAAAATTCCAAACAACAAAGGAAATTGAAAAGAAAAACACAAACTTCCTCATACCACTCCAAACACTGCATCAAACCTCCGTCCCTTTATCCCACTCGACTCTCCTCATCCACAGCTTTCTATCGATACCGATTTTGTGAAGTCTGGTGGAGATTTGACTGAGAACGGGAATTCTCAGAAACAGAATATATATCTTGATCATCTGTGCACAGGGAAACTTGGGCCAAATAATATGCCACAATTCCAAGACTCCTCCAATGTCTTCTTTAGCATTTGTATCATTTAACTAGCCCATATTCTCCTGGAATTTCACTGAAACTAGCTTGCACGTGAGCTTCCACATAGTTCATATTGTCCCATGACTCCCATCATGCCTGATAATCAGAATATCTCCACAACCACTGAACCGATTAGGGTGAAATTCAACACTGAGTATTTGGGCATTTTTCTGGATTTAATGACCCCAAGATCGTCCTCTTCCGTCAGCTTTTGACCTTGTTCTCATGGTCGCGGTCAAGTGCACGGACTTTGCTCATGAGGACATCTCAGGTTGAATTTCACCACCAAATCTCAACCAATTCCTTCACGGAAAGGCTCATTCGGTTCGTACAAAAACCCTCTTTCTTCTTTCCCATTACTCCCCTCTATCATTCTTTCTTCCTAATAATGTACAAGGGCGGGAGCCAGACTCGTACCCAGTCTGAGGAGCTCCGTGGACGCGCAAAATAATAGCTTTTTTACGCAATGTAAATAAACGTTCCCACGCTAAATCGTTATTCTCACGTTCTGCTTCCGCCATTAAAGTCACGTTCTGTACTCAATACAAAAATCACATGGTACGGAGTTAAACACATAGCCGATCACCTACTCCGAAACTTGCCCGCGACACTTCGCTCCTCAGACTGGGGCAAAATGTAGTATGGCTGTGCTGCGGCACTTTCCAGCCTCTGTCTTCCCACGGCAAACAAGGCTCACTTCGAGGCTCTAATCACCATACCCCTCCCCAACCCAACACAGAAAAAAATCCAAAACAAATGTGGTAGTTAACCCCACTCAAAATTAACCCAACCCAACCCAGTCCAACCCCCAGCTCAACCCGATTCTTGTCCTTATGTCTTGTATCGCGCTAGGCAGGTTACCAGCCTCTATTAGAATAATAGAGTATCGTGCACTCAAAATAATATTCTTTTTCACCTCATCGGCCAATTTCTTGGGGTGGGGATACTGTAGCGATCAACACATGACCATATTGATCATTTTTTAGATATCTTTTGAAATGAACCTCACGAAAATCATTGTATTGCCCCACATATTTGGGATTTGTGTACCACTTCGAGTTTATATTGCATTGGGCTATGATTAGGTAGGTCTACCATCTTTTTCCCTTGATTGGGTTCAATAATGACAAAGTGCTGAGTCGCAATAACAAGACTCCAACATAAATAAGGGAAAAAGATGGTAGACCTACCTAATCATAGCCCAATGCAATATAAACTCGAAGTGGTACACAAATCCCAAATATGTGGGGCAATACAATGATTTTCGTGAGGTTCATTTCAAAAGATATCTAAAAAATGATCAATATGGTCATGTGTTGATCGCTACAGTATCCCCACCCCAAGAAATTGGCCGATGAGGTGAAAAAGAATATTATTTTGAGTGCACGATACTCTATTATTCTAATAGAGGCTGGTAACCTGCCTAGCGCGATACAAGACATAAGGACAAGAATCGGGTTGAGCTGGGGTTGGACTGGGTTGGGTTGGGTTAATTTTGAGTGGGGTTAACTACCACATTTGTTTTGGATTTTTTTCTGTGTTGGGTTGGGGAGGGGTATGGTGATTAGAGCCTCGAAGTGAGCCTTGTTTGCCGTGGGAAGACAGAGGCTGGAAAGTGCCGCAGCACAGCCATACTACATTTTGCCCCAGTCTGAGGAGCGAAGTGTCGCGGGCAAGTTTCGGAGTAGGTGATCGGCTATGTGTTTAACTCCGTACCATGTGATTTTTGTATTGAGTATAGTGGCTGAGCTTGTGGATGATGCAGTAAAATCCTACAAAAGGGACGGCATAGTACCAGTCCCTAAATCTTCATCCACCAAACCATCAATGCAAAGTGTGATGAGTCCTTCAGTGCCTAACAAGCTTCTGAAGAGAATCCCACCAATATTCAATGCGAAGTTTAGAATCTCGCGAGAGGCAGGTAAATACCCTGAAAACTGCAGCGCTGACTTAAGGCGGATGCTCACCGGCAAGGTTAACATCGCTGGGGTAAACGCTTTTGTCCTATTTGATAGTGGTGCTGAAACAGACACCCTATCTCCAGATTTTGTCTGAGCAGTGCACATTCCACTGCTCGAGTTGCCAAACCCCAGATGGGGACCAAAAACAGTCGTTCGTGCATAATGTATGGCATGAATACTCCCGTAACCATTCATGGGGTTACGACTACTCACTACTTTGACGTCGTCAACATTGACTGCTACGACGCTGTAGGCGGGATAATTGCCCATGTGCAGAGCCGGCTCGGATACCCGATTTCATGACTATAAAACCACTTCCATTCACACAACAACCCGATACAAATTCGACATCTGAAAATAGTCCTAATTCTTACGATTCTGACGGTACCAAGAACATCCCAAACGGTGGAGAATTGACGGAGTTCTATGTTGGGCAAGTTAGGCACGGGCATGTGCGGGCGTGGGAATCTCAAGCAGCAACCCAGAATTCCTGCCTCACTCGTTCCCACGGCGTCTAATAAATTGGTGAAAATGCTCATTGGCTGCGTGAGAGTTATTTCCGGCTTCTTTTCCAATTTTGGCCCTTAATTCCGTAAATCCGTTGAGATATCGCTTATTTTCTTATATTTTCATATTTTTGCATCATTTCAGTTATTGATCAAAATTCTTTTATTGATACTATTACCCTTTTTTATTATTTCGCCTAACAAGGTATGCAGGTGCCATATGGTACCAATATTTCCCATCAATTATTCTAAAAATAATTGTTCCTTATATCCTGTACATACCGGATTCTGGAAGAGAAGTTCTCCCCTCCCCCAATTTTCTCTAAGGTGCTAGGACGCGCTAGAGTGGGTGTGAGTGTGTGGAATTCCAACAGTAGGAATAAGGGCAACAATCTAGCCTGCAACGAGTGGGTAGTGGATTTGTTGAGCCTGGACCTTGCGGAAATCCTGGAGAACCCACCACGGAGTTTAAGGATCGAGAGTCAAGCAAAGTCTAGAGAGAAAGTGAAGTTTTAGGAGAGTTTGGCCCCATGAGCTTAGTCGGCATAGAGAGCCGCTAGCCCTCTTGCAACGCCATTCTCAGAGCTCCTTGGCTGAATGCCAATGGAGTGTCCCTCAATTTCGAAACCCACACCATCCACATAAAGATGGGCAACATCAAAATGTTTGATGTCCTAATGGAACGGGGTAAAACCTCTGTGGGGGCTGCTGCATGTGGTCGCCCCAAACTTCCCTGTGCACCGAGATCCGAACTGCCATCTAAACAGATGGCATGACGCAATACGGTGAAGGCTGTAAACCCTTCACCATGCATCCTTGCCATGTCTGCTCAAAAAGATGCGGACACCCCCCAGTGGCCCAATCACTGGCCAAGCCTGAGGTCGAAAGACCTCAGGCTTCCCGACTGTTCCCATTTAGAAGGGCTGCCAATGACAGACCCTGAATTCGTGCCACTCAGGAATTGGTGGCGTGAACGTTTCAAGGATGTCATGGCACCAGCCCCTGAAGTCCTACCTCCATTCAGGGAGGTTAACCACCGGATCAACCTGATTGATCCGAATAAAAAATATATAGAAAGGAGGGCTACATGCCCTCAAGCCCTCGAACCGCAGCTTCAAGAGAAGATTGCTCGTTATGAGTGAGCCAAGTGGTGGGAACACAAGGCAGTCGCAAGGGCTGCTCCACTTCTTTGTCTTGCAAAGAAGGACGGTTCTTTACGAACTGTAATCGATGCAAGAAATCGCAATGCGAACTCTATTCTTGATGTCACGCCCACACCTGACATGTGTTTCATCATGGACAGTATGGCTCGGGTAACTTATTGATCAAAAATCGATATGACGGACACATACAAACAGATTCGTATCGAACTGGACTGTGTACAATACACCGGGATGAGTACCCCATATGGTACTTTCATATCCAATGTGCTGCAACAAGGGGACTGTAACGGCCCCTCCATGTTCCAGTGCGCTTTGACTTGGATCCTGAGGGACCAAATCAGTCGAGCCGTTGTAACGGGTCTATCGCCTAGACTAGAGACAGAGAGATGGGGGAGGGTGGTAGTGTGTGCAGGTGTGGTTTGTGGGGCCGGGTTTTGGTCCTGGGGTGTTACGGGGATGGGGGAAATTTCCCATTCCTCGATCCGTTCTTATAGTGGGAAGACGAGGGTCATGTCTAGTTTGTACCATAACTGGAAGTGTAATCGATGAGTGATCCCAGCCAGACCTGGGAGTGGACGATCGAATTCCCATTGATCGCGATGGGTGATGTAGTGAGCTATTAAGGGATTGATGATAGGTAGTCGGAGATACCAGGACAGATGGGTCAGCCACGGATACTTGGCGCTCCTCAATGGAGCGTACCGTGTGCGAGGTCGCGACTGGTGAGACGGGTGAGAACTTCACGTAGTTGCCATCGGGTACTTGGCATTCGCAGTGTGAACGTACCGGTAGCAGGTTGATATCATAGGCATGCAATGAGGGCTGACTATTAGGGCCTTCGGTGACTTGGCGTTCCCAAAGGGAATGTACCGTTGGCGGGGACATATGATGACTGGCAAAGGAAGAAACAGACGGTGGATGGGCGGCTACTTGGCGTTCGCGTAGCGAACGTGCCGGCATCGCGGGTAAGTGGGCCTCATAGTGTTCACGATCACCATGATCGTGATGGGACGTCGTATGTTGAGTACTGGGGGAAGAGCGGAGTGATGAAGACCCATAGGGTACAGGTTCAATAGGACGATACACATGTTGAGAGTCTTCGACTCTCGACTTCGAGTTCTCGCGGTGAGGGCCGTTAGAGGACTCGATATAACCAGACTTATAAGACATATTGAGAGTTGTACAGTCACACAGGTTCAGTTGAGTCACAGGGAGGGTTGTTACAGAAGACGGTACACGAGACAGTTGTAGAGCAGTTGTTAGTTAGCGGGAACCGCCTTCGGCGGTTTCCATACAAGATGCATGACTATCTACAAATGGTAAGGTCGCGGGAAATCCCGCGAAACACAAATAACCTTGGCCAGCACCAAAACCCCAGTTGGGGAAAGCTTTGCACGAGGGGGGGAAAGGGGTAGAACGGATAAGGAGGATAGGGTATCGGGATAGAGGACGGAAGGGAGAAAGAGGGGAGGAACGATTATGAGGAGAAGTCTTTGACCATGTGACGGATATGGTCGTTGGAGACTCCGTATCCGTAACATCGCCCCCCAGTCTCCTAACGACCATGACGCGGTTCCCGAGGGGCGTATCTCCACGGGTCGTCTCTCCATGGTGACCGGCTTCTCGAGCGCTCGTGATAGGAATCCGGATGGAGGGAATCATATTGAGCTCCACCAGAGGAGGATGGGTGCGGATCCGATCCCGGGTACTGCACGGGTGGGGGGTAGGGCCGGCCCACGGGAGGAGGATGAACAGTCGTAGGAGGAGCTGCCAGGTTGACGACGAAGGCGGGCACGGCGGTGTTGGTGTTGCTGTCCACCACCCACGTAGGATTGACTGGCATCGCGAAAGTTGGCGTCCGCGGGATTGACTGTGGCCTTCCGGCGCTATACGGTACCATACTAGAAGGGGAAGGATCGGGACTCGGGTCTCTCGGGATAGGGCGGCTATCCCTTCGAGCAATCGATTCTCGAGACGTAGGTCGAGAAGACCACCTTCTATCGACATCTCTGTCGTAGTCGGATCGACTAGGTTCGGGGCGATAAGAGTCCATCCGAGTTCGACGGGTTTCGTTCCCCATTTGCCAACGAGCCTGTCCCAAGTGACCTGAGACTGATCCTTCTCTTCGGCCGGGATACGGATGGGATCTTCTCTCTTCACGAGGCAATTTCCTCCAGCGGTTTCCGGTTCGACGAACCCGAGGGAGAGGATGAGGTGGAAGAGTTGTCAGTGGAAAGGGCGGATGGGGTGTTAGTGGGATGAACGCTTGGTTGCGGCACCGCCACATTCGGAGGAGGTAGGAAGACTGAACTCCCCGCACCCGGCCAGTTGGGAGAGGGAGGCGGTATGGAAGCGGCTCCTAGGTTCAAGCCCAACGTTCCTGATGTCAGCTCATCTGAGCCCTCGTCGAAAGGAGTCGGTGAATCTGGCTGTGCCAATTGTCGCTCAGCGTCATCCATGACCACCTCTTGTGCCTCGGCGCGAGTCATGAAGCATCCGGTATCCGGGTAGTAGAATGTCCGGCTCTGACGACGTTTCTCCACCAACTTGAGGGTGGACGGGTCCTTGTTGGATGGGGGCGGGCCAGGCCACACGAGTCGGAATTCGTAGGCCTCCCTGTCTTCAGCACCAGGCAATGGTTCGGGCGCATCTTCCCATCTGGGCCAGTCGAGGAACCAAGGAACTTCAGTCCCTTGAGCCAACGGGAGTCGATAATTACGAGCAGCCTCGGTGTGTCCACTCAGGTCCAGCTCTTCGAACAATCCATTCTTGATTACGCGACATGGCAGCTGACAAGCTAGGTATGTAGCGAACTCAGGTGAATTTGCCGTCAGTCGATCATCAGTCGAACTTTCTTTGAGAAAAATTCCTTTCGGGGGTTCCAACCAGGATATCTTGCGTCCCTCTTGGACATCCGCTTCCATCAGGTGTTCATGGATACGGGTGTAATTGACGAAGGCGGTGAGGAGGGAAATGATCCGGAGTATGTAGGTGTAGCGAGATATTATGGTGAAGGGGTGTTGCCAGGGAGCGAACTGGAAGGCAAAGATGTGACTGTCCAACTCGTGCTCGCCGCCCGACTTGGACTCGACTTTGTATATTACTTCCCTCAATTCGTTAGGCAATCGTAATTTCGTGAGGGCCTCAGCTCTGAGCACGGCGGTCTTTGAGGACTCCCAGCGCTCCAACAATGGGGTCAGAGCTCGAGGCGGAACGTTCTGGTTCCCGTTTTCTCTCAGCACTTCGGCCTCGTTGAGGTGGTTATATTCCGGTAGTAAGAGCCACAATCGATCAAGAGATCGAGCACCGGGTCTTACGTGGTGCAGAGCGACGTACGAGAAAGTAGGGTCAAGAGGTCCCAGCTGCCCGTTTAACCACATAGGATCGGATGGGGCTCTCTTGAAGGGCTCGGACGACACTTCGGCTGCTTCGAGACCTGGGCAGTCCCGTCTGTGATCGTCCGTGATCGCAACAGAGTTACGTGGGGTGGGCCTGCAGCTCATACTTGCCAGTCTGAGAGACATTGTCAGTTAGGTTCGTTGATGGGGTCACGAGAGGGGAAAACGATGGAGATGGAAGGTGATCGAAGTGTATTCTGATCATGTGCCGTTAATCGACTTCGTGTGAATACCCGATCGGGAAGTGGGCGCTTATTCACGTCTGCTCAGGCCCGCCTTCGATCTATACTTTCCGAGGATCTCGGGGGCGTTTCTGAGGTCTCTTTCGGTTGCCCAGGTGTCTTCTTGCGCCCCATATCCTTTCCACCTCACTCTGTACAGGAGTTTCCCTTTCCGCTTCCTGTGCCCCACCACCTCTTCTACCTCAAACTCTTCCGAGACCTTCATATCGTCCCTGGGGTTGGACAGTAGCGGTCTTGAGACGTCACCGGGTGAATGATAAGGCCTCAGGTGCGCTACATTCACCACGTTATGCATAGGGTAGGAGTCGGGAAGTTTTAATCGGTAGGCATTCTCGTTTATCACCTCCGTCACCTCGAATGGTCCAATGCGTCTCTGCATTAACTTCCTCCCTGTACCCTTTACTTCCAGGAGGTTGAGTTTATGGGGATCGATCAGTACCAAATCTCCCACTTCGTACGTTACTCTCCTGTGCTTAGCGTTGTGTGCTCTAACTTGACGCGATTGTGCCAGATGGATCGCTTCTCGTGCCCATCTTCTGCGTACATTCAACGCGTCCACTCTTTCCTCCGCCTTGACGTTGAGGGACTCCTCAGGAACCAGGAATGAGCTGGGCAGGCGGGGCCGGAAACCCATCAGTAGCATAGCAGGAGCTTCTCCCGTAGTAGTGTGAGGACTATTATTGTACGCTAACATCAGAACGTCCAAGAATTCATGCCAGTCGTCCCTATCCTTATTGACATAAGCTCGAAGCATGACTTCCAATTGCTGGTTCATTATTTCCATCTGTCCGTCCGTTTGCAGGTGCGCAGCGGAAGACATCGCCAGCTTAGTGTTAAAGTGATGCGCTAAGGATGACCAGAACGTCGAAAGAAAACGAGGATCCCGGTTGCTGACTATAACTGCGGGTAACCCCACATGTTTAATCACATGGCGCCATAATAAGTCTGCGGCGCCCGTCGCGTCTGTGGTAGAAGAGCATGGGATAAAGTGCCCATATTTCGTGAACTTGTCCACCACTACCAAGATGGCGTCTGGCTGCGTGGTTCCTTTAGGAGGGGGTAATCCAGTCACGAAATCTAAGGTTATCGTGTGGTAAGGCAAGTCTGGGACAGGCAAGGGTATCAGCAGACCCGGCGTTTTGCCTCTGTCATGCTTGATCTTCTGGCAGACGTCACAAGTTTCCACATATTGTCGAGCATCCTTTCCAAGGTCCTTCCAATAACACTTAGATTTCAGGCGCTTTAGCGTTCTTTCTATACCCGCGTGGGCGGCCTCGTGAGGGGTGTCGTGAATTTCCTTGAGGATCGTGGTCCTCAGACTTCTCGGGACACATAGGCGTCGGTTGGTTTGCGGGTCGTCCCAAAGTAGTAACCCTTCCTCCGACACTTGGTAGGCACCTCCTGCTACACCGCCGTCAAGAGTTTTGCGGTATATGTCCCCGAATTCTTCGTCTGTGTAGTAGGCCAGACGGAATTCCTCGGCTGTTCTCGGGGCTAAACCCAACCATAAACTTGTCGTGCTCTTTTCCGCTTGATCTTCGTCTACGATGTCCATGCTATGCGATAGTATTGGTGGGATTCTCTTCAGAAGCTTGTTAGGCACTGAAGGACTCATCACACTTTGCATTGATGGTTTGATGGATGAAGATTTAGGGACTGGTACTATGCCGTCCCTTTTGTAGGATTTTACTGCATCATCCACAAGCTCAGCCACTATCTGCTCATCAGATGGCAGTTTGTCCACTTGCTGAGCAGATGCTAGTTTAATGGAGCAATTTTCGTCCGTGGGGTCCACGAACGTCATAGCACTGACGAACATGTCGGCATCCACCTCTACGTACTCTTCCTCTGCCTCAGCGAGGAGGTTGGGGTCGTATGGGTCATCCACAAGTTTATGTCAGGGCACACCTGCCTGACCCGCCTCCACCTGGGCCCACCTCACCTGGTACCCCTTCTCTCACCCTGCACCCCTCCTTCATATCCCTTCCCCCTCTATCCCTCTTCCACTTCTATTTCTATTCCTATTTCTATTTCTATTTCACACGGACGATCTTTCCCTTATATCTATGTATTATTGACCCACCCACGATGTGCACACGACATGGCTAGCCCCGGACGACCCCGGATGGCTCTAGGGCGCAACCCAGTGTGTGCACGTGCAGCATACGCCCTCAGGATCCCCCATGGGGACACCCGGGTGACCACAGCTGTATGCAGGGTGACGTGGCGGACCCCATGTGACCCAAGCCGCATGTATATAAACACACCTGGGGTGGGAACCGAAGAAGTAACCTTCTTCTCAACATTCCCACTTCAGGTAAGTAGCATAGTTTCCCTTTTTAATAATAACCCAACATTCCCACTTCAGTCTAAGTGGCCAGGGATCGCTGTCCCGCATCGGGCCTGCCAGTACGCACGCCTGATCTACCCCCCATGAGGTCCTTAGCACCGGACGCTACGCCCGGACCACCTCGACCCCGGACACGTCCCTGACAGTTTATCATCGAACGCCTCATTGTCAGCCATGTAGTCCTGCACCTCTGCAGGATCTTCAACACCTTCTGGTTCTTCTACAGGCTCCGAGTCCTGTAGGTCTTGCTTGTCAGACTCAACGGCTATGTTGTACATGCACGGTTTGGGCTTGTCGTGATTTGGGCAATCACGTTGATACCCTACTTTCCCGCATTTATAACAACGCGGTTTCCCATCCTTATCCAAGGATGGCATCAATTTCGTCATTGTAGACGATGTCGACTTTTCTGTTTTTGGAGCTGGCGAATAGCTCGCATGGAAGGTCAAGCGTTGCCTGCTCTTCTGAGTTGACGTGTTTCCCCTGAAGGTGTTTTTATACACTTTCTTGGCGGACGAGGAGTCAGCAGCCCTTTTGGGTGCTGCTGCAGTATTGGTGTTTTGTTTTTGCGTCGTTTTTGACATGGTTGGCACCTGCGAGTCATTACGATATGCAGAGATCGCCTTCATTGAATCGTATGCGTGGTCCAGGCGGAGCATAGCAGTCCACAACTCGTCTTTCGTTGTGTAGTCCACGGAAATTTTGTGGCGCATAACCATCTCCCAATGCATTTCGCCAGGGATGGCGTTCAAATGTTGCCTGGTCAGGAGGTGTGATCATCTCCTCAGCTGCACAATACAGCTGATTATAGAAGTGTTTGATTCCCTTCGTGGAATCGTATGAAAGCGTTTTGAACGCTTTCGTGGACGCTACTGCTGCAGACTTCTTGATGAAGGTGCAGATAAGGATCTCCAGTAGATCCCAGAATGGGGGAGTTACCCCGTTCTGCACTCCAATGTGTATATAGTGCATTAGGAGGTCTTGCACCTCACCTTCAATGGTGGTTGTCAAAGTGTGGATGTGAAACTTGTTATAAGCTTCACCCTTCCACCCACACGATGACATATAGGCTAGCCAGGAGTGCAGCCAGTTGTGGAATATCTTTGAGTTATTTTCTCCAGACCATTTGATGGTCGGAGTTAGTCCCTGCATCTTTTTGAGCAGTTCTGGATGGACATCTGCAGGCAGTGCAGGATCTGAACTTCTACACTTCGGCATGCAGATTCAAGAAGCTGAGCCATGAACTCAGATGGATCAGGCACTACTTGTGCTGCAGGTGCTGCATATGAACGCATGGTTGAGTCAAACAAACCGGGTCGTACAGACGAGTGGTTTGGAAAGTTGGATGAAGGCTCCCGTTTTATCTCGGTGCCAAATGGATCAAGGAATGGTGCGTTGGGCCAGGACGAGCCACCCTCGCCACCATCCCCACTTGGACGGCAGGGCCTTCTTCCTGAGTTAGACCTAACTTAGTCTACACACCTTCTGGAGCCGCAGGCGGTTGTGAGAAACAGTGGTAATTATCCAGCACCTGTCTGAGTGCTGTGCCATGGGACAGTCTATCGGGGTTTTCACCGTTTGCCCCACGACCCACGTTGTATACGAATGCCGCATCTGTATCCAGACAGGCGTTAAAGTCGAAAGTGGATTTGCTGAGACTACGCTCAGTGAAGATTGGTCTGACCTTGGCAGGCTGTCCGCCAATGTCATCTACACGATCCTGATGTAGATCGGGCATTTTTTCCATGTGTGATAATCATACGGAATACTGATGACTTCTGTGTCACCATCCTCCTCCTGTATCATGGCCTTCATTGGCACTGTTTTCTTTCTCCCATGGTCAGGAGGGAAATCATGCGTTTGAGTAGCGTCAACACATGGTATTTTCACCCCACCATTTGTGGGTTGCGATGACATAATGAATGGCGCAGGCACGAAGCCTGGCCTGAAATGGAGTGGAGAAGTTCCACTCTCCCCTGCAGTGGACAATCCAGCCAGTTGTCCTGGGTCGATCTCCCTACCTTTCCCCTTGGCATCAGTGGTTACTGGCGCCATTGACGGGGTAGGTGGCTTAGTTCCACTAAAGATGGGAACAAATCATCCGTCAGGTTCTTGTACCTTGACAGACAGGCATGAACTTGTCACCTCTGTGACGACAGCAGTGACAGTGGGGATCCCTTCAGGTACTGGGACCCCAATGATTGGTTGACCCATTTGATTAACGGGGACTACAGGGACCTCTTGGGGCACTTGCGCCTCAACAGCGGGTTTAATGATTGGTTGACCTGTTTGATTAACGGGGACTACAGGGACCTCTTGGGGCGCCTGCACCTCAACAGCAGGTTTTTTCATCTGCTCAGAGACGATGATAGGGTCCCCACCAGTTGATGGGTTCGCAGGAGGGTTGCAGGTGGGTTATCCACCATTGCTGCAGGTGGCTTTGGCTCGTTGCGTCGAGAGAGCACGAGGAGAATTTCGTTTAATTTCTCATTAAGTCTTTCTTTTTCTTCCACCTTAATGATGTTGCAATCTAAACGAGCGATGTTATCGCTATTCCCAGAGATTTGGGTATTCATGTTATGGACATCACCCCTCAAGTCAGCGATGTCGTCATCGACTTGGTCGAAACAATTTCTTAGTACTCGCACCGTTTCAGATGCAAGGGAGTGGGTTGGGGATGGAGGACGCAATGTACGCATTGGGACGTATGCCGTGAGAGTCTCAGCTGCAAGGGCTTCAGACGTTGTGACTTGGTCAACGTCCCTCATATAGGTGAGATGCATCTGAGATGCGTTGCTGGGCCCTTGCAGGCCCAGATCACCACCATCACTTGAGGTGGTGTCGTCTTCCACCCTATGGCCAGTGGAGGGGCCGGCTGTGTTGGCGGGAGCATTAGACGTGCTCCTGGTGTTGTATCTCCACGACATCAAGAAGATGTGTCGAGTTGTTTAACAAGTTCGTGTGAGAACTTGATCAAAGTTGCGCATTGTCAGGGGCCAACGACGCGTGCATTGCCAAATGGGGTTTCGGCACCGGTAATGTGGTGCTGAGAATGGAAAAGAAAATATAGCGTAAAAAAGTGAAAGGTTATCTTACTTGTTTTGGGGACGGTACATTCTGTTCCCCTGTTCGCCTCAGGCCTCAGTTGGTCTGTCTAAGTATATGCTTTGATGGGCTGTATATTAACGAAGTAAAGGCTGATCCACCTTTTACAGCTACCCCGAGGGTTTATATACAATCTAATGCATTCTCGGCACAAATAAATAGAGAAGCTTCCGCGATGCTAAATTAGCATCGCGACATAATTATTAGACAACACAACATCAACTGATGTTGTGGGCGGAATATAGACATGGGCTGGGGCCTCACACACCCACAAAGTTCCATGCTAAAGTCAAGCATGAACTGAAAGCTTGTAGGCGTTGGGTAGATCTTACCATGGCTCCTCCTATGGCCAATGTTGTGTTGACAGTCAAGGAGTTGCTTAAGCATGACTTGTACCATGCTGATGATTCAGAAGAAGACTTCGATTCTGAGTCGGACTCTGATGACTCCCACTATTCTTCCAATTCTGATTCTGATTCGGACTCCAATGGATCCTCTGACTCAGAAGAAGAATCAACCCCATCACATCGCAAAAGTTCAAAGTCCTCAAAGAAGAAACCTCACAAGGAATCCAGGTGTAGATCTTCAGAGGCGCAAGATGAAGTCAAGACAACTACAGTCACTAAGTCAGAATCCAAAGCTGAGACTAAGGACTCTGTTCTTCTGGCCACTGTAGAGGATTTGACAGACAGGCTTAGTCAGCTGACAATTGAGATGGCCAACTTAGCTGAGAAGTGTAGATATCCCCAAGTGTATACAGGATGATGCTTCATGTGCACTTCAGAGGGACATAGTTTTAGAGACTGCCCTGAGACCAAGGCTTTTATCACAGCCGGTGTACTTAGGTTTGACACAGTGACTAAAAGACTTGTCATGGCAGATGGTACCAATCTACCACACTCTACTTCCGGCAACGCCATAGCCCAACTGATCCATAAACAAGCCAGTATGTGGCCTACAGCAGCCAACCTTGAGTGGATGCATGAGTACGAACTTGCCAATCAAGAGTTTGCAACTCTTGATGAAGGAGAGTTTGAGGTCTATCCAGCTTATGCTTATCCTGCTGAACACAGAGAAAGTGAGAAGCCAAGAGCATCCAAAGCTAAGCCATATGATTGGCCTCCATCGCCAATGAGATGCACAATTCCTCCAGAAGAGCTGAACCCACCTAATCGCATGTACGTTGAGATACCTGCACCTCCAAAGATTTTGAAGTGGCCTCAACAAGTGGTAGAGGATGTTCCAATGTCTGATGGAGAAACTGCCCCCAAGGATAAGGGCAAGCAAAAAGCCAGGACTTCAACACCCCAAGTTCCTCATACTGGGGAGAAGTCCGTCAAGGCCAATGCACCTTGAAGCAAGGTGACTGTTAGATACGGCAGGTTTGGACGACTCCGGAATGGAATCAGAGACTTACTGTGGAAGGACCTCGGCCTCAGTGACTCAGGCGGAGCACTGTGCCATTGCTGGTTGTCCTGGGGGTCCCTAATTTCGGATCTAGCAGAGGGGAAGTCTCTTAGGGGGGAATCAAGTCGATTTCGAACTGAGGTTACAAGTTACTAGGTACATTGTATATAAGGAGGGGTCTGGAATCAAAAAGAACAAGGGTAGGATGAAAGGAGACAAAGGGAGCTAGAAAGAGGAGCGACACCGAGGGTCAAGGGTTTGACTCAATGGTGTTTCTCAATGGAGGAGTGAAGGGCCAGGCCCAAGGAGGAAGGAAGGAGGATGGGAGCCGGGAATGGCTAGCTGACTGAATAGAAAGGAAGCAGCAGCCCAAATAGGAATGAGGGAGAATAGCGGAATTGAATGGGACAATGCAATAGTTGCAAGGTCCGAAGTAAGTCCAGAAAGTCCGAACTCAGAAGTAAAACTCCAGAATATTGGCAAAGGTAAATAAATGGAATTGGCTAACCAATACAATGGGTATAAGTGGAGGTGGGGTCAAAGTTCGAGGTCGGAGCTAAGACCGGAGGTTCTGGAGATGGAGATGCAAACAGGATTCTGGAGTGGAGGTCCAGAGTTGGGAGCATAGGTGTTGCATGCTCATCTGGAAGGTGTCAAGGTTGAGGTCAAACCCGGAATGTTCCCGAGTCGGACTGAAAGTGGTGTCGGAGCCAGAGGTGGGATAACCTCTTGGGAGTCAGCAAGGAGAAGGTGATGGAAGGGAAGTGGGGCTCCGGAGTCAGTTTTGGAGTTCCAGGAGCCCAGAGTGGAGGTTGGGATTGTATGGATATGACAGTGACCTTTAAAGATATTCAAGTTCAAGATTTGCCCAAGGCCCCAATGAATAAGCAGAGCTTCAAGAAAGGTTGAACTCTGAGGACATCTTTGAGAAACTCATGTCTCAAGAAATCACCCTGCCCTTGGGCACGGTACTCAGTTCCTCATTCGAGTTGAACAAACATGTACAATCAGCCACTAAAGTGCAACATATTCCCTTGGCTAGGAAAGTTGAGACAGCTGCATTGAGTGTTGAACCAGAGAAACCCTACTCGGAAAGCACTGAAGTCTATGAGCCTGAGCACACTTTTGAAGTTGCTCTTCTCGAGCCTGATTACAAGCCTGATGACTCAGAAAGCATAGTATCCACAGTCATGGATGACAAGGCTGAAGACTTCTACCATCAACTGCTTGAAGCAGAGCATCTATGTGAGTACGGATACTTAAACCGACAATCCTATAGCCTAGCTAGGCATCCATCATACCTAGCAATGGTCACAGCAAAGATTCAAGGACACATTTTTGGTCGCCCATGCACAATGTTAATTGACACAGGGAGTGAACTAAACATCATGACCAGCGAACAAGCCTATGCCTTAGAACTTCCTGTTGACCCAACCAGAGCTATGTGGTCACTCAGAGGTGTTGCAGGTCATCAAGATCCCTTAGAAGGTCTTTGCAGGAATGTACCTGTAACTATCAGAGGTGTGGAAGTTCTGCACAACTTCTTTATTTGAGCACCTAAACAGTAAAGACATAATCCTAGGCCAACCCTGGCTGTATGGACATAGCACATATCGAATACATGCATGATGTGGGCATGACTATTCAGGTTTGGGGTGAGGGGGACCATGACAATGGCACCTCCATCTGAATCAAGTTACCCATCATGACTGCAAAGAGGAATGTCTATCCTATATCCACATTGCAAGCAGGAAATCGACTATGGGACCAGAAAACAGAGGGTAGCGCTCCAGCTCACTCCCCAAGAGCTAGGGGAGAAAGAGAAAGGGGGCTGAGAGGGGGGGAATTTTGGGGATATATATATAACTCTGGAAACTCTTGCTTATCTTCTTTCTGTGGTGGATTTCCCTAAAGGTCACAATAGCCCTTTACCAATCATGTGGCCACTCACAGTACCCAAGTACATGGACTTCAAAAAGTAGCGGGAGGGGGGGAAATCACCTATTCCGTTTCAATTGCTATGTACATATACCCATACAGCAAACATACAATTCGTGAAAAGAGTCCGAAATATATGGGTTTGGCTGAGCTAAGCCTCCACCAACAATGGCAGTAAGGTTTGGCTGCCATTGGCTTAGAATAAAATTCCAAACAACAAAAGAAATTGAAAAGGAAAAACACAAACTTCCTCATACCACTCCAAACACTGCATCAAACCTCCGTCCCTTTATTCCATCCGACTCTCCTTATCCATAGCTTTCTAACGATACCGATTTTGTGAGATTTGGTGGAGATTTGACTGAGAACGGGAATTCTCAGATGCAGTATACATATCTTCATTATCCATGCACAGGGAAACTTGGTCCAAATAAAATGCCATAATTCCTAGACTCCTCCAATGACTTCTTCAGCATTTATATCATTTGACTAGCCCATATTTTTATTGAGACTAGCTTGCATGTGAGCATCCAAACAGTTCATATCATCCCATGACTCCCATCATGCCTGACAATCAGAATATCTCCACAACCACTGAACCGATTAGGGTGAAATTCAACACTGAGTCTTTGGGCATTTTTTTGGATTTTATGAGCCCCAAGATCGTCCTCTTCCATCAACCTTTGACCTTGTTCCCATGGTCACAGTCAAGTGCATGGACTTCGCACATGAGGACATTTCAGGTTAAATTTCTCCACCAAATCTCAACCAATTCCTTCGCGGAAAGGCTCTTTCGGTTCGTACGAAAACCCTCTTTCTTCTTTCTTATTACTCCCTCCTACGATTCCTTTTTCCTAATAATGTACAAGGGTGGGAGCCCAATTTCGACATATTTGCTGTGTAAGGTTCCATGAAATTGAGCACACCCGTTATGCCCTCCTACAATGTACAAGCATGCCGAAGCGGCACCAGTCACTTTAGACATTCATACTGTTGAGCCAGGCACAAGCTCAAAGGCACTAGAGATGCCCCAATTTTTGAGGCAGATCACCTCAGCATTGACCACACCAGAGCAAAAACTAAAAGAGTTAAGGCAATGGCCTAGAATATGCTCTAATATCCCATGAGATGAAAGATCCCGCTGTGCTGAAAGCACTCAGAGACTCATGGTCGCCACTGACATTAGTATCAGTGATTGCATTGAAGCCATTGGCATCACCAAAGGATTTCATATCAACGAGGCTAAAAGCCTATCTAGACAGTTCATGCACAAAGTAATGGGTGCCCGATACAAGCCAGTTGGCAAGAAAGTCATTCCCATCTCTGCATATGATGCAGATGCAGTAGACCTGCATACACTCCCATTGAGACTGGGGACCTTTCACCATTACCTACTCACCCACCAGAGTTTGCAAGTAACAAGTTTACATCCAGACTCTCCGAGGAGAGGGTGGCTGCCATTATTTCACATATGGCTCCTCAATTCCTCACAAAGACAGAGGTTGACCTACTAGTGCACATCCTCTTGAAATATGAGAAGGCTATTGCTTTCACAGATGCTGAGTGTGGTACTTTCAACAAGAAATACTACCCAGATTATGTTATGCACACAATTGCTTATGAGCCCTGGCAGATCAAGCCACTTCAACTGCCTCAGGCAAGGACAGAAGAAATCATGTCAATGCTCAAGGAACAGATGGACGCGGGGAAATACGAGCCTTCCCAGTCATCATATAGAGCTAGATTCTTTGCTGTCGAGAAGAAGGACAGGTCTCTTCACATAGTACATGATCTACAACCGCTCAACGCAGTGTCTATCAGAGACTCTGCCCCATTACCCAGAATCGATGAAATGCTTGATTCTTTTGCTGGCACTGCCATATATGGCATCTTTGACCTGAAAAGCGGCTTTGATAGCTGTACTTTGGCCCCAGCATCGAGAGATCTCACTACATTTGGGGCTGGTCACATGGGATCCTTGCACCAGACTATGTTACCCCAAGGTTACACTTCCCCAATAGAGTTCCAACAAAGAACTACACACATGGTTGGGCCTATGATTCCCCGCAAGGCTGATGTCTTCATTGATGACTGTGCTCTCAAAGGCCCGAAAACCTATTATGAGTATGAGAGTCTACCAGAAAACCTGCAAATCCGACGCTTTGTATGGGAATATGCCCACAACCTTCAAGAATTGTTTGCCAGAATTCTTGAGAGTGGTGCAACAGTGTTGGGAACCAAAATGGTTCTTGCAACACCTTGCTTGTCCATGCTAGGAGCTGTAGTGTCCATAGACAGAATGCACATCTCGCATGAACTGAATGCCAAGATATCCAAATGGCCATCCTGTAGAAATCCCTCAGAAGTACGAGGATTTTCTGTTCAGCCTGGGGGTACTCCAATAAACCATTGCAATGACCTAGGTAGTTTGTAAATTACATAACATTACCAAAAATGGAAATATTGCTTACATAATTGGCAGATCTTTAGCTGAGATACTTTTCCATGTTCTAAATATTCTTCTGAAATTTTAGAATACATTTTCATTGTGCTATAAGGTCATGAGTTGACAAGTGAAAAACATTGCAACAGTTTATTGGAGAACTGTAGTACACTGCTGGATTAAGGATTTTGCCAAAATCGCCAAACCCCTCACACAGCTAACCAAGAAAATGGCACCCCACAAGTTCAAGTGGACACCAGAAGCTGAAGAGGCAATGGCTATCTTAAAGGATTTAGCTTAAATGCATCACCCATCTGATCGCTAGATTTCAGTTGGCTGCCCAAGTAATGCCAAAGAACCAGCGAGAGAGCAACTTAGGTTTAGTTGCCATCCAAGCCGACTCGTCCATTATTGGCATGGGCTGGGTTATTAATCAAACCTATGAAGATGGGGTATGTCCCATAGTCTTCAGCTCAATCACGTTCAATGCAGTGGAGAGCCGTCAGCCTAAGCTAGAGCTATATGGAGTTCTATGAGCCTTTAAGGCAGAGAAGCACCATTTATACAACATTCACTTTATGCTTCAAGTGGATGCTATTTCACTTATCCAAATGATAAATGCCCCTGATTTGCCAAATGCAGCAATGACCTGCTGGATAACTTACATTCTCTTATTCAGCTTTGACATTTCACATGTCCCTGCAACGAAGCACAAAGCCACTGATGGATTATCTCAGCACAGGAAGTCAGAAGATGACTCAGACCATAGTGATGGCAAAGTAGATGTTGACAAAGGGGTGAAGCTTGTTGTCATATCCATCCATGGCCATCGTCTTCCACTACCTCCGATCCCTCCAGACTACCTCTGCTCCTTCTTCACTAACCTCAGAGCTCCTGTATTCCGCAATCACCTCCACCTCCCTTGATGATCACCACCCCCTTTTTTCAATTATGCCTCCCTAAGTACGGAGCCCCGAAGGCTTCCGGACAGCTCCAACGTCTGCTAGCGCACTCCCGCCTCTGCTGGGCAATTCACTTGCTTGCCCTGCAAGTCCCCCTTCAGGCCTATCTGTCAGGGACGGCTCGAGGGAGGCAGAGGTAGCGGCCCGGACGGCGGCGGGGCGGTAAGACTGTATAGTGGACAGCCCTCACTTGGGCTTACGTCCCTGTGTGGCTTCTTAGGCTGAAGCGGGAAATGTATTGTTATTAGGGTGGGAAGCTAGACTAAACTAGGGTACTTGCCTGAAGCGGGAAATGAGAAGAAGGTTACTTCTTCGGTCCTGCTTCGGCTTAGTTTATATACATGTGTGAATGGGTCACATGGAAGTGCCACGTCACCTTCGGACGAAGCCGGGTTACTGCGGGTGGCTCCGCGGTCGATCCCGAGTGTTGGAGGAGAAGTACAAGTAGGAGTGCACGGCGCGTCCGGCGTGGCGGTGGCCCTACGGGGTGCTCAGCGTCAGGCGCGTCCGTGCTACAAGTGTAGGAAAGAGAGAGGTCGTCTGTATAAAGATAGAAAAAAGAGAAGAGGGAAAGAAGAGAGAATGAGAGGATGAGACGGAAGGAAAGGAGGTGGCAGCAGCGGTGGCGGCGGCGTGCCCTGACACTATCCCTCCTTTCCATTTCTGGGTTATCACCTGCCATTCCGCTAACCTGACTTGTTGGTAATATTCAATCAGCTAATGTTTAACTCTGTTAGCTCCGCTCCACTTGGTCCCACCATTCACAGGCCCACCCTTGCTGTAACTATATATACTTAACTTGTACATAGGTTACACTTCAGTGATAAAATCGACTAGAGTTGATCCCCCTTTAGTTCTTGTTGCCAGTAAGTAAATTAGGGCACGGATGTGTAACTTGGCACAGCGCTCCTGGCTTGAGTTGCTGAGGCTGAAGCTGTCAGGGCACACCTGCCTGACCTGGCCCCACCTCGCCTGGTGCCCCACCATCTGCTCCTCCCGACCTCCCCCCTCTTCCCCTTTTACTCTTCTCTTTCTTCTTTCCTCTCTTCTCTCTTCTCTTTCCTCTTTATTCTTTTCTTATCACACAGATGACTTCCTTTGTATCAATGTACCATTGACCCGGCTGCAGTGTAACGCACCCGGACCCGGACACACCGGATGACCTCCCGCATACTGGATGCTCCTAGGACCTCTTACGGAGGTACCCGGACGGATGCGGCTGTGTGCGTAGATGACGTGGCGCTTCCCACATGGCCTCAACCACATGTATATAAACACAGCCTAAGTGGGAACTGAGAAGCAACCTCCTTCTCACATTTCCCACTTTAGCCTGAGTGGCCAGGGACCCTCGTCTGCTTCAGGCCCGTTGTTACCGCGCGCCCACGTCATACCTACCAGACCCTCAGCCCTGGGCGATATACCCGGGCGCTCTCGACCCTGGGTCGGTCCCTGACAGCAGAAGAAGGTTTCAACCCCATTTCCCCCCACCTCCCCCGCCATGGTGACACAAGAACAGTATGACAACCTGCTGGCCCGGTTCCAGGAACTACAGGCCACTGTGGTAGCCCAAGCCCAGGGCCAGCCCATGCACGTGCCCAGACCACCCAAAGTCGCCCCCCCCACCCCCTTCTCGGGAGTCAACGAGGACCTCGACCGCTTTAAGGCCGAATGCGGGATCTATCTCTATGTCCGTGCAGCTGAATTCCCCAGCACCCTCTTCCAAGTCCTCTTCATGCTTTCCTACATGAAGGGAGGGACTGCAGGAGCATGGGCAATGCAATGCACCATGGCGCTACTGAGGACGGGCTCCCCTACACCCACCATGGACAAGTTCAATGCAGAACTTGATGCCATGTTCCAAGACCCAAACCGGGCAGCCACAGCCTGGCAGAGGCTGGCTACCGTCCGACAGGGAAGTGACCCCGTGGACAGACTCATCCAGGAGTTTGAGATACTAGGGCCCACCTCGCAGCTAGGCGATGTAGGGCTAGTCGACCGCTTCGAGCGGGCAATCAACTCCTGGCTCCGCAAGAGCATCTACCAGCTCCGCCCTATGCCCACCACCTGGGCCAAATGGAAGCATGAAGCCACGCTCCTTGACAGCCAGTGGCAGCGCTTCCAGAGGACGCAGCTGTGCATGCCCTCACCCAGGCCCCCTCCACTTGCCCCACCCACGACCCCTGTAACCTGCCCCAGACCAGAGACGAACCCGCACCCTGAGACCTGCCAGACACGACGCCTGCACCTGGAAGACCTTCAAACGCTGATGAAGGGGCTGAAGGGCCAAGCAATGAAAGGACCAGAGGCAGGAGGGAAAAGACTAGAACCGGACCAAAGAGGGCGCCCGGAGACCCAGCCTGTAGGGAGCGCATGCCAGCCACCCACAAGGGATAGCTCACGCAGACGCCATGATGCCCACGAGCTGCCACCAGCACCGAAGCTCCATCGGGTCATTGCAAAGAAAAGGAGAAAAGGAGCACCCCAGGCTCGCAAGGATGAGGAAACCACAGAGACGACCCCAGAGGTAGCAGTGTCCCCACCTGCTATCTATGTCCTCTCCAAATGGTCCCCAAGATCCCTCAACCTTGCCATGAGGCTGACCTCCCTGACCTCCCTTGCCTCTGTGTCTGTATCAGCACTCCTAGACTCAGGAGCCACCGGAAACTTCATGAGCCCTGAGTTCGTCCGGAGGCACAAGCTCGAGACCACCCCGCTCCCCACACCCATCCCCATCCATAATGTCGATGGAGCTCCAAACGAGAACGGGGCCATAACCGAAGAATTAGAGGCCCTCTTGACCTTCGGACGCCATACAGAGCGGGCCCGCTTTGCAGTCGTGAACCTCGGGCGACAGTCCCTCATCATAGGACACTCATGGCTGCTGCACCACAACCCGGAGGTGGACTGGGTACGGCAAAAGGTCGTCATGTCCCGCTGCCCATCCTCCTGCCGGCCACCACAAGCACAAGGTGACCAAGACCCCATGCTAGAGCCTGGAGACGGGATCTATGCCGTGATCATTCCTCCAGAGTGGGGACATGAGCTAAGAGCAACTACTACACCCTCCCAGCGGATGGCCCAAGAAGCCCATGACCTGGAGGCAGAACCCACATTGTTCGAAGCATTGGTGCCAGAGCAATACCAGGATTTCCGGGATGTGTTCTCGAAAGAGGCCTTCGATCAACTACCCCCCTGGAAACCCTGGGACCACGCCATTGATCTAGTGCCAGATGCCAAGCTCCCCAGAGGGAAGACCTTCCCACTCTCACAGCCAGAGCAGAAGGAGCTGGACGAGTTTCTGCAAGAGAACCTGCAGAACGGACGCATCCGGCCATCCAAGTCCCCGATGGGGGCCCCAGTCTTCTTTGTTAAGAAGAAAGACGGATCGCTACGGCTAGTTCAGGACTACTGGAAACTGAACGAGATCACGGTAAAGAACTTGTACCCACTCCACTCATCTCTGATGTCCTTGCCCACCTCCACAATGCCAAGTACTTCTCAGCGCTAGACCTGTGCTGGGGGTTCAACAACGTCCAAATCAAGGATGGTGACGAGTGGAAGGCCGCATTTGCAACCAACTGGGGGCTGTTCAAGCCCATGGTAATGTTCTTTGGGCTATGCAACTCACCTGCGACCTTCCAAACCATGATGAACGACATCCTCCAGGATTTCATCGACCGGGAGGTTGTCATCTGTTACATGGATGACATCCTCATTTTCACCACTACCCTAGAGGAGCACCGGAGGGTCGTCCGAGAAGTCCTGGAGACATTGCGAAAGAGGAAGCTCTTCCTGGAGCCAGAGAAGTGCAAGTTCAAGCGGACGCAGATCGAGTATCTCGGACTTGTCATCTCTGAGGGAAGTGTTGCGATGGACCCTGTGAAGATTAGAGGAGTCCTTGACTGGCCCACCCCAACCAAGGTAAAGGAAGTGCAGTCCTTCCTAGGGTTTGTGAATTTCTATCGCTGGTTCATCAGAGACTTCTCTGAGAAGGCCCACCCACTTCATGCACTGACCTGGAAGACCAAGGTCTGGAACTGGGGCCCGGACGAGGACCACGCCTTCCACGCCCTTAAGGAGGCCATCACCACTGCCCCTGTCCTCTCCTTCCCCACCGACTCCGGCCGCTTCAGGCTCAAGTGCGACGCCTCCAACTTCGCAACCGGTGCAGTCCTCTCTCAGCTCCAGTTGGACGGAGAGTTCCACCCGGTAGCGTTCATGTCCAAAAGCTTTACAGATGTGGAACGCAACCACGAGGTATATGACAAGGAGATGCTCGCGATTGTCCGAGCCCTTGAAGAGTGGCAGCACTTCCTGGAGGGTGCCAAGGAGGTCTACACGGATCACCGCAACTTGGGGTACTTCTGCATGGCCCAGAGGCTGAACCGGTGCCAAGCATGGTGGTCCCTCTTCCTCTCCCGCTTCTATTTCACCCTCATCCACCGCCCAGGGAAACTCATGGGGAAGCCAGATGCGCTCTCACGACACGCTGACCACCCAAAGGGAAAGGATGACAACGAGGGGCTGACACTCCTCCAACCCACCTGGTTTGAAGCCCGGGCAACGGAAGCGATCTTGGTAGCGGGAGAAGAGGCGGGGATCCTAGAGAGGATACATGGAGCGAAGGAGCACGACGAGAGGGTGGTAAAAGCCATGCAGGAACTGGGAGAAGGGACCCTGAGGTCGGATGAATGGGAGAAGCAAGGAGAGTTAATCCTATACTGAGGAAAGGTGTATGTACCGAAAGACCTGCAACTCTGCCATGACCTGGTGTGGTTGCACCACGACGCACGGGCAACGGGGCATCCGGGGCGATTGAAAACCCTAGAACTCGTTTCCCATGAGTACTGGGGGCCCCGGATGGCAGAGTACGTCAGGCGGTACGTATGCGGGTGCGATACCTGCAACTGAGTCAAACCTTTCCCCTCACGAAAGGTTGGGAAGCTCACCCCAAACAAGGTCCCCACCCACCGCTGGCAGATAATCTCAGTGGACATGGTAGGAGAGCTCCCAGAGTCGAAGGGGTACAATGCCATCCTGGTCGTGGTGGACCGTTTGTCCAAACGCATCCATGCAGTCCCCACAGTAACGACGATAGACTCAGCGGGCGTCGCGCGGCTCTTCCTGGAACACATCTGGAAGCATCACGGGCTCCCAGAGGAGATCCTCAGTGACAGAGGGAGCGCCTTCGTCTCCCACTTCTCGAGAGAGCTCGTGGACCTCCTTGGAGTCAAACTCACCCCTTCGACACCCTACCACCCCCAGACAGACGGGCAAACCGAGCGGGTCAACCAAGAGATTGAAGCCTACCTCTGGGTGTTTGTCAACCACCGCCAGGACGACTGGGCAGACTGGCTCCCGTTAGCAGAGTTTGCCTACAACAATCGCATCCACTCGTCCTGTCAGGAACGTGCCAGACGTGTATCCGGGTGACCTGCAAGGCACACGAAGTCATCCGGACTCGTAAGGTCAGAGGGGTGGGACTTTAGCTTCATCGACTCGGGTGGAGCGCTGCGCTTTGTTCTTACGTTGGTGTCCCAATTTCAGACAGGAGCCTTACGATGAAGAGAGGAGTCTAGAGGGGGAATCCAAGTCGATATACGAACTGAGGTACATCCGATGTAACCTACATGCGTTATAAACACAAGTAACTAAATGAGACCGGCCCGGAAGGAGTGGCGGATCAAGCGTGATATTAATGAATGAAGAAAGGAACAAATAGTTAATATCGGCAAACTTGGTCAACAAAAGGCAAGCAAGGAACAAAAGGAAGAACAATAGTCCGCAAGAGGACAAAAGAGAAAGAACCATCCGGTCATCTAGCAAGCCGTCCGGCTGGCGAGCGGACAACAATGAAGCGGGCAACCTAGGTTGGAAGGTACGCACGCGAGGGAGGAAGTGCGGATGAGGGTGACAGGTGGACGGGTGGGTGGACGGATGATGATGATAGTGGGAGGGACAGGCCAAGTGGCAATAGGACACGTTGACAGAAGTGACGGATATGTCGGGTCATGACACGTCCACCCACCGGACCCCCTTCGAACTCGACACTGGGCAACACCCCAGGATGGGGACAGAACCCACCCGTATGTCCGAAGTAGAGGCTGCTGATGCCTTTTCATCAAGGATGATGAAAATGCAGGAGGAGGCGAAGGCGGCGCTAGAACATGCAGCAGACAAGATGGCCCGCTATTACGATCGGGGCCGTGAAGCAGCCCCCGAATACCAAGAGGGTGACCAAGTCTGGCTCAATGCCCAGAACTACACAACCGACCGCCCCACCAAAAAACTAGACCACAAATGGCTCGGCCCCTTCAAGATAGTCAAAGTCGTCTCCCCTGCTGCTGTCAAACTCCAACTCACCGCACGACAGAAAGGAATCCACCTGTCATATCCATCCTCGGCCATCGACTTCCGGTTCCTCCGATCCCTCCGGTCTAACTCCACTCCTCCCTCACTAACCTCGGAGCTCCCGTATTCCGCAATCCTTCCGGTACCCCTCGATGGTCACCACCCCCTCATTTCAATTTATTACCTATGCCTCCCTAAGTACGGAGCCCCGAAGACTTCCGGACAGCTCCAACGTCCGCTAGCGCACTCCCGCCTCCGCTGGGCAATACACTCGCCTGCCCTGCAGAGCCCACCTTCGGGCCTATCCCCCTTTCCGTTTCTGGGTTATCACCTGCCTTTCTGCTAACCCTGCGACCCGACTCGTCGGTAATATTCAGTTGGCTAATGTTTAAACTCCGTTAGCTCCGCTCTGTTCGGCTCCGCCAATTGCGGACCCGTCTTCGCTGTAACCATATATATATCCCACTTGTACATAGGTTACACCCCAGTAATAAAATCAACTAGAGTTACCCCCCTTCGGTTCTGATTGCCAGTCAGTAAGTTAGGGCACGGACGTGTCACTAGGCACAGCGCTCTTGGCAGAAGTCGCTGAGGCCAAAGCCCTCCGCTATGGAGACACTCCTTCGTCTCGAATCTGGTCTCTGACACCACCTGGTTGTATCTGTAACAAACATCAGGCCACACCGCCTGGATGAAATCGCAGAACGACCCCTCGACCCCCGCCTGGGCCCGGAACTCATAGATGGAGAAGAGGAGTACGAAGTTGAAAAGGTATTGGACTCCAAATGGCTACGCCGGAAACTCTGGTACCTGGTAAAGTTCACAGGCTGGCCAAACTCGGAGAACCAGTGGCTCCAGCGGGACCACTTAACCCACGCCCCCGACTGAATTCAGGAATTCCACAGAACGCACCCCCAAGCCCCAGGGAGAGAGAGGGAGAACCACCTGGCTGCTTCGAGGCGAAGTGGCTTAAGGAGGGGGTGATGTCAGGGCACACCCACCTGACCTGGCCCCACCTCACCCGGTGCCCCCCACCATCCGCTCCTCCCGACCTCCCCCCTCTTCCCCTTTTACTCTTCTCTTTCTTCTTTCCTCTCTTCTCTCTTCTCTTTCCTCTTTATTCTTTTCTTATCACACGGACGACTTCCTTTGTATCAATGTACCATTGACCCGGCTGCAGTGTAATGTGCCCGGACCCGGACACACCGGATGACCTCCCGCATACTGGACGCTCCTAGGACCTCTTACGGAGGTACCCGGATGGATGCGGCTGTGTGCGTAGATGACGTGGCGCTTCCCACATGGCCTCAACCACATGTATATAAACACAGCCTAAGTGGGTGTCATATCCGTGCATACCTGATCCCAACCCGACTTCCGGACCTCCTCTTTCCCCACCTCTGGAGTCTTACCCTACTGTTGTCCGTTCTGATACTCACCTTCGGTCCTGGCAACACACCTCCTTCCCTCTCCTCCCCTATCTCCGTCCGCTCCGATACTCACCTTGGACTGAACACCGCCCCTCTCGCCAACCTCCTCCTACTCCTCCGCTCCGCCCCCACAAAACCTCCACCCTTCCATCATCCTCCTACGCTCCTCCCGTCCGCTCCGATACTCACCTTCGGACCTGACAACTCCCCTTTCCGCCACTCCTTCCCTCTTCCCTTTCTCCTCCCTCTCCCCTCTGGTACTCTCCCGCCGACCTCCTGCCAAGTTACAACCTTCCACCGCTGTCCCGTACTTCGTACTCAGGCACCGATCGTACCTTTGCTCCGAGCCTCTGTCATAGTCCCTACCTCAGACTTTGACTCCACCTCGGTCTTAGTCCATTGCATTGGTGACCTCATACTACGTAAACACCATTGCCAATATCCCTCGGACTTTCAACCCCACCTCCGTAAGCTCCATAAGCTCCGCAACCTCCGAGCTTCACGGATCACCTTCGGCACTTTCACCGCTTGTAATGTATCTCTCGCGTTTTCCCCTCATCCCTATTTGGACTGCTGCTTCTTCCCATTCTAGCCAGTTAGTCATCACCCCCACTTCTCACCATCCTCCTGCCCCTCTGGGCCTCGCCCTCCCTACCTCCTTTCAGACGTATCACAGGTTCTGTCTTATGACCTTCGGTACCACTCTGCTTCTGTCTACCCTTTGTTCCCGTTCGGACGTCTTCGTTCCGATTCGGATCCCCTTTGTTTCCTTGTGCTTTTGCCCCCTCCATTATATATATCGGCACTTGTACATACTCGTATCGGGCTCAGTCCGAAATCGACCTGAAATGCCCCCTAGAGACTTCCTGCTCGCCTACTGTGAAATTAAGGACCAAATGGACAAACAGCAATGGCACAGCGCTCCGCTTGAGTCGCTGAGGCCAAGGTCCCTCCACGCTAAGTCTCCGATTCCACTCCAGAGTTGTCTGAATTCGCCCAGTTCTAACAGTGGGAACTGAGAAGCAACCTTCTTCTCACATTTCCCACTTTAGCCTGAGTGGCCAGGGACCCTCATCTGCTTCGGGCCCATTGTTATGTGGGCCCGCGTCATACCTACCGGACCCTCAGCCCCGGGCAATATACCCGGGCACTCTCGACCCCGGGTCGGTCCCTGACAGAAGCCCTCCGCCATGGAGACAATTCCTTGGTCTCGATCCGGTCTCTGAAACTTGTCTGACCTCTCCACACTCTCCCTGATGAGGAGACTAGGGAAGTTAGCATGATCGAATACTACAGCCAACAGTCTGACTCCCAAGAAGACTCCAAAGTCAGTGACACAAGGCTATATTGCTGCATAGGCGAGTGCATGCCACTTGAGGTCCGCTGGAAAGAGCCAGCCCAGGCAAAGGTTATTTCTAGTAACCCATTTGACTTTTGTGAAGGTGAAATCCTTGAGGAACAAAGTCCTGAGGAATCCAGACAACCTAAGCATCCACATCGTATAGATGACTATGATTCTGAGGAATATTGGAAGACAATCCTTGCCTTCCTGACCAAGGGCACCTTGCCCACTGAAAAGAAAGAAGCAGCATGACTTCTTAACAGAGCCAAGCAGTTTTTCCTGTATGAAGGAAAATGGTGGAAGTGCAACTGAGATAAGCCGATGCTTCTAGTAGTACTCAACAAAGAAATTTGTCAGAGAATTGTCAAAGACACCCATGATGACAGCAGTCATCAGGGCAGAGACCCCACTTTTAGCAAGATTTGCAACTCATATTGGTTTCCTAACATGTACTGATATGTTGAGCAGTACTGTCGGACATGCCATGAATGCCAGTTGTGATCAATGCAAAAGAACACCATTCCAATCCAGCCTCAATATGTGAGGACTTTACTTAGATGGTTTGATGCCGACACTGTTGCGATGCCGCAAGGCAAGGGAGGCTACAAGTATCTTGTTGACCTCATGGATAACCTAACCGGATGGACAGAGGCTAAAGCTCTCAAGAACATCAAGTCTGAGACTGTCACCAAATTTCTGTTCGAAGTCATGTGTAGATATGGCTGCATCATCCAGCTTGCAGTAGACAATGGGAGTGAATTCCTTGGTGCTACTCAAGTTCTACTCAACAAGTACAATATCCCCATCATGCAAACCACTGCTTATAACCCAGCTTCCAATGGCAAAGTTGAATGTGGCCATGGTGTATGGATTGAAAGTATATGGCACATGTTAAAAGGATGCACTGACAAATGGCCTGACCTGGTTGGATATGCCTGATATGCCTTGTGGGCAGACTGTGTCACCACCACTAAGCACAACACAGGATACACACCCTACTTTCTTTTGTATGGACAACATCCATTGATGCCATTTGAAATCACAGATCAAACATTTTATGTGTTAGACTGGCCTTTGGTATTTACAACCAAGGAGCTACTAGCTATGCAGATCAGACAAATTAGTCAAAAGGAGGAATTCCTTGATCGCACAGCAAAGTCTAGCTTTGAGTCTAGGAAGAAAGCTGCTGATGACTATAACTGGCACCATGCCCACCACATGAAATTAGACAATTACAAGCCAGGAGAATTCATCTTAGTCTTGAATGAGCGCATAAAGCTCCAACATGATATGAAAGGCCAACCTTGTTGGTTTGGGTCCTACATTATAGTCAAGAGACTCCAGAGTGGCGCTTTTGTTCTACAAGAACTAGAGGGGGCTGTCTTTAAACACCCAGTGGCAGGAAAGAGAATCAAGTCCTACCACTACTGCAAATCCAAGGAACCCATCTGCAAGCCTGTGTGATGTTGGGATGATTTCCCTGTTACACTGTCCGGGGCTGAGCATGTCATGCACATGGTCACAGGTGGGTTGATAATACATCGATATAAAAGAAGGTCATCTGTGTAAGATAGAAATAGGAATAGAAATAGAAACAGAAATAGAAGAGAAGGTAGAAAGGAGGAAGAACAGGAATGAAGAACATGGAATGAAAGAAGGGGGGAGGAAGGGGGGTACCAGGTCAGGTGGACCTGGGTGGAGGTGGGTCAGGTGGGTGTGCCCTGACACCTCGCTTTCAGGCTCTGGCATCTTGGTTGTGTGGAATGCTTGGCATCCTGTTGCATGCTTAGGATTAATCTCTGCCATCTCATCAAAGAGTGGCCACCCTTTTTGATGGAATGGAGCAGCCAGAGGCCACTCCTAGTAATATAAATATCATTATTAGCAATTAGTCATCACAAATAAGAGATATGGGCTAGCAGCTACTTACCACAACAAAATCAATCCATAATTGCTCCTCTTCTGGTCCAGGATCAGCACCATTTTCATTACTCCAGGGGAAGCCTGACTGTTCTGAGAGCTGTTTGACTGCCCAATATATCTGTTTTAACTGCAGAAAAGGTACAGTCAATACTTTGCTGAGATGCTGCAACTAGCAACTCACCTTGCCACATTTGTTCTTGCATGCACTGGGCTTGAAGACTGTCCCACACTGCTCAAGTAAGTGCACTGAGGCACCATTCCAAACCTTGTCCTTGAAGCCAATATTAGAAGTACCACCTGCACACTTAACTTCAAGAAGATGGTGGATGAGCTCTGCCTCATCATGGGACCTCCAAGTAACCCGCTCAGATGGTGTCTCAGTAGGAGCAGTGGCTGCATGAGTGGGTCCTCCTTTGGGAGGTCAACATCGTTTGCTGCCATTGATCAGAGCTTCAGATGTTGTGTTGACATCTGTGTCAATGTGTTTCCACTTTGGGGGCATAATTCACAAGTCTCAATGTCACTACATTCCATTGTAGAATTTATAAAAGGATCTATGGTGAAGAAACTGTGTACTGAACAGTCATCAGTTTCTTCCCATTTCTTGCCAAAAGTGAAAGAATCAGGAAGAAAAAAGTGAGAAAGAAACACACAAATAATGAATTAAGAAACTGGAAGAAATGGGTTGAAGAAACTAGTTTCTTCAACCTGAACGAAGCCTAAAAGTGCTCAAGCACAGCAGCTTAGAATGGCAGTGCAGCACTATTACAATACAATCCTAACTGTGTTGGAAATAAAAAATCCCCAAAATTTGATCACTTTCAAGCTGATTTCTGACAACCATATTGATACCCCATTCATTTGGAAATTGACAGTTTCCCTCAAAAATGCAGTACAACTGCATTGTTATGAGAATGGAGTCTCTGTCAGGGCATGCTGCCTCTCCTCCCCTCTCTCTGTAAGGCCAGTGTAGGTTCTGACCTTAGTGCCTCTTCAGTCCTCAAGACAGTTGGAAGCTAGGTTGTATAGAACTGTCATATCCATCCACGGCCATCGTCTTCCACTACCTCCGATCCTTCCGGACTACCTCCGCTCCTTCTTCACTAACCTCAGAGCTCCTGTATTCCGCAATCACCTCCACCTCCCTCAATGGTCACCACCCCCTCTTTTCAATATATTACCTACGCCTCCCTAAGTATGGAGCCCCAAAGGCTTCTGGACAGCTCCGATGTCTGCTAGCGCACTCCCACCTCCGCTGGGCAATTCACTTGCTTGCCCTGCAAGTCCACCTTCGGGCCTATCCCTCCTTTCCATTTCTGGGTTATCACCTGCCATTCCGCTAACCCCATAACCCGACTTGTCGGTAATATTCAGTCAGCTAATGTTTAATGCCGTTAGCTCTGCTCTGCTCGGTCACACCATTCACAGGCCCACCCTTGCTGTAACTATATATATACTTAACTTGTACATAGGTTACACCTCAGTGATAAAATCGACTAGAGTTGATCCCCCTTTAGTTCTTGTTGCCAGTAAGTAAATTAGGGCATGGATGTGTAACTTGGCACAGCGCTCCTGGTCTGAGTCGCTGAGGCCGAAGCCCTCCGCCACGGAGACACCTCCCTCATCTCAATCCGGTCTCCAACAAGAACTTAGTATTTCGATGTGATGAGGAGGAGAGTCCAGTTCCCTTCACTCAACTCCAGGCAATACATAAGTAAATACAGGTGGTACCAAAGTAACCACCATCCCTTCCTTACACTCTCCCTTCCTTGTTTCCTTCTCTCTCTCCTTCCTTTGTTTCCTCTCTATCTCTATATGGACGACTCCCTTTTCCTTACATCTGTAGCATGGATGCATCCAATGCTGTAGGAGGGCATGACAGGTGTGCTCATTTTTGTGGAACCTTTCACAGTTAATACATCAAAAAGTGGGCTCCTGCCCTTGTACATTATTAGGGAAAAGGAATGATGGGAGGGGGCAATAAAAAAGAAAGAGAGGGTTTTCATACAAACCAAATGAGCCTTTCCACAAAGGAATTGGTTCAGAGAAATTCAAGCTGAGGAGTCCTCTTGTGCTAAGTCCATGCACTTGACCATGACTCAATGGGAATGAGGTCAAAAGTTGGTGGCAGAGGATAATATTTGGGTCATTATATCCAGAAAAATACCCAAAGACCCAGCATAGAATTTCAGCCCAATTGGATCAGTGGTTGTGGAGATATTAAGGAAATTTCTGATTATCTGTCATATCCATCCATACCCAATCCCAATTCAACTCCCAGACCCTTTCCACCACCTCCAGAGTCTTACCCCTATTCCTGTCCATTCCGATCCCCACCTTCAGACCTGACCTGACCTTCCATTCCCCCTGACTCTCCCCCACCTAATCTCTGCCAAGGTACGACTCCTCGTTCTTGTCATATCCATCCACAGCCATCAACTTCCACTACCTCCGATCTCTCCAGACTACCTCTGCTCCTTCTTCACTAACCTCGGAGCTCCCGTATTCCGCAATCACCTCGGTATCCCTCGATGGTCACCACCCCCTCTTTTCAATTTATTACCTACACCTCCCTAAGTACAGAGCCCCGAAGGCTTCCAGACAGCTCCAACGTCCGCTAGCACACTCCCACCTCTGCTGGGCAATACACTCGCTTGCCCTGCAAGCCCACCTTCGGGCCTATCCCTCCTTTCCATTTCTGGGTTATCGCCTACCATTCTGCTAACCCGTAACCTGACTTGTCGGTAATATTCAATTGGCTAATGTTTAACTCCGTTAGCTCCGCTCCGCTCGGCCCCACCATTTATGGGCCCACCCTCGTTGTAACTATATATACTCACCTTGTACATAGGTTACACCTCAGTAATAAAATCAACTAGAGTTTACCCCCTTTAGTTCTGGTTGCCAGTTAGTAAGTTAGGGCACAGACATGTTACTTGGCACAGTGCTGAAGGAGAGAACGAAGGAAGGTCAGTTGGGAGGTTCAAACGAGACCACCACCAAGCTGTTCCCTGGTTCTTTAGTTAGGATGGGGAAGTGTACTAGTGTTATTTATTGTAAATATAGTACCAATCCGAGTGTTTTGGCTAATTCTATTTTTATGGGTTAGTTTTAAAGTTCCTGGGAATTGACTTACAGATAAACCGAGCCCTGCGGAGCTGTTTCTTTATTGAAATGTCTTAATTTTTCTAGGTGTAATTCTGTGTAGCGTTGTTTAATTTGGATTTAAACTTGAATTTAATCTTCTACTTGGTGAAGTTTCAAAGATTCTATTCAGTTAATGGATTTGGATTGTGTCTGGAGTGTCCCTTGAGTTTGTTTCATTTTTGTCTTATTTTATTGCTTGTTTTAACAGTAGCAAGATAACTGTTTTGTGTTTACACTTTGAAATCTGGAGTGTTAACCAGCTCTCCTGTTGAAATATCTACTTAATATTTCTCTCCTTAATTGCTGCCTTTTACTACAGTGGCAATCTCAACTGTATATCACTTTTTCGCACTGGAGTGACAACCAGAAATGCTTGAGAAAAATAATACTCTATTTTCTTACTTCTCTAAGGGGGGCGAAAAGTCGCAGAAAGGGTCTCCCTTTTATACTCCTTGGGTTGCCTTCCTTTTTCACGCTCTACCTTCTATTTACAGGATTTATTTACAGTGTATTTTTCTCAAACTGAATAAAAAATGAAATTTTCACGCTATAGTTCTACTGCGCTTTTGCTGTGCTGAACTGCGGTTCTACTGCGGACAGACTGCACCTAGAATCCTTATTGTCCTCCCTCGCCTAAGCTATTTTAATGGTTAATTAGAACTTGGCTGCGCTGTATTTGTCACAGTTACCTATTTCAAATTCTATATATATACCATTAAATTTGCTATGACTCGATGATTCTGAATTCAAACTTCGCATTACTATGTGTACGGCTGTGCTGAGACCTTCAGCTGATTTATTCCAATTTTATTTAGTGACATTTAGTTAAAATGAGACTGAAATGGTAAATGAGTGGATTATTCAGGTTTAAAACTGAAAGAAAAAGTTGCTAGTAGTCAAGAATTACTCAAACAAATGTGTTATAGCTCTCCACTTTATTAGAACATTGTTCCCTAAAATTCCCGCCATGGTCCGTCATAGTTTAGTGGTTTTTGTGAATTTCGTTCATATTCCCTGATTCCCCTTTGTATTATCACATCCTAATCCTCCATATGTATTGTTTGTTGTTATAGTAGGTCTTCCTTGAAGATATCATATTTTTATGTATTTTATTTAGGACTCTAGACCTCTTGAAGCTGTTTTCCCGCGCATTTTCAGGTTTCTAACTTCATGTCCCTATATCTCATTCATTTCTGGATGTTTTCTCACGTTCTTGGTATCATAAATTTTCATTTATTCCCACCTTTCCAATGGTACTAAGGTTGTGTCCTATTTCCTGGTATTCGTTGAGTTAGCAAAAGTTCGCACGCACATTTGGTAATCACGTGCATCGTTCCCATAGTCGTTCGTATGCGGGCGCCGTTTCCGTTTAATTGTTCGGGATTTATGATATGTGCAGGTTTTTATTTCTTTCATATGGGCTTCTGTGATTTATTTCAGATTTTTCCCTCATGATCTAAGGTTGTTTTGCACTTTCCGTGCTTTGTTTTGACCAGGCTCTTCCTTATTTGGACGGAAATTGGTCTTCACGATCTGCCGAAGTGCGGATCTCAGTTCCGACGGCTGGTTCCCTGTGCATCACCACCCTCACGTGTCATTACACATGATGCGGATTTCTATATTCCCGTCATGGGTATAACTTCACAATGGCTGGACCGTTTGGGCTGAAAATTTGCATAACTATAGTTCCCCATTTTTAATAATTTCCGTGTAAATTTCGTTGTATGTTTTAATTATGGATCCTACGCAAACATCGTCTTTTCCCTGAGCTCGGACTTTTGATGTCGCTAGTCCCGTTATTGGATATCTCATTAACGCATGATCCTTTTATTATGAAAATTTGGGAGGATTAAGATTAGATCTCTTCCTTTCTGATGGGCCATCAAGCTTGTCTCGGTCGTTACTGGTTAATCTTCGCGCTTGCCTTTTAGACATTGTCCTCATTTTGCAGGAGTTTTAGTCATATCTCCGTCGTTTATGGGTAGTTTCCCCTGTAATTACTTTCATTGGGTCCGTTTGAGAGACATCTACATTTCCTATTATAAACACGACTTTGAATTTTGCATTAGTTCCTGAGGAATCCTTGTTCCGTGGTACTTCCATTCTTGGCTACGTGTGAGGACATGGGAAAGTAGTTTCCGTGGAGGTTCTCTGATTGTTTTTATAGTCAAATCTTGGTTGATTGTCCTAATTCTTGGTTTAATATTTGCTATAAATTCCCCCGAGAATTCCGTCTCGTTGATGGTAAGCTTGAAGTATTTTTGCTATTTTTCTTTCTTTCGATTTATCGCGTATAGTCATAATAATTCGTAAAAATTCGTGTCCTTCTGTTTTTTTCATATCCACTTGTCGCATGAGGTGTTGTGATTTATCTGGCATATTTCCATAATGGGTTTCCATAGTGTGGCCGTTATTTCTCCTACAGCGCTCCTGGCATAAGTCACTGAGGCTGAAGCCCTCCGCCACGGAGACATTCCTTCATCTCAATCTGGTCTCTAACAGTTCTGCCCTGTACCCTGACCTTGGACACTGCAAGTGGGTGTCATATCTGTGCATACCCGATCCCGACCCGACTTCTGGACCTCCTCCTTCCCCACCTCCGGAATCCTACCCTACCGCTGTCCGTTCCGATATTCACCTTCGGTCCTGGCACCACACCACCCTTCACCTCCCATGCCACCTCCACTCCTCCGTCACTCTCCTGTCCTATCTCTGTCCGCTCCGATAACCACCTCGGACCGAACACCACCCCTCTCGCCACCGTCCTCCTACTCCTCCTCCTACTCCTCCACTCCCTCCTCACAACACCTCCACCCTTCCGTCATCCTCCTACTCTTCTCCCGTCCACTCTGATACCCACCTTCGGACCTGACACCTCTCCTCTCTTCCTTCCCCTCTCTCCCCTCTGGTCCTCTTCTGCCAACCTCCCACCAAGTTACAACCTTCTGCCGCTGACCCGTACTTCGTACTCGGGCACCGCTTGTACCTTTGCTCCGAGCCTCCGTCATAGTTCCTACCTCGGACTTTGACTCCACCTCGGTCTTAGTCCATTGCATTGGTGACCTCATACTACGTAAACACCATTGCCAATATTCCTTGGACTTCCAACCCCGCCTCCGTAAGCTCTGCAACCTCCGAGCTTCACAGATCATCTTTGGCACTTTCGCCACTTGTAATGTATTTCTCGCATTTTCCCCTCATCCCTATTTGGACTGCTGCTTCTTCCCATTCTAGCCAGTTAGTCATCATCCCCACTTCCCCTCATCCTCCTGCCCCTCTGGGCCTCGCCCTCCTTACCTCCTTTCGGACGTATCACAGGTTCTGCCTTATGACCTTCGGTACCGCTCCGCTTCTGTCATCCCTTTGTTCCCGTTCGGATGCCTTCGTTCCGATTTGGTTCCCCTTCATTTCCTTGTGCTTTCGCCCCCTCCATTATATATATCGGCACTTGTACATACTCGTAGGAGGCTCAGTCCGAAACTGACCTGAAATGCCCCCTAGAGACTTCCTGCTCGCCTACTGTGAAATTAAGGACCAAATGGACAAACAGCAATGGCACAGCACTCCACTTGAGTCGCTGAGGCTGAGGTCCTTCCACGCTAAGTCTCCGATTCCACTCCAGAGTCGTCTGAATCTGCCCGTTCTAACAGTGGGCTAGAGATCTAACCCCCTAAATGCAAGCAAATTTGTGGGGAGGGAGTCTGGGATGTCTTAAGCTCGTCCTAGGTTCAGTCCGGGTGCTAACAAAACAAAAATAATCACAAAAATTACGTACCCCTGGTCCATCTTGGACAATCATCAGGGATTCCTTATAATCCTCAAGGAGTCAAGCTTAGAATTTCTTTTCTACTTGAATCTCTCAGCGCTACAGTCTCTTTGTAGTCAAAAGGGAGGTTGCTTTTCCATTCCTACATGTACAGAGCTTTTAAACACATGGAACTGCAATAATGTGGAAAAACAAATGAAAAGAAAATATAAAACGAAAGATTGTTGTTATGGACACCATGTGGACCATTAAATACGGCCGATAAGTCCAACGGCCAATGTGGAAGTTCAATAAAAGAAAGACAGGAGTGATAAGTGGGCCATATCCACTAATAATTGCTGTCCTCCACCAATTTCCACCATCACACCACACTCATCCGCCTCTTCCTACCCATAGAATCTCTTTCTGACCTCTCTGTTCGATTCCCCAGGTTCGTAGCTTTCTCCCGATACCAAATTTGTCCCAAATGGTTGAGATTTGACCAAGTGGTGGGCGTGAGAATTGTGAAATTTGGCCCATGCACAGGGTTAGACGTCCCAGAAAGTGTCTGCAAGAGTCCCCATGTCAATTGGATCTTCATACACATCCTTTGTGATTTTTTCTGAATTTTGCTGAGCACTCCAGAGTGCATTTTGGTTGTTTGTTTACTTGGGTACAGCTTGTGATTTCCATTTTGGGCCGAAAACCAGTTTCACAATCTCCTGAAGTATGGATCTTGGCTCTGCCACATGGGACTTTTGACACCGCCACCCTCATGTGCCTTTCAACATTGTGCAGAACCTTGCAGTAAGATGAGAAATTGTCACCACCATTGTTCCACAATGGCTGGGTCAATCTGGATGAAATTCGGGGAATCCATATTTATGATTTTTCTCTATTTTCTGAGCCCTTGATCGTCTCTTGGCAGCCAGTAGCGCCAAGCGTAGTTTTTGGGCTGGACCAATTCAGTACCAGCATGTTATGTGCAATTGTACTCTGTAATAAAATGAAATAAAATGTTTTTATGCACCATGGGTTCTGGTAGCATTGGTAGGTTATCTTCGCATGCAGGGAACCTTTAATGAGTGTAAACCACAAAAATACTGGGGGTGTAGAGTATAGTAGGTTATCCTGCCTACAACACCAATCATACATCCACCCCAAGATCCTGTCTTGGTCCCTGACCTCAGACTTTGACACCACCCTGGCCTAAGTCCATTGCATTGGTGACATCATTTCACATAAACGCCATTGATTCCTCAGACTTTCAACCCCACCATAAGCTCCACTACCCCCAAGCTTCACAGACCTGCCTTGGCCCCTTCACCATTTGTAATGTACATATACTTCACACTTCTCCCTCACCCTTATCTGGACTACTGTTTCCTCCTATTCAGCCAGTTAGTGATCCACCCCATTCCCCCTCATCCTCCTGCCCCTCTGGGGCTTCACCCTCCCTACCTCCTTTTGGATGCACCATAGAGTCTAACCCTTGACCCTTGGTGCAGTTCCTGTTCCAAACTCCCTTTGCCCCCATTCAGACACCTTTGTTCTGTTCCAGACCCCCTTTGTTCTTTGTGCTCCTGCCTTCCCTTTATATATAGATTATGTACATACTTGTTGTACCTCAGTCTAAAATTGACTTGAAACTCCCCCTTGAAAAGCTATGTCTGAAATTAAGGACCAACAAGACAAACAGCAATGGCACAGCACTCCACTTGAGTCACTGAGGCCCAGGTCTGTCAGGGTCCGGCCCTCATTCCGTGACAGGGCCAGGGAGATCCTCCTAGTTGCTGGGGTGTCTAGTCCCAGTCCAAGATCCTCAAACTCACTGAGGGGGCTAGCCCCAGCCTTCACAGGAAATGAGTTGAGAAGAAGGGTGACCTTCTCAACCTCCTGTTGAAGCTGCTACAAATGGGAGTCGGGAACTATACAGTTTTCGGCTCTTTGCCGACTTTCCATAATTGGCACCCCCCGTGGGAAGATTCTGGGCAAGCTGCTCACCCAGAAAGTTCCCACAGTTGTGGCTGTGATGGTTTCTGGGTGAGTAACTCGCCCAGAACGTTCCCATGGGTCTGCATGCATGCGGGATTGTGGAACAGTGAAGGGAAAAATAGGAGAAAATGGGGGAAGGGTACCTGAGGGTGTGTGGGGTCAGGGGCTGTGCCCTGACATCACCCCCCCTCTATGCCACTTCGCCTCAAAGTGGCCGTGGTTCTTGGTTGATGGGGTTCTTTTGTCTTTGCTGGTTTGGGGGCTTCCAGGTGAGTTTGGTGGAATTCCTTTATGAGGTCTGGGGAGTTCTCCAGGTTCTCCCTGGGGAGCCATTCATTTTCCCAATTTGGCCAGCCCAAGAATTTGACGAAGTACCAGAGCCATCCATATCAGTACCTGGAGTCCATGATTTTCTCCACCTCATACTCCTCTTCCCCATTTACAATGTCCAGGCCTGGGGGTGGGTCTGTCTGGCATTCAGCAATTCCATCAGGGGTATAGGGGCGGATGTTTGTGACTGAGACCACCAGGTGGATCCCCTTCTGTTGGGCTGTGAGCTATAACTTTACCACTGCTGGGGATACTACCTTAACAATCTGGAAAGGGCCAATCCACTTGTGGTCAAGTTTCTTGGTTGGTCGGTCTGTTGTGTAGTTCTGGGTGTTGAGCCAGACCTTGTCCCCAACTTGGTATGCTGGTGCTGCTCTCCGGTTCCTGTCATAATACTGTGCCATTTCATCCACTGCATGCTCCAGTGCTGCTTTTGCCTCCTCCTGCATTTTCATCATTTGAGAGGCAAAGTCGTTAGCCCCTTCAACTTCAGATGTGCAGGTCAGTTCGGTTCCCATGCATGGATGCTGCCCAGAGTCAAGCTCGAAAGGGGTGCAACAGGTGGAGGAATGGATGCGGTTGTTGTAGGCGAACTCAGCAAGTGGCAGCCAGTCGGCCCAGTCGTCCTGTCTGTGGTTGACAAACACCCGGAGGTAGGTTTCTATCTCCTGGTTGACTCGCTTGGTCTGGCCATCAGTTTGTGGGTGGTAGGCTGTTGAGGGGGCAAGTTTGATTCCTAGGAGGGCTGCCAGCTCCCTGGAGAAATGGGAGACAAATGCACTGCCTTGGTCACTGAGCACCTCTTCTGGAAGGCCGTGGTGTCTCCAGACATGCTCAAGGAAGATCCAGGCTATGCCTGCCGAGTCTGCTGTGGTGACCGTAGGGATTGCATGGATGCGCTTGGAGAGCTGGTCCACCACCACCAGGATTGTTGTACCCCTTGGAATCTGGGAACTCACCAATCGTGTCTACTGAGATCACTTGCCACCTGCAGGATGGGACTTTGTTTGGGATGAGCTTCCCAACTTTTCGAGATGGGAACATCTTCACCTGGTTACAGGTGTCACATCCTGAGACGTACTGGGCTATGTATTGAGGCATCTTGGGCCACCAGTAGTTGCGGGAGACAAGCTCTAGGGGCTTCCAGCACCCTGGGTGTCCCGTTGTTGCTGAGTCATGGTGGAGTCGGACCAGGTCATGGCAGAGTTTCGGGTCCCTTGGGACATACACCCGTCCTCAGTAGAGGATCAACTCTCCCTCCTTTCCCCACTCATCTGAGTGTAGGGTCCCCTTCTCTAGCTCTCTCAGTGCCTTCACCACCCCCTCATCATGGTCCCTCCCTCTGCATATTCTGTCAAGGATATCTGCTTCCTCTCCCTCCACCATGACCCCTGTAGCTCTTACCTTGAACCAGTCCGGGCAGTGTAGGCGGGATAATCGCCCACACACAGACTCGGCTCGGATACCCATTTTCACGACTATAAAACCACTTCCATTCATGCGACAACTCGGTACGGAATTTGGTACCTAAAAATAGTCCTAATTCGTACGATTCTGACGATACCAAGAACGCCCCAATCGGTCGAGATTTGATGGAGTTCTGCATTGGACAGGTTAGGCACGGAAGGTCATGAGTATGTGCAGGCATGGGAACCTCAAGCGGCAATCCAGAATTCCAGCCTCACTCGTTCCCACGGCGTCTAATAAATCGGTAAAAATGCTTATCGGCTGCGTAATAGTTCTATTCAGCTACATTTCCAATTTCGGATCTTAATTCCGTAAATCCGTTGAGAAATCGCTTATTTTCTTATATTTTCATATTTTGCCATCATTTCAAATATTCTTTTATTGACACTGTTACCCTTTTTTATTACTTCACCTAATAAGGTATGCAGGTGCCATATGATACCAATATTTCCCATCAATTATTCTAAAAATAATTGTTCCTTATATCCTGTACATACCGGATTCTGAAAAGAAGTTCTCCCCTCCCCCAAATTCTCTAAGGTGCTAGGACGCGCTAGAGAGGGTGTGAGTGTGTGGAGTTCCAACAGTAGGAATAAGGGCAGTGATCTAGCTCACAACGAGTGAGTAGTGGACACTGAGCCCGGACCTTGCGGAAATCCCAGAGAACTGTCATGGCCGTGCATTCCGGCCCGCTCCCCGCCCATCCCGATGCCGCCCGAGCCCATTCCCACTATGCGAGCGTGAGCACGAGCCCCGACCTCAGCCCTATCCTCCCTGAGGACTCCCTGCTCACTCCCCTGCTTGCCCCTAGGCTCCCCTGCACCTGGCCGACTCCCCCACAGCCACACCAACCTTCCCACCCTGAGTCCGCCTCTGGCACCGTGCCCAGCGTGACTCCTCTACCCCGCCCACTCGGCCCCTACAGGGCCGCTACCATTCCCGCGCCCGACTCTGGCCCAACTCCGAGTCCAGCGCCGCTACGATACCATCACTGCTATCGCGGCCCTACGCTCCTTCTCTTATTTATCTGTTATTGTTTGTTTTGACCCTCGGTCATTGCCGGCTGCTATGCAGCCAACCCCGCTCCTTATTCTTGTTTGCTTCCGGACCCTTCGGCCTTCGGCCCGGGTCCGCTTCCATTCATTCTTTCCTCCTATATATATCCTGTATGATACTTTATTGTACCTTAGCTCTAATATCGATGTGACCATGACCCCTAAGTCCTGACCCCAACAAGGCAACCCCAGTGAGTCCGAAATGAGGGCCAAGAGACAGCTAGGGGGCACAGCACTCCCTTTAGAGTTGCTGAGGCCAAATGCCCTACCCCCGGGCCTTGTTCGTGGCATCACGACCATCACGGCCTATAGCGGCCCGCAACAGCGACCTTCGGTGCCGACCCCGGACCAGTGTCTAACAAGAACCCACTGCGGAGTTAAGGATCGAGAGTCGAGCAAAGCCTAGAGAGAAAGTGAAGTTTTAGGAGAGTTTGGCCCCATGAGCTTAGTCGGCATAGAGAGCTGCTAGCCCTCTTGCAGCGGCAGGACAGTGCATCCGGCTTCCCCATGAACCTTCCTGGTCTATGGACCAACAAGAAGTGGAAGTGGGAGAGGTAGAGGGACCACCGGGCCTGGCATCGGTTCAACCTCTGGGCTAAGCGGAAGTAGGAGAGGTTCCTATGGTCAGTGAATATGTCAAAGGTCTCTGGGGTGCCTTTGAGGAAGTGGTGCCACTCCTCCAGGGCCCGGACTATGGCCAACATCTCCTTGTCGTAAATCTCGTAGTTTCTCTCTGCATCTGAGAAGCCTTTGGACATGAAGTGTTAGAATGGGGCGGAAACGGACGACTCCGGAGTGGAATCGGAGACTTAGCGTGGAGGGACCTTGGCCTCAGCGACTCAAGCGGAGCGCTGTGCCATTGCTGTTTGTCCATTTGGTCCTTAATTTCACAGTAGGTGAGCAGGAAGTCTCTAGGGGGCATTTCAGGTCGATTTCGGACTAAACCAAAACGAGTATGTACAAGCGCCGATATATATAATGGAAGGGGCAAAAGCACAAGGAAACAAAGGGTAACCGAATCAGGACGAAGACGTCCGAACAGGAACAAAGGGTAGACGGAGCAGATAGGTACCGAAGGTCATAAGGCAGGACCTCTGATACATCCCAAAGGAGGTAGGGAGGGCGAGGCCCAGAGGGGCAGGAGGATGAGGGGAAGTGGGGATGATGACTAACTGGCTAGAATAGAAAGAAGCAGTAGTCCAAATAGGGATGAAGGGAAAACGCGAGAAATACATTACAGGCGGCGAGAGTGCCGAAGGCGGTCCGCAAAGCTCGGGGGTTGCGGAGCTTACGGAGGTTACGGAGGCGGGGTTGAAAGTCCGAGGAATATTGGCAATGGTGTTTATGTAGTATGAGGTCACCAATGCAATGGACTAAGACCGAGGTGGAGTCAAAGTCCGAGGTAGGGACTATGACGGAGGCTCGGAGTAAGGTATGAGCGGTGTCCGAGTGTGAAGTATGGAACAGCGGTGGAAGGTCGTAACTTGGCGGAAGGGTGGCGGAGGAGTAATGGAGGGAGGAGAGAGGGGACAGGTAAGGGGAGAAGGGGTGGTGGAAAGGAGAGTAGTCAGGTCTGAAGGTGAGTATTGGAGCGGACAGGGGAAGCGTAGGGGGATGACAGGAGGGTGGAGGTGTTGTGAAGGGGGAGCAGAGTAGTAGGAAGGGTGGCGAGTGGGGCGATGTTCGGTCCGAGATGAGTATCGGAGCGGACGGAGATAGGGTCGGAGAGGTAAGGGGGAGGTGTGTTTGCCAAGACCGAAGGTGAGTATCGGAACGGCAACGATAGGTTATGACTCCGGAGGTGAAGAGGGTGGAGGTCCGGAAGTCGGGTCGGGGTCGGGTATGCACGGATATGACAATGAAGGCCACCAGGTGGAACTCTCCATCCTCTTGGAGCTGAGAGAGTACTGCTCCTGTGGCGAAGTTCGAGGCGTCACATTCTAGCCTGAAGTGGCCAGAGTTGGAGGGGAATGTGAGGACCAGCACTGAGGTGACAGCTTCCTTCAATCCATCGAACACCCTTTGTTCCTCCTCCCCCCAGGTCCACTGCTTTGACTTCCTGGTGAGTGCATGGAGGGGTCAGGCTTTCTCAGAGAAGTCCCAGATGAACCGGTGATAGAAGTTTACGAACCCAAGGAAGGATTGGACTTCCTTGACCTTGGTGGGTGCTGGCCAGTCGGTCACTCCTCGCACCTTCACCGGGTCCATGGCAATGTGGTTCTCTGAGATGACTAGCCCTAGATAGTTGATCTTCTGCTGTTCGAACTTGCACTTTTCCAGTTTGAGGAATAACCTCCGGTTCCTCAGGGTGGTAAGGACTTCCCAGATGACCTTCCAGTGCTCTTCCAGGGTAGACGTGAACACTAGGATGTCATCCATGTAGCAGATGACAACCCCTCGGTCTATGAAGTCCTGGAGAATGTCATTCATCATCGTTTGGAAGGTGGTGGGGGAGTTGCACAGTCCAAAGAACATTACCATCAGCTCAAACAATCCCTGGTTAGTGGCAAAGGCAGCTTTCCACTCGTCCCCTTCTTTGATGCGGACATTGTTGAATCCCCATCTCAGATCAAGGGCTGAGAACCACTTGGCTGTGCGGAGTCGGGTGAGGATGTCGGAGACGAGGGGGAGGGGGTAGGAGTTCTTGATTGTAATTTCATTCAGTTTCCAGTAGTCCTGGACCAACCTCAGGGAGCCATCTTTTTTTTTTCACAAAGAACACCGGAGCCCCCATGGGGGACTTAGATGGGCGGATCTGTCCATTGGCCAGATTTTCCCTAAGGAAGTCATTGAGTTCTCTCTGCTCTGTAGGTGACAATGGGAACGTCTTCCCTCGTGGTAGCTTGGCCTCAGGGACAAGGTCAATGGCGTGGTCCCAGGGCTTCCAAAGGGGTAGTTCGTCAAAGGCCTCCTTTGAGAACATGTCCTTGAAGTCTTGGTAGTGTTGCGGCACCATCTCTTCAAACAGTTGTTCCCCTGAGTTGGCATCCTGAGCCTCCTGGGCTAGCCACTGCGATGGGGTGGTAGTTGCTCTCAGGTCATGCCCCCATCCAGGGGGGATTACTGCAGCATACACCCCATCCCTGGGTTCCAGTGTGAGGTCCGGGTCCTTTGGGGTTGCCGGCTGTGGCTTGAGGCCCCAGCAGGCAGGTGGGCATCAGGACATGGTGACTCTCTGCCTGGCCCAGTCCACTTCTGGGTTGTGGTGCAGGAGCCACGAGTGACCAATGATGACTGACTGACGACCTAGGTTGGTTACTGCGAATTGGGCCTGCTCTGTGTGCCGACCGAAGCTAAGGAGCGCTTCCACCTCTTCTGTGATGGACCCATTCTCATTCAGGGTGCCATCCACATTGTGGACTGGCACCAGCTGGGGGAGGGGGATGGTCTCCAGGTTGTTTTCGGACAAAGTCACGACTTATAAACATCCCTGTAGCTCCCGAGTCTAGTAGGGCGGAGGTGGTAACTGAGGCCAGGGACATGGTGGCGGTCAGCTTCACCAGGAGGTTAAGGAATCGGGGGGGATGCTTGGACAGTACATAGATTGCAGGTGGGGGGACGGCCACTTTGGCTACTGCATCTGGGGAGCTGTTCCTCATGGGGTTAGTGGGTGTGGCTTTTTTTTTCTTAGCAATCACTCAGTGTAGTTTAGGTCGTGCAGTAGTCTTGGGATTACCATGATATCTACATGTGGGTACAGTGATGCTGGGGGTGGCCGGGGCACATCCTTCACCGGTCGCCTTCTCAAAAATCCTCAGTTAGTTCCTCCCCCTTCCTCCACTTTTGCCTGATCCGGTCCTTGAGGGTGGTCCCTTAGTAAGTCCGCAATCGCCCGGAGGTCTTCCAGGGCTAAGCAGGCTTGCTGGGGTCTCGGTCTTGGGCAGTGTCAGGCCACATGCCCTGGTTGGTTGCAGTTGAAGCAGAGACCTGTGTCATATCCATCCACGGCCATCGACTTCCATTGCCTCCGATCTCTCCAGACTACCTCTGCTCCTTCTTCACTAACCTCAGAGCTCCCATATTCCGCAATCACCTCGGTATCCCTCGATGGTCACCACCCCCTCTTTTCAATTTATTACCTACGCCTCCCTAAGTACGGAGCCCCGAAGGCTTCTGGACAGCTCCGACATCCGCTAGCGCACTCCCACCTCTGCTGGGAAATACACTTGCTTGCCCTGCAAGCCCACCTTCGGGCCTATCCCTCCTTTCCGTTTCTGGGTTATCGCCTACCATTCCGTTAACCCCATAACCCGACTTGTCGGTAATATTCAATCGGCTAATGTCTAACCCTGTTAGCTCCACTCCACCATTTGCGGGCCCGCCCTCGTTGTAACTATATATACTCAACTTGTACATAGGTTACACCTCAGTAATAAAATTGACTAGAGTTTACCCCCCTTCAGTTCTGGTTGCCAGTTAGTAAGTTAGGGCACAGACGTGTTACTTGGAACAGCGCTCCTGGCATAAGTCACTGAGGCCGAAGCCCTGTCAGGGCATACACCCTGACCTAGCCCATACCCACATCCACACCCGCACTCGCACCCGCACCCACGACTGCACCCAGCTGTTGCACTCCCTGCGCGCGCCCTGTGCCGGACGCTCAGTGCGGCCAGATGGCCCGGACCTCAGGTCTCATGTGACTTCCGGATATCTCCGGAAGTTTTCGATGTATTGTGGCCACTGTGGGAAGATGAGAAGTTAACTTCCTTCTCATCTCTGACCCACAGTAGGTGTGAGGTCTTTGGGTAGCTCAGCACACAAAGCCATAAGTGATACAAGTATGTGTATTTTACGGTGGTGTGTAAGCAGTTACCTGGAGGTTCCCGCTTACCCACGTGACTATATGTATCTAATTTACATATGACTCGGGGTTCGGGGCTATTGCCCTGACATTCTCCCCCTTGCGTTGCATTTGCGACACATACAAGGTTGATAGTGAAATAAAACAAATTTTTAATAATTGATTTACATTGAGTTTGGAATTTTATACATGTCGGTGAAGGAGAGAGGGAGGGTTTAAGAAATAAATGAGTGTGGGCCGTTACTTTGAAGTGAACGGTGATACATGGGTATCACAGGGAGAAAAATAGTGGAGTTTGTCGAAAATGAATTTCGACCCAAAGGTTGTATGTCTTTGGTGTTCCTCACTTGTTCCATGAGGGTTCGTGTGTAAGTGGTGTTTACACACGAGCGGTGGTGGATGTGGGTCTTTTGGTGGAGCGGAGATTTCCGCAATTGTTACTTGCGGTTCCTCGCATACAGTATTGTGTGCGGGGCCTCGAGTTGGGGGAAGGTGTTTTCACAGGTGCCTCGATGGCGTATTACCGTGTCACTTTCCCTTTTCTCAAGGGTGGAGTCATTGCCCCAGAGGAGGGTTTTCCTCCGGGTTGTTCATCTGGACATCCGATTGCTGCGTTGGATGTGATGACATAGCCTGGGCTACATTGTCGGGCTGTGGGCTCGACGAAGTGGGCGCTCCCTGGGTGGGAGCGGGTTGTTGTGTTCCTGAGCTACTTGGCTCAGGTGTGGAGTACGGTAGGTCTACCATTCTTCCCATGGGGAAGGGTGGTCGTTGGGCTGGTTGTCCAGCGTGGAGACTTGCGTCTCTTTCCCAGTATTTGGAAGCTTTCGCTTCCCGTTCCGCAGTTCTTGTGGCACATTCCTCAGGAGTCCTGAGTGGTTTGAACTGGGACTTTAGATAGGCAGCTTTGCCTAGACTTTCCCAGGAGATTTTTTCCTTATTCTCCAGGGAATTATACTCCTCCGCAAGTCTTGCAATACTCAGGAGTCCCAAGAAGTATTTCTCGGTTTCCTTTGCTTTATCGCGAAGGGTTCTGTGTACCTTGCCGCTTTTAAAGGCGGCTTCGGCCTGTTCGTACCAGTGTACGAATTCTTTCCCACTCACGCTTGTCCACCAAGCGTATGTGGCGTCGTGCACCGCTTCTGACCCCACTATTCTCCTCATGGGGAAGTTGGGGTCGAATGTTACGTCGACTGGAGCTTCGACTTTGCCGAACTCGTTGAGTTTGGCGGTCTCGTATAGCATGTGGACACTTCCCTGCAGGGTAGCTTGCCCATAGGGTGCTGAGGTACTCAGCGGCCCGCTGCCTCTGGCAGTGGTCCCCGTTTTAGGGTCTGCCATCGGTTGCCTACCGCTCTCCCTCTTCCCCTCGACATGGGTTTGCCCTTCTGAGGGTGGGCCCTTATGCAACCCGGACAGGGTCGCCTGCCCATGGGGTGGCAGGATAGTCGGTGCCCCACCCCTTGATGCGCTAGTCCCCATGTGGGGTCGCGCCTCATGAGGCCCGGAACCGTATCCCCTCCCCCTGACCTGGGAGGCCCCCGTCATGATGGGTTTGGCAGCAAGGTCTGCCAGTGCGCGTGCCTCTCTGAGCTCGCGTTTCAGTAATTCGATCTCCCTTTTTTGGAGATTGACTTCTCTCTCTGTGTCTTTCAGAGAGTCGAAGATGCCCTCAGCATCTCTTCATGCTCTGTTGTATTTGCGCCTCCAGTGGGCGCAATGGTTGCAGGCATCTTCTGACGCCCTCAAGTTATCAGACCGTGCCCGTTTGGACGGTCTGGATGAGGAGCTGCTGTCGCTCCCTCGTCTCCCTCCTACGAGGGACTTCATTTCTTTCAGCTCCTCGTGGAGCTGACCTGTCTGAGCAGCTACCGCTGACGTGATGGCTGATTCCCAGCCTGCATTTGGCTGGGGTGTTGTTGGACCTGGGCCGAATTGGCCGATCCAGGGGTTAATCTGGCCAGGGAAGTTCCCTGGGGAGTATGCCTGGGGCTGCAGCAGCAAATGCTGCCCCTGGAATGGCGCTTGTTGCGCCATCGGTGCAGTTTGCACTGCGTATGGTTGGAAGCCCCTCTGAGGAGGCTGAGGGTATGTGGTGCCTGTTAGCAACATGGATGGTTGTTGGTTCACGGCACTCATTTGTGCTGCGTGCGTCATGTAGTCCATGGCGCTTATCTGTGCCTGGTGTTGTTGTTGTTCCAGGGAGCCTTGCTCCCCGGGTTGCCTCCCCCAGAGAACGACATTTCGTCATTATGTTTCTCGTGGTGGTGGGAGGGGTTTTCGTTCTTGCATGCGTGGGATTCGCCGCAGTTGTGTGTTCTTTTGCACGTGAGCCTGTGGTTCACGTGGTCTAGGCGAGTTACTCGCCCAGAACTTTCCCACGCTCTTGGCTGTGGGCCATTGTCCCTCAGCTTTACTTCCTCCGCCTCCGTTTTTGGGGGCGTAGTGATGCCGAGAGTTCCCTGTCTTCTTTGATAGGGAGTTTTTCTGGTTCCCTTACATTTTGTAAGGTGAGGTACTCATCCAGGTGGACGAGGTCATTGCAATTTCCTAGGGGTTCCCATGTGGTGTCCCCTAGTTCCCATTTGACCTTAAACCAGAGTTCGTTGTGAACCCACGCATGGTTTAGGATTTCGCGAACTACTGCTTCGCGATCAGGGTCTTCCCCAAAATTGTAGAATATGTTTACTTCCCTATTTGGGAAGATTTCCTGGTCATTCAGCTCGTGAGGTACGAGCCGGGATACGTGGAATCTTGGGTGGATTCTGCATTGTTCAAGTTGTGGTGGCAACTTGAGGACATAGTTTGATGTCTCTGGAAATGTTTCCAGAATTTTGTAAGACCCTATGTATAAGGGCTTTAGTTTTCCTGCCCTCCCTTTGGGTAGGTCCAGCTTATCCGTGGATAAGTATGCAAGCTCACCTTTTCTCAAAGGTGGGTCCGGGCGTCTTTTCTTATTCACCTGGATTGTTTGAGCAGCGCGATTGTGTATTATCGCATCGTGTGCTGCCATGACGTTTTCCTTCGCTTTTTGGGCGAAGTCATTTACTCCCGGGTAGTCCGAGAGTGGTGCTGTTAGGCACATCTTTGGCATATGGCTGTAGATTAATTCAAACGGGGCAAATCCTGTCGATGTGTTTGAGCTCGCATTGATCACGAATTCCGCCATCGACAGTTTCGCTGCCCAGTCGCGTTGATCTGGTCTAACCATCGCATGTAGTATTTGTACTACTTTTTGTATCATTCTTTCCGCTTGGCCATCGCCTTGCAGGTGGAATGCAGTTGTGAATTTCAACTGCACACCGAGTATTTGGTGTAATTCGTGCCAAAATTTTGACATGAATTTCGAGTCTCAATCTGATATGATCGAGTGTGGTAGACCGTGGAGTCTTACAACTTCACGAAGAAATACGAATGCTAGTTCTAGTGCGTTTGTTGTTGTCTTTATTGGAATTAGGTGGATGTTGGACGTCAACCTACAAATGATTACCCAGAGGTAATCATATCCCAAGCTTGTTGGGAATGGACCTGTGAAGTCCATGGCTATTGACGACCATGGTGTCTCCGGGGTCGGGAGTGGGTGAAGCATTCCGGGATTTCTCCTGGTGCTTTTCTTTGTCGTTTGACAAGTTCCGCAAGACCTACAGAACTTGTGGGTATCCTTCCTCATCGACTTCCACCAGAAGTGTCAACGGAGGGTTTCCACTGTTTTCTTGGATCCTAGGTGTCCAAGTGTTTCGTGGATGTTCTTGAGGATTATTCCTCAAATGGACTTCCTTTCGTAGTTCCCTTTCGGGACTACTATTTGGGTCGTTCCTCCTTCTCCAAGTCGGGTTATCAGCCCATCTTTTACGGAGAAGTTTTTGAAATTTCCCGGGTTCTCTAGGATTTCCCGGTGGATCTGGCTTTTCGAGTATCCAGATTTTATTGCCTCAATGAGGTCTTTCTCTTCGAATTGTTTTCAAAGGTTCTCTTCTGGAATTATGATTTCTTCCAGATTTTGGGCGCTGAAGGAGCGGAGCTGGATCACCTTATGTAACCAGTTTCCTATGTCCAATAACGATATTAGAGTTTGTGCTGATTTGCATACTGACCGTGTTTTGGTTGCCAAATATATAATTGTTCACTGTCTAAACAACAATAAACACCCCCCAACGATCTCACCTGACGTATAGATCGTCTATGAATAAAATTCTATATTGACTTTACTATGATTTCTAGTCAATATTACACCTGGATATACCACTTTTCAGTAGGACGTGATTTTCCTGATAATTTACTGAAGGAAAACTACTAATAAAATAATTCTGCAATAAATGTTACTCAATACAGGAGTGACCAAACTGCTCTTTCTATCGCTTAGAGTGCATGCTAGTTATCTAGCAGGTTCAGGATCGCTCACTTTTCTCCTGTGGTGTGATAACCAAGTATTGCTGAGAGATTATTCAATTAAGAAGTCCCTCCACCAAATTCTCACTAATTCTCACTATGACACTTTTGTTCAGCTGTGTCCAACTGACCCTAACTCACGCTTAGAGTGACGTGTTAGTTTTATATTAGCTAACAACTAATATTTGCTTTTATCTTTTGGAGCAAATGAACCAACCACTGGTGAGGAGAATTAAACTTTTATTTCTACCTGAGGTTTGAGAGGGGCAGAAGCGGCGGCCTTTTATGCTTTTCACAGACCTCTCTACTCCCACACCTCGCACTAGTTACATGTGCTACATTTGTATTATAGATAGTTCTAGAATGATATAGGGGCTTGGGCTGTGTAAGCTTAATAATGGACTTAGGACATGACTCAGCAATAAGTAATTCATTTCTTTGTCTTTTGAGCCGATCTTAGCGGGATCTTGTAGCGCTGAAGCTATGCTCTACACCGCCTTAATTACGAACGGTTATCTTTAGAAATGACTCGGCTATAAAGGAACTTTCTAGACTGTTCTCTAATTCACCCCTTTTTGTGAAGCCGCATCATTACTAATGTTCTAGAGCCTTCCCAATTAATTAACTGATCCGCGGACTTCTGAATCACTTTATGCTTATGATCCGAGATCCAGATCATCAATCATTCCTTTGTTCCGATTTATTTGAGCTTAAAATCAAAAAGCTTTGATGAATCATGGGAAAATATATAAGATCCGGTTTTTTAGCATTTTCTCCTCTTCTGATGCGATCAAAAACTGTCCGCCCGCGTCGGGGAATACTCTGTCATATGGTATTTGGTCCGCCAGACTTCCGGGCGCCAATATATTTCCCTTGAGTCACATTACTTTTTATAAGAATTAGCAAATAAATATATATGAATTATAAGGTGTTTCGCCGTGTGAGCGATATCTCCGTCAGTGTTGAAGCTTTTAGAATGAAACAAAACCGTGGATAAAGTTTAGAAACCGCCCTTTCAGATGGTAAAAAGATTACAGTCAAAAGTTTACTGGTTCCCGAGATATTCACATTTCTTTCCCAATGTTCCTTCTTATTCTGCCGTCTATGTGCTATTTTCTTGTTGTAGGGATATATTCTTTGAATATTACACCTATGCCAGGTTCTAGGCATGCTTCTAGTAGATTAAATCTCATGCTACATGGGTGTAGATAATTTATAATGATCTTCTAATGTCTGTCCAGTCTCATAAAGATCATGAGATCTGTTAAACGTCTGAACTTGTCACCTTTTTGTTGACTATTCTGATAGATCATTGTTTTATTCTTTGAATATTATTTCTCCTACAGCGCTCCCCCCTAGAGCTTCCTCTAGGGTATTTCTCGCGCATATCGCTGCGAGTCTCTTTCTCTCTGAGTTTTTACTCAGGGTACTGCTTAGTAGCAGTTCTTTGTATTCCTCGATTCTGTCAGGGATAATGTCTTCTGCATTTTTGTCCAGGTGGATGTCCGCCGACACATAGTCGTCGAAATGCAGATCCTCGTCCGTTGACGAGTCATAGTATCGTGAGAGTGCATCTGCCACTTTGTTCTTGTGGCCTTCCACGTATTTTATTTCACAATTGAAGCTTGCGAAAAAGGCTTGCCATCTCAGGTGTCTACCTGAGTTGTGGTTTTTCGCTTTGAAATATTCCAAAGCTTTGTGGTCCATGATTACTGTGAATTCACGGCCTCCCATGAGGTCGTCTTGCCATCTCATGAGTGCTTCGAGGACACCCAGTGCCTCAAGCTCGTAGGCAAAGTACCTACGTTGTGTGTTGGTGAACTTTTTGGACATGAATGCGGCCAGGTGGCAAGTCTGCCACCTTTTGCCTTGTCCAATTAATGCACCCATGCCTGCTGGGCATGCATCTGTTATGACCCAGACGTGGAGTTTGGTCCTCTCTTCTTCTGAGAGGCTTTCCGGTGGGTTCCACTGGACGGGCTTCAGGATCAGAGCCCTGCATGCTAGACATTTGATCTCGTCAAAGCATTTCTGGTGGAGTGGTGTCCACCTGAATGTCTGCTTGTTTGAGCAGATTGTTTCCAGTGGTCCTGTGTAACCGCTGATGTTTGGCATGAATATCGATAGATATTCTACCATTCCCAGGAATCTTAGGACTCCTGTGTGGTCTACTGGCTCTCGCCAGTTGCAGATTTTTTCCATTTTATCTGCTTGAGCGTGGATGCCCTGTTCGTCCACATGGCTTCCTAGGACGTCTAGGATTGGGGCAAATGGCTGAAATTTTTTCCGGCTTATGTAGAATTTCGCCCCTTTTAGGCGAGTGAACAACCACAATAGTGCTTTATTGTGGTTTTCCACTGAGCTTGTGCTGGTGAATATATCATCGAACCAGACGTGTAGGCATCTGCCTACTTCTCCTTGTAGTTCCCAGGTCAGTGCGCGCTGGAAGGTGCAGGGAGCGTTGCAGTCTCCTTGCTGAATCGTGTTCGAGTTGTACGTCCCGTGGGGCATAGAGAATGTCGTCCTATGGACGTCATCTGGGTCCACGCGTATTCGTTCATACGCGTCCGACATATCAATCTTGGATCGGTATGTTGCTCTGGCGACTGATTCTTGGATCAGTCGCATGTCTGGCATTGGTGTGACGTCGAGGATTGTGTTTGAGTTACGATTCCTCGCATCTATTACCGTGTGCAAAGATCCATCTGCTTTGCGGATGCACAGTAGCGGGCATGCTCGCTCGCTGTTTGCAGGATACCACCATCCTGCTTTTACATAGCGATCTATTTTGGTCGCTAGTGCTTCCTGCAGTGCTGCAGGACATCTCGGGGTGTTTTCCCGAAATTTCTTGTTCAGATCCTTCAACGGGGTTCAATGGTTCACCTCCCTCAAGGGAGGCATTTCTAATGGCGCTGGCGCCATTACGGTTTCGAATTTTTCTCTCCACCACTCCCTGAGTGTTTTGAACTCGGGGTTGTTCATGGAGAGACCTTCCAGGTGTGGTACGTCTGGAAGTTCTAGTCCTTCCGGACTAGGATTGGGCCAACCTTCAGGGTATTTTCTTTTGATTACCCTGAGGTGTGTTTCAATCCCACCTCCCTGTCAGGGGGGCTTCTTTTTTGGTTGTTCTCGAGCTCTTGCTCAAGTTTTCCATCCGTGTGATCTCGTCACACGGTCTTCACTTATTCCAAGGGTGTCTATGTTGCCCTTGTTCACCGTTCTCACTTTGTGGGACCAGAAGTCTAAGCTTACCTGGTTTTTGTTTAACCAGGGGCACCGAAGATGGCATCATATCTGTCGATGTTGATTACATCGAAGTAGTGTTTTTCTACGTGGCCGTTGATCTCAATGTCCATGTTTGTTCTGAACAGGATCTGTGATCTTGTTCCTTTCGTCCCCATTTGAAGGACGACTGGGTTCTCCAATTGGAGAATTGGGATGTGGACCGTGCGGACAAAGTCCGGCGATAAAGCGTCCGTTTCGGCTCCACTATCGAATAGCGCATAGGCTTTTATGCCTGCTATTTTTATGTGAGCCGTTAGCGTTCTCTTCGTTGAGAGCGGTCTGTTTGCGGGGTATTTTCCCGTGTCTTTTGAGATGCGGAATTTCGCATCAAACAAGGGGGACTGGGTTTTGATGGACTTTTGGTCCTTCTTCCCTTTGTCCTTGTTTTCCTTGGGTACTTTGGTGTATTTCCCCAAGGCATCTTTTCTTGGTGCTTCCACCAAGGCTTCGGCGACTTTTTCGTCTGCCATGTTTTCTAGCTGGCGTGCTACAGCCAGTTTGATTTTGTAATTTATGTCGTCGTGGTCGACAACTGACATTGGGCCCATCCTTATGGTCCCAACGTTGACTTCCTCACCCTCTGAGTCAGGTGAGTATTGAGGTCCTTCGTATGGGTCCTCTACTTCGAAGCTTGATGCTTCGGAGTTACCAGGGTTGTTCTCTGGTTTCTCATCTGATGAGCCTTTCGACTCTTCATCCGTTGAGGTCGCGATCTCCATGGCAGCTATGCACCTTGGTTTTTCATCGCTTGTTACATTGTGTCTTGGGCAATCTTTCATTTGCCCTATTTTGCCGCATTTGCCGCAAATTGGAATTGACTTTTGGTCAGTTTTCCTCGAGTTTTTCGAGGATGTATCCTCTTTCCATCTGGGTTTCAGCTCTTCAGCCTTCTTTCCTGATGGGAGGGCTCTACCACGGCTCGTGGTTGCTGTGGTAGTTGTTCGGGTATAGTAACCTGATTTGTAGGCTGAAGACATCTTCAGCCCGTTGATTATCTCGTCTACATGAGATATTGCTTTTAACATCTCCTCGTTTGAGGAGAAGTCTGCTCTGATTCTATCATGAGCAATCATTTCCCTCTTCCATTCGAGGGGAATGTAGTTTAGGAACCTGGCGTTGAATGACGCCTGGTCTGGCGGCGTCACCATCTGGGACGCTGCTTTGGACAGTTCTAGGTAGAACTGTTTTAGGCTTTTTTCTGCTTCGTATTTGACATTGCGGTACTTCTTTGTCGCGTTCAGCATGGCAGAGGCTTTAATGAAAGTTCTCATCAATATGTTGAGAACTTCGAGGAACATGCCCTCATCTCCTCTGAGGAGAGTTTCGTCTCGGAGTCTAATTCCGAGGTCGAACACGGGCCCCCCTAATCCACGAATCAAGCAGTCCAGGTGGACTTCGTCGAATTGGGGACCTTTGCATCCTCGCGAGGCGAGGAATCCCAGTAGTTCTGTGAACCACTGCCAGAACGATTCCATGTCGTTCTCCCCTGACCATTTCTTGTCAGGGAATGCCGGCCCATTCTTTAGGGCTTCAGGCTTCACTCCTTCTGGGTAGGGAGTGAGTATTCTCACTTCGGCCATTCTTATGGCCTTTTCGTACCATTTCTCCAGGTACTGTTAGACACTGGTCCGGGGTCGGCACCCAGGGTCGCCTATGCGGGCCGCTATAGGCCACGATGGCTGTGATGCCGCGACAAGGCCCGGGGGTAGGGCATTTGGCCTCAGCAACTCTAAAGGAGCGCTGTGCCCCCTAGTTGTCTCTTGGCCCTCATTTCGGACTCACTGGGGTTGCCTTGTTGGGGTCAGGACTTAGGGGTCATGGTCATATCGATATTAGAGCTAAGGTACAATAAAGTATCATACAGGATATATATAGGAGGAAGAAATGAATGGAAGCGGACCCGGGCCGGAGGCCGAAGGGTCCGGAAGCAAACAAGAATAAGGAGCGGGGTTGGCTGCATAGCAGCCGGCAATGACTGAGGGTCAAAACAAACAATAACAGATAAATAAAGGAAAGAGCGTAGGGCCGCGATAGCGGCGATGGTATCATAGCAGCGCCGGACTCGGAGTTGGGCCGGAGTCGGGCACGGGAATGGTAGCGGCCCTGTAGGGGCCAAGTGGGCGGGGTAGAGGAGTCTGTCATATCCATCCCCGGCCATCGACTTCCGGTCCCTCCGATCCCTCTGTTCCAACTCCGCTCCTCCCTCACTAACCTCGGAGCCCCCGTATTCCGCAATCCTCTCGGCACCCCTCGATGGTTACCACCCCCTCATTTCAATTTATTACCTACGCCTCCCTAAGTACGGAGTCCCAAAGACTTCCGGACAGCTCCGACATCCGCTAGCGCACCCCCGCCTCCGCTGGGCAATACACTCGCCTGCCCTGCAGAGCCCACCTTCGGGCCTATCCCTCCTGTCTGTTTCTGGGTTATCGCCTGCCTTTCCGCTAACCCCACGAACCGATTCGTCGGTAATATTCAGTCGGCTAATGTTAAACCCCGTTAGCTCCGCTCCATTCGGCTCCGCCAATTGCGGACCCGTCTCCGCTGTAACCATATATATATCCCACTTGTACATAGGTTACACCCCAGTGGTAAAATCAACTAGAGTTACCCCCCCTAGGTTCTAATTGCCAGTCAGTAAGTTAGGGCACGGACGTGTCACTAGGCACAGCGCTCTTGGCAGAAGTCGCTGAGGCCGAAGCCCTCCGCTACGGAGACATCCCCTCGTCTCGAATCTGGTCTCTGACAGAGTCGCGCTGGGCATGGTGCCAGAGGCGGACTCAGGGCAGGAAGGTCGGTGTGGCTGTGGGGGAGTCGGCCAGGTGCAGGGGAGCCTAGGGGCAAGCAGGGGAGTGAGCAGGGAGTCCTCAGGGAAGATAGGGCTGAGGTCGGGGCTCACGCTCATGCTCGCATAGCGGGAATGGGCTCGGGCGGCATCGGGATGGGCGGGGAGCGGGCCGGAATGCACGGCCGTGACAGGTACTCTTCTTGCTCCCCTGCCTTCGCGGGGTCGCTATCCAATGGAGATCTCTCCTTTGGGGGGTTTTTGCTGGGGGAAATCTTCCTCGCAGCATTTCTTTGGTTTCAGGCGAATTCGCCTGAAGTTGTATTTGTATTCTCTCATTGTTTTGAGAGGGTGTGATTGAGTTACCTCTCTGTTCGAGAGGTCCATCATAAGTGGACGTTTGGCCGAACCTTTGGTACGTGCCAATTCTCCTCCTAATCTCTGAACGATGCCTTCTTTCGGCATCGTCTTCTCCTATCCTTGGGAGAACGATCTCCTTAGCGTCTCTGTCGAGTCGCTGATGATATTCCAGTGTGCTTTCACTGGTGGTTCTTTTCGTGAATTTTTCACGAGTTCTATTTATGTCCTGGACTGTGGTCCAGGGGTGTTTATTTGTTTCCTCACTCCTTTGTGAGAAATTTATTTCCTTCAGCAAGTTTGTCTGTTTGCTGATTTTTTCAGTCAACGCATCGATTGCGTTGGCCATTCTTTCTAGAGTTATCTCTAGACAAGCCGTACTATTATGGTTCGTTTCCTTGATCTTTTTTTGGATCGAGTTTATCGCATTTATTATGCGCGATTCCTGGTTTTCCAGGAGGAAGTTTGGTTGGGCGAGCAGTGACTCTCCCCAGTTGACATTTCCGCTTCTGGGGGTTCCTGTCAGGAACAGCTCCGAAAGCGGCGAGGTCCCAGCATGCAGGACTCGGTGGGACGAGTAGCGGCTGTGTGTAGCGGCGATCTCGTCGCGGGGTGAGCGTCCCCGACCACTTAGTCTGAAGTGGGAATGTGAGTTATTATTAAAAGGGAAGGCCACACCACTTGCCTGAAGTGGGAATGTGAGAAGAAGGCTACTTCTTCAGTTCCCACTCCAGCTGTTATTATATACATGCGGGATCAGTCACGTGGGGCACGCCACATCACCCTTGCACACAGCCACGGGTCTCCGGGTGCCTCCGCGGGAGATCCCGAGAGGGCCCGCTGTGGGTGTGGGGCAAGTGCAGCGGCGATGGCGGCGATATAGGAACGGTGAGATACAGGAGGGGAAGTGGGCATGCACGCCGGTGATACATTGGGCAGCGAGAAAGGTGGTCCATGTGAGGAAGAAAGAAAGAAAGAAAGAAAGAAAGAAAGAAAGGAAGAAAGGGAGAAAGGAGAAAGGAAGAGGGAGAAGCGGTGCGGAGCGGGGGAGCGGAGCGAGGGTCGGGCGGGGTGTGCCCTGACAGTTCCAGAATGGGTTCTTGGAGTGAACACTCCACGCTCGCTTTGTTTAGGCGAGGCCGTTGCGGAGGGTGCTTCCCTTTCATAGAGGGGTCTGTTCACTGGTTTTTCCTTACTTTTGTGTAAGGCTTCCTCAGCGAACTCCCTCATTTCAGTTCGCCTCCTCTTCATTATCTCGGAGACCTCCTCCGAGGTTGGCGACCTTGCCTTGTCTGGCATGGTGTGTGGGAGTGTAAACAGTGGAAGTTCTTTTGGAGCTTCCGCGCTCTGGGAGATCCTGCTCTCAGGGCGTATCTTTGTGCCTTCTCAGGCTTTTAGCCTGAGAAGAAGTTGGTCTTCACTTTCCGTCCTCCATTCAGACGGAACCTGGAACAAGTTCAGTAGTTTTTCAGATAGCCGACGCGGGGGCTCTTCCCTTTGTTTCCCTTTGTCTGCCTTTGGGGCTTGACTTGGGGACATGAGGGGGGACTCCAGGGGATAGTGGGGCCCTGGAGTTTCCTGCGACTCTATCCGATCAGCTTTTTGGGCTGATCGTTCGGCGCTTACGCATTTTTCGCGCAAGTCGATCACCTCGTGAGGAGGTGAGGGATCTTCCCCAGCTTGGGTTAGATCGGTATGTTGTGGAGTTCTGGGGGTATTTGGCCCCGCACTTACTCCACATAAGTTTCTAAAACCTTCAGGGACCAGCCCTGAGGTGGTTGCTAATGCCAGATCATGTTGATCCTCGTCGTCATCTGATGACGGCTTTTGGTTTGAATCTCCCATCATGGGAGATTGCGGTTTCTTAATAAACCGCTCGTTTCTTTTTAGTGTCGCTGCAGATGTGACTTTGCCCTTGCGGGCGTGTTTAGGCACCATAGGCGCTTCCGAGTCAGATGTTAAGATTATGTAGTTGTTGTGGGTTGTGTTGTAAAACACACCTCATACACTTAAAAAAGTGTGAGGTCTTTGGGTAGCTCAGCACACAAAGCTGTAAGTGATACAAGTATGTGTATTTTATGGTGGTGTGTAAGCAGTTACCCGGAGGTTCCCACTTACCCACATGACTATATGTATCTAATTTACATATGACTCGGGGTTCGGGGCTATTGCCCTGACAGTAGGCAAGTTGTATATACTTGCCTCTCTTTTATATACCATCTCTGACCCACAGTAGGATTGTGCCCTGGATAGGGCTGGCCAGACCTGAGGCTGTGGGCCCTAGGGGAGGGTCATGGGGACCCGGGAGTCGTCCCCTGACAAGCCCTCCACCATGGAGACATTCCTTCGTCTCGACCTGGTCTCTGATAACCTGCTCATCTCTGCTCCTCCCGGGGAGGGCACATGCGGTCCAGGTCCATAGGCTGGGGGCCTGGCTTCAGGGCCGGGGTCGGGATGGTGGCTGGGGTGGTGGGGTGTGCAGGTGCTGGAGCAGGTTGGGAGAGGAAGGGGGATGGCTTGGTGGCTGGGAGGCAAGGTTGGGTGGCCTGGAATCACTGCCATTGGTTGTCAAGAACTGAGGCCTCACGCTTCCACTCAGCCCAAGTTGTGGGCATGGGCCGGAGGCGGTAGATGCTCTCACAGAGCCGGGGGTGGAGGGCGTGCTCGAAGCGGTCCACCAGGGTGACATCTCCCATCCGTGAAATAGGGTCATACAGCTCAAACTGCTGCATCAGCTTGTCCACTGGTTCATTCCCCTGTCGGAGCGAGACAAGTTTCTGGCAGGCAGTGGCTTGGTGGTTGGGATCAGCAAACATAGAGTCTAGCTCCGCAGCAAAGTCGTCGAAGGTGGTGGCTGGGGCCTCTGGGGCCAGGAGGGTATTGATTTGTTGAGTGGCCCATGGCCCTGCTGTGCCTCCTTTCATGTAGGAGAGGACAAATAGGACTTGGCTACATTCATCCGGGAACTCCATGTGCCACATGCTCATGTAGAGCCCGCACTTGGCCTTGAAACAGTCTAGGTCATCTTGGGACCTGGAGAATGGGGTGGGGGCGGCCACTTTGGGTGGTTTTGGGACTGCAGCATGATGGAGGGGTGGAGGGACTGCAGCTGCAGGTTGCCCTTGAGTGGTCAGCTGGGCTTGGAGGTCCTGGAGCTGGCATGTCAGCTCTGCAATCTGTTCCTCTAACGACATCGGGGTGGGGGGTGCAACTTGGTTTAACCCTTCTTCTGCTGTCAGGGTCCTGCCCTCATTCCGTGACAGGGCCAGGGAGATCCTCCTAGTTGCTGGGGTGTCTAGTCCCAGTCCGAGATCCTCAAACTCACTGAGGGGGCTAACCCCAGCCTTCACAGGAAATGAGTTGAGAAGAAGGGTGACCTTCTCAACCTCCTGTGAAGCCACTACAAATGGGAGTTGGGAACTATACAGTTTTCAGCTCTTTGCCAACTTTCCATAATTAGCACCCCCCCCATGGGAAGATTCTGGGTGAGCAGCTCGCCCAGAAAGTTCCCATGGTTGTGGCTGTGATGGTTTCTGGGTGAGTAACTTGCCCAGAACGTTCCCACAGGTCTGCATGCATGCGGGATTGTGGAACAGTGAAGGGAAAAATAGGAGAAAATGGGGGAAGGGTACCTGAGGGTGTGTGCTGTGCCCTGACAAGGTCCCTCCATGATAAGTCTCCAATTCTGGTTCTAACAAGTCTTCTAAAAAGGGGAAACTCTAGTTGATCATCTGACTGAGTTTTCCAGTACATATCTACAGGTTTGGTATATATAGTATAGGCAGGGGCCCATAAATGGCAGGAGCTGGGCAGGGCTGACATAATGGGATCATGGGTTAGTCAACTGAATGTTACCCAGAAAGGGAATGGAGGAGGCAGTCCGAAGGCAAACTTGCAGGGTAGGTGACTCAATGGCCTAATGGGGATGGGTGTCATATCCATACAACTCTGGACCTCCGCTCCTGTTTCTGGACTTCCATCTCCTCCTCCAGAACTCCACATCCTCCACCTCCTCCTCCCCTGTTGGTTGTTGAGAGCCCACTCTACCTCTGGCTCCAACACAATGTCCAACACTACCTCTGGTCTGACTCCAGTTTACTCTGGGTCTGATCCCAACCTTGTACCTTCCAGACCAGAGTTTGCGATGCTCCACACCTCTGGCTCCAGACTCCTGTACCGGAACCCCATCGCCCTCCACCTCTGGAACTCTGGTCATGTCTCTGCCTCTGGACTTTGACCTCCTCCTCTGTCTTATCTCCTTGTATTCCTTATTACATTTCATTTATTATGTCTTGCCAATATTCTGGACTTAGACTTCCAACTCCGGACCTCCAGAACTTACTCTGGACCCTGCAGTCTCTACTGTATGGTGTCATTTAATCCTCTTGTTGCCTCTTCCTTATTTAGACAGCTGCTTCCTTTCAGTCAGCTGTCATTCCCCACAACCCCCTCCACTCCTTCCCCTCTTGGCCTTGCCCTTTTGGGAAGCACCAGAGAGTTCCAACCCTTGACCCTTGGGGTTGTTCCCTCATCCAGTCCCCCTTTGTCCTCCTTCCAGTCCCCTTTGTCCTCTGACTCCACTCCTGTATTATATATATACTCTGTACTTAGTTTCCTGTACCCCCAGTCTGAAATCAACAACCATGATGACTGGATTGTCCCCCAAAGAGACTCCCCCTGCTAACCTGAAGTTAAGGACCACCTTAGACAACAAGCAACGGCACAGCGCTCCACTTGAGTCACTGAGGCCAAGGTCCCTCCACTCCGAGTCCCTTCTCTGCTTCCAGACAACTCCACACTCCTCTAACAATGGGAGTGCACTTGCAGATGTTGGAGCTGTCTGGAGGGCTTCAGGATTCCATACTTAGGGAGGCATAAGTAATATATGGAAATGGAGGGGTGATGACCATCAGGGGGTTCAGAGGTGAATGCAGAATTCAGGGGTTCCAAGGTCAGAGCAGAGGTTTTTCAGGGATGGCCAGAGGTGACAGAGGGTGGTGGCAGAGTGTCATATCCATACCAACTCCACCTAACCTCCACTCTACTCCACCACTGTTCTGGTCCACCTCTGGTCCGTCCTCCCCCCACACCTCCACCATACCCTCCAGTACACCTCCGGTCCACCTCCACCTCCAATCTCCGGTACCTTCTCCGGTACCTCTTATCCTCACCTTAAACGTTTATTAATATTTTGATCCACCCAATATTACTACAGACCTCCTAGGACCTCTGCCCACCCTGCAAAGGTTTTCCCACTTTCCAATAGCTGTTGCTAATTCCACCCTTCACCTACCTACTCCACAATGCTTGATAAGGCAATTCTCTCATGAGCTCACCAACCCAGCAAGTGGGTAAGTCCCTCTTGGGTTTTCCCTTTGTTTCCAATTTGTCTTGTATTATGTATATAAGTCATGTACTGTAGTTGATGGCACCTCAGTGCAAAATCGATGACAAAGACTATCCCCCAGAGTTCGCACCCCTTGTTCTGAAGTTAAGGACCAGACTCCTAAGCATTATCAAATGTAGGCACAGTGCTCCTCTCCGAGTCGCTGAGGCCACGGTCCTTCCGCCCATTCTCTACCTCCGGCCTCCCTTCCAGGGAAAGGTCCAGGAACACTGCCCCTCCTCACCGTGTCCCTGACACAGAGGATGGATATGACACCCTGCAAGCAAGGTAATATTACATTGGACTTTTGGTTACATATATCTGAAGCTGGATATTGAGGCTCAGATATTCTGCCTCAAAACACAGTAATAATGTCATTACCAAGTATGATACACTGAGTTAATGGACACAATAGAGAGGAAAAGGTTCCAATGGTACATGAGGAAAGACATAAAACATAAATAATAGGCATAGCACTCTGAATGGCATACAAGATATCAGCAAAGTTCAACACCAAAAACAATGCAGGGATGCTCTGTTAACCTCAGCATCGTCCCAGCCCGTCATGAAGAGTTCCGACTCGTAAATAGTCGGCACTGTTCCTGTACTGAGATAGGGTAGGGAATTACAGTTCCGATGCACAGATAAGTGGAATACATACCTCTCCTGTAGCGCAAGAAGAGCTTCATCAGCGATCACATCCGCAGACACAATATTACCATCTTCGCACAGGACCTCAGCCTCCCTAAACGTTGCCTGTGCACGTTCAGCCAATCGAAGGGCCCGATCCCATTCATCAAAACTCTTTGAATCCTCCTTCCCCTTGTGTTTCAATTGATTGTAACATGCCTTCAAGCCTGCGATATACCCGCTCAGCATCACATCAAAGATTGTTTCGCATACACAACGAAGCTGGAGAATCCAAGGGAGAGGAGTTTCCATGGTTCTATTGTCGGATAGCGGCAGGCCACGCCGGAGGGGTTTCGGGTCCCCTCGAAAGCAGCCACGTAGAAAAGTTGGAGTTGGTGTTCTTTCGAACTTGAAAAATTCGAAGGACCAGCCATCGGAGAAAATGCAGTAGATAGGTAGAGAAAAACCATGAGTGTAGTTGTTGAGGTCGCAGCCTGCACATCTGGGAGTTCGAGCAGAAAATGTAACCCTGAAACGCTGAGACTTACCATCACTTTTGGCTATGACCTGAGCAATACCCTTCAGACGTTCCTCGCTACTACCCACAAGGCGCTTCATCTCGATCAAAAGAACCGCAACAGCACCAAAAATTTTGAAGAAGTGCCCGATGCGATCCTGCGTAGCAATGTCACCAGCAATTATCTCTGGGTGATTCCTCAGCATGAAGGTGAACTGCTTAACGAGGTGGTTGAAAACCTATTGGTTGTGGTGAACTTTTGGGTCGCAAGCAAATCAGTTATCCGTACCGGAGAGAAGAACCTCGATCTCGTCTCTACCGTCTCATGATCAAAAGGGGGGCCATATTGGATTAACATGATATCCATGTCCATCACAATCGACTTGAAAAGCTTTAGGGGAATGCGACAACGGTGGATTTCAAAGGTTCCAATGTCTTCCAACATTCCGAAAGATCCAAGTCCGACGCAAGGAGCGACTTGCTCATATGTGGTTTTGGAAAAGCTGACTCTCGCACCATGATCTATGTCAACCGTTAGCACACCAGATTCCAAGACAGTGGAAATAGTGAGAGACCTGAGTCGTCCTCTTTTGAAACATCAAGACCGAACTTTTCAACGAGACCGCGTACAATGGCCATAGCGGCATCTGGTGTATCAGGAGTAGGAATCTTTGTGTAAGCATCTGCAGTGTCGTGGCGTTGCCTCTTAGATGCCATTGCATTGATGGTAGAACGCGGTGTGTCGGAAGCAAAACGATCGGGGTGTATGACTCTGTGCAGAGTAACGTGTGCTCGCATACGCAGGGAAAACTCCGAGACAAGGACGGGGTTCTGATCCTTGCGAAGGTTATGCCTGTAGCAGAATATGCGAGCGGAGCGTGTGAGACATTGAATGGATTTTATTCCGAGGTTCCCACCCTTAGCGCTCCCAGAATCCAGAATAGTGTACCCTGAAAATACAGTACTAAACCAGAAGATCAACCACTTACCGTGTAATATTCCCTCATGTATAGTAATACACTGGACAACCTCAATGGTCATGAGGCGGCGGTAAAGGCTGGGGTTCTGCCTAAGGCGGCGGGATGACGAAGAGAATCACCCAGAATAAAACAAACGCGCGCTTGTGGTTCAGTTCAGCGCGAAGTGTACAGTTGTCTGAATATGTGGCTTGCACATGCCAATCCTTGAAAACCCAAACACTTTGCTAGTTGACACGAATTGCATTTTGAGGACAATCCAATGATGAGTCTCACTTGTGTGCAACGGTCGGAGTGAAACGGGCAAACGGCATGCAACGCTTGTTATTGAGCATGGGATAGGTTTATACAGGGGATTTAGAACATACAAATGCCTGGATGGTTGCAGGAAATGTGTTCTGTTTTGTGAACTGTTCGTTTCGACTTGTGATGAGAGCAAGCGTCCCGTTGGTAAATCTCAAAGTAAACGGTAGTAGGTGAGTACTTAAACCTAAAACATTCCCCCAGTACATCCAAGCTGGTCGACCCTCTCTCGGAGACCTTAAGAGGTGGGGTATTTAATAGGCCTAATAGGCCAAAACGAGGCTGTATAACCAAGGATATACAAATCCCAAAGTATGGCGAACCGGGGAAAGCTGCGCGAACATTACCTTGCTTGCAAGGTCACTTCTGCCTCACAATTCATGGGAACCCTGCCACCTTGGGAACTTTTTTTGTTCCCACCACGTGTCCCTGTCCCATAGTCATATACTTAGTCAACAAACGGAGTTGGGCCTCGACGATGGATGTGAGTCGAGGGGGAGTTCTGCTACCACAGCGAACACCCGGCACGGGCCTAAACCTTCACGCGGCCCCTGTTTAAAACTAATTAGGCCTCTAACATCTGAAGGGAGGATGACATGGCCACCGTGGTAATGCCAATCAACCGCAACCCTGTAAGCCCAGAGCCGCACTGGCTGGAGAGATGCAAGAGCGCGGGTGCACGTCCCGCCATCAAGCCAACCCTTCCTTTTTCTTCTTACCACTACCTTTTTGGGATGACGAGCGCGATAGTGGCAACGCCAATGGTGACCTCCGTAAGCCCAGACGGGACTGGCCAGAGGACTGTGGGTTCAAGTCCCACCGTCACCCCTTCCTTATTCTTCTCTTCTCCACTACCTTTTGGGATGGTGAGGTGCAATAGTGGTAGCGCCAATGGTAGCCTCCATAAGTCCATGGGCAGGCCGGAGGAGTGGAGGTTCAAGTCCTGCCATCACCCCAACACCCTTCTTCCTTCTTTCTCCACTACCTCTTGGGATCATGGGGCGCGATAGTGGTAGCGCTGGGAGGGCCATCACCCCAACTCACTTCCTTCTCATTTTCTCCACTACCTCTTAGAGTGATGAGGCGTGATAGTGGTAACACCAGGCTGCCATCACCGCAAAACTTTCATTTCTCTCCACTACCTCTTCAACCGACCGCCCCTCCACCGCATGTTTTTATTGAACACATGAGCTGGAAGCCACTTAACACCCTCGGCTGCCATCCTAAACACTGAACCGCCAACCGAGACGCAATCTCACAAGAACACACTTCACCTCAACCCACCCACAAGAACTGCTGTCACACCGAACAGCCAACCGAGACATAGCCAAACCCTAGGCCTGGGGTATCAATCCAACAACACATGGAGCCTTCACCCAATTCACCCACAAGAACTGTGCCCACACACCCCACTTTCTTCGTCACCTTTCTGGGCTTACAGCAGCAAACCGCGCACCCCCTGCACTGGGGGTCGCGTGTCTCTTCTATGCACTATTTCTTCACTATGCTTTACATTTCTCCACATCATTTGTTACTATTGTCCAGTGCAGGGGACGCACGTCCTTATGTGTTATTTCTTCACTCCACTTTACTCTCCATACCACCTGATACTCGATGTCTCATCTGTTGAAATAACCACCTCAGCCTAACAGGGCGTATGGTGTAATGGCTGTGCACACTGAGTTCGCGATCCAGAGGACTGGAGTTTGATTCCCAGTATGTCCAACTTTTAGGTTTCCCTAAAAGACCACGTGCAAATTCCAACATCATCCACCCATTGACACTTAACACCTCTCACTACTTTCCAAACATTTTTCACCTGCATCATTATAGTACGGTGTAAGCGTGCTAGGGATGTAACCCAGCAGCAAACAAGAAAAGAAAAAGGGGGCAAAGGAAATCTTACTACCGGTATGGCCGCACACGGTCCCGGTGCAAGTGCACGATACTAATAAATTCTTTTAAAACTCAGAACTCACCCTGGTCCTTCTTGGACAGTTGTCAGGGAGTCAGACTAAGCTCTTTAAACGTATGGGAGGGTCGCTCAACACCACAGTCTTTGTAGCACAGATGAGGGGTCCAACAACTGTAAGTACAATGCAAACTGGGTGTATATATAGAAAAAAAGAGAAATCAGAACAAAAAAACAAGTAAAATAGCCGATGGATGGTGGCGATGGAAACAGGAAGAATGTTGAGAGCTCGGCTAAGAAACAATAAGGCAAAAAAAAATGTCCACAAGGTAACAATAAAATCAATAATTGAGGCCCATAAGGTCAATATCAACCATCAATCTCGCTTCTCCACCGCATATCCGTCATCCTAACTCCCATCCCGTCCTTCCATCCTCTTCTCCTGATCCGTCGCTGTCCTTCAAGCTCAAAATCGTGTGAATTGGTGGAGAATTGGTGGAGATATGGGGGAAATGGTGGATATCCGTGAATTTTGGGGAAGTGGCAATATGAGTCTTGAGAAAAAAAGCATGGAAAAAATTGGAAAAAATGGGGAAATGTGCCGTGGGCATTGTGAATGTGTCGGAGGCTTGAGGGTGCTCGTTGGAGCCTCGAAAAATGTGGTTCTGGCCTTGTTTGTGTGGTACTTGCTGTGCCCTCCTACAACGGCATATGCCGATAGGCACAGATATGTACTTTAAAATGAATACATACATCCATCCATCCATCAACAAATGGAGTTGTTGTTTTAATTCTAATCAGGTTTGACTGAGGTTGTAGCGGAAGATGGCCCAGGAGGCCCAGGATGGATTGGCAGCAAGCGCAGCAAGACACACGTGATCCATCTACTAGTACAAGGGAACCCAAACAATAAAAACAAGCAAGACAGCAAATGAGAAAGTTCAGAGAAATAACCAGACATGCGTGATCTGTCAAAAATCCGGATCATAGGGGTAAATGCGTGAGTCCGAATGCAGGCGGGGCTCAACTGGAGGGGGATCCGAGAGCTCCGGTGGTGGACCGAAGCTTCTCCAGGAAGCCCGGTTCTGCTGGATGGTACAAGAGTGTCATATCCATTCCTGGCCATCGACTTCCGGCCCCTCCGATCCCTCTGGTCTACCTCTGCTCCTTCTTTACTAACCTTGGAGCTCCCGTATTCCGCAATCCTCTCGGTAACCCTCGATGGTCACCACCCCCTCCTTTCAATTTATTACCTACACCTCCCTAAGTACGGAGCCCCGAAGACTTCCGGACAGCTCCGACGTCCGCTAGCGCACTCCCACCTCTGCTGGGCAATACACTTGCCTGCCCTGCAGAGCCCACCTTCGGGCCTATCCCTCCTTTCCGTTTCTGGGTTATCGCCCGCCTTTCCATTAACCCCGCAACCCAACTCGTCGGTAATATTCAGTCAGCTAATGTTTAACCCTGTTAGCTCCGCTCCATTTGGCTCCACCATTTGCGGACCCGTCTTTGCTGTAACCATATATATATCCAACGTGTACATAGGTTACACTTCAGTAATAAAATCGACTAGAGTTACCCCCTTCAGTTCTGGTTGCCAGTTAGTAAGTTAGGGCACAGATGTGTTACTAGGCACAGCGCTCTTGGCATAAGTTGCTGAGGCCAAAGCCCTCCGCCATGGAGACTTTCCTTCGTCTCGAACCTGGTCTCTGACAAAGAGGCTCTAAGAAGGACGCGGCCTCAGCGACTCGGAGGGAGCGCTGTGCCTCCATTACGTCTCAGTTAGTCCTTGTATTTCTTATGTCTGAGGTATCTTGTAGAACGGAATGGGATTCACTCAGAGGGACTTTGGGTAGCATTTTAGTCGAGATTAGAACTGAGGAGCTACAGGTTCTAATCTATGGGTATTTATAAAGGGGAGTGGAAAGGACTTAGTTAAAGTCTGAATGACAATGGGACGACACCGAAAGGTGCCGAACAATATCTTTAACGGGGAACCGAGGTGTCGGACCATAGAGGGCAGAGTAAGAGGCTGGAAAATGAATGGCAACGAGAAATGGGTAAGGGGGGTTAGCTGACTGAATGGTAAGAAGAAGATAGTTGTGCTAAGAGTGGAGGGTGACTAATAAGTGATGACGTGAGTGAGATCACTGAAGGATGCAGGTAACTCCGAAAGCGGAGTTGTGTATCTGAAGGATGTTGAGTGACTCAAATAAATGAAATGGGTGGAGAAATGGTTTAAGGGTGTGTCATGGGATATCGGAGGTCCATCGGGATATCGGAGCAAATCCGGAGTCTCTGAATGTTCTGACTCAGGACCGAGCTTCCGGGGTGGGAGTGGCCAAGGTTCGGTGTGCCGCAACCAGACCAGAGCTGAGACAGTCAGGAGGGAAGGTGACCTGGGGAGTGGGGAGGCGTGGTGTAGGGGATGGTGAAGTTGTTAGGAAGGTGTGATGTGGTGGGAGTGCGCAGGGTCGGGATTCCGGGATATGACAGATCTGCTACAAGTACAAGGGAATTCCAAGCAATAACAAGAAACCATACAACGGAACAAATGGAAACAACCAAAGTCAAAAGCGAGTGGATACTGATAATACACGCAAAATTGGAAAACAATTTATAGTGGTGGTGAAAGGGGCAGGGACTGTCCCCATCTGCAGTGAATTTAACACAAAGAAAGGGTGCTCATACGATCCATGCAAATTTAGGCACATTTGCTGGGATTGCAGTGGAGACCACCCCTGTTTCAAATGCACAAGGGAGGCCAGCCAAAAGACAAATGCCTGAGGAGCCTTCTGTGGGACTTGAGCATGCTGGGTGACAGTCCTGACACATGTGCTTTATATTTGGTTACAATGACTGTGGACGCACACCTTCTGCCACATACATGGAAAGCATGCAGCCAATCCCATTGGTCCCGCCTGGTGACTACAGATATAAAGACATTTCTCAGACAATTGCTAAGCACCCATTCTTGTTCAAAATCATCACACCTGTTGATTTTGAGAGTTTACCAGTGACTCACCCAAATTGTGCACTTGTAGAGTTGATGTGCTTTGGATTGTGCCATGGCCTATGGCCTTTTGCAGACACTGATGATCCTAAGCTGCAACCCAAGGGTATAGTTATGCAGCCCACAGGCCTGGCCAACCTGGATGATGAGTCAATCAAGTTTCTTCAGCAACAACATGATGTTGAGATAGCTCTTGGTCAATACTCTGAATCATTTGGAGCATCCCTACTACCAGGAATGATGGCACAGCCTGTGTTTACAGTACCAAATAAGGGCTTGTCCAAGCTTCGACTTGTGAATGATCACAGTGCAGGAGTGAAATCCCTTAATTCCCTCATCCCGACTGAGGGAGGTTTTGTCAAACTCGACAACCTCTCAGACCTGATGACCAACATATGTGCACAGATGAAGACTAATGGTGGTAATAAACCCTACTATGTGTGGAAGTCTGATGCTTCACAGGCATATTGACGTCTTCCTATGCACCCCTGCTGGCAAGCATGACAAGCTATGCTAATTAATGGCCAGTATCACATCGATAGATGTGCGGTATTTGGTAACCATGCATCCAGGCGCTTGTGGTGCTTGTTCTTTGGGCTTGTCTGCTGGATCGGTATACATGTCCAGGGAATCCCTGACTTGCTGCATTACATCGATGACGCGTTTTCAGCCAGTTTCTCACCAAGCCTCAACTTTTACATGCCATACAATCGAAGTATGCTGGCTGGATGTAAGGGAGATAGGCTGCATACTCATGGCCTACCCTATTCATTCTTTATTTATTGCATCAGGTTTGTACCTGACGTGACACTTCTATTCCTGAACCCTTCATTCTACCATGTGGTGCCAAGCCGCAACTATCACATGTACATACCATAATGTATTTAACCTACATGCAAGGGGGTAAAGGCTTCCCCAGCCTTTTACCCCCCCATTGATAAATACAGCTTCATACAGCGTACTTTAATGGACAGGGAGTGTAAGGCAACCACTGACTCATGAACTCAACAACCTTAGCAAACTTACACTGGACAGGCCAAGTTCTTGCACCTCTTGGACTGGATCGGGGTTCCACACGAAGACTCAAAACAACAACATGGAAGGATCCTTGAAATAATTGGGTTTGAGGTGGATCAGCCATCGATGTCAATCCGAATCTCGAAGGAGGCAGAGGCCAAACTCATTATGGCAATACATGAGTCTATCGATAACCCACCTAACCCTTGACAACAAACCTTGTGAGCCTGGCTTTGGATCCTTGGCTATGCAAACTGGGCACTTAATGGAATGTTTTCCCACTGCTCAAACCGGCACTTAACTCATCATACAACAAAGTTGCTGGGAGAAGGTTTATGAATGCTTTCATCTTTATCAACAAGTGAGTAAGAAATGATCTACTCTGGTTTGCACAACAGGTTGAAACGCTAGGGGGCATCCAGGTGATGGATACTGAGGAATGGGGTGCCGAGGATGCGGATTTTCAAATATGGGGAGATGCCTCATCCATCAGTTTGGCTTTTTATTCACTGAGTCATAGACAGCTTACATTGCAGATCTGGTGGTTGACCAAGAATGGAACTTTAACATCTTCTTCAATGAGGCGGTTACTGTTCTAGCTGCGTGTCAGGGACATGGCAAGGAGGGGCAGTGTGCCTGGACCTTTCCCCAGAAGGGAGGCCAGAGGTAGAGAATGGGCGGGAGGACTGTGGTGTTAGAACTGGGCAAGGGTGGATGATTCCGGAGGGGAACCGGAGACTTAGCAAGGAGGGACCTTGGCCTCAGCGACTCAAGCGGAGTGCTGTGCCATTGCTGTTTGTCCATTTGGTCCTCATAGGCAGTGAGCAGGAAGTCTCTAGGGGGCATTTCAGGTCGATTTTAGACTAAGGCCTAAAACGAGTATGTACAAGCGCCGATATATATAATGGTGAAAAGTGCAAGGAAACAAAGGGGGTCCGAATCGGAATGAAGGCGTCCGAATGGGAACAAAGGGATGACAGAAGCAGAGTGGTACTGAAGGTCATAGGGCTGAACCTGTGGTACATCCGAAAGGAGGTAAGGAGGGCAAAGCCCAGAGGGGCAGGAGGATGAGGGGAAGTGGGGATGATGACTAACTGGCTAGAATGGGAAGAAGCAGCAGTCCAAATAGGGATGAGGGGGAAATGTGAAAGATACATTACAAGCGGCAAAAGTGCCAAAGATGATCCATGGAGCTCGGAGGTTGTGGAGCTTACGGAGGTTACAGAGGTGGGGTTGAAAGTCCGAGGAATATTGGCAATGGTGTTTACGTAGTATGAGGTCACCAATGCAATGGACTAAAGCTGAGGTGGAGTCAAAGTCCGAGGTAGGAACTATGATGGAGTCTCAGAGCGAAGGTACGAGCGGTGTCCGAGTATGAGGTACAGGACAGTGGTGGAAGGTTGCAACTTGGCGGAAGGTCAGTGGAAGAGGGCCAGAGGGAAGAGAGAGGTAAGAGGAAAGGGGAGAGGAGTGGAGGAGAGGAAAGGTGTTAGGTCCGAAGGTGAGTATCGGAGCAGACGGGCGAAGGGTAGGAGAATGACAGAAGGGTGGAGGTGTTGTGAGGAGGAAGAGGAGGAGTGGGAGGAAGAGTAGGAGGAGGGTGGCGAGAGGGGTGGTGTTTGGCCCGAGGTGAGTATCGGAGTGGGCAGAGATAGGACAGGAGAAGGATGGAGGAGTGGAGGTGGCATGAGGGGTGAGAGGAGGTGTGGTGTCAGGACCGAAGGTGAATATCAGAACAGACAGCAGTAGGGCAGGACTCCGGAGGTGGTGAAGAAGGAGATCTGGGAGTCGGGTCAGGATTGGGTATGCACGGATATGACATGTGGCCTCAGTGACTCAGAGAGGAGCGCTGTGCCTACGTTCGGTAACACTTAAGAGTCTGGTCCTTAACTTCAGAATGAGGGGCATGAACTCTGGGGGATAGTTGTTTGTCAATTTTGCACTAAGGTGCCATCAACTACAGTACATGACTTATATACATAATACAAGACAAATTGGAACAAAGGGAAAAACCCAAGAGGGACTTACCCACTTGCCGGGTTGGCAAGCTTGTGAGAGAATCACCTTATCAAGCATTGTGGAGTGGGTAGGTGAAGGGTGGAATTAGCGACAGCTATTGGAGAGTGGGAAAACCTTTGTGGGGGTGGTGGAGGTCCTAGGAGGTCCATAGTAATATTGGGTAGGTAGAAAAATTAATAAATGTTTAAGGTGAGGATGAGAGGTACCAGAGAAGGTACCGGAGATCAGAGGTGGAGGTGAACTGGAGGTGAACTGGAGGGTATGGCAGAGGTGCAGGGGGAGGACAGACCGTAGGTGTACCAGAACGGTGGTGGAGTAGAGCGGAGGTTCGGCAGAGTTGGTATGGATATGACACTGCACTGGAGTGGGCTGCTTCCAAGACACCACCTCCCAAATGCCTCGCAATCCACACCGACTCCACTACCACCTTTGTGATATTCAACACCTTGCATGCACTGGACGTTTACAATCCAATCATCATGGCATCAGTGAAGATTTGATTGGAATCAAAAATCGATTTGCATATTTTCCATATCGAAGGGGAAAAGAACGTTATTGCTGATGCCCTGTCAAGATGGGCCTTTGCAGCTGCATGCATGTACACACCCGAACCTCCAATTAAGCACTTCATGCCTCTGCTGGACATGTTGGGGGTGACAAAGGTATGAATTCTCAACAGAGCTCCTCGACCAAGCAGCCTACCCATGAAAAATGGTTGATGGAGCATTTGATGGCTGAATGGGCATGCGCTTTGGGGGCCTCCCTGGAATGGAGTACCCACAAGACTTATATCTCTGCCTTCATGTCCTATGCTGCTTTCTGCAAGACTCATGGTTTCCCATTGAAACCATTGGAAAACATGCTTAGCTTCTACATCGTTTACATGTGCACCTGTCAGGGATCTGCACGGAGCTGGAAAGCACTTGGCCCAACACTTGCTCAATCAGAAACTCCCCTTTTGTATCGCATTGCCTGAGTGGCTGTATGAAGCTGCATAATGCTCCAACAACCTGCAAGAGGGCACTGATGGAGGACGATCTCATTCTGATACGAAACGGTGAAGGAGCAGAGCTGGATCACCTTATGTAACCAGTTTCCTACATGCAATAATGATATTAGAGTTTGTGCTGATTTGCTTACTGACCGTGTTTTGGTTGCCAAATATATAATTGTTCACTGTCTAAACAACAATAAACACCCCCCAACGATCTCACCTGACGTATAGATTGTCTACAGATAAAATTCTATATTGACTTTACTATGATTTCTAGTCAATATTACACCTAGATATACCACTTTTCTGTAGGACATGATTTTCCTGATAATTTATTGAAAGAAAACTACTAATAAAATATTCTGCAATAAATGTTACCCAACACAGGAGTAACCAAACTGCTCTTTCTATCGCTTAGAGTGCGTGCTAGTTATCTAGCAGGTTCAAGATCGCTCACTTTTCTCCTGTGGTGTGATAACCAAGTATTGCTGAGAGATTTTTCAATTAAGAAGTCCCTCCACCAAATTCTCACTAATTATCACTATGACACTTTTGTTCAGCTGTGTCTAACTGACCCTAACTCACGCTTAGAGTGACGTGTTAGTTTTATATTAGCTAACAACTAATATCTTTTGGAGCAAATGAACCAACCACTGGTGAGGAGAATTAAACTTTTATTTCTACCTCAGGTTTGAGAGGGGGCAGAAGCAGCAGCCTTTTATGGTTTTCAGAGACCTCTCTACTCCCATGCCTCGCACTAGTTACATGTGCTACATTTGTATTATAGATAGTTCTAGAATGATATAGGGGCTTGGGCTGTGTAAGCTTGTCAGAGACCAGGTTGAGACGAAGGAGTGTCTTCGTGGCAGAGGGCTTTGGCCTCAGCGACTTATGCCAGGAGCACTGTGCCAAGTAACACATCCGTGCCCTGACTTACTAAACTGGCAACCAGAACTGAAGGGGTTAAACTCTAGTCGATTTTATTACTGAGGCGTAACCTATGTACAAGTTGAGTATATATATAGTTACAACGAGGGTGGGCCTGCAAATGGCGGAGCGGAGCTAATGGGGTTAGACATTAGCCGATTGAATATTACCAACGAGTCGGGTTACGGGGTTAACGGAAAGGTAAGTGATAACCCAGAAACGGAAAGGAGGGATAGGCCCGAAGGTGGGCTTGCAGGGCAAGCGAGTGTATTGTCCAGTGGAGGCAGGAGTGCGCTAGCGGACGTCGGAGCTGTCCGGAAGCCTTCGGGGCTCCATACTTAGGGAGGCATAGGTAATAAATTGAAAAGAGGGGGTGGTGACCATCGAGGGGTACCGAGGTGATTGCAGAATACGGGAGCTCCGAGGTTAGTGAAGAAGGAGCGGAGGTAGACTGGAGGAATCAGAGGGAGTGGAAGTCGATGGCTGGGGATGGATATGACAAAGCTGAATAATGGACTTAGGACATGACTCAGCAATAAGTAATTCAGTTCTTTGTCTTTTGGGCCGATCCCAGCAGGGTCTTGTAGCGCTAAAGCTATGCTCTACACCGCTTTAATTACGAACAGTTATCTTTAGAAATGACTCGGCTATAAAGGAACTTTCTAGACTGTTCTCTAATTTACCCCTTTTTGTGAAGCTGCATCATTACTAATGTTCTAGAGCTTTCCCAATTAATTAACTGATCCGCGGACTTCTGAATCACTTTATGCTTATAATCCGGGATCCAGATCATCAATCATTCCTTTGTTCCGATTTATTTGAGCTTAAAATCAAAAAGTTTTGATGAATCATGTCATATCTGTGCATACCCGACCCCGACCTGACTTCCAGACCTCCACCCTCTTCACCTCCGGAGTCATAACCTACCGTTGCCGTTGTAACGGGTCTATCAATCTAGACTCGTGGCTCAGGTCTAAGGGGGGTAGGTCTCTCTCTATCTCTAGGGTAGAATGGTCCTTGGGAGTACGGTGCTGATACTCTGTCTAACCTCTAACTAACTGTCTGTACAGTTGTCACGGAAGAGTCCGATACAAATAGAAAAGGAAAGTCACATGCGTGAATGAATGAAAATAGTAGAGATAATAAAGAAAATGCCATATCTCCTCAACAACTCCACCAAATCCGACGATCTTGGGCTCGTCAGAACAACCTCTACCACCTCTACAGCTCCTACTATTACCATGACTCACCAATCCTAGTCCCTGATGCAGTAGGGGGTGAAATGCGTGATAAGGGTTGGTTTGACCTGCACGGACTTGTCCCCACAACACCGTTCCGATACTCACCTTCGGTCTTGGCAAACACACCTCCCCCTTACCTCTCCAACCCTATCTCCGTCCGCTCCGATACTCATCTCGGACCGAACATCGCCCCACTTGCCACCCTTCCTACTACTCCGCTCCCCCTTCACAACACCTCCACCCTCCCGTCATCCCCCTACGCTTCCCCCGTCCGCTGTAGGAGAAATAATATTCAAAGAATAAAACAATGATCTATCAGAATAGTCAACGAACAGGTGACAAGTTCAGACGTTTAACAGATCTCATGATCTTTATGAGACTGGACAGACATTAGAAGATCATTATAAAATATCTACACCCATGTAGTATGAGATTTAATCTACTACAATCATGCCTAGAACTTGACATAGGTGTAATATTCAAAGAATATATCCCTACAACAAGAAAATAGCACATAGATGGCAGAATAAGGAGGAACATTGGGAAAGAAATGTAAATATCTCGGGAACCAGTAAACTTTTGACTGTAATCTTTTTACCATCTGGAAGGACTGTTTCTTAACTTTATCCACGGTTTTGTTTCATTCTAAAAGCTTCAAAACTGACGGAGATATCGCTCAAACGGCGAAACACCTTATAATTCATATATATTTATTTGCTAATTCTTACAAAAGATAATGTGACTCAAGGGAAATATATTGGCGCCCGGAAGTCTGGCGGACCGAATACCATATGATAGAGTATTCCCCGGCGCGGGCGGACAGTTTTTGATCGCATCAGAAGAGGAGAAAATGCTAAAAAACCGGATCTTGTATATTTTCCCATGATTCATCAAAACTTTTTGATTTTAAGCCCAAATAAATCGGAACAAAGGAATGATTGATGATCTGGATCTCGGATCATAAGCATGAAGTGATTCAGAAGTCCGCGGATCAGTTAATTAATTGGGAAGGCTCTAGAACATTAGTAATGATGTGGCTTCACAAAAAGGGGTCAATTAGAGAACAGTCTAGAAAGTTCCTTTATAGCCGAGTCATTTCTAAAGGTAACCGTTCGTAATTAAGGCGGTGTAGAGCATAGCTTCAGCGCTACAAGATCCCGCTGAGATCGGCCCAAAAGACAAAGAAATGAATTACTTATTGCTGAGTCATGTCCTAAGTCCATTATTAAGCTTACACAGCCCAACCCCCTATATCATTCTAGAACTATCTATAATACAAATGTAGCACATGTAACTAGTGCGAGGCGTGGGAGTAGAGAGGCCTCTGAAAAGCATAAAAGGCCACCGCTTCTGCCCCCTCTCAAACCTCAGGTAGAAATAAAAGTTTAATTCTCCTCACCAGTGGTTGGTTCATTTGCTCCAAAAGATAAAAGCAAATATTAGTTGTTAGCTAATATAAAACTAACACGTCACTCTAAGCGTGAGTTAGGGTCAGTTAGACACAGCTGAACAAAAGTGTCATAGTGAGAATTAGTGAGAATTTGGTGGAGGGACTTCTTAATTGAATAATCTCTCAGCAATACTTGGTTATCACACCACAGGAGAAAAGTGAGCGATCCTGAACCTGCTAGATAACTAGCACGCACTCTAAGCGATAGAAAGAGCAGTTTGGTCACTCCTGTATTGAGTAACATTTATTGCGGAATTATTTTATTAGCAGTTTTCCTTCAGTAAATTATCGGGAAAATCACATCCTACTGAAAAGTGGTAAATATAGGTGTAATATTGACTAGAAATCATAGTAAAGTCAATATAGAATTTTATCCGTAGACGATCTATACATCAGGTGAGATCGTTGGGGGGTGTTTATTGTTGTTTAGACAGTGAACAATCATATATTTGGCAACCAAAACACGGTCAGTATGCAAATCAGCACAAACTCTAATATCGTTATTGGACGTAGGAAACTGGTTACATAAGGTGATCCAGCTCCGCTCCTTCACCGCTCCGATACTCACCTTCGGACCTGACTACTCTCCTTTCCGCCACCCCTTCTCCCCTTACCTGTCCCCTCTCTCCTCCCTCCATTACTCCTCCGCCACCCTTCCGCCAAGTTACGACCTTCCACCACTGTTCCGTACTTCGCACTCGGACACCGCTCGTACCTTACTCCGAGCCTCCGTCATAGTCCCTACCTCGGACTTTGACTCCACCTCGGTCTTAGTCCATTGCATTGGTGACCTCATACTATGTAAACACCATTGCCAATATTCCTCGGACTTTCAACCCCGCCTCTGTAACCTCCGTAAGCTCCGCAACCCCCGAGCTTTGCGGACCGCCTTCGGCACTCTCGCCACCTGTAATGTATTTCTCGCGTTTTCCCTTCATCCCTATTTGGACTACTGCTTCTTTCTATTCTAGCCAGTTAGTCATCATCCCCACTTCCCCTCATCCTCCTGCCCCTCTGGGCCTCGCCCTCCCTACCTCCTTTGGGATGTATCAGAGGTCCTGCCTTATGACCTTCGGTACCTATCCGCTCCGTCTACCCTTTGTTCCCGTTCGGACGTCTTCGTCCCGATTCGGTTACCCTTTGTTTCCTTGTGCTTTTGCCCCTTCCATTATATATATCGGCGCTTGTACATACTCGTTTTGGTTTAGTCCGAAATCGACCTGAAATGCCCCCTAGAGACTTCCTGCTCACCTACTGTGAAATTAAGGACCAAATGGACAAACAGCAATGGCACAGCACTCTGCTTGAGTCGCTGAGGCCAAGGTCCCTCCACGCTAAGTCTCCGATTCCACTCTGGAGTCATCCGTTTCTGCCCCATTCTAACAGGTGCAGTCCTTCCTAGGGTTCGTCAACTTCTATCGCTGGTTCATCAAAGATTTCTCGGAGATAGCCTGCCCCCTCCATGCATTAACCCGCAAGTCGAAGACTTGGGCCTGGGGACCAGACGAGGACCGTGTGTTCTGCACCCTCAAAGACGCCGTCACCTCTGCCCCTGTCCTCACCTTCCCCGCTGACATGGGCCACTTCAAGCTTGAGTGCGATGCTTCCAACTTCACAACCGGCGCCGTCCTCTCTCAGCTCCAGACAGATGGAGAATTCCACCTGGTAGCCTTCATGTCGAAAAGCTTCACAGATGTGGAACGCAACTATGAGGTGTATGACAAGGAGATGCTTGCAATAGTGCGCGCCCTTGAGGAATGGCGGCATTTTCTGCAAGGAGCAGAGGAGAAGGTTGATGTCTACACTGACCACCGCAATCTAGGGTACTTCCGCACCGCGCAGTGCCTGAACTGGTGCCAAGCATGGTGGTTGCTCTTCCTCTCTCAGTTCCACTTTACCCTCATCCACCGCCCAGGAAAGCTCATGGGGAAACCGGATGCACTCTCATGCCGCACTGACCACCCGAGAGGTAAGGACGACAACAAGGGGCTGACACTCCTCCAACCAACTTGGTTCAAAACCCGTGCAACGGAGGCGATCTCCGTAGAAGGAGAAGAGATGACCATCCTCGAGAGGATCTGCAGAGCAAGGGACCTGGATGAGAGCGTGGTGAAGGCGATGCGAGAACTCGGAGAAGGGACAGTTAGGTCAGATGAATGGGAGAAACAGGGGGAGCTAGTCCTATACAGGGGAAGAATATACGTCCCCAAGGACCCACAGCTCCGCCACGACCTGGTGCAGCTACACCATGACACATGGGCGACGGGACATGGATGGCAGAGTATGTAGGACGCTATGTGCGCAGGTGTGACACCTGCAACCACGTCAAGTCCTTTCCCTCCTGTAAGGTCGGAAAGCTCATCCCGAACAAGGTCCCCGCATGCCACTGGCAAGTGATCTCTGTTGACATGGTAGGGGAGCTTCCCGAGTCGAAGGGATACAATGCCATTCTTGTCGTAGTGGACCGCCTGTCCAAGTGCATCCATGTGGTCCCTACAGTGATGACGGTGGACTCAGCGGGAATCGCGTGGCTCTTCCTTGAACACGTCTGGAGACACCATGGCCTACCCGAAGAGATCCTCAGCGATAGAGGAAGCGCCTTCATCTCCCGCTTCTCGAAGGAACTCGCAGACCTCCTCGGAGTCAAGCTCACCCCCTCAACACCCTACCACCCACAGACGGACAGACAAACTGAGCAGGTAAACCAGGAGATAGAAGCCTACCTTCGAGTGTTTGTCAACCACTGCCAAGACAACTGGGTGGACTGGCTCCCGCTAGTGGAGTTCGCCTACAACAACCACGTCCACTCCACTGCCTGCCAAACCCCCCTTCGAGCTCGACACCGGACAACACCCCAGGATGGGGACAGAGCCCACACGCACGTCTGAGGTGGAAGCTGCTGTAGGAGAAATAACAGCCACACTATGGAAACCCATTATGGAAATATGCCAGATAAATCAAAAAAAAAAAACCTCATACGACAAGTAGATATGAGAAAATAGAAGGACCTGAATTTTAACGAATTTTACGAATTTTTACGAATTATTATGACCATACACGATAAATCGAAAGAAAGAAAAATAGCAAAAATACTTCAAGCTTACTATCAACGAGACGGAATTCTCAGGGGAATTTATAGCAAATATTAAACCAAGAATTAGGACAATCGACCAAGATTTGACTATAAAAAATAATCAGAGAACCTCCACGGAAACTACTTTCCCACGTCCGAACATGTAGCCAAGGATGGAAGTACCACGGAACGAAGATTCCTCAGGAACTAATGCAAAAGTCAGAGTCGTGTTTACAATAGGAAATGTAGATGTCCTCCAAACGGAACCAATGAGAGTAATTACAGGGGAAACTACCTATAAACGATGGAGATATGACTAAAACTCCTGCAAAACGAGGACAATGCCTAAAAGGGAAGCGCGAAGATTAACCAGTAACGACCGAGACAAGCTTGATAGCCCATTAGAAAGGAAGGGATCCAATCTTAATCCTCCCAAATTTTCATAATAAAAGGATCATGCGTTAATGAGATATCCAATAACGGGAATAGTGACATCGAAAGTCCGAGCTTAGGGAAAAGACGATGTTTGCGTAGGATCCATAGTTACAACATACAACGAAATTTACACGGAAATTATTAAGAATGGGGAACTATAGTTATGCAAATTTTCAGCCCAAACAGTCCAGCCGTTGTGAAGTTATACCCATGACAGGAATATAGAAATCCGCATCATGTGTAATGACACGTGAGGGTGGCGATGCGCAGGGAACCGGCCGTCGGAACTGAGATCCGCACTTCGGCAGATCACGAAGACCAATTTCCGTCCAAATAAGGAAGAGCCCGGTCAAAACAAAGCACAGAAAGTGCAAAACAACCTTAAATCATGAGGGAAAAATCTGAAATAAATCACAGAAGCCCATATGAAAGAAATAAACACCCATGCATATCATAAATCCCGAACAATTAAACGAAAATGGCGCCCACATACGAACGACTATGGGAATGATGCACATGATTACCGAATGTGTGCGCGAACTTTTGCTAACTCAACGAATACCAGGAAATAGGACACAACCTTGGTACCATTGGAAAGGTGGGAATAAATGAAAATTTATGATACCAAGAACGTGAGAAAACATCCAGAAATGAATGAGATATAGGGACATGAAGTTAGAAACCTGAAAACGCGCGGGAAAACAGCTTCAAGAGGTCCAGAGTCCTAAATCAAATACATAAAAATATGAAATCTTCAAGGACGACCTACTATAACAACGAACAATACATATGGAGGATTAGGATGTGATAATACAAAGGGGAATCAGGGAATATGAACGAAATTCATGAAAACCACTAAACTAAGATGGACCATGGTAGGAATTTTAGGGAACAATATTCTAATGAGGAGGAGAGCTATAACACATTCGTTTGAGTAATTCTTGATTACTAGCAACTTTTTCTTTCAGTTTTAAACCTGAATAATTCACTCATTTACCATTTCAGTCTCATTTTAACTAAATGTCACTAAATAAAAATGGAATAAATCAGCTGAAGGTCTCAGCATAGCCGTACGCATAGTAATGCGAAGTTTGAATTCAGAATCATCGAGTCATAGCAAATTTAACGGTATATATAGGGAATTTGAAATAGGTAACTGCGGCAAATGCAGCGCAGCCAAGTTCCAATTAACCATTAAAATAGCTTAAGCGAGGGAGGACAATAAGAATTCTAGGCGCAGTCTGACCGCAGTAGAACTATAGCATGAAGATTTCATTTTTATTCAGTTTGAGAAAAATACACTGTAAATAAATCCTGTAAATAGAAGGTAGAGCGTGAAAAAGGAAGGCGACCCAAGGAGTATAAAAGGGAGACCCTTTCTGCGACTTTTCGCCCCCCTTAGAGAAGTAAGAAAATAGAGTATTATTTTTCTCAAGCATTTCTGGTTGTCACTCCAGTGCGAAAAAGTGATATACAGTTAAGATTGCCACTGTAGTAAAAGGCAGCAATAAAGGAGAGAAATATTAAGTAGATATTTCAACAGGAGAGCTGGTTAACACTCCAGATTTCAAAGTGTAAACACAAAACAGTTATTTTGCTACTGTTAAAACAAGCGATAAAATAAGACAAAAATAAAACGAACTCAAGGGACACTCCAGACACCATCCAAATTCATTAACTGAATAGAATCTTTGAAACTTCACCAAGTAGAAGATTAAATTCAAGTTTAAATCCAAATTAAACAACGCTACACAGAATTACACCTAGACAAATTAATAAATTTCAATAAAGAAACAGCTCCGCAGGGCTCGGTTTATCTGTAAGTCAATTCCCAGGAACTTTAAAACTAACCCATAAAAATAGAATTAGCCAAAACACTCGGATTGGTACTATATTTACAATAAATAACACTAGTACACTTCCCCATCCTAACTAAAGAACCAGGGAACAGCTTGGTGGTGGTCTCGTTTGAACCTCCCAACTGACCTTCCTTCGTTCTCTCCTTCACCGCAGATGCGTTCTCCTCAAGAATGATGAAAATGCAAGAGGAGGCGAAGGCAGCACTGGAGTATGCAGCAGACGAGATGGCCCGCTACTATGACCGCAATCGCAGGGCAGCCCCTACATACCAAGAAGGTGACCAGGTCTGGCTTAGCACCCAGAACTACACGACTGACCATCCAACCAAGAAGCTAGACCACAAGTGGATTGGCCCCTTCGAGATCACCAAAGTTGTCTCCCCTGCCACCGTCAAACTCCGACTCACCGCACGACAGAAGGGGATCCACCCAGTTGTGTCCATGATGAACGTCAGGCCGCACTGCCCCGATGAAATTGCGGAACGCCCCACCGACCCAGGCCCAGGCCCAGACCTCATAGATGGGGAAGAAGAGTATGAGGTTGAAAAAATCCTGGACTCCAGATGGTGGCACTGGAAACTCTGGTACTTGGTAAAGTATACCGGCTGGCCAAACTCAGAGAACCAGTGGCTCGCATGCGACCACCTGACCCACGCCTCCGACCTAGTGGAAGACTTCCATCGGACACACCCTCACGCCCCAGGGAGAGGAAGAGAAGACCGCCCAGCCACTTCGAGGCGAAGCGGCTTAAGGAGGGGGTGATGTCAGGGCATGCCCCAGCACGCCCCGCCTGACCCCCGCTCTGCTTCCCTGCTCCGCACCGCTTCCCCCTCCTCTCCCTCTTCCTTTCTCCCTTCTTTCTTTCTTTCTTTCTTTCCTTCTCTCTCTCTTACATGGACCACCTTTCCTGCTGTTCAATGTACCACCGGCATGCATGCCCATTTCCCCTCCTGTATCTTACCATCCCTACATCGCCGCTACTGCCGCTGCACTTGCCCTGCACCACAGCAGGCCCTCTCGGGATCTCCCGCGGAGGCACCCAGAGAGCCATGGCTGTGTGCAAGGGTAACGTGGCGTGCCCCACATGACCAATCCCACATGTATAATAACAGCTGGAGTGGGAACCGAAGAAGTAGCCTTCTTCTCACATTCCCACTTCAGACTAAGTGGTCAGGGATGCTCACCCCACAATGGGATCGCCGCTATGCACAGCCGCTATTCGTCCCACCGAGTCCCGCACACCGGGACCTTGCCGCTTTCGGAGCTGTCCCTGACAGTTACCTAGCACCTGACACACAGTACCCCAGTCCCCCAAAGCTCGATGAACCTCCCCTATCATCGTTGTATTTTTTGATAATTTTTCAGACCAGGTTATGGCCCACCCAGACATGTTACTGAGTTGCCTTCACAGTATTTTCACCATAACTCCCCCAGTTCTTCTCCGATCCGGATGCACTTGGTATCGCTGGAAAGCTACCATCAAGAAGAGTAGAACGAGTCCAAGATTGGGAGATTTGGTGCAGCCGTTGTGGAGATCGTCGGAATTTATCGATTGTGTGGCCGTTCCCATATATTTTTATGTTTTCTGTTGTTTTCTTTGTTCTATGTTGTTCTGTCCGTTTCTATCCGTCCCTAACACCGTCGGATTGCTCGGAAATTAGCTCAGTATAACTTGGGTTTATATACAAGATGTATCTAGTATGATACAGAGGTTCTCCCCTCTGCTCCGCTAAGTACTAGGTCCGTGTGCCTGGGGTGGTGTCTGAGTGCTTGTAGTCTTGGAGAGAGTGCTTCGCAGTGTCTTCCAGGGAGGTCCACCTAGTGTGTTGAGGTTTTTAGGCTGAGTTAGTCGGGACCGGGGTCACAGTGAGTCCGAAACCCTAGGTGCCCTTTCCACCCCCCCCTTCTTCTTTCCCTTTGGTGAGGGAGCAGCTGGAAGAGTGGTGAGCCCTTGACTGTGGTCTTGCCATCTTTCCCCACTTGCAACGTCCAAGAGAGACGTAGGTGAGTGTTTGTTTGAGGTTTTTGCAGACTCATTAGCGCCCACGGACCAAAACCCGGCCCCACGAACCACACCTGCACACACTACCACCCTCCCCCTTCTCTCTGTCTCAAGTCTAGACGATAAACCCATTACAATGTGTGTGATGTTTCTCCCTCCATAGCCGAAGGTCTTTTGACCATGCTCACTTCAAAACTGAAAAGATGACCACATCGAGTCCTTGTGTCATGGCAGTGCATTCCGGCCCATTAGCCGCCTGTCCCGATGCTGCCCGAGCCCATTCCCGCTACGTGAGCATGAGCACGATGAGCACGAGCCCCAACCTCAGCCCTATCCTCCCTGAGGACTCCCTGCTCACTCCCCTGCTTGCCCCTAGGCTCCCCTGCACCTGGCCGACTCCCCCACAGCCACACCAACCTTCCCACCCTGAGTCCACCTCCGGCACCATGCCCAGCGTGACTCCTCTACCGTGCCCACTTGGCCCCTACAGGGCTGCTACCATTCCCGCGCCCGACTCCGGCCCAACTCCGAGTCCAGCGCCGCTACGATACCATTGCCGCTATCATGGCCCTACGCTCCTTCTTTTATTTATCTGTTATTGTTTGTTTTGACCCTCGGTCATTGCCGGCCGCTGTGCGGCCAACCCCGCTCTTGTTCCCTTTTGCTTCCGGACCCTTCGGCCTTCGGCCCGGGTCTGCTTCCATTCATTCCTTCCTCCTATATATATCCTGTATACTACATTATAGTACTTTAGCTCTAATATCGATTTGACCATGACCTCTAAGTCCTGACCCCAACAAGGCAACCACAGTAAGTCTGAAATGAGGGCCAAGAGACAACTAGGGGGCACAGCACTCCTTTAGAGTCGCTGAGGCCAAATGCCCTACCCTCGGGCCTTGTTTGCGGCATCATGGCCATTGCGGCCTATATTGGCCCGCAACGGCGACCTTTGGTGCCGACCCCGGACCAGTGTCTAACACCTTGGAGAACATGTGTGGTATGAGCAGGTAGGCAAATGATGATGATTTTCCGCTCTATGGCAAAGTCAATAAGACCCATAGTGTAGTGTGAGTTATGGCCATCAAGGATAATGAGCTGGTGCTCATTGTCATTCTCCAACTTGTTGCATATTCTGTCCATAAATTGGTAAGCATCCTCTTCTGAATAATTGGTCTACATATGCTGCATTAATTGGATTGTTCTGACACCACTTCTCCATGAAGTAATGTCCCTTGAAGATCACCACTGGTGGGAGAGCAGTGCCATCAGCACAGACTGTGCACATCACCATGACATTTTCACGGTTCCCATCCTCAACTTTATGCTGGATCTTTGTACCTGGTCACGTGAGAACTCATTGTTTGGACTCTTTACCAATTGGAAATCCAGACTCATCAAAATTGTATATATTGCGGGTGTGGAATTGATACTTATTGCATGCATCTTGGAGCATATCAAACCAGAGCTTGACATCGGTAGGATTTACAGCTGATGCATGCACAGTATCAAGGTTGGTACTCCACTTCAGTGAGATATAGTCACCATACTTGATTAGGAACTTCTGGACCCAGCTGGACCCGAATGGCTGGGCTTGTGGGTCCCAGAGACGCTTAATCTCCAGTGCATAGTGGGCCAAGTATTCGTGTGTAAGTGGGAAGGCTTGAGGAAATTTGTATCCGGTGCGACTACTGGACTTATCCGGAGCTCCAAATTCTTATGACGTAAACCAGCGTGACTGGACAAATGACATAAAATGGACAAGCCTGGTATCGAACCCAGGACTTCTAGTGTGCATCCATACACTACTCGCCCGTTATGCCAGGGGGGGGGTACCCCTTCCCTGATGGTTTGGGAGATCACTTGATCCCTTCCTCCAACAAGGCTCAGTCAGCCATACCGAGTGCGAAGTCAATGAAAGTGAGGGCCTCGGCATTATTGAGGTTAGAAACTTCATCGGCCAATTCCATTCTAGTCTTCCCCCCTTTCACATGTTTTCCAAGTGCTCTATAACCAATCCCAAACTGGTCAGCAATGACTCGCAACCCTGCAGGTCTTTGACCCTCTTCCCAAGCCTTCTTCTGCTCTGCCAGATACGCTGCAACAGCAGCCTTTTGTGGTCTTCAAGAAGTTTCTGATGAGTTCTAGCCCGAGAATTAGACCTCCCAACCATAACTAGACTGAGACTTTAGAGGGGGTGTTGGAAAAAAGGAGGAACAAATTAGGATGGGTCACGCTGAGCATGGTGGTGTGACCCTTACAATTCAAAGCACTGCCTTCCATAATCATCATAAGCGACGTTGAAGGGAGCATCTGGGATTGTGTATTATACATGCTTTTGCTAGTACATATGGATTATATGTGCTATATCAGTATCTGCAACATGATATGAGGGCTTTATGAATTCAGAGAAAATTGCAATTTCCCAGTGTAACTTTGCATTTTTTCAGTGTCCACTGATGGGGCTTGCTCAAAACTTTATATGTTAGCTCCTGTCACACAAGAGCACATGCTACGAAAAAAAATGAAGCAAATTAACCTACCAGTTGATGAGTGCTAGGAAAGTGTGCACTTCGGGGGCGTGTGAACTTTGGAGGCAAATGGCTGTAGAACAAAGGAAACAACAGAAACCATAAAAAAATATATAGGAACGGCCACACAATCGATAAATTCCCACGATCTCCACAACCGCTGCACCATATCTCCCGATCTTGGACCTGTTCTACTTGTTTTGATGGTAGCTTTCCAGCGATACCAAGTGCGTCCGGATCAGAGAAGAACTGGGGGAGATATGGTGAAAATCCTGAGAAAGCAGCCTGATAAGGAAAGAGTGGCCATCACCTGGTCTGGAAATATCAAAAAATATGAAGATGATAGTGGAGGCTCAACGGGCTTTGGGGGACTGGGGGACTGTGTGTTGGGTGCTACACAATGTCTGTAGGCCATGATATAATAGTGTCTGGGTACTACCAGCTCTTCCCTCCTACAACATAGTCCTCTTGTGTGTTGTCTTTCATTGGGGATTGAGCATAGACAGACATAGTGATTTCTGGAACGTTTGGATCATCAATGGGTCCACCCCCTGCTAATCCCAAGATGAAAGAGCAGCAGGTGCCATCTGGAATCACATTCAAACAAATGGGAAATAGCCCTGAGAGATGAGAGGATGCCATGAGAAGTAGTCTGATCCAAAATGATGTTCATAGGGGACTGCAACAAAAGTAGTTTATATTGAGAGAAGGAACCAAGGATAGATGAAGTGATTACTCAAATTTGTAAACAGTTGAAATGGATTCATTGTAATGGTTGATCAGCAGATGAGTGGTGGTCCATTTGAAAATAAACTCAGACATGAACAATTTTGCATGTTATTGGAAATCCAGGGGGTGGTACCATAAATGAAACATCATCAGATTCATGGTGTTGAGAAGACAGTATGAAAAAATGAGTGATAGAGAGAGAAGAATGATGAGTGATGTCACTAAACTTCAGTTGTACCATAAATGAAAGGTCATCAGATACGTGCTGAGGAAAAAATGAGTGATAGAGAGCAGAAACTGATGACTAAAGTCACTAAACTTCAAGTTGGCATAGGCCTGTGTCAGGGCACACCCGCCTGACCCCACTCCACCTGGTCCGACCCCACCCAATCCCACTACCCTCACCCGGTGCCCCCATCCTCCCTCCTCCCTTCTCTCCTTCTTCCTTTCCCTTCTTCTTCCTTCTTCTTTCCTTTCTTTCCTTCTTTCCTTTTCTACTACATGGATGACTTCCTTGCTCGATGTACCATTAACCAGGCTGTGCAATATGCCCGGACCCGGACACACCGGGTGACGCTGTCAGGGCGTGGGAAAACGTTACTGTGACTCGCCGTCGGCGACTGTTAAGGTCCGCTGCTCCGGCGTAACAGCCCGTTAAGGGTGGGGATGACAATCATGGCGAAACAGGGTTTCGGCTTCAACAACTCGTTCGTGAGCGTTGCGCCTTGTACTTGATGCGGCCCCGATATTTCAGAGGGCAGAGGGTGCGACTGAGTCAGACAGAGAGTGCAGGGGGTAACCCTAGTTGATTTTCGAACTAAAGTACAAGGTAGTATACAACCGGTATTTAAGTGTGACGGAATGAATAGAAATAAGTTGCCAGATCTCACGGAGATTGCAGGCAGGCTTAAGAAGGAACAAAAACAAACAAAGAGTGGGAGAAGGATGGCTGTGCACAGCCATCAAGAAAAACAAGCATGATAAGGAATGACTCATAGGCCTGTGACGGGCTGTGGAACAGGTAGCAGTGATGGGGAAGGGTGACGGGCTTGTTCAGGCAGCGTTGGGCAGGTAGCGGAGTTGACAGGGTCGAAGCGGAGGAGGGAGAAGGTGTGGGGAGTGATCACCTGACCGTGGGAATTGCCGGGTCATGACAGATGCCCTACACACCGGACGCTCCTGAGACCTCTTACGGAGATACCCGGGCAGACACGGCTGTGCATGTAGATGATGTGGCGCTCCCCATGTGACCTCCAACCACATGTACATAAACACAGCCTAAGTGGGAACTGAGAAGTAACCTTCTTCTCACACTTCCCACTTTAGCCTAAGTGGCCAGGGACCCTTGCCTGCTTCGGGCCCGTTGTTATGCACACCCGCACTACACCCTACCGGGCCCTCAGCCCTGGGCGATATACCCGGATGCTCTCGACCCCGGGTCGGTCCCTGACAGCCTGATGTCAGGGCACACCTGCCTGACCTGGCCCCACCTGGCCCCACCTCACCCGGTACCCCACTACCCACTCCTCCCCTACCTCCTCCTCCTTTTCCTTTACCTCTCTTCCTTTCTCTCTCCTCTTTTCTCTCTTCTTTCTTCTTTCTTCTTTCCTTATTACACAGACAATTCCCTTGTATCAATGTACCATTGACCTGACTGCAGCACAACATGCCTGGACCCAGACACACTGTGTGACCTCCTGCACACTGGACACTCCTGGGATCTCTTGCAGAGATACCCAGACAGATGTGGCTGTGTGCATAGATGACGTGGCACCTCCCATGTGGCCTTAATGACATGTATATAAACACAGCTTAAGTGGGAACTGAGAAGCAACCTTCTTCTCACACTTCCCACTTTAGCCCAAGTGGCCAGGGATGCCTGTCTGCATTGGGCCTGTTGCTGCACATGCCCACATCACACCCTACCAGGCCCTCAGCTCCAGATGATACACCCAGATGCTCTCAACCCCAGGTCAGTCCCTGACACCTGATTGTTCCTGGCCATAGTGAGTCAGTGGAAGATTTATGAAATTAGCCCAATTTGTTCTGTGATTACAGGTGTTAAATGAGCAGTTATCAGACACACATTCAAGTCAGTAATTTTTTATACACCACATTCGTGACATCAAGTTTATCGTTTGGAATGAGTACCATACCATGAGACCGGTGGCAAATGTGTGTAAGGGCAGTGTATAGCTGTCCATGTGCAAACATGAACATGTCCTCATGACAGTCAAGACCAACATGATTGAGAGTAAGCCCTTGACAACTGTTGAAAGTCATGGAGTAAGCCAAATGTAAGGGGAATTGTTTGCATCTGATTGTATGTTGGGCATATGGAGGTTGAAAATCAAAGTTGATACATGGTATGAGATGTTGTAACCGGGCTCAAGGAGCACTCGGGTCTGACAAGAATGTGGGGACTAGTGCTGGGATAGGGTCGGTGATGGGGGGTGGCAATGTGCTGTGGTCCTGGTGCTCAACAAAAATCTCTAAAAACAAACACCCAGTCCTGGTCACTCTGGACAATCTTCAGGAGTCCTAGGCTGCTCTCTGGACATGCTCTGGTGTGGCTGATCTTCTAGACAAAGTGTCAGGGACTCATCCAGGGTTGAGGAAGCCTGGGTATAGCCTCCAGGGCTGAGAGCCTGGCAGGGGGTGGATCGGGTGTGTGTACTGACAGGCCTGATGCAGGACTATGGTCCCTGGCCACTTAGACTGAAGTGGAAAGGTGAGAAGAAGGCTACTTCTTCGGTTCCCACTTCAGGTATCTTTATGTACATGCGGCTTGGGTCACATGACGGATGCCACATCACCCTTGCACACAGCCATAACCACCCAGGTGTCTCCATGGGAGATCCCGAGGGCATCCAGTGTGAGCACGCATGCTGGGCACAGCAGGAAGTTGCCCGGGGTGCCCAGACTGGATGTGTTGTGGGTGTGCTGCACAATGGTACATTGGTATAAAGAAGGTCGTCTGTGTGAAATAAAGAGAGAATAAAGAAGAAGTGAAATAGGAAGAAAGTGAGGAAGCAGGGATGAGGAGAGAGGAAGGAAAAGAGGGAAGAGGTGAGGAGGGGTGGATAGCAGGGTACTGGGTCAGGTGGGGCTGGGTGGAGCCGGGTCAGGTGGGTGTGCCCTGACACAAAGGGACACTGCAAATTGGGAGGCCCCTTCTGAGGGGGGGAAGTTCTCTGTATCATACCAGGAAATAATAAGCAATATAGGTAATATAAAATGAATGAAATGAATATAACCAAATCCAAACCGCTACTCCTCGTCCTTCTCCTGCCGCTCCATTAAATCGTCCTAAATCGTAGCTTTCCGCCGATACTAAATTCGTCCAAATCGGTCCAGTGGAAGCTGAGATATGGATAATTGAACTTTATGCCAGGCACCAGGAAGGTCACATGCTAGTGTGGAGACATGGGAAATGCAGCAATATCAGGCTCTGAGGTCGGAATTGGGCTGGGAAAAATATGGAAAAATGAGGGGTATGTAGGGAGTGGGTTGTATAGTGGGTAGAGGACTGGGGGGAAAGCCTGGGGTGTATGGTGTGTGTTCTACATGCTGAAATATGTGGAAACCATGTTTTTGTGGTGCATGGATTTATCTGTTGGGTCAATTGCCATGATTTAGGAGTCGTACTTTGATCCATCGTGAGTGACAGTTGACAATGAGCACCCATTGGTTTTTGACCCCTTTGGGTACTGATAGATTTCTCAATAACATGCACACCACTCTGGGTTTGAGATGAAGTTCATGGTTGGGAGCTTCAGTGGATTTCATGAGAGCGAGGTAATCTGGTGAAGCTACAGTATGAGCATCATTGACTGTGCCATCATCATCCACAATGGAATTATAACTGAAGTAGCATGCTAAAGGTACAGTCAGTTCCAGTCATTGGCAATCGTGAAGGAAGTAACATGCATATGGGACCTGGCAATTGATGCAAAATTGAATCATTGAAGTTGCCTACTAAGACATTCAGTGGAGTAAGAAAAGCTTGTCAAACAGCAGTTAATGGTTGGCACAAAATTTGATCTGGAAACAGAAATTGCTGAACCTCATCAAGGTGTTCTGTGCAAAGAAAGAAGTTGTCATATCCATCCCCGGCCATCGACTTCCAGTCCCTCCGATCCCTCCGTTCCAACTCCACTCCTCCCTCACTAACCTCGGAGCCCCCGTATTCCGCAATCCTCTCGGCACCCCTCGATGGTTACCACCCCCTCATTTCAATTTATTACCTACACCTCCCTAAGTACGGAGTCCCGAAGACTTCCGGACAGCTCCGACGTCCGCTAGCGCACCCCTGCCTCCGCTGGGCAATACACTCGCCTGCCCTGCAGAGCCCACCTTCGGGCCTATCCCTCCTTTCCATTTCTGGGTTATCGCCTGCCTTTCCGCTAACCCCGCGAACCGACTTGTCGGTAATATTCAGTCGGCTAATGTTAAACCCCATTAGCTCCGCTCCGTTCGGCTCCGCCAATTGCGGACCCGTCTCCGCTGTAACCATATATATATCCCACTTGTACATAGGTTACACCCCAGTAGTAAAATCAACTAGAGTTACCCCCCCTAGGTTCTAATTGCCAGTCAGTAAGTTAGGGCACGGACGTGTCACTAGGCACAGCGCTCTTGGCAGAAGTCGCTGAGGCCGAAGCCCTCCGCTACAGAGACATCCCCTCATCTCAAATCTGGTCTCTGACAGAAGTTGTCCAGATTGATGTGCAATTGTGTCCAATCTTCACCCATGGAGCAAAAGTACATAGTTCTGGGTCTTGAGCATTTCACATTGGTTCCATCAATTTGAGTGTATGGAACCAGTTGTCAGGGACTCATCTGGGGTTGAGGAGGCCCGGGTGTAGCACCTGGTGCTGAGAGCCTGGTGGGGTGCAGATCAGGCATGTGTACTGACAGGCCCAATGTGGGACAGCAGTCCCTGGCCACTTAGACTGAAGTGGAAAGATGAGAAGAAGGCTACTTCGTCAGTTCCCACTTCAGGTATGTTTATATACATATGGCTTGGGTCACATGACAGATGCCATGTCACCCTCGCACACAGCTGTGGCCACCCAGGTGTCTCCACAGGAGATCCCGAGGGCATCCAGTGCAAGCATGCATGCTGGGCACAGTGGGAAGTCACCCAAGGTGCCTGGGCCAGGTGTGTTGTGGGCATGCTGCAGGTGGGTCAATGGTACATTGATATGAAGGAAGGTCATCTGTGTAAAATAAAGAGAAAATAAAGAAGAAGTAGAATAGGAAGAAAGTGAGGAAACAGAAAGGAGGAGTGTGTCAAGAACATGTGAGGAGGGCAGTGTCCCTGGACCTTTCCCTGGAAGGAGGCTGGAGGTAGAGAACGAGCAGAGGGACTGCAGCCTCAGTGACTCAGAGAGGAGTGCTGTGCCTATGTTCGGTAATGCTTTAGGAGTCTGGTCCTTAACTTCGGAACAGGGGGGCACAAACTCTGGGGGAGTAGTCATTGATTTTGCACTGAAGTGCCATCAACTACAGTACAGGTCTTATATACATAATAGAGGACAAATGGGAACAAAGGGGAAAACCCAAGGGGGACTTACCCACTTGCCGGGTCAGTGAGCTCATGAGAGAATCGCCTTATCGGGCATTGTGGAGTGGGTAGGTGAAGGGTGGAATTAGCAACAGCTACTAGAAGTGGGAAAACCTTTGTGGAGTGGGCGGAGGTCCTAGGAGGTCTGTAGTAATATTGGGTAGATAGACATATTAATAATTGTGTAGGATGAGGATAAGAGGTACCGGAGAAGGTACCGGAGATCGGAGGCGGAGGTGAACCAGAGGTGAACCAGAGGTGAACTGGAGGGTATAGCGGAGGTGTGGGGGGAGGATGGACTGGAGGTGGACCAGAGCAGTGGTGGAGTGGAGCGGAGGTGTAATGGGTTGGTGTAGGTTCCAACCCCAGTTCTCCTCAATCCTCAGGTCGTCAATAAAGTTGAGCTGTATGGAGCTTTAATTATCTGGGGTTTTGGTGCTGGCCGAGGTTACTTGTGTTTCGCGGGATTTCCTGCGACCTTACCATTTGTAGATAGTCACGCATCTTGTACGGAAACCGCCGAAGGTGGTTCCCGCTAACTAACAACTACTCTCTACAACTGTCTTGTGTGTCGTCTTCTGTACAACCCATCCTGTGACTCAACTGAACCGTGCGACTGTACAACTCACAACATGTCTTATAAGCCTGGTTATGTTGAGTCCTCTAACGGTCCTCGCCGTGAGAACTCGAGGTTGCGAGTCGAAGACTCTCGACCTGTGTATCATCCTATGGAACCTGTACCCTATGGGACTTCATCACTCTGCTCTCCCCCAGTGCTCGACCGACGACGTCACATCACGATCTTGGAGATCGTGAATACTCTGAGGTCCACTTTCCCATGATGCCGGCACGTTCGCTATGCGAACGCCAAGTAGCCGCCTGTCCACCGTCTGTTCCCTCCTTCGTCAGTCATCATATTCCCCTGCCAACGGTACGTTCCCTTTGGGAACGCCAAGTCACCGAAGGCCCCGTTAGTCAATCCTCATTGCATGCTCATGATACCAACCCGCTACCGGTACGTTCGCGCTGCGAACGCCAAGTACCTGATGGCAGTTATATGAAGTTCTCACCCACCTCATGAGTCGTGACCTCGCACACGGTACGCTCCATTGAGGAGCGCCAAGTACCTGTGGCTGACACGTCCATCATGACGTCTCTGACTACCTACCATCAATTCCTTAATAGCTCACTACATCACCAATCATGATCGATGGGAATTCGATCATCCACTCCCTTGCAAGACTGGGATCACTCATCGATTACATATCCCATTATGGTACAGACTAGATATGACGTTCGTCATCCTGCTATAAGAATGGATCGAGGATTGGGGATTTCCCCCCATCCCCATAACAATACATGTTTAAATCGAGACAAATATACAATAAGATAACAAATGAAGGGTGGGGTTACCACTCCTTACAGGAGGTGAAGCAGAGTTGTTATGGATATGACAGAGTGTAAGGGATTAACCTTACTTCACTATAATTCCAATTATAGTGATATCATTATGTTGCATCGCTATAATTCCCATTATAGTGATGCTATTATTTCTTTATTTATTTGTGCTGAGATATGTAATTTACATATATATACCTCGGAGTAGTTGTAAAGGCCTGGTAGCCTTTTACCTCTGCTCCATTGAATATACAGCACATTAAAGCTTATGTTTAGACGGTGCAAGCAGGCTAGAGATCTAACCCCCTAAATGCAAGCAAATTTGTGGGGAGGGAGTCTGGGGTGTCTTAAGCTCGTCCTAGGTTCGGTCCAGGTGCTAACAAAACAAAAATAATCACAAAAATTACGTACCCCTGGTCCATCTTGGACAATTGTCAGGGATTCCTTATAATACTCAAGGAGTTAAGCTTAGAATGTCTTTCAACTTGGATCTCTCAGCGCTACAGTCTCTTTTGTAGTCAAAAGGGAGGTCTCTTTCCATTCCTACATGTACAGAGCTTTTAAACACATGGAACGGCAATAATGTGGGAAAAGAAAATATAAAGCGAAATATTGTTGCTACAGACACCATGTGGACCGTTAAGTACAGCCAATAAATCCAACAGCTGATGTGGAAGTTCAATAAAAGAAAGACAGGAGTGATAAGTGGGCCATATCCGCTAATAATTGCCATCCTCCACCAATTTCCACCATCACACCACACTCATCCGTCTCTTCCTACCCGTAGCACCCCTTCCTGACCTCTCCATTCGATTCCCTGGGTTCGTAGCTTTCTCCCGATACCAAATTTGTCCCAAATGGTTGAGATTTGACCGAGTGGTGGGCGTGAGAATCGTGAAATTAGGCCCGTGCGCAGGTTTAGACGTCCCAGGAAGTGTCCATGAGAGTCCCCATGTCAATTGGATCTTCATACGCATCCTTTGTGATTTTTCTGAATTTCTCTGAGCACTCCAGAGTGCATTTTGGTTGTTTGTTTACTTCAGTACAGCTTGTGATTTCCATTTTGGGCCGAAAACCAGTTTCGCAATCTCCTGAAGTACAGATCTCAGCTCTGCCACACGGGATTTTCGACACCACCACCCTCATGTGCCTTTCAACATTGTGCAGAACCTCACAGTAAGATGAGAAATTGTCACCACTATTGTTCCACAATGGCTGGGTCGATCAGGATGAAATTTGGGGAATCCATATTTATGATTTTTCTCTATTTTCTGAGCCCTTGATCGTCTCTCGGTGCCCAATAGTGCCAAGCATAGTTTTCAGGCTGGACCAATTCAGTACCAGCATGTTATGCACAATAATAAAATGAAATAAAATGTTTTTATGCACCATGGGGTTTGGTAGCATTGGTAGGTTATCTTCGCATGCAGGGAACCCCTAGTGAGTGTAAACCACAAAAATACTGGCAGTGTAGAGTATAGTAGGTTATCCCACCTACAACAGACCTACTGAGGCCTGAGGCAAATGGGGGAACAGAACGTTACCATCCCCAAAATAGTAAGACACCCTTCACTTTTTTACACTCTATTTCCTTTCCATTCTCAGCACCACGTTACTGGTGCCGAAACTCCATTTGGCAATGCACACATCGTCAGCCTGTTAGAACGGGCGGATTCGGATGACTCCGGAGTGGAATCGGAGACTTAGTGTGGAAGGACCTCGGCCTCAGTGACTCAGGTGGAGCGCTGTGCCATTGCTGGTTGTCCTAGGGGTCCCTAATTTCGGATCTAGCAGAGGGAAAGTCTCTTGGGGGCATTTCAGGTCGATTTCGGACTGAGGTTACAAGTTACTATGTACATTGTATATAAGGAGGGGTCCGGAATCAAAAGGAGCAAGGGTACTCTGAAAGGAGACAAAGGGAGCTGAAAGGAGGAACAACACCAAGGGTCAAGGGTTTGACTCAATGGTGTTTCCCAAAGGAGGAGTGAAGGGCCAAGGCCCAAGGAGGAAGGAAGGAGGATGGGAGTGGGGAATGGCTGACTGACTGAATAGAAAGGAAGCAGCAGCCCAAATAGGAATGAGGGAGAATAGCGGAATTGAATGGAGCAATGCAATAGTTGCAAGGTCCGACGTAAGTCCGGAAAGTCCGAACTTGGAAGTTAAACTCCAGAATATTAGCAAACATAATCAAATGGAATGAGCTAACCAATACAATGGGTATAAGCGGAGGTGGGGTCAAAGTCCGAGGTCGGAGCTAAGACCGGAGGTTCCGGAGACAGAGACGCAAACGGGATTCCGGAGCGGAGGTCCGGAGTCGGGAGCATAGGTGTTGCGTACTCATCTGGAAGGTGTCGAGGTTGAGGTTGGACCCGGAATGTTCCGGAGTCGGACCGAAGGTGGTGTCGGAGCCGGAGGTGGGATAACCTCTTGGAAGTCGGCAAGGAGAAGGTGACAGAAGGGAAGTAGGGCTCTGAAGTAAGTTTTGGAGTTCCGGGAGCCCAGAGCGGAGGTCGGGATTGTATGGATATGACACGGCCCCTGACAATGCACAACTTCAATCAAGTTCTCACATGAACTTGTTGAACGACACATCCTCCTGATGTTGAGATACAACACCAGGAGCACTTCTAACACTCCTGCCAACATGGCCAGTCCCTCCACTGGCCATAGGGTGGAAGACGACATCATGTCAGGGGACATAGCGTAAGCAGTTCTCTGTTACCCTATCGATATCACGTAAGACTATATCACTGCATGGAGCCGCATCGGCCCTCATATATCGTAAATCCCTCACCTTCTCCTGATCCAACTCTGCCCCCTGATCTGAGTGTTCCTTCATTTCTATTCACTTTGTTTTCTATCAGATCACTGTTTAGTTCCTTTGATCCGATCTCTCCCAATTGATTGATGTCACTCGTGTATATAGCTCTCTGTGCTGCTGAGGGTTGGAACCTCAGCTTTGTCTACAACTAGGTTTTCAGGCAATATTCGACTTGGACTGACGAGTGATCCCTGACAGATAGACAAAGCTACCCAACGTCGACTGCACTATCCTAGCCCTCAACACCACCCTACCTACTAGACAATCGCCCTCTCTACCATGTCTACCTCATGACTCTCTAAGGAGCAGATCGATGGCATAGTCACTCAGCTTATGGACGACCCTGATGCCATCCACACCCTAGCCACCCACATGAGCCGCACAGAGCAACCTCCTCCACCCCTATCTTGCGCTGCCCCTAAAAAGGCTAAGGCGCATCCTACTTGGGCGCAAGGAGCTAAGCGCCCTGCCCGTGCTAACATTTGTACCACCCCCCCTACACCTCCTTCCTGTGTCACCATGACCATCGGCATACCAGACGCCGTTGCTGGCCATGTCATTGGAAGGGTGGGTACTGGATGCATTAATCCTTTCCATTGTGTCCGCATATTTGGTGTGACCCTCTTGAATTGTGAATCGTGGAAAAGCCCAAAACACATCTTGGTAGCCTAGTCACAGTGCAAGCAAGAATCATAATGTGTTCACATGAACACCACCACAGTATTATATGTATCTGCTGCCTCTAGATTCTTCACACTCTCAACCTTGCAGATAGAATTTCCACAGACAGTCTAATGGCAGAATGAGCTTGCAGACCATGAAGTCCTTTACCTAAAATACGAAGTGACAAAGAAACCTGGTCTTTGGGCCAATTGGCATGCCTCAGGTTTAAACCAAGCACCATTCAAGGTGACATGGTTCTGGGACACCCAGGTGTCGAGGAGCAACAGAGGTGAAGGCACATCAACACCTGGCAAGGTGAACCATGGGGGCATGCCCTTTATGGAAAGAAGCTTGGAGACAGTCAAAGTTACAACAGCAGGCTTTGCAGGCTTCTTTTGGAAGCGTGGGAAGGTCCTCTTAGTCAGAAACATGCAGCTGGATGTTGGGTCTATGTGCATGAGATATGAATAATGGTGTTTGGAGTAAACAGAAAATCAAACGAAAATGACACTGCCATGCAACCAAGGATGTGGCATAGGGTCAATGATTTACTCTGATGTAAAATAAACTAATTCATTGTGCATACATCCATTATCACTCCGACATTGATATTTGGCCTTCAAATCAATTGCTGGCTCCAATCCTAACTTCTCAGCACAATGGAGTTGTGTAATGCTCTGAAGAAACAGGTTGTTTTTTGATTCAGAGGTTATTCTGCATTGTTCTTTGGCTTTCACCAAGAAATGACTAGAAAAATGGTGACTGTTCAAGTACATTAGTTTCTTTGTCATCCCTCAGCATACAAATTATACCATGTATGATAGTTGACAAAACCATGCTTTATAGACAATGCCCAGTGGAAATTGAAACAAGTTGGCAATGCTGATGCCATCAATACAACAACGCTTTATGTAGTGTTAGCCTTGTGCACAGGAACCATTTTCACTTCAATTAATAGGCATGGAAAGAAACTGTCAACAGGAGTTTTTTTGAGGATGAAAAAGAAACAATCCCAAAAAACTTCATACTGAACAGAGCTGTTAGAGACCAGATCGAGACGAAGGAGTGTCTCCATGGCGGAGGGCTTCAGCCTCAGCGACTTATGCCAGGAGCGCTGTGCCAAGTAACATGTCCGTGCCCTAACTTACTAACTGGCAACCAGAACTAAAGGGGGTAAACTCTAGTCGATTTTATTACTGGGGTGTAACCTATGTACAAGTTGAGTATATATAGTTACAATGAGGGTGGGCCCGCAAATGGTGGGGCCGAGTGGAGCGGAGCTAATGGGGTTAAACATTAGCCGATTGAATATTACCGACAAGTCGGGTTACGGGGTTAGCGGAATGGTAGGCGATAACCCAGAAACAGAAAGGAGGGATAGGCCCGAAGGTGGGCTTGCAGGGCAAGCAAGTGTATTGCCCAGCGGAGGCAGGAGTGTGCTAGCAGACGTTGGAGCTGTCCGGAAGCCTTCGGGGCTCCGTACTTAGGGAGGTGTAGGTAATATATTGAAAAGAGGGGGTGGTGACCATCGAGGGATGCAGAGGTGATTGCGGAATATGGGGACTCTGAGGTTAGTGAAGCAGGAGCAGAGATAGTCTGGAGGGATCGGAAGCGGTGGAAGTCGATGGCTGTGGATGGATATGACAAGAGCAGTTAGTAAATCTCCCAAAAGTGCAAGTGGGAAACATGAATATGGTTCAGAATAAAAGATGGTTCGTTGTTCTAGGTGTTAGTATTACATAAGAAACCAAACATACCAAAAAAAGCCATATTCTTGGTGTGTCATGAATATTCCGCAAGGGGGTTTTCAAATTGGCTGAGACACTCTACAGACAATGTGCTAGTTGGTCTCAAGGAGAAACAGGGGTCATGTTGGCAGTTGACTTAAGTGAGCACTCAGGTAGCACAGCAGGCATAACTAGTAGGGGTGTGCCCTGGTTCAATGATGATATCGTGAACTGGTGTCAGAGACTGGATGTGGGATGAGGGAGACATCCCTGTGGTGGAGGGCTTTGGCCTCAGCAACTTAGACCAGGAGCGCTGTGCCTAGTTACATGTCTGTGCCCCCTCACCCGCTCCCCGCTACCCATCCTTCCTCCTTCCTCCTTCCTCCCTCTTCCCCTTCCTCCCTTTCCTCCCTTTTCCCTCTTTTCTCTTTCTCCTTTATTTCATTCTCCCTTTCTGTTTATTCTTTCTATTTACACGGACCACCTTCCCTTGTATCATTGTACTGTTGACCCATCCGGCTCGGACACCCCGGACAACTTCCCGCTACGCCCAGCACGCACACCTGCAGCGGATGCCCTCAGGATCCCCCATGGGGATACCTGGATGGCTGCGGCTCTCTCCATAGATGACATGGCACCCATCATGTGACCCAAGCCACATGTACATAAATGTACCTGAAGTGGGAACTGAAGAAGTAACCTTCTTCTCACGTTTTCCACTTCAGGTAAGTAGTGTAGTTCTTCCTTTTAATAACAATTCACATTTTCCACTTCAGTCTAAGTGGCCAGGGACTACAGTCCCAGATCGGGCACATCAGTACGCATGCCCGCTTCGTTCCCCGAGAGGGTCCCTCTGCCGGGCACTACATCCGGGCCCCCTCCACCCTGGACGCGTCTCGACCAGGTCTCTGACACCCACGGCCTTCCAGCGATTCGTCAACATGATCTTTGCCGACCTCCTGGATGTTTCTGTGGTAGTCTGCCTAGACGACATCCTTACCTACTCGGAAGACATGGCTTCACATCAGGAGCATGTCCGAGAAGTTCTTAGGAGACTCCGCAAACACGGCCTATATGCCAATCCGAAGAAATGCGAATTTCATACGGACACTATGGAATACCTTGGATACTGCCTTTCTCCCTCCGGACTCACCATGTCCATCGAGAAGGTTAAAGCTGTCCAAGATTGGCCCGAGCCCCGTAAAGTCAAGGATGTCCAGCCCTTCCTTGGCTTCGCTAACTTCTATCAGCGTTTCATCCACCAATACTCCGACATTGTGGTCCCCTTGACACACCTTATGCATAAAGGAGCCCCCTGGTTATTCTCTGATGATTGTCGCTCTGCTTTCAACACCTTGAAAGAAGCCTTCACTTCTGCTCCTATCCTGACACATTGGTTAGCCGACGCTCCCCTCATTGTAGAAACCAATGCCTCCGATTACGTGATCTCCGGCATCCTGTCCATCTGTTGTGATGACGGAGAGATTCGCCCCATTGCTTTCCGCTCTAGAACACTCTCGGCGCTGGAGCTCAACTACGACACCCATGATAAGGAACTACTCGCCATCCATGACGCATTCTGATCGTGGCATCACTACCTTGAAGGTTCAGGAACTCCAATCAACGTCGTTACCGACCACAAGAACCTCAAGTATTTCTCCACCACCAAACTCTTGACCTGGCGGCAAGCCCGCTGGTCAGAGTTCCTCTCCCAGTTCCACATGACTGTCCGATTCCGTCCCGGAAGACTCGGAGTAAAACCAGATGCGTTGACCAGACGCTGGGACGTCTATCCCAAAGAAGGGGATATGGACTACGCTCGCGTCAACCCACAGAACTTCCGACCGGTCTTCACTTCGGAGCAGCTCACTGCGTCCTTACGAGCCACGTTCCTAGCTGCCACAGTAATCCGAGCAGCCATACTTGTCGACACAGAGGCTCTCCATCGAGACATTCTAGCCTCCCTCTCCTCCGATACCACAATCTCTTCTCATCTCACTTCCCCCAACCTCCCCAATTCCCACTGGTCCGTTGATGCTGAAGGCCTGTTAAGGCTGGACAACCGCATTTACGTTCCGGATTCCAACGATCTCCATCTCCGCATTTTGTGAGACAAACACAACCACCAACTTTCCGGACACTTCGGTCAAAACCGGACTCTGGATCTAGTACGTCATGAGTATACCTGGCTGGGTATCCGTAACTTTGTCAAAAGCTACGTCTCCTCCTGCACTTCTTGTGCCCATGCCAAAGTCCCCTGTCATAAGCCTTACGGCTTGCTCAAACAACTCCCCATCCCTGAACGTCCTTGGAACTCCATCTCCATGGATTTCATCAAACAGCTACCCTCCTCTTCCGGATTCACTTCCATCTTGGTCGTCGTGGACCGCCTGTCCAAACAGTGCATTTTCATTCCTACCCACAACACCATCACCTCTCCGGAACTGGCCAAGCTCTTCCTCCTCCATGTGTTCTCCAAGCACGGAGTTCCTTCCTATGTCACCTCCGACAGGGGTCCAGAGTTTGTCTCTCATTTTTTCTGTTCACTAGGTAAGGCCCTTGACATCCACCTCCACTTCACCTCCGGCTATCATCCGGAAGGAGATGGTCAGACCGAACGGATGAACCAGACGCTTGAGCAGTACCTGTGCATCTATAGTAACTACCAGCAGGACAATTGGTCCGAACTCCTGCCTCTCACGGAGTTCGCATACAACAATGCTCCAAATGCCACCACAGGCATCTCTCTGTTCTTCCCCAACAAAGGCTACCATCCAAACATCACCGTTCACCTGGAGCGAGACCTAACATCAGTACATGCCCAGGAGATCTCGACTCCCTCCATCACTTCCTTCGCAAGGAAATGCACCTCGCTCAGATCTGTTATCAGGGCCCGGCAGACTCCTGTCGGAGTCCTGCCCCAGCTTTCGAAGTAGGAACCTCGGTCTATGTAAAGGCCAAGTATTTCCGCTCCACCCGACCTTCCAAAAAGCTCTCCAAGAAAAACCTCAGCCCATTCGAGATCATTGCCTGTGTAGGAACTCACTCCCTCACTCTCTGCCTGCCGGAAAACATGCGAGCCATTCACCCGGTATTCCATGTCTCGCAGATTGAACCCTCCATCCCGAACATCATTCCGAACCACCACCAGCCACCTCCACCTCCCATAGAAATTGAAGGCGAGATGGAGTTCGAGATCGAGGAGAGACTTGACTCCAAGATCGACCGACATAGATGCAACAAGTTGCTCTACCTGGTCAAGTGGCTAGGCTATGAAGGGACCGATGAGGAGACACAATGGCTCCTTGCCGGCGAACTCAATCACGCCTCCAACCTCGTCGAAGCGTTCCACTCTCGGTACCCAGATAAGCCTGGACCCGAAGCCCCTTAGGAACCCCGACTCCTCTCCCATCTCTCCCTTTCTCTCCACTCCTCACTTCCATTTTCATTTTTTCTTTCTGTAAGTACAGCTCCCCTCACCTTACTAATTCTGGGCCTTCAAGGGTTCAGGCCTAAGAAGGGGATACTGTCATATCCATCCCCGGCCATCGACTTCCACTCCCTCTGATTCCTCCGGTCTACCTCTGCTCCTTCTTCACTAACCTCGGAGCTCCTGTATTCCGCAATCACCTCGGTACCCCTCAATGGCCACCACCCCCTCTTTTCAATTTATTACCTACGCCTCCCTAAGTACAGAGCCCCAAAGGCTTCCAGACAGCTCCGACGTCCGCTAGCGCACTCCTGCCTCCACTGGGCAATACACTCGCTTGCCCTGCAAGCCCACCTTCGGGCCTATCCCTCCTTTCCATTTCTGGGTTATCACCTACCTTTCGTTAACCCTGTAACCCAACTCGTCAGTAATATTCAATCAGCTAATGTCTAACCCCATTAGCTCCGCTCCGCCATTTGCGGGCCCGCCCTCGTTGTAACTATATATATACTCAACTTGTACATAGGTTACACCTCAGTAATAAAATCGACTAGAGTTTACCCCCTTCAGTTCTGGTTGCCAGTTTAGTAAGTTAGGGCACGGACGTGTTACTTGGCACAGCGCTCCTGGCATAAGTCACTGAGGCCGAAGCCCTCTGCCATGGAGACACTCCTTCGTCTCAACCTGGTCTCTGACATCCACAGTTCTTGCAGCACATTCCTCAGGAGTCCTGAGTGGTTTGAACTGGGACTTTATATAGGCAGCTTTGCCTAGACTTTCCCAGGAGATTTTTCCCTTGTTCTCCAGGGAATTGTACTCCTCCACAAGTCTTGCAATACTCGGGAGTCCCAAGAAGTATTTCTCCGTTCCTTTGCTTTTTTGTGAAGGACTCTATGTACCTTGCCGCTTTTGAAGGCAGCTTCGGCCTGTTCATACCAGTGTACGAATTCTTTTCCACTCATGCTTGTCCACCAAGCGTATGCAGCATTGTGCGCCGCTTCTGACCCCGCTATTCTCCTCATGGGGAAGTTGGGGTCAATTGTTACATCAACTGGAGCTTCGACTTTGCCAAACTCATTGAGTTTGGTGGTCCATATAACATGTGGACACTTCCCTGCAGGGTAGCTTGCCCATAGGGTGCTGAGGTACTCAGCAGCCCGCTGCCTCTGGCAGTGGTCCCCATTTTGGGGTCTGCTGTCGGTTGCCTACCGCTCTCCCTCTTCCCCTCGACATGGGTTTGCCGCTGGCCTGGTTGTCCAGTGTGGAGACTTGCATCTCTTTCCCGGTATTTGGAAGCTTTCGCTTCCTGCTCCACTGTCATATCCATCCCCAGCCATCAACTTCCACTCCCTCCGATTCCTCCGGTCTACCTCCACTCCTTCTTCACTAACCTCGGAGCTCCCGTATTCCGCAATCACCTTGGTACCCCTCAATGGTCACCACCCCCTCTTTTCAATTTATTACCTACACCTCCCTAAGTATGCAGCCCCAAAGGCTTCCGGACAGCTCCGACGTCCACTAGCACACTCCCACCTCTGCTGGGCAATACACTTGCTTGCCCTGCAAGCCCACCTTCGGGCCTATCCCTCCTTTCCGTTTCTGGGTTATTGCCTACCTTTCCGTTAACCCCATAACCCGACTCGTCGGTAATATTCAATCAGCTAATGTCTAACCCCGTTAGCTCCGCTCCGCCATTTGCGGGCCCACCCTCGTTGTAACTATATATATACTCAACTTGTACATAGGTTACACCTCAGTAATAAAATCGACTAGAGTTTACCCCCTTCAGTTCTGGTTGCCAGTTTAGTAAGTTAGGGCATGGATGTGTTACTTGGCACAGCCCTCCTGGCATAAGTTGCTGAGGCCAAAGCCCTCCGCCATGGAGACACTCCTTTGTCTCAACCTGGTCTCTGACAGTATTTTATTACTCCCTGACTAGTACACGTCTTGTATGGCACCAAAAGCCCCTTTCACTCGTTCGCAACTATGCACATTAGTTCCCAACTACGCACATTAGTTCCCAACTCTGCCTCACCATCCCCAGAACCCTCACAGCCTGGTCCTAGTCGATTGGCAAGAAACCCAGTTGAGTTTCGTAGCTTTTCTAATCTAGAAACCCCTCTCCCATCGACTCCAATCATGCGTCCCGTTAGGAATCGATCACCAGTTGCAGATTCCGATTTCAGAGACACCACGGAACAACCCATAGACCCCATTCACTTCTTTGGACTCGGTTCCGAGGTCCCCGACTTCGTCAACCCTCCTCCTCACTGTCCCAACCGCCGATGATGCCGAACCCATCCCCAATGTGGCTATTTGTCATGACCATGCATCCCGGCCCGTTAGCCGCCCGTCGCAATGCTGCCCGAGCCTATTCCCACTGTGCGAGCGCGAGTGCGAGCCCCAACCTCAGCCCTATCCTCCCTGAGGGCCCCCTGCTCACTCCCCCACTTGCCCCTAGGCTCCCCTACACTTGGCCGACTCCCCCACAGCCACACCGACCTCCCTGCCCCGAGTCCACCTCTGGCACCGACCTAGCATGACTCCATGACATCGCCTACTCCGCTACGATACCATCGCCGCTATCACGGCCCTACACCCCTTCGTTTATTTATCTGTTATTGTTTGTTTTGACCCTCGGTCATTGCCGGCCGCTGTGCGGCCAACCCCGCTCTTTGTTCCTATCTGCTTCCGGACCCTTCGGCCTTCGGCCCGGGTCCACTTCTATTCATTCTACCTTCATATATATATCCTGTATACTACATTATAGTACCTTAGCTCTAATATCGATGTGACCACGACCCCTAAGTCCTGACCCCAACAAGGCAACCCCAGTGAGTCCAAAATGAGGGCCAAGAGACAACTAGGGGGCACAGCACTCCTTTAGAGTCGCTGAGGCCAAATGCCCTACCCCCGGGCCTTGTTCGCGGCATCACAGCCATTGCGGCCTATAGCGGCCCGCATAGGCGACCTTCGGTGCCGACCCCGGACCAGTGTCTAACACTATTGCACAATTAGCATTGCCAGCTTGGCTCATCACACCGGACACCCACCACCTCCACCATCCTCCGCTCTCCGGACCAAGGTCCACGAGCCCGAACAGTTCGACGGGAAAGATCCCTGAGAACTCCGAGTATTTCTGGTCCAATGCGAACTTAATTTCCAGGACTGTCCCCTCGCTTTTGCTAGCGACCGCACTAAGGTCATCTTTGCGCAGTCCTACCTCAAGGGAATGGCCCTCGATTGGTTCGAGCCAGATCTATTATTCAATCAAAATTCTACACTTCGTCCGCGATGGATGAATAACTATCAAGAGTTTGTCAACGAACTTCAAACGAACTTCGGTCCTCATGATCCTGTGGGCGACGCCGAAGTTCAACTAATGACCCTGGACATGAAGGATGGGCACCACATCAATAAGTACGTCGTCGAGTTCAACCGACACGCCTCTCAACTTCATGGTTACGGAGAAGCCGCTGTTGTGGGGACAACTCCGTGTACCGCAAAAAGTCGGATTCTACAGAATTTGGTCACCAACACGCACTACATATCCGCTGACGCTCTCGATACTCATTCTATCACTATCCAACACTCCATACACTCACTCCATATTTTTCCATATTTTCCCCATCATTCCCGACAACCCCAAGCAAAATTCCCACGCCCAACCACGCCGCCAATTTCACCCCCTCTCCAGACCTCCATACCCACACACACAACCCAGCCGTTTTTCCACCCGATAGTGATGCTCTACCACCCTTCTTCACCCCCGGAGCATTTCCCAGAATGGCAATCCCATGCCTGGATGGTTCAGCACGGAGTAGAGTCTCACGTGGTCTTGACAGCACCTGTCAATGGCCACATCTCAACAACTACTGCACCAAATGGGACGAATAGGGGCTCGTTGGAAAGCTGGAGACGAGGAGGTTGCTGACGGGAGGATAGGCGGGCGCTGTGGCGAAGCGTTGCGGAGTTAACTTTTACATTTCCCATTTCGGACCCGTTATCACATATTCCCCATTCATTCATTTTTCTTTTATTGTTTCTTTGTTCCCAATTGGATATTCATCATTTACGGTTGCCTAACGGCCCGTTTACATTCCCCCAGCCCATTCATTTCATTTCCAACTCATATAAAATAGATAACAGCTTGTACATAACAAGTTAGTATTGAATAGACCTGTGAAGGGACAAGCAGAAGTTGCATCCAAGTGGCAAAGACGCCATCCACGACCCTAACGCCCCCTCTGAGCTAGTTGCTCACGTCTAAGACCCCTCACATCATACTACTCAGCCTTGACATCCAAGAGAGACATAGGTGAGTGTTTGTTTGAGGTTTTTGCGGACTCAGTAGCACCCACGGACCAAAACCCGGCCCAACAAACCACACCCGCACACACTACCACCCTCCCCCTTCTCTCTGTCTCGAGTCTAGGCGATAGACCCGTTACACCGCACTTCGTCGTTTTTTCTATAATGGATTGCCGGAACGTATCAAGGACGATATTGCCAGAGTAGGTAAACCTTCTACTCTTTCGGAACTTCGCACCTTGTCGCAAACTTTCGATGCGCGCTATTGGGAGCATAAATCTGAAGTTACACGTCATGCGAAACCCTCCTCCTCTAATGTTTTCGACAAGTCCACTGCCGCTCCTCATCCTGACCCCATCCCTTCCTCCTCCTCTTTCAACTCCGCTTCCGGTAGCAAGCCTCTGAAGGACAATAAGAAGTCCGAGGCCAGCTCCGCTAAACCGGACCTTTCGTCAAAACTCGGAGACAATGGCAAGCTCATGCCACAAGAGCATAAGTGTCGTCTCGACGAGAAACTTTGTATGTTCTGCGGCCAGTCTGGCCACATGGTCAAGGACTGTCCCAAGTCTTCTTCTCACGTGTCTAAGGCCCATTCGGCCCAGACCGAGGAGCAAGGATCCGCTTCCGCAGAAGCAAAAAATTAGTCTGCACCCCCGTGGACTCCGCACGGACCGGGGGTTGTGATTCTTCCCTCCGTGCGCTCAAAGAAGTGCGTTTAAACCCATCTTCCATCTCCGACTTATCCTCCCTCCATATTCCCATTTCTTTTTCTCTTTCAAATGGTCTATTTTCTCCTCTCAATGTTGACCCTCCGGTTAATGTTCTACCCATTGTAGATAGTGTTGCTGATGTACCAATCTCTCCTCCACCCCCTCCGACTACTTCCATAGATGGATCCACCTCTCTCCGTTTCTCTTCTTTCTCTTCTCCTGTCCCTTCTCCTCCGTCCAATGATAGGACACAAAATAAACTTTTCCGCTCCTATGAGAACGTACCCGCACTCATAGACTCTGGGTCTTCGGACTGCTTCATCAATGACACATTCGTAAAGAAGTTGGCCTTGAAGACATATCAGATTAAACCCCTACAACTACGCCTATTTGACGGTAGCACCAACTCAATCATAACCCATGCCGTTGATATTCCCCTCCGCTTCGCTTCCAGAAACATCACCCCCATGACTTTCTTTGTCACATCGCTGGATGGATCTTGTTCCTTAGTCCTAGGACACAACTGGCTTACCCACTACAATCCGTTGATTGACTGGGTCTCAAGCAGTATTACGTTCCAAACTTCCGAACCTACCAAGACAGTTACTCCAAGCTCTCCCCCGTCGTCTCCAGCACTACTGCTGTCGTCCGACATCCAACCATCTGATGTTTCGCCAGCACCTCAGTCACAGGCTCCCACTCCTCCGTTACCATCTATCGAGTTCGTCAGCTGTTCCGCATTCGTGAAGGCTTGTCGACTTGAAGGATCGGTATCCTTCAGCCTAACCATCCCTTCCGAGGACAGCCGCTTGAGGGCTGCCTCATCCCACACCGATTCCGTTGACCTCTCGGCCGTTCTGAATGTGATGTCTAGCACATGGTGTGGCTGTCCAGGCAAGTTGCTCGCCCAGAATTTTCCCATGCTCTTGGCTGTGGGCAATCACTCCTTGGCTTTACTTCTTCTGCCTCCATTTTTGGGGGCGTAGTGATGCTGAGAGTTCCCTATCTTCTTTGATAGGGAGGTTTTCTGGTTCCCTCACATTTTGTAATGTGAGGTACTTGTCCATGTGGATGAGGTCATTGCAATTTCCTAGGGGTTCCCATGTGGTGTCCCCTAGCTCCCATTTAACCTTAAACCAGAGTTCATCATGAACCCATGCATGGTTTAAGATTTCGCGAACTACTGCTTCACGATCAGGGTCTTCCCCGAAACCGTAAAATATGTTTACTTCCCTATTTGGGAAGATTTCTTGGTCATTCAGCTCGTGAGGTGCGAGCCAGGATATGTGGAATCTTGGGTGGATTCCGCATTGTTCAAGTTGTGGTGGCAACTTGAGGACGTAGTTTGACATCTCTGGAAATGTTTCCAGAATTTCATAAGGCCCTATATACAGGGGCTTTAGTTTGCCTGCCCTCCCTTTGGGTAGGTTCAGCTTATCCGTGGATAAGTATGCAAGCTCACCTTTTCTCAAAGGCGGGTCCGGGTGTCTTTTCTTATTCACCTGGATTGTTTGAGCAGCACGATTGTGTATTATCACGTCGTGTGCTGCCATGATGTTTTCCTTCACCTTTTGGGCAAAGTCGTTCACTCCTGGGTAGTCCGAGGGTGGTGCTGTTAGGCACATCTTTGGCATGTGGCCATAGATTAATTTGAACAGGGCAAATCCTGTCGATGTGTTCGAGCTTGCACTGATTGTGAATTCTGCCATCAACAGCTTCGCTGCCCAGTCACGTTGATCTGGTCTGACCATTGCGTGTAGTATCTGTACTACTTTTTGTATCATTCTTTCCACTTGGCCGTTGCCTTGCAGGTAGAATGCAGTTGTGAATTTCAACTGCACACCGAGTATTCAGTGTAGTTCGCACCAGAACTTTGATGTGAATTCCGAGTCTCAGTCTGATATGATTGAGTGTGGTAGACTGTGAAGTCTTACAACTTCACGAGGGAATACGAACACTAGTTCTAATGCATTCGTTGTTGTTTTTATTGGAATTAGGTGGATGTTGGACGTCAACCTGCAGATGATTACCCAGAGGTAATCATATCCCAAGCTTGTTGGGAATGGACCTGTGAAATCCATGGCTATTGACGACCATGGTGTTTCCAGGGTCGGGAGTGGGTGAAGCAGTCCAGGATTTCTCCTGGTGCTTTTCTTTGTTGTTTGACAAGTTCTGCAAGACCTGCAGAACTTGTGGATGTCCTTCCTCATTGACTTCCACCAGAAGTATTGACGGAGGGTTTCCACTGTTTTCTTGGATCCTAAGTGTCCAAGTGTTTTGTGGATGTTTTCGAGGATTATTCCTTGAATGGACTTCCTTTCATAGTTTCCTTTTGGGACTACTATTTGGGTCGTTCCTCCTTCTCCAAGTCGGGTTATCAGCCCATCTTTTATGGAGAAGTTTTTGAAATTCCCTGGGTTCTCTAGGATTTCCTGGTGGATCTGGCTTTGCGAGTATCCAGATTTTATTGCCTCAATGAGGTCTTTTCCTTCAAATTGTTTTCAAAGGTTCTCTTCTGGAATTATGATTTCTTCCAGGTTTTGGGCACTCCCCCCTAGAGTTTCCTCTAGGTTATTGCTCCCCCCTAGAGCTTCCTCTAGGGTATTTCTCACGCATATTGCTGCAAGTCTCTTTTTCTCTGAGTTTTTACTCAGAGTACTGCTTAGCAGCAGTTCTTCATATTCCTCAATTCTGTCGGGGATAATATCTTCTGCATTTTTATCCCAATGGATATCGCTGACACATAGTCGTCGAAATGCAGATCCTTGTCAGTTGACAAGTCATAGTACCATGAAAGTGGATCTGCCACTTTGTTCTTGTGGCCTTCCATGTATTTTATTTCGCAATTAAAGCTTGCGAAGAAGGCTTGCCATCTCAGGTGTCTACCTGAGTTGTGGTTTTTCACTTTGAAATATTCCAAAGCTTTGTGGTCCATGATTACTGTGAATTCAGGCCTCCCATGAGATCGTCTTGCCATCTCATGAGTGCCTCAAGGATGCCCAGTACCTTGAGCTTGTAGGCAAAGTACCTATGTTGTGTGTTGGTGAACTTTTTGGACATGAATGCAGCTTGGCGGCAAGTCTGCCACTTTTCGCCTTGTCCAATTAGTGCGCCCATGCCCACTGGGCATGTGTCTGTTATGACCCAGATGTGGAGTTTGCTCCTCTCTTCTTCCAAGAGGCTTTCCAGTGGATTCCACTGGACGGGCTTCAGGATCGGAGCCCTGCATGCAAGACGTTTAATCTCGTCAAAGCATTTCTGGTGGAGTGGTGTCCACCTGAATGTCTGCTTGTTTGAGCAGATTGTTTGCAGTGGCCCTGTGTAGCCACTGACGTTCAGCATGAATATCGATAGGTATTCTACCATTCCCAGGAATCTTAGGACTCCTGTGTGGTCTACTGGCTCTCGCCAGTTGTGGATTTTTTCCATTTTATCTGCTTGAGCATGGATGCCTTGTTTGTCCACATGGCTTCCTAGAACGTCTAGGATTGGAGCAAATGGCTGGAATTTCTTCTGGCTTATGTAAAACTTCACCCCCTTGAGGTGAGTGAACAACCACAATAATGCTTTATTGTGGTTCTCCACCAAGCTTGTGCTAGTGAAGATATCATCGAACCAGACATGTAGACGTCTGCCTACTTCTCCTCGTAGTTCCCAGGTCAACACATGCTGGAAAGTACAGGGAGTGTTGCAGTCTCCTTGCTGCATCATGTTTGAGTTGTACGTCCCGTGGGGTGTAGAGAATGTTGCCTATGGATGTCATCTGGGTCCACACGTATTTGTTCATATGCGTCCGACATATCGATCTTAGATCGGTATGTTGCTCTGGCAACTGATTCTTGGATCATGTCAGAGACCAGATCGAGACGAAGGAATGTCTCCGTGGCGGAGGGCTTCGGCCTCAGTGACTTATGCCAGGAGCGCTGTGCCAAGTTACATGTCCATGCCTTAATTTACTTACTGGCAACAAGAACTAAAGGGGGTCAACTCTAGTCGATTTTATTACTGAGGTGTAACCTATGTACAAGTTGAGTATATATAGTTACAACGAGGGCGGGCCTGTAAATGGCGAGGCCAAGCAGAGCGGAGCTAATGGAGTTAAACATTAGCCGATTGAATATTACCAACAAGTCGGGTTATGGGGTTAGCGGAATGGTAGGTGATAACCCAGAAACGGAAAGGAGGGATAGGCCTGAAGTGTCATATCCATACATACTCGATCCCGACCCGACTCCCAGACCTCCATCTTCACCACCTCTGGAGTCCTACCCTACCGCTGTCCGTTCCGATATTCACCTTTGGTCCTGACACCACACCTGACACCACACCACCTCTCATCCCTCTTGCCACCTCCACTTCTCCATCCTTCCCCTGCCCTATCTCCGTCCGCTGAAGGAGAGAACGAAGGAAGGTCAGTTGGGAGGTTCAAACGAGACCACCACCAAGCTGTTCCCTGGTTCTTTAGTTAGGATGGGGAAGTGTACTAGTGTTATTTATTGTAAATATAGTACCAATCCGAGTGTTTTGGCTAATTCTATTTTTATGGGTTAGTTTTAAAGTTCCTGGAAATTGACTTACAGATAAACCGAGCCCTGCGGAGCTGTTTCTTTATTGAAATTTATTAATTTGTCTAGGTGTAATTCTGTGTAGTGTTGTTTAATTTGGATTTAGACTTGAATTTAATCTTCTACTTGGTGAAGTTTCAAAGATTCTATTCAGTTAATGAATTTGGATTGTGTCTGGAGTGTCCCTTGGGTTTGTTTTATTTTTGTCTTATTTTATTGCTTGTTTTAACAGTAGCAAGATAACTGTTTTGTGTTTACACTTTGAAATCTGGAGTGTTAACCAGCTCTCCTGTTGAAATATCTACTTAATATTTCTCTCCTTAATTGCTGCCTTTTACTACAGTGGCAATCTTAACTGTATATCACTTTTTCGCACTGGAGTGACAACCAGAAATGCTTGAGAAAAATAATACTCTATTTTCTTACTTCTCTAAGGGGGGCGAAAAGTCGCAGAAAGGGTCTCCCTTTTATACTCCTTGGGTCGCCTTCCTTTTTCATGCTCTACCTTCTATTTACAGGATTTATTTACAGTGTATTTTTCTCAAACTGAATAAAAAATGAAATTTTCACGCTATAGTTCTACTGCGCTTTTGCTGCGCTGAACTGCGGTTCTACTGCGGTCAGACTGTGCCTAGAATCCTTATTGTCCTCCCTCGCCTAAGCTATTTTGATGGTTAATTAGAACTTGGCTGCGCTGCATTTGCTGCAGTTACCTATTTCAAATTCCCTATATATACCATTAAATTTGCTATGACTCGATGATTCTGTATTCAAACTTCGCATTAATATGCGTATGGCTGTGCTGAGACCTTCAGCTGATTTATTCCATTTTTATTTAGTGACATTTAGTTAAAATGAGACTGAAATGGTAAATGAGTGAATTATTCAGGTTTAAAACTGAAAGAAAAAGTTGCTAGTAGTCAAGAATTACTCAAACGAATGTGTTATAGCTCTCCACCTCATTAGAATATTGTTCCCTAAAATTCCCGCCATGGTCCATCGTAGTTCAGTGGTTTTCGTGAATTTCGTTCATATTCCCTGATTCCCCTTTGTATTATCACATCCTAATCCTCCATATGTATTGTTCGTTGTTATAGTAGGTCGTCCTTGAAGATATCATATTTTTATGTATTTTATTTAGGACTCTGGACCTCTTGAAGCTGTTTTCCCGCGCGTTTTCAGGTTTCTAACTTCATGTCCCTATATCTCATTCATTTCTGGATGTTTTCTCACGTTCTTGGTATCATAAATTTTCATTTATTCCCACCTTTCCAATGGTACTAAGGTTGTGTCCTATTTCCTGGTATTCGTTGAGTTAGCAAAAGTTCGTGTGCACATTCGGTAATCACGTGTGTCATTCCCATAGTCATTCGTATGCAGGCGCTGTTTCCATTTAATTGTTCAGGATAAATTGTCGTCGCTTAGCCCGCAAACTGCGAAGTATTCGCTAGGATTGTCGTTAACATGAGAAAAGGGGCAGGAAATGGGGGCTCGGTTCGATTTTTAACCCATCCCATCCCTCTACTTCTACCAGTTCTTTAGTTCTTCTTCCGATGAGAATGGATAGAAGGGATCGCCACCACTGACAGCCTAGTCAGCCATCTAATGACGGCTTATAGAGGGGGGGCCGTTTGGCCTTCAAATGGGCCTAAAAGGGGGTATTTACTAGTGGATGTCCTGGGATGTCCTGGGATGATTCTATAATTCAATCAAATTCAATCAAAAGCTTCTGTGATTCAATCAAATTTGTATTATTCAGGGTAGACATTACCTGCACAGCAGAGTCACTCTCACCTCCCAAAATTATGCAAATGTTGTCACTTTTGCTGACATTATGGTTTTTCCTTCTTTGTCTAAGGATCGTGTGACTCTATCTTATAGAATTAATATCCATTACATAATTGAGTTTTTGGAAGACTTTTGGAAATTATTATGTAACAGGTAAGTAATACAATGACAAACATCGCTCCATTCTTCACGTTCCATTCCATGACAGCCAATCCCTTTTTGTCAGTTCATTCATTGCCAACAGTCATTCATCTTCTCCTTCAAGAACCTCGCATGGAGTCTTTGTGAACAATGTATCTTTGAAGTCTCGAACCAATCGTATGTTTGCTCGTCCTCACGCTCTTGATAATGTGACATACTGTACATGTTAAAGGGTGTCAGAGTTCCTCTGAGCGGTGTTCCTATGTCAGCCCATAAATATTCAATGGTTTGACCTTGGGCACAGTAATCGGTGAAAGCGTAAGCATTGTCCATCGTTATTTGCCTCCTTTGGATAACTTTTTTGTCTCCATTTGGCATGTTGATATCAAACGATCGTTGAATGGGAAAGATTGGTATGGTTGATTCACCCAGTTCTTCTATTTGAGGTCTGCAGTACCTTTCCAACTTGATGGCAACGCAACATGGAGGGTATTTCATGTCTTGGATGCCACTGGATGTTATACTTTGCTCTCAAGGATCCACCCATATCTGCACTACTTGTCCCTGAACACCATTTGCGATGTCTATGTCTGTGTCCAAATTCGTGGTTATGATCACCTTGCATCCAACTGCTAATTCCACCACATTGGCAACACCACCCTGACGTTTTAGTCTACTGGCATGGCTGTTATCTTTGTAAACATGTCATGCCACTGCCCATCATTCAGACAAAGTCAAATGGTGTCCATCTCTGGTATCTTCCACATGGAACTGATACAACACATGGCCAGTTTGTAGACAATGTGCTCGTAAGTGCAAGTTCATTCCATTGTGTTCGTACAGCATGACATGCTGTTACGAGCACAGCATCTTTCCATGGTGGTTCTGTAGTGTTTGTTTGTGGACATCTTGATGTTCCTAACAGGAGCCCTTGAAGCATGGTAATGTGCTCTTTCAAACACTTGCTGTGATGGCAATGATGCAAGAAATTGGTCCATTCCGAATCTTGCACACACATCTGGTGAGTAAGACAAATGACAGTCTTGAATTCTTGATACACCTGTCAGGGCAATAGCCCCGGACCCTGAGCCATATGTAATTAAAGATACATATAGTCACATGGGTAAGCGGTAACCCCTGGGTTAACTGCTTACACACCACCGTAAAATACACACCATTGTATCACTTACGGCTCTGTGTGCTGAGCTACCCACTGAGACCTCACACTTTTTTAAGTGTATGAGGTGTGTTTTACAACACAACCCACTAAACTTATCAATCTTAACATCTTGACTCGGTAGCGCCAATGGCATCTAAACACACCTGCAAGGGCAAGGTCGTGTCTGCAGCAACAATAAAAAGAAACGAGCAGTTCATCAAGAAACCGCAATCTCCCATCATGGGAGATTCAAATCAACAGCTGTCATCAGACAATGACGAGGATCAACATGATCCAAAAACAGCAACCACTTCAGGGCTGGCCCCTGAAGGTTTTAGAAACTTACATGGAGTAAGTGCAGGGCCCAATACCCCTAGAACTCCACATCATACCGATCTAACCCAAGCTGGGGAAGATCCCTCACCTCCTCAGGAGGTGATTGACTTGTGCAACAAATGCATAAGCGCTGAACGATCAGCCTGAAAAGCTGATTGGATAGAGTTGCAGGAAACTCCAGGGCCCCACTATCCCCTGGAGTCCTCCCCCATGTCCCCAAGTCAAGCCCCAAGGGCAGACAAAGGGAAACAGAGGGAAGAACCTCTGCATCAGCTATCCGCAAAACTACTGGACTTGTTCCAGGTTCCGTCTGAATGGAGGATGGAAAACGAAGACCAACTTCTTCTCAGGCTTCCAGCCTGAGAAGGCATGAAAAAACACCCTGAGAGCAGGATCTCCCAGAGTACGGAAGCTCCAAAAGAACTTCCACTGTTTACACTACCCCACACCATGCCAGATAAGGCAAGGTTGCCAACCTCGGAGGAGGTCTCTGAGGTAATGAAGAGGAGGCAAACTGAAATGAGGGAGTTCGCTGAGGAAGCCTTACAGAAAAGTAAGGAAAAACCAGTGAACAGACCCCTCTATGAAAGGGAAGCACCCTCTGCAATGGCCTTGCCTAAACAAAGTGAGCATGGAGTTTTCACTCCAAGAACCCCTTCTGGAACCCCCAGAAGCGGCAATGTCAACTGGGGAGAGTCACTGCTCACCCAACCAAACGTCCTCCTGGAAAACCAGGAATCACGCATAATAAATGTGATAAACTCGATCCAAAAAAAGATCGAGGAAATGAGCCACAATAGCATGGCTCATCTAGAGATAACTCTAGAAAGAATGGCCAATGCAATCGATGCATTGACTGACAAAATCAGCGAGCAGATGGACTTGCTGAAAGAGATAAACTTCTCACAAAATAGTGAGGAAACAAAAAAATACCCCTGGGCCATGGGCCAGGACAAAACCAGAACTCGTGAAAAATTCACAAAAAGAACCACCAGTGAAAGTACACTGGAGTATCATCAGTGACTCGACAGAGACGCTAAGGAGATCCTTCTCCCAAGGATAGTGTCAGGGATCAGCCCCTGACCCTGCTGTCAGGGCACCCAACCACACCCCAGAACCACCTTCCCAGACTTCCCCCACTTCCCAGACCTCCCCATCCCTACATATCTCTCACAACTTCAGCCCGCATGTGAGCCCGTGGGAAAAATCACGTGGGTCAAGGCGAGCAACTCGCCTTAACCCATGTGACACCTTTTCCGAGTCGCAGGAACATGCTCAGCTTCTACCCGGAGTCACGTTATGAACTGTACAGTACACTTCCCTTTTATAGTAGCCAAGCGGGGAATAGGGAAACTTACCCTTCTTCTCAACTCAATCCCTGCTTAGTCCCTTCAGTGAGTTTGAGGAGCTGAGGACAGGGTCTAGCGGCCAACCACCTGGAACACCACACACACCTAGGCCTGAGGTCGGGCTGTCCCTGATCGAGGACCGAGCCCTGACAGATAGGAGAAGACGATGCCGAAAGAAAGCACCGTTCAGAAATTAGGAGGAGAATCAGCATGTACCAAAGGTTTGGCCAAACATCCACCTTCGATGAACCTCTCGAACAGAGAGGTAACACAACCACACTCTCTCAAAACAATGAGAGAATCCAAATACAACTTCAGGCAAATTCGCCTGAAACCAAAGAAACTCTGCAAGGAAAATTCCCCCCAGTGAAAACCCCCCCAAAGGAGAGATCTCCATTGGATAGCAACCCTGTGAAGGCAGGGGAGCAAGAGGAGTACCTGGAGAAATGGTACAAAAAGGCCATAAGAATGGCTGAGGTGAGAATACTCACTCCCTACCCAGAGGGAGTGAAGCCTGAAGCTCTAAAAAATGGGCTGGCTTTCCCTGACAAGAAATGGTCAGGGGAGAATGACATGGAATTGTTTTGGCAGTGGTTCACAGAACTACTGGGATTCCTTGCCTCATGAGGATGCAAAGGTCCCCAATTCGACGAAGTCCATCTGGACTGCTTGATTTGCAGATTAGTGTCAGGGATGCGTCCGGGGTAGAGGAGGCCTGGGTGAGACGCCCAACACTAGAAGTCTCACGGGATGTGGAGCGGGCGTGCATACTGGCAGGCCCGGCTCAGGAGACAGTCCCTGGCCACTCAGACTGAAGTGGAAAAGGATGAGAAGAAGGCTACTTCTTCGGTTCCCACTTCAGGTATGTTTATATACATGCAGCTTGGGTCACATGATGGGTGCCACGTTATCCTCGCATACAGCCATAGTCACCCGGGTGTCCCCATGGGGGATCCCGAGGGCGTCCGCTGTGAATGCGCGAGCTGGACGTAGCGGGGGTCGCCCAGGGTGCCCAGGCTGGGTGTGTCGTGAGCATGCTGTGGGTGGGTCAATGGTACATTGATACAAGGAAAGGTCATCCGTGTAGAATAAAGAGAAAATAAAGAGAAAGTGAAATAAATGAAGAGGAAGTGAAATGGAGAAAGAAAGAAAGAGGAAGGGGGGAGGAGGTAGGAGAAGGCTGGGTGGTGGGGTACCAGGTGAAGTGGGGCCAGGTGGGGCCGGGTCAGGGGGGTGTGCCCTGACATCACCCCCTCCTTAAGCCGCTTCGTCTCGAAGCGGCCAGGTGGTTCTCCCTCTCTCTTCCCGGGGCCTGGGGGTGCGTCCTGTGGAATTCCTCGATCCGGTCGGGGGCATGGACTAAGTGGTCCCGCTGGAGCCACTGGTTCTCTGAGTTTGGCCAGCCAGCAAACTTCACCAGATACCAGAGTTTCCGGCGTAGCCACTTAGAGTCTAGTACTTTCTCGACTTCATATTCTTCATCTCCATCTACAAGCTCTGGGCCTGGGCACGGGTCAGTGGGTCGTTCTGTGATGTCGTCCGGGTGGTATGGTCTGACGTTTGTCATGGATATGACTGGGTGGACTCCTTTCTGTCATGCGGTAAGTTGAAGTTTGACAGCAGCTGGGGAGACGACTTTGATGATCTTGAAGGGGCCAAGCCACTTGTGGTCCAGCTTTTTGGTCAGGCGGTCGGTCGTGTAGTTTTGCACATTGAGCCAGACTTGGTCACCTTCTTGATACTTTGGGGCCGTCTTGCGATCTCGGTCGTAGTAGCGGGCCATTTCATCCGCTGCGTGTTCCAGTGCTGCTTTCGCCTCCTCCTGCATTTTCATCATCCTTGACGAGAACGCATCGGCGGCTTCCACCTCGGATGTGCATGTGGGTTCTGTCCCCATCCTGGGGTGTTGGCCAGTGTCGAGTTCGAAAGGGGTTCGGTGGGTGGAGGAGTGGATGCGGTTATTATAAGAGAATTCCGCTAAGGGGAGCCAATCCGCCCAGTCATCCTGGCGATGGTTGACGAACACCCGGAGGTAGGCCTCGATCTCTTGATTGACCTGCTCCATCTGTCCATCCATCTGGGGGTGGTAGGGCGCTGAGGGGGTGAGCTTGACACCTAGGAGGTCCGCGAGCTCCTTTGAGAAGCGGGAGATGAAGGCACTCCCTCTATCGCTGAGGATCTCCTCAGGGAGCCCGTGGTGCCTCCAGACGTGCTCTAGGAAGAGCCGTGCGATACCCTCCGAGTCCATGGTCGTCACAGTGGGGACCATGTGGATGTGTTTGGATAGGTGGTCCACCACTACAAGGATGGCATTGTATCCCTTTGACTCTGGGAGCTCCCCTACCATATCCACTGAGATCACCTGCCAACGATGGGTGGGGCCTTTGTTTGGGGTGAGCTTCCCAACCTTTTGTGAGGGGAACAACTTAACACGGTTGCAGGTATCACACCCGCATACATATCGCCTGATGTACTCTGCCATCCAGGGCCACCAGTAGTCATGGGAGACAAGTTCCAGGGTTTTCCATCACCCTGGATGCCCCGTTGCCCGTGCGTCATGGTGTAGCCATACCAGATCGTGACGGAGTTGGGGGTCTTTTGGAACATACACTCTCCCCTGGTATAGGACTAGGTCTCCCTGCTCCTCCCACTCATCCGATCTTAGCGTCCCTTCCCTCGGCTCTCGTATAGCCTTTACCACCCTCTCATCATGGTCTTTTGCCCTGCGTATTCTCTCCAGGATGCCTGCTTCCTCCCCTTCTACTGAGACCGCCTCCATCGCATGGGCTTCGAACCAGGCTGGTTGGAGGAGGGTCAGCCCTTTGTTGTTGTCCTTCCCTTTCGGGTGGTCGGCTTGACGGGAGAGTGCGTCCGGCTTCCCCATGAGTTTCCCTGGGTGGTGGACGAGGGTGAAGTAGAAGCGGGAAAGGAAGAGGGTCCACCGGGCCTGGCGCCGGTTTAACCTCTGGGCCGTCCGGAAGTAACTCAGGTTACAGTGGTCAGTGTAGATTTCGACCTTCTCCCCAGCACTTTCTAAGAAGTGTCGCCACTCTTCCAGGGCTTGGACGATCGTGAGCATCTCCTTGTCATATATCTCATAGTTACGCTCCACGTCCGTGAAACTCTTGGACATGAATGCTACCGGGTGGAACTCCCCGTCCGCCTGGAGCTGGGAGAGGACTGCACCGGTTGCGAAGTTAGAGGTGTCACACTCGAGCCTGAAGCGGCCAGTGTCTGTAGGGAAGGAGAGGACGGGGGTGGTGGTGATGGCTTCTTTGAGGGTGCGGAAGGCATAGTCCTCGTCCAGGCCCCAGTTCCAGGTTTGGGTCTTCCGGGTCAGCGTGTGGAGGGGGTGTGCTTTCTCGGAGAAGTCTTTGATGAAGTGATGGTAAAAGTTCACGAACCCTAGGAAGGACTGCACTTCTTTCACCTTGGTTGGGGTCGGCCAGTCAAGGACTCCACGGATCTTCATGGGGTCCATCGCGACGCTGCCCTCTGAGATGACCAGGCCCAGGTAGTCGATCTGCATTGTAATGGGTCTATCAATCTAGACTCGTGGCTCAGGTCTAGGGGGGGTAGGTCTCTTTATCTCTAGGGTAGATGTGGGTCCTAGGGAGTACGGTGCTGATACTCTCTCTAACCTCTAACTAACTGTCTGTACAGTTGTCACGGAAGAGTCCGATACAAATATAAAAGGAAAGTCATATGTGTGAATGAATGAAAATAGTAAAGAAAATAAAGAAAATGTCAGATCTCCTCAACTACTCCACCAAATCCGACAATCTTGGACTCGTCAGAACCACCGCCACAGTCTCTACAACTCCTACTATTACCACGACTCACCAATCCTAGTCCCTGATGCAGTAGGGGGTGAAGTGTGCAATAAGTGTCGGTTTGGCCTGCACGGACTTGTCCCCACAACAGCGTCCATTTGAATTTACACTTCTCCGGCTTCAGGAAGAGCCTTCTCTTCCGTAGCATCTCTAGGACTTCTCGGACTACCCTCCAGTGCTCCTCTAGGGTGGCCGTGAAGATGAGAATGTCGTCCATGTAACAAATGATGACCTCCCGATCAATGAAATCCTGAAGGATGTCGTTCATCATGGTCTGGAAGGTCGCAGGCGAGTTACATAGGCTGAAGAACATTACCATTGGGCTTGAACAGCCCTTGATTGGTTGCGAATGCCGCTTTCCACTCGTCACCATCCTTAATCCGGACGTTGTTAAACCCCCATTGTAAGTCCAGAGCCGAGAAGTACTTGGCGTTGCAGAGGCGGGTGAGAACGTCTGAGATGAGTGGAAGCAGGTATGAGTTCTTTACTGTGATCTCGTTCAATTTCCGGTAGTCCTGGACTAGGTGTAGCAACCTGTCCTTCTTCTTGACGAAGAAGACTGGAGCCCCCATTGGGGACTTGGAGGGTCATATGTGCCCATTCTGCAAGTTCTCGTGTAGGAACTTGTCCAACTCTTTCTGCTCCGGCTGTGAGAGGGGGAAAGTCTTCCCCCTGGGTAGTTTGGCATCCGGGACTAAGTCTATAGCGTGGTCCCAGGGCTTCCGGGGGGGTAGCTGGTCGAAGGCTTCTTTCGAGAACACATCCCAGAAGTCTTGGTAATGCTCTGGCACCAACGCTTCAAATGGCATGGGTTCTGCCTCCGGGTCATGGGCTTCCTGGGCCATCCGCTGGGAGGGTGTTGTAGTCGCTCTCGGGTCATGCCCCCACCCTGGGGGGACGATCGCGGCATAGATCCCGTCCCTGGGTTCCAGGGTGAGGTCCGGGTCGCCTTGTGCCTGTAGCAGCTTGCAGGAGGATGGGCAGCGGGACATGGTGACTTTCTGCCATGCCCAATCCACCTCTGGGTTGTGGTGCAACAGCCACGAATGTCCTATGATGAGGGACTGCCGCCCGAGGTTTGCAACCACGAACCGGGCCCACTCTGTGTGTTGTCCGAACGTCAGGAGGGCCTCCAGTTCCTCAGTTATGGCTCCATTCTCGTTGGGGGTCCCGTTGACGTTGTGGACCGGGATGGGCTGAGGGAGCTGGGTGGTCTCAAGGTTATGCTTCCGGATGAACTCGGGACTTACGAAGTTCCCGGTGGCTCCTGAGTCTAGGAGCACTGACATGGATACAGAGGCGAGGGAGGTCAGGGCAGTCAGCTTCACGGTGAGGCTGAGCGACCTGGGGGACTGTTTAGAGAGGACGTAGATAGCGGGTGGGGACACCGCTACTTTGGGTGTTACCCCTGGGGTTCTTTCACTCTCTCGTGCTGGAGATGCGCTTTTTCTCCTCTTTTTTGCGATAACTCGGTGAAGCTTTGGCATTGCTGGCTTATGCGCACTGCGGTATTTACATGAGTTATCCTCTACAGGCACCCGGGACGCGTCCTTCACCGGCCGCCTTCCTGAAAATCCTCCTGAGGCCCTGCCTCTGGCTCTTCCCCCTCTCCCTCTGGTTCCTCAGTCAGCTGCCTCGTCAACCCCTCCATCAGTGCTCGAAGGTCTTCTGGGTGGAGGCATCGGACCCGGTGGACCTTAGGTTGCGGGCAGTCTCGTGCGATATGCCCTGGGGCGTTACAGTTGTAACACAGCCCATTCCTCCTCTGGTCAGTCCTCGAGTGGTTGAGGTCCATGGGTTGCAGGCCCATCCCTGTAGGGGGGTGGGCTGCAGGAGTTGGGGGTGGGGCTGCAGGCCCAGGTCGTGGGGCTGCGGGTGTGGGACGTGCGTGAGGGGGTTTGCGGTTGGCGGGGGTCGCGTCAGGGTAAATGGAGGCCTGGGTGTCAGGGATGCATCCGGGGTCGAGAGGGCCCGGGGGTAATGCCCGGCACTGAGGCCGTCGCGGGGTGTGGAGTGGGCATGCATACTGGCAGGCCCGATCCGGGACAATGGTCCCTGGCCACTCAGACTGAAGTGGAGAATGTGAGAAGAAGGTTACTTCTTCGGTTCCCACTTCAGGTACCTTTATGTACATGCGGCTTGAGTCACATGACGAGTGCCACGTCATCCTCGGAGACAGCCGCAGGCATCCGGGTGTCCCCATGGGGGATCCTGAGAGCGTCTGCTGCATGTGCACGTGCTGGGCACAGCGGGAAGCTGTCCGGGGTGTGTGGGCTGGATGGGTCAATAGTACATCGATACAAAGGAAGATGGTCCATGTAGATAGAAGGAAATAAACAGGAAGAGGGAGATGAGAAGAATGAAATAAAGAAAGGAGAAGGAAGAGGGAAAAGAAAGGGGAAGGGAGGGAGGAAGGAGGAGGGAGAGGGATGGACAGCGGGGAGCGGGTGTGGTGTGGCCGGGTGGGTCCGGGTGGGTCCAGGTGGGTCCAGGTGGGTCCGGGTGGACCCGGGTCAGGCGGGTGTGCCCTGACACTGGGTGGGGGCACGTGGGGTTGTGTTGCCTGGAAGCGTCGCCACTGGTTGTCCAGGAGAGTGGCTTCACGTTTCCACTCGGCCCAGGTGGTAGGCATGGGGTGGAGGCGATATATACTCTCACGGAGCCGGGCGTTGATTGCTTGCTCGAAGTGGTCGACAAGCCCAACGTTCTCCACTGATTGGGACGATCTTGACATTGATGGATTCGTAGGAATTAGGAGTATTTTTAGGTACCAAGTTTGTATTGAATTATGGAACGAATGAAGATGATTTTTGAATGGTGTAAATGGATATCCGAGCCGGCTCTGCGTGTGGGCGATTATCCCACCTACATACAGGCCTAGCTCTTATTGTGGTCCCTCACAATGCGCTTGAGGTTCCTTGCTTGTCCTGCGAGCGTTAACAACTTGAGTCCAAACATAAATATCTCCCCGTCCCCGCATAAATATTTCCAAACAATTTCCCATCCTCAACCTATCGTACATGGTATAGCTTCCTCCACTAAGTCCTAGTCTTCTTGGACTTCCTTCCTCCCGCGGCCGACCTATTCACCTCACCGCTCATCATTTGGTCATCCTTGAAGGACAACTTCCCCTTCGCGGACCCCGAGGTTTCGGCCTCCAAAGGCCTCACCTCGTCCCTTTCCCTGATCTGTTCTTTCTCCTTCCCTTTCAACGCCTCTTTCTTCTCCTTTTCCAACTTCTCCTTCGCCCTCTGATTCCTCACAACTCTCCTTGCCTCCATCTCTCGTTCTGCCGACCTATCCCGACGAAACTGCTCTTGCGCCAAGTCCAACTCGGTATAGTCCATGGGTGGCAGGATGGAAGGGAGTGGGAATATCGTCCCCCACGCATCCCATAACAACTGCGTGTATGCAACAAAGTTGCGGTATCGAAAATCCGTCGTAGAGATTCCGTCTCCTATCCTATGTTGCATTACCCCTAGACATTCCAGGACGATGAAATAATAATCGTCGTTCGTCAACTCTTCTTCATGAGTCGCAGTGAACATCTTCTCCACCGCGCGTGCCGCGTCTGCCATTCTCGTGAATTGGAGCTGGAACTGATCGTGCATGAGTTGGATCTTCGTGCCCGATTCCCTAAGTCCACCCATCAACGTCGTAGTCCGCTCGTTGAGATGGTAAATGAGAGTTTCCTGTTCCTTCAAGGCTTCGTATAAAAGCTTAACCCACTCATCATGTTCACTCTTGAAGTTCCGCCCCATCTCCAGTAACTCGTCCATCCGTTCCCTAGCCTCCACGATACAGTCCACAACATCTCTACTGGCTGCTATCATCGGCATGTGGGGGGCCCGCTTAAGTGACTCCCTAACTTCGTTCTTCTCTGCCGTCCTCTCATCATCTGCCTGCCTCTTCTTCTCGTCCTCTTTCTCTCGTTGTTGCTCCTCTCTTATCACGTCGGCAAAGGAACGTTCGTCCTTCGGCTCATCAGTCGGTGGGGAGGCCCGCGCCGTCCATGGTCCATCGTGCTTCTTCCAATCACCATCCTTAGGTGAGTTGCCCCACCTCCTCTTATTTGCTCGCCTACTCGTGTTCAGATCCGGTGTTCTCTCTTTCGACTTCGGCGAGGAGGAGATAGGTCCCTGGTTCAGTGGGGGCGTCGTATTCCTTCGCCTCTCTGCCTCTAGTTCTCGTCTCAATTGGGCCACTTCCGCTGCATAGTTATCGATCTTCTGAGCTATCTCATGCTCAAACTTAGGCTCCGTGGGCGCGATTCTAGGAGGTGAGGAATTTCGCCCAGGTACAGGAGGTCGAAGATGGGGCGGACCTGACCGTCCTCCTAATCCACGACTTCCTTTCTGGTACGCAGATCCTCGTTGCATTGGATAATTCCTGTCTGGCTTAGAGGCTCTCGCAGTGTTCACTCTCCCTGAGTCGTTGGGGTGACTGCTCTCTGCCGTGTTGCACTCAAAAGAAAAACTGCGCGTTTTTATGCTCCCGTTCTCATCTGAGACCGTCTCCATAGATGGCATAGTCTGTGTCTCAACGAGTTCGATCACGTTGCCGCCATTCTGAATTGGTGGCTGCGCTGCGCTTAGCTTCGGTTCCGAGGGCGCTACGACTTCTATCTCTGGGTCGCCCAATCCTAACATCTGATCTGAACTTTTCTGCTCTGAATCCACGACGATCGGGAAGGAGTGCCAGGGCATGAAGTAACCATGCGGGCCTTACGGATTCCACTCATAGAGTTCTGGCTGCCTGCTCAGTTTATTCTTGAATCTGACCAACTCCCCATCTTCACCCAGATACGTCTCGTGCCTAAAGTCCCAAAACTGGGCATCTTCCTCGATAAACTTCTCTAACTCTTGGTCTGCTTGGCTCGCGATCACAAGCTCAGGGTTGCTGGGATCGCTGATTCTCAGCTTCATCCTCCTGTGCTTGTCCACCCAATACTTCTCTGCTTCCCGTCCCTTAAGCTCCCAGGGATGTGGCAGTCCTACTCTCTTGGCTTTGATGACATTTACTTCATTTGTTACCTCGTTGTCGTCATCAAACTGCTCGTCCTCTGGCATGAGACGCACATTCCGAATAATGGGCTCCGTGCTCTTACGGAAGTGGTAGAGCTTGATTCTCTTCCACGCAACTGGGTGCTTAAGAGTCATCCCATCTAACTCCTGCAGTATGAATGCGCCAGACTGCAATCTCTTGACGACGACATAAGGACCAAACCATCTAAGGTGCCCTTTCATGTCGTGTTGCATCTTCATGCGCTCGTTTGAGACTAACACCAACTCCCCTTTCCTGTACTCTCCCTTAAACATTCTCACTGCGTGCTTCTGATTGAAAGCATCTGCGACGCGCTTCCTGGATTCATACGATGATGTCGCAGCCCTCGCAAGGAATTCTCCCCGCTGGGAGAGCTGCCTTATCCTCATCGCTATGAGATCTCGGGTTGTTGTCACGGATGGCCAATCCAATGCATGGAAGGTCCGATCTGTGGCATCAAAGGGCATCAACGAATGCTGCCCATAAAGCAAGTAATAGGGCGAATAGCCTGTGGTTTTCTTCGTAGTAACTCGATCTGCCCACAGCGTGTATCCAACAAAGTCTGGCCATTCATTGGTCCTCCCTTGGAGAACGTGCCATATACTCTCAATCCAAACTCCGTGCCCTCGCTCAACTTTCCCGTTCGCGCCTGGGTTGTATGCCGTCGTCCTCACAATTGGCACTTTGTACTTGTCCATGAGAACTTGGGCTGTGCCCTGAAACTCGCTACCGTTATCTACCGTGAGTTGAAAGATACATCCAAACCGACACATCATGTCGAACAGAAACTTGGCTATTGCTTCAGACTTGATATTCTTAAGCGCCTTAGCTTCGATCCAACCCGTCAGATTATCTACTAGATCCACCACAAACTTAAATCCTCCGCAACCGCAGGGCATATTCACGGTGTCCGCGTCAAACCGTCTGAGCAGCGTCTTAACATACTGCGGTTGAATTGGGATTGCGTTCCTATACGTCGATCGCATCTGGCACTCATGGCACGTCTGGCAATACCGACCGACTGAATGGTACAAGTTCGGCCACCAGTAACTGTCTTTGATCTTCTGATACGTAGGATCTCGACCTCGATGTCCACTGCCATCGTGGGCGTCCCTAATAATCCTCACGCGAATCTCTGGACTGAGGACAACTTGCAAAAGAGGCTTATCCCCGTTCCTTTTCCACAGCACTCCTTCATAAATGAGGAAGTTTCTTGCATGATTGATCAACTGGCACGCTACACGCTTGTCCGCTGGAATCGTCCCCAAGTGGAGGAATGATATTATTTCCTTCCAATACTGCTCTGAATCGTACTCTTCCGTCCTGTGAGGATGCTCAAGCTTCTCTTTCTGCTCTTTCGCCTCGGGTTCGTCTGCTCTTCCCTCATACACTTCACCATCTAGCTTGGCTTGCGCTAATTTCTCAGGTTCTAACCAACTAACCTCGAGCACCTTGCACTCTCCGATTCTACAGTCAAGACGGGTATCCTTGACCCTCAGGTCCTCATGAACATCAAACTCTTGTTCCAGAATCTCCACGCTGGAAACTTTGTGGAACTCCTCATTGTAAGGCATGTCCAAAGCCTTCACCAACTTCACTCCCTCCTCTACGTCAATCTCTCTGTCACTATACTCAGAATCCTCCTCTGCACTTCTTCGTCTGGAGAGTCCATCTGGGACTCTGTGCTTCTCAGCAGGATTATGTTCGATCTCGAAGCTAAACATCAAGATGAATGTTATCCATCTCGTCATCGCCGCGTTCGGCAAGTCTGGCGAATTTATCATTTGGATCAAAGATATCGCGTCGACCTGAAGCTTGAAATGAATGTTGTATAAACGGTGCCTTTCTGCCTTGAAAGCCCATAGTACTCCATACAGTTCCAGTTTCGGTTGCGAGTATCTGCTCTCAACTTCGTTGAACGTGAGGGATCCGAAAACGATTGGATACACCCCATCCTCAAAACGCTGGTTAATGAGCCACCCGACTCCTATGACTGAAGAGTCAACTTGGATCGTGACTAGGCCCAAGTCTGTCTCCCGCTGGTTCTTAGGTTTCACTGATGACGTGAGCTGAAAGTTCAACGATCTGATGGGTACCGCTCGCGATGCTAAATCTTTAAGCTCTATCATCGCCTGCTCGGCCTCATTTGACCATTTGAACTCATGCGGCACCATCTTCTTTGTGAGGAGTGTAAGAGGCTTGGTGACTTTCGCAAAGTCCTTAATCCAGCGCCTCACGACTCCAACAGTTCCGAGAAATCCTCTCACTTCAGACGGATTCTTACACGAGGGCCAGTTCTTAAGCTTGGCCGTAATCTCATGGGATATATGCATCCCGTCGATCGATACTACTGCACCCAACATAGCTAAACACGGAGTAGCCAACACCATCTTCGTCCCTGACACCGTCGCTCCACTCTCCTTGATTCTCGCTAGCAACTCTTGTAGATTATGCATGTACTCCCAAACGAACTTCCTGATCTGTGGATTCTCTGGAATTGACTCATCGTTGCTACGTGTCTTGGGACCCTTAAGTGCGCAGTTGTCTATGAACACGTCTGCCTTCTCAGGTATCATGGGCTCGATCATATGAGTCGTGCGTCTCTGAAATTCGACTGGGGAGTTAGGTGTATCCCTGAGGCAAGGTTGTCTGCCTCAGCGATCCCATCCTATAAGCTCCAAACGTCGTCATATCCCGTGAACTGGGCGCTAAAACGACACTGTCGAATCCACTCTTCAAATCGAATATTCCATAAATTGCTGAACCCGTGAAAGAATCCAACATCTCGTCTATTCTCAGCAACGCTGCTGCATCTCTAATTGACACTGCATTCAACGGCTGTAGATCGTGGACGATCCTAAGACTATGGTCCTTCTTTTCCACCACGAAAAACCTTGCTCTGTAGGATGACTGGGATGGTTCGTATTTCCCAGCGTCCATCTGCTCTCTCTGTCAGAGACCAGATTCGAGACGAGGGGATGTCTCCGTAGTGGAGGGCTTCGGCCTCAGCGACTTCTGCCAAGAGCGCTGTGCCTAGTGACACGTCCATGCCCTAACTTACTGACTGGCAATTAGAACCTAGGGGGGTAACTCTAGTTGATTTTACTACTGGGGTGTAACCTATGTACAAGTGGGATATATATATGGTTACAGCGGAGATGGGTCCGCAATTGGCGGAGCCAAACGGAGCGGAGCTAACGGGGTTTAACATTAGCCGACTGAATATTACCGACGAGTCGGTTCGCGGGGTTAGCGGAAAGGCAGGCGATAACCCAGAAACGGAAAGGAGGGATAGGCCCGAAGGTGGGCTCTGCAGGGCAGGCGAGTGTATTGCCCAGCGGAGGCGGGGGTGCGCTAGCGGACGTCGGAGCTGTCCGGAAGTCTTCGGGACTCCGTACTTAGGGAGGCGTAGGTAATAAATTGAAATGAGGGGGTGGTAACCATCGAGGGGTGCCGAGAGGATTGCGGAATATGGGGGCTCCAAGGTTAGTGAGGGAGGAGCGGAGTTGGAACGGAGGGATCGGAGGGACCGGAAGTCGATGGCCGGGGATGGATATGACACTCTCATCATTCTCAGTATCTCTTCCGTTCTTGCTGAAGGCAACCTCAAAGGCTTGATCTGCCACGGCGTATGAGGCACTGTCCTCATGACATAATCTGGATAGTACTTCCTGTTGAAAGTGCCTCTCTCGGAGTCTGTAAACGCTATAGCGTTCTCGTACTGCTTCAACACATAAGCCAATAAGTTCGTCTCTGGCTTCGTCAAAAACTCTGCTGGCACCTGCACTATGATCTTCGCCATACGGTCTCTCGTCAACCGACCCGGGGGGTTGGTTGGCAACTGAGGCAGTTCCTCAACCTCTATAGGTGCATACGTAGGCACAGTCGCCTCCGGATCATGCATTGCGACCGGCAATATCTTTTGGGCTACAGGCTTGTACTTAGCGCCCATCACTGCTCTCATGAATCTTCTCGCCATGCCCTGTGCTTCCTCTTGGCTCATTCCTTGGGCCATCAGAACTTTCTCGACTCTAGTTGGCATAGGAGGACTCTCTGGCTCCTTCACGATATGCCAAACTCGCTTCACCGCTCTCAAGATTGAGGGCTCTTCAATTTCTTTCAAGGCTGTTAGGCCTAAGCTCTTTCGAGCTTACCTCTCCCGTCTCAAGAGTCTCAAACACGTTGGCAAGGTGCGATAGGAATACTGGTGCTTCCTTGGCGCTAGGGTCATCGCCCGGCTTAACCTTCTCTAGATCAAACTCTGCCATCGCCGAATTCAATCTCTTACGAGCATACGCTGGAAAAACGTTTCTAGGCGCTGAAAGAATAGGCAGCTTGATCTTCACGGAAGCGCCATTTTCTCTGTCTCCTTCATTCCAAATCTGTATTTCCATACCCATACCCTGAACGTAATCGATGCACGTGCTATGGCCGAACAACCATGGCTGGCCCAATATAATATCCTTGCCGTTCAGCTTATCTCGCGTGATGAAAAAATTGTGAGGAACTTCAACACCTCCGATGGTAACGGGTACGTCTCTACACAATCCCTCTAACGCTACTTGATGACCGGAAACACCTCTCAGCGTCCAGGTGGCTCCAGCTGGGTCGATCGGTAACTCTAACACGTCAGCCTGCTTGCTGGTCATAATGTTGAGTTCACTTCCCATGTCGATCAACATCGTACACGGGCGCTTATAAATCACTCCTTGAACCTTCGCAGTAACCATCGCTAGAAACGAGGGTGGCCGCTTGACGTGGTTTAGATCTGCCACACCGTAAGCACGCTCATACTCTGACTCCAGCATGCGCTGATAGTACAAATCCGCTAACTCTTCGATTGATCCAATGTAGGTACAGTCGTCACTATCGTCTACATCGAGACTGGCTATCTCAGTCGAGATCGGCGAATTTTCGTTCGAAATCAAAGAAACCTCCGCGTTCATCATAACTCCCGCATCCTCTTCTTCGTCCGTCATGTACTCTACGATATTAGTCTGCCTCGTAGGAATTCTATGAATCCTTGTCGCTGCAGTCAACCGTTTGTTAAGTTCGTAAGATGTCCCAAAGATCGTTCCCAACGGAACGGTGACCTCCTGATTCATCAAACATTCAAATAAGTCGTCATTCTTGACCCGTTCCTGCAATTCTGACGCAAATCGATATGCTGGGCCCGACTTCTGTCTGAAGTTTGCCCGCTTCGGGTCCTGCACCTCAACATTCTCAGGCAACTTCTTGGTCTTACTCATACTGGGTAGTGTTCTCGGATTCGGCGCGACCTGAGGGTTCGCCCTCTGCTTCCCCTTGTCTTGCAAGGGTTCCTCTCGATCAACGTCCATTTTCGATGGACCACTCTCTAGAGGCGTCCTCTTAAGAATTACCGGGGGCGCTGGCACTTCAACATATGCCCTATTCGGTGGCGCCACGTGCTTCCTCAACTCATCCTGCGGTATTACTCTGACTTGGGGTGGAGGTGGTGGAGGACTCTTCGGCCGTTCGTAAGGTTTCGACTTAGATGGCCTTCCCCTCTCCTTCTCCGTTCGCTCAGCTGGAAACACCTCGTATACAGCGTCCCCTAGCCCTCCAAACTCATGATTCGTGGTCTCAAAATCAAAATCCCGCATCCATTCTAAGTTGGCTGTCGTAGTGCGCATCGCGGCTCTCTGCCTGATCAAATGCGCCAGCTTCTCTCCAAAAGCTCGGGGTAACCTACTACCATCTGCCATAACCAATCTGTTGGTGGCATCGTACTTCAACACTCCTGCCGCTAAAAACGCTCTCGTCTCGGGGCATTCCTTAACCCCGTGTCCCTCATCATCGCACATGTAACACTTCAAAATTCCACCTGTGGATACCTGAGGCCCAGGTCTGGGTCTGTTTTCCGCCTTAGCAAGTTCAATCATGAGCTTGCTGATCCTATCTGCGAGATCGTCCATGTTGGACTTGAAGCCCACATCAGGTTTGACTCTAGGAGCTGCGACTGGCGGCTCTGGTTTCTTATCCACAGACTTTGACGCCTCTGTTGTCGATGGAGACTTCTTCTGTACTTTCTTAACGGGCGTCTTTTTCTTCACGACCTTGACCTCTTGTCGCTTGCGAACCGTACGCTTCATACTCTCATCGTCCATTGACTCATCGTCTGAACTCCTGTCACTACTCGAATTCGAATCTGAACCGCTATCTGAACCGTCATCATCACTATCCGTCTCCACATCTGAATCATCGTCACGATACAAGTCGTGTTTCAACAGATGTTTCGCTGTGGCTACAACTTGGGCCATAACGGGAGGCTTCGTAAGGTCAATCCACCCACCCTGTGCCTTCAGCTCGTGTTTAATGAGTCTCCTAAAACTTTTAGGCTTTATCCCCCTAAAGAAGCAATCGTCGCGCTCCACAGTGTGGAGCACTCCTCTTTCCTCGAGGGAGGAGGCTATCACCTGAAATTTCCGTCGGTAATCGTCGAGCTGGGACCGCCGTCTAATCTTGCGATCCTTCTTGACAAATTTCCTGAGGTCTCGCATCCTATAAGTGCGATCTTCGTGCTCTGCAGGATAGAAGCTCAACAGCTCGGACTTGAGCTGATGCCAAAGCTTCAACTTAAACGAGGTAAGCGTTCTAATAAACTTCGCCTCCTTTTCCGTGCAGTATGAGACAATATACTCGCACTTTTGCACTTCCGATAGGCGTGCGCTCCTCACCTGCAACTCGAATTCATACAAAAACTTTTTCACCTTCTTCCCCTTGAACTTCGGGGCCTCTCTACTCCTTGGTCCTGGCATGTGCGTAACCGTCATGTGAATGGTCGCGGCCGCGACTCCAGCTACGTTCTGAGGAGCTCCATCCAACTCTGGCACTTCACCACCCTCATCTTCCGGAACCCCTTCCTGCTCTTTGTACTCATACCCCTCTTCAACCCCGTCGAACTCGTGCTGAGGAGCATGTTCCTCAGCTTGGAAACCAAACGGCTCAACGATGTGTGCCATTAGTTACCCAATGTACCCTTCTCTAAAACTCGCGCAATGAAAATCCCTCTTGAACAACCGTGATCTCTTTCGTTTGAACTGATAACCCCAAACCCAGTGTCCCTAAGATCCAACTGAGACCTGAGACACTCCAACGATGCGTGAAAAACTTGATGAAATGTTCGATGATGTGAGAGTGTCCCCCTGTAAGGACCACCAGAAATGCAAGAGAGCTAGCGGCTCTCAGCGCCAACCAAGCTCGTGGGGGAAACTCTCCACAAAAACCCTTTTCTCCACTGGCCTCGATCCTAAAACTCCGGGAAATTCTCCGGAAATTCCGCAAGGTCCGGGCTCAGTGTCCACTACCCACTCTTTGTGGGCTAGACGACTGCCCTTACTCCTACTGTAGGAACTTCTAACACACTCACACTAACTCTGATGCGTCCTAGCGCCTTAGAGAAATTTAGAGGAGGGGAGAACTTAATTTTCAATCCCGGTATGTACAGGATTATAAAGAATAAACATTTTTAGAAATGATTGATGGGAAATATTGGCGCCATATGGCTCCTGGACCCCATCGTAAGCAAAATATTTGAAAAGGGCATCAAAAGAATAAAAGAATATCATCCAATATATCAAAATGATGGTAAAAATGTGAAAATATGAGGAAAATCGGGAATTTATCAATGATTTCACAAAATTAGTACCCGAAACTGGAAATGTGGCTGGGAATAACCTTTACGCGGCTAAAGAACATTTTTCCCAATTTATTTGATGCCTTGGGAATGTGTGAAGCATGCTTTTCTGACTTCCCGCTTGCCTAAATTGAACTTCCCACGCCCGCACATGACCAGATCCCGTGACCCGCGCCGTGGCCAACCTCCCCAACACTTAACTCCACCAAATCTCCACCGATTGGGACGATCTTGACATCGACGGATTCGTAGGAATTAGGAGTATTTTTAGGTACCAAGTTTGTATCGAATTATGGAACGAATGAAGATGATTTTTGAATGGTGTAAATGGATATCCGAGCCGGCTCTGCGTGTGGGCGATTATCCCGCCTACAACGTCGCCTAGCTGCGAGGTGGGTCCCAGTATCTCGAACTCCTGGATGACTTTGTCCACGGAGTCACTCCCCTGTCGGATGCCTGCCAACTTCTGCCAGGCAGTGGCTTCCCAGTTGGGGTCCTGGAACATGGCATCGAGTTCCGTGTTGAACTTGTCCATGGTGAGGGTGGGAGAGTTTGCCGTTAACAGTGCGATGGTACGCTGGGTCGCCCATGCTCCTGCGGTCCCCCCCTTCATGTAGGACAACACGAAGAGGATCTGAGAGAGGGGGGTGGGGAACTCGGCTGTGCGGACGTGGAAATAGATGCCGCATTCGGCCTTGAAACGGTCAAGGTCCTCGCTGGCTCCTGAGAAGGCGGTGGGGGGGGCAACCTTAGGCCCCTTGGGTCTGGGCACGGGTGTGGGTGCAGGGGGGGGTGTAGGTGCGGGCATGGGGGCGGGTGCCAGCTGGTTCAAGACCTGGTTTTCGATGATGGCCTGTAGTTCTTGGAACCGAGCCAGCAGGTCGTCATACTGCTCTTCGGTTACCATGGCAGGGGAGGGAGGAGGGATGGGGGAGACGAGGTTGAAGCCTTCTTCTGCTGTCAGGGACACGTCTGGGGTAGAGGAGGCCCGGGTGAGACGCTGTCAGGGATGCGTCCGGGGTCGAGAGGGCCCGGGGGTAATATCCGGCACTGAGGCCGTTGTGGGGTGTGGAGCGGGCGTGCGTACTGGCGGGCCCGATCCGGGACAGTGGTCCCTGGCCACTCAGACTGAAGTGGAGAATGTGTTATTATTATTAAAGGGGAAAACTATACTACTTACCTGAAGTGGAGAATGTGAGTGTCAGGGCACACCCGCCTGACCCGGCCCCACCCGGCCCCACTTCACCCGGTACCCCGCCACCCAGTCTTCCCCTACCTCCTCCCCCCCTTCTTCTTTCTTTCTTCCTCCATTCCACTCTCTCTTTACTTATCTCACCTTCTCTTTATTTTCTCTTTATTCTACACGGACGACCTTTCCTTGTATCAATGTACCATTGACCCACCTGCAGCGCGCTCACGACACGCCCAGCCCGGGCGCCTCAGGCGACCCCCGCTATGTCCAGCTCGCACGTTCACAGCGGACGCCCTCGGGATCCCCCACGGGGACACCCGGGTGACTATGGCTGTATGCGAGGATGACGTGGCACCCGTCATGTGACCTAAGCCGCATGTATATAAACATACCTGAAGTGGGAACCGAAGAAGTAGCCTTCTTCTCACCCTTTTCCACTTCAGGTAAGTAACATAGTATTCCCTTTTAATAATAATAACACCCTTTTCCACTTCAGTCTAAGTGGCCAGGGACTGCCTCCTGAGCCGGGCCCGCCAGTATGCACGCCCGCTCCACACCCCGCGAGGCTTCTAGTGTCGGGCGTCTCACCTGGGCCTCATCTACCCCGGACGCGTCCCTGACAGTGAGAAGAAGGTTACTTCTTCAGTTCCCACTTCAGGTACATTTATGTACATGCGGCTTGAGTCACATGACGGGTGCCACATCATCCTCGGAGGCAGCTGCAGGCATCCGGGTGTCCCTGTGGGGGATCCCGAGAGCGTCTGCTGCATGCGCGCGTGCTGGGCACAGTGGGAAGCCATCCGGGGTGTGTGGGCCGGACGGGTCAATAGTACATCGATACAAAGGAAGGTGGTCCGTGTAGATAGAAAGAAATAAACAGGGAGGGGAAGATGAGAAGAATGAGATAAAGAAAGGGGAAAGAAGAGGGAAAAGAAAGGGGAGGAGGGGGAGGAAGGAGGGGGGAGGGGGATAGACAGCGGGGAGCGGGTGTGGTGTGGCCGGGTGGGTCCGGGTGGACCCGGGTCAGGCGGGTGTGCCCTGACATCACCCCCTCCTTAAGCTGCTTCGCCTTGAAGCGGCCAGGGGGTTCGTTCTCTCCCTTCCTGGGGCGTGGGGGTGTGTTTGGTGGAACTCCTTGATCCGGTCAGGGGCATGGATTAGTTGGTCTCGGGGGAGCCATTCATTCTCTGAGTTCGGCCAACCTGCGAACTTTACTAAATACCAGAGCTTCCGGCGTAACCACTTAGAGTCCAGTATTTTTTCCACTTCATATTCCTCCTCTCCATCTACGAGTTCTGGGCCCGGGCGGGGGTCGGGGGGTCGTTCTGCAATCTCGTCCGGGCGGTAGGGTCTTACGTTCGTCACAGATACGACTGGGTGAATTCCCTTTTGCCGTGCGGTGAGCTGGAGCTTGACGGCAGCCGGGGAGACGACCTTGACAACTTTGAAGGGGCCTAGCCACTTATGGTCTAGCTTCTTGGTCGGGCAGTCAGTCATATAGTTTTGGGCGCTGAGCCAGACTCGGTCACCCTCCTGGTACTTGGGGGCTGTCTCTCGACCTTGGTCGTAGTAGCGGGCCATCTCGTCCGCTGCGTGCTCCAGGGCCGCCTTCGCGTCTTCCTGCATCTTCATCATCCTGGACGAGAAGGCGTCGGCGGCTTCTACCTCGGACGTATGTGTGGGCTCCATCCCCATCCTGGGATGCTGCCCGGTGTCAAGCTCGAAGGGGGTTCGACGGGTGGACGAGTGGACGCGGTTGTTGTAGGCAAATTCTGCCAGTGGGAGCCAGTCCGCCCAGTCATCCTGGCGGTGGTTGACGAACACCCGAAGATAGGCTTCGATTTCCTGGTTAACCCGCTCTGTCTGTCCGTCAGTCTGGGGGTGGTAGGGCGTTGAGGGGGTTAGCTTGACCCCCAGGAGATCTGCAAGTTCTTTCGAGAAGCGCGAGACGAAGGCACTCCCTCTGTCGCTAAGGATCTCTTCCGGGAGCCCGTGGTGCTTCCAGACGTGCTCTAGGAAGAGCCGGGCGATACCAGCCGAGTCCACGGATGTCACGGTGGGGATCGTGTGGACGCGTTTGGACAGACGGTGTCAGGGGACAGACCCCGGGTCCCCATGACCCCTCTCTACAGTCCACAGTCTGGCCTGTAAACACAGCCCATCTCAGGGCATAACTACTGTGGGTAAGAAAGTGAGAAGAAGGTTAACTTCTCACTTTCCCACAGTGGCCCCAATATGGTGAAAACTTCCGGGGATACCCGGAAGTCACATGAGGTGGGATCCGGGGTCGGATCATGCGGCACGCGGAGCGTGCGGCGCAGGAAGTGCGCGGGAAGTGGAGCGGGTCCGGACGCGGGTCCGGGTCCGGGCTAAGTCAGGGTATGTGCCCTGACAGACGGTCCACTACAACTAGGATGGCATTATAACCTTTCGACTCTGGGAGCTCTCCCACCATGTCTACCGAGATCACCTGCCAACGGTGGGTGGGAACTTTATTTGGGGTGAGCTTCCCAACCTTCCATGCGGGGAAGGGTTTGACGCGGTTACAGGTGTCGCATGCACATACGTATCGCCCGACATATTCTGCCATCCGAGGCCACCAGTAGTCGTGGGAGACGAGCTCTAGGGTTTTCCATTGCCCTGGATGTCCTGTCGCCCGCGCATCGTGGTGTAGCCGTACCAGATCGTGGCGGAGTTGTGGGTCTTTTGGAACGTACACCCTGCCTCGGTAGAGGACCAACTCTCCCTGTCTCTCCCACTCGTCCGACCTTAACGTTCCTTCTCCCAGTTCCCTCATGGCCTTTACCACCTGCTCGTCATGATCTCTCGCTCCTCGTACCCTCTCTAGGATATCCGCCTCCTCACCTTCCACTGAGACTGCTTCCGTCGCATGGGCCTCGAACCAGGCCGGTTGGAGGAGGGTCAGCCCCTCATTGTCGTCCCTTCCCTTCAGGTGGTCAGCGCGGCGAGAGAGTGCGTCTGGTTTCCCCATGAGCTTCCCTGGGCGGTGGACGAGGGTGAAATGGAAGCGGGAGAGGAAAAGGGACCATCTGGCCTGACGTCGATTTAACCTCTGGGCCGTCCAGAAGTAGCCCAGGTTACGGTGGTCAGTGTAGATCTCGACTTTCTCCTCAGCACCTTCCACGAAGTGTCACCATTCCTCGAGGGCTCGGACGATTGCAAGCATCTCTTTATCGTACACTTCGTAGTTGCGCTCTACATCCGTGAAACTTTTGGACATGAATGCTACCGGGTGGAACTCTCCATCCGGTTGGAGCTGGGAGAGGACTGCGCCGGTTGCAAAGTTGGATGCATCGCACTCGAGCCTGAAGCGGCCATGGTCGGTAGGGAAAGAGAGGACGGGGGCTGTGGTGACGGCTTCCTTGAGGGCACGGAAGGCATCGTCTTCATCCGGGCCCCAGTTCCAGGTTTGGGTCTTCTGGGTCAGCCTGTGAAGGGGGCGGGCCTTCTCAGAGAAGTCTCTGATGAACCGGCGATAGAAGTTTACGAATCCTAGGAAGGATTGTACTTCTTTCACCTTGGTTGGGGGGGGGCCAGTCGAGGACACCCTGGATCTTCACCAGGTCCATCACGACGTTACCCTCCGAGATAACGAGGCCCAGGTACTCGATCCGGGTTCGCTCAAACTTACATTTCTCTGGCTTAAGGAAGAGCCTCCTTCTCCTCAGCGTCTCCAGGACTTCTTGGACGACCCTTCGATGTTCCTCCAGGGTGGCCGTGAAGATCAGGATGTCGTCCATGTAACAGATGACAACCTCCTGGTCGATGAAATCCCTCAGGATGTCGTTCATCATGGTCTGGAAGGTTGCCAGGGAGTTACACAGGCCGAAGAACATCACCATGGGCTCGAACAGCCCCGGTTGGTCGCGAATGCCGCCTTCCACTCGTCTCCATCCTTGATCCGGACGTTGTTAAACCCCCAGCTGTCAGGGCAACCACACCTGACCATACAACCCCAGAACCACCTTCCCTAACCTCCCCCCACTTCCCTCATCCTCCCATCTTTCACAACTACAGCCCGCATGCGAACCCGTGGGAAAAATCACGTGGGTCAAGGTGAGCAACTCGCCTTAACCCATGTGACACCTTTTCCGCATCGCGGGAACATGCTCGGCTTCTACCCATAGTCACGCTACGAACTGTACAGTACATTTCCTTTTATAGCAGCCAAGCGGGGAATAGGGAAACTTACCCTTCTTCTCAACTCAATCCCTGCTTAGGCAAGTTGTAGCTACCTTCCATAATACATGACAACTCAATCCCCGCTTAGTGAGTTTGAGGAGCTTGGGATAGGATCTGGCACCTGGCTGCCTGGGACACCGCAAGTGTCCAGCTTTGAGGTAGGGCCGCCCCCGGACGGAGGCCGGGCCCTGACACCAGCGTAGGTCCAAGGCTGAGAAGTATTTGGCGTTGCGGAGGTGGGCGAGGACATCTGAGATGAGGGGGAGCGGGTACGAGTTCTTCACCATGATCTCGTTCAGCTTCCTGTAGTCCTGGACCAGGTGTAGGGACCCGTCCTTCTTCTTGACGAAGAAGACTGGTGCTCCCATGGGGGATTTGGACGGCCGTATGCGCCCGTTCTGTAGGTTCTTGCATAGGAACTCGTCCAGTTCTTTCTGTTCCGGGCGCAAGAGTGGGAAGGTCTTCCCCCTGGGCAGTTTGGCATCCGGTACCAGGTCTATAGCGTGGTCCCAGGGCTTCCGGGGGGGCAATTGGTCAAAGGCTTCTTTGGAGAACACATCCCGGAAGTCCTGGTAGTGCTCTGGTACTAGCGTCTCAAACGACGCAGGCTCAGCCTCCGGGTCGCGGGCCTCTTGGGCCATCCGCTGCGAGGGGGTCGTGGTGGCTCTCAGGTCATGGCCCCAGCTTGGGGGAATGATAGCAGCGTAGATCCCATCCCCGGGCTCCAGTACCGGGTCCTGATCATCTTGTATTCGCAGTTGTCTGCAGGAGGACGGGCAGTGGGACATGACGACTCTCTGTCGTACCCAGTCCACTTCTGGGTTGTGGTGCAGCAGCCACGAGTGTCCTATGATGAGGGACTGGCGCCCGAGATTTGCAACCGCGAAGCGTGCCCGCTCTGTGTGTCACCTGAAGGTCAGGAGGGCTTCTAGCTCTTCTGTTATAGCTCCATTTTCGTTCGGGGTTCCATCAACATTATGGACGGGAATGGGCTGGGGAAGGGGGGTTGTCTCTAGGTTGTGCTTTCGGACGAACTCGGGGCTTACGAAGTTCCCGGTGGCTCCTGAGTCCAGGAGGGCTGATACAGATACCGACGCGAGGGAGGTTAGGGCGGTCAGTTTCACTGTGAGGTTAAGAGATCTGGGGGACTGCTTGGAAAGGACGTAAATGGCTGGGGGGGAGACTGCTACCTCGGGCGTTGCTGCCCTTGGGGTCTTCTCGTTCTCACGGGTGGAGGATGCATTTCTCCTCTTTTTCTTCGCGATGACTCGGTGAAACTTTGGCATTGGTGTTGGCTTACGCACGTTGCGGTATTTACACGAGCTATCTTCTACGGGCGGCCGGGATGCATCCCTTACCGGTCGCCTGCCTGAAAATCCCTCTGAGGTTCTTCCTCTGGTTCCCCCTCCACCGTCTCTGTCCCTTCGGTCAACTGCCTCTTCAGCCCTTCCATCAGTGTTCTCAGGTCTTCCGGGTGGAGACGTCGTACTCGGCTGACCCTGGGGTGTGGGCATTCTCGCGCAAGATGACCCGGGGTGTTACAATTGTAGCACCGTCTCTGGTCAGTCCTCGACCTGTCGAGATCCATCGGCTGGGGGCCCATCCCTGGTGTAGGATGGGCTGCTGGGGTGGGGGGCGGAGGTGCGGGAGCAGGTCGTGGGGGGGTCTGCGTGGGTCGGGTCTGGGATGGGGTCGCGGTCAGCGGAGGTCGAGCTGGCAGGAATGGGGGTCTAGGTGGGGGTGCGCGTGGTTGGGTGGCTTGGAAACGTCGCCACTGGTTGTCTAGAAGCGTGGCTTCGCGCTTCCACTCAGTCCAAGTGGTGGGCATGGGGTGGAGGCGGTATATACTCTCCCTGAGCCGCGAGTTAATCGCTTGCTCAAACCGGTCGACCAGCCCGACATCGCCTAGCCTCGAGGTGGGTCCCAATATCTCGAACTCCTGGATGACCTTATCCACGGAGTCAGTCCCTTGGCGGATGACTGCCAACTTCTGCCGAGCTGTGGCCTCCCGGTTCGGGTCTTGAAACATGGCATCGAGTTCCGTGTTGAACTCGTCCATGGTTATGGTGGGGGAGCTGGCTGTCAACAGGGTGATCGTCCGTTGTGTCGCCCACGCCCCTGCGGGTCCTCCCTTCATGTAGGAGAGGACGAAGAGGATCTGGGATAGTTCGGTAGGGAACTCGGCTGCGCGGACATGGAAGTAGATCCCACACTTGGCTTTGAAACGATTGAGGTCTTCACTGGCTCCCGAGAAGGGAGTGGGGGCAGCGACCTTCGGTGGTTTGGGTCTGGGCGCGAGTGTGGGTACGGGCGCGGGTGCAGGGGCAGGTGCGGGTGCAGGTGCGGGTGGGGGGTGGTTGCGGGTTTGGCTCTCCACAATGGCTTGGAGCTCCTGGAAGCGGGCCAGCAGGTCGTCATACTGTTCTTCTGACACCATGGCTGGGGAGATGGGGGAGGCGGGGGAAATAAGGTTAAAACCTTCTTCTGCTGTCAGGGACGCATCCGGGGTCGAGAGGGCCCAGGGGTAATATCTGGCACTGAGGCCGTCATGGGGTGTGGAGCAGGCGTGTGTACTGGCGGGCCCGATCCGGGACAGTGGTCCCTGGCCACTCAGACTGAAGTGGAGAATGTGTTATTATTATTAAAGGGGAAAACTATACTACTTACCTGAAGTGGAGAATGTGAGAAGAAGGTTACTTCTTCGGTTCCCACTTCAGGTACATTTATGTACATGCGGCTTGAGTCACATGACGGGTGCCACGTCATCCTCGGAGGCAGCCACAGGCATCCAGGTGTCCCCGTGGGGGATCCCGAGAGCGTCCGCTGCATGCACGTGTGCTGGGCACAGTGGGAAGCCGTCCGGGGTGTGTGGGCTGGACGGGTCAATAGTACATCGATACAAAGGAAGGTGGTCCATGTAGATAGAAAGAAATAAACAGGGAGGGGAAGATGAGAAGAATGAGATAAAGAAAGGGGAAAGAAGAGGGAAAAGAAAGGGGAGGAGAGGGAGGAAGGAGGGGGGGAGGGGGATAGACAGTGGGGAGCGGGTGTGGTGTGGCCAGGTGGGTCCGGGTGGACCCGGGTCAGGCGGGTGTGCCCTGACAGATGCCTGACACTAGAAGTCTCGCGGGGTGTGGAGTGGGCATGTGTACTGGTGGGCCCGGCTCAGGAGACAGTCCCTGGCCACTCAGACTGAAGTGGAAAAGGATGAGAAGAAGGCTACTTCTTCGGTTCCCACTTCAGGTATATTTATATACATGCGGCTTGGGTCACATGACGGGTGCCACGTCATCCTCGCATACAGCCATAGTCACCTGGGTGTCCCCGTGGGGGATCCCGAGGGCGTCTGCTGTGAACGCGCGAGCTGGACGTAGTGGGGGTCGCCTGGGGCGCCTGGGCTGGGCGTGTCGTGAGCACGCTGCGGGTGGGTCAATGGTACATTGATACAAGGAAAGGTCGTCCATGTAGAATAAAGAGAAAATAAAGAGAAAGTGAAATAAATGAAGAGGAAGTGAAATGGAGAAAGAAAGAAAGAGGAAGGGGGGAGGAGGTAGGAGAAGGCTGGGTGGCAGGGTACCGGGTGAAGTGGGGCCGGGTGGGGCCGGGTCAGGGGGGTGTGCCCTGACAATTAGGGGGACCCGTGTTCGACCTCGGAATAAGACTCTGAGATGAAACTCTCCTCAGAGGAGACGAGGGTATGTTCCTTGAAGTTCTCAACATATTGATGAGAACCTTCATTAAAGCCTCTGCCACGTTGAATGTGACAAAGAAGTACTGCAACGTTAAATACAAAGCAGAAAAAGGCCTAAAACAGTTCTACTTGGAACTGTCTAAAGCAGCGTCCCAGATGGTGATGCCACCAGACCAGGTGTCCTTCAATGCCAGGTTCCTAAACTACATTCCCCTCGAATGGAAGAGGGAAATGATTGCTCATGACAGAATCAGAGCAGACTTCTCCTCAAATGAGGAGATTGTTAGAGACCGGAGTGAGACGAAGAAGTTGTCTCCATGGTGGAGGGCTTTGGCCTCAGCGACTCAGACCAGGAGCACTGTGCCAAGTTACATGTCCATGCCCTAATATAATTACAGCGAGGGCGGGCCCATGAATGGTGGGACCGAGCGGAGCTGTAAGGGGTTGGTGTAGGTTCCAACCCCAGTTAGCCTCAGTCCTCAGTTTGTCGAATATTAAGCTGTATAGAGCTATGATTATTCAATGATGGGGAGGAAAAAAGCTTAGTTGCCTTTTCCCAAATTCCCACGTTATTGTAATTACATTGTTTGTACATGTTTAATGTGAGACAAATGAACAATAAGATAAGAAAGTAAAGGGTGGGGTTACCACTCCTTACAGGAGCAGGGCTAATGGAGTTAAACATTAGCTGATTGAATATTACCAACAAGTCAGGTTACAGGGTTGGTGGAATGGCAGGCAATAACCCAGAAATGGAAAGGAGGGATAGGCCTGAAGGTGGACTTGCAGGGCAAGCAAGTGAATTGCCCAGCAGGGGCGGGAGTGTGCTAGCGGACATCGGAGCTGTCCGGAAGCCTTTGGGGCTCCATACTTAGGGAGGCGTAGGTAATATATTGAAAAGAGGGGGTGGTGACCATCAAGGGAGTCGGAGGTGATTGCGGAATATGGGAGCTCCAAGGTTAGTGAAGAAGGAGCAGAAGTAGTCCAGAAGGAGCGGAGGTAGTGGAAGACGATGGCCGTGGATGGATATGACAGAGATGTTGAAAAGCAATATCTCATGTAGATGAGATAATCGACAGGCTTCAGCCTACAAATCGGGATATTATACCTGAACAACCACCATGGCAACCACGAGCTGCAGTAAAGCTCTCCCATCAGGAAAGAAGGCTGAAGAGCTGAAATCCAGATAAAAAGAGGATACATCCTTGAAAAACTCGAGGAAAACTGACCAAAAGTCAGTCCCAATTTGCGGCAAATGCGGCAAAATAGGGAAAACGAAATATTGCCCAAAACATAATGCAACAAGCAATGAAAAACCAAGGCGCATAGCTGCCATGGAGATCATGAGCGCATCAGAAGAAGAGTCGGAAGACTCATCAGATGAAAAACCAGAGAACAACTCTGGTAACTCTGGAGCATCAAGCTTCGAAGTAGAGGACCCATATGAAGGACCTCAATACTCACCTGACTCAGAGGGTGAGGAAGTCAACGTTGGGACCATAAGGATGGGCCCAATGTCAGTCGTCGATCACAATGACATAAATTATAAAATCAAACTGGCCATTGTAAGTGGGCTAGGGATCTAACCCACTAGGAAAACAGGAAAGGACGGGGACCGGATTTGTATCCAACAGGTCAGGGAAAAGGGGTAATGGTAATGGTGATATGGTCCGGTGTGGTATGGTGCGTGGTGTACTCCAATCAATCTCTCACCCCACCTCTCTGGGTGACACTAAGATGAGGACTGATCCAGAGGTGTTCTTACTGATCTTCTATGTCGTACTACTCCCTACTAGCTTGGGAGGGGCAAACTCGGTGGTTTCTAATCCAAAGGAAAAAGTAGATACATCCTCATGTACAGGTATATATGAGAAATGATCAAATAAAAATGAAGGAAAATATCCGATGAGTCCCATGTGCTCAGGTGAATCATATGGGCAACAAACAATATCGGAAAAAGGAAGGGAAAACAATAATCAAGGAAATAATAAAGCAATAAATGATTTCCAGCCAAAAAAATACCCAACTCCATCCATCGCCAATGAACTCCCGCTAATCACGGATCCTAATACTCCTAAATGACGCGTTTCCAACGGTACCAATATCGTCCAAATCAGTGCAGTGGTTGCTGAGATAAGTGAAATCCAGTCTGAGTGTGGCCGCACTGCTGGGTGGGCGTGGGAATTTGGTCTGTGAGGACTGGGAATGTGTCTGTAAAAATAGGAGAAAATCATGGAAGAGTAGGAATGGTATATGAGGACGTGTGTGATGTGTTTCGTGAAGTGGGGATGCGCTGGGATGGGGGAATTGCGATATTTGGTTTGTTTGTGCAGTACCAGCTGTGCCTGCCTACACCATAGCATGCCAGTTAGAAAACACAGCAGACGAGAAAGTTGCCAAAGCCTTGGTGGAAGCACCAAGAAAAGACGCCTTGGGGAAATATACCAAAGCACCCAAGGAAAACAAGGAGAAAGGGAAGAAGGACCAAAAGTCCATTGAAACCCAGACCCCCTTGTTTGATGCGAAATTCCACATCTCAAAAGACACAGGAAAATACCCCACAAACAGACTGCTCTCAACAAAGAGAACGCTGATGGCTCATAAAAATAGCAGGCATAAAAGCCTACATGCTATTTGACAGTGGAGCCAAAATGGACGCTATATCGCTGGACTTTGTCCGCATGGTCCATATCCGAATTCTCCAATTGGAGAACCCAGTCGTCCTTCAAATGGGGACAAAAGGAACAAGATCACAGATCCTGTTTGGAACAAACATGGACGTTGAGATCAATGGCCATGTAGAAAAACACTACTTTGATGTAATTAACATCGATAGATATGACACCATATTCGGTGCCCCCTGGTTAAACAAAAACCAGGTAAGTTTAGACTTCCGGTCCCACAAAGTGAGAATGGTGAACAAGGGCAACATAGATACCCTTGGAGTCAGTGAAGACCATGCAATGAGATCACATGGATGGAAAACTCGAGCAAGAGCTCGAGAACAACCAAAAAAGAAGCCCCCCTGACAGGGAGGTGGGATTAAAACACACCTCAGGGTAATCGAAAGAAAGTACCCTGAAGGTTGGCCCAACCCTAGTCCAGAAGGACTAGAACTTCCAGACATACCACATCTGGAAGGTCTCTCCATGAACAACCCTGAGTTCAAAATACTCAGGGAGTGGTGGAGAGAGAAATTTGAAACTGTAATGGCACCAGTGCCATTAGAAATGCCTCCCTTGAGGGAGGTGAACCATCGAATCCCGTTAAAGGATCTGAACAAGAAATTTCGGGAAAACACCCCGAGATGTCCTGCAGCACTGCAGGAAGCACTAGCGACCAAAATAGATCGCTATGTAAAAGCAGGATGGTGATATCCTGCAAGCAGTGAGCAAGCATGCCCACTACTGTGTATCCACAAAGCAGATGGATCTTTGCGCATGGTAATGGACACAAGAAATCATAACTCAAACATGATCCTCAATGTCATACCAATGCCAGACATGCGACTGATCCAAGAATCAGTTGCCAGAGCAACATACCGATCTAAGATCGTGTCAGGGCACAGCCCCTGACCCCCTCACACCCTCAGGTACCCTTCCCCCATTTTCTCCTATTTTTCCCTTCACTGTTCCACAATCCCGCATGCATGCAGACCCGTGGGAACATTCTGGGTGAGTAACGAAACCATCACAGCCACGACTGTGGGTACTTTCTGGGTGAGCAGCTCACCCAGAATCTTCCCATGGGGGGGTGCCAATTATGGAAAGTCAGCAAAGAGCCGAAAACTGTATAGTTCCCGACTCCCATTTGTAGCGGCTTCACAGGAGGTTGAGAAGGTTACCCTTCTTCTCAACTCATTTCCTGTGAAGGCTGGGGCTAGCCCCCTCAGTGAGTTTGAGGATCTCGGACTGGGACTAGACACCCCAGCAACTAGGAGGATCTCCCTGGCCCTGTCACGGAATGAGGGCTGGACCCTGACAGATCAATATGTTGGACACATATGAACAAATATGCATGGACCCAGATGATGTCCATAGGACGACATTCTCTACGCCCCATGGGACATACAACTCAAACACGATGCAGCAAGGAGACTGCAACACTCCCTGTACTTTCCAGCATGCGTTGACCTGGGAACTACAAGGAGAAGTAGGCAGATGTCTACACATCTGGTTCGATGATATCTTCACCAGCACAAGCTATCTCCTTTCGGATGTACCACAGAGTCAACCCATGACCTTCAGTACCGCTCCGCTTCCATCATCCTTTTGTCTCCATTCGGACCCTTTGTTCTGATTCAGACCCCCTTTGATTTCCTTGTGCTTTCATCTTTCTACTATATACAGGTGCTTGTACATACTTGTTTTAGGCCCTCAGTCTAAAATCGACCAGAAATGCCCCTAGAGACTTCCTGCTCACTGCTTCTGAAATTAAGGACCAAATGGACAAACAGCAATGGCACAGTGCTCCGCATGAGTCGCTGAGGCCAAGGTCCCCCCTTGCTAAGTCTCCAGTTCCCCTCCAGAATCATCCACCCTTGCCCAGTTCTAACAGCACAGATCCATCCAATGCCAGGCACCCCACACAGGTACTGCACCGCCAGATGCACCATGCATTCCTACTTGTATCCTTCCTTTCTAATACTCAGGATCACCCACAGAACCACCTGTGATAGCTTGGCTCCATCCAAGGCTGACATGGCACCCCCCATGTAACCCATTTTCCCCTGTATATAAACTGAGCTGAAGCAGAACCAAAGAAGCAGCCTTCTTCGCATTTCTGCTTCAGGCAAGTAGCTTAGCTTAGTTTAGCTTTTCATTTTAATAACAACCCATTTCTGCTTCAGCCCAAGAAGCCCACAGGGACATCTGCCCAAGTAAGGGCTGCCCAATGTACACTCCTGTGACTCTGCTGCCATCCAGGCCACTAGCACCAGGCACCACACCACAACCCTCATCCTCCCTGAGCCATCCCTGACATGAAGGCATAATGGTGTTTGGATCAGGTAGTTTGAAGGCAAGTGATGGTGTAAATGGGCATTCAGAACTGTCCTTGCCCTTGCTGACAATGGAATTGGTCATCGTAGAATGGGCTACTTTGGAATGGGTCAGTGTAGAGACTGTGTTTGCTGCTGCCTGTGTCATACTTTGTCATACTTGTTTGTTCCACAGAAGTGGAACTGGCTTGATCAGTTTTGGAGGTGTGAGATATGGTCATCTGAACCACAGGTGCACTAACAGACTGAGGGATTTTCAAGAATGCATCTAGGAGTTCTAATCTCAACTGTGGCCATCCTTCCTGGCCTTCAATTTTTTTTGAGGCAATGATGTTGATGGGTGCTTTTCGACCCTCATAATCAAATAGTGCAACACTGTGGTGCCCCAGATGGTCTAAGATGGAGGTCTCCCCTACAGTTCAGGTTTGTAGCTTATCAAAAGATTAAGAATTACTCACCAATGCACAAATATCCCACATCAGAGTGCACACTTCTAACAACAGAGCCAAGAGGCTGTCCTTTACCATACATGTGTCAGGGCATACCCTGCCTGACCCTGTGCTGCTGTAACGGGTCTATCGCCTAGACTCGAGACAGAGAGAAGGGGGAGGGTGGTAGTGTGCATGGGTGTGGTTCGTGGGGCTGGGTTTTGGTCCTGGGCGCTACTGAGTCTGCAAAAACCTCAAACAAACACTCACCTACGTCTCTCTTGGACGTCAAGGCTGAGTATTATGATGAGGGGGGTCTTAGACGTGAGCAACCAGCTCAGAGGGGGCGTTAGGGTCGTGGATGGCATCTTTGCCACTTGGATGTAACTTCTGCTTGTCCCTTCACGGGTCTATTCAATACTAACTTGTTATGTACAAGCTATTATCTAGTTTATATGAGTTGGAAATGGAATGAATGGAGTGGGGGAATGTAAACGGGCCGTTAGGCAACCGTAAATGATAAATATCCAATTGGGAACAAAGAAACAATAAAAGAAATATGAATGAATGGGGAAAATGTGACAACGGGTCCGAAATGGGAATTGTGAAGGTTAACTCCGCAACACTTCGCCGCAGCGCCCGCCTATCCTCCCGTCAGCAACCTCCTCGTCTCCAGCTTTCCAACGAGCCCTCATTCATCCCAATTGGTGCAGTACTTCTTGAGATGTGGCCATTGACAGGTGCTGTCAAGACCACGTGAGGCTATACACCATGCTGAGCCATCCGAATATGGGGTTGCCATTCTGGGAAGTGCTCCGGGGGTAAAGGAGGACGGTATAGCATCAACAATGGGTAGAAAAATGGCTGGGTTGTATGTGTGGTTATGGAGATCTGGAGAGGGGGTGAAATTGGCGGCGTGGTTGGGCATGGGAATTTGGCTTGGGGCTGTCAGGAATGATGGGGAAAATAAGGAAAAATATGGAGTGAGTGTATGGAGTGTTGGATAGTGATAGAATGAGTATCGGGAGCGTCAGCGGATATGTACTGCATGTTAGTGACCAAATTCCGCAGAATCCGACTTTTTGCAGTACACGGAGTTGTCCCCACAACACTGCACCCTGCACTGTGCTGCCCTACTTGTCAGGGATCAGCAACGACCCTGGACCCTATGCCAGCTGTGCATATGTGCGTGGGAAGTATGCCAGTAATTCCCATCTACTCCACTTACCTAAGCCCCAGTGGCCCGGATCATCTCCAGCATTGTTCTGGAACATTCTATGATCACGTGATTCTATTGGCAATCTGTTTGGTTTCCTTATTGCCAGACTCTACATGTATATAGCTGACCCTAAGATGGGGACATCCCTTTCCCCCAGCTTTAATCACAACTAGGTTATCGGAGCATCCTGCGCAAGCATGCACATCCCCTGACACTACTCTGCTTCCCCCACCATCGCTCCTTGCTCCTCCTATCTCACCTCCCCCCTCACCTTTTTCCTCTTTCTGTTCTATGGTTGACTTCCTTTTTCTCTATGTACCACTGGGATGCCCACATACCTGGGAATGCCACACACCCCTCCTGTACCACTACACCCTAATGCCACTGCCCCTATTGCCACACTCCCTGCATGGATTCCTGCCCACACAGCAGCCACCCCTGGGATCTCCCATGGAGACACCCAGAGGTCCTTCCACATGACCTCAGCTGCATGTATATAACAGCACTTGGGGTGGGAACAGAAGAAGCAGCCTTCTTCTCACTTTCCCACCCCAGACCAAGTGGTCAGGGACACTCACCCTGTGATGGGACTGCCACTATGCATAGCTGCTACTTGTCCCATCAAGTCCCCCATGCTGGGACTTCGCCACTCTCAGAGCTGTCCCTGACAACATGCCATCTCTAGTGTAAATACCTCTCTTGGAATAATCCCCTCAATATTTTTCGGGTCCAGTTGCACTGTCTTGGGCAACTGTCCTGCATCATTGTGAGTATATCTGTTTATGAACAAAAAAAGATTCACCATTCACTTTGCATGCCATGGTATAGTCCAGGACATAGCTGTTGCTCAGTTTTTTCTTGAAGAGCTCCACTTCTTTGTCATCCAAGGTGTATAGCCGATGGCTTGCTTGAATGTAGCTCTCAAACACACACTCAGCAGCTAGCCATGACAATTTTGAGTAGTTAATGTGAGTGAATCATCTCCAAACTAACTACCCATGTGCTTTCCATCCTCCTTATCCTCATTGTTCATTTGATACATGTTGAATGATAGTTCTGTGGTTGCATGACTAGTAATTGTTATGACCAGAACTGAATTGTCACTTAAAATTGGGTGTCACATTTTGTATTGTAACCCAACCCAACTGATGTGATGATTATCGACTCTTTGACTGAGCCTCCCCCCCTTTCCCTGCCTCCTCTATATGTTATGGAAATGGGCTTAGATTCTTATAGATCATGCACACAGGTAAGACACTTTCTTAATTCTCTTCACTTTGTTCTTTGCCAAACCCCATGCCAAGCTTTCCCACTGGGTTTTGGTGCTGGCTGGGGGATTTGTTGAGTTTCAAGGGACTTCCCTTGACCATTGTGACTTTTATATTAGATAGTTAGAAGTCAGATGATATGTATGGCAAATGCTGAGATGTCTTTCATTATCAAATACATAACCCACAAACCTTGTACTGCAATTGTAACCATCACACCATTGTGCCACCACTGTAAACTTGACCTGTAACCCTGGAACCATGTCCACCTCCCTATTCATCCTTTCCATGACAAAACTGCAACAAGGAGGGCATTCCCATGCCCAACCTCCTGCTGCCCACTCCCATCCATCCAGTAGTTCCCTATCAGGAACTGTAGCCTATCCCACCTCCTTAGGAGAGGGATATGGTCCAGGCAGCTCCAGGATGCCTGGCCACGTACCATGGGTCCCACTTCCCACAGTCACCCATTACCATGCACTGGTCCACCAGCCTGCTTTCCCAAACAACTCCCACTACTGGTATGCTCCCATGAGTGCCAAGTCACTGATAGCCACCAACTGGGTGACTCCTTTTGGGAGTCCCAGTATTCCACACTACTGGTATGCTCCATTGAGTGCCAAGTCACTGCTAGCCAACCACTCCCAGCACACCCACTACCAGTACACTCCCAGGAGTGCCAAGTCCCCATTAGCAGACAGCCAGGTGGCTCCCTCAAGGTGCCCATGTCATACTCGCTACCGGTATGCTCCCAAGAGTGCCAAGTTACTGTTGGCCAACCCACAGGTTGTACTTCCAGACACTCATCCCATTCCACTCTCCCTCTGATGGCTATGCAGCCACCTCCATTAGTGAGCTGAACAGTTCAGGTTGGGTTCCCTGGAACCCATTCCTGTAACACTATAGGTGGACCATATACATCAATTGTTCCTTCAAATCTGCATTCATATCTTGGTAAGTGCTGTAGGCAGGATAATCGCCCACACACAGACTTGGCTTGGATACCCACTTCCATTCACACAACAACCCATATGAATTTTGTATCTAAAAATAGGGCTAATTCTTAGGATCCCATCAATACCAAGAATGTCCCAATTGGTGGAGGATTGATGGAGTTATGTGTTGGGCAAGTTAGGCATGGCAGGTCACAAGCATGTGTGGGCATGAGAATCTCAAGTGGCAACCCAGAATTCCTGCCTCACTGCCTTGGATGCAAACAATGGTGCCAAAGTGCTTATTCTTCCCTCTTCAAGCTGTGCTGGATGAAGTTTGGTTGCATTCATGCATTTCATTGGTGTAAATCACTTGGGCACTGTTGAGAATCCAGTTTCTCAGAGCAACCATATTGTGATCATCTTCCTTGGGGTTGAGGATGTCAAATTGAAACTCTCACAATTGGTTGCTAAATTGCAAGGTACTATCAAAAAGTGTAATCCACTTCATGAACCTTCATGCTTATATACAATATGTATATTGAAATCATTAATTTTCAACCCAAAAAGTCAATTTTTTTTGGCAAGCATGAACCTTCATGGAAATTTTCATGAAGCAGCATGAAATTTCATGCTGTTTCATGAAACTTCATGAAGGTTCATGACTGCTGACTTCATGACTCTTCATGCAGAGCCATGAATGTCCATGAATGTCCATGCATGGTCATGACTCTTCACAGGAATTCATGAGCATGCCCATACCTGCACATGAATGCTCATGACCCTTCATGAATATTCCTAACTCTCCATGAATATTCCTGACTCTTCATGGAGAGTCATGACTGAGCAGCACATGGCTTGAGTGTGCAAGGTTGTTAGACACTGGTCAGGGTCAGCACTGAAGGTCGCCGTTGTGGGCCGCTATAGGCCATGATGGCTGTGATGCCGCGAACAAGGCCCAAGGGTAGGGCATTTGGCCTCAGCAACTCTAAAGGAGCGCTGTGCCCCCTAGCTGTCTCTTGGCCCTCATTTCAGACTTACTGGGGTTGCCTTGTTGGGTCAGGACTTGAGGGGTCATGGTCAAATCGATATTAGAGCTAAGGTACAATAAAGTAACATACAGGATATATATAGGGAGAAAGAATGAATGGAAGCAGACCCGGGCCGAAGGCTGAAGGGTCCAGAAGCAAACAGGAATAAGGAGCGGGGTTGGCTGCATAGTGGCTGGCAATGACTGAGGGTCAAAACAAACAATAACAGGTAAATAAAGGAAGGAGCGTAGGGCTGCGATAGTGGTGGTGGTATCATAGCGGTGCTGGACTCGGAGTTGGGCTGGAGTTGGGCACGGGAATGGTAGCGGCCCTGTAGGGGCCAAGTGGGCAGGGTAGAGGAGTCGTGCTCAGCGTGGTGCTGGAGGCAGACTCAGGGCGGGAAGGTTGGTGTGGCTGTGGGGGAGTCAGCCAGGTGCAGGGGAGCCTAGGGGCAAGCGGGGGAGTGAGCAGGGAGTCCTCATGGAGGATAGGGCTGAGGTTGGGGCTCATGCTCATGCTTGTGTAGCGGGAATGGGCTTGGGTGGCATCGGGATGGGCGGCTAATGGGCTGGAATGCATGGCCATGACAAAGGTGCAACCAAATTTCCCCCCATTTGTCTCTCCTTCAATTCTCTATCAAATGTTATGTGGTAGGTACCATTTTTGTCATATGAATTAAGGCTTTTTTCTGTATCTCATTGTGATGCAATAGTCCCAGATTATATGAAGGAATTTGGATGAGCTGGTTCACTATATGTGCACTTATTCTGCTTACTGTGCTCTCAAAAATACTTTGGGTTACATGAAACACTTGATTTCTCTCAAATTATTGCCAGTTTTGATTGCCAAAATCCATGAAGATTTGGTGTAGATATGGCCATGTGTCATATCCATCCACAGCCATCACCTTCCACCACCTCCAGTCCCTCTGGATTGCCTCTGCTCCTTTGTCACTAACCTCAGAGCCCCTGGATTCTGCAATCCCCTCTGACTCCCCCAATGGTCACCACCCCCTCATTTCAATATATTACCTAAGTATGGAACCCCGAAGGTCTCTGGACACCTCTGACATCTGCAAACACACCCCTGCCTCCACTGGGTAATTTAGTTGCCTGCCCTGCAAGTCTACCTTCAGACCAATCCCTCCATTCCACTTCTGGGTCATAACCCATCCATCCATTAAACCCTGTAACCCAAGTTGTTGGTAATATTCAGTCAGCTAACCTGTAACTCCATTAGATCTGCTCTGCCTGGCCCCTGCCATTTACAGGCCCACCATCTAGACTCCCTCTGTAATTATATATACCTAACCTGTAGATACATTACACTTCAGTGATAAAAATCAACTAGAGTTTTCCCCCTCTTCTAGAGTTCCCTCTCAGTCCATAATTAGGGCACCAACATGTTACTAGGCACAGCACTCCTGGCACAAGTTGCTGAGGCCAAAGCCCTCTGTTCACAGGGACATCTCCATTTGTCCTGAATCTGGTCTCTGACACTATGCACCCAGGGTGAGCCTCATTGTGACTGTGATTGTGGCTCTATTTGTTAGAAGGTGGCAGATTTTGGATGGTTCCAGAAGTGGAATGGAGACTTAATACATGAGGACCTTGGCCTCAGCAACTCAGGTGGAGCACTGTGCCACTACTGTTTTGTCATTAATTTTGGAGCTAACATATAAGGAGGGTCAGAGAAAACAAAGGGGGCTGAATTGGGACTGTCATATCCGTGCATACCCGACCCCGATCCGACTTCCGGACCTCCACCCTCTTCACCTCCGGAGTCATAACCTACCATTGCCGTTCCGATACTCACCTTCGGTCTTGGCAAACACACCTCCCCCTTACCTCTCCGACCCTATCTCCGTCCGCTCCGATACTCATCTCGGACCGAACATCGCCCCACTCGCCACCCTTCCTACCACTCCGCTCCCCCTTCACAACACCTCCACCCTCCTGTCATCCCCCTATGCTTCCCCCGTCTGCTCCGATACTCACCTTCGGACCTGACTACTCTCCTTTCCGCCACCCCTTCTCCCCTTACCTGTCCCCTCTCTCCTCCCTCCGTTACTCCTCTGCCACCCTTCCGCCAAGTTACAACCTTCCACCGCTGTTCTGTACTTCGCACTCGGACACCGCTCATACCTTACTCCGAGCCTCCGTCATAGTCCATTGCATTGGTCTCCGTAACCTCCGTAAGCTCCGCAACCCCCGAGCTTTGCGGACTGCCTTCAGCACTCTCGCCGCCTGTAATGTATTTCTCGCGTTTTCCCTTCATCCCTATTTGGACTACTGCTTCTTTCTATTCTAGCCAGTTAGTCATCATCCCCACTTCCCCTCATCCTCCTGCCCCTCTGGGCCTCGCCCTCCCTACCTCCTTTCGGATGTATCACAGGTCCTGCCTTATGACCTTCGGTACCTATCCGCTCCGTCTACCCTTTGTTCCCGTTCGGACGTCTTCATCCCAATTCAGTTACCCTTTGTTTCCTTGTGCTTTTGCCCCTTCCATTATATATATCGGCGCTTGTACATACTCGTTTTGGTTTAGTCCAAAATCGACCTGAAATGCCCCCTAGAGACTTCCTGCTCACCTACTGTGAAATTAAGGACCAAATGGACAAACAGCAATGGCACAGCGCTCCGCTTGAGTCGCTGAGGCCAAGGTCCCTCCACGCTAAGTCTCTGATTCCACTCCGGAGTCGTCCGTTTCCGCCCCATTCTAACAGGGACAAGGAGCCTGAATGGAGACCAAGGGGTCTACAAAAAGGAAGAACATCAAGGGTCAAGGGTTTGACTCAATGGTGCATCTGAGAGGGGGTAAAGAGGGTGCAGGCCTGGAGGAGCAGGAGGAGGGGTGGGAGTGGGGTGTATGGCTCTAACTGGCTGAATGAAAAGAAGCAGTTGCCCAAATAGGAGTAAGGGAGAAAGGTGAGAGTGAATGGGACAATGCAGTAAACTGTGGGGTCCATGGTGCATCTGTGAGGTCCAGGGGTAACAGAGGTTACAGAGGCAGAGTTGGAAGTCCAAAAGGATATTGGGAAAGGTGATTGAATGAAATGAGGTCACCTATGCAGTGGAGGTGAGGTCAAAGTCTCAGGTCAGGGCTAAGACAGAAATTTTGGAGACAGAGGTACAGCATGGTGTCCGAGGTCAGGGTATGGAGACAGAACAGGAGGTAGTACCTTAGTGGAGAAGTGGGGTGGGAGTTGGGAGCTGGAAGGTGGTGTCAGGTCAGAGGTAGAGTAGTGAAGGGTTGCTTACTATTTTGGGGACAGTAATGTTCCATTCCCCCATTTGCCTCAGGCCTCAGATATTCCATCTAAATATAAGCTTTAATGTGCTGTATATTCAACAGGGTAGAGGTAAAAGGCTACCAGGCCTTTACAACTACTCTGAGGTATATATATGTAAATTACATATTTTGGCACAAATAAATAAAGAAATAACAGCATCACTATAATTGGAATTATAGTGAAGTAAGGTTAATCCCTTACATCCTCCTCCCTTGTGATATTGAATCACAGACAGGGTACAAGCATATGAAAGGGAAAGCAAGCATATTAAAATATAACACTCTACATACGAAGAATGTATGCAAGCGGGGGTACACTCATTGCAGGAGGCTATAGTAGTAGTTTGTAGGCAAAGCCCACTTAGAGTTTCTCCTGGAACATATGTACCCAGCTCTCGATGACAGTGTTGTTGATGATGAAGTAGCAAGTGTCAATATGACAAGCTAGAGTAATGGTTGAGTCACCATCAAAAATCAAAAAAGGGAAGGAAAAGAACCAACAATGGCATTGTTGTTGAAGAGAAAAGGCAGTGACACCTGAATTGGTCCACTGTGGGGTTGGGCTCATACTGTGCAGTTGAGTTTATAATGCCCACAAGTTTGCAGCATCATGGCTTCCACCCAGCAGGAGATGAAGCAGAGGTTGATACTCCAGTGACGGAAGTAACTCACCAAAGGTCAATACCCCAGTGATAGTCAGTGAGCCCAAACCCGAAGGTTGATACTCCGGTGACACAGGTAACTCACCAAAGGTCAATACCCTGGTGATGGCCAGTGATTCCAAAGGTCACTGAGGCTGCTCCTCCCTAGAGTGTTGTCTGGGAGTAAAATAATAGTTTGATATGAGTCAGTGCAATGCTGACCCACAAAGATAACAGTGGCACAGGCTTGTTTCTCCTCCCTAGACAGTTGTCTGGGGGAGTAGTTGAAAATTCAACCTAGGAATCTAGGTTTCAAAAAAATAAGAAAAAATTTCCGCCACACTTGAATGTGGGCCAGAGGTCTGAGCAGCAACCTGCTCCTCCCTAGATTATCATCTAGGGGAGTGAGTGACAGAATGGAAGTGCAGCCCATGAACTGGGCATGTCTGATCATTCAGACATGGATTTTCGCTGGGGGCAGCATCTCCATTGGTGGCACAGCTTGTTCACTATGAAGTGAACAATAGAGAGGATCCCTTTCCTTAGAAAGGGCCAGCCTTCCAGATGGAAAGGCAACAGAGACATGAGTGCAGTACAAAGAAGCACCATGTGTTTTGGGGACCCAGCACCCAATAATGCCAGGAACACACAGACTTTCCCAGAGGTGGAGTGTCTGTGGGCAGAACAGGTCGTTCACTATGCAGTGAACGATAGATGAGAACCCTTTTCTTGGAAAGGGTTGGTCTCCCTTCTGCGGAAGGGGCAGAGAATAATGAATCACCAAAATCACGATGTGGAACAGCATCGTGCATCTTGGTGACCTGGCACTTAACAGCACCAGGAAAGCATCCTTCGGTGGTTCAGATTCGACTTCCTGCAGAGTGGAGGGAGTAGGTGCTGCTGGGTTGTCAAACCCAGGAATTGCTGAAGCACTGGGTAGCTCTATGAGCTGGCACTTGGCAGCAGCTGAAGTGCTGCTGATTCCATCTATAACCGATGGTAAACCAGTCGGTTGGGCCTCCAGAACAACGCTAGAATGACATTCAGCTCCCACTGGGGGAGGGGAATTGCTGAGGACTTTACACAGCAAAGTGCTGGGTGACTCAGTGTGTTCAACTCTACAGTGTTAGAGGAATAATTATTCCATCCCAAAATGGGTGGAAGGGAAGTCTCAGTATGCCTCTCTGGTGTGCAGGTGAGTGGGGAGGGAAGTTGGGCCTGAGTGGCCATGGGTGGGTCAACTCACGTTTCTGTCCACAGCTTTGGCTTGTCACATCAATTGAGTGGAAAGAGAATCTCATCGATTTTCTTATTGAATCTTTTGATGGCAGTGGTCAAGGTGGTAATGTGATTATCCACCTGAGTGACATTGACTTCCAACTGGGTGACATTGGCTTTCAAGCTGACAAAGCCAGTTCTGACTTTGTTGATGCATTCATGTAATACTCATGCACTCTTGAAATAGGGAGAGCGGGCCCATGATGGTGAATGTGAGGGTGGCAGTAGGACAGACACCAAGATGCTGCAACAGGTTCAGCATCTCCTGAGATGGCACAATGCATATGATGCATTGCTGGGCCCTTGCAGGCCCAAATCACCACTTCCAGATGGAGTGGTGTCAATTCCCACCATGGGACTGGAGGAAGGGCCAGCCATGTGGGTGTGAGTCTGGAGCTTCCTGGTTGTGAGCATCAGGAAGTAAGATCAAAGGTTCCGGTGTGAACCTTGATTGAATGTGCACATCGTCAGGGACAATGATGCATTGGTTGCCAAATGGGGTTCTGGCACCGGTGTTGCGGTGGCTTCCCAGATCCTGAGATTGGGAGGGTTTGCCTCTACTCTGAGGCACAGCCTAGGTGAGCATGCATCTAGGAACAGTGTTGTGGGGACAACTCTGTGTACCGCAAAAAGTCGGATTCTGCGGAATTTGGTCACCAACACGCAGTACATATCCGCTGACGCTCCCGATACTCATTCTATCACTATCCAACACTCCATACACTCACTCCATATTTTTCCATATTTTCCCCATCATTCCCGACAACCCCCAAAGATCCAATGGGATTCCAATGAACGCTGGACAGACCGCCTCATTGAATACCTCTGTTAGAACTAGCGGATTCAGACGACTCCGGAGTGGAATCAGAGACTTAGCATGGAAGGACCTCGGCCTCAGCGACTCAGGCGGAGCGCTGTGCCATTGCTGGTTGTCCTGGGGGTCCCTAATTTCGGATCTAGCAGAGGGAAAGTCTCCTGGGGGAATTCAGGTCGATTTCGGACTGAGGTTACAAGTTACTAGGTACATTGTATATAAGGAGGGGTCCAGAATCAAAAGGAACAAGGGTAGGACGAAAGGAGACAAAGGGAGATGGAAAGAGGAACAACACTGAGGGTCAAGTGTTTGACTCAATGGTGTTTCCCAAAGGAGGAATGAAGGGCCAAGGCCCAAGGAGGAAGGAAGGAGGATGGGAGTCGGGAATGGCTAGCTGACTGAATAGAAGGAAGCAGCAGCCCAAATAGGAATGAGGGAGAATTGAAATGGACAATGCAATAGTTGCAAGGTCCGGAGTAAGTCCGGAAAGTCCGAACTCGGAGGTTAAACTCCGGAATATTGGCAAACATAATTAAATGGAATGAGCTAACCAATACAATGGGTATAAGCAGAGGTGGGGTCAAAGTCTGAGGTCGGAGCTAAGACCGGTGTAGGAGAAATAATGGTCACACTATGGAAACCCATTATGGAAATATGCCAGATAAATCACAAAACCTCATACAACAAGTAGATATAAGAAAACTGAAGGACACGAATTTTTACGAATTTTTACGAATTATTATGACTATACATGATAAATCGAAAGAAAGAAAAATAGCAAAAATACTTCAAGCTTACCATCAACGAGACGGAATTCCCGGGGGAATTTATAGCAAATATTAAAACAAGAATTAAGACAATCGACCAAGATTTGACTATAAAAACAATCAGAGAACCTCCACGGAAACTACTTTCCCACGTCCGCACACGTAGCCAAGGATGGAAGTACCACGGAACAAGGATTCCTCAGGAACTAATGCAAAATTCAAAGTCGTGTTTATAATAAGAAATGTAGATGTCCCCCAAACGGACCCAATGAGAGTAATTACAGGGGAAACTACCCATAAACGACGGAGATATGACTAAAACTCCTGCAAAACAAGGACAATATCTAAAAGGCAAGCGCAAAGATTAACCAGTAACGACCGAGACAAGCTTGATGGGCCATTAGAAAGGAAGGGATCTAATCTTAATCCTCCCAAATTTTCATAATAAAAGGATCATGCGTTAATGAGATATCCAATAATGGGAATAGCGACATCAAAAGTCCGAGCTCAGGGAAAAGACAATGTTTGCGTAGGATCCATAATTGAAACATACAACGAAATTTACACGGAAATTATTCAAAATGGGGAACTATAGTTATGCAGATTTTCAGCCCAAACGGTCCAGCCGTTGTGAAGTTATACCCATGACGGGAATATAGAAATCCGCATCATGTGTAATGACACGTGAGGGTGGCGATGCGCAGGGAACCAGCCATCGGAACCGAGATCCGCACTTCGGCAGATCACGAAGACCAATTTCCGTCCAAATAAGGAAGAGCCCAGTCAAAACAAAGCACGGAAAGTGCAAAACAACCTTAGATCATGAGGGAAAAATCTGAAATAAATCACAGAAGCCCATATGAAAGAAATAAAAACCCGTGCATATCATAAATCCCGAACAATTAAATGGAAACGGTGCCCGCATACGAACAACTATGGGAATGACGCACGTGATTACCGAATATGCGTGCAAACTTTTGCTAACTCAACAAATACCAGGAAATAGGACACAACCTTAGTACCATTGGAAAGGTGGGAATAAATGAAAATTTATGATACCAAGAACGTGAGAAAACATCCAGAAATGAATGAGATATAGGGACATGAAGTTAGAAACCTGAAAACGCGCGGGAAAACAGCTTCAAGAGGTCCAGAGTCCTAAATAAAATACATAAAAATATGATATCTTCAAGGACGACCTACTATAACAACGAACAATACATATGGAGGATTAGGATGTGATAGTACAAAGGGGAATCAGGGAATATGAACGAAATTCATGAAAACCACTAAACTATGATGGACCATGGCGGGAATTTTAGGGAACAATATTATAATGAGGTGGAGAGCTATAATACATTCGTTTGAGTAATTCTTGACTACTAGCAACTTTTTCTTTCAGTTTTAAACCTGAATAATTCACTCATTTACCATTTCAGTCTCATTTTAACTAAATGTCACTAAATAAAAATGGAATAAATCAGCTGAAGGTCTCAGCACAGCCGTATGCATAGTAATGCGAAGTTTGAATTCAGAATCATCGAGTCATAGCAAATTTAATGGTATATATAGGGAATTTGAAATAGGTAACTGCAGCAAATGCAGTGCAGCCAAGTTCTAATTAACCATTAAAATAGCTTAGGCAAGGGAGGACAATAAGGATTCTAGGCGCAGTCTGACCGCAGTAGAACCGCAGTTCAGCGCAGCAAAAGCGCAGTAGAACTATAGTGTGAAATTTTCATTTTTTATTCAGTTTGAGAAAAATACACTGTAAATAAATCCTGTAAATAGAAGGTAGAGTGTGAAAAAGGAAGGCGACCCAAGGAGTATAAAAGGGAGACCCTTTCTGCGACTTTTTGCCCCCCTCAGAGAAGTAAGAAAATAGACTATTATTTTTCTCAAGCATTTCTGGTTGTCACTCCAGTGCGAAAAAGTGATATACAGTTAAGATTGCCACTGTAGTAAAAGGCAGCAATTAAGGAGAGAAATATTAAGTAGATATTTCAACAGGAGAGCTGGTTAACACTCCAGATTTCAAAGTGTAAACACAAAACAGTTATCTTGCTACTGTTAAAACAAGCAATAAAATAAGACAAAAATAAAACAAACCCAAGGGACACTCCAGACACAATCCAAATTCATTAACTGAATAGAATCTTTGAAACTTCACCAAGTAGAAGATTAAATTCAAGTTTAAAATCCAAATTAAACAACGCTACTCAGAATTACACCTAGACAAATTAAGAAATTTCAATAAAGAAACAGCTCTGCAGGGCTCGGTTTATCTGTAAGTCAATTCCCAGGAACTTTAAAACTAACCCATAAAAATAGAATTAGCCAAAACACTCGGATTGGTACTATATTTACAATAAATAACACTAGTACACTTCCCCATCCTAACTAAAGAACCAGGGAACAGCTTGGTGGTGGTCTCGTTTGAACCTCCCAACTGACCTTCCTTCATTCTCTCCTTCACCGGAGGTTCCAGAGACGGAGACGCAAACAGGATTCCGGAGCGGAGGTCCGGAGCCGGGAGCATAGGTGTTGTGTACTCATCTGGAAGGTGTCGAGGTTGGGGTCGGACCCGGAATGTTCCGGAGTCGGACCGAAGGTGGTGTTGGAGCCGGAGGTGGGATAACCTCTTGGGAGTCGGCAGGGAGAAGGTGACAGAAGGGAAGTAGGGCTCTGGAGTCGGTTTCGGAGTTCTGGGAGCCCGGAGTGGAGGTCGGGATTGTATGGATATGACAACCTCACAAACCACCTAGATGTACAACTCAAGATGTTCAGCAACTCTGTCAAGGATGCAAAGAAGGAGTCGTGCAAAAAGGTGAGCCCCCAATGTGACAGCACCAGCTCTCATCATTCACATTCACCTAGGTTGTTGGTAGCAAACCCAAGGTCAAATACTATCATGAGATAGCAAAGGCAGTCTTTGATGTTGGGGGTGAGGAAGAACGTGGCGCTTATTTAATGGAACCTGAGCACTATGCAACTTCTGTCTTGGGTTGGATCACCTAGTAAGTCTCTCTTGTGCTGTCAGCTAAGGCCATCTCATATTTTCTCAATTACAGTTTACAGAAGACATATACTACATATCGCAAGACAATGCGCAACACTGGTGAAGGTCTGAAAGATGAGGATGAGAGTCAGTCCAAGGTGTATAGAAACCAGCTAGGTGAGGTGCTTATTAATTCCTTACATATGCTGCTGATATTTTCATCAATTTAAGAGAAGATTAAAGCATCTTTCCCTTGGTGGAACACACTGCATGCTTGGTGGTCGGAACATCCCAAGTATGCATTTCAAATGGTAACAAACTCGACAAGTGGTGCCAGAAAAATGGTAAGTGATTTGGAGCAAGCTGTCTCTGCTCCGCAGCAAGTTATGGATAAGGCAAACACACCCTCCCATCCACCTCCTGAATCACTGTCTACTTTCCAACTTCCACTTCCCCATGTCAACTCCCCGCTCCCTTGGGCTGAACCAGCACCTCAAGCTGACCCGGGACTTCTTAATACCAACTCGCCACTTTTTCACATTGACATGTGTCAGGGCACACCCGCCTGACCCGGCCCCACCCGGCCCCACTTCACCCGGTACCCCGCCACCCAGTCTTCCCCTACCTCCTCCCCCCCTTCTTCTTTCTTTCTTTCTCCATTCCACTCTCTCTTTACTTATCTCACCTTCTCTTTATTTTCTCTTTATTCTACATGGACGACCTTTCCTATCAATGTACCATTGACCCACCTGCAGCGCGCTCACGACACGCCCAGCCCGGGCGCCTCGGGTGACCCCCGCTATGTCCAGCTCGCGCGTTCACAGCGGACGCCCTCGGGATCCCCCACAGGGACACCCGGGTGACTACGGCTGTATGCGAGGATGACGTGGCACCCGTCATGTGACCTAAGCCGCATGTATATAAACATACCTGAAGTGGGAACCGAAGAAGTAGCCTTCTTCTCACCCTTTTCCACTTCAGGTAAGTAACATAGTATTCCCTTTTAATAACAATAACACCCTTTTCCACTTCAGTCTAAGTGGCCAGGGACTGCCTCCTGAGCCGGGCCTGCCAGTACGCATGCCCGCTCCACACCCCACGAGGCTCCTAGTGTCGGGCGTCTCACCCGGGCCTCCTCTACCCCGGACACGTCCCTGACAACATGCCACTTCCGGATTTGCCACTCTCCCATCCAGACTTGCAGGCCCCCGATGTTAAGCCAAGGATGGATCTGGAAGACTCCAGTTCCTCCTCATCTCACACACTTGCAAGGGCAGCCTCTGCGTCAATCACACTGAACTCTAAGGTTGACTCCGCTCGGCAAGCTTCACGCACTCCAGGTCCAAAGGGAGCCTGGAAGGATTTTATTGCTGAATTTCATGAAGCAACGTGAGTTGACCAAGCACAAGCTCAACAAGAGGCTCAGTACTATCACACACAGCAGATGGCATGACTTGAACTCAAGAAAGAGAAGATGCATCACAAGTACAAAATTGAGTCCCTCAAGCTCCAGCTGCAACTTGCACAGGTACAGTCACAACAGCAACAGCAGCAGCCGCAACAACAACAACATCCTGTCCCAGACTTTGCGATTTTTTAGTCTACCACTGAGTTTTCACGTCCTCATGTGTGCCACAATCAGCAGTACATTTTAAAATAAATACATGTTAGTACAGTGCATCAAAGAGTGCTTCCTGTACATGTCGGCGCTTCTGCTGCACTTCTGATTCTCCTGGCAGTGGTGGTCCTGCTCCAGCCCACATGAAGCCTTCAACAGGTTCGTCCTCCTCTCTCTCCTCTTCACCACTCCGACCCTCTTCAACCCATTCCCAAAAATCACTCTCATACTCCTGATCTTCAATGCGCGCTGCAAATGAGTGAACTATTGAACAAGTGCGCACCCATGCGAGTGCAAGCACATAGTCACGCTCCGAGTTGATTTGTTGATGGAGACCACACAGTGACTGAAATCGTCCTTTGAGGTAACCTACCACATGTTCTGACCTTATACACACCTGGGTTATAAAAGGACATTTAATTTGTAAATAGTACCAGATATCCAACATACTGTTGAGAGATGGTAGTTGAATTGTCGATTTGACGAAATGAGGGATTGTGGGCGCTTATAAGGGACCATGCACCACAGCAATAGGGCATATGCGGAGTCACCCCACAACCACTCACCCTCACGAAAAAGTCGGTCCGACTCTGTGAATGTGTGGGATTCCTTGAACGCAGTCGAATCATGCATATTCCCAGGAGGGCCTAACATGTAGTCGATGATGTGAAGATTCGGTAATGTTATGAGCTAGAAGGATATCATCACCAGTAATCCGCAGACAAAAAATGGATGCACTGTGAGACTAAGGGAATAGTTAGACTTATGATCAAAGAACTGCTCCCTGAAATGTCCAGGTTTAGACACAAGAAGGATGAGAATGCCATCAACCATACAAAAACCGGGCCTCCATGCACAACAAGACACACTCTCCACCCAATCTGATGCCTCGCACTTCTCATCTGTGTTAGGCCATCGAATAGCCTGGTTATGAAGTGGCAAAAAGGCCATCATGACATGACGTGTGGCCTTAACAATGGCCCCAGCACTACAACCTGCCCATTGTGCAATTGCATCAACAGATGCCACATTGCCGAAATGTCCGAGCCGATACAGTGTGACAGCAAGTTGGTATGCGATGGGCCATTGGTCATTTTGAGAACTATTACAAAAGCCGGGGTGATCCTGGATGAGGGAGAGGAGAATATTGAATGTGTGAGGTGAGATGCAGAGATTTTGACGAAAGCGGGAGGGGTCATCATCTTTATAACACACAAGAATGAGCCCTAGCTGACTACATTTGGGAACCTCATGTGGATAAAGGACACGGGTGGATGAGCGTGGAGAGAAAATGTCGCACACGAAACATGGACTGGAAATATGAATCATGGAGGGACTGCAGTGCATGGTCATGTTCAGCACCGGAGGATAAATCAGATGGATGGGAGTTGTTGCTGTTGCTGTTGTTGTTGCCATCACTGTTGTTGTCGCTGCTGCTGCTGCTGCTTGTTGTCAATGCGGAGGTTGTGCTGGTACCATTGTCACTAGAGTCACCAGAGTCAGTACTGGGACTGAATGAGCTATTGAGGCTCAGTCTCAGACATCGGAGTCTGTTAGAACGTGCGGATTCGGACGACTCTGAATGGAATCGGAGACTTAGCGTGGAAGGACCTCGGCCTCAGTGACTCATGCGGAGCGCTGTGCCATTGCTGGTTGTCCTGGGGGTCCCTAATTTCGGATCTAGCAGAGGGAAAGTCTCTTGGGGGAATTCATGTCGATTTCGGACTGAGGTTACAAGTTACTAGGTACATTGTATATAAGGAGGGGTCCGGAATCAAAAGGAACAAGGGTAGGACGAAAGGAGACAAAGGGAGATGGAAAGAGGAACAACACCGAGGGTCAAGTGTTTGACTCAATGGTGTTTCCCAAAGGAGGAATGAAGGGCCAAGGCCCAAGGAGGAAGGAAGGAGGTTGGGAGTGGGGAATGGCTAGCTGACTGAATAGAAAGGAAGCAGCAGCCCAAATAGGAATGAGGGAGAATAGCGGAATTGAAATGGACAATGCAATAGTTGCAAGGTCTGGAGTAAGTCCGGAAAGTCCGAACTCGGAGGTTAAACTCCGGAATATTGGCAAACATAATTAAATGGAATGAGCTAACCAATACAATGGGTATAAGCGGAGGTGGGGTCAAAGTCCGAGGTCGGAGCTAAGACCGGAGGTTCCGGAGACGGAGACGCGAACGGGATTCCAGAGTGGAGGTCTGGAGTTGGGAGCATAGGTTTTTGCGTAATCATCTGGAAGGTGTCGAGGTTGGGGTCAGACCCGGAATGTTCCAGAGTCAGACCGAAGGTGGTGTTTGAGCCGGAGGTGGGATAACCTCTTGGGAGTCGGCAAGGAGAAAGTGATGGAAGGGAAGTAGGGCTCCGGAAGTCGGAGTTCGGAGTTCCAGGAGCCCGGAGCAGAGGTCGGGATTGTATGGATATGACAGAGTCGGTGGTAGTAATGTGTGCGCAGTCGATGGCTATGCTGGATGGCAGCATGGATGAGACGCTGGCAATCAGAAACAACAGGCATTAGAACTTCACAGTAATTACATAATACAGAGGAGACGATGTGATGACGGACTTACAGGAGCCAGGACCAAGGTACTTTAGACACACTTTAGATGACAGTACTGTGAACACCCATTGGAAAATTCCTGAACTGGGCCTGAAGTTGCTCTGAACTCGGGTTGCACGTGAGCCAAAATTTGGGCCAATCTAGACACAATTTAGAACTCATTTCAGACACACTTCAGCCAACTGTGAAACCCCCTAATGCTCCATGCCCTCCTGGGAGTGCCCTGGAGTACCTGGCCAACTCTGGAGGAAATGAGCTGTTCCTGGACCGGCCAATCTCCTCCTGATTCTCCCAGTGCTCTCCATACTCCGGAGCACTCAGGAGCATAACAATTTTTTGCTGATGATAAGTCTCACAGATCCATTAAAACAAGCATTTACGATGCATAAACATGTAAATATGCCTTTTTTCGGCCATTCACTTCCAATCCATGCATCCATGACCCATAATTATCCAAAAAAAATTGACCAAAAAATTGGCTGCCCCCCATTTTTGCCAAACTTCACAGAATTTGTTTTTGATGCATGTTTCATAGTAGAATTTTAATATCAGACCGGGTTTCTGGTTGGGTTCACCTGCAAAAAATGTGCAGGAAATTTCCGTCCCAAGCTGTAGGAGCCCTAATTGTTACAGGTGAACATGGTAAAGAGAGTGCCATTGGGACAGGGTGATCAGCACTCATTATTTTCCTAAATTGTCGATCAGCCGTTTCCAATATATTCAGAATTATATCGACCAAATTAGGTGTGCAGTTTTTTCTGTAGCTTGCTGTAAGCGAAGGCCATAGCAAGCAAGGAAAAACTTTATTGTTATAACATTGGTAACCGAACAGCGCTAGATATTAACTGGTTACTGTAAATTATTGACTCCTACATACGATCGGCTATCAGGCACTTACCACCCAGTAGATAACGTGGGCAGTGGTTACATGTGGCGAGAACATAACACCTGAATAATGGTCGCTCTAGACGCGTAACATGTTGTAAGTTTGTAATTCCGGTTCTACGTAATATTACCGATAATGTTGACACTTGTTCACCGGCATTGAAAATAAGATCACCATCATCAATGTTTAATATTTCTCCATCGGGTTTTTTTCCGCTCTCTCTCTGCGATCCTTTTAGAGGCTTTGCTTGGTCACCCGTCGCAACGACTCACAACTAGCTTATTTCCTGTGTTCTTCCCTCAAGCTAGTGGGGTCTTCCAACATGTTCAGACGCGCTGTTCTTTTCTTACTTCTCCTCTTCATTGCCTCCGTCTTCGCCGTCCGGGGGCAGGAGTTGCGCCGCGTTGCACCTCGGCTTCGCGACCCTGTGCACGGAGACACGAACGCGAAGCGACTCGCAAGGGGCTTACCTCTTTTACCCCCAGCTCGAAGGAAGAATATTGAAGCCTCACGAACTGAGGGTGAGTACCCACCTTCACTGGCACGTAGCATGAAGATGTATGGCGTGATGCGATTCGATCTCCAGCTGCCAGAAGGGCACAGGCAAGCGACACAAATGTTTGGATGGGAAAACTCCAAGTAGCCGACTCGAATGGAACGACCCTTGGATACCTCGCGCTGGCTGATTATGGCAATCGGTGGGTGTTTCGTTTTTGTGTCGCATCTGAGTTGATATATGCCTGTCTCATTGATCGATAGGTACACCGTACGTGAGGAGTCGGATGCCGCTACCTTCACAGCCTCGCTAAATCCTCAGAGTGGTATGACCTTCAGAAATAATGTGCGTTATCTTGACTTCCTCCATCTACCGCTTAGTTTGTTTTCCAAATGCAATTCTCCAGAATCCTCAAACTCCCTATCCCTATTTGGCGGGTCTCATCGAACCGGATGTTATACTCCGTTGGATGAAGACAACCTCTGCTATTTTGGGGGGTTCAGCATCGAAATGTACGGTGATCAGGAGGCACTCATCACCTACACCTAATTTCACTAATTCCACTGAAATGCCAAACGCAGCTTCGCCCAATAACAAACCTCAACTTGCCATGAGTGAGCCACAAGTTGTTTCTATAGATGGAATGCAATTCGAGACTGCGATTTGGAGCTGCAACTCAACTGGAGGCCTCACACCCGACGGGTGGACGGACCGTGATGGGGGTGAGTGTCTCATACATTCGGAGATTCGCGCCCCCGGCGAAGGGCCTCTCTGTCCACATTGCATGGCAACACTCAATTGGAATGCTTCCACACAGGCCAGCCAGAGTTATTCATCGTGTGGGATGGAATGTCACAGACTATCTATCTCACTGCAGATCGGGACGGCGTCGTCGCTAATAATCCTGACCCACATGTTGTGGTGCGTGAACCATCAACATTGATGTCGGGTTGTGTACGAGTCCGTGGCGCTGATTTTGCACGGGTCTTACAGACATTATCTCTGTCTTCCAACTAGATAGATAGCTTTGCTCCAGATTTAATAACTGGTGATCGCCGCCTGACGCGGCAGAACCCACCACTCCTTTCCCTTGATACAACATGTATTTGGATGAGTACAAAGAGAGGATTAAAGGCTGCTTTGCAGCCATGACCTCGCTTTCCAATCACATGAACACTGCTAGGCTCACAACCTCAAGATGATGTGGTTTCATCTCGCGGTCAACTTTGGACACTTCTGACAGTCCTGTTGCTTCTAATACAATGAAACTGGCTGAATTGACCAATTTCCCAAAGCATTCTAATAAAGGTGTCATGTTTTGATTCAGTTCAGAAGTGAACTCAATTGTTTTTCAAACCATTTGAAGTGAGACCCTGAGGGATTTGGCTCCTGATTCAAGGGGTGTTGATTCAGCCATTGCTGAACCCCAGGGGAGGGTGGCACACTGCATGACTGCTGTATTTTCAGACACCATTCCAGATGGTACATCTATGAATCTAAGAGAATTCATGCATTTCATGCACTTATTGTTGGAGAACCGTGTGCTATGGGAGGGGAGCGAGGATTCTGTACAGCCACATTCCCACAGCCACTTGTGATTTGGAATTCAATCAAATTTGTATTATTCAGGGTAGACATTCAAAACATAATGCCACAATTGAATCTGATTTCCCATGACAATCCTCAGGCTGCTCAACTGTCTGTGCACAATGCTGGCCCCTTGTCAGGGCACACCCACCTGACCCGGCTCCACCCGGCCCAACCTGACCCGGTACCCCACTGTCCACCCTTCCTTACCTCCTCCCCCTTTCCCTTCCTCTCTCCTCATTCTTCCTTCCTCACTTTCTCCCTATCTTACTTCTTCTTTATTCTCTCTTTATTCTACATGGACGACCTTCTTTGTATCAATGTACCATTGACCCATCTGCAGCACACCCACCATGTACCTGGCCTGGGCACCTCGGGTGACTTCCCGCTATGCCCAGCACACGTGCCTGCACTGGATGCCCTCGGGATCTCCCACAGAGACACCCAGGTGGTTACGGCTGTGTGTGAGGGTGACGTGGCACCTGTCATGTGATCTAAGCCGCATGTATATAAACGAACCTGGAGTGGGAACTGAAGAAGTAGCCTTCTTCTCAACTTTCCACTTCAGGTAAGTAGTACAGTATTTCTCCTTTAATGATATTAACAACTTTCCACTTCAGTCTAAGTGGCCAGGGACCACTGTCCTACATTGGGCCTGTCAGTACGCACACCCAATCCACCCCCCTCCAGGCTCTCAGCCCCGGACGCTACACCCGGGCCCCCTTGACCCCAGACGAGTCCCTGACACCACTGTCTGAAGGGGTGTCAGCACTGTTTCCCATGGTCTCAATGCACTTTATGCAGATGGATAGCCCCTTTGAATAGCTTCCAGAATATATATTTTGAGACTGAATTGACTAATAAATCATTGAGAAAAATGCAAAATACTTTTTTAGATGTGAGTCTTTGGGTTAGTGTGGCTGTCCACTGTCACGACCCAGCATATCTGTCACTTCTGTCAACATGTCCTAGTGCCACTTGGCCCATCCCACCTGCTACGATCATCATCCATCCATCCATCCATCCACCTGTCACCCTCATCCACACTTTCTCCCCACGCACGTACCTTCCAACCAAGGTTGCCCATTTGAGTGGTTCATTGTTGTCCACCTGCCAGCCAGATGGCTTGCTAGATGACCGGATGGCCTTTTCTCTTTTGTTCGCTGCTTGCAGACTATTGTTCCTCCTTTGCCACTTGTTGTTCTTGCTTGCCTTTTGTTGACCAAGTTTGCCGATATTAACTATTTGTCTATTTCTTCATTCATTAATATCACGCTTGATCCACCACCCCTTCCGGGCCGGTCCTATTTAGTTAGTTGTGCTTATAACATGCATAGGTTACACTGGATGTACCTCAGTTCATATATCAACTTGGATTCCCCCTGTCATATCCGTGCATACCCAATCCCGACCCGACTCCTGGACCTCCTTCTTCACCACCTCCGGAGTCCTGCCCTACCACTGTCCATTCCGATATTCACCTTCGGTCCTAACACCACACCTCCTCTCACCCCTCATGCCACCTCCACTCCTCCGTCCTTCCCCTGTCCTATCTCCACCCACTCTGATACTTACCTTGGGCCAAACACCACTCCTCTTGCCACCCTCCTCCTACTCTTCCTCCCACTCCTCCTCTTCCTCACAACACCTCCACCCTTCCGTCATTCTCCTACCCTTCGCCCGTCCACTCCGATACTCACCTTCGGACCTGGCACCTTTCCTCTCCTCCACTCCTCTCCCCTTTCCTCTTTCCTCTCTCTTCCCTCTGGCCCTCTTACACCGACCTTCCGCCGCTGTCCCATACCTCGTACTCGGACACCACTTGTACCTTCGCTCCGAGACTCCATCATAGTTCCTACCTCAGACTTTGACTCCACCTCAGCTTTAGTCCATTGCATTGGTGACCTCATACTACGTAAACACCATTGCCAATATTCCTCGGACTTTCAACCCTGCCTCCATAACCTCCATAAGCTCTGCAACCTCCAAGCTCCACGGATCATCTTCGGCACTTTCGCCACTTGTAATGTATCTTTCGCATTTCCCCCTCATCCCTATTTGGACTGCTGCTTCTTCCCATTCTAGCCAGTTAGTCATCATCCCCACTTCCCCTCATCGTCCTGCCCCTCTGGGCCTCGTCCTCCTTACCTCCTTTTGGATGTACCACAGGTTCTGCCCTATGACCTTCGGTACTGCTCCACTTCTGTCATCCCTTTGTTCCCGTTCGGATGCCTTCATTCCGATTCAGACCCCCCTTTGTTTCTACATACTCGTTTTAGGCCTTAGTCTAAAATCGACCTGAAATGCCCCCTAGAGACTCCTGCTCGCCACCTATGAAATTAAGGACCAAATGGACAAACAGCAATGGCATAGCACTCCGCTTGAGTCGCTGAGGCCAAGGTCCCTCCTTGCTAAGTCTCCAGTTCCCCTCCGGAATCATCCACCCTTGCCCAGTTCTAACACCCCCCCCCTAGTCTCTTCTCTACATCGTAAGGCTCCTGTCTGAAATTGGGACAACAACATAAGAATGAAGCACAGTGCTCCACCCGAGTTGCTGAAGCTAAAGTCCCACCCCTCCAACCTTATGAGCCTGGACGACTTCGTGCACCTTGCAGATCACCCAAATATGCATCCGACATGTTCCTGACATCCACCTCATGTCTGTGCACAGTGCTGGCCACTGTCTGGAGGGGTGTCCAGACTGTTTCCCATGGTATCAACACACTTTGCATAGTTGGATAGCCCCCAGACTCATACCCAGCTGTCTCTGCTCATGGATGCACACTGCAAAATGTTGGAAAACAACTAAGTACCCTTTGTATTACAATTCAGAAGTCATGTTCTCTGGACAAATCCACCATTAATGAGCTTAATACAGTTTTGAAGCATTCAATCATGTTACAGGAATGGGTTCCGGGGAACCCAACCTGAGCTGTTCTGCTCATGGACAGAGGTGGCTGCGTAGCTGTTGAAGGGAGAGCAGGAGGAGATCTGAGACCGGTACTAACGGTAACTTGGTGCTCCGAGGAGCGTACCGGCAGCGGGTGTGGTGTCATGCTAACGGTGACTTGGCACTCCAAGGAGCGTACCAGCAGCGGGTATAATGGGGGCTCCTTGAGGGAGCCATCTAACAGTTGGCTAGCGGTGACTTGGTGCTCATGTGAGCATACCGGTAGCGTGGGTAGTTGGCACTCCTTGAGGGAGTAGCCCAGTGGTTGTCTATCGGTTACTTGGCGCTCAAGGGAGCATACCGGTAGCGGGATTTGTTGGGGCAGGCAGGTTGGTTGACCAGTGCACGGTAGTGAGTGACCATGGGAATTTGGGCCCACGGGTACGTGGCCAGGCATCCTGGGGCTGCCTGGGTCACTTCTCCCTCCCAAGAAGGGAGGAAGGGTTGTAGGACCCAGTAGGGTACTACAGGAAGGATAGGAATGGGAGCTCAACCACCCAGTGGGGGGGTGGGAGCAGGAAGAGTGAGGTCCGGTGTCTGAGCACTCACCGGGCCGTTGAGGTTTTCTCACAGATTGTAAGAATATCGATGTAGACATCGATATGGACCAAGTCAGATGTTACAGAGAAGGCTTACAGTGGTAGCACAATGGTGTGGCAGTTACAATCACGGTACAAGGTTTTGTGGGTTATGTATTAGATAAGGAAGGAACAATTCCGGCAACTGCCTTACATGTCATATGACTCATAACTATCTAATATAAATATTACAATGGTCAAGGGAAATCCCTTGAAACTCAACAAATCCCCCAGCCAGCACCAAAACCCAGTGGGAAAGCTTGGCATGGGGTTTGACAGCAAAATAAGGTGATGGAATCCCAAAGCCTGCTTGCCTATAGTCATGGACCATAAGATTCTAGATCCGTTTCTATAACAAATCAGCTCAATACACTTTTCAATACAAACAAACAGTCACATGTAATGGGGTTAAGAGGCTCATATCCAATCATCTACCCTGAAAACCAGCATGCAACACTTTGCTCCAATGACTGGCACAGGATGGCAGTGGCAGTGTCCCCAGCAACATCCGGAAATTCCACCACCATCTGTCAGGGCACACCTGCCTCACCCGGCTCCACCTCCACTCCACCCACTACCCCCTTCTCCCCCTCCCTATCTCCTCCTCCCTCCACTTCCCCCTCTTCTTATTTCTTCTCTGTCTCATTCTCTATTCTTTCTATTTCTATTTACATGGACGACTTCCCTTGATCGATGTACTACTAACCTGCCCACGACCCATGCATGACGCACCCAGCCCTGGATGCTCCGGACAACCCCCAGGTACACCCAGCACGTGCGCCTGCAGCGGATCCCTTCGGGATCCCCCATGGGGATACCCGGGTGGCTGGGGCTGTGCATGGGGACAACGTGGCAACTCTCATGTGACCTGAGCACCATGTATATAAACATACCTGGGGTGGGAACCAGAGAAGCAGTCTTCTTCTCACCATTCCCACTTCAGGGACGTCTGCCTGTGCCAGACCCATTGCCGCACGCGCCCACTTCATACCCCATCGGGCCCTCAGTGCCAGGCGATATACCTGGACACTCTCGACCCCGGACCGGTCCCTGACAGCAGAAGAAGACTTTAACCTCATTCCCCCCCACCTCTCCCGCCCCCCTCCTCGCCATGGTGACGCAAGAACAATATGATGACCTGCTGGCCCGGTTCCAGAAACTACAGACCATTGTAGAGAGCCGAACCCGGGACCAGCCCACTCATGCACCCAGACCCAAGCCACCGAAGGTCGCCCCCCCACCCCCTTCTCCAGAGCCAGCGGGGACCTCGACCATTTCATGGCCGAATGCGGAATCTACCTCTATGTCTGTGTGGACAAGTTCCCTGACACCCTCTCCCAGGTCCTCTTTGTGCTGTCCTACATGAAAGGAGGGACTGCAGGGGCATGGGTGACACAACGCACCATGGCACTGCTGGCAGCAAACTCTCCCACACCCACCATGGATGAGTTCGATTCAGAACTTGACACCATGTTCCAAGACCCGAACTGGGGAGCTACCGCCCGGCAGAAGCTAGCAACCATCCGGCAGGGGAGCGAGTCTGTGGACAGAGTCATCCAAGAGTTTGAGGTACTGGGACCTGTCTTGCGGCTAAGCGATGTGGGGCTAGTTGACCGCTTTGAGCAAGCGATCAACCCCCGGCTCCGTGAGAGCATCTACCAGCTCCGCCCCATGCCCACCACCTGGGCTGAATGGAAGCATGAGGCCACCCTCCTCGACAGCCAGTGGCAGCGCTTCCAGAGGACGCAACCACGGATGCTTGCACCCGAACCCCCTCTCCCACCAACACCATCCGTAACCCCCGCAGCCCGCCCCAAGGCAGGGACGAGCCCGCACCACGAAGCCCACCAGATCCAACACTTGCACCCTGAAGACCTTCAAGCGCTGATGAAAGGGCTGAAGGGCCAAGCAACGAAAGGATCAGAGACAAGGGAGAAGGGAGTAAGGCCAGACCCGAGAGAGCGCCCAGAGGACCATCCTGCGAAGGATACACACCAGCCGGTTACAGAGAGTGGCCCATGCAGACACAGCGACACACATAAATTGTCACCAGCACCAAAGCTCCACTGACTCATTGCAAAGAAGAGGAGGAAGGGTGCACCCTCAGCCCACACAGATGAGAAAGCCATGGAGAAGCCCCCAGCAGTATCCCCACCCACCATCTACGTCCTCTCCAAACGCTCCCTGAGATCTCTGAACCTCTCCGTGAAGTTGACCACCCTCACCTCCCTCGCCTCTGTGTCCATGTCAGCCCTCCTAGACTCAGGGGCCACTGGGAACTTCGTAAGCCCCGAGTTCATCCGGAAGCACAGGCTCGAAACCACCCCGCTCCCCCAGCCCATCCCTGTCCGTAACGTTGCAAGAGGGCTAGCGGCTCTCTATGCCGACTAAGCTCGTGGGGCCAAACTCTCCTAAACTCTCTACTTTCTCTCTAAACTTCGCTTGACTCTTGATCCTTAAACTCCGTGTGGGTTCTCTGGGATTTCCGCAAGGTCCGGGCTCAGTGTCCACTACTCACTCGTTGTGAGCTAGACAGCTGCCCTTATTCCTACTGTTGGAATTCCACACACTCACACCCTCTCTAGCGTGTCCTAGCACCTTAGAGAATTTGGGGGAGGGGAGAACTTCTTTTCCAAAATCCGGTATGTACAGGATATAAGGAATAATTATTTTTAGAAATAATAGATGGCAAATATTGGTGCCATATGGCACCTGGGTACCTTATTAGGCAAAATAATAAAAAGAGTAACAGTAACAATAAAAGAATATCAATCAATATCTGAAATGATGGCAAAATATGAAAATATAAGAAAATAAGCGATATCTCAACGGATTTACGGAATTAAGAGCCGAAATTGGAAATGAAGCCGGAGATAACTCTCACGCAGCCGATGAGCATTTTTACCAATTTATTAGACGCCGTGGGAACGAGTGAGGCTGGAATTCTGGGTTGCCGCTTGAGATTCCCACGCCCGCACATGCCCGTGACCTGCTGTGCCTAACTTCTCCAACACGGAACTCCGTCAAATCTCCACCGATTGGGACGTTCTTGGTATCGACGGGATCGTAGGAATTAGGACTATTTTTAGATACCAAACTTGTACCGAGTCATCGCGTGAATGAAGGTCGTTTCCTAATCGTAGAATTGGATATCCGAGCCGAGTCTGTGTGTGGGCGATTATCCCGCCTACAACGTCGATGGGACCCCAAATGAGAATGGAGCCATAACAGAGGAACTAGAAGCCCTCCTGACGTTCGGAAAGCATACAGAATGGGCCCGCTTTGCAGTTGCAAACCTTGGGTGACAATCCCTCATCATAGGGCACTTGTGGCTGCTGCACCACAACCTGGAGGTGGACTGGGTACGACAAAAGATCACCATGTCCCGCTGCCCATCCTCCTGCCAGCTGCCACAAGCACGAGATGACCAAGACCCCATGCTAGAGCCCGGAGATGGGATCTACGCCGCGATCATCCCCCCAGACTGGGGACACGAACTGAGGGCGACTACTACCCCCTCTCAGTGGATGGCCCAAGAGGCCCACAACCCAGAGGTGGAACCTGCACCGTTCGAAACACTGGTACCAGAGCAGTACCAAGACTTCCGGGACGTATTTTCGAAAGAGGCCTTCGACCAGCTACCTCCCCGGAAACCTTGGGACCACGCCATTGATCTGGTACTGGATGCTAAACTCCCTAGGGGGAGGACCTTCCCACTCTCACGGCCGGAGCAGAAGGAGCTGGACGAGTTTCTGTGCGAAAACTTGCAGAACAGGTGCATACGACCATCCAAGTCCCCAATGGGAGCCCCAGTCTTCTTTGTCAAGAAGAAGGACAGGTCACTGTGCCTGGTCCAAGACTACCGGAAGCTGAACGAGATCACAGTGAAGAACTCGTATCCACTCCCACTCATCTCGGACGTCCTTGCCCGCCTCTGCAGTGCTAAGTACTTCTCTGCACTAGACCTACGCTGGGGGTTCAACAATGTCCGGATCAAGGATGGTGACGAGTGGAAGGCCGCATTCGCGACCAACCGAGGGCTGTTCGAGCCCCTGGTGATGTTCTTCGGGTTGTGCAACTCACCTGCGACTTTCCAAACCATGATGAACGACATCCTTCGGGATTTCATCGACTGAGAGGTTGTCATCTGTTACATGGATGACATCCTCATCTTCACTGCTACCCTGGAGGAACACCGGAGGGTAGTACGAGAAGTCTTGGAGACGCTGCGGAAGAGGAAGCTCTTCCTGAAGCCTGAGAAATGTAAGTTCGAGCGGACACGGATCGACTACTTGGGGCTCGTCATTTCTGAAGGTAGCGTGGCAATGGACCCTGTAAAGGTCCGAGGAGTTCTCGACTGGCCGGTTCTGACCAAGGTGAAGGAGGTGCAGTCCTTCCTAGGGTTCGTGAACTTCTATCGCCAGTTCATCAAGGACTTCTCAGAGAAGGCATGCCCGCTCCATGTGCTCACCTGGAAGACCAAGGTTTGGAGTTGGGGCCCGGACGAGGATCTGGCCTTCCATGCTCTGAAGGAGGCCGTCACCACTGCCCCTGTCCTCTCCTTCCCCACCGATTCCGGGCACTTCAGACTCGAGTGTGACGCCTCCAATTTCGCGACCAGCGCGGTCCTCTCCCAACTCCAGTCGGACGGAGAGTTCCACCCGGTAGCGTTCATGTCCAAAAGCTTCACGGATGTAGAACGCAACTATGAAATATACGACAAGGAGATGCTCGCAATCGTCAGAGCTCTCGAAGAATGGAGACATTTCCTGGAGGGCGCCCAAGGGAGGGTCGAGGTTTACATGGATCACCGTAACCTGGGGTATTTCCGGACGGCCCAGAGGCTGAACCGACGCCAAGCACGATGGTCCCTCTTCCTCTCCCGCTTCTACTTCACCCTCGTCCACCGCCCAGGGAAACTCATGGGGAAACCTGACGCACTCTCCCACCGTTCAGACCACCCGAGAGGGAAGGACGACAACGAAGGGCTGACACTCCTCCAACTGGCTTGGTTTGAAGCCCAGGGGATGGAGGCGATCTCAGTGGAGGGCGAAGAGGCAGGTATACTGGAGAGGATACATGGGGCAAAGGACCATGATGAAAGGGTGGTGAAAGCCATGCGAGAGTTGGGAGAGGGAACACTTAGGTCGGACGACTGGGAGAAGCAAGGAGAGCTAGTTCTCTATCGGGGGAGGGTGTACGTCCCGAAGGACCCTCAACTCCACCATGATCTGGTACAGCTACACCACGATGCATGGGCGACGGGGCACCCAGGGCGATGGAAAACCCTGGAACTCGTCTCCCGCGACTACTGGTGGCCCCAGATGGCAGAGTACGTCGGGCAATATGTACGCGGGTGCGACACCTGCAACCGCGTCAAGTCCTTCCCCACATGCAAAGTGGGAAAGCTCACCCCAAACAAGATCCCTACCCACCGCTTGCAGGTGATCTCAGTAGACATGGTGGGAGAACTCCCGGAGTCGAAGGGCTACAATGCCATCCTAGTCGTAGTGGACCGCCTGTCCAAATGTATCCACGCGATCCCCACCACAACATCAGTGGACTTGGCTGGTATCACGCGGCTCTTCCTGGACCACGTCTGGAAACACCATGGGCTCCCGGAAGAAATCCTCAGCGACAGAGGGAGCGCCTTTGTCTCCCGCTTCTCAAGAGAGCTCGCGGACCTCCTAGGAGTGAAGCTGACCCCCTCGACACCCTACCACCCCCAGACAGATGGACAGACAGAGTGAGTTAACCAGGAGATCAAGGCCTACCTCCGGGTATTTGTCAACCACCGCCAAGACGACTGGGCGGACTGGCTCCCCTTGGCAGAGTTTGCCCACAACAACCACGTCCACTCCTCCACCCGCCGGACCCCCTTCGAACTCGACACTGGGCAGCACCCCAGGATGGGGACAGAACCCACACGCACGTCTGAAGTGGAGGCTGCAGACGCCTTCTCATCTAGGATGATGAAAATGCAGGAAGAGGTGAAAGCAGCGCTGGAACATGCAGCGGACGAGATGGCCTGCTATTATGACTGAGACCGTGAGGCAGCCCCAAAGTACCAAGAGGGCGACCAGGTCTGGCTTAGTGCCCAGAATTACACAATGGACTGGCCGACCAAGAAGTTGGACCACAAATGGCTAGGCCCCTTCAAGATTATTAAAGTCGTCTCCCCAGCCGCCATTAAACTCCAACTCACCGCACGACAAAAGGGAGTCCACCCAGTCGTGTCTGTGATGAACATCAGACCGCACCGCCCGGACGAGATTGCAGAACGACCTCCTGACCCCCGCCCAGGCCCAGAGCTCGTAGACGGAAAGGAGGAGTATGAGGTGGAGAAAATATTGGACTCCAAGTGGCTACGCCGGAGACTTTGGTATTTGGTAAAGTTCACCAGCTGGCTGGACTCAGAAAATGAATGGCTCCCTGTCAGGGCAACCACACCTGACCATACAACCCCAGAACCACCTTCCCAGACCTCCCCCCACTTCCCTCATCCTCCCATCTTTACACACCTTTCACAACTACAGCCTGCATGCGAACCTGTGGGAAAAATCATGTGGGTCAAGGTGAGCAACTCGCCTTAACCCATGTGACACCTTTTCCGCATTGCGGGAACATGCTTGGCTCCTACCCTTAGTCATGTTACGAACTGTACAGTACATTTCCCTTTTATAGTAGCCAAGTGGGGAATAGGGAAACTTACCCTTCTTCTCAACTCAATCCCCACTTAGGCAAGTTGTAGCTACCTTCCATAATACATGACAACTCAATCCCTGCTTAGTGAGTTTGAGGAGCTTGGGGTAGGATCCAGCACCTGGCTGCCTGGGACACCGCAAGTGTCCAGTTCTGAGGTAGGGCCACCCCCGGACAGAGGCCAGGCCCTGACACTCAGTGCCAGTCGCTCACGTGAGTTTCGCTGAACAAATTTTTTGGTGTGGCGAAACTGCATAAGCGACTGGCGGAATATGTTGTTATTGTTTGTTTAACTCGAGTTTTTTGTCCTCGATAATAACACAGATATTTGTGGATTGGCTACTGAATTGCGTTGGATTGAATCGCCTGAACTACAAGTTGTACCTAAGTTGTGCAATGCAATTTTAGTGTGAGTGCACAACCCAACTGTCATATCCATCCATGGCCATCGACTTCCACCACTTCCGATCCCTCCAGACTACCTCCGCTCCTTCTCCACTAACCTCGGAGCCCCCGTATTCTGCAATCACCTCCACATCCCTCGATGGTCACCACCCCCTCTTTTCAATATATTACCTACGCCTCCCTAAGTACAGAGCCCCGAAGGTTTCCGGACAGCTCCGATGTCCGCTAGCGCACTCCTGCCTCCACTGGGCAATACACTCACTTGCCCTGCAAGCTCACCTTCGGGCCTATCCCTCCTTTCCATTTCTGGGTTAACGCCTACCACTCTGCTAACCCCATAACCTGACTTGTTGGTAATATTCAATCGGCTAATGTCTAACCCCGTTAGCTCCGCTCCGCTCGGCCCTGCCATTTATGGGCCCACCCTCATTGTAACTATATATACTCAACTTGTACATAGGTTACACCTCAGTAATAAAATCGACTAGAGTTTACCCCCTTTTAGTTCTGGTTGCCAGTTAGTAAGTTAGGGCACGGACATGTTACTTGGCACAGTGCTCCTGGCATAAGTCACTGAGGCCAAAGCCCTCTGCCATGGAGACCTTCCTTTGTCTCGATCTGGTCTCTGACACCAACCCATTGGGAGCACATTCAAGGTTGTGAAGTTGGTATCCAGTGTGCATGCGAAATTTAATCCTTTATATATTACTTCAACCAATATATAGAGTTTGTATGCCGTGGCATAGGTGTTGGAGCGCAGGTTGAGGCTATGCAGCTTTTTGGGTGGCACATGTTCGATTCTCACTCAATAAATCTTTTTTCACATTCTCCCATGGAATAATTGTAAGGGTTTGAATTTGTCATGTCCACTAAGAAGGGAAGGATGAAAAGAAAAAAGATTTATTGAGTGGGAATTGAACATGTGCCACCCAAAAAGCTGCATAGCCTCAACCTGCGCTCCAACACCTATGCCACGGCATACAAACTCTATATATTGGTTGAAGTAACATATAAAGGATTAAATTTCGCATGCACACTGGATACCAACTTCACAACCTTGAATGTGCTCCCAATGGGTTGGGTTGTGCACTCACACTAAAATTGCATTGCACAACTTAGGTACAACTTGTAGTTCAGGCGATTCAATCCAACGCAATTCAGTAGCCAATCCACAAATATCTGTGTTATTATCAAGGACAAAAAACTCGAGTTAAACAAACAATAACAACATATTCTGCCAGTCACTTACGCAGTTTCACCGTGCCGAAAAATTCGGATATACTTCAGCGAAACTCACATGAGCGACTGTCAGGGCTCGGTCCTCGATCAGGGACAGCCCGACCTCAGGCCTAGGTGTGTGCGGTGTTCCAGGTGGTTGGGCGCTAGACCCTGTCCTCAGCTCCTCAAACTCACTGAAGGGACTAAGCGGGGATTGAGTTGAGAAGAAGGGTAAGTTTCCCTATTCCCCGCTTGGCTACTATAAAAAGGAAGTGTACTGTACAGTTCATAATGTGACTCTGGGTAGAAGCCGAGCATGTTCCCATGACTCGGAAAAGGTGTCACATGGGTTAAGGCGAGTGGCTCACCTTGACCCACGTGATTTTTCCTGCGGGCTCACATGCGGGCTGAAGTTGTGAGAGATATGTGGGGATGGGGAGGTCTGGGAAGTGGGGGAAGTCTGGGGAGGTGGTTCTGGGGTGTGGTTGGGTGCCCTGACAGTGGGGTCAGGGGCCGATCCCTGACAGTGACTGGCACTGAGTCTGCTTTCAGGATACATGATTATTTGTAAAATTGAGGAAGAAATGATGGAGAAAAATGGAAAATACTTTCAGAGACCCAAGAAATAATGAGAACTGGATTGATGGGAAAGTCTGAAAATGAAAGTGAGGGGAACCCTTGTAGCATTGTTATTTTCCTGTTCTAATTTTTCCTGATTGTTCTTGGTCTCACTCCCAGCTGCTCCTGGAAGCTCCTGGGAGGGTCCAGGAGCAGCTAATGGAAAATACTTTCAGAGACTGTCAGGACATGGTGAGGAGGGAGCAGCATGCCTGGACCTTTCCCCGGAAGGGAGGCTGGAGATAGAGGACAGGCGGAAGGACCATGGCCTCAGTGACTCAGAGGGGAGCGCTGTGCCTACATTTGGTAATGCTTAGTGTCTGGTCCTTAGCTTCAGAATGAGGGGGGGGGTGCAAACAAGGGGGGAATAGTCATTATTGTCGATTTTGCACTGAGGTGCCATACAGGACTTATATACATAATACAAGAGGAACAAAGGGAAAACCCAAGATGGACTTACCCACTTGCCAGGTTGGCAAGCTCATGAGAGAATCGCCTTATCAAGCATTGTGGAGTGGGTAGGTGAAGGGTGGAATTAGTGACAGCTATTGTGGGAAAACCTTTGCGGGGTTGGCAGAGGTCCTAGGAGGTCTGTAGTAATATTGGGTAGGTATAAACATCTAAGATGAGGATAAGAGGTACTGGAGAAGGTACCAGAGATCGGAGGCAGAGGTGGACTGGAGGTGTACTGGAGGGTATGGCGGAGGTGAGGGAGAGGACGAACCAGAGGTGAACCGGAATGGTGGTGGAGTAGGTTGGAGGTTAGGTGGAGTTGGTATAGATATGACAGAGACCCAAGAAAAATGAGAACTGAATTGATGGGAAAGTCTGAAAATTGAATAGGAAAGTGAGGGGAAGTTGTTATTTTCTGCTGTTCTTGTCAGAGTCTGGAATATTGTCAGAGTCAGGCAGACTGTCAGAAGACGGACTGAAGATGGATTGGGTTTCTGTCTGAGTTGGGGTTGGAGATTGTGGCAGAGATCTGTTGGAGCATGCACACACGGATATGCAGGCGGAAAGGTGCGGCATGTCTGGAAGCACTGTTCAAGGTTAGCAGAGTGGGATCGTGGCCTCAGCGACTCAGGTGGAGCACTGTGCCCTGAGCTTGACATTTGGGGGAGATCCCATATTTACAGACTGACACTTACAGCGGACTTCAAACAAGACTTGCGGGCGGAGCAGACCTGTAGGAGGAGCGTGGACTCCACAAGCATGAACTCAGAGGGGGGGAAGCCCCCTTTGCAGAAGGAGGGACTCAGACCAGACAGGGGGGGTACTCTAGTTGATTTCAGACTGAGGTCCCCGAAAGTATTTACAAGGTATAAGTAGGTAAGAGAAATCAAAAGAGGGACCGTTCAGTCCGGTGCAGAAATAAGCAGAAATGAGCGGGGACTTGTCAAACTAAACCAAGGACGAGAACCCGGGAAATGGGAGGCCAGGAATGAATAAAGTCAAAGTGGATCAAGTACCAATATTGACAAATAAAATGAATGAATAGGAAAGTGCAATAGCACATGGATCAAGTGCCAATATTGGCAAGTTAAGCGAATGAAATGGGTGAACATAATAGGCACTCGGCAAGGAATGAATGAATGCTGCCAAGTGGCAAAAGGCCAAAGGAAAAGCGGGGTCGGCATGCAGCACTGACACAAGTCCGCAAAATGAGATGTGGGAATCAGCGTGGCGCTGATAAGTCTGCAACAGAGGGTGGTCCATCAGTGCTGTCACAAATGAGGACAGCATGATGGCCAGCAAAGGTACGGAGGGGAGTGTTGACCTGACTACAGGGTGTGGAGGTCAACCAGGAGCGGCAGGGGTGCAGAGGGTGCAGAGGTGGGCAGAGGTCTGGATGTGGAAGATGCATGGAATATGGAAGATGCAAAATATGCGGAGGATGCAGAGGCAGGGATGTGAGACTGAGTTGTGCTATAGGCCTAGGAGGAACCAGAGGGACTGGATGCCGGGAGCCCAAAGGCTTGGGAACTGGAAGTGAAGTCGGAATGCTGGCAGGGTTTAGGGTCTGATTGTTGGAAAAGTCTCACTTGATAGGGCAGGGGGCCAGACATCGGATTGAGGGCTGGTTGGATCAGGTTTCGGGTCGGCAGATTCGCCTATCGGCATTGATTTGCCGCTGACGGAGCCCCAGGATTTGTCGGTCATGACAGTTCTGATCTTTCCCGATTCTTCTTGGTCTCATTCTCAGCTGCTCCTCAATACTCCTGAAAGCTCCTGGGAGGGTCCAGGAGCAGCTGGGAGTGAGACCAACAAGAACAATCAGGAAAAATCAGAACAGCAGAAAATAACAATGCTACAAAGCTTCCCCTCACTTTCTTATATTTTCAGACTTTCCCATCAATTCAGTTCTCATTATTTCTTGGGTCTCCGAAAGTATTTTCCATTTTTCTCCATCATTTCTTCCTCAATTTTGCAAATAATTATATGTCCTGAAAGCACTTCAAAGGCACTACAGTTCCTGAAAAATTTTCCCTAATTTTTTTTTTCAACTTTTTAGGAACCAAAATTTTCCTCCCACTGCTCCTGTCACATTGCATACTCCTCACCACTCCCAGCTGCTCCTGAACCCCCTCCCAGGAGAACACCATTGGCTCCAGGAGTGCCCAATCTGCTGTTTTGTCTCCCACATGCTCCAGCCACTCTTGATGCTCTGGAGCATAACGGACTTTTGCTGATGTACAGCAGGCACAACTCCATAAAAGTCTCATTTTCTTTTATCAGTCAGTCTTCTGTTCATCCTTACAATGTTTTCTCCTCATTTTGTCTCCATAAACATGGACTTTCCTATTTAGGAAATGATACCTGCCAATTTTTCCAAAACTTCTTCTCAAAAACTTAACAATGGGGGAATCTACTCCAATGGTGAAAGAGTGCATGGAAAGGTGTGATTTCCACTGGTTTCTTGTGCAATAAGTGATGTTTTAGAAGCTGTGGAAAGAGACCTTGCTGGAAGCAAAAAAGTGCTAGAATCTAACATCCCAAACTGTAGCAGATTGAATTGATCTGCAATCTGGTGGATTTGGGGGGTCAGTCCGAGTCACATGATTAGACTGAACCGGAATATTGTCGGGGACAGCTCTGAAAGCGGCGAGGTCTCAGTGTGTGGGACTCAGTGGGATGAATAGCAGCTATGTGTAGTTGTCATGGCTGTGCATTCCAGCCCGTTCCCCACCCATCCCAATGCTGCCCGAGCCCGTTCCTGCTGTGCGAGCATGAGCCCCAACCCTCTTCCCTATCCTCCTTGAGGACTCCCCACTCACTCCCCACTTGCCTGTGGTTCCCCAATGCTTGGCCGACTCCCCTGCTGCCACACCAACCTCCCCACCCTGAGTCCACCTCCGGCACCGTGCCCAGCATGACTCCTCTACCCTGCCCACTTGGCCCCTACAGGGCCGCTGAAGGAGAGAACGAAGGAAGGTCAGTTGGGAGGTTCAAACGAGACCACCACCAAGCTGTTCCCTGGTTCTTTAGTTAGGATGGGGAAGTGTACTAGTGTTGTTTATTGTAAATATAGTACCAATCCGAGTGTTTTGGCTAATTCTATTTTTATGGGTTAGTTTTAAAGTTCCTGGGAATTGACTTACAGATAAACCAGCCCTGCGGAGCTGTTTCTTTATTGAAATTTATTAATTTGTCTAGGTGTAATTCTGTGTAGCGTTGTTTAATTTGGATTTAAACTTGAATTTAATCTTCTACTTGGTGAAGTTTCAAAGATTCTATTCAGTTAATGAATTTGGATGGTGTCTGGAGTGTCCCTTGAGTTTGTTCTATTTTTGTCTTATTTTATTGCTTGTTTTAACAGTAGCAAAATAACTGTTTTGTGTTTACACTTTGAAATCTGGAGTGTTAACCAGCTCTCCTGTTGAAATATCTACTTAATATTTCTCTCCTTAATTGCTGCCTTTTACTACAGTGGCAATCTTAACTGTATATCACTTTTTCGCACTGGAGTGACAACCAGAAATGCTTGAGAAAAATAATACTCTATTTTCTTACTTCTCTAAGGGGGGCGAAAAGTCGCAGAAAGGGTCTCCCTTTTATACTCCTTGGGTCGCCTTCCTTTTTCACGCTCTACCTTCTATTTACAGGATTTATTTACAGTGTATTTTTCTCAAACTGAATAAAAATGAAATTTTCATGCTATAGTTCTACTGCGCTTTTGCTGCGCTGAACTGCGGTTCTACTGCGGTCAGACTGCGCCTGGAATCCTTATTGTCCTTCCTCGCCTAAGCTATTTTAATGGTTAATTAGAATTTGTCTGCGCCGCATTTGCCGCAGTTCCCTATTTCAAATTCCCCATATTTCCCATTAAGTTCGCTATGACTCGGTCATACTGAATTCAAACCTCGCATTACTATGCGTGCGACTGTGCTGAGACCTTCAGCTGATTTATTCCAATTTTATTTAGTGACATTTAGTTAAAATGAGACTGAAATGATAAATGAGTGAATTATTCAGGTTTAAAACTGAAAGAAAAAGTTGCTAGTAATCAAGAATTACTCAAACGAATGTGTTATAGCTCTCTACTTCATTAGAACATCGTTCCCTAAAATTCCCGCCATGGTCCGTCGTAGTTTAGTAGTTTTTGTGAATTTCGTTCATATTCCCTGATTCCCCTTTGTATTATCACATCCTAATCCTCCATATGTATTGTTCGTTGTTATAGTAGGTCTTCCTCGAAGATATCATATTTTTATGTATTTTATTTAGGGCTCTAGACCTCTTGAAGCTGTCTTCCCGCGTGTTTTCAGGTTTCTAACTTCATGTCCTTGTATCTCATTCATTTCTGGATGTTTTCTCACGTTCTTGGTATCATAAATTTTCATTTATTCCCACCTTTCCAATGGTACTAAGGTTGTGTCCTATTTCCCTGTATTCGTTGAGTTAGCAAAGTTTCGCGCGCACATTCGGTAATCACGTGCGTCGTTCCCATAGTTGTTCGTATGTGGGAGCCGTTTTCGTTTAGTTGTTCGGGATTTATGATATGCGCGGGTGTTTATTTCTTTCATATGGGCTTCTGTGATTTATTTCAGATTTTTCCCTCATGATCTAAGGTTGTTTTGCACTTTTCGTGCTTTGTTTTGACCGGGCTCTTCCTTATTTGGACGGAAATTGGTCTTCGCGATCTGCCGAAGTGCGGATCTCGGTTCCGACGGCCGGTTCCCTGCGCATCGCCACCCTCACGTGTCATTACACATGATGCGGATTCCTATATTCCCGTCATGGGTATAACTTCACAACGGCTGGACCGTTTGGGCTGAGAATTTGCATAACTATAGTTTCCTATTTTTCATAATTTCCGTGTAAATTTCGTTGTATGTTTTAATTATGGATCCTACGCAATCATCGTCTTGTCCCTGAGCTCGGACTTTTGATGTCGCTATTCCCGTTATTGGATTTCTCATTAATGCATGATCCTTTTATTATGGAAATTTGGGAGGATTAAGAGTAGATCCTTTCCTTTCTAATGGGCTATCAAGCTTGTCTCGGTCGTTACTAGTTAATCTTCGTGCTTGCTTTTTAGACATTGTCCTCGTTTTGCAGGAGTTTTAGTCATATCTCCGTCGTTTATGGGTAGTTTCCCCTGTAATTACTCTCATTGGTTCCGTTTGGGTGACATCTACATTTCCTATTATAAACACGACTTTGACTTTTGCATTAGTTCCTGAGGAATCTTTGTTCCGTGGTACTTCCATCCTTGCTACGTGTGCGGACATGGGAAAGTAGTTTCCGTGGAGGTTCTCTGATTATTTTTATAGTCAAATCTTGGTCGATTGTCCTAATTCTTGGTTTAATATTTGCTATAAATTCCCCCGAGAATTCCGTCTCGTTGATGGTAAGCTTGAAGTATTTTTGTTATTTTTCTTTCTTTCGATTTATCGTGTATAGTCGTAATAATTCGTAAAAATTCGTAAAATTCGTTAAAATTCAGGTCCTTCTATGTTCTCATATCTACTTGTCATATGAGGTTTTTGTGATTTATCTGGCATATTTCCATAATGGGTTTCCATAGTGTGGCCGTTATTTCTCCTACACCGCTACCATTCCCACACCTGACTCCGGCCCAACTCCGAGTCCAGCGCTGCTACGATGCCATCACCACTATTGCAGCCCTACACCCCTTCCTTTATTTATCTGTTATTGTTTGTTTTTGACCCTCGGTCATTGCTGGCCGCTGTGTGGCCAACCCTGCTCTTTGTTTCCTTTTGCTTCCGGACCCTTCGGCCTTCGGCCCGGGTCCGCTTCCATTCATTCTTTCTCCCTATATATATCCTGTATGTTACCTTAGCTCTAATATCGATTTGACCATGACCTCTTAAGTCCTGACCCCAGCAAGGCAACCCCAGTAAGTCTGAAATGAGGGCCAAGAGACAGCTAGGGGGCACAGCGCTCCTTTAGAGTCACTGAGGCCAAATGCCCTACCCTTGGGCCTTGTTCATGGCATCACAGCCATCGCGGCCTATAGTGGCCTGCAATGGCGACCTTCGGTGCTGACCCCGGATCAGTGTCTAACAGTAGTGGCGGTCCCATCGCAGGGTGAGCGTCCCCGACCACTTAGTCTGAAGTGGGAATGTGAGTTATCATTAAAGGAGGGGAGTACACTACTTGCCTGAAGTGGGAATGTGAGAAGAAGGCCACTTCTTCAGTTCCCACTCCAGCTGTTATTATATACATGCGGGATCAATCACATGGGGTGCACCACATCACCCTCACACACAGCTGTGGCTCTCCGGGTGTTTCCATGGGAGATCCTGAGAGGGTCTGCTGTAGGCCCAAGGTGAGTGCAGTGGCAGTGATGGTGATATAGGGATGGTAAGATACAGGAGGGGGAATGGGCATGCATGCCGGTGATACATTGAACAGTGGGAAAAGTGGTCCATGTAAGAGAGAGAAAGAAAGAAAGAAGAAAGAAAGGGGAAAGGAAGAAGAAGCAGTGCGGAGCAGGGGTCGGGCAGGGCATGTTGGGGCATGCCCTGACAAATATCTGGGAATATTCTACAGGTTACTAGGCACCTGCATAAGCACTGGGCATAGAAGAGCCTGGAATGTTATTGAGCAGTATAAATATGGGCACTGGAGTGCCATGTGTATTTTAGTTATATATTACTTCTGGGCTGCAAGTGAACCACTGAAGCAGGTTGCCACATTTGGAATGCTGCATTTACAACAGTTCAGTCCAATTGTGGCTGGCTCCCACACTCACATGAGACCAAAGCCAGTTGGCCTCAGTACAGCCACCAAGCCATGTGATACCTTAGTATAATAGATTCCAAGGGGGTGCTAGTGATTCCCAGGAGAAAGGTATGAGGGGTGGCTCATGGAGGCTTGAACATGTACTTAGGCATCAGCATCTACAGTAAAAGATATAAAAATGACATTATCACAGCTAAATACAAGCAATCAAGCACCAGGTTAATTACTTTTGGGTGTGATGTCACTTTATATGCTGGTGGTCAGGACACTTCCAGTTTTCCTCAGCCCAATGCAGCCAGCACACTCCAAATGAAACTGTTAATCATTCCAATTAAGAGAAAAATGTCAGGGCACACCCAACCCACCTGGGCCCACCTGGTGCCCCACTCCCTTCCCTTCCTTCTCCTTTTCCCCCTCTTCTCCTTTTCCTCTACTATTCCTTTCTCTACTTCTCCTTTCTTCTCTTTTTCTATCACACAGACAACTTTCTCTGTATCAAGTACTACTGACCTGCAACTTGTCTATATGATGGGCCCAATCCCAGGTGCACCAGACAACCTGGGTGTACACTTGTTGCACATCTGCACCAGATGCCCTCAGGATCTCCCATGGAGACACCTGGATGGCTGCAGCTGTGTGTGAGGATGATGTGGTGCTTCCCATGTGACCCTGGGTATGTACTTCTCGGCCTTGGACCTACACTGGGGGTTCAACCACATCTGGATCAAGGATGGAGACGAGTGGAAGGCAGCATTTGCGACTAATGGGGTGCTGTTTGAGCCCATGGTAATGTTCTTCAGCCTGTGTAACTCCCCTGCAACCTTCCAGACCATGATGAATGACATCCTCAGGGATTTCATCAACCAGGAGGTTGTCATCAAGTTGGTGTTTTTCATTTCATTTTTCCTTTTTGTTTGGAATTTTATTCAAAGTCAATGGCAACCGAACCTTACCACTGTTGTTGGTGGAGGCTTGGCTTAGCCGAGATATTTTGGAGTCTTTTTCACAACCATATATTTGCTGTATGGGTATATGTACATAGCAATTGATACCGAAACAGAGATTTCCCCCTCCTGCTACTTTTGAAGTCCATGTACTTGGATGTTGTGAGTGGCCACATGATTGGTAAAGGGCTATTGTGACCTTTAGGGAAATCCACCATGGAAAGAAGATAAACAAGAGTTACCAGGTTTATTTCCCCAAAAATTCCCCCCCTGTTGAATATATGGACCTGTTCTACTACAACACCCATTCAGCCCCTTTTTCTTTCTTCCCTAGCTCTTTGGGGAGTGAGTTGGAGTGCTACCTCCCATTTTCTGGAGCCATAGAAAATTCCCACTTGCAACATATGTGTGGGTTCTGTCCCCATCCTGGGGTGCTGCCTGGTGTCGAGTTTGAAAGGGGTCCAGTGGGTGGAGGAGTGGACCTGGTTGTTGTATGTTAAAGAAATGGGTTCTGGGTAATTCATTTCTTTCCGTCCTTATAGATGACTTGGAATCGTTGACCTCGTGTACATAGGGTGGCCTAATCATGTAATGAGCATCATCCAGTAACCTTAGAGCTTTTGACATAAAGCTGGGACCTCGTGGTGAATGGAAGTCTGCTGCAACAGGTACTTGGCACTCGTTACGTGAGCATACTGTGCACAGATGTATAGGATCACAAGTAAAGGGGATATCCCAACCTGGACCAGTCGAGGGCAGGGGGCTAACAGGTACTTGGCGCTTGAGGGAGCATACCAGTAGCGAGTGATATAACAGCTCCTTGAGGGAGCTTCCTGAGGTTGGGTTGACAGGTACTTGGCACCCAGATGGGCATACCGGCAATGGGGTATAAGACTGTTCATTGGGCAAATGGTCTGTGTTCGTGTCAATGGGTACTTGGCACTCGTATGAGCATACCAGTGATGGAGGGGGTAGTTGTTCATAGGTTGAACGACACGTTGTGGGATCAGCGGCTACTTGGTGCTCATGAGAGCGTACCGGTGACGAGGGGAACAGGCTTGTATCAAGTACTAATCCATCTATAGAGTTAACCAGATTCTCACCATGTGGTGAGACAGACAAGAGCCTGGTACCTGGGCAAGTGATGTGAGTTGTAACAGAAGATGTTTGTGCATACCTGAGTTGAGTCGCATGCAAACTTGATGATCTATGGCTAGAGTTGTCAACCTCGGTAGGGATGACCCATATAGAGAAGGTGGGAGTGTGTAATTCGTTAAGTTCCGTCTTTCTTGGCTGTAGCCATATATGAACGTGATGCTAACTATTGAATGTGAATGATTGTGAGAAGTCTCACAAAATGGAATAAATAATCCGGCCAGCACCAAAACCCAATAAGGGAAAGCTTAGCACAGAGTGGGTGTATAAGAAAGGGGGAATGGGAGAATGTAAGAAAGAGATGGGAGGATGTGGACAAGGAGGACCCACTGTGGTTGACATTCAGTTGACATGGTTGTGAGAGACTCCATTCCTATAACAGTAAGTGAACTCTGCCAGCAGGAGCCAATCCACCCAGTTGTCAGAACACGTCAAAGAGGGAACAGGCATGTCTGGACCTTTGCCTGGAAGGGAGGCTGGAGGTAGAGGATGAGCAGAGGGACCATGGCCTCAGTGGCTTGGAGAGGAGTGCTGTGCCAACATTTGGTAATGCTAGTGTTGGGTCTCAGAATGAGGGGGCGCGAACTCTGGGGGGATCTAGTTGTCGATTTTGCACTGAAGTGCTGTCAACTATGGTACATGACTTATATACATAATACAAGACAAATGGGAAGAAAGGGAAAACTCAAGATGGACTTACCCACTTGCCAGGTTGACAAGCTCGTGAGAGAATCGCCTTATTGAGCACTGTGGAGTGTGTCATATCCGGGATCTTCCACCTCCCTCCGCCCTATTCCTATACGGCTCCTATGACCTCTCTCTGCTGCCTCCAGTCGATGCCAACAGCCTAGGACTACCTCCTCTTTTGACACTCTCCCACTCTGCCTCCCATCTACGTCTGCATCACCTCCAGACCTCCACCACCATACCACCACCTCCTTGGACCCCTTGTTCAAAGGAGATGGACCTGCTTGTTGTTGATAAACCCCAACTTGCCTATCCACCCTCCTTCCCACCTCTGGTCTCCACACCTCCGGTACCTCCCCATTCCTACCTTACCTCTGGTCTTGATAATCCTTATTGTTTTATCATTTGATATTTTCTACAACCCCAATCTTCTGGACTACAACTTCCGGGCTCTGGACCTTTCTGGACGTCTTTCTCTGTAGTCCCCTGCTTATTCATAGACGTTTCCAGACCTTGCCATTCAGTTGGCTTTTATTCTCCCACTCCACAAACTTCAGATGTAATTCGGGCTTTTTGCCTATTCCTTATTTGTCAGGTGGATTCATTCTATTTACTTCCCCTTCCCCTTGGTAACCTTTGTTTGCTTTCGGATCCAATCTGTTCTGATATATGTATGCACGTCCCCCTCCAGTAAATAGTTCCCTCAGTTCTAATATAGAAGTCTTAAGCCCCTCAGAGATCCTCCTCTTGTCATATCCTGGAATCCTGACCCCGCGCACTCCCACCATACCACACCTTCCTAACAACTTCACCATCCCCTACACCATGCCTCCCCACTCTCCAAGTCACCTTCCCTCCCGACTGCCTCAGCTCCGGTCTGGTTGCGACACACCGAACCTAGGCCACTCCCATCCCGGAAACTCGGTCCTGAGTCGGAACATTCGGAGACCCCGGATTTGCTCCGATATCCCAATGGACCTCCGACATCCTGTGACATGCCCTTAAACCATTCCTCCACCCACTTCATTTATTGGAGTCACCCAACATCCTTCGGATATGCAACTCCGCTTTCGGAGCTACCCGCATCCTTCGGTGATCTCCCTCACGTTATCACTTATTAGTCATCTTCCATTCTTAGCACGACTACCTTCTTACTACCATTCAGTCAGCTAACCCCCTTTACCCATTTGTCTTCCCCATTCATTTTCCGGCCTCCAACTCTGCCCTCCTTGGCCCGACACCTCGGTTCCCCGTTTTAGATATCGTTCAGAACCTTTCGGTACCTCTCGGTATCATTCGGTACCTTTCGGTGTTTTCCCCATTTTGTCATTTCGGGCTTTGACTAAAGTCCTCCCCATCCTCCTTTATGAATACACTTAGATTAGAACCTGTAGTTCCTCAGTTCTAATCTCAACTAAAATGCCACCCAAAGTCCCTCTGAGTGAATCCCGTTCCTGTTCTACAAGACACCTCAGACATAAGAAATACAAGGACTAACTGAGACGTAACGGAGGCACAGCGCTCCCTCCGAGTCGCTGAGGCCGCGTCCTTCTTAGAGCCTCTTGTACCATCCAGCAGAACCGGGCTCCCTGAGAAGCTTCGGTTCACTACCGGAGCCCTCGGACCCCCCTCTAGTTGAGCCCCGCCTGCATTCGGACTCACGCATTTACCCCCTCTTCTTCCAACCCGGGTTTTTGACACCTCTAGGATGTCTATCGCATCCCACTCATCTGCTACTCTACCCAGAACTAAGAACTGAGTAATGGGTGTGTCTAAGGTGCCTTGGTATAAAACCCAAATGAATCGCATGACAAACGATTGACCCTTGCTAATGCCTCCATCGTTAAGTAGTGAGGGGGGGCTTCTGGCCCCCTTCTGCTGGCAGCCTCAGTTCCTCCATCACCAGCTCCCCTGGCAAATTGGGGACAACGAGAACGTAATGGGCGCAGTGCTCCATTCTGAGTCGCTGAAGTCAAGTCCCTTCAACACCCCATCACCCTCGGAGCTCCGCCCCACCTCCAGTCTGTCTCCAACCCACTGTCGGACGACCCGGAACACTGAACTCCACCTGACAGCATTGCCTGGATAGCGATCAGACCTATCCAAGGAACGTCTTCTTGACAGAGCAGGTTATTTTTGACTGCTAGTCACGTTTGGCAAGCATCAAATTTGAAACACGTTTTCCACCTTGGGGAGAATTAGTGACAGCTATTGGATAGTGGGAAAACCTTTGCGGGTTGGCAGAGGTCCTAGGAGGTCCATAGTAATGTTGGGTAGATAGAAATATTAATAAACTTCTATGATGAGGATACAGGGTACTGGAGACCAGAGGCAGAGGTGGACCGAAAGGATACTGGAGGATATGGCAGAGGTGAGGGAGAGGATGAACCGGAGGTGAACCGGAACGGTGGTGGAGTAGGTTGGAGGTTGGGCGGAGTTGGTATGGATATGACACCAGTCATCTTGGCAGTGGTTGACAAACACCTGGAGGTAGGCTTCGATTTCCTGGTTGACTCACTCCATCTGCCTGTTAGAACTGGGCGAGGGTGGACGATTCCGGAGGGGAACCGGAGACTTAGCAAGGAGGGACCTTGGCCTCAGTGACTCAAATGGAGTGCTGTGCCATTGCTGTTTGTCCATTTGGTCCTTAATTTCATAGGTGGCGAGCAGGAAGTCTCTAGGGGGCATTTCAGGTCGATTTTAGACTAAGGGACTAAAATGAGTATGTACAAGTGCCGATATATAATGAAGAGGGTGAAAGCACAAGGGAAACAAAGGGAGTCTGAATCAGAACGAAGGTGTCCAAATGGGAACAAAGGGATGACAGAAGCAGAGTGGTACCAAAGGTCATAGGGCTGAACCTGTGGTACATCCAAAAGGAGGTAAGGAGGGTGAAGCCCAGAGGGGCAGGAGGATGAGGGGAAGTGGGGATGATGACTAACTGGCTAGAATGGGAAGAAGCAGCAGTCCCAATAAGGGTGAGGGGAAAACGTGAAAGATACATTACAAGCAGCAAAAGTGCTGAAGATGATCCATGGAGCTCAGAGGTTGCAGATGTTACAAAAATGGGGCTGGAAGCGCCCATTTTCGTCCGTTCTGGCGCAGGAATAGGGAAGGGGGTTGGACATAAGGGTTTACAGGTTGTTTCACAGATGGTTTAACATGTTGTTGAACAGGTAGTGTGGCAGCGGGTTTTTGTTGATTATTGATTCGTTTAACTTCATTACTATACAAATCATGTGACACAGAACCCATAAGAGTCTAAAATGGGAAATTCCCATTTCCATAACAGCAGAGCTTATGGAGGTTATGGAGGCAGGGTTGAAAGTCTGAGGAATATTGGCAATGGTGTTTACGTAGTATGAGGTCACCAATGCAATGGACTAAAGCTGAGGTGGAGTCAAAGTCCGAGGTAGGAACTATGACAGAGTCTCGGAGCGAAGGTATGAGCGGTGTCCGAGTATGGGGTACGGGACAGTGGTGAAAGGTCGTAACTTGGTGGAGGGTTGGCAGAAGAGGGTCAGAGGGAAGAGAGAGGAGAGAGGAAAGGGGAGAGGAGTGGAGGAGAGGAAAGGTGTCAGGTCCGAAGGTGAGTGTCGGAGCGGACAGGAGAAGGGTAGGAGAGTGATGGAAGGGTGGAGGTGTCGCAAGGAGGAGTAGGAGGAGTGAGAGGAGTGATGTTCGATCCGAGATGAGTATCGGAGCGAACGGAGGTGGCATGAGGGGTGAGGGGAGGTGTGGTGTCAGGTGTGGTGTCAGGACCGAAGGTGAATATCGGAACAGACAGCGGTAGGGTAGGACTCCAGAGGTGGTGAAGATGGAGGTCTGGGAGTCAGTTCGGGATCAAGTATGTACGGATATGACAGGCAGGCAGGTGGGCATCAGGACATGGTGACTCTCTGCCGGGCCCAGTCCACTTCTGGGTTGTGGTGCAGGAGCCACAAATGACCAATGATGACTGACTGATGACCTAAGTTGGTTACTGTGAATTGGGCCTGCTCTGTGTGCCGACCGAAGCTAAGGAGTGCTTCCACTTCTTCCGTGATGGACCTGTTCTCATTCAGGGTGCCATCCACATTGTGGACTGGCACCGGCTGGGGGAGGGGGATGGTCTCCAGGTTGTGTTTTTGGACAAAGTCACGACTTATAAACATCCCTGTAGCTCCTGAGTCTAGTAGGGCAGAGGTGGTAACTGAGGCCAGGGATGTGGTGGCAGTCAGCTTCACCAGGAGGTTAAGGGATCGAGGGGGATGCTTGGACAGTACATAGATTGCAGGTGGGGGGACAGCCACTTTGGCTACTGCATCTGGGGAGCTGTTCCTAGTGGGGTTAGTGGGTGTGGCTTTTCTTTTCTTAGCAATCACTCAGTGTAGTTTAGGTTGCACAGTAGTCTTGGGATTACCATGATATCTACATGCGGGTACAGTGATGCTGGGGGGTGGCTGGGGCACATCCTTCACCAGTCGCCTTCTCAAAAATCCTCAGTTAGTTCCTCCCCTGCTTCCTCCACTTTTGCCTGATCCGGTCCTTGAGGGTGGTCCCTTAGTAAGTCCGCAATCGCCTGGAGGTCTTCCAGGGCTAGGCAGGCTTGCTGGGGTCTCGGTCTCAGGCAGTGTCAGGCCACATGCCCTGGTTGGTTGCAGTTGAAGCAGAGACCTGCTTGTCTCTGCTCCTCCTGGGGAGGGTGCATGCGGTCCAGGTCCATAGGCTGGGGGCCTGGCTTCAGGGCCGGGGTCGGGATGGTGGCTGGGGTGGCAGGGCGCGCAGGTGCTGGAGCAGGTTGGGAGAGGAAGGGGGATGGCTTGGTGGCTGGGAGGCGAGGTTGGGTGGCCTGGAATCGCTGCCATTGGTTGTCAAGAACTGCGGCCTCATGCTTCCACTCAGCCCAAGTTGTGGGCATGGATGGGCTGGAGGTGGTAGATGCTCTCATGGAGCCGGGGGTGGAGGGCATGCTTGAAGCGGTCCACCAGGGCAACATCTCCCATCTGTGAAATAGGGCCATACAGCTCAAACTGCTGGATCAGCTTGTCCACTGGTTCATTCCCCTGTCGGAGTGAGACAAGTTTTTGGCAAGTGGTGGCTTGGCGGTTGGGATCAGCAAACATAGAGTCTAGCTCTGCAGCGAAGTTGTCGAAGGTGGTGGCTGGGGCCCCTGGGGCCAGGAGGGTATTGATTCATTGAGTGGCCCATGGCCCTGCCATGCCTCCTTTCATGTAGGAGAGGACAAATAGGACTTGGCTACATTCATCTGGGAACTCTGTGTGCTGCATGCTCATGTAGAGCCCACACTCAGCCTTGAAATGGTCTAGGTCATCTTGGGACCTGGAGAATGGGGTGGGGGTGGCCACTTTGGGTGGTTTTGGGACTGTGGCATGATGGAGGGGTGGAGGGACTGCAGCTGCAGGTTGCCCTTGAGTGGTCAGCTGGGCTTGGAGGTCCCGGAGCTGGCGTGTAAGCTCTGCAATCTGTTCCTCTAACGACATTGGGGTGGGGGGTGCAACTAGGTTTAACCCTTCTTCTGCTGTCAGGGTCCGGCCCTCGCTCCATGACAGGGCCAGGGAGATCCTCCTAGTTGCTGGGGTGTCTAGTCCCAGTCCAAGATCCTCAAACTCACTGAGGGGGCTAGCCCCAGCCTTCACAGGAAATGAGTTGAGAAGAAGGGTGACCTTCTCAACCTCCTGTGAAGCCACTACAAATGGGAGTTGGGAACTATACAGTTTTTGGCTCTTTGCTGACTTTCCATAATTGGCACCCCCCTGTGGGAAGATTCTGGGCGAGCTGCTCACCCAGAAAGTTCCCACGGTTGTGGCTGTGATGGTTTCTGGGCAAGTTACTCGCCCAGAACATTCCCATGGGTCTGCATGCATGTGGGATTGTGGAACAGTGAGGGGAAAAATAGGAGAAAATGGGGGAAGGGTACCTGAGGGTGTGTGGGGTCAGGGGCTGTGCCCTGACAGTCAGCTGGCCATTCCCCACTCTCATCCTCCTTCCTTCCTCCTTGGGCCTTGGCCCTTCACTCCTCCTTTGGGAAACACCATTGAGTCAAACCCTTGACCCGTGGTGTTGTTCCTCCTTCCAGCTCCCTTTGTCTGCTTTCGGAGTACCCTTGCTCCTTTTGATTCCGGACCCCTCCTTATATACAATGTACATAGTAACTTGTAACCCAAGTCCGAAATCGACTTGATTCCCCCCTAAGAGACTTTCCCTCTGCTAGATCCGAAATTAGGGACCCCTAGGACAACCAGCAATGGCACAGTGCTCTGCATGAGTCGGAGGCCAAGGTCCTTCCATGCTGAGTCTCCAATTCCATTCCAGAGTCGTCCGAATCCACCGTATCTAACAGAAACGAGCCACAATAGCACGGCTCATCTACAGATAACTCTAGAAAGAATGGCCAACGCAATTGATGCGTTGACAAAATCAGTGAGCAGATGGACTTGCTGAAGGAGATAAAATTCTCACAAAATAGTGAGGAAACAAAAAAATACCCCTGGGCCATGGGCCAGGACAAAACCAGAACTCATGAAAAATTCACAAAAAGAACCACCAGTGAAAGTACACTGGAATATCATCAGCGACTTGACAGAGACGTTAAGGAGATCCTTCTCCCAAGGATAGGAGAAGACGATGCCGAAACAAGGCATCGTTCAGAAATTAGGAGGAGAATCGGCACATACCAAAGGTTTGGCCAAACATCCACCTTCGACGAACCTCTCCAACAGAGAGGTAACACAACCACACTCTCTCAAAACAATGAGAGAATCCAAATACAACTTCAGGCAAGTTTGCCCGAAACCAAAGAAACACTGCAAGGAAATTCCCCCCAGCAAAAACCCCCTCAAAGGAGAGATCTCCATTGGATAGTGACCCCACGAAGGCAGGGGAGCAAGAGGAGTACCTGGAGAAATGGTATGAAAAGGCCATTAGAAGGGCCGAAGTGAGAATACTCACTCCCTACCCAGAGGGAGTGAATCCTGAAGCTCTAAAAAATGGGCCAGCTTTCCCTGACAAGAAATGGTCAGGGGAGAACGACATGGAATTGTTCTGGCAGTGGTTCACAGAACTACTGGGATTCCTTGCCTTGTGAGGATGCAAAGGTCCCCAATTTGATGAAGTCCATCTGGACTGCTTGATTTGCAGATTAGGGGGACCCGCGTTCGACCTCGGAATAAGACTCCGAGACAAAACTCTCCTCAGAGGAGATGAGGGCATGTTCCTTGAAGTTCTCAACATATTGATGAGAACATTCATTAAAGCCTCTGCCATGTTGAATGCAACAAAGAAGTACCGCAATGTTAAATACAAAGCAGAAAAAGGCCTAAAACAGTTCTACTTAGAACTGTCTAAAGCAGCATCCCAGATGGTGATGCCACCAGACCAGGCATCCTTCAATGCCAGGTTCCTAAACTACATTCCCCTCAAATGGAAGAAGGGAATGATTGCTCATGACAGAATCAGAGCGGACTTCTCCTCAAATGAGATGTTAAAAGCAATATCTCGTGTAGACAAGATAATCAATGGGCTGAAGCCTACAAATCAGGATATTATACCCAAACAACCACCATGGCAACCATGAGCCATGGTAGAGCTCTCCCATCGGGAAAGAAGGCTGAAGAGCCGAAATCCAGATGGAAAGAGGATACATCCTCGAAAAACTCGAGGAAAACTGACCAAAAGTCAGTCCCAATTTGCAGCAAATGCGGCAAAATAGGGCAAACGAAAGATTGCCCAAAACATAATGCAACAAGCGATGAAAAACCAAGGTGCATAGCCACCATGGAGATTGCAAACACATCAGAAGAAGAGTTGGAAGACTCATCAGATGAAAAACTAGAGAACAACTCTGGTAACTCCAGAGCATCAAGCTTCAAAGTAGAGGACCCATATGAAGGACCTCAATACTCACCCGACTCAGAGGGTGAGGAAGTCAACATCGGGACCATAAGGATGGGCCCAATGTCAGTTGTCAATCATGATAACATAAATTATAGAATCAAACTGGCAGTAGCATGCCAGTTAGAAAACACAGCAGATGAGAAAGTCTCCAAAGCCTTGGTGGAAGCACGAAGAAAAGACACCTTGGGGAAATACACCAAAGTACCCAGGGAAAACAAGGAGAAAGGGAAGAAGGACCAAAAGTCCATTCAAACCCAGACTGTTAGATCAGGCGGATTCGGATGACTCCGGAGTGGAATCAGAGACTTAGCATGAAGGACCTTGGCCTCAGCGACTCAGGTGGAGCACTGTGCCATTGCTGGTTGTCCTGGGGGTCTGTCAGGGACTCATCTGGGGTTGAGGGGGCCTGGGTGTAGCGTCCGGGGCTGAGAGCCTGGTGGGGAGCGGGTTGGGCATGCGTACTGACAGGCCCGATGCGGGACAGTGGTCCCTGGCCACTTAGACTGAAGTGGAAAGTTGAGAAGAAGGCTACTTCTTCGGTTCCCACTCCAGGTTCGTTTATATACATGTGGCTTAGATCACATGACAGGTGCCATGTCACCCTCGCACACAGCCATAACCACCCAGGTGTCTCCGTGGGAGATCCTGAGGGCATCCGGTGCAGGTGCGTGTGCTGGGCATAGCGGGAAGTCGCCCGAGGTGCCCAGGCCAGGTACATGGTGGGTGTGCTGCAGATGGGTCAATGGTACATTGATGCGGGGAGGGTCGTCCATGTAGAATAAAGAGAGAATAAAGAAGAAGTAAGATAGGAAGAAAGTGAGGAAGGAAGAATGAGGAGAGAGGAAGGGAAAGGGGGAGGAGGTAAGGAAGGGTGGACAGCGGGGTACCAGGTCAGGTTGGGCCAGGTGGAGCCGGGTCAGGCAGGTGTGCCCTGACAGGGTCCCTAATTTCGGATCTAGCAAAGGAAAGTCTCTTGGGGGAAAATCAAGTCGATTTTGGACTGAGGTTACAAGTTACTATGTACATTGTATATAAGGAGGGGTCCGGAATCAAAAGGAGCAAGGGTACTCCGAAAGCAGACAAAGGGAGCTGGAAGGAGGAACAACACCGAGGGTCAAGGGTTTGACTCAATGGTGTTTCCCAAAGGAGGAGTGAAGGGCCAAGGCCCAAAGAGGAAGGAAGGAGGATGGGAGTGGGGAATGGCCAGCTGACTGAATAGAAAGGAAGCAGCAGCCCAAATAGGAATGAGGGAGTATAGCGGAATTGAATGGGACAATGCAATAGTTGCAAGGTCTGAGGTAAGTCCGGAAAGTCCGAACTTGGAAGTTAAACTCTGGAATATTGGCAAAGGTAATTAAATGGAATGAGCTAACCAATATAATGGGTATAAGTGGAGGTGAGGTCAAAGTCCAAGGTCGGAGCTAAGACTGGAGGTTCCGGAAACAGAGATGCAAATGGGATTCTGGAGCATAGGTGTTGCATGCTCATCTGGGAGGTGTTGAGGTTGAGGTCGGACCTGGAATGTTCCGGTGAAGGAGAGAACAAAGGAAGGTCAGTTGGGAGGTTCAAATGAGACCACCACCAAGCTGTTCCCTGGTTCTTTAGTTAGGATGGGGAAGTGTACTAGTAGTATTTGTTGTAAATATACAGTAATTGACCACTCAATGCACGTTTACCCTCAATGCAATGGCAACAAGTTTGACCTTTCCACACATCGGATTTGCATGAAAATTTGTGACTGCAAACAGTCAAGTTCAACTTGTACATATTCTAATTTTCAGCCAATTCCATCTGATAGTTGCAGAGATGGATGCCTATCGGCACCAGTGTCAGATTCATATGTAACCAATGGTTTATATTCTCGATACTATGGAGCAACACAACACAAAATAGGCATTGGAATGTGCAAACAGCTAGGCAGAGAGTGATAGAATGTTTGGATGCAGCTGAGTCAGAAATCGTTGATATGATTGAAATGATTGAAAGGGCACAAGCACTGAGGCAAGCCAAGTCCGATGAACTTGCTGCTAAGAAGGTGGAAAGAGGCCGGAAGAAGAAGGTTGCAGAGAAAGCCGCAGACCTAAGGAGTTCGAAGGCAGAGGCTTGGGAAGTTGCCAAGTTGGATAATGAAATGCTGCTTGAGAGGTGGGAGGTGTTGAAGGAAGAGTGCCACATTCATGGTGAGAAATTGCCGCTGAAACCACATGTTACCACACATGCTGGGGTGTGGGCATTGGTGTGTGGGGAAGAGCAAGGAGAGTCAGCAGAGGAGAGCTTTCTTGATGATCTAGAGCCCTCAAAATGCTCAAGCAATGAGGATGACGGCGAGGATGATGATAATAGTTGAGCGTTGCATTGTTGGGTCTTGCTTATTTTGGTATTCAAATCACGATCTCGCAAAAAATCCTTCTACATCCATCATTTCTTCATATTTTGTCTCCATGTTTGGGATATATTTACTTCGGTTACTAATCTACAAACTGTGCCAGTTTGGAACCCACCCGATGTACACTTCGTTGTTGAGGGCCATGGGAACGTTGAGGGAAAGTGCAAGTGCATTGAGTGGTCAATTACTGTAGTACCAATCCAAGTGTTTTGGCTAATTCTATTTTTTATGGATTAGTCTAAAAGTTTCTGGGAGTTGACTTACAGATAAACCGAGCCCTGTGCAGCTGTCCCTTTATTGAAATTTCTTAATTTGTCTAGGTGTAATTCTGTGTAGCGTTGTTTAATTTGGAATTTTAACTTGAATTAAATCTTCTACTTGGTGAAGTTTCAAAGATTCTACTCAGTTAATTGATTTGGATTGTGTCTGGAGTGTCCCTTGAGTTTGTTTTATTTTTGTCTTATTTTCTTGCTTGTTTTAACAGTAGCAAAATAACTGTTTTGTGTTTACACTTTGAAATCTGGAGTGTTAACCAGCTCTCCTGTTGAAATATCTACTTAATATTTCTCTCCTTAATTGCTGCCTTTTACTACAGTGGCAATCTTAACTGTATATCACTTTTTCGCACTGGAGTGACAACCAGAAATGCTTGAGAAAAATAATACTCTATTTTCTTACTTCTCTGAGGGGGCGAAAAGTTGCAGAAAGGGTCTCCCTTTTATACTCCTTGGGTCACCTTCCTTTTTCACGCTCTACCTCGTATTTACAGGATTTATTTACAGTGTATTTTTCTCAAAAATGAAATTTTCACGCTATAGTTCTACTGCGCTTTGCTGCACTGAACTGCAGCTCTACTGCAGTCAGACTGCGCCTAGAATCCTTATTGTCCTTCCTCGCCTAAGCTATTTTAATGGTTAATTAGAACTTGACTGTGCTGCATTTGTCACAGTTTCCTATTTCAAATTCCTCATATTTACCATTAAATTTGCTATGACTCGGTGATTCTGAATTCAAACTTCGCATTACTATGCGTACGGCTGCACTGAGACCTTCAGCTGATTTATTCCATTTTTATTCAGCGACATTTAGTTAAAATGAGACTTGAAATGGTAAATGAGTGAATTATTCAGGTTTAAAACCGAAAGAAAAAGTTGCTAGTAGTCAAGAATTACTCAAACGAATGTATTATAGCTCTCCACTTCATTAGAATATCGTTCCCTAAAATTCCTGCCATGGTCCATCGTAGTTTAGTGGTTTTCATGGATTTCGTTCATCTTCCCTGATTCCCCTTTGGATTATCACATCCCAATCCTCCATATGTATTGTTCGTTGTTATAGTAGGTCGTCCTCGAAGATATCATATTTCTATGTATTTTATTTAGGGCTCTGGACCTCTTTAAGCTGTCTTCCCGCACATTTTCAGGTTTCTAACTTCATGTCTTTGTATCTCATTCATTTCTGGATGGTTTTTCACGTTCTTGGTATCATAAATTTTCATTTATTCCCACCTTTCCAATGGTACTAAGGTTGTGTTCTATTTCCTGGTATTCGTCGAGTTAGCAAAAGTTCACGCACACATTCAGTAATCACGTGCATCGTTCCCGTAGTCATTTGTATGCAGGCGCCATTTCTGTTTAATTGTTCAGGATTTTATGGTATGTGCAGGTGTTTGTATCCTTCATATGGGCTTCTGTGATTTATTTCAGATTTTTCCCTCATGATCTAAAGTTGTTTTGCACTTTCCGTGCTTTGTTTTGGCCGGGCTCTTCCTTATTTGGACAGAAATTGGTCTTCGTGATCTGCCGAAGTGCAGATCTCGGTTCCAATGGCCGGTTCCCTTCGCATTGCCACCCTCACATGTCATTAAACATGATGCTGTCAGGGATCAGCAACAACCCTGGACCCTATGCCGGCTGCACATATGCGTGTGGGAAGTATGCCGGTAATTCCTGTCTACTCCGCTTACCTAAGCCCCGGTGACCCGGATCATCTCCGGCATTGTTCTGGAACATTCTATGATCACGTGATTCTATCGGCAATCCATTTGGTTTCCTTATTGCCGGACTCTACATGTATATAGCTGACCCTAAGATGGGGACATCCCTTTCCCCCGGCTTTAATCACAACTAGGTTATCGGAGCATCTTGTGTGAGCATGCGCATCCCCTGACAGATGCGGATTTCTATATTCCCGTCATTGGTATAACTTCACAACGGCTGGACCGTTTGGGCTGAAAATTTGCATAACTATAGTTCCCTATTTTTCATAATTTCCGTGTAAATTTCGTTGTATGTTTTAATTATGGATCCTTCGTAAACATCGTCTTTTCCCTGAGTCCGGACTTTTGATGTCGCTATTCCCATTATTGGATATCTCATTAATGCGTGATCCTTTTATTATGAAAATTTGGGTGGATTAAGATTAGATCCCTTCCTTTCTAATGGGCTATCAAGCTCGTCTCGGTCGTTACTGGTTGTTCTTCGTACTTGCTTTTTAAATGTTGTCCTCATTGTCCAGGAGTTTTAGTCATATCTCCGTCGTTTATGGGTAGTTTTCCCTGTAATTACTTTCATTGGGTCCGTTTGGGGGACATCTACATTTCCTATTATAAACACAACTTTGAATTTTGCATTAGCTCCTGAGGAATCCTTGTTCCATGGTACTTCCATCCTCAGCTACATGTGCAGACGTGGGAAAGTAGTTTCCGTGGAGGTTCTCTGGCTGTTTTTATAGTCAAATCTTGTCGATTGTCCTAATTCTTGGTTTAATATTTGCTATAAATTCCCCCGAGAATTCTGTCTCGTTGATGCTAAGCTTGATGTTAGAATGGGGCGGAAACGGACGACTCCGGAGTGGAATTGGAGACTTAGCATGGAGGGACCTTGGCCTCAGCGACTCAAGCGGAGTGCTGTGCCATTGCTGTTTGTCCATTTGGTCCTTAATTTCACAGTAGGTGAGCAGGAAGTCTCTAGGGGGCATTTCAGGTCGATTTCGGACTAAACCAAAATGAGTATGTACAAGCGCCGATATATATAATGGAAGGGGCAAAAGCACAAGGAAACAAAGGGTAACCGAATCGGGACGAAGACGTCCGAACGGGAACAAAGGGTAGACGGAGCGGATAGGTACCGAAGGTCATAAGGCAGGACCTGTGATACATCCGAAAGGAGGTAGGGAGGGCGAGGCCCAGAGGGGCAGGAGGATGAGGGGAAGTGGGGATGATGACTAACTGGCTAGAATAGAAAGAAGCAGTAGTCCAAATAGGGATGAAGGGAAAACGCGAGAAATACATTACAGGCGGCGAGAGTGCCGAAGGCGGTCCGCAAAGCTCGGGGGTTGCGGAGCTTACGGAGGTTACGGAGGCGGGGTTGAAAGTCCGAGGAATATTGGCAATGGTGTTTACGTAGTATGAGGTCACCAATGCAATGGACTAAGACCGAGGTGGAGTCAAAGTCCGAGGTAGGGACTATGACAGAGGCTCGGAGTAAGGTACAAGCGGTGTCCGAGTGCGAAGTACGGAACAGCGGTGGAAGGTCGTAACTTGGCGGAAGGGTGGCGGAGGAGTAACGGAGGGAGGAGAGAGGGGACAGGTAAGGGGAGAAGGGGTGGCGGAAAGGAGAGTAGTCAGGTCCGAAGGTGAGTATCGGAGCGGACGGGGGAAGTGTAGGGGGATGACGGGAGGGTGGAGGTGTTGTGAAGGGGGAGCGGAGTAGTAGGAAGGGTGGCGAGTGGGGCGATGTTCGGTCCGAGATGAGTATCGGAGCGGACGGAGATAGGGTCGGAGAGGTAAGGGGGAGGTGTGTTTGCCAAGACCGAAGGTGAGTATCGGAACGGCAACGGTAGGTTATGACTCCGGAGGTGAAGAGGGTGGAGGTCCGGAAGTCGGGTTGGGGTCAGGTATGCACGGATATGACACTTGAAGTATTTTTGCTAATTTTCTTTCTTCCATTTTATTGTATGTAGTTGTAATAATTTGTAAAATCTCGTCAAAATTCATTAAAATTCAGTTCCTTCTATTTTCTCATATCTACTTATCGTATGGGGTTTTGTGATTTATCTGGCATATTTCCATAATGGGTTTCCATAGTGTGACCGTTATTTCTCCTACACCAGAGTCAGACTGAAGGTGGTGTCAGAGCCGGAGGTGGGATAACCTCTTGGGAGTCAGCAAGGAGAAGGTGATGGAAGGGAAGTAGGGCTCCGGAGTCAGTTTCAGAGTTCCGGGAGCCCGGAGTGGAGGTTGGGATTGCATGGATATGACACAGACCCCCTTGTTTGATGCGAAATTCCGCATCTCAAAAGATGCGGGAAAATACCCTGCAAACAGACCACTCTCAACAAAGAGAATGCTGATGGCTCATATAAAAATAGCAGGCGTAAAAGCCTACATGCTATTTGACAGTGGAGCCGAAATGGATGCTATATCACCAAACTTTGTCCATGCAGTCCATATCCCAATTCTCCAATTGGAGAACCCAGTCGTCCTTCAAATGGGGATGAAAGGAACAAGATCACAGATCCTGTTTGGAACAAACATGGACATTGTGTCATATCCATCCATGGCCATCATCTTCCACTACCTCCGATCCTTCTTCACTAACCTCAGAGCTCCTGTATTCCGCAATCACCTCCACCTCCCTCGATGGTCACCCCCCCTATATTACCTATGCCTCCCTAAGTACAGAGCCCCAAAGGCCTCCAGACAGCTCTGATGTCCACTGGTGCACTCCTGGCCCTGCTGGGCAATTCCCTTGCTTTCCCTGCAAGTCTACCTTCGGGCCTATCCCTCCTTTCCATTTCTGGGTTAATGCCTGCCATTCCGCTAACCCTGTAACCCAACTTGTTGGTAATATTCAATCAGCTAATGTTTAACTCCGTTAGCTCCGCTCTGCTCACCCCCACCATTCACAGGCCTGCCCTTGCTGTAACTATACATATATATACTTAACTTGTACATAGGTTATACCTCAGTGATAAAATTGACTAGAGTTGATCCCCCTTTACTTCTCATAAGTAAATTAGGGCATGGATGTGTAACTTGGCACAGCGCTCCTGGTCTGAGTTGCTGAGGCCGAAGCCCTCTGCCATGGAGACAACTCCTTCATCTCGATCCAGTCTCTAACACATTGAGATCAATGGCCATGTAGAAAAACACTACTTTGATGTAATTAACATCAATAGATACGATGCCATATTTGATGCCCCCTGGTTAGACAAAAACCAGGTAAGTTTAGACTTCCAGTCCACAAAGTGAGAACAGTGAACAAGGGCAACATAGATACCCTTGGAGTCAGTGAAGACCATGTGATGAGATCACATGGATGGAAAACTCGAGCAAGAGCTCTAGATCAACCAAAAAAGAAGCCCCCCTGACAGGGAGGTGGGATTAAAACATACCTCAGGGTAATCAAAAGAAAGTACCCTGAAGGTGGCCCAATCCTAGTCCAGAAGGACTAGAACTTCCAGACATACCACATCTGGAAGGTCTCTCCATGAACAACCCCGAGTTCAAAATACTCAGGGAGTGGTGGAGAGAGAAATTCAAAACCATAATGGTGCCAGTGCCATTAGAAATGCCTCCCTTGAGGGAGGTGAACCATCAATCCTGTTAAATGATCCAAACAAGAAAGTTCAGGAAAACACCCCAAGATGTCCAGCAGCACTGCAGGAAGCACTAGCGACCAAAATAGATCGCTATGTAAAAGCAGGATGGTGGTATCCCGCAAGCAGCGAGCAAGTGTCATATCCATCCACGGCCATCATCTTCCACTACCTCTGATCCCTCCGGACTACCTCTGCTCCTTCTTCACTAACCTCGGAGCTCCCATATTCCGCAATCACCTATGCCTCCCTAAGTACGGAGCCCTGAAGGCTTCCAGACAGCTCCAACATCCGCTAGCGCACTCCTGCCTCCACTGGGCAATTCACTCACTTGCCCTGCAAGCCCACCTTTGTGTTAGAACTGGGTGAGGGCAGACGATTCCAGAGGGGAACCAGAGACTTAGCAAGGAGGGACCTTGGCCTCAGTGACTCAAGTGGAGCGCTGTGCCATTGCTGTTTGTCCATTTGGTCCTTAATTTCATAGGCGGCGAGCAGGAAGTCTCTAGGGGGCATTTCAGGTCGATTTTAGACTAAAGGCCTAAAATGAGTATGTACAAGCGCCAATATATATAATGGAGAGGGCGAAAGCACAAGGAAACAAAGGGGGTCCAGATCGGAACGAAGGTGTCCAAATGGGAACAAAGGGATGACAGAAGCAGAGTGGTACCGAAGGTCATAGGGCTGAACCTGTGGTACATCCAAAAGGAGGTAAGGAGGGTGAAGCCCAGAGGGGCAGGAGGATGAGGGGAAGTGGGGATGATGACTAACTGGCTAGAATGGGAAGAAGCAGCAGTCCAAATAGGGATGAGGGGAAAACGCAAAAGATACATTACAAGCGGCAAAAGTGCCGAAGATGATCCGTGGAGCTTGGAGGTTGCGGAGCTTACGGAGGTTACAGAGGCGGGGTTGAAAGTCCGAGGAATATTGGCAATGGTGTTTACGTAGTATGAGGTCACCAATGCAATGGACTAAAGCCGAGGTGGAGTCAAAGTCCGAGGTAGGAACTATGACGGAGTCTCAGAGCAAAGGTACGAGCGGTGTCCAAGTATGAAGTATGGAACAGTGGCGGAAGGCCGTAACTTGGTGGAAGGTCGGCAGAAGAGGGCCAGAGGGAAGAGAGAGGAGAGAGGAAAGGGGCGAGGAGTGGAGGAGAGGAAAGGTGTCAGGTCCGAAGGTGGGTGTTGGAGCGGACGGGAGAAGGGTAGGAGAGTGACGGAAGGGTGGAGGTGTTGTGAGGAGGAAGAGGAGGAGTGGGAGGAGGGTGGCGAGAGGTGTGGTGTTCGGTCTGAGGTGAGTATCGGAGCGGTGTAGGAGAAATAACGGTCACACTATGGAAACCCATTATGGAAATATGCCAGATAAATCACAAAACCTCATATGACAAGTAGATATAAGAAAACAGAAGGACACGAATTTTTACAAATTATTCTGACTATACGCGATAAATCGAAAGAAAGAAAAATAGCAAAAATACTTCAAGCTTACCATCAACGAGACGGAATTCCCGGGGGAATTTATAGCAAATATTAAAACAAGAATTAGGACAATCGACCAAGATTTGACTATAAAAACAATCAGAGAACCTCCACGGAAACTACTTTCCCATGTCTGCACACGTAGCCAAGGATGGAAGTACCACGGAACAAGGATTCCTCAGGAACTAATGCAAAATTCAAAGTCGTGTTTATAATAGGAAATGTAGATGTCCCCAAACGGACCCAATGAGAGTAATTACAGGGGAAACTACCCATAAACGACGGAGATATGACTAAAACTCCGGCAAAACGAGGACAATATCTAAAAGGCAAGCGCGAAAATTAGCCAGTAACGACCGAGACAAGCTTGATAGGCCATTAGAAAGGAAGGAATCTAATCTTAATCCTCCCAAATTTTCATAATAAAAGGATCATGCGTTAATGAGATATCCAATAACGGGAATAGCGACATCAAAAGTCCAAGCTCAGGGAAAAGACGATGTTTGCGTAGGATCCATAATTAAAACATACAACGAAATTTACACGGAAATTATTCAAAATGGGGAACTATAGTTATGCAAATTTTCAGCCCAAACGGTCCAGCCGTTGTGAAGTTATACCCATGACGGGAATATAGAAATCCGCATCATGTGTAATGACACGTGAGGGTGGCGATGTGCAGGGAACCGGCCATCGGAACCGAGATCCGCACTTCGGCAGATCGTGAAGACCAATTTCCGTCCAAATAAGGAAGAGCCCGGTCAAAACAAAGCATGGAAAGTGCAAAACAACCTTAGATCATGAGGGAAAAATCTGAAATAAATCACAGAAGCCCATATGAAGGAAATAAAAACCCATGCATATCATAAATTATATTATAATTAAGGTAACTCTCTGGGACAAAGCGGTGCGCCCTAGGCATTAGACAAAGACCACGCACAACCCCTATACCCATCTGCATTACAAAGATCATTTTAAAGATCTAACAGTGGTGATGGGTCGTATCCGAGGCCGTTTCGGGGTATAATAGCTCTCCGCCCATCTGGAGAAAAGGAATTAGCATTCAATATTCATTCTTGCGACAACGGGGAGTAAGGGGAGATGAATCACTTACCGAAAAGTTGAGGATTTCCTGTCGTCTGGCTTGCAGGAGCTGTCCATTCTGACAGAGTTCTCGAGTTCTGGCGAACCAGGCCGGACGAGGAAACATGTTCGTCCGAGGGGCGAGTGGGTGGGTTTGTTAAATGTGCAATGTCCCGAAGGACACTGGAATAGTAAGGGACGGGATAGGGAGCGGCATCAAAGACGGGACCTAGCATCGTTTCCGTCACATCTCGGTGACGGGGCGTGATGTCGCGTTTACGTTGTCGTCGACGATGGAAAATGAATGTTGCTATGAGAGCTACTGTAATAACCACCAAACATCCTACAGTGCCGCCGACTATCGACCCCACATTAGTGGAAGTCGATTTTGACGATCTATTTTGGGTTGGACTTGCAGTTCGCGAAGATGTCCGAGCGGCAGTTGTGGAAGCGATGAAAGGGGTACTGGGGTCAAGGGAGGATCCCCATACTTCGACGTAGTCAATGGAGAGACTAGCGCTATTGATGTTGTTAGCGATAGTGAGAAGGGTTGGAGATAGATGGTCGCCCAGCCCAAGGAAGTAACACAATAATTGCTGTATCGCGTCGTCGCTGAACAAGCCCGCGTTGCCGTTCATAGTCTGGAGCACTGGGTCGACTATCGTCTTGTTTATACCACACGCATAACTTCCGTGGCTGGGTCCAACTTTTCCGTAGACAGCAACGGCATCAGCTGTGGATGGAACAACAATGGAGGTTCGAGCATAGTTCGTGTTTGTTGATGAAATCGTATCGTCATATGACCCATTGTCAAAGGTACCAATATCCCAGAGAAATTGACTGGGGAGGTACTCGAACATGAGCACACTGCCGTTTGCATCAAACCGGCTTGAATCATCGACCAGTAACGACGTTGAATAGTCTGCAATGATAGCCTCCCATATGATATAGTCAATATCGAAATAGTGGTCAGAGCCCCCGTTTGTGACGCTCAGGGAGTGCAGTTCAGGTGCAAGGTCTGTTCGCCCAAATAAAACATTTTGAAACGTGTCAATGGGGCTATAACCACTGTATTCGCTGACTGCACCATCCAAATTCACGAAATAGTTTCCATGATTCTGGCGCTTTGCACCATAAACCCAAATCCCGGTCCTTTAAAAATAAAAGTTGCCGTTGCGTTTATAACATTCGTCATCACTCCGGTCCCGTTGTGGTACCGGTCCACGGACGGATCGGTTGAAGGTACCAGTTGCCAGCCACTCGACACATAATGTATGAGCGAGTTGGGGGCATCGACTGTGAAGTTGAGCTTCATAGAACAAGGCACAGGCAAAGGTGGTAGAGGGAGCCTGAGGATAGTTGGTGCAAAGCGAGGGCCTCAGCTGCAAAGCCATTGAATGCGCGAGGTGATTGTCTATACTAATAAAGGCTGGTAACCTGCCTAAGGTGATTGATGGCAACAGCATCGGAGCTTAAGTACATAGTCCATCAGGAAAATCTTCGACTTCTCGTCTTCCGTCAGCCTAAGTCGGGGAACACCGAAACTCCCACGGATTAAATGGTTAAATGAACTCGTGCTCGATGGTGAGTAGAAACCTGCCTGTCGATGGTGGTGCGTCCGGTTCGACTAGCGGTCGTGGGCGCAGGGCCTTCGGCCTTTTATTGTGCACACAGAGTTCTCTCAAGACTCCCCTATTCCCAAGTGCATTTGTATGACAGGCTATGGGCACCCCATGGACTGGTTCGATATGGTGTGGCACCCGATCATCCAGAAGTGAAGGCGCGTAATCTCGCTCATTAAAATGAGCACGGGAAGCGATTGATCCTCAACCAAACGCACCTCGACCGCATAATTTTAGAATTGCACGCATAAATTTGATGAGACAGCTCTAGACCCTCGATTCAAGTTCTTTGGAAATGTTTCTTTGTCTGCACCCCTACCTATGAAGCAAAACGTCTCGCTTCCTCTGTCGTCTCTTTTTCCTTACTACACCCACATACTTCTCTCACATGGTGCATCTCGGCCACTTCCATTAGAGAACATGGATCCCTCTCATACCATCACCGCGCTACGTTTCGTCCACTGGTATACCGGACATCCTAGCACATATCATCTCCCTTCACCTCCACTGTCAAATGTGAAGCACATTACTCTTGTCGGCCATGGAAACGTATCACTGGACATCGCTCGCCTTTTACTCACTGACTCGTCGCTGCTGTCCTCACTTGACATTTCGGCGCATGTCCTTGAAGAGTTGCACAAATCGACCGTTGAACATGTCAACATCGTGTCTAGGCGCGGCCCCGCTCAGGTGGCCTTCACCGCAAAAGAATTGCGTGAGCTTCTCAATTTGCCGAACGCTTCCATGGTACCCATTATTCCCGAGACATTCTCCCCCCTTACACTTGTACCTACATCGTCTTCTGCCGTGGAAATAACAAATAACGGCCCCAAATCCGCCACACCAATCATCCCTGGGTTGACGAGACAACAGACACGGATTTTAGACCTTCTCAAGAAGGGGTCCAAAATGGCGTTTGGATCTACGCTAAAAACTTTCTCCTTCCAGTTTTTCCGCACACCACATTCGTCATCATCTTCCTCGGGGACAATAACCTACAATCTGAATATGCTGGACCAGGACGGAAAAGCGAGATGGACTGGTGACAGGGAGACACAGAACACGGATCTCGTCGTTCCCAGTCTAGGCTACCGCTCGGATCCTCTGGTTCCATCCCCAACGCCAATAACACCAACACCAAATGGTGCAGAAACGGGGGTTGTTGATGGATGGTACGATTCCACGCTGGGGAGGGTACGAAACGTCTCTGGACGCGTGCATGCCTTCGTTCCGTCGTCTTCGCCAGACCAGAGCCATCGGCTCTGTCGCATAAAGAACGTCTATGCGTCCGGGTGGGCAGCAAATGGCGCAAAGGGGGTGCTTGCTAGTACCATGTATGATGCGTATGCCGTTTCAGACCTTCTAGTGAGCGATCATCTGTCCCAACAGAACGAACTAGCATCCGAAGAGTCCATCGCTCCCAGCATCAATCTCTTGCAGGGTGATCAGGATCTGGGGACGAATCTGGCAACTGGTTTACCTGCATTCTTGAATGAGGCTTCGAAAGGAGCCGGGAAGAGGGTCGTTAGCTACCCAGAATGGAAAATGATCGACGAAGAGGAGCGGCGGAGGGGACAACAGATGGGGAAGGAGAAGGAGCGGATGTCTTGGGAAGAAGTGAACACTTTCCTATCATAAAAAGCAAGAATCGGGTGGCTTTCTTGCTTATATTTCGCCATCCTAGTCCAGTGATGGGAAGTCGCCTTGGCAGCTATACCGCATCCCCATTTTGACGTTAAGGCCGAGGAGATTGTTGCACTCCAGACGCAAGGGGGTTTTTGGGCGTCCATCCATCATCAATCCCTTGGTCGCAGTCATCATCCCACCCAGCTCAGCTCAGCTCACCCGCAAGGAAAAAAAATCCATTGTCTTATTAAAAACACTAAATTACAATTTTGTTTCTCTCTTCCAAAACTACCAAAAAAAAAATATACCAGTGGTGCTACAAAAACTTCCACACAAAGTAAAACAACAAATATAATCTATGAAGTGAGAGCTTTTGATCGCTGAGCGGTTAACATTTTCCTTAAGTCCGAGGCTTTTCCTCCACCTGTGCCCAGTGTAGCCGTTAACGGTAAAGTAGACCCAGTGCTAGCGTTGGGGATAGCCCCATCCACGATACTCCGCATTCCGACAAATGACGTTTTCCGGGTTGGTACCTGGGTACCACCAGTGACCGATTCCAGTTCCCTTGTGTCGTATTCAAATTCGTCTGACACTGGCGGTGAGGTCACTCGAGAAGGGAGGGGGCGACGCCGACCCGATTTCTTGGCGTGAAGTTGGGGAAGGTGTCCATCCGGCTTGTAAGGAAGAGATGCAGATAGTGCGGCAGTAGGGGTTGTGGGTAAGGGTGTGATAACTGAAGAGGGGGTCGTTTTAGGTGACCGGTTCACCTTTCTGTCCGAGATTTGAAACTCATGATTCGGGTTAGACGTCGCGCGCGATCGCGAGGAGTCAGTATCCAATTTTTCTCTTGTCTTTGTCAGAGTAGGAGGCCCAGTGATTGGGGGTGTGATTTTGGAAGGAATGGTAGTTTTAGATGACTTGGCCGCTTTCCCATCGGAGATTTGAAGCCCATAATTTAGTGATGTAGGATTAGATGTCGCGGGTAGGTGCGGTAAGTCGGTGTCCGAACTCGTTTTCTTCAGTGGTAGATAAAGGTCTATACACACCCCTTCGCGGCGAGATGATGTGGAAGGTAGTTGGAGGTTTTCGAGTAACATTGATGGCGAAGGGGAGTTGGAACGATGAAGGTCCCGAGTCTGTTTGGGAGGCACCGCGTCCCCTGGGGGGATGGATTCAGTGATGTGTCTTGGCCAGATATTCTGATATTCGGCATTGTGGGTCTGCGCCCAATGGAGTGAGGAGGGCGCCCCAGTCCAGGAGGCGAAGTCAAGGAATCCGATCTAGAACGGCTTAACAGGGAGGGGCGATTCACATCTCTCAGCTCAGAAGGAACATTCTGTACAGTACTCGATTCATTATTATTCTTCACAAGCGTAGCGTTCACAAAGCCATGATCTGGTAAAGAAATATGAGATACAAACACGCTTAAGTGGCGGCGTGCCCACCTATTGGGGAAGCTCTTCCGGCCGAAGAGCCGGGAGGCGCGTCCGGGGACCTCTTCAGCGAGCTCTTTAGAGGTCTCGGACACTGGTGAGGTTTTTCGACCATAGGATTCTTGTTTGTCGTCACGCTAGTATGATTCAACGGTGCAGTATGCGGCCGTTGCAGTGCGGGCACGGTTTTTGAAGGGTGGACGGGAAATTTTACAATGCTGGTGGGTGGCATGGGGAAACTATCAAGGGTGGAGAATTCGTTCAGTGCTTTGACAGATGGCTGACTGAGTCCTTGCGTTCCAGCTGTTCGAGAGAAGATGAGTGGGACTCGATCTGGTCCACGTGCTGCTTCTGGAAGAGCTTCATACGACCTGGAGCGACTTATCGGAGGCCGTGGGTTGCTGATCGTACTCTTGAGAGTTGGCTGCATTACCCCAGCTCCAGCGTCCCCACTGGGGGCACGCCAAGCACTAGGCGCAGTAGAAGGCCGTTCAATGGTGCTATGGAGTGAACGACGACTCAGGGATGGTTGTTGCGGGGATATGTCCACCACTGCGTTGAGATGTTCCAGCGGAGTCTGGCTGACCTCCGAAGGTGGAGGCTCTTGAATTGGCAGCTCGAAACGTTTGGAGGTGCCGTAGAAGGGAAGGGCCTTTTTCCAGACAGAGGTCTTGGACGGTTTCTTTTCCCTGACGGATGCACTGGCTGCTGCACTGGTTCCGTCTGGCAAGGAAGACGAGGGAGTTCCAGTGATAAGGACGACATGGGACGGTGAGTTATCCTCAACGGTCGGAAAGGGAAAGAGTTCGATAGGACCACTAGGTCGCCTCTTGACGAGCCTTCTACGACTATTGCTTGGCTTCAAGGACGGTGCATTGCTTGGAGTGGAGGAAATATCGCTGGTAGAGCTGCCCTGGGAATGTTGAACAGTGAAATAGCTCATCAATCTTCGCGCAGCTATCATGAACTGCGAAAAAAGCTTCGGTTGCCAGCCAGTTCAGCCGTTATACAAGTCTTCATTCCGACGACCCGAATTAGCGTGGAGAGTTGTAGGCAGTTAAAAAATTGCAAAAAAAAAGAAACTATCAACTCACTGAAATAACCGAGGACGAAGGAGCGTTTGTTCAAGGTCGGGACCAAGATGGACCCGCCTGGTTGGTGAGCGAAAGGAATCGACGAACGACAGTGAAAACAAAGACAAGGGAGGTGAACAGCAAAAATTGCAGTTAGTGATGCGATTGCATGTCATGGAGACGAGCTGCTATTTAGCGCATTCAGGAGATACAATCAGGACTTTTGTCAATGAACAAGTACTTGGGATAATTTTCACACCGTGATCGTCGCCGCACGTCGCCATAGAGAAAATCTGGGCTCTCCCATGTCCCTAATTCAAAGAGAGTCATTTACGGGTCGCAAACGTGCACGTGCCTACTCCAGGTTCGTCGAGCGTGTGAGTTCGCTTTATCACAATCGGTTCGGGTTACTGGATTTGTCCAACCCAACACCAGAACTGTTTTCGCCAGTTGTCGGTGTAGTACGGCATATGCCGAGGGGCATGGACACCTGTATCATATCATCATCGGACGAGGTGCTAACATCAGAACTTATTATTATGGACTAAGTACATTGGCAAGGCCAGGACAGATAAGGTTAGTGCCCGTCGATCACAAGCATGCACATAAAAAATAAACGCACTCTTGTCTGAAAAGCCGAAGAGGACGCCACAAGACCAATAAAAACTCGGTTTCGATTTCTTGGGGGTGCACAACAATTTAGCGCCTTTCGACAAGCAGGTTCGTTCTATTCAGTCAGACGTGAGACACGTAGTACGCATCACAACCCCCCGGATCAACAAAGAGTTTGCGGTCAATTGATAAATCGAATCTCCAAGACGAAACCCGTTCTCGCCAGGAATGTGATCGGTCAGGTCTTTGATGAATATAAACCCCCGGATATGAACATGAGATTTCGTTGATGGATAGGTGGGTAAGCTAGAGAGAGATTCAACCGGAGATCACAAAGCAAGGCTGTACTTCCACAAGACACAGGTCGTTGTGGTTCAAATGTGAGTATATGCTCCCGGGTGCGACTCCGAAAAACCTCGCATATGAAATAAGTAATGGAGGAACGCCAAAGAACAGGGGCCGCTCGCGGGACCTAAAAGAATATTAACGAAACGTACATTTTTCTGATTTATTCGGTAAGTAACAGGTCGATGAAGCGGCCATCTCATGAACATCAAGAGGGGGTGCAAGTTGTTCCGCTCGTGATAGGAATCCATGAGAAACGTTAGGTGACCCATTACGAAGAGAGAGCCCCTGAATTCTCGGGGTGAGGTGATTAGCTAGGTATTGGGCCACATATTGTGCTAATATACTTAACAGCATGTGTGACGTGGGTGTTGAGGCTCAGATAATATTACCTCCAGCCACCTTAGGGTTGGAGGATTGTTTGTCCTTGGACGCGTGGACGATTAACCCCTGGAACGATAGACCATGTATGGGTGTGCATTCATCGGCGAAGGCTCTCGAGATGAACATGCGAAATCATGGCGGGGCCTGGCGCTTCAACGCTGCCACGTCATGATTTCAAAAAAATTACATCTCCCTTGCACGCGCGCCTCATACTCCTTTCATTTATTGTCCGCCAATAATAAGTATCCCCCTTGGCTTTAGGTCGATGCTCGACCCTGCGAACCTAAACAAGCAAGAAAGCACCTGCTTTGGATATATCCAGATGATTATAACCTTCCGCAGGCCCAGGCATCCGAGAAGCGCTGCTGAGCCACGGCGACTGCTTCGTGTCAATATCACTGACGTTTGCAACTAGCCCGGCCTGGGCGCGCCGGCAGGAACACACACATCGATCATGTTTTTTTTTTCAATCAATTTATACGTGAGGCACTAGAACGGCCTGAAGATTGCTTGTCTAAATGGTGGATAATGACCCAGGCCTTTGAGCGCTGCCGAATTGGGTCCTTTAACAATACTATGGAGTGTTGTCTTCAGATTTAGAGGATGCTAAGACGGCTGAGAAACCTCCTGTCATTGTTAGACGTGACCTGAAGTGTCATCCTGTACACGAGATTTCAGAAAGATAGTCTGATATCGGCGCACGGCCAGAGACTCGAGGGAGGGGCCAGATTTATTATTATTTTTTTTTTGGGTGGAACCTTCGGTAGCTTTCGCGGGTAGTGTGGAGTGTAGGTTTGTGGGGAAGGGCGAACCTTCCCGGGGATCGTCTATAAGCTTGCCTGGGTTACGAGTGAAATTACTACCACGATCGCATAGGCGCGCCACATGTCCGACGTGCACGTCAATAATATCCGCTCTCCCGGGGGGTCCGGTATAGGCAGGGTACTATACTCATAGGTGACATGACCTGCCTAGCAGGTATAAGAAGGTCCAGTATACCCTAAACCCCCGGGCCTCTTATGCCAATCCCCTTGGGGCGGCACGCTTCATTCATTTAGGATAGTACCGCTCCACGATGCATGTATGTGCGCACGTAAGACTAACTTTTCTGGGATAGCTCTGTTTCGGTGCATGGCTTTTCCTGTTGGTTGCCAAGGTTCCTGCCTTGGCTTAATTACTAGTTTTTTTTTTTTTTTTTTTTTTTTTTTCCATTCAGCGCGCGCGCTGCTGCGAGGCCGGGGGGGGGAGGGTATTCAAGGCATTCATTCATTCGGGGGAGATATATTGCTGCGCTTCTAGCTGTGGGTTTCGCCCCTTGGGCCCCTCCTAGTATATATTCTCAACTTCCATACGTATAGTACATATTTGCCATATTTAAATGCATGTTTGTGCATTTCGGATCCGGATCCTGAAGAACTTTGTCGCGCCCCATTTCATCCCATCATCAAGGGGGCGGCTTGGCCCATATTTTACTTACGTGGGAGGGGTGGGCTAAATTTCCCATATTGTCCGGGCCGGCGGGGTTGTTCTTTTTCGCTCCCCCCTTCCCGACCCACCAAGAACTTGAGAGGGCCTTATTGCATGCAGGCCGGCAATATATATGGGACAAATAAATGTGGGTCCAATATACATATCGACTCTATGCATGGACCCTGCTTGCATCTCGAGCGAGCGCTTTGCTTTTTGGTTCTTCGCCAAGCTCGGGATTTTTGATCTTCCAGCTGGCCAGTACATGCCGTCGATCTTTGTGGGCGCTACTTCCCACATTGCACAAGAAGTTTCACATTACATTAGCTCCGGGTTGTTGTTCCTCGATCTTGGTTTAGCACCTTAATTAATACTTCCGTCGTGCCATCTCTCATTATGGCCATGCGCCATGACACAAACAATGCAAAAAATCCCAGAAAAACCGTAATGAATTATGTAAAAAAGAAAAAAAAAAAGACCCGAAAAAAAAAACAAACAAACAAACAAACAAACAAACACAAATTAGGATGACCGTGTCCATCATCACTACGTTAACCAAAAGATTTTCAATGCATGACGTTCATTCGTGTCGCTGTCGATCGAGCAACCACGTAGGATGCAAGAGATTCATAGTGTACATCGCAAGGACGACCATCGTACCATCAAGGACGTTGAAATACAACTCGGTGGAGATGATCCTTCCTGTCCAACCGTCGTTGAGCTGTTCCATAAAATCAACAACATGAAAAAGTATATTTGCAAGGAGCCACACGACGTGCGCGCACGCACCTCTATCGTTCGGTAGATGGATCGAATGAACAAGAATAGGGTGCTAAGGATGAGTCCGTATAGCTGTAGTTTCACCTTTTGATGGAATCCTCCATTGGGTCGCTTTGGTTCTTGACCATCTTCGACGATGCCTGGTTCTAGGCTGGGCGCGCTTACCGACGATGCCAGCGGGTTATGAGTCGTATAACGCCAGAGGAATTCAGCTGCTAGGGCGGTGTAAAATATAATGGCAACTGGAGAAGAAAAAAAAAAACAATGCCAAATCAGAAAGAATGGAAAAGGGGGGAATGACTGATATATAATGTATTACCAAGTTGAAGGATGATACCGCCTTCCATGATGTGGGCACCATGTGAAGCGGCAGCATCCGTTGAGGCTGCCGATGCCATACCCCCACCAACGGCTTGTATGACCAGCGAAATGACGTCTATCACAATGAAGAGAGTTGCATCTATATAAGATCATATTAAAGGGGATGAATGATGAAGACGACGAGAGGGGGGGGGGGGGAGGACACGTACAGAGCTTGGGTGAGAGGCGGCTGTACTGAGTTCCATATACTTTCACGATGGCACCGAAAATGAGGAAATTCGCAGCGCTCAGGAACGTAGGCCTATTTTTTTTTTTTTGAGGGAATGTCGTGAGATCACGGAAACAGGATCTCTGAGAGAGAGAGAGAGCCATCATTACGTACGATATGATGGTAGTTGATATTTGGATCTTGAACGGAGAGTCAGCGGGAGGGTTGATCGAACTCCATAAGCGACCGCTCCATCCGATCAGCTCCCCAACGCCACACAAGACCACGGTTGCGATCAGATACCAGTGACGGCCCAAGACGCTTTGTACACAGTGAATAACTGGAAGAAGAATGGTTCTCAGTCCCCGTTATGAGAGGGAAAACCATAATATTGTATTTTTCCATACCAGTGGAGATACCGAAAAGGACGAGCATCAAGATACAGATCCACTCTGTGGGACCAGCATTGCGTCTCCCGTCGGGAAGGGAGTAATTGTAAGGGCTGGTGTGATTAGGGTCAGGATCGACGTGGGTCATTGTGATGAACTTCTTTTGCGCTGTGAGTGGATCGTAAGACTCGTTCGATGAGTTAGGGGGGGAGGACATGGGTCATTTTTAGAGGGCCTTTTTTTATAAGTGAAGTCAACGGGAAAAGCAGTGTGACGGTTTGGCGAGGTCGCAATTTGAAAATTTGGAACTGTTTTTTGCGGCGCAGCTCAATTATCGGTTGCGTGCGTGCGAGGACTAAAAGTCCGCATGGATGAAAAGGGACACATCAAGCCACCCGAGAACGGAGATATGTATAGAATCCATCCAATTCTCGCAAGTGTACGATGGATCGTACGAGTCGCGAACCAAAATAAACTGCGTGCGAGGTTGCCCCTGCAAAAAAAAAAAATGTGCGGCGCCTATGTAATTCGGCGGAGTCACTCCCAGTCCCCCCACAAAAGGGGGTTCCTCGGGAGCTGCCCTGAGAGTCCACAGCCATGCAGAAAGCACTGGTTTTCAGTCGACCATGACGAGATCTCGAGGTGCGCTTGAGTACAAAGGGTGACTTTTAGGCGCGAGATGCATTGCATGCATGCATGGCTTCTCGATTTCTTTTACTCAATGGTCCCTGGATTGCCAAGTATTTTCAGATGCAGTGCAGTAGTGTTCCGACCGCCAGCAGTTTGCGATTGCGATTTGTCGATCTTCGGGAAGGTGCATGGGCAACCCAAACCCAAACCCGATTCCCATTCGGGTCCTCAAGTATAATACTCAAAGACTTGAGAGAGCGAGTAGTTATATAAACAGATACGGGAATGCATCCGGTGGCGGCCCCCATAGAATCTTTGATCTTAGATGAAGATGTCATAGCAAAGAACCCTGAAAGCTATGGGTTCAGAGCAATAATAGCGACTCAAAAAGGCGCCCATCAAAAACCAACACGTCCGCTTATGTAATTGGGACTTCCGAGCGGATATCGGAATTATCAAGCTGCGCGAGAGGAATGGTTGTTCAAGTGACTCTGCTGCGGGTTCGGAAGGTGAAGCGCCCAAAAAATGAGTTGAAATTGTCAATGACCAATTTGGTTTCACGCCTCGTTGAAACGGCAAGTACCGTTGAATTGAAATCCATCTGTTTTTCGCCACAAGCAAAGATTTCTGACAATGGTAGAGTGTCCCGCACCTCTGGCTTGGGGCAATTAGGGTTGACCAACTTTTGTTTTGTTTTCGTTCTTCTTCAAAACACAGAAAATCTCTGTTCTTCAACATGACCCATCAGTCTTCGCTCCTTCTCAAGTTGGGGTCCCTAACCCGGTCTCTAGAAACCTGAGCTCACACATGCATCCCTTTGCAAAAGCCAGGGAACGAAGTCGTGCTTTGGTCGCTTCCAAGTTGGAGCGTATGTTTGCGAAACCGTTCATGGCGAGCTTGGAAGGCCATTCGGACACTGTGAATGCGATCGCGAGAAAACCTGATAGTTTGGCTGCAATTGCCAGTGCAGGCGCCGATGGAGGTACTTACTATTCATCTCATTATTGATTGTGATCATTTCTCTTTTTTTTCTTAACGCGATTTTCTAAAATAGAGATAATACTGCACGACTTACCGCAACGGCGGCACCTGATGCGACTTCCTCATGCACATGAACGTAGCATAACCGGGATCTGTTTCGCTGGGCCGGACCGGCTACTCAGCTGTGGAGCAGACCAATTAGTGAAGCTTTGGGATTTGAAAGTCACCACAGACGGTGACGATGCGCTTGTCCTGGACGAGGAGACAGGCGAAGGCATTAACATAGTAAGCTTTTTTTGGTTTCTTGTTTTTTGGTTTTGGGGGGGAGGGGGAGGGGATCGTTCTACTCCTTATCTCTTACAATGAGCAACGATGATACCGATATGAACGGAATTGTGATACTTTTAGGCGCAGAAAAAGCCCTTGTCACTCTATCATGGAAAAGCTGCATTCAAGTTGCGTTTCTGTATTATAAGGAATCCCTCGGTACACGCACTGAACACTTCTTTTTTATTTTATTTTTTATAGCGCGATTGATCATCATCGAGCCTCTCCTTTATTCGCTACAGGCTCCAACGTTGTCCAAGTTTGGGACGAGAACAAGTAAGGCAGAGGCTTCCATTCACTGGGACCGCCTCTCATCAGTCTTTTTTTTTTTTTATTTTTTTATTTAAATTCACCATCCCCCCTCCCCCCGAATTACATAGAACCTCTGCCATCTCGAACATCACCTTTGCGTCCTCCAACGAAACCGTGATCTCTTTAAAGTTCAACTTGACCGAACAATCCGTCCTTGCCACCACGGGAACGGATAGAACTTTTACTCTCTATGATATTCGAACGGGGAAAGCAGAACGAAGATTAGTCTTTGAGGTGGGTTCTCCCTTTAAAAAAAATTCAAATTAAATTAATGAACGGGTCGTTGATGTTGTACCCCATGCTCCTTCTAGCTGAGAGCGAACGCACTGTCCTGGTCACCTATGATGCCTACAGTTGTCCTACTCGCCTCAGAAGATCACACCCTCTCAACCTTCGATATTCGTAAACTGAGCACCGCGACGCAGGTGTATAAGGGTCATGTGGCTCCCGTCATGAGCTGCGATTGGAGTCCGACCGGAACCGAGTTCGTGTCGGGTGGATGGGATAGAACGGTTCGTGTGTGGACGGAAGGGAAAGGGAGTGGTAGCGAACCTTATTTCACCAAGCGAATGCAGAGGTACGCCCTTCCAATTCAACACATTTTAAACGTGTTTTCTGTGCTGATTCCTTCCCCCGTGTTCCTTTTTTTTTTTTTGAACAGAGTGTTCTCAACAATTTTCAGTGGAGATGCTCGTTATGTTTTATCGGGTTCGGATGAAGGGAACATACGTCTATGGAAGGCACACCCTTCTGAAAAGCTCGGTATACTAACGGGAAAGGAGCAGTCCACTCGTGATTACAGAACACAACTACGAGAGAAATGGAAATATGATCCTGACGTTTCTAGGATTGAGAGGTACGGTCGTCACATTTCCACACATGAAACCTCCCCTTCCCCTTCCCCTTCCCCTCCTCCCCCACCAACCATTGCGATTGAAAAACATTCTAATTATTCGATTGCTCTTTTTTCAGGAAACGTTTTTTACCGAGAGCCATCCATCAGACTCGGAAACTTCATACGACAATGACACGAGCCCGTCAAACCAAAGAGGACAATCGTCGGATACACTCGAGGTTGGGAGAAACGAAACCAAAACCCGAAAAATCCAAGGTCATCATCGCCGAGCAATCGTAATCAATGCATTACATATTTCAGTACCCTTACCATATACACGCTGTACCATACCACGGAGCGGAGTTTTACCCCTTTGTTTTTTTTTTTGCTAGCTTGGTAACCAATATTATGTGTTTTATGTGTTGTGTCCTTTCTTCCTCCCGATTTGCGACGGATACATGCATACATACCTTCACATATCAACAATATTGTTCTTGTTCTTGTTGCACTGTTGCAGACAATATTGAACACAATATTAATGTTGCCAATCAAATATATTGCATGTGGTTGTGCACGGGCGGATTTAAGTAAGTAGTTATGTAGTTGGCCGGTTACGTTGACGCTGACTTGGACAGCGCAAGCACAATATTGCATCTTATAATAATTTGTTCCCGCTCCGTTCATAGAACTATTTCGCAAGCGAATCATGCCGGGTAAGCACCGTTGCAGATGGATGAAACCTTGAGCGTAAAGCACGCCACCAGTATTGTTTGTTCGAACTGGGCTTATATAGGCAGCTAATATAGGGCAGCCTCTACCGTATATATATGCGAAGGGAATTAACTGCGCCCCCCCCCAACAATTAACAGATAATTAAGCAAACCGTAAAGCTGTGACCGCAAAGCTATCAATGCTTCTTCAGATCCTGTGCAGGGCGTCAACGACTGATCGAGTTGAGGGTGATGGAGTAATCGACAGAAAATACGCATTTAGGTTTAGGGGCAGAGGAATAAGTAGCCGCTTTACATAACATGTTGCCCAAAGAAAAGTTGCACTATGCTAACTCGGGAAAGTGTGCGAGAACGGGCATGTCGTACTGATCGATCGCGCCAATATCTACTTCATTTTGATGGATGCTTACGATTGTCCGATCTCCCAACATATTGGTTTGGATTGGGGTGGCTAATATGAATGAAGGGGATCATTGCCTAAATTATGAGATGTCCCAACCAATGCTCCCTAAGCTACCTAGAATCATGGGCGGTTCAGTCCGAAAAAAATTAAAGTTCATGTTGGCCCCCACGAAGTGTCAACTACATAAGTCATGAGGAATACCCGTCCAGCATTTGTCTTGCATCACGTCTGCGCTCTAAGGGTGTAGAGGACTGTGTACGGCACCGTACAGCATTCAAGATCGTCGCTTCCCAATCCTTGAACCACTCTCCTTCCTTGGCACCGAGCGTCTTGGTGACAGATCGCCATCCGAAACTTTCCGCGCCTACAGTCACATCTACACGGGGTGCCGAAGGATCATCTTGCCGTTTCAATGCGTAGGCGGCTCCACACATATCCCAGTAACCCCCTCCCCTCTGGCTGAATCGTCGCCAAAGCCATATAAAGGGGTAGATCAAAAGGCACCAAAGAACAACTACGATCCACACTGTAGAAAGAGCGCGTGAAAGGCGGTTGTCCGGTCGAATGTTGATTTTATTCCTTGTGGTCTCGAACTCTACGTTCAGGTTGCCAATGTAGTTTGTTGATCGGATTAAGTCACAGATAGCTATGGAAAATGTCAATATTTATCCTGAAAAGAATAGATGGAAATCCCCCGCCTTCCTTGAGCGTTCCTAACTCCCATCCATACACAACCTGTTGAAGAAAGGTCAGGTTTCAAGAAGGGGTTATCCGAACAGACCGCACCTTTGTAAAGGTGAAATCTTTTAAAACCATCTCGCTGGAGCAGTAATCATCTGCCCAGGCCCTGACAGTCAGCCTCGACAGCATTGATCCCTGCCTCTCCCCATCAACAAGTTGCTCTTCTGGCGCAAACTGTACTGCCCAGGGGGCTCGCCCTTGCTCTTCAAGAGCTTTTCTTAATCTCTCCGCGCTCTTCCTTTCTCGGCGCGCAGCTTTCCGCCACATAAGGTTGTGCTCGTCTCGAGACTCCTCATCGTCAAGTCTGATCCGTCTGTTCGGAGTGAAGATGTCTTTACATTTATCCCAGAATGAGAGGAGCGGTGGGACTTCGTGAGGGGAGAGGAAGACTGGAATGTTTTCAACTTCTTGATACATTCTTCCACGGTATGCTGGTTCCGAGTCCGCCAAAGTGAAAATTTCAGGGTTTCCGGCGGTGACCAGAAAATGAGTAAGATCGATATAAAAGTCAAAATCAACAACAGTTACGGTCTCTGCTTCTGGAGAAGGGTTAGAACATCGACATGATATGGTGGCAAGGGTGTTTACCTTGGCTAGCGCGCCGACGGTCGCTGGAACCATCTGAACGGTAAATCGTTCTTACACGTTCTTCGCTATGGGACCCGCAGCAATGTAGACGAAAGCGTGGAGGCTCAAGATGATTTAGTAAGAAACGATACAGAGCCTCTCCATCTTTGTTGAGATGCGGATCATGGGAGACAATGTCACCACTGCCCGAGGTTATGGCTTCCGCCACGTATTCGGAAAAAGGTGGCGGACTCGCACCGGTGCCAATGTTTCCATCGAGCCTAGGTGACTGCGGATATGCGGCGGGTGCAGATTCGACATCCGTCGCCACCTCCACCCGACTGTTCGGTGCCGAGACTGAGTCCGAAAGTGGTGTCCCGGAATCCCAAGCTTGCGGGACAGGTCCTGCAGTAACTTCCTCAAAGGGCGGGGGAGGTTCAAGAGACACACTACGGGCTCGCTCAGGTGCATTATTCATTACTCCATCCTTGATCATGTCAGTGGTTGATTGGACGTCAGGCTGCGCCGATGCGACACGTGACCATACGGTTACATCCGCCAAATCTCTAGTCAAGGCTCTCAATTCTTCATTTTTCTTCCTTCCACGCCACACAACCTGTGCCATAACCTGCCACTCGCCGCTTCCCCAACTCCTCTCACCTGTTTCCTTCTCCGTTCCCCCTTGACCTTCCCGTTTTCCGCATGGCTAACGGTGAGTAACAACTACGTACGCTCGTGCCTTGATTCTAAATGCGTTGCGAATCGTCGTTTCTAGAAGCCGAGACTCACACTATGCCCACCAGCACTGGTGAAGCCCTTACTCTCCGTGCTCTTGTCACCACGAAGGAGGCTGGAGTTATCATTGGAAAAGCTGGTAAACATGTTGCCGACCTCAGAGAGCAAACTGGGGTCAAAGCTGGTGTGTCTAAGGTTGTCCCTGGCGTACATGAGCGTGTGCTCAGCGTCAGCGGGACTGTCGAAGGCATTGCGAAGGTGTGCATTTCTATCACTTACGTACTTAACTCGTTCCTAACTACCCGACTGTCCATCATTTTTTTTCTCTCACATCTAGGCCTATACACTCATTGTTCGCCAGTTACTGGATCCCGAAGTTTCCTCCAATGTCACCGGCACGGCAGGTCCGGCCCCAACTAACACTTCCCTCCGCCTCCTTATCTCTCACAACCTGATGGGGACGATAATTGGACGTCAAGGTCTGAAGATCAAGGCCATCCAAGATGCGTCTGGCGCCCGCATGACCGCTTCCAAAGAAATGCTTCCACAGTCTACAGAACGTGTCGTTGAGGTCCATGGTACAGCGGAAGGGATCGGTCGCGCTGTAGAGGAGATTGCCAGATCATTGCTGGAAGATTGGGAGCGTGGCTTGGGTACCGTTTTCTATCACCCAGGAGTCGAGGGTGTGAAAGACACGAGACGCACCCATGGGATCAGTGAAAAGAGGCGTTCTGCACCCAACGGTGCTCCCGGGAAATCTGGTCTTCCTGACTCAGCTGGACCTGGTAGTTCTTCGCCGCCGTCTTCACCCCCACCAGATGCAAACGGTGCGACTCAATCGAGCCTCCGTACTCAAAATATCTCCATTCCCTCTGATATGGTTGGTTGTATAATCGGACGTCAAGGATCCAAAATCACCGAAATCCGACGGCTCTCCGGTTCCAAGATCTCGATCGCTAAGACTCCACATGATGAGACTGGCGAGCGCATGTTCACTATTATTGGCACCCCCGAGGCCAATGAGAAAGCGCTTTTCCTGTTGTACAATCAGTTGGAAAGCGAGAAGGAACGTAGGGTAGGCAGAGAGAATGCTGCCGCCGCCGCCGCCTCACCGGGTGGTGTTGGGACGGAATAAATCTCCGTCACTCCAGATTTCATCTTCCTAACTCCTCTTCCATTGTCTGATTGCTTGCGTGTGGGACCCTCTTGCGTCTATTTGTCGGCGCCATTTCCTGGGCCCTCGTCCTGCTTCACGTCCGTAATCGCACAGAAAAGCTACATGGTCATTCCCTGGAATAGCTGATTCTGTTTACCCTCAGTCGCCCTACATATCCAAAAGTGTTGACCCTTGCTCTTGCGAATGCCCTTTGATCTGACTCCCATTATCTCTTCCGTGCCATTTTCTTTGGCGTTGCGGACCATTTTTGCCATCCTCCCTTCTACTTCTCCGAAAATCCTGCCTCAACCCATTGCTTCCCCAGTTATCCCAACCCTTCGCCTCTTCTACTGTCACTTTCAATGAAGCCCCAACTCGGCATATCCTTTATTCGTTCTTGTTCGTGTTCCTCACTCGTCATCCAAAGATAAGATTTCCAAATGCTTTCTGTTCCTTGTCCATTATCGGATTGCATTTGAAATTGCTGGGACGCAAGCTTCCCTGTACAACCGGACTGCTCAGGCACAGATTACCATTCAAGTGCCAGAAAATATTCAATTGTGCCTTTACAATAATTTGAACATGAAATGAAGTAGTAATTGTGAGTCTCAGAGAACCTTTGGGTGTGACCGGGGATACAACGTGTGTCAAGCTCCGGCTGATTCGTCTGCGTCGAGTCTCTTCTCCAATAATGCCCTTGCAGGGATCGCAACATCTTTGCCCCCTATAATCTCCATGGAACTCCCGGCCCGTAGTCCCGCTGACACTCATGCTGATGTACTATGGGGAGCATTCTGGACATCTGGCCAGTGGTTCGTCTGAAGGTCCCAGATTGGTACCATCAGCCTGCTGTGCAATAGGATGGGTCGACTGGGTGTGGCCAAAGTTAATTTGCTCACGCAAGGTGAATGTTGTCTGAACCCTGAGACAGTGAGCAAAAAGATCATATCTTATGCACGGGTACTGGTGCAGTGTATATCATAACACACTTATGATCGCAAATGGGGGTGGGCCAGTCAAGAACTGACGCAATAGTAATGACACCCGTTGGTGGCAAGTCCGAGACAGCCAACGAGGAGCAGTACATACACAAAGTTTCACAGATACACCTTTCTGAGAGCGCAGAGGCTTGAAATGGCCTATCGCAACAATTCCCAGGACCCAAACACCCAGCAAGCTCGGCCAATGGCTCATTGTAAGGAATCCCAGCGAGTTGTTGCCCAACCCACCCTGAAACTGTTTAGCGGTCAGAATGAGGAAAGGGCTTCTTCATTGGGAAAATATCAAAGCGATCCCAGTAGGTAGAAAGAAGGGTCAAGGGATATCCATTGCAATGTTCTGTCTACTCGATGCGGTGGCGCTCGAACGCCTGGAAGCAACCTGGAAGAGTAAGCATTCCTTCAAGTTGACGTTTATTTGACCCGCACAGCCACTTCAGTGACCCTCTTTAGCGCCGGCCCTCAGGGAGGGAGTTGACCAGATGTTCGACGAATGTACCGCCAATTATGTTCTTAACCGTCAGAACACTTACAGTATGCCAATAGATGTAGAACATTCTACCAACGCCGGATCGTTCTTCCCCCCGGCTCGTTCACTTCCACACCTTCAGTACGAGGGTTTTGAACCTGCTGGAGACCAGGACGAATTGGCTTTTGAGGCTGGTGGTGCTTATGGGTTGGCAAGTAGTTATATGTAGCGGCATTCAACTTGTTGGCTGACCGCGCTGGTCCGCTGGCGCCCCAGAATGCTTATGCTTCCCAAAATCTATACCCTATATTCGCTCTCGAGACTGTGCAGCACACATTCCCCAGTGCACTAGTTTCGATGACAGTTTCTTCAAAAATTATTACGATGGCGTTCAAAACTAACAGTTTGCAACAAATCGACCTCGACAGGGCGGAGGATATTCGTAACATTACCCTCGAAGTCAAGAAAGGCAGGGGGACAGCGGAGCTGAGCATCTCAAAAATATTCTGTGATCCAACGGGACGGCACGTAATAATTGGCACAGCTCAAGGAGAAAACTATTATCTGTTTGAAGGATGGTCGAAGGCACGACTGCTTCCAAAGTGCAAGCTAGTCATAGAGTCCGTGGCCTGGAATCCTGCCCCCCCATCCAAGTCCTCTGTCTCTGCGCATCCGCGGACCTCCGCTCGGGAGATTCTTCTCGGCGGACGCAATGGCACCATTTATGAGATGCACCTAGACGCACAAGAAGATATTTTCAAGACCCCAGATAGATATGTGTCGCCACTCTACACTTTCACCGAGCGGCATCCTATAACAGGATTACACGCAGAGTATATGTCCTCTGGTGCTGGCGGAGCATCGGGCGACAGCAAGCGGCTGGTCGTGCTCGCTACATCTGCTACACGGATCTATCAGTTCATCGGGATAATTGAGAGGAAGCCGGAAGAAATAGGGAAGCTTTATGACCCAGTGTTCGCAACCTATCGGGACGTTGCACCTAGTAAGTGATGCCGCTAAGTGAGAACTGAGCCTCGCTTATCGTAATGCGTGAAGAATTTCTCGAACTCCAAGGAAATAATCAACACTCTGAGCTTCATGTAGTCCCGAAGTCAAGAAGCGTTCGCACGATGGCTTGGATGACAGGTATACACATTTTTGTCGTTATTCGAGATCTCTGACCTTTTTTTTGCAGGACAGGGGATCTACTATGGCATGTTAAATCTCTCCGCACCATCAACCTCCGACATTATCGAGTCCGCCACCCTCCTTCCGTATCCCTACTCGGCCCCATCATCACCCACTACGCCCCCTTCCTCACCAAAACTGTCCCAGAACCCGATGCCGCTGTCGATGCTTATAACAGACTACCACTTCCTACTGTTATACCCTGATCGTGTGTGTGCTGTTAGCAATCTAGGAGGAGTGGAGAGGCTTGTATATGAAGAGTTCCTTGCACTGGTCAGTATTGGTGACTATGTATCTCGATCTTGCACTCAGGGACGCGCCGCAGAAACCTTCAGAGAAACCACTTTACCTTGCCTCTGACACCAAGAGCAAAACGTATTGGGTGTACAGCAATTCATCTATGTTCGAGGTTATTGTCAACGATGAGGACAGAGATGTTTGGAAGATTTATCTTGAGCGCGAGGATCATGAAAAGGCATTGAAATACGCTAAGGTACGAAAGCTGTTGCATCCAGAATCATTAGCGTCTAATCCGGAACATGGCTCATGCCATCGTCAGACCGCGTCACAACGATCCGTTGTTAACGCATCCCTTGGTGACCAATATTTCAAGTCGCAAAACTATATCAAAGCGGCTCAGTGCTATGCCCAGAGCAGTCGTGGGTTCGAAGAAGTATCGCTCAGCTTCAATGATATTGGAGAAAGCGATGCGCTGCGTTACTTTCTCGTCAAAAGGCTTGAAACCATGCCGAAGAGCGTCGGTAACTTGTGTGTGCCTAAGTTTTTCGTTTGTTGATGCGTTTACCCGGCAGATGCTGATACAACGGACCATGCTGGCATCATGGCTGGTTGAGTTTTACCTCGGAAAACTGAATACCCTCGACGATCTTGTTGCGGCAGAGAGCACTTCACAGGATGTTGACAATTTGAAAGCCGAAAGGGATGAAATCACCGAGGAACTCCATCAGTTCTTGGTCACATACAAAGTTAGTGACCCCGCCTGTCGATGTTAGTTGATTGTATCCTGAGATTCTTTTGAAGGCTAGTTTGCATAAGAAAACCACATACGAGCTCATACAAAGTCATGGGCGAACCGACATTTTCCTCCATTACGCCATGACTGTCGGTGATTATGAAAAGGTTGTAGAGACGTATGTCATGGACGAGGAGTGGCTCAAAGCTGTCGACGTGCTCAACAGACAGGCAAGGTCTTTGCAAACACTCTGCGTGCATTTCATAATTATTGCTCTTAACAGTCAGACTTGAATTTATTTTATCGGTTCTCTCCAGTTCTCATGCGACATGCCCCTAAGGAGACAGTCGAATCTTGGCTAAGACGAACTACTCTGGACCCTCATCGTCTCATTCCTGCGTTGCTGCAAACCCAGCACCTTCCACCTTCACCTCTGTCACCAAACTACGCTGTCCACTACCTCAACCGTGTAATTTTTGATTTAGGGTCAACATCTCCGATGATCCACAACCTCCTGCTTACGTTCCTTGCCTCTAATTCGTCATCACAACCCGCCTCGTCTCCAACAGTATCATCTAGCAAGCTTCCTAATGGCACTACAACCCCGGATGTCCGTCCAGGTGTGAAACTCGGTTCCGAGTCATCGGTCGATCGTCCTTTGCTCCGCTTTCTCTCCACGGCACCTAAGAACCCCATCACGTCTCGGCCATACTATGACCTTGATTATGCCTTGCGCCTTTGCAAGCGCAACAATCGACTTTCTGCTTGCGTACACATCTATGCTCAGATGGAGATGTGGGAAGATAGCGTCGAGTTAGCCCTACAGATAGGAGATGTTGAGCTCGCCAAGACGTACGCAGACAAACCAGAAGGTGATGAAATCCTCCAAAAAAAGTTGTGGCTGATGACAGCAAAGTACGTCGTCCAAGACAAGAAGGACATTAAGTCGTAAGTCGTCGTATGACTTGTATTGTGACATAACGCTTAGAGATGTTTCTCACTAGTGCAATGCAATTCCTTGAAAGTACAAATGTACTCAAGGTTGAGGACATATTACCGTTCTTCCCTGACTTCGTCGTCATCGATGATTTCAAGGATGAAGTTTGCAATGCTTTGGAAGGATACAGTGCTCGCATTGAAGAACTCAAGAACGAGATGAACGACGCAACAAAGACAGCAGAAGCGATCAAACGAGACATGGCCGAACTCAAGAAACGTCTTCTTACTGTCGAACAGAATGACAAATGCGCTTCATGCGAGCTGCCACTCTTGACGAGAGAATTTTATGTCTTTCCATGTCAGCATACCTTCCATGCTAATTGCTTGATCGGACAGGTGCGCCTTGAACGTTCACATCATGCGGGTGTTACACTGACTCAAACTCTGACATTGTGCAGGTCAAGGAGTATCTCCCAACCCCCACTCTACGGCGAATCGTCCTGCTTCAGGATGAGTTGATGAAGTTGACCGGGAAACTTATCGAAAAGCCCCGTCACCGCCAAAAGGCACCCTCCATGCCTGGAATGATTGAAGTTCCGGGTCATCAGCGCCAGGAATCGCATTCAAGTGCCACCCAACCGGTTGAGAATGGACCTGGAGGATTATTGTCTTCAAACTTCAATCGCGCTGTCGTCGCCCCGGCTGTGGCAGGGCGGAATGCGTTCGTTGCTGCTGGCGCAGGATTACGGGATCTGGTTATCCCTGAATCACTGGCAAGTGCGATAGCGAGCAACATTAACTTGGGGATTCCTAACGTATGGGGCGGGAACGGAGGAGGGGAATTAAAGAATGGTATGACGACGCAACAACTTCAGGAGAGAGCTACCAAGTTGAAGGAGGAACTGGATGAGCTGTTGGCTGCCGCTTGTCCATTATGCGAGTCTGTCGTTGCAGGACTGGATAAACCGTTTGTTCTACCCGAAGAGCGGGATCGTTCTTGGGATCTTTAGCTATCGTTATGCTGTTGACATTATTTGTTGGAATCAAAAGTCAATTTTCGGCGATAGGTTTGAGCGAACACTTTGATTAGAGAAAGTGCAGTTGTACAGTTGAATAAGAATATCGAATGTCGGGGTGTAAGTTCACTGATCAGCCATTGATTTTCTTCGTTCTCCCTTCTTTTCTCCGTTTTCTGTCTAGCTTCTTTTGGCTCATCTGAAAAAATATCCTGGATGAGATTGCTCTCAACCAAGTAAGCGATTGCCGACAAACGTTTGCCCTCATTCTCTCCAACCTCTCCTTCTCCGCCTTAGCCCTTCTCCTGTCCTTTATCTTCTCCACATGACTAGAGGTAACAGGCCGACGCGTGAGGAAATCAAATTACAGCAACGTTCGACGATTATGCGTAGAGTGCAACAACTCACGCTGCCTTCTCCGCTTCTTTCTCCGCCTTCATTTCCCTCTCCAGTTGCTTAACGGCTTGAGCCTCTGTTTTCCTACGCATTTTTTCCTCCCAGGTAGTTCTTAACGATTCTGCTAACTGAGTGCGTCTAAGAGTGGGGATCCCCAGCATAGAGTTAGTAGTTAATGAGAGGTTAAAAGGGACACAAAAAAGAGGACCTTGCGGCTGTTTTGGGTGCTTTCCAATTTTTCCCCGATACTCGACCCTTCGAGGAAGAGTTTAAAGTCACTGGTGCAGCCATAGCATCTGTTGACATGATGATATTTGGAATGGGCGCTTATTTAGATTCAAAATTCTGTTCTTTATGCATGTGACTCTAATCATTCAAATTTGACGCCACACTCCAAATCAGGAATGCAACCGCCGTCGAGTAAGCACTGCAAACTTGATCTTTTCGTTGTGACGGAAGGTGTCTTCGGGCTCTGTCGCCCGCACTCTATAGCACTTCTGGCTCTAATGTAGGCTGCGGAGGGCCCCATCACCCTTCAACAGTCAGTTGCTCGTGGGTGAATTGCCAGGTTTCCGACCGATTGGCAGCGTTTCATTGCAGGTTTGTTTTCCCATTCCCTACGCTGTCCCTCCAACTTTCCTGCAGTAAGCGCAGCGCGCAAGTTGTGATATCGATGGCGATCGTTGTATTGGACTCGTGATCATGATCAGCCACTCCAAGTAGAATAATGAATGTTTCGCTCAGCCCCGGCGAAACCTGAAGATTTTCACGAGGATGACGTTTCCCCATTTATGCTGCTAGTTGGCTGACTATCTCTGTGGGTTCCCCTCTGCTGTATGTCCTGATTAGACGCTTCCCCTGTCTTTACACACCACCGTTATCATCCCGAAAGGGGCTTAGCAGCTATCCAAACGAGACTTGATAAACGGTTCTGTTGACCAGGTGAAAGCGTCTAATACGAATTGGACATGGCAGTACGGATATCAGCCACAACTGCAAGAAGTCATTTACGATCCCATTTTGAAACTATGTGGTACCTGGGCAGTATTTGCTTAGGCACAAGGAGGACGTGAAGTATAAAGGCAAAGATCCTACATCTGCCTCAATTGTTCCAAGGACCCTTCCTCTATAGTGCTTTTCCGGTATATTTTTTCATTTACCCTGTCTCCTTTAGTCTCGACATCGCCTCGCCTCGTAACTAACTACCCAGCCTGTGCGTGCCAAGTTTTGCATGCAGCTTCGTGTACATGATATTGACACGTTCAGCAGGAGGCTCGTGCTTTGATCTCCAGGGTCCCACCGCTAGGAATATGTAGGCCTCCATTATATTACAATCATTCTGCTTGTTCGACTGGCTAATGGAATTATGTAACAGACTGACATTGTCAGGACACCATGCGGTGAAATCGTGGATTGCTGGTGCTGGCTGACTCTGTATGTGGTCCAATGCATCGGAATTCTGCTGCCGGGGATATTCGGGAAGCCTACTTTCGAAATTAACCTGTATTTGCCGTGTACGTTATCTCGAGGGATTGAGTACCATGCACGAGGTCCGCAGCGTGCCGTCCGTGCACATGGAGTTTTGTTGCTTATCGGAGAGCTAGCTTATGAGGGTTTTAATTGTGCAGCCATGAAGAAGCACATCCAATAGTACGACCCAAACTTGTGTTGGACGATATCATATCGCCATATTCGGAAGCTCTGGCCTTATGTGCTTTCACCCTCTCCTGACGATTGGAAGCATCCTGGAGAACCATGTACCCGGAACCAGGGCTGATTATTTCCCCAATCATCTTAGTTCCAAGATTTCTTGCAATCCTGAATCTGCCGTGAACGACCAGTTTCCCAAAAGTATCTCGACGAGTTGCCCCCAAATAAACACGTGTTTTTGTTGCTTAAAAAGAAGTGTCTTTGCGAAAATCCCCCCCCTCTTGCTTCTACCTTCATCTTTTTCGTGAGACGGGGTGAAAGTTTGACATTTTTTGAACGAACGAACGAGCTCAATCCCAACTTCACGATGTCTTCCAAGGTTTACGTCGGTGTGTCCTCCCGATCTTGATCCAATCTCTACCATCGCCGTTTCCAACGATCCCCGTCTTTGCCTCACATAGGGAACATATCATGGAACACGACCGATGAAACGCTTCGCGCAGTAAGTACAGCTCCCTTTGGCGTGCCCTCAATCCCCGATCCTCATCTCCTTATCTTCATCCAGATTTTCGCTGAGTATGGAAATGTCCTCGACGCGCTCGTTATGAAGGATCGAGTGAGTGCTCCCTGATCAAACGAGGTGCCTGCCATTGGTGGCGCCTTGTCGTCATGTTGTTTAAAATGAATTCATACCATCCCGTACGCCCGACTTGTTAACTCGGATATAAAAACTATCAGGACACTGGGAGATCTCGAGGTAAGCAGATCCGTTTTTGGGGCTCTGTTTCACCATACAATTCGTGAATTATTGACGGTCTGTTCCATCGATCGGGTGAATTGTTGCATTGGCCATCCTACATTATATTCACATTCCCTTTACACATCAAGGATACGCATTTGTTACCCTTTCTTCCGATGAAGAGGCGGATGCGGCTATAAACGCGTTGAACGGACAGGAGCTTGATGGCAGAACAATCAAGTATGTGAACTTTATTGAACATTAACCCGAACACGCTCGATCGATGGTTTCCTCCGATATAGAGTGAACAAGTCTCAGCCCAAAAGCTCAGGCGGAGGGTTCGGAGGCGGAGGCGGAGGATACGGTGGGGGGTACAGTGGAGGAGGAGGATACCAAGGAGGATATTGAGGAGGATCCAGTGGACCGTATTGAAAAACCATCCATCCTTCCTGCTACGATTTCACGATGAAGGAGGGATTGCGTTGTTGTTGCTCATTCTCCGCCGCGCGTCGCATTTGTCTTTTCTCTCTGATGCTTGTCCATCTTCTCTGTTTGGTTGCTTCGCTTCGCTGTTGCTATTCATCTCGACATGGTATGTCCTTGTAGTACCGTAGTGCTGTTTCTTGCTCGTAGCACACTTCTTTCCTTTCCTTTCATCAATCCATATCATGCTGTGATTCTGGTCCGGGTTATTATCCCCGTGTGATCGATCTGTGTTGCAACATTACTGATTCTTCCTGTAAACGTTCATCACTTCACGAGCCAAAATGCGAGCATCTGAGTCAGTCAGTGTCTCTCTCTCTCTCGCTGCTGCCAAGTCCTTCCTCTGTCGCGCTATGCCTCACCATGGACAATCCCCTAGCAGCGGGAACTGCCGCGGCAGGGACAAAATTATTAATTGGATTAGCCCCAAGTGAACACGTGTTTTTCTTGCTTAAAAGAAGTGCCCTCTCGAAGTTTTCCTTTTCCTTTCTTCACCACTACCTTCATCTTTTTTTCGCGAGACGGGTGGAAATTTGGTTTTTTTGAACGAACGAACAGCTTAACCCAGACACGATGTCAGAGGTCAAGCTTTATATCGGTGCGTCCCCCGTTCTTCAACCCGTCTCTTCCTTCGCCGCTTCCAACGGTCCTCATCGTTTGTCTCACACAGGGAACTTATCGTACCACACGGACGATGAATCCCTTCGCAGGGTGAGTGATCCCTTTGGCATATTCCCATGCCCCTTCACAACACCGATCCTCTTTATCTTTGTCCAGGCTTTCGGAGACTATGGCACTGTCGTCGACTCGATCGTGATGGTGGATCGAGTGAGTGTTCCCTGATCGGATGAGGTGCCCCTTTGCAAGGCCATTGGCGGCGCCTTGCTGTCATGTTAAGATGAATTCATGTTACCCTGCACGCCCGATTCGTCACCTTTGACGATAAAAACACATCAGGACTCTGGAAGATCTCGAGGTAAGTTGACCTGTTCTTCGGGGCTCTATTCTTCCATATGACGATTGACGGACTGATCGGACTACACATCAAGGCTTCGGTTTTGTCACGCTTTCCTCCGATGCCGAGGCGGAAGCCGCCATCGCAGCGTGGAACGATCAGGACCTTGATGGGAGAAGAATCAGGTACGTGAACTCTACTTGAACCTGACGCGCGATCAACGGTTGACTTCCAATCCAGAGTGAGCAAGGCTCAGCCTAAAAGCTCGGGAGGCGGGGGGTACGGAGGCGGAGGGGCGGAGGATACCGTGGAGGCGGAGGAGGAGGATATCGTGGGGGAGGAGGAGGAGGATATGGAGGGGGATATGGCGGTGGAAGTGGTGGTGGAGGTTGGGGAGGATCAGGTGGTGGCAACGGTGGATGGTAATCATCACTCTTTTTGCTACGATTTCAAGGTTCTGTTTCTGCTCGTCCTCCACGCACGTTGCCATTGTCTTTTCTTTATGGAAAGACAGATGCATCGATGCGTTTTTCGACTGTCTCCTGTCTGGTTGCTCTGCCGTTGTCATTCATCTCAAAATTCATTGACATGGCATGTCTCATAGTACTACAGTGTTGCTTGTAGCGCGCGCTAGTTTCCCTCCCAATGTCATCCCCTGTCCGGGTTGCTGTCCCTGTGAGACCCTATATTGCAACGTTGCATCAACGTTGAAGATGTGACAGGGTTTTGTTTTCTCGGCAAGGATTTTGCCACACCGTTGAAACCCCTTATGCTAAACGACGCTATTATCTCTAAACTGTTTGCCAACGTGCTTGGCTTGAAGGACAACAACGAAAGGGGTAATTAAAGCGGAGTTTGAAACTGGTTTTCCATTTTGGGTAAGTCATTGATCCAACTTCTCTCACAAGCTCGTCCATTTGCTCACACTCTCTTCCATCTCCTACGCTTGCGAGCTCAAAGACAACACGTCTTCATTCCTTTCTTGCTAGCTTTGCTTTCCCTAACACCTCCTCTCCCTTACTTTTGGGCTTTGCCCCTCTTTTTTTCACCCTCTTTTCCGCCCTCGTAACCATGGTTTTCAACCCCATCTCTAACGCAAGATTCGGACACCCTGTTCATAAAGTTGGAGGTGGACACGCTCGCAAAGCAGAAACCGGTCATCTGGATAAACGCTCCAATTGTGCCGGTGGTGGTTTTTATAAAAATCCTACTACCAATCAAACGGTGTCGACTTCCAGTCCTGTTAATGTCGCTTGGGACAATTCGTGCTTGAGTCCTTCTCCAAAGCTTGTTGATCTTTATCTCTACGCTCCTGGACTTAACGATTCGCTTATCCAAGCCTTTAATGGGGCTGATTATGCTCATGGCTCGATGGAAGTACGTTTCCCAATCATATCTCTTCGTCCATGAGAGAGTTGATTTTTTTTGCTACTGCAGATGACCCTTAATCCTTCCTGGTGGGGGAATGCTAGCAGTGTTAGCCTGCAGCTCGCTATCGTTCCCCACGGTACTCCCGGCTTCATGACTTCCATCGCTACAGGTCCCATCTGGACTGCGACATACAATTCCTCGGACCCTAATGCCCATCCCAAGTCAGGGAACGCCTCCGGCTCCGGGGGCATCATTCAAGAAGTGAAGAATATTTTCGCCAAGTTGCCTGGCGGGAGTGTCGCTGCCGCGGTCATCCTTCCTCTACTCGCCGCTACGATAGCCATCCTCCTCTACGTCAGGCACCAGAGGAAGAAACGCGCCGAAAAGTCAAAGAGGTTCAGTCAAGCTATAGATCAACGCATGTCTACGATCTCTACCGACTGGCGTTCCATCTCTGGTGCTGGTGCCAATGCAGCCATTCGTGCTTCCATGGTCGATTCTTCTGCTTACGGTCGTCCCGCATCCTTCATGTCCTCAGTAAGCAGTGGACAAGCCGGTGTTGGTGCCCACTTCGATAATTTGGAGACTGCCGAACAGGAGGTGCCTCAGTTGAACCAATTGCGTGCATCCCGTCTCTCGTCCGTTGGTCAGGCCGAACGCACTTCACGTACCATTTCCTTTGCTGCCGATGCTCGCCCTTCTATCGAAACAACTCATACCCGTCGTACCGGCGGAACTGGTAGTAATAGACCGTATCAAACACGCTCCTTCCACCAAGCCCAGAACTTCGACTCTGACGAGGAAGACGCCGATTTGCAACTTAGTCCAAGACAATCCCAAGGCCCTACTGTTTTTAGTAATGCGGAAATCGAAGCCCGTGCATCTGTTGGGGATGAGGATCTTCGTCGTGAAATGCTCCAGATGCCAGCCGTGAGCCTCATGCGTACTGGCAGGCACAATGCCGGACCAAGCAATGAACTCATTTTACCTGCGCCTATCCTCCGGAATGCTAGTCCAGGTGCCCTTGCGGTGCCATCGCCTACGCTTCAACCTACGAGCCCCATTCCTCCCTCTCATCTCGCCGCGACGAGCGCACCCATGAATCCCGCTTTGTCGCCTGATGATCTTCTTCGTGCTTACGCCGCCGGTCGAGCTGCTAATGTGCAACCAGGTTCAACTCTGGGTGCAGGAGCCCAAACTATCACAGGTGGAAACAAGGCCAATACCGGCATGCGTATCCTGTACGCTCCTTCCGAATCGCCCATGATTTCTTCCCCACCTCCCACTTCTGCTCCGATGACGTTGACAAACTCGATATCTCCAGCTATTTCATCGCTTGCCGTTCCTTCACCCGCTCTCACGCCCAATCAATTGGATAATAATCCATTCAGGAAGAGTATGGCTGCTAGGAGCACGTACACGCTTAGTCAGTATAGTGGGAGTTACGCCGATGACTTCGATCCTGAGGATGCGTATAGTGGGCATTTAGATGAGTATGGGAACGATGGAGGGGGTTATGCCCGTTGAGCCGCAGGGGCGGATGGTGAATAGGGCGAAAGGCCACATACAGTAAGGACGAACGTGTATATTCTGTGTACGGCTCATGGTTGGTTTTGTTTTAATTTTCCACCCTCTTCAAGCGCTACTTCATTTTTCCTTTGCGCAACTCTTGATTTGTTCCGTTTCTATTACATATACATATCCGATGTTCCGATGTTTTTTTTTTTCGATTGTTCATATCGATGTTCTCATGTTTTTTTTTATTGTTCATATTGCGGTCTTTTTTTTCACGTCCCTCTCTTTCCCCCCATCTAGCATGGTAGCGTTTGTTTCATGAGGTCTCTCACTTGGCTCTCTTTTCGTGAGTGGCTGATGTAGAGATTCAACTGAGGGGATTTTGATTTTTTTTTCTCATAATCCCCTTGCAGGTCGTCTCAAACACCCTTTTTCCTCTTCTTTTTTTTTATTTCTCAACCTCTCAAATTCTCAAAGGAAAACAAGGTCCATCTAACGTATTCTTCCTCTATTTCCACTGCCTTTTTCATGTAGTATTTGTTGTGCCTTCTTGTTATCATCGTCGTCGCTCTCCCACGTTCGAAGATGACGCGGCTAAAAATAACACGATGCCACCATCAGTTGCTATTCAGTTTCTGAGTCTCCGGTCCTTGCCGACTTCTGCATATAGCAAGCTGATATACGGCCCTTCAGCGACTTTCTGGTGGTAAGTTTTCGGCAACTGAAAAGTTTCCTTGCACTCTTTTGTTGACCATAAGTCGTCTTCTTGTAGCCTCCCATGAGTCTATCTGTTACTGAGGATGGCCCTGACTGATCTTACCATAAGAGAAGCAATGGCTTAGGTACGGAGTCCTTGATGCTTCAACCGGCCGATAGCCTCGCTCAGTGGGGTGCCATCCTCAGCTTTGAGGTGCTCAGGGCCAGCGGCAGTATTGACTGTCAATCCTTTACTGTTGTGTCAACATCCAAGTTACACCAAGGGTAGTGAGGAGTGCCAATCCCTACGCCACCGTGTCAACATTCGAAGGGATAGCAGTAATGACTGTCAAACTTGTGTCAGCATTCAAGGATAAAGTAAATGTGTTTTCAGACATGCCTTCCAACGAAGCATTTCAAATGGAAAGGGAGATTTTTTGAAGGGAAATTGTATTCCGGCATGTTCGTTTCACGTTCGCCTGGTATTGCATGTCGTTTCAATTATTAAGTCCTAATGAGGGTTTATGGTCGGGAACTGATCATGATAGCCATAGAAAGGCAGGCATCTCAGATGCAGGTGGCATGCTGTTATCTGGTACTCATGATCATCGTGATGGGCTGGGTCAGGAACGAGATGGTGAAAGCTAAACATGATCCAACGCATGCTGAAGCTATGCGAAGAAGTGACGGCCGATGAGTGGAATTCCAATGTGTCCTCGGCAATGAGAATCCATTCGGCCAACTTGATCACACTGTAGGCTCGAATCAATGTCACGTAGATACAGTGACAAGGATTTTCCAAAGGCCGTGGCCGTGTGCATGGTAGCTCCTGTTTTACTAACAACCTGCCCGCACAAGGGCTCTGTCAACGCGACCTCTCCGGGCATCCAATTGCAAAAAAGGCGTTCCCATATAAGTCATGTGCGCGCGGCGAGTTGTGCACTGTTCTCTCCTTGACGCGCTCGTTAACTCCCACATACCCCGGTGCGATGTTTGGAAACAAAAGCCCTCAGATCCCCTCTCGACGTCCTAAATTGAGCCACCCTGCTCCTGGATCATTTTCTAGTGATCGGCAGCCGTCGCTCTCTTCCGTCTCGGAGTACATCCCCCAGACATCCCAGGACAGAGACAATGTTTGTAATGATCGAAATGGAGGATTGACGGGATCATATCCCGGGCCTCCGGCGGCCAATGAGACTGTACCTTGTGGCTTTGGTAGTTCAAAGAAATCGACATCTCCTTTCGGCCTCACATTTGGAAAGATTTGCAAAAACACAATTCTTGATCGCAGCAAGCCTAGCACTTCCGGACCCGGATCGTTCTTTGGGGCAACTACACGCTATCAGCCATCCGCTGATGACCAAGGGCTTCCGTCTCCTTGTGCCCCTGAAGGGAATCTTCGTGCAAAGCCCAGCGCGTATATCATTTGTGAGGGTGACCCGGGCATCCACACGCATCCCCCATCGGGGTTTCCAAGCACGCCACCGGCCAGCTCACGCAGTGATCAGCATAAAATGATCATCGGTGCCACAAGACTAATCCTCCAAACCGCGGCCTCCGCTCTCAGCCTTTCTCCGATTCCAAAACTCGGCGAAATCCCGAACTTGATTTTGATATGGCTGCAAGTTTACGAGGTCAGGGGATACCGGTCATTAATCACAACATACAGTATTCACGTTTCCTCCATTTTGTGCAGACTGTTGATGACAATGACAAGAATCTCAAAGGATTGCACGATGAGATTCAGAGAGCCTACAAGACTATCTTGCAACCCCTTCAAATGTGGACAAGCCAAACTGGCGAAATTCCTCCTGAAGTAGTCTCACTAGTCAAAGAATTTCACTCGTGCGTCACTGTGCCTCCCCAGTCGCTCGTTTAGCCTGAAATCTTGAGGACAGGGACCTGGAGGAGCAGATCGAGCAGATTCAAATGCTTGGCAACCAAAAGATCATTCAGAGAGTGATTTTACGGACCAACACGGCTCGGAAAATAACCGATGTGAAGGCTTGCATAACTCGTGCTCTCTCGCACTTCGCGGTCTGTTGAACCCGTATTCATATCGTTGCATTTCGACTAAAACGTCCGCTGTAGACGGTGGCAACGACTTTGAACCTCCTCAATACAATTCGAGCGTCAGTGGATTGTTTGTTCTATCTGCTTGGTTCCAGACTCTTTTGCTCAGTTCGGTCTTTAGACGAACTCTCGAAACTTCCTAGAGCCGACGCTGAATATAACCGCGTGAAAAGCAAGTCAGAATGTCTCAAAACCACACGGGATGGGATTCGGAGTGCGATACTCAGTCACCTTAGGGAACCTAGGAACCGGTTTGTCTGGCTGCGTGGTTCACCTGGGACCGGGAAAACCGCGATATCTATGAGCGTAGCCTCCGCCCTTGACAACCAAGGTACCCTTGCAGCGTCTTTCTTCTGGGATAAGAACCAAAAGGGGATGGGACTTGACTCGGTTGAGCGCTTTCCCTCCACCCTCGCTCTACAGCTTGCGGCATTCAGTGCTGAGTACAAGAGCTTACTTCTCAGGCAAATTCGCGAGCGTGCTTCGTTGAAACGTTATCAGGGTTCTGCTCTGGAGAAGGAGATGAATGCTTGGATTATCGACCCGATGCGTGAACTCACGGATATACGATCTTCAAGGAAGGATCGCTTTATCATCGTCTTAGATGGACTAGACGAGTGCGGGGATCCAGATACACTTGGATCCTTGATGAAGCTTGTCCTTCTGCTCGATGAGCTGCCTCCGACCTTCGCCATACTAGTCAGTTGTCGTCCTGAACCGCAAGTTATTTCGGCTTGGGCTCGGGCCGAAGCACAGGACCGACATCCTGTGATCCCTTGTGAAGATGTGGATAAGATAGCAAGAGATGAGACTTTTCACACAATACACCGTATGGTCGAGGAGGGACTCCAAGACTGTATCAGGGAATCGCCGTGGAAACCATCTAACATGGATCTCAATTTCTTCACCTCAGCTTGTCGTGGATTACCCCTTATTGCCTCGATCCGCATACGCGAGGTCCGCATTCAGACTCAAAGTGGTTCCGTCCTGAAGTCAGAGTTTGAGTACTTCCTCAATCTCATGGATGCGCCTGAGGACCTCAACGAAGAGTATTTGAGGATAATGCGACGAGCCTATATGCCTTATCGCTCAAGAATTCGCTCACGAGTAGTAAAGAATTACCATGAGGTACTCGGAATGATTATTGCGGTATGGAGGGAACTCGGCGTATATGACATATCACAGCTCCTAGGAATCACTGAGGATGAAGTCTACTCGACACTAAAACCCATCGGCTCAATAGTCAATATTCCCTCTGGCAACACAAAGTACATCAACTTTTACCACGGAACGGCACGGGAATTCATCACGGGCGATCCCATCGGTGAGGAAGAAGACAAAGTATTCTTTATTAGCGACACGGAAGGACACTTCCTTGGACCACGGCTCCTTCGAATTGTCAATGATGTCATTAAAAGGAACGAGTTTGGTGTCCCCACCAAACCTCCTTTGGGAGATGAAAAGAAGTGGCAGCATTCTCTGAGCCGAGCGCGACCCAATCACATCAAATACGCGTTTGAACATGTGTTCAACCACTTGGACCGATCGCTACTCATTTCACAAGACCCTAACGAATTGCAGAGAGAGTTTGGGGAATTCCTTGCACGAAACTTATTCTCACTCTTCTCAACGGTGCACCGCACGTATTTTTATCGGCGCAGTGATTGGGACCAAGGCGATGTGAGTGCGAAATAAATTGAATTTCGAGTTTTTGATCGATGGGCTATGCTTTAAGAATCACAGGATAACAGAACTCATGAGAGAAGTTCACGAATTGTTCGACGACTCGGCATGCGTTTATGAAATCACGCCCTGGCATTTCTATAGATCTAGCCTTCCATTCATTCCATCGTCGTCACTCATTTTCGAATGGTATCGCCATCTCTCGGATCCCATTCATGTCTTCAGCATCTCCGGCGACTTTGCTGGTCGCTTGATCCCCCTAAGTGACGATGCACTTCAGGCTCAAGAAGTCATGAGGGCGAAGCAGAGAGAATTACCAACCTCTCTTGATGAACAGGGCAGAAAGACATTAGTGATCAATTATAAGGATGAGTTCCTTGACAACGACGTTCGTAATGGCACTGTGACTTGTGCAGCACTCTCGAGAGATGGTCGTCACATTGCACTCGGATTCGGAAGTGGCGTAATCGAGGTAGCTGACATTGACGATCAGTGCACGGTCTCTAGATTTCGAGGCGATCCTCACAGTCTTCCCGCTTGGATTGAATTCGTCCAAGGTCGCACCGTTCGCATTGCCACCGAGGACACTGATGGAAACATCTCGATTCTCGGCCATAGCACGCGTTTGGTGAACCTCGGCCCTCTCCCCAGCGACCCATACCCTGCTGTGACTGCAGTGTCGGACAATGGCTCTTTCGTCTTACGAGTCCCGCGAAATCCAGAAAAGGGCTGGTACGAGAACACTACAGTCTTGTGTGTTTCAGGCGATCCATCCGTTAAGCCTCTAGCATCTCCGTTCACTCCTTCCGGTCCTTCTACTGTTCAGCCTCTTCAACCTCGTTGCAGGTCGTCCTTTCCTTTGCGCCACATGATTGGATTCTCTCCTACAGGTCGATATGTCGGCGCTTACGATAAAAATGACGCTTTTGTTTGGTCAACAGACTCATGTCAATTGGTATCTCGATTTTGCGTCCACGATCTCAACAATTGGATTATCAACACCGGTGTTGTACCTCCTTGCTCATATGCCACCCCCAAACCTACTATGTTCTTTGGACCTACCATTCCTTTGATCCTGGACGAGGGTGTAGAAAGTCCTGAGTCAATGCCCATGCATGACTCGGATGAGTCCTGGCTAACGTGTCCTTTTTACGACCTCTCGCTGAGCATGGCGGACAGTAACTTGCCCATCGAAGTCCGGTCTTTTGCAGCAGGAAGAGTGCCATTGATTCCTTTCACCCGTTTTCTTTTACCAGCAATTTGGTTCAATGGGAGAGTCGAACTCTTCGCCCCATTCCAGTACGAACCGATTGGATACAACGTGAATCTCGTTCGCAACGGGGAAGCCTGGTATGGTGATCGACTGATATACAGCGATGAGCATGAGCATGAGCATGATCATAGGGATGACAGGTTTCGTCGCGCTCAGGGCGGCAGCATATTCTCCCTTCCTCAGGCTAGTAGGAACGGGACTCGATTTCTGATCCAGGGCCGGATGAAAGCCCCCCTCGTCGTCGACATCAGCCAAGTTATTTAGTGTCTGAATCCACATGGGGTCATCTCTTGCGTTGCATTCCGACTTTCCATCCCTTCTGTAGGCCCCGGTGGCTCTGCCACCACCTTACTCAATTTCAGCTGGAATGTTCAGACACCGAGTTTGGTGCGCAGAATCCCCCTTCTTTTACATCCAATGTATGTTCAGTGGTGTAATAGCACTATGCAGTACTGTGCAAATTATTATTCTAATAACGATACTATAATCTATAAACACAACGAGTTAAATATCCTCGAGAGCGATGTCACGCCATACTAGCGCTGATTCGATATGCTCTGCTGCACGTTTAAGACATGAGCAAAGGTTGCATGCAGAGCGAGGATTTCAGGGCCAGGGGCTGAATAGCTACTGAATAGTTCTGTAGTGGCAGCTGCTGAAAGTGACAACATCGCCGTTGAAGTATCTTGTCCGGATAGTGTAAGTATTTTTTGTCCTGGTACAATGAAAGATTTCCGGTACATCATGAAGACTGGTCTTCATTGCGACATACCGTTTGTTCAAACTACCTCTGAAAGCACATCAATGTCACCTTGGAGAAGCAGTGCATTGCTGTGCATTGGCAGGGCCATTTAATTCCCCTCCTACGAGCTTCGTAATGTTGAAGGAATTAACCCCATGGCCCCCAGCATGTCGCATGTCTTTACAGCTGAAGTGGCATGAAGAGAAAGTCATAACGGACAGAAGTTTAAGAGCCTTCTGATCTCCGCGCGAGGCGCTTTCAATTAGGATGGCGTGTACTGTACTCACAATCGGTTCCCACGGCATCCGGGAATTGCCGGAGACACCCAATCAATTCAATTGTGCTGATTTTAATTCAATCCAAGACCTTCGTGTGACGCGTGACCGGTTGTTGGTCTATTAGTCGGCGTCTGCAGGAAGTAATGGGTGACACCGATGGTTGGCAGTCGGAGAACTGATTTGGGAGAAATAATGAGCCTGTCAGTGTATATTATCGCTACCCATCCGTCATACGCCGATCGGCACAGGCACGGAGCCTAAAATGATATCACACACACACACACACAGTACGTCTGCTCCACTCTGACCAAGAGGGGCACCCAAAATTGACTCCCGGCAACTAGCATGCACATGTGATGGAATTTTTCAGAGGACCTCCTGACACGTTTATTTGTTTATAATATCATCACTAATATTCCAAAAATGTAACTAAGTCCGGAGAACTAAACTTTAACTCCTTTTCACAACCTCCTCCCATGTCCACGGTGCAAGAGGTGAAAACTTGCGGTATATGCAAGGAAACCAAAACCATCGACAATTTCAACTACATTCCACATACTGCTGAACTACAAAAAAATTGCCGCCACTGCAATGCACACAAGTCCTCCCACAAGAAAAGAGGACGGCAACAAGAGCGGGTGTCCAAGTTCCTGAATGGGGTCATCCCACTCTCTCAATTCTTAAACACGCTTGCTCTAGCTGATGGTGCCGAGGTTTTCCGCCATGACTGCCCACCCGAAACCATAATCCAGGGAGACATCTTACTGCCTCCAAAGGATTTTTCCCCCATCCCAGAACAACCCACATCACCAACGCTTGTGGAGGACCCAAGTGCAAATGATAGAGAATCTTATTTTTGCTTGTATGCAAAGTATCTTGCCGGCACAATATCTGAGAAAACTTTATATCGGTGGTGGTGAGCTGGGCTATAACACTAGGCTAAATAGACGACTCACCAATTGCTAGTTATCATGTTCATAAGGGCAGACAAGGGTTCAGTGGGAACCAGCACCAGTATAAGTTCCACTGTGCGCAACTTGCATCCACCCAGAAAATCCACCGAAAGCATGAAGATCCCGAAAAACAGCGTGACACCCGACGAATGGACACCTTTGCCTGCCAAGGGTGGCTCACTATTAGTATCGAGGATATTGATGCAAATGCTTATGCCAGTATCCGGATTGTCCACAAACTAAACCATATCCCATATGAGTGGGTAGAAGTCCCAACCAGTGTACGAAAAATGATCGAGGCCGATGATTCCCGAACTTTTGAAGATGTTAGTGCAAATAACAGTTTAGTTTTTATTGGCCAAGGGACTAATTTGTACATACAGATATGGACAAAGATCCTCGCAAACTACCATCCGATCCAGTTCACAAGAAAGTCGGCTTTTGCTATATGGAAATTAGCTGACCAGCACAAGTGGCATCTTGATGATGATCCAGTCACATCGGCACAGAAAGTACTCCAGCGTGCTGCAGAGGAGGAAGTTGCCTCAGGGTGGCCGCGAGCATCAATCATACCGATCAAGGGCCAAGATAATTATGAAGCACTTGCGTTTGCAGTCCCTCATATTATTTGGAAATGGGGCTCACGCATTAGGGAGGTTCTGACTGACTCAAGTTGTGAGTAGATCACTTGAATGAATGGCGTCAATAAAATTCACATACTGGCAGGGAAGTGTGCCGGTGGGGACTGGGAGCTCTTTGTCCTAATGGGCGAAGTAAGTGGATCTGGGTTACCTCTAGGGTGGCTATTTGTCCGTCCAAAGCGAAAGAACCCACCACTACATGCAAAGCGAGATGTCCTAATCGAATGGTTCAAGTATTTTCGGGAAGAGTGTGATATTTGGCCACACTTCACGCTTTCAGACAAGGACCTCTCAGAAATCAATGCCCTCCGTTCAGTTTGGCCCAATGCTGATTATCAGCTATGTTATTGGCATGTACTTCGCGCATTGAGAAAATGACTTGCTATTCGAAAGCGTGCACCTGCCCCATATTCCATAGTCCAAGCACGGAGTCAGTTCGAGTTTATTGACCAATGGTTCATGCCTATTGGACAGAGGCATGGACTCTCAAATATAGATGTGAGTATCAGACTCTCTAGCCGGTATATGGATAGATTGTTGAGGACTTACTATTGTAGCGTGAGCATGCAGATCAAATAAAAGTTGCACAAGAAACTATTCCCATACTCAGAATTCGCCTCGGAGACTCACTGATTGGGCGCAAGGTGCCTCCTAAACCATCTCTAACACTCAAAATAAAAAGGATGGTGGTGGTGCCAGGAAATCAAGATGTGCAGCTGTTGAGAAGTGAGTTTTACTATTTCGGTGCAAACTTGTATACAAATACTGAACACTCCTGGACCAGATCAGAATGAGGCAACGGATAAGTGTGCTGAGGGTCAAGGAGTCGAGTCAGAGGGTGAGGATGGGTTCTTGTTGGACGAGTTTGAGAAGGCGCTCCCGGTTCTCCAGAATATGGCACGTGTTGATCGAGAAGGGGAGGAAGACGAAAGTAATGAGTTTAATGGGGATGCTGAAGAAAGTGAGCATGATGATGCCCCTTCATATCAGTTGGATGTAGGGGAAAAGCGCATGATGGACCCCAACTATGTGTTTTGTCCGGAGGCTCATCGCCGTCAGATTCTCAGGTTATTCATTCATCATCTGTGCCGACATCCCTTCTTCCCAATGATTTCTGGCTCATTTCAAACCAAGGAAGAAATCCAACGTGCCTCTGTATATCAAATGTATACATTCTGCCGTGAACGTGGCCTTGCCGAGGTTTGGGCATACTTGTGGAACTCTTGGTACTCTTGTTGGGATCTCTGGGCACGCTCATCCAGTGGGACTCGTCTTTCACGTGTGCGCACAACAATGATCACCGAAAATCATTGGAAAGTCTCAAGCACGGATATCTTCGGTTCAAAACTCGCTCCCCTCTTGACCAGACAGTATTCATTATCACATACTCGACAATAAATTCCTACATTTATTCATCTAATGTGCTAGAACCCGATTATCGAATTGGACGGAGCCGTGCTCTTACCAGCTGGCAACGTGCCTTCAAGACTGCATGGAATGATTTGTCAAAAAAGCAGCTCAGCAGTCGTGACTATCACACGGATGTTCTCAGCTGGACCTGCCGATGTGGGACACAAGATACACATACTTTTCATCTTTGTAAGCACTTGGTGCACTATTCTAAGAAGCCACCTATGGCATTCTGGGAAGAAATTCACCGTAGGCGCACTATGCCTTTATATCGGCATTCTCATCTTGGAAACCAAGACCACGGCACAGGGAACACCTCAGACAGCGATGATCAAGACCGTGAAACGACAAGATTGGCGCTCAGTCAATTCATGAACCTGAAGCGCACCCACTCATCCGCAGAACTCGATCCACTGAGTCACATCAGTAAGAAGGTTATATTCATTTTGTCTAGTATACTTGACCTATAATGACCATTTGGACTCCTTTCCAGACCCGAACAGGCATAGACAATGCAGAGGTTGGGCGCCTCCCTGACAATGAGCAACCCATAGACCTTTGGCTCAACGAAGGATCGGATGAGGAAGAAGTGAGTTTAAGATGAATAACTCCATCAAATAAACGCCGACATCTAACTCTCTCCAGATCGCAGATTTACAAGCGCGCTTCGAAAGCATTGGCCGGTCTTTGGTGGAAGCTGGAGAATTGGTCCTTCAGCAGGTGGGGAAGGACCGAGGGATTTGGATGCGAGGAATGACCCACCATGACCTGACGATGAAAGCAATGCCCATTGTCGAAGAATTTTTACGAGTTATGCATAGGGATGAACACAGTGGGGTTGGTCATACTTGGCTCAAGGGTAGGACACGCTGCGCACGCCAAGCCAATCTCGCGACAATGGGTTCACACCATTCAAGTGATTGGGACTGTTCCTCAAATGCCGCAGATTCGTCGTACTACGATTCTGAGGGAGCCTGACTTTTAAGTATATAACTTAAGCGCTTGTTCACCGCATCAATCAAAATGCTAATTGAAAAAATTGTCGAATTGATTTTTAATGATAACAATAAAATCGGTGGGGGTCCTGTAACCTCGCATTGGCTCGGAGTCATTGTTGGGTGCCCCTCTAGTCTCTAGTCAACAGGTTGCAGGGAAGTGCGGAGTCGAGCACGCCAAACACGGAACTTGGCTTCAACGGCTTTCAACTCTCCTAACTGTTTAAGGATTGCATCGTAGTCAACATCCACCTTACCCAGAGCTTCCATCACAGAGGCTCGATGGGATCGACGGACTGGTGGCCCATGGAGGCAGTAAAGGGGAGTGATCTTGGCGGCTGTAGTTGCTCGGACATAGTCGCCAAGTGTTTCCACATCTGCCGACACACGCGGAAGGCTATCTTGCAGGATCTTCGACATGAGAAATAGTACTTGTACCGTGGCGATGAATCAATGATCGGAGGTTACTCTGGTAAACCGGCAAGTGCCAAAATGAACGAGCACACAAGTTGGCGATGAGTGTTTTGAGTGGATGCCTAATGGAGGCCTTACAACGTTGAAGACATCCACCTTGGACAACTACTATGTGGGCCTTTATAGGGGGGACCTCAGGACATTTGCATGGGGCCTAAAAGGCCTTTTTCACTATAAATGGGGGTCGTCAACCAACGTTGTAACGTTGTGACACTTACATAAGCAAAACTGGCCTCTAGGTTGGAAACCACGTTAAAACTTTGGAAGTAAGGAGATTGTAAGGATAGATGATTAAACCCATGCAAATATGAGTAGATTAATGGGCATTCTAGTGATTGAACTATGGACATGCCAAACATGATCACATTGCATCACTCTCCATCCTTCCAGGTGCTGGGGATGTTGCAGTGTTGGAAGACAAGACATAATGATGTTCTGGTATGCATTTTACGTTGCAATATCATTTTAGGTCCCCTTTCTGCATCTTGTCCTACTCCGAGTTTTGTCAGCCCACTACGCTGTGCCATTCCATATGCAGCAGTTTCCCCACCCTATTTGCTTATCCCATTTGTCCAATATCTGTTCTTGTTCATTAGCCACTTAAAACTGTGTGGGCCATTGCAACATCGAGCTATCATCGTCATTCTTTCCCCCCATCCCCATATTGAGTCAACTACTGAGTGCTACACAGGATAATACTTGCTGGCTATCTGTGTGAGTACCTCTTTCTGTTCTTCATTATTCATACTGCTAAAGACCCCAACCCTTGGGATGTCCTTGTCATTGGGATGAAGGTATTGGTGCACGTCAAGTTGTTGCTTGGCTGCTTTCTTGGTTTTATTCCTTCTAAATCATAGATCACATCCTCTGACAACTTCTTGAGTGCTTCCTGCTTTGCCTGTGTCCTTTCTTTTGCAGCCTTGGCCTTCTGCTGACTATCTGCCACCTTTGCATTTGCTGCTCAGATTTCTCGCTTCCGCTCACACTCATGGCCTGACATATCCCACAGCCTCGCAAGTGACATCAGTGCTCTCTGGTCTTCGCTGGACAGACTATGTTGGAGCAACAACGACCTGTGACTTACCAACCAACACCACATGATCTCTCTTACATCCATATTCGCCTTGTGACACAATGTATATAATTGTATATACTGTCATATCCATACAATCCCGACCTCCGCTCCGGGCTCCCGGAACTCTGAACTCCGACTTCCGGAGCCCTACTTCCCTTCCGTCACCTCCTTGCTGACTCCCAAGAGGTTATTCCACCTCCGGCTTGGACACCACCTTCGGTCCGACTCCGGAACATTCCGGGTCTGACCCCAACCTCGACACCTTCCAGACGAGTACGCAAAACCTATGCTCCCGACTCCGGACCTCCGCTCCGGTATCCTGTTCACGTCACGTCTCTGGAACCTCCGGTCTTAGCTCCGACCTCGGACTTTGACCCCACCTCCGCTTATACCCATTGTATTGGTTAGCTCATTCCATTTAATTACCTTTGCCAATATTCCGGAGTTTAACCTCCGAGTTCGGACTTTCCGGACTTACTCCGGACCTTGCAACTATTGCATTGTCCATTTCAATTCCGCTATTCTCCCTCATTCCTATTTGGGCTGCTGCTTCCTTTCTATTCAGTCAGCTAGCCATTCCCGACTCCCATCCTCCTTCCTTCCTTCTTGGGCCTTGGCCCTTCATTCCTCCTTTGGGAAACACCATTGAGTCAAACACTTGACCCTCGGTGTTGTTCCTCTTTCCATCTCCCTTTGTCTCCTTTCATCCTACCCTTGTTCCTTTTGATTCCGGACCCCTCCTTATATACAATGTACCTAGTAACTTGTAACCTCAGTCCGAAATCGACTTGAATTCCCCCAAGAGACTTCCCCTCTGCTAGATCCGAAATTAGGGACCCCCAGGACAACCAGCAATGGCACAGCGCTCCGCCTGAGTCGCTGAGGCCAAGGTCCTTCCATGATAAGTCTCCGATTCCATTCCGGAGTCGTCCGAATCCGCCCATTCTAACATATACTCTTTTCGCTCTACTTTCCTTTTCTCCTCAGTTCTTCATTAACTGTCATATCCGTGCATACCTGATCCCGACCTGACTCCCGGACCTCCCTCTTCACCACCTCCGGAGTCCTGCCCTACTGCTGTCCGTTCCGATATTCACCCTCGGTCCTGACACCACACCTCCTCTCACCCCCCCCATGTCACCTCCACTCCTCCGTCCCTCTCCTGTCCTATCTCCGTCTGCTCCGATACCTACCTCGGACTGAACACCACCCCTCTCACCACCCTCCTACTACTCCTCCTCCCACTCCTCTGCTTCCTCCCCACAACACCTCCACCCTTCCGTCACCCTCCTACTCTTCTCCCATCCGCTCTGATACTCACCTTCGGACCTGACACCTCTCCTCTCCTCCACACCCTTCCTCCTTCCTCTCTCTTCCCTCTGGCCCTCTTCTGTCAATCCCCCACCAAGTTACGACCTTCTGCTGCTGTCCTGTACTTCGTACTCGAACACCGCTCATACCTTTGCTCCGAGCCTCCATCATAGCTCCTACCTCGGACTTTGACTCCACCTTGGCCCTAGTCCATTGCATTGGTGACCTCATACTACGTAAACACCATTGCCAATATTCCTCGGACTTTCAACCCTGCCTCCATAACCTCTGTAAGCTCCGTAACCCCTGAGCTCCACGGATCATCTTTGGCACTTTCGCTGCTTGTAATGTATCTCTCGCGTTTTCCCCTCATCCCTATTTAGACTGCTGCTTCTTCCCATTCTAGCCAGTTAGTCATCATCCCCACTTCCCCTCATCCTCCTGCCCCTCTGGGCCTCACCCTCCTTACCTCCTTTTGGACGTACCACAGGTTCTGCCTTATGACCTCTGGTACCGCTCCGCTTTGGTCTTCCCTTTGTTCCCGTTCGGATGCCTTCATTCCAATTCGGATCCCCTTTGTTTCCTTGTGCTTTCGCCCTCCCATTATATATATCGGTGCCTGTACATACTCGTTTTAGGCCTTAGTCTAAAATCGACCTGAAATGCCCCCTAGAGACTTCCTGCTCACCTCCTATGAAATTAAGGACCAAATGGACAAACAGCAATGGCACAGCACTCCACTTGAGTCGCTGAGGCCAAGGTCCCTCCTTGCTAAGTCTCCGGTTCCCCTCCAGAATCGTCCACCCTTGCCCAGTTCTAACATTAACGGAGACTGAGGTTAGTATCATTGTTTTTAGTTAGTTGTTACATTACTTACTCTGTACTCTTCTGTACTATAGCTCCTGCTTTAGGTTAGTATTAACTGTAGTAATTCAGTTCTTCATTAACAGAGACTGAGCTCCCGCTTTAGCCCTCCTATTAGACTACCAACTATAAAATCATCTACTCCATTCCGCTTTGCCATCTGGATGGCATTCAACTTCATCTGCATCATGTGTGTACTCAGCTGCTTCATGCACCAAAGTTGGCCAAGTGCATGTCAGGGGACAACTCCCAGGTCCCCATGACCCTCCCCTATGGCCCACAACCTACTGGTGTAACCAGCCCTATCCAGGGCACAACCTACTGTGGGTAAGAAGATGTATAGATAAAGAGGCAAGTAGATACACTTGCCTCCTGTGGGTAAGAAGATGAGAAGGAAGCTAACTTCTGGGGATACCCGGAAGTCACATGAGGGGGTGGGAACTGGGCCTGGAACATGCGGCACATGGAGTGTGCGCAGATGTGGGAAGTGCAGCGGGCAGATGCAGGTCCGGATGCGGGTCCGGGTCTGGGCTAGTCAGGGTGTGTGCCCTGACAGTGCACCCTTGTTTGCATCATTTGTGCTTGGAATGAAGATCCTTTCGATCTCTTCTGGTGTCAGTGAGTTGATTTGTCCCCCCAATAGCAAACTCTGTTGAGAACCTGGTGTATTGTCAGGGACAGCTCCGAAAGCGGCGAGGTCCCGGCACGAGGGACTTGGTGGGACAGGTGTCGGCTATGTGTAGTGGCGGTCCTGTCGCGGGGTGAGTGTCCCCGACCACTTAGGCTGAAGTGGGAAGTTGAGAAGAAGGCTGCTTCTTCTGTTCCCACCCCAGGCGTTATTATATACATGCAGTTAGGGTCACATGGAGGAAGCCACGTCATCTCCGCACACAGCCACACCTCCCCAGGTGTCTCTGCAGGAGATCCCGGAGGTGGCCGCTCAGGAGGCAGGAGTGTGCGCAGCGCGTGCGGTGATCAGGGGAACGGGGTTAGGTATGTAGTGGTACATGGAGAAAAGGGAAATCGACCGTAGAATAGAAATAGAGAGGGAGGGGGGAAAGTGAGAAAGGAGGGACGGGGGGTGATAGTGGGGGAAGTGGAGTAGGGCAGTACAGCGTGGGGTGTGGCACAGGGTCAGGCAGGTGTGCCCTGACATGTATGTTTCAGAGGCACCATCCAGAAATGCAATAAGAGCGTCCAGTATGTGGGGGAGGTGAAGGGAAAGTACATGTGCTGCTTCAATTGCCTCGGTATTTTTGATTTTGGCACCATTTAGGCTTGCCTCAACAAATGAGCTGCTGTGAGTGAGCCAAAGGGAAGGATTGCTTTGGATCTTGGATAGGTGAGTCAGGACAGCATCATGTAATGGCCCAAGTGAAATCTCATTGACCCTATCAATGCCATAATGGAGCTCTTGCACCAAGGGTTGGGAGACAAATTCACTATACAAAGTGTGAACACAGAGTTCAGTAAGTGTCAGAATATCCTCAAGACCATCAGAAACATTCTTCTCAATGTTTGTTAATCCAGGTTTATCCTTCGAATAACAAACATTGGTCATGAATTTCCGATATGAGTTGAGGTTGTGTCAGGGCACATACCCTGACTTAGCCCGGACCCGGACCCGCGTCCGGACCCGCTCCACTTCCCGCGCACTTCCTGCACCGCATGCTCCGCATGCCGCATGATCCGACCCCGGATCCCACCTCATGTGACTTCCGGGTATCCCCGGAAGTTTTCGCCATATTGGGGCCACTGTGGGAAAGTGAGAAGTTAACCTTCTTCTCACTTTCTTACCCACAGTAGGCAAGTGTATCTACTTGCCCCTTTGTTTATATCACTTTCTTACCCACAGTAGCATTGTGCCCTGAGATGGGCTGTTACAGGTCAGGCTCTGGGTTATAGAGAGAGGGGTCATGGGGACCCGGGTTTGTCCCCTGACAGGTTGGCTATTTGTCAGGGACTCATCTGGGGTCGAGGGAGCCCAGGTGTAGCATCTGGGGCTGAGAGCCTGGCCGATGGCAAAAAATCAGGGGTGATATAAGAGGGAGGAGTGCCATCAAACTGTCAGTCGTTCGTGGTCGCTTTCAGACTTGATGATTAGGGGGCGGTCCAGGAGGTGGAGGATATTGGTGATGTCCGCCAGGTGGAGGCTGAAAAAAGATAAATTAGCATGAGTCAAAACCGGGTGCACAGCATGGACGCACTGGATGAGCAGGGGGTGGGTAGCTCATGCCAGTGCCACCCATTGTATTCCATCCTTCACCCCGCCCAAATTCTGGAGACAGGTTGTTGTATGGGTCTGAGTATGGTTGTTGGGTGAATACGACATTTCATCATGCATGACGATGGCGGTAATATAACACCCCCACAAGGAGTAGTATGAGCACAGCAGCTATGGATGAGAGGAGACGGTTTGCGGGTTGCATTGGTGAGAGAAGGTAGATCGTTTGCTTACTAACGGAAACTCCGATTGTGATGCGAGCTGCAGTGCTTAAGCCATTGTCGCATCAGTATACATGCCCATAGCTTAATTCATGCAGAAGCAGAGGATGAGGATGGAATGGTCCAGCGTTTTATCGGAATGCAGGTGCGATAGCTTACAAATCCTTACAGTATGTACATGCTAGTACATGCCGTGCACAGAGAACAAGGAAGAATAAGGAGAGCACCACGGTCATTGCAAGCAAAAGGGAAAGCTCGAGTAATTGCTTGGCGGGCAATGGCACAATTTGAAATGCATTGGAGCAAACGTGGGAATGGATGTGGATGATCTGCTTTTTCCAATATTTGTTTGGATATCTCTGGCATTTGGGATTGGTTTTTCTTTTCTAAGCATGTACGCTAGCTGGAAAGCAAGATTTCGGCAATAAATCTGCCTCACTCCCCTGCAGAATCCGAAGCCTCGTGTTGTGCAATCCTCTTGGCATCCTGGAATGATGCAGAAACTTCCGAATGCTCAGGACATCCACGTTCCCCAAGTCTAAGATGCCAGAATCTATGTTCACCACTCTACTTCACCGCATGTCCAATGACGCTAACTCATTGCATCAATATGTTCTTGGTTATGATATCATCACTTTCGCACCTGTTGAAAGAGGGCTCGTGGCTCTCTATGCCGACTAAGCTCATGGGGCCAAAATCTCCAAAACTCCTACTTTCTTGACTGAACTTCACTATGCTCGATCCTTAACTCCGTGGTGGGTTCTTGGGGATTCCGCAAGGTCCGGGCTCAACTAATCTACTACCCACTCGTTGTGGGCTAGACAGTTGCCCTTATTCCTACTGTTGGATTCCACACATTCACTCCAACTCTAGCGCATCCTAGCACCTTAGAGAAATTGGGGGAGGGGAGAACTTCTTTTCAAAAATCCGGTATGTACAGGATTATATCTAATAATTATTTTTAGAAAGAATAGATGGGGAATATTGGTACCATATGGCACCTGGGTACCTTATTAGGCGAAATAATAAAAAAGGGTAACAGTAACAATAAAAGAATATCAATCAATATCTGAAATGATGGCAAAATATGAAATAAAAGAAAATAAGCTATATCTCAATGGATTTGCGGAATTAAGAGCCTAAATTGAAAATGTAGCCGGAGATAACTCTCACACAGCCAACAAGCATTTTTACCAATTTATTAGACGCCATGGGAACGAGTGAGGCTGGAATCCTGGGTTGCCGCTTGAGATTCCCACGCCCGCACATGCCCGTGACCTGCTGTGCCTAACATCTCCAACACAGAACTCCGTCAAATCTCCACCGATTGGGACGTTCTTGATATCGTCAGAATCGTACGAATTAGGACTATTTTTAGATGTCGAATTTGTATCGGGTTGTTGTGTGAATGGAAGTGGTTTTATAGTCGTGAAATCGGGTATCCGAGCCAGCTCTGCATGTGGGTGATTATCCCGCCTACACCGTCCATCTCACATACAATACTGCAACCCAACACTCCTCTCGAAGGACAATTGAGGACACTGTCAAAAACCCGGATCGTAGGGGTAAATGCATGAGTCCGAATGCAGGTGGGGCTCAACTAGAGGGGGATCCGAGAGCTCTGGTGGTGGACCGAAGCTTCTCCAGGAAGCCTGGTTCTGCTGGATGATACAAGAGGCTCTAAGAAGGACACGGCCTCAGCGACTCGGAGGGAGCGCTGTGCCTCTGTTACGTCTCAGTTAGTCCTTGTATTTCTTATGTCTGAGGTATCTTGTAGAATGGGAACAGGATTCACTCAGGGGGACTTTGGGTAGCATTTTAGTCGAGATTAGAACTGAGGAACTACAGGTTCTAACCTACGGGTATTTATAAAGGGGAATGGAAAGGACTTAGTCAAAGTCCGAATGACAATGGGACAACACTGAAAGGTGCCGAATGATACCGAGAGGTACCGAAAGGTCCCGAACGATATCTTTAACGGGGAACCGAGGTGTCGGACCATGGAGGGCGGAGTAAGAGGCCGGAAAATGAATGGGAACGAGAAATGGGTAAGGGGGGGGTTAGCCGACTGAATGGTAAGAAGAAGATAGTCATGCTAAGAATGGAAGGTGACTAATAAGTGATGATGTGAGTGAGATCACCGAGGGATGCAGGTAACTCCGAAAGCGGAGTTGCATATCCGAAGGATGTTGGGTGACTCAAATAAATGAAATGGGTGGAGAAATGGTTTAAGGGTGTGTCACAGGATGTCGGAGGTCCGTTGGGATATCGGAGCAAATCCGGAGTCTCCGAATGTTCTGACTCAGGACCGAGCTTCCGGGATGGGAGTGGCCAAGGTTCGGTGCGCTGCAACCAGACCGGAGCTGAGACAGTCAGGAGGGAAGGTGACTTGGGGAGTGGGGAGGCATGGTGTAGGGGATGGTGAAGTTGTTAGGAAGGTGTGATGTGGTGGGAGTGCGTGGGGTCAGGATTCCGGGATATGACAGACACCCTGGAATGCATGGATGCGGATTACAAATCCATTGATGCACTAAGTCAGAAGCTCAGCACAATCAAACATACTTTACGACGATGGCGCACCAGGCTTCGCAATTTCCTTCAACCCATGGCTGCCCTTCCTATGGAAGTTTTGCAACGAATCTTCCTGTATGCCGTTCAACCAAGAGAATATGACTACAACTTCAAGTATCTCCCTTCTCCTATCACTCTTAGTGAAGTCTCCTCGACGTGGAGACATGCGGCCCAATCATATCCTCCAATATGGACTGTTGTTCAATTGGAACCATGTGACCACCGTTCCTATGCACCTTATGCCCGCTATTCTGGAAGTCTCTCTTTAGAGCTTCATCAGTGGAAACAAGCTTATGAATGCCCAAGGATAGCCAGACTGGAAGACGCTGATGTACAGGGCCAGATAACTACATTATCTTTGCCACTCGATCGGACTATGCCCGGTTCGGTGGTTATTTCTGGAAAGATCAGGGGATCCCAAACTATAAGTCCATATGAGTCAGGTTACAGGGTTAACAGAATGGTAGGCGATAACCCAGAAATGGAAAGGAGGGATAGGCCCAAAGGTGGACTTTCAGGGCAAGTGAGTGTATTGCCCAGCGGAGGCGGGAGTGCGCTAGCGGACGTCGGAGCTGTCCAGAGGCCTTTGGGGCTCTGTACTTAGGGAGGCATAGGTAATAAATTGAAAAGAGGGGGTGGTGACCATCGAGGGGTACCGAGGTGATTGCGGAATACGGGAGCTCCGAGGTTAGTGAAGAAGGAGTGGAGGTAGACCAGAGGGGTCGGAGGGAGTGGAAGTCGATGGCCAGGGATGGATATGACAGTATCCCCTTCTTAGGCCTGAACCCTTGAAGGCCCAGAATTAGTAAGGTGAGGGGAGCTGTACTTACAGAAAGGAAAAAATGGAAATGGAAGTGAGGAGTGGAGAGAAAGGGAGAGATGGGAAAGGAGCCAGGGTTCCTAAGGGGCTTCGGGTCCAGGCTTATCTGGGTACCGAGAGTGGAATGCTTCGACGAGGTCAGAGGCGTGATCGAGTTCGCCAGCAAGTGTCAGGGCACACACCCTGACTAGCCCGGACCTGCACCTGGACCTGCATGTGCGCCTCTGCCCTGCATGCTCCGTGCGCCGCATGCTCCGGGCCCGGTTCCTACCCTTCATGTGACTTCCGGGTATCCCCAGAAGTTTTCGCCATATTGGGGCCACTGTGGGAAAGTGAGAAGTTAACCTTCTTCTCACTTTCTTACCCACAGTAGGTTATGCCTTAGGATAGGCTGTTTACACACAGGGCTGTGGGCTATAGAGAGAGGGGTCATGGGGACCCGGGGTCCGTCCCCTGACAGCAAGGAGCCATTGTGTCAGGGCATACACCCTGACCTAGCCCACACCCGCACTCGCACCCACACTCGCACCCGCATCCGCATGCACACCCAGCCGTTGCACCTCCTGCGCACGCCCTGTGCCGGACGCTCTGTGCGGCCGGATGCCCCGGGCCCGGGTCTCGGGCCTCATGTGACTTCCGGATATCTCCGGAAGTTTTCGATTATATTGGGCCACTGTGGGAAGGTGAGAAGTTAGCTTCCTTGGTGAGAAGTTAGCTTCCTTCTCACCTTCTTACCCACAGCAGGCAAGTTGTACACTACTTGCCTTTTATCTATTCACCTTCTTACCCACAGCATGTGCCCTGGACAGGGCTGTGTCCCTTTAGGTTGTGGGCCATTGTTAGAACAGGCGGATTCGGACGACTCCGGAGTGGAATTGGAGACTTAGTGTGGAGGGACCTTGGCCTCAGCGACTCAAGCGGAGCGCTGTGCCATTGCTGTTTGTCCATTTGGTCCTTAATTTCACAGTAGGTGAGCAGGAAGTCTCTAGGGGGCATTTCAGGTCGATTTCGGACTAAACCAAAACGAGTATGTACAAGCGCCGATATATATAATGGAAGGGGCAAAAGCACAAGGAAAACAAAGGGTAACCGAATCGGAACGAAGACGTCTGAAAGGGAACAAAGGGTAGAGGGAGCGGAGCGGTACCGAAGGTCATAAGGCAGGACCTGTGATATGTCTGAAAAGAGGTAGGGAGGGCGAGGCCCAGAGGGGCAGGAGGATGAGGGGAAGTGTTACGGGGATGGGGGAAATTCCCCATTCCTCGATCCGTTCTTATAGTGGGAAGGCGAGAGTCATGTCTAGTTTGTACCATAACTGGAAGTGTAATCGATGAGTGATCCCAGTCTGACCTGGGAGTGGGCGATCGAATTCCCATCGATCGCGATGGGTGATGTAGTGAGCTATTAAGGGATTGATGATTGATAGTCGGAGATATCAGGACAGATGGGTCAGCCACGGATACTTGGCGCTCCTCAATGGAGCGTACCTTGTGCGAGGTCGCGACTGGTGAGATGGGTGAGAGCTTCGCGTAGTTGCCATCGGGTACTTGGCGTTCGCAGTGCGAACGTACCGGTAGCGGGTTGATATCGTAGGCGTGCAATGAGGGCTGACTATTAGGGCCTTCGGTGACTTGGTGTTCCCAAAGGGAACGTACCGTTGGCGGGGACATATGATGACTGGCAAAGGAAGAAACAGACGGTGGATGGGCGGCTACTTGGCGTTCACGTAGCGAACGTGCCGGCATCGAGGGTAAGTGGGCCTCATAGTGTTCACGATCACCATGATCGTGATGGGACGTCGTATGTTGAGTACTGGGGGGAGAGCGGAGTGATGAAGACCCATAGGGTACAGGTTCAATAGGACGATACACACGTCGAGAGTCTTCGACTCTCGACTTCGAGTTCTCGCGGCGAGGGCCGTTAGAGGACTCGATATAACCAGACTTATAAGACATATTGAGAGTTGTACAGTCACACAGGTTCAGTTGAGTCACAGGGAGGGTTGTTACAGAAGACGGTACACGAGACAGTTGTAGAGCAGTTGTTAGTTTGCGGGAACCGCCTTCGGCGGTTTCCGTACATGACGCATGACTATCTACAAATGGTAAGGTCGCGGGAAATCTCGCGAAACACAAACAACCTCGGCCAGCACCAAAACCCCAATGGGGAAAGCTTTGCACGAGGGGGGGGGAAAGGGGTAGAACGGGTAAGGAGGATAGGGTAGCGGGATAGAGGACGGAAAGGAGAAAGAGGGGAGGAGCGATAGAGAGGGGAAGTCTTTGACCATGCGATGGATATGGTCGTTGGAGACTCCGTATCCGTAACAGGAAGTGGGGATGATGACTAACTGGCTAGAATAGGAAGAAGCAGTAGTCCAAATAGGGATGAGGGGAAAACGCGAGAAATACATTACAAGCGGCGAGAGTGCCGAAGGCGATCTGCAAAGCTCAGGGGTTGCGGAGCTTACGGAGGTTACAGAGGCGGGGTTGAAAGTCCGAGGGATATTGGCAATGGTGTTTACGTAGTATGAGGTCACCAATGCAATGGACTAAGACCGAGGTGGAGTCAAAGTCCGAGGTAGGGACTATGACGGAGGCTCGGAGCAAGGTACAAGCGGTGTCCGAGTGCGAAGTACGGGACAGCGGTGGAAGGTCGTAACTTGGCGGAAGGGTGGCAGAGGAGTAACGGAGGGAGGAGAGAGGGGACAGGTAAGGGGAGAAGGAGTGGCGGAAAGGAGAGTAGTCAGGTCCGAAGGTGAGTATCGGAGCGGACGGGGGAAGCGTAGGAGGATGACGGGAGGGTGGAGGTGTTGTGAAGGGGGAGCGGAGTAGTAGGAGGGTGGCGAGAGGGGCGGTGTTCGGTCCGAGATGAGTATCGGAGCGGATGGAGATAGGGTCGGGGAGGTAAGGAGGAGGTGTGTTGCCAGGACCGAAGGTGAGTATCGGAACGGCAGCGGTAGGTTATGACTCCGGAGGTGAAGAGGGTGGAGGTCCGGAAGTCAGGTCGGGGTCGGGTATGCACGGATATGACAGCCATGGGGGGGGTCACAGGGACCCGTGAGACGTCCCCTGACACATTGTGTCTCCTCGTCAGTCCCTTCATAGCCTAGCCACTTGACCAGGTAGAGCAACTTGCTGCGTCTACGTCGGTCGATCTTGGAGTCGAGTATCTCCTCAATCTCAAACTCTATCTCACCTTCGATTTCTATGGGAGGTGGAGGTGGCTGGTGGCGGTTCGGAATGATATTTGGGATGGAGGGTTCGATCTGTGAGACATGGAATACCGGGTGAATGGCTCGCATGTTTTCCGGCAGGTGGAGAGTGAGGGAGTGAGTTCCTACATGGGCAATGATCTCGAATGGGCCGAGGTTTTTCTCGGAGAGCTTTTTGGAAGGTTGGGTGGAGCGGAAATACTTGGCCTTTACATAGACCGAGGTTCCTACTTTGAAAGCTGGGGCAGGACTCCGACGGGAGTCTGCCAGGCCCTGATAACGGATCTGAGCGAGGTGCATTTCCTCGTGAAGGAAGTGATGGAGGGAGTCGAGATCTACAGAGTACTCCTGGGCACGTACTGATGTTAGGTCTCGCTCCAGGTGAACGGTGATGTTCGGATGGTAGCCTTTGTTGGCGAAGAACGGAGAGACGCCTGTGGTGGCATTCGGAGTGTTGTTGTATGCGAACTCCACAAGAGGCAGGAGTTCGGACCAATTGTCCTGCTGGTAGTTACTGTAGATGCGCAGGTACTGCTCGAGCATCTGGTTCATCCGTTCGGTCTGACCATCTCTGTCATATCCATCCCCGGCCATCCACTTCTGGTCCCTCCAATCCCTCCGTTCCAACTCCACTCCTCCCTCACCAACCTCGGAGCCCCCGTATTCCGCAATCCTCTCGGTACCCCTCGATGGTCACCACCCCCTCATTTCAATTTATTACCTATGCCTCCCTAAGTACGGAGCCCTGAAGACTTCCGGACAGCTCCGACGTCCGCTTGCGCACCCCCGCCTCCGCTGGGCAATACACTCGCCTGCCCTGCAGAGCCCACCTTCGGGCCTATCCCTCCTTTCCGTTTCTGGGTTATCGCCTGCCTTTCCGCTAACCCTGCGAACCGACTCGTCAGTAATATTCAGTCGGCTAATGGTTAAACCCCGTTAGCTCCACTCCGTTCGGCTCCACCAATTGCGGAACCGTCTCTGCTGTAACCTTATATATATCCCACTTGTACATAGGTTACGCCCCAGTAGTAAAATCAACTAGAGTTACCCCCCTAGGTTCTAATTGCCAGTCAGTAAGTTAGGGCACGGACGTGTCACTAGGCACAGCGCTCTTGGCAGAAGTCGCTGAGGCCGAAGCCCTCCGTTACGGAGACATTCCTTCGTCTCGAATCTGGTCTCTGACAATCTCCTTCCAGATGATAACTGGAGGTGAAGTGGAGGTGGATGTCGAGGGCCTTACCAAGTGAACGGAAAAAATGAGAGACAAACTCCGGACCCCTGTCGGAGGTGACATGGGAAGGAACTCTGTGCTTGGAGAACACATGGAGGAGGAAGAGCTTGGCCAGTTCCGGAGAGGTGATGGTATCGTGGGTAGGAATGAAAATGCACTGTTTAGACAGGCGGTCCACGACAACCAAGATGGAAGTGAATCTGGAAGAGGAGGGTAGCTGTTCGATGAAATCCATGGAGATGGAGTTCCAAGGACGTTTGGGGATGGGGAGTTGTTTGAGCAAGCCATAAGGCTTATGACGGGGGACTTTGGCATGGGCACAAGAAGTGCAGGAGGAGACATAGCTCTTGATGAAGTTACGGATGCCCGGCCAGGTATACTCACGACGTACTGTACTGGCACAACCAACAACTGGTAACGTGTAACGCTGGCCTGCCGGTCTGGTTCAAATGTAAAATTGTAACGTGTAACGCGAGGCAGCCGGTTGGCTGTCCAGTGTAACGCAGATTCATGGATGTTGTGATGGCTGTGCTAATAATATTCCTTTTTTGTATTGTATATACATTCAAAAATGGAAAACGGCCATTTGCCTCTCCAAATTACATGCCCACTTCACTCACATTCCACGGCCAAGGTCCTGTGCAAGACCGGATGAAGGGAGCAATGCCATATCACCAAGGCCCTCGGCCTCAGCTTCTTCAGCGCAGGTTGAAGCGACCCGAAGGCCACCATGATCCACTTCCAGATCAGGATTGGTCCATCCATCAATGTGCTGGAATACTTCATCAATATCGACATCAACATCGTCTTCTGGAGTAGGTGTGAATTCCTCTTCATGTCCAGTAGGTTTGGGAATGTTGCTGCCATCAATTGGGCACTTCCGTGGTGCCATTATTGCCTTACCAAGCTCCAGGTCATGAGCTGGAAGGTCATCGAGAATCAAGCAAAGTGGGCAGCTGGATAAGCTAGCTTGTGATAAATTAACGCACCTTTTGGACCCGATTGGGCTGATTCATGACATGGAAAGAATGGACCAATGTCCCAGGGACATGATCCCTGAGTCTGCTGAGTCTGCTATTGAGTATCATGTCGCATGAGTCAACCCCATTCTGTAGTTGTGAATACACTTCCTGAATGGTGGCAGTTTGCTGTGACTGCCTGACAGCATGCTTGAGTGGACGCTGAATACCAATGTCACAAGGTTGCCAGAGACCGGTACACCCTGCAGGGACATACTCGAGTATGATCCAGGGGTAATTCTCATACATCCAACATCGGAATTCGAGGGATGTGTGAACGGACCATACATCGAGCTGCCACAAACACTTTGGAGGGGGTCCAGTGCAAGCCGCTGCTTCACAGAATTGAAATAGGGGGCTAGAATCTTGTTCACAAAAGATTTCATTGTTGCTATACTTGCCCAGTATGTGTCATTGCCAGAGCACTCAAAAACGAAGCCAAGGTCCATAGCTTCCTTATATCCTGGAGCACTGGCCGATGGAAGACTTGCAGATGTTTTCCCCCGGAAGATTGCTTGAAATGGTAGAAGTGTGCCACTAGCGGAGATGGCGACGTTGAGGGTGAAGGCACGTTTCTCTTCATAGCCAACAGTAGACACCTGATGTGAGCCTTTTGTTTCATAAGTTGATACAGAGCTCTGCTGGTAGACTATCTGTGTCTGGTCTGAATTAACTCGGAGATTGCTAGGGATTACATATTTGCAGATGGAATGAGCCTGGCGAAGGAGTGAGGCATGGATTCTTGTGGCAGCATCAGGCGGAATCTTTTGCAAGGCACGTGTTGCTTGTTGCAATGTCCAATTCATCTCGTGTTCAAGAAACTTGCGAACCCACTTTGTGCTCGCCATAAAAACGCTCCCATCTTTCTTGATGATGGTTCGGAGTATTTGAGGTTCGCTGTGCTGAATTTGGGCAATGATAATGCCTCGGATTTGATGGATGTCCAACACTGCACCCATCTGCCGGATGCTCGACAACATTGTTTTGATTCCTGCAACCACATCTGGATGAGAAGCCTGGGCTTCATTGGTAAGTGAAATATCTTCTGGAATAATGCCCTAACTCACCAAAATCCCTTTCCTTGTCACATTTCCTCCTGGACAGTTCTGCCGTGCAACTTTGGCCAGTGTCTCAGCTGACCAACATGGTTGCAATCTGGTGCGATCAATCCATTTACTGACAACATCGGCATGCAGGGAGTGGAATAGCTGCCAACTTCTTGCCTGACAACCTTTCACTATGTCAGTGGCGCTCATCCTGTGGCTCACAGTGGCCGCCACCTCTGCAATGATTGTCCAAAAAATCGGTTGGAACCAATTTGTTGCTTTCACAGGCTCACCAACTTTGTTCCTGGGAGGCTGGGATGTGTTGACTTGGGGGTGAGTTGTCTTCTGTTGCTTTCGTTCCTTCATCCACTCCTGAATGGCACGCTTGGGTTGTGACATCTCTGCAACAGGAAGAGGTGTTGCAATTGTGACCAGCTGGAGTGGTGCCATGATATCAGTAATGCTGGCCTGTTTGAATAGATCAACGTCACTGCCACTAGGAGCCAGATCACATACCCTATCATCTTTGTCATTGGACAGTATTCTAGAAGCTCGGTAATGTCGTTGTCGATCTCGCCCCAATTCGCGGAGTGTCTATTTCCTTGATGTTGCCGCTTCTTGTGCAAAAATTCGGAGTTCTTCTTGTTTCTCTGCCATCCTTTCAAACTGTATAGCTGATTGGTGATCATATTCCTCACGACTTATAGGGCCAAAGAAACGTAGCAAGCCATAGCCTTTGTCTTCTTCCTGGATGGTGAGATTCAAGTGCAACTTTTCTCCCCTGCACTTGTTCATGTCAAACTTGAATTTTGACATTGCGGTCACTGCTGCCACCTCAGGATCCATGAGATCCACTGGGATCACTGTTGTGGTTTCGGGGGCTGCTTTGGGTGTTGACACTTGGGTGATTGTTGCCTGGTGGTGGGTTAATGTTAATGGCTTCAATCATCAAAGGTGTGTTTGGTACGCACATGTGCCATGTGATGTTCAAGGATTGATCCTAGAAACCTAACCCACAGGCCTATCACACTGTCATTGTCATCCGTGCAGAGTGAGTATTTTTCAGGGAGAAGATGATGCATCAGGGCATTCAAAGCAAAGAAGCTGCATGATGAAGAATCCTTTTGGTGTGCTGTTGGAAGCCACACAGCCTGAAAGGGAGTCGAATGCTGATTTGATTCTAAATAGGAAGCATCTAGCCACCATTGAAGGATTTTGGTGGCCTCCTTTGCAGTGTGGGAGAAATTAATGTCCTCCATCCGGTGGTATAGAGAATCAGCGAGGTAAATTGTTGACTCTATAGACGAAATAAGGAACCCAATCCAGTGATTACCATTAACAAGCATAATTCCACCGAACTTGGATATGAAGCCTGATATGAGCTTGGACCCCAACTGGCGGAGTGTCAGGGCACACACCCTGACTAGCCTGGACCCGGACCTGCGTCCGGACCCGCACCCACTGCGCTTCCCGCATGCTCCGGGCCCGGTTCCTACCCCTTCATGTGACTTCCGGGTATCCCCGGAAGTTTTGCTGATATTGTGGCCACTGTGGGAAGATGAGAAGTTAGCTTCCTTCTCATCTCCTTACCCACAGTAGGCAAGTGTATTCTACATTGCCTTTATCTATTCATCTCCTTACCCACAGTAGATTGTGCCCTGGATAGGGCTGGCCAGACCTGAGGCTGTGGGCCATAGGGGAGGGTCATGGGGACCCGGGAGTCGTCCCCTGACATGGAGGGCCAAGTAGGTGTGGTCATTTCTGTATCTTTCCAAACCATTCTTGCCCATTAGTCTAACACATCCGGATAGGTACTGAATATGAAGTGGGCTCAAAAGACATGCCCTCACATTTCCGCTCTCTAAGTCGTTGTGCAGAAGTTCAAGATGGAGGGTCACATCGGTTGTTGTAAGGCAGGATATAGAGAGGTGACGCATCAAGCCCCCAATAGTACTTGACACTGACTTTGAGAACCCTTGAACCCTAGTATTCCAGTGGCATGAAAGGAGTCTTTTTTGAGTTTCCAGGATCGCATGCTGCTGAGTTGGGTGGTGGTTTGCCATCTCTTTAACTTGCACTTGTGACTCCTTCCATGCCTGCTGTAGATTGTGTAGGCGGAATAGGGTTTCCCAAATTTGTAGGGTGTTGATGGGAATGTAGTGTGAACCGATACTGACTGAACAGGCTAGGTTGTCAAGGTCGGAGTCGTATTGGGCAATGAGCTTCTTTATGGAGGAATGGGATGGAGGACACATGGTGCAGAGGTCACTCTCAGATAACTTGTTGCTGGAGGGTGGATGCTGGCTAAGATTTGCAGCCAATGCATGAAGATGTCACGACTGACAAATCCCGGGGCTCCGTCAGCGGCGAACCAATGCCGATAGGCGAATCCGCCGACCCGAAACCCATCCTAACCAGCCCCCAACCCCATGTCTGGCCCCCTGCCTTACTGCGTGAGACTTGGCCAAGAATCAGAACCTAGACCCTGCCGGTATTCCAACCTTACCTCCAGTTCCTGAGCCCTTGGCGCTCCCGGCATTCAGTCACGCCTGCCTTGTCTCCATCTGAACCACACTCATCGCTTCCCGCTATGTGGTCACAGCCATGCCCCGCTTCCGTCCACTCCGCACCCTCTGCCCACTCCGCACCCTCTGCCCATCTCTGCACCTTCTGGCCACTTCTGGTTGCCCTTGACACCTCTGGTCAGGTCAACACTCCCACTCCCCTCTGTACCTCTGTTGGCCTTCATGCTGTCCTTGTGTGACAGTGCTGGCAGATCAACTTCTGTTCGCGGACTTGTGTCGGCACCGCACCAACCCCGCTTATTTGCGGACTTGTATCGGCGCCGCGCGCTGACCTCCGCTTTTCCTCTGGCCATTTGTCACTTGGCAGCTTATCATTCATTCCTTGCCGAGTGCCATTTATTGTTTGCTTCCCTGCCAATATCGGCATTTGATCCCCTCTTTATTGGCACTAGGTTATTGATCTCATTCAGTTATTCATCAATAACCCTTGCCACTTATTGTTTAGTGATCTGTTCCTCCTTTCCAGTTCCCGGGCTCTTGTCCTTATTTAGTTTGACAATTCCCGCTTATCTCCGCGCCGGACCGCGCCGGACTGACCAGCCTTTCTATATTCCCTCTTGCCTATTTATATACCTTGTAAATACTTTCGGGGACCCCAGTCTGAAATCAACTAGAGTACCCCCCCTGTCTGTTCTGAGTCTCTCCTTCTGCAAAGGGGGCTTCCCCCCCTCTGAGTCCGCGTTCCTCCTACAGGTCCGCTCCGCCCGCAAGTCTTGTTTGAAGTCCGCTGTGAGTGTCAGTTTGTAAATACAGGATCTCCCCCAAACGTCAAGCTCAGGGCACAGCGCTCCACCTGAGTCGCTGAGGCCGCGATCCCACTCTGCTAACCTTGAACAGCGCTTCCAGATGCGCCGCATATTTCCGCCCGCATATCCGCGCGTGCGCGCTCCAACAGACCTCTGCCACAATCTCCGACACCGACAATATCCCAGTCTCTGACAAAATCCCGACTCTGACAGAAGACTTGTTTGGAGGATGGGAAGCTTAAACTGGAGAAATTGGGTGATGGGCATGGCTTCTGTCAGAGACCAGATTCGAGATGAGGGAGAGTCTCCGTGATGGAGGGCTTTGGCCTCAGCGACTTCTGCCAAGAGCGCTGTGCCTAGTGACACGTCCGTGCCCTAACTTACTGACTGGCAATCAGAACCTAAGGGGGGTAACTCTAGTTGATTTTATTACTGAGGTGTAACCTATGTACAAGTGGGATATATATATGGTTACAGTGAAGACGGGTCCGCAATTGGCAGAGCCGAACGGAGCGGAGCTAACAGGGTTTAAACATTAGCCGACTGAATATTACCGACGAGTCGGGTCACAGGGTTAGCGGAAAGGCAGGCGATAACCCAGAAACGGGAAGGAGGGATAGGCCCAAAGGTGGGCTCTGCAGGGCAGGCGAGTGTATTGCCCAGCGGAGGCAGGAGTGCGCTAGCGGACGTCGGAGCTGTCTGGAAGTCTTCGGGGCTCCATACTTAGGGAGGCATAGGTAATAAATTGAAATGAGGGGGTGGTGACCATCGAGGGGTACCGAGGGGATTGCGGAATACGGGAGCTCCAAGGTTAGTGAGGGAGGAGCGGAGTTAGACCGGAGGGATCGGAGGAACTGGAAGTTGATGGCCGGGGATGGATATGACAGCTTCCTTTGGGAAATAGGGGCCAATGAGGGCGCTTGGGATACTATTGTATGAGACAATCTCCTCTGTGTATAATGTAACATGCCATGTGAGTGCAAAGCCATCCATAGGTGACGAACAGGTGCTTGGAAATTTGTAAGTGGGCACAGACTGAAAATTTTTTTCATTTGAATTTCATAATGCATTGCAAATGATGTGCCTTCCATTATCAGCACTAATATATAATATAATACTATTAGCAATATGACAAATATACTTATTTGGGGGTGAATCACGTGTGAATCCAGTCAGGTGTAACACGTAACGGTGGGTTGCCGGTTGGTGGTTTTCCAAAACTTTTTCCCATGCCTCCACGTGACCTGGTTGTTGGTTGTGCCAGTACAGTACTAGATCCACAGTCCGGTTTTGACCGAAGTGTCCGGAAAGTTGGTGGTCGTGTTTGTCTTGCAAAATGTGGAGACGGAGATTGTTGGAATCCAGAACGTAAATGTGGTTGTCCAGCCTTAACAGGCCTTCAGCATCAACGGACCAGCGGGAATTGGGGAGGTTGGGGGAAGCGAGATGAGAAGAGATTGTGGTATCAGAGGAGAGGGAGGCTAGAATGTCTCGATGGAGAGCCTCTGTGTCGATGAGTACAGCTGCTGTGGCAGCTAGGAACGTGGCTCGTAAGGATGCAGTGAGCTGCTCTGAAGTGAAGACCAGTCGGAAGTTCTGCGGATTGACGTGAGCGTAGTCCATATCCCCTTCTTTGGGATAGACGTTGTAGGCGGTGAAGGAGCGGAGCTGGATCACCTTATGTAACCAGTTTCCTACGTCCAATAACGATATTAGAGTTTGTGCTGATTTGCGTACTGACCGTGTTTTGGTTGCCAAATATATGATTGTTCACTGTCTAAACAACAATAAACACCCCCAACGATCTCACCTGATGTATAGATCGTCTACGGATAAAATTCTATATTGACTTTACTATGATTTCTAGTCAATATTACACCTATATTTACCACTTTTCAGTAGGATGTGATTTTCCTGATAATTTACTGAAGGAAAACTGCTAATAAAATAATTCCGCAATAAATGTTACTCAATACAGGAGTGACCAAACTGCTCTTTCTATCGCTTAGAGTGCGTGCTAGTTATCTAGCAGGTTCAGGATCGCTCACTTTTCTCCTGTGGTGTGATAACCAAGTATTGCTGAGAGATTATTCAATTAAGAAGTCCCTCCACCAAATTCTCACTAATTCTCACTATGACACTTTTGTTCAGCTGTGTCTAACTGACCCTAACTCACGCTTAGAGTGACGTGTTAGTTTTATATTAGCTAACAACTAATATTTGCTTTTATCTTTTGGAGCAAACGAACCAACCACTGGTGAGGAGAATTAAACTTTTATTTCTACCTGAGGTTTGAGAGGGGGCAGAAGCGGTGGCCTTTTATGCTTTTCAAAGGCCTCTCTACTCCCACGCCTCGCACTAGTTACATGTGCTACATTTGTATTATAGATAGTTCTAGAATGATATAGGGGTTGGGCTGTGTAAGCTTAATAATGGACTTAGGACATGACTCAGCAATAAGTAATTCATTTCTTTGTCTTTTGGGCCGATCTCAGCGGGATCTTGTAGCGCTGAAGCTATGCTCTACACCGCCTTAATTACGAACGGTTATCTTTAGAAATGACTCGGCTATAAAGGAACTTTCTAGACTGTTCTCTAATTGACCCCTTTTTGTGAAGCCACATCATTACTAATGTTCTAGAGCCTTCCCAATTAATTAACTGATCCGCGGACTTCTGAATCACTTCATGCTTATGATCTGAGATCCAGATCATCAATCATTCCTTTGTTCCGATTTATTTGGGCTTAAAATCAAAAAGTTTTGATGAATCATGGGAAAATATACAAGATCCGGTTTTTTAGCATTTTCTCCTCTTCTGATGCGATCAAAAACTGTCCGCCCGCGCCGGGGAATACTCTATCATATGGTATTCGGTCCGCCAGACTTCCGGGCGCCAATATATTTCCCTTGAGTCACATTACCTTTTGTAAGAATTAGCAAATAAATATATATGAATTATAAGGTGTTTCGCCGTTTGAGCGATATCTCCGTCAGTTTTGAAGCTTTTAGAATGAAACAAAACCGTGGATAAAGTTAAGAAACAGTCCTTCCAGATGGTAAAAAGATTACAGTCAAAAGTTTACTGGTTCCCGAGATATTTACATTTCTTTCCCAATGTTCCTTCTTATTCTGCCGTCTATGTGCTATTTTCCTGTTGTAGGGATATATTCTTTGAATATTACACCTATGTCAAGTTCTAGGCATGATTGTAGTAGATTAAATCTCATACTACATGGGTGTAGATATTTTATAATGATCTTCTAATGTCTGTCCAGTCTCATAAAGATCATGAGATCTGTTAAACGTCTGAACTTGTCACCTGTTCGTTGACTATTCTGATAGATCATTGTTTTATTCTTTGAATATTATTTCTCCTACAGCGGGATAATCGCCCACGCGCAGCGCCGGCTCGGATGCCCGTTTCCACGATTAGAAAACCCCTTTCATTCATGCGACAGCTCAATACGAATTTGGTACCTAAAAATAGGGCTAATTCCTACGATTCTGACGATACCAAGAACGTCCTAATCGGTGGAGATTTGACGGAGTTCTATGTTGGGCAAGTTAGGCACGGGCATGTGTGGGCATGGGAATCTCAAGCGGCAACCCAGAATTCCAGCCTCACTCGTTCCCACGGCGTCTAATAAATTGGTAAAAATGCTTATTGGCTGTGTGAGAGTTATCTCCGGCTAAATTTCCAATTTAGGCTCTTAATTCCGCAAATCCATTGAGAAATCGCGTATTTTCTTATATTTTCATATTTCACCATCATTTCAGTTATTGATTGATATTCTTTTATTGTTACTGTTACCCTTTTTTATTATTTCGCCTAATAAGGTACCCAGGTGCCATATGGTACCAATATTTCCCATCTATTAGTTCTAAAAATAATTGTTCCTTATATCCTGTACATACCGGATTCTGGAAAAGAAGTTCTCCCCTCCCCCAATTTTCTCTAAGGTGCTAGGACGCGCTAGAGAGGGTGTGAGTGTGTGGAATTCCAACAGTAGGAATAAGGGCAGTGATCTAGCTCACAACGAGTGAGTAGTGGACACTGAGCCCGGACCTTGCGGAAATCCCGGAGAACCCACTGCGGAGTTAAGGATCAAGAGCATAGCGAGTTTAGTCAAGAAAGTAGGATTTTGGAGAGTTTGGCCCCATGAGCTTAGTCGGCATTGAGAGCCACGAGCCCTCTTGCAACGTCCCAGCATCTAGTCAACACATCTGGTTTTACTCCGAGTCTTCCGGGATGGAACTGGACAGTCATGTGGAACTGGGAGAGGAACTCTGACCAGCAGGCTTGCCGCCAGGTCAAGAGTTTGGTGGTGGAAAAATACTCAAGGTTCTTGTGGTCGGTAACGACGTCGATTGGAGTTCCTGAACCTTCAAGGTAGTGACGCCACGATCGGAACACGTCATGGATGGCAAGCAGTTCCTTATCATGGGTGTTGTAGTTGAGCTCCGGTGCCAAGAGTGTTCTAGAGCAGAAAGCAACAGGGCGAATCTCTCTGTCATCACAATGGATGGACAAGATTCCAGAGATTGCATAATTGGAAGCGTTGGTTTCTACAATGAGGGGGGCGTCGGGTAACCAATGTGTCAGGATAGGAGCAGAAGTGAAGGCTTCTTTCAAGGTGTTGAAAGCAGAGTGACAGTCATCAGAGAATAACCAGGGGGCTCCTTTACACGTAAGGCATGTCAAGGGGACCACAATGTTGGAGTATTGGTGGATGAAATGCCGATAGAAGTTAGCGAAGCCAAGGAAGGACTGGACATCCTTGACTTTACGGGGCTCGGGCCAATCTTGGATGGCTTTAACCTTCTCAATGGACATGGTGAGTCCGGAGGGAGAAAAGCAGTATCCGAGATATTCCGTAGTGTCCGTATGAAATTCGCATTTCTTCGGATTGGCATATAGGCTGTGTTTGCGGAGTCTCCTAAGAACTTCTTGGACATGCTCCTGATGTGAAGCCATGTCTTCCGAGTAAGTAAGGATGTCGTCTAGGTAGACTACCACAGAAACGTCCAAGAGGTCGGCAAAGATCATGTTGATGAATCGCTGGAAGGCTGCGGGTGCATCCGTGAGACCGAATGGCATGACAAGCCACTCATAGGAACCATAGTGCATGTGGAAGGAGGTCTTCCATTTGTCGCCTGCTGCAATGCGAACCAGGTGGTAAGCATGCTGGAGGTCGAGTCTGGTGTAGACTGTGGCATGGCTAGGTGCGTCAAGGAGGTCGGAGAAGCAGGGAAGTGGGTAGCGATCCTTTTTGGTGATCTTGTTCAGCCCTCGGAAGTCAATGCAAAGACAGAGGGATCCATCCTTCTTGCAGACAAAGAGGACCGGTGCCACGTGAGCGGAAGTAGCGGGACGAATGAACCCGGAGGCTAGGTGTTCATCTAAGAATGCCCAGAGGGCCTCGAGTTCCAAAGTAGAGAGAGAGTACATAGTACCCAAGGGTGGTGAAGTGCCTTCCTCTAGGTCGATCTTCAGGTCGTGCTCATGGTGTGGTGCCAGCATCGAGGCTTTGCTCTTACTGAACACATCCGCGAACTCGTGATACTCCTTCGGAACAGCCGAGAGGTCAACGGAATCGGTGTGGGATGAGGCAGCCCTCAAGCAGCTGTCCTTGGAAGGGATGGTTAGGCTGAAGGATACTGATCCTTCAAGTCAACAAGCCTTTGCGAATGCAGAACAGCTGACGAACTCGATAGATGGTAACGGAGGAAAGGGAGCCTGTGACTGAGGTGCTGGTGGAACATCAGATGGTTGGATGTTGGACAACGGCAGTGGTGCCGGAGATGACGGGGGAGAGCTCAGAGTAACTGTCTTGGTAGGTTCAGAAGTTCGGAACGTAATACTGCTTGAGACCCAGTCAATCAACGGATTGTAGCAGGTAAGCCAGTTGTGTCCTAGGACTAGGGAACATGATCCATCCAGCAATGTGACAAAGAAAATCGTGGGGGTGATGTTTCCGGAAGCGAAGCAGAGGGGAATATCGATGGCATGGGTTATGATTGAGTTGGTGCTACTGTTGAATAGGCGTAGTTGTAGGGGTTTAATCTGATATGTCTTCAAGGCCAACTTCTTTACGAATGTGTCATCAATGAAGCAGTCCAAAGACCCAGAGTCTATGAGTGCGGGTACGTTCTCATAGGAGCGGAAAAGTTTATTTTGTGTCCTATCATTGGACAGAGGAGAAGGGACAGGAGAAGAGAAAGAAGAGAAACGGAGAGAGGTGGATCGATCTACGGAAGTAGTCGGAGTGGGTGGAGGAGAGAGTGGTACATCAGCAACACTATCTACAACAGGTAGAACATTAACTGGAGGGTCAACATTGAGAGGAGAAAATAGACCATTTGAAAGAGAAAAAGAGATGGGAATATGGAGGGAGGATAAGTCGGAGATGGAAGATGCATTTAAACGCACTTCTTTGAGTGCATGGAGGGAAGAATCGCAACCCCTGGTCCATGCAGAGTCCACGGGGGTGCGGACTAATTTTTTGCTTCTGCGGAAGTGGATCCTTGCTCCTCGGTCTGGGCCGAACGGGCCTTAGACACGCGAGAAGAAGACTTGGGACAGTCCTTGACCATGTGGCCAGACTGGCTGCAGAACATACAAAGTTTCTCGTCGAGACAACGCTTACACTCTTGTGGCATGAGCTTGCCGTTGTCTCCGAGTTTTGACGAAAGGTCTGGTTTAGCGGAGCTGGCCTCAGACTTCTTATTGTCCTTTGGAGGCTTGCTACCGGAAGCGGAGTTGAAAGAGGAGGAGGAAGGGTCGGGTCAGGATGAGAAGCGGCAGTGGACTTGTCAAAAACGTTAGAGGAGGAGGGTTTTGCATGACATGTAACTTCAGATTTATGCTCCCAATAGTGCGCATCGAAAGTTTGCGACAAGGTGCAAAGTTCCAAAAGAGTAGAAGGTTTACCTACTCTGGCAATATTGTCCTTGATACGTTCCGGCAATCCGTTATAGAAAAAACGACGAAGTGCGGCTTCTCCGTAACCATGAAGTTGAGAGGCATGTCGGTTGAACTCAATGACGTACTTATTGATGTGGTGCCCATCCTTCATGTCCAGGGTCATTAGTTGAACTTCGGTGTCACCCACAGGATCATGAGGACCGAAGTTGGTTTGAAGTTCGTTGACGAACTCTTGATAGTTATTCATCCATCGCGGACGAAGCATAGAATTTTGATCGAATAATAGATCCAGCTCGAACCAATCGAGGGCCATTCCCTTGAGGTAGGACTGCGCGAAGATGACCTTAGTGCGGTCGATAGCAAAAGCGAGGGGACGGTCCTGGAAATTAAGTTCGCATTGGACCAGAAATACTCGGAGTTCTCGGGGATCTTTCCTGTCAAACTGTTTGGGCTCACGGAGAGCAGAGGATGGTGGACATGGTGGACGTCCAGTGTGATGAGCCAAGCTGGCAATGGCTTGGGCTAATTGCGCAATAGCCACGTTGGGGATGGGTTCGGCATCGTCGGCGGTTGGGACAGTGGGGATGGGAGGATCAGCAGGAGGAGGGTCAACGAAGTCAGGGACCTCGGAACCGAGTCCAAAGAAGTGAACGGGGTCTATGGGTTGTTCCGTGGTGTCTCCAAAATCGGAATCTGCAACTGGTGATCGATTCCTAACGGGACGCATGATCAGAGTCGATGGGAGAGGGGTTTCTAGATTAGAGAAGCTACGAAACTCAACTGGGTTTCTCGCCAATCAACTAGGACCAGGCTGTGAGGGTTCTGGGGACAGTGAGGCAGAGTTGGGAACTAATGTGCATAGTTGCGAATGAGTGCGAGGGGCTTTTGGTGCCATACAAGATGTGTACTAGTCAGGGAGTAATAAAATACTGTCAGAGACCAGGTTGAGACGAAGGAGTGTCTCCATGGCAGAGGGCTTCAGCCTCAGCGACTTATGCCAGGAGCGCTGTGCCAAGTAACACGTCCATGCCCTAACTTACTAAACTGGCAACCAGAACTGAAGGGGGTAAACTCTAGTCGATTTTATTACTGAGGTGTAACCTATGTACAAGTTGAGTATATATATAGTTACAACGAGGGCAGGCCCGCAAATGGTGGAGCCGAGCAGAGCAGAGCTAATGGGGTTTAGACATTAGCCGATTGAATATTACTGACGAGTCGGGTTATGGGGTTAATGGAATGGTAGGCGATAACCCAGAAACAGAAAGGAGGGATAGGCCCGAAGGTGGGCTTGCAGGGCAAGCGAGTGTATTGCCCAGCAGAGGTGGGAGTGTGCTAGCGGACGTCGGAGCTGTCCGGAGGCCTTCGGGGCTCCGTACTTAGGGAGGCATAGGTAATAAATTGAAAAGAGGGGGTGGTGACCATCGAGGGGTACTGAGGTGATTGCAGAATATGGGAGCTCCGAGGTTAGTGAAGAAGGAGCGGAGGTAGACTGGAGGGATCGGAGGGAGTGGAAGTCGATGGCTGGGGATGGATATGACAAAGACAGGGTATGGGGTCGCTATTTATTTTGACGGTCAGGAGATATTGGGGACCGGGGGTTCATTGGGATGGGGGAGTTCGATGGATGCCAAAATGAGAGGCTTGCAAGGCGTGGCAGCGGAGACAAGCTGCATACTCAAGAATGAGATGCTGGTCCAGGGGGTGATGCGCATATATATTTTCGCTGACAACACAAACTCCATTGGAAGAATTGTCAGTCAGGTGGGGGGGTGGCCGTATAGCAGGAGGTTTAGGAAAATAATCGGTAATCTATTGTGCTGTCGGAGCGGTGTTGAAGTTGTGGTACAGTGGTGTCCATCTCATTCCGGTGTGAGGGGGAATGTACAGGCAGACCAACTGGCGAAGTTGTTTGCTTTGTAAATTTATTATAATCTGCACATAAATGGTTTCTTGCTGACAAGATGAATGCGATAATGTATCATACAAAGTGTTGATGATTCATAATTCAGTGGTTAATTCTTCTACTGTTTACATGGTGGACATCACTGGTTATCAACATTGGGGGCCCCCATAGTAGGGGACCCCTTAGGGTATGTATGGCAACGCAAAATCAAGGCCCTATTGGGCCTGGATCCTGGCTGATTAGGCTGAAACCAAAGCACCAAAGCACCCCAAAGCATCCACCATCAGTCAACTCACTCACCAATGTAAATAGAATTGACATTCTGATAGTTTTTTTTGGTTGAGTTGGGTTAGCAGGTTAGGTTACTAGACACAACAATCATCTAATAACGACACCATTCACAAAGTGTGGCACTATTGTCCACTGGGGCTAACTCCTCTGGTACACATTCCAATTGTTCGACCAAATCTCCGATGGTGGACCAGGCCTCGTTCACAATGTGGAATAAATTTGGGGAGAGGGAGAGTTTCAACTTGGCATCCATCCCGAATCGTATGCGACCCGTGAGGATTTCTTTCAAGAGCGAAAGGAATCCATCAGGTGACATCGGAGAGTTGGAGCCAAATACAAGTGTGAGGTGGCGAAGGTTGGGGAGAAGGTGCCCTGGCGAAAGTTCAGCTTGCAAATCTTCATATATTCGGAATGACGGGATCAGGAGTAGTTGCACAGAGTTGAGATCAGCCTCGAATACGACACTGAAAGATAGACGTTCAATTTGTGCTGCACGAGCAAGCTACAAAACCGCATCAGCAGCCATTTGCTAATGCAGGAAGTTTTTCTTACAAAAGGCGCCAGCTGCCAAAGAACCGCCCCGAGACTACTTCTACCTGGGTAGAAAGACTGGTCACGTGAACCCAGGCTGCTCTTAGTTGCTATGGTGAGGTCCGACAGACGAGGAAAATCCATTCTGAAGGCATAGTTCAGGAATTCAGGAGAGCAATGGCGCAGTTCAAGCGTGTGAATCCGTGGAAACCTCGGGATTCCCATGTGAGCCCCATAACCAGTGATGTGATTAAGATGGAGGCTCTCAACACTTTGAATGGCAGACTTGGTGAGCGGCCTGACTATATCCCAGTCAAAACACCCGAGCCTCAAGCTAGACAGGTGGGGTGGACTCTGGGGTATGTGAAACAATGAGACATTACTCAGTGATAGAGAGCGTATCTCCTGCAGTTCCGAGAGTGGTCTGAAATTGATGGGTGAATGCTTGGCACTGCTGCACAGTTCAAGATGGTGAAGCTTGGAGTAATCGGAGAGTCGTACGTCGGAGAGTCGTACATCGGAGCCAATTGGAAGATGCAGGGAACGAATTCTTTCATGTTGCATCGGTGTTTTCTTATCTTCCCACTCCCGGGGGTAGAGGTCGAGATGAAGGGGTTTGTCTCTCGAATATAGGATGTATGGATTCTGTGGATCCAGCACCCCACAATGCCCGGGTATGATGGCCCAAATTGATGCCACCGAATGGGCAGCATGACGCCAGGTGGAACATACCTGGCTGAGCACTAAGGCGTCTGCGCACGTGCGTTGGCTGAAGTTAGCCCGACGAACGGAGAAGTAAAAAATCCTTTGGAGAACTTCTGTTGGAACTGCCGCAACAGGTTGCAGGGAAGTGCGGAGTCGAGCACACCAAACACGGAACTTGGCTTCAATGGCTTTCAACTCTCCCAACTGTTTAAGGATTTCATCGTAGTCAACATCCACCTTACCCAGAGCTTCCATCACAGAGGCTCGATGGGATCGACGGACTGGTGGCCCGTGGAGGCAGTAAAGGGGAGTGATCTCGGCCGCTGTAGTTGCTCGGACATAGTCACCAAGTGTTTCCACATCTGCCGACACACGCGGAAGGATATCTTGCAGGATCTTCGACATGAGAAATAGTACTTGTACCGTGGCGATGAATCAATGATCGGAGGTTACTCTGGTAAACCGGCAAGTGCCGAAATGAACACACAAGTTGGCGATGAGTGTTTTGAGTGGATGCCTAACGGAGACCTTACAACGTCGAAGATATCTACTGTGCACTGGTGTTTGTCTGTTAAGCGAGAGTGGTTCCGGTTGCGGCGCCGAAAGCTTTGGCACCCTAGCTTCATTTCGACCTGCTATCTGGAGCTATGGGCATTCCTACTCTGGTCCCTCTGGAGGACCGAAGCTCAGCTGGGACCACCATCATTACTCCCACCCGGACAATCTTAAGCGAGACGGCGTTGTGAGCGCCGCCGAAGATTCTATCAATGGTGCCCGCGACCATCGAGATATTTGTGAGGCTTCTACCCGAACGTGTTCAAGGCCGCCACGTTACTAGGAACAATCCTTGCGTTGTTCACCGCCCGAGCATACGATTCCCGAGGACTCTTTCAATGAAATGGATATTATCTCGGCTTCTGACTCGACGAGCCTCCATCGTTTTCAGAACCTGCCTCAGCCAATGGTTCCCTTCTCGAAGGAAGAATGAATTCATGGTGGCTTTGATTTTCTTACACGTTACTCGTTTAGTTCAATGATGGCATTACGTCTCCGATCGAGGTCTCTCCGCCCGATCCATCAAGATGCCATCCCTTCTCAGCTGATTTAGCGGACCCCTTGCGCGATTGGATACAATATTACTAGGCGCCCCATCCACCACTCCCTCAAGGAATATGTGACAGAACTTGTACCACAGGTGAATTTTACTACGAGTGCACGCACTCCCGACCACACGGGCCTTCTGTATGTGCATATTCTGAAAGCTTGCTCAAGAGCTCTTGTACTGTCGATGCTCAGATCGTACCCGTATGGAGATCTCTATGGGGTATCCCGTCCTCCATGTCACTCGAACAGACGGAAGGGAGTTCCACCTTCTCTTCAACCGCGGGTGGGACCACAATTTTCCATTGCGGAAGTTTGGGATGTGGGGTTCGGGGACATAAATATGGTGCGTGTTGAATTGTTGCGCTGTGAGCTAAATACTGCACTGGGTAGGCTGCTATCTCTGTTCAACTTGACCACCATCTGATAATGGATCCGGAGATTGGCAGGCCGCCGTGGTCTTCCTCTGGCGATGCTGGCAGAGGCTCCCGTGCGCAAATTATTAAGGTAAGCATTGGTGTCGCAACTCCTATGTTATCATCAACTGATTCACGCACAACATGCAGGTTCTTCGCTGCTACAATTTAGGAGATATTGGTATGGGGTGCGGGATCTCTCGACCATCAACATCGGAGTTGATTGGACCCTTGATGAAAAGGATGACTCAGAGGTTTATCGTATTGATTGCACGCCGTCAAGACTGTCCTGAAGAGATTGCTACTCAATGCATAGCTGTGAATTGTATTGACGATCTCTCGTCCCCGCGAGCGCGCACACCGTGATACCCAATATCTTTGAGGCACGGACGGTATGGTTCTGGCAATGGGGCGGAGCCTGGCACCACTCAGCAATTAACGGCTGACTGCACCAAAATTAGCGGCAAGAGGGCGAGACATGTGAACAATCGTCTAAATTATTGATTGTCGTGGTCCGTGTGCCGGAATTCATATTACATATCGTCCTTGGCATGGTACAATAGGGAACCAGCTACACACAGTAGGAACGTACGGAGTAACGTTCCCAGCCCGAATTGATCCGCAGGCCCAGTCCATGCCTGACGTCCCAAAACAACCCGCGCTCAATTCTGCGGTTCCAGGAACAAGTGAACAAGTGCCGGATGGTTCGACGACCATTGCGTGGGGATCCCGCAACCCGAGGTGCGCACAGTAGAGAACTAATTAAATCAAACAATCAGCCAAACACCGGCAGCACAAATATCAAAATAACATTCACCAAGGTGCAACACGATTGGATGGTGTCAAAATATTCAAAAGTTTGATATCAGCTCGCGAACACCCAAACCAATACATCTGCAAGTGGTGCAGGCCGACTTGGGGCCCCCAGATTCACCGATAGTGTGTGTCTGCAAATGAAACACGATCACATATATATATGTGTGTTACGCGTAAGCATGCAGTATCATATACGGACGCGAAATTGTTGGAAGTCAAGCTCGAATCGTGTAATTACGGTTATTTACATCAGGTTAATAAACTTAGCGGTCTACTTCCATCACCTACCCTCGCTGGCGTAACCTTGTTTTTCAACAGAAATGACACTGTGCGCGTGTCTCATGCATTCAAGCATTGAAAGGGACAGTCATGAGCGAAGAGTGTAGTTTGCAGGATGGAGGGGAACAAACTGGCTCTACTGCAGACGTGAGGCATTACGGTAAACGCCGTTGGCGCCGATCTTGAAGATTATCTCCAACCCGTGTCCAACCTCTACCCTCTCTTCGAATCTACTTGAGCTTGAGCTTGCGATATCACCATCTAATCACTCAGAATATCCAGAAATGAACGCTCCTGAATACGACTACGTGTTCAAGGTCGTGTTGATTGGCGACGCGGCCGTCGGGAAGTCTTGTCTACTGCTCCGCTTTGTAGATGCCACCTATACCGAGAATTCCCCTGCTACCATTGGTGTCGACTTTAAGACTCGCATCATAAAACTGGAAGAGAAGGCCGTCAAGCTGCAGATTGTGAGTTCATCCAGCTAGTGCTGTTGCCTGATAACGAACCTGAACGTCTTTCTCCAGTGGGACACAGCAGGCCCGTTTTTATGAAATTAGGTTTCAGCGATGATAATTGTTCTGAAACGATTGTAAATAGCCCGAGAGCGCTACCGATCAATGTATCCCTCATATTGCCGCGGTGCACATGGGGTCATTCTCGTGTATGATGTGACGCGCAATGGTATGCGACGTCCATCCCTCCCTCTTGTTATACTGATTCTTCTGGGTACTATAACTGCACAGACTCGTTCACAAACCTCAGGCGGTGGCTTCAGGAACTTGACCAGTATCTGTCTGAAGGAGTGAACAAGGTCTTGGTTGGAACTAGGTCAGATTTGACGAGCAAGAAGGTTGTGGGATACACGGTCGCCAAGGTACTTGCGTATCCTCTACCCAGATATCCTGATACCTCCCCTTGTGTGCGATTCCTCCAGGAATTCGCCGATCAATTGGCTATTCCCTTCTTCGAAACTTCGGCAAAAAATGGCACTAATGTGGAACAGGTTTTCTTGACCATGGCTAAGCAGATTAAAGACCGGTAAGTCCCTTTCTGCTTATTATACCAGGGAAACGGTGCTGATCGTTCAAACTCTCAGATTAGGGCAGACCCCCACATCAGCTGGCGATAGCTCAAAAGCCAGCATGACAACTCCTGGCCAATTGGTGGCTGGGCTACGCCACTCCCTCCGCTCCTTCTTTTTTTCTCCTACTCAAGAGATGCCAGTTAGGCAACACAGCCCTGTTCCGAATGGTGACAACGAATGCGACCAGCTGTTCAAGGTCGTGTTGATTGGCGATGTGGCCGTTGGGAAGACTAGTCTACTGCTCCGCTTTGTAGATGGAACTTATACCGAGAATTTCGTCGGTACCATTGGTGCCAACTTTATGACTCGTACCATAAAACTGGAAGGGAAGACCGTCAAGCTGCAGATTGTAAGTTCATCTCCTGTGAACAGCAAATGGTGTTGGTGGCGTATCCTCAAGTGATGAGTGCCCATCCGGTACCCCTCACGTAGCAGTACTATAAGCATAAACTTTGCGTTACTCGGCTTCCCTGATATGGGACTAACTTGAACTTGCTTTCTCCAGTGGGACACAGCAGGTCGGTTATTATGAAATCAGTTGCAGCGATGATAATCATCTCGAAACGATCGTGCATAGCTTACGAGCGTTTCCGACCAGTGGCTTACTCGATTTGCCGGAGTGCAGATGGGATTATTGTCCTGTATGATGTGACGGACGATAGTATGAGGCATCCATCCCTCCTTCTCACTTGTCATACTGATTCTTAGCGGCACTGTAATTGTGTAGAGTCATTCGCAAACGTCACGCGGTGGCTACAGGAAATTCAGTCGTATGCGTCTGAAGGGGTGAACAAGCTCTTGGTTGGAACTAGGTCAGATTTGACGAGCAAGAAGGTTGTGGAATACACCGTCGCCAAGGTATTTGCGTATCCTCTACTGGGGTATCCTGATGCCTCCCTTTGTGTGCGATTTCTCCAGGAATTCGCCGACCAGTTGGCTATTCCCTTCTTTGAAACTTCCGCGAAGAGTTCAACTAATGTGGAACAAGTTTTCTTGACCATGGCTAAGCAGATTAAAGACCGGTTAGTTCCTTTCTGCTTATTATACCAGAGTAAAACTGCTGATCGCTCAAACTCTCAGGTTGGGGTCGACCTCTACATCAGCTAGCGTGGTCGCTCCTGGCCAATCAGTAGCTGAGCCGCGCCACTTACTCTCCGTCCTCCCCGCTCCGACCCTCCAGTCTGACACTCGTGCGTCACCCGCCAATCACCTGCTCGCCGACTCTACAGGCGCTACACGAGTATCCGGTCCCCCGACTCCAGAGAAGTCAGTCAAGGAGGGCCTAGTTGCCACCCCTCTAATAATTTCACCCTCAACCCCTGTCAAACGCCCAACTGAGAGTCATGTTACTCGTTCGGGTGAAGTTGAGGAGGTAGAGGTGTTGGGTGCATTTGATTGCCGTGATCTCACACAACAAATCTCTTCGATGCGCCAAGTCGACAGAGGAGGATACTCGCTCGTGTACAAAGGCACATGGGTGCCCGACCCACCGGGCACTCCCACCCAAGTCAGCATTTGTTGCGTCCCAGTTCGAAGTTAATATTGAGCGCTTCCAGGAAGTTGCTGTGAAAGTGCTCCACTTATTGTATTCACAGGATTCGAATCCTCAGGAGAAACAATGGAAGGTGCGCCTGCCCGTGTCGGGATGATGCAGTCACATTGATGTCATACTCCAGCGCCTGAAAAGAGAGATGCGTGTATGGTCGCGTCTGAGCCATGCCAACTTGGTTCCACTACTGGGCTACGTGAATGGTGTTCATGGCCCTGGTTTTGTCTCTCCTTGGTATTCAGAGAGGGACGCAATCAGCTTCCTCAAAAACCATCCCAGTGCTAACAGAAGCATGATTGTGCGTGTTATCTCTCTATTTCTTGGAGGATTGGGGAATTGACGGACATTCCCAAGTGCGCTGAAGTAGCATCAGGATTGGAATATCTCCATTCGCAACTTCCCCCAATCGTACATGGTGATATCAAGGGGGCGAGTGTTTTGCTTGCTTACAGGATGGCTGGGAATCTGAGATTGGAGTTATTCAGCAAAATATTCTGATCGCCTCCGACGGACGTGCCTGTATCTGTGATTTTGGCCTCTCGAGGATCTTGGACAATAATCCCACAGGGTTCACATTCACGACTGTTGGAATGAGCCTTCGCTTCTCAGCTCCTGAATTACTGGATCGTGAGGACAAGACAATGGAAGCTGACATTTACGCTTACGGGTGCACTTGCATTGAGGTCAGAGGCCCGGGAGCTCATTGGTTGCTAAAGTTTACGAGTTTGTGACATGCCCAGATCTTACTAGACAAAAGACCGTATGAAACCATCCGCAGCGACAAGGCCCTCTTAGCTGCAATTGTGAGCGGCACGCCGCCTATTGCTCCTGAACAGCTGGAAGGGTGTAAGTCACTCCTTCCGCTTCACATTTTAAAACAATGTTGGAATGTGGAGCCATTGGATCGACCACAAGCTAAGCAATTGACTGAAGTCTTTCGAGGTGCTATTGTGAGCCATGCGGACTAATCCTAAATACATCCCCCAGCATGTTCCTCAAGGGTCATACACCAGCAACAAGAAATCTTTCTAAATTGTACCAGAGATATGTGCATGCTAGAGTCAAACACTAACTGCGTAGTATGGTTATTCGGTTACATTGTTGTATATGAACAATAGAGGCTGAACTGCGTCAATCAAAATAGGAATTCCGGGATTTTTGGACATGACACCTGGTTGACACGCGATCGCAATTACAAGGCCCAAACAAGGATGGGCAACTGAAATCCCTCTTCTGGCCTGGATTTGGCTCACAATGCTGAGAGTAGAGTCAATCAGGAATCTATCTTTCACTTTCACTTTGCTTTTGCCTCGACGTCATCTGGGTCAACCGCGAGCTCAAAGATATCACCCGTATCAGGCTGAATAAGACTGCCTTTATCCTGATGCAAGAGTACTTGCAATCGTAGACACAGAGAGTTGTTGGGGATGCGATGTACTCAGTAATCGCAAATTTGAGTCCAACACATACTCTGGGACCGGCAACTTTTGTGACGTTGTAGAGAGTTTAGAGTGAGTCGACGCCTTATTCATCATGCGGGCCAAAGCTTAAATCCAGCAGATCGGCCGTTGCCTCTTCAGGAACAAATCGAAAGTAGAGCCAACGGACTTTACGCCCCACCAAGCTTGGGGAGCCTGGTACGGTGATCAGATTATACGGAGTTCTAACGCCCTCAGTCCAGCAGAGATGCAACTCGATTTCTACTCCAGGGCCCGCAAAGAGTCCCAATCACCGTCGACATCTGCCAAATCGTTTAGTACGCTTCATCTCTTCTCTTTAAATGAGACTTGGGTCTTAGCACCTCGATTTCCCTCGTGTCCGCCGCACACCTGGGATTTTATCAGACCTTGCGTACGCTATACATGCTTACGACTCTTCGAATACTAATCAATTGTGTGTGTTCAGTTCGTGTCTCTTATCATTTCACGGAGGTGTTTTTCGTTGCTTCTTTGATTGGGTACGTTGTTTTCTTTTCTTTGCTCGCGTCCTGTTGGATGCTTCGGCCTTCGTGCCTTCGGCTTTAATGCCTTCGGCCCTCGTGCCTTCGCGCTTACTTGCGCTTCGGCCTGTGCCTGCGTTCATGTTAGCGCTTTGCACGCATCAGCTTGTCTTTTCTGGCATCCGCCATATGCTTTATTCCGTTCGCTGTTTGTGTGCTGCCTTTCTTCTTTCTGACTCTTTGGTTTTTTGTCAATAGTTCAACTTGTTTCCGAATGTAAGTATTCGGTCTTACTGAAGGTGAAGGTGTTGTGACCTTCGGTTAGAAAGATGTACCAGGTGTTGCCGTGTGTTACATGTTCTCCGAGTAATTATAATTGCAACGATGGTCGCGCCACCGCGTTATAATAGAGATCGTTTAACTAGACTCCAAATACCAGCGGCCCCCGTCATGAGGGTAGCAGCAGCGAGCATAGGTCGCACACCAGCTGTAGTAGTGGTGAATGTGAACACCGGATCAAAGCACCAAGAAAACTCTGAAAGGCAAAACAATTACCTGTCGACTTGAAAAGCGCTCCGGTCAATGCACCGGCTGCCATTCCTCCATAAGTATCATGTTTCCCCCGATAATGATCGATAGATGAATTAATGGCATTATATATAAGAGCTGTAAAGTCGATGTTGTTTGGTTATGAGACTTTTGTGTTGTAGAAGAAAAGACTGCTAGCTAACCTAGCACACCAGCCGAGTTACCCATGAATGAACCTCTTCGAGTGATCGAGTTGAGGATGCTGTTCAACCGTAACCGTGAATTTGATACGGCGAGTTGGCGAGTGCCACCTTCGCGTAATCCCCAGAGGCCTCCTAGAGCTAATCCTAATTCCAGGAAGGAAGGATTAATGGTGTTGCAGGAGATTTCCCTGAAAATAGTAAGCACCTGATAGATATGTAGTACCAGTCCCATAACACAAATCATCGGTCCAACCACGGCTTGGCAGTGCAGTCTCAGCACCAGGAAGTTGATTCCGCTTATCATCTTCCAAAACAAGAAAATCCAAGTTGTCTCCCAAGTTTGCCATTGGGTGCAACTTGGTAGGATCAAAATTATCAGAGGTAAGCAAGTCGGAAGCGGTTAAAGGTCCGTCGGTGTTGAGGAAAGGTGGTGGTGCTGAGCGAGTAAAGGAGGCATTGCGTAAGTACGAGGCCGTGTTGTTTTCTAAAGATGTCGATTCCGATGCCGATGTCTCTGAGGGCGGCATTTTTCGATATCCAGACGATGAGGGGTAATGTGTGGCAAAATCTTCTGAACACGGAATGTCCCCGTTCCCACGGGTTCCATTCGAAGAAAATTCCCACGGACACTGACGACACGAGCGAGGACTTTGCACTGCATGATATTCACCGAGCCCTCAGGCATTCAATGGTCCCACTTGTGAGCTACCCCACCAGTACCCCGGCCTCACAGACCGATATTCCTGCTATCGTGAACTTTGCATAAACTGTAACCTTTTCACAGGGTGTTGCATATGTACAGTATATAGCGTCATATGGACGATTTGTCAGAGATGGATTCTTGCAGCTTCAAGTCTTAGTTGGACGTGGCGGAGTTTTGCACCTACCTCTTCCCGATTGTTTGGCATTCAGTGGGACTGGCTAGTCTCTGCTGAGCTGGGCAACTAATTCCGGTATGGCTGAATGTCCAGCCTGGTTGCTATATCAGTCGCAAGTTTTAATGTTCTCATTTCGCAGCTGACTTTAGGTTTCCCATTTACGATTGCCACTTTCTGGGAAACCTGGCTATGCCCTCTCGGCTCGCTGTGGCATTCACATGCCTCCCCTCATCGATCCCCGATCCCTTGAGGGTTGTCGCGCAACTTCGTATGCTGGTGCGGACCATTCAATGGAGGTACGTACTGAATTTTCGCTGTTAAGGAGGGCGCTCACGTTGTTTAGGCCAGGCTTATAAAGGGCCCTGACAGCGCCCCTTCCTCCTTTCCCTATCGCCCGGTATTTCGCGCTCTCCGAGATCTTGCTGCCTGTTGTCCGGGCTCACACCCTTGACCCGCTGCCGCTACTTCCGCCGGAAACTAGTAACGCGCTGCTTTGACTCACTGCTGACAATGTTTTCTTCCGCAGTTGGACCTTATAATTTCACTTGCCCCTTAGCGCTCTCTTTGCCAGTCTTTTTCTTGTCTCCCACCCCCTCCCCGACACTCCTTTCTGTAATTTTCGCCTTTTCAGATACATAGTTATCTCGTCTGTGATCTCTTGTCTGTTAACTCTGCTTCGTTTTTGCGTGCACTATAATTTCCACCTGTAACTTGCTTGCTTTAGGGTTTCAATTTGGTCTTGCCCCACCACCTTTTGTTCCCTTGCGCTTACTCTTTGTATGTATGGGTCACACCTGGCCTTATATGGCCGCTTCCAGGTAACCTTGATTAGACCTGAGTATTGAGGATTTGGTCCTTAGCCCTCTTGTAACTACCCAAGACAAGGGCTACACGAATAACAGGAATATAGGAATTTCCGAGGGCGCAGCTGCAATATCTCGTAGCGTTGTTCAAAACAATGCGAGCAGCGCTCGGATTAAACCTCACAGTCACAACTTCCGAATAGGGTTACGTAGGCAAAACAGAAAATACAGTCGGGTGACGAATGCCGCTAATAACTTGGTCTTTGTCACTCAAGCGCTGACACGCCTCCCATCAATAGTATGGTACGGCGAATTCAACCCCCCCCAGAAGAACAAGCCGTGATTTCTATGGGCAGCCACCCGACAATTCCCAAAGAAACGATTCCAGAACTCATGCTGCTCTGCCACAGCTACCAAACACCCAGGGCCAGTGGGTGGCGCGAGATTGAAAATACTTAAAGCAGATGGCTTTAGGTTCAACCACAATGGGGCGCTCACTGAAGTTATATGTAGTAACAATCACCATTGCCACTACTTACCATTCAATAATAGGGCAATCTCCACTTATTGCGGCCCCAAGCTTGACAGGGCTCAAGGATATAGCGTTACTTCAATCCCTGGCCCATTGAAGGTCAAGGGTTTCTGAAGTTAAAAGCGCTTGATCGCCACATCATTTCTTTCCGCCTTCGCCACTCCTTTTCGCATTTTCACTTAAATGTGGAACATCCAATGATTTAGCTCATCAACAAATTGTCCATCATCTGCTTTCAGTCCCACTCCAAGCAGTCATGCGATCCGTAATGCGATCTGTAAGCCGCAGTTCCATATCGTGTTCTTACTTGTGTCTGACAAACGTTTTTAAGCATGACACTCGTCGCCGACGCGAAGCCGCCCCTTCAGCCAACCAAAATCCCCATCCTATTCACAAACTTCCCCACGATGTGCTCGCACGCGTCTTCTCCCAGGCCACAGTAGATGAGGACAATAATACCCTCCTCAGTATCTCGCACACCTGGAGATACTGGAGGTCACTAACTCTCGCGCTCCCAACTCTTTGGTGGAACTGCATCTATACTACTCTTATCCCATTTAACCGTGAAACGCCACTCTCAGAGGAGGACATGAAGGTCCAGGACAACAAACTGGACTACTTTCGAACGTGGATCGCACGTTCCAAAAACGCTGTCATCCGAATCTCTTTTCAATTAAGTAGTCCAATGACGTGGGGATTCGACCTCCACACAGTCGATCGTCGTGGCGCCGGCAAGACCGATCCAGTTCGCATTTATCCCCCCCACGTTGGATTCCTGCGCGACATCATAGCGAAGAACCTCCCCCGTGTCCGGCACCTGGATCTTTCGGAAGTCGATCTTGAACCACTTCTCCCTCTTCCTAACACGGAAAACATCCAGTATATTACAATCGACACAGATAACCCTTGTATCTGTAAGGACTCTGGTATTTACGAACCACCCAGGGTTGCAAGGACATTGTTTGGTTCGATCCCCCGGGCTCGCTGCCTCAGGATTTGCGGGGAGCCCGTGGACACCACCCAATTCATGTCCTCGTTGTCAACTGCGGTCCGTTTAACCCATCTGGAGTTCGTTCCTTACGGTCGTGGCAATATCGGATGTTTCCACCCCAATGAGGAAGAAGGCGTCGGGATCGGGCTTACCACTTCTCAGGTTCTCTGTATCCTTCGCAGCTGTCCCAATCTACAGATCCTGCGGATACATGATATTCGGGACTCTTCTCCCCCCTTGCCACATGGAGGCGTCTTTCCAAAAATGCAACACGTTTTATTCGGATGCCAGCGCTATCACTCTCTCGACCGGTTGGTGAGCCTCTGCACATTCCCAAATGCACGGTCGCTCGAGTATTGTACATCGTTTGAGCACGAACCAAGCATGGAGATGAATATTGTTCCGTACCCCTTTGAAATGAAGGCTCTTGAACACGTCACCTTCCACTGCGTTCCTTCGTCGCTAATCTGGAAAGTGATCGCAGCTGCTCCCATCCTTACAACTATCCGGCTCTTCGGTTGTGGAATGCCAGTCAACGCCACGAACGTCTCTGTATCGGATCTCTCGGTGATGCTTGGCCCTCTCATCCTGAACTTGGAGAACTGGCGTCAGGGACAGGCTGTACTGGCGCCAGGTCTCAAGGCCATAGCTTTGGCGGGCGTATACTGGGCTGAAGGGTTTGAGCTTCTGCGCCGATATCTACTCGGCCGGCGCCAGCGGGGGCTCGGGCTCCCCAGAGCTATGTTCGACGACATACTCTGTCCCGACAGGACGAGATCCTCTCGGTCGAAGTCGGATCCCCCGCCTCCGTGGAAAGCCGAGGAGAGCAGACTCAGAAAAGCTGGCTTCCCTGTGGAGGGTCTGAATGCAGAGGCGTGTGACATCGCTGACAAGGGAGTGCTATGGGACAACGTTTATGGGAACCTTACGGTTGGAGACAGTGATTCGCACCGGGCTTTGCAGCGGTGCAACCAGGACATTTATCGCCAGTTCGGGCCTGATCGTGAATGATAGACCATCGTGGTGGGCAAACATTTCTCGAAGTCTGACCCTCTAACTAACCATCGGACCATTGTTATCCCTACAGCCCTTACGCATTATTTATATGTTAGATGCACGTGTATCTCTTCTCCCCATCACTTAGATATTCATGCTCGTATACCACTGCCCCGTTATCTGGACAATTGAATGTCGATACTGGAGACCGCCATTGGCAAGTGAGATCCGGGTTTCTTCTCTCTCGCTTGTTGTGCGAATGAACCACGAGATAGATAAGCTTCTGAGGATGCGTAGACTGAGGTATTGAGGGGATCAAGTATCTGTTCAGATATCTGACGAGACTGGCTCGTCTTCCTCGTAAGAAGAGCACAAGACTGTCGGGAACTTATGTTCCTGTCAACTTCGGTGCGGATGGGAGACCCGCCTAGTCCCCGTTGCCCCGTGCCTTTTTGAGATGAGGCATCCCCAGAGTAAATCTTTCTACCGGCAAGTTGTCGTGGCGCTTCCTAATACCGCAGCAATCTGGCGCTTCAGGTCGTCGAGTCATCCCCTATCACAGGCAGTGAGAAATCAGATCCCCTTCAGATGACCGAGCCTTGGGTCCTCAGCCTGAAAGGGGCATAGCCTGCACTATCGCCAAGGCTGGCGATGGCTAGCTTACTGGGGGGGGGTTTCGATTTTCCCGAACAACATGCGCCCTTTGACGCCGTTGGAGGGAGACTCGGAATCCCGACAGCGGCGTTTGGCGACATACTTTCCTCCGAGAGGCTGACACCTCCTGGCCTAAGAAGACAGCTTTGCTGACAAGACGAGGAGAGAAGAGTTCGATGGAATGGTTTTATTGTGTGCGGAGGCGTGGGAGATCGATGGTAACCAAGCACGATGGGAGGATAAATAACCCGCGGCATGGAAACTTCGCGTTCGAAGAACGGCGATTCGCATAGAGCTGTGAACGAGGGTATCCGTAGCGACTTCGGACCTGATCGCGAGAACGAGAAGTAGAACTGTTTTCCGTCCGGGACTTGCGATGCGGAGCCGCATCCTCGGGAGTCCGCGATACAACCTTTCCTTGAGCTGGACCTAACACCTAACGATTGTATCTTATTGCATGAGTGCAGGGCGTTTCGTTCGTGGTAGGCTACGGAGGGTGGGAAGGTATTGAGGTACTCGGAATCCTGGTAAAGGTACAATTTGGGTGACATTTTTCCGGTTTGAGTGCTTAGATTTTGAACACTACTTAAGTACTCATGCACCTCAGTACTCACTAGTCGACGCTAATGTAAATCTGGCAGACTCAATATTCCGATGATGATGATGATGAACAGCAAACCAAAAAAACCATCGGCGCCCTCATGATGACGTGATAGTGCCGCGTCACACCGCAGCGCACGTGAAAGCTCAATCACAATAAATTCGGCCAACTCCGCTATAATAAAGCCGGAATGAGTAACGAGATGGCTTTTATGTAAGTCATGCCTGAGCTGTATTGTAGCGGAGTTGGCCGAATTTATTGTATGTTATTGTTGTCTTACCCGTTTCTGGAATTCAATGATACGGCCACCAGTGGCAGAGCACAAGGATTAGATGCTCGGACGAATGCACAAAATACACAAGCCTGTACAGATTGCTAAAGATGCCTTGATGAGGGATTGCAGAATAAATGCAGGTTCGAAGACGCGCGGCCCAGGTAGACAGAGTAAGACAGGACAATATTATTAGGTAGCGCCGAAAAAGGGGCAATTGAGGGATGCCGAGGCGGCACAAACTGGCAAGGCACGTGCGGGTAAACTGAATTCATGTTGTGATTATTCCTCGGCTCGCTGTTCTTAGCTCTCTGAATGGACCGCTCAGGTGATGAGACAACTATATCTCTAGGTCAAAATATCAATGCCCCAGCTCATCGCCTAAACTCGTCATTTCCTCTCTCCCTCACCGCCGACACTCCTACCAGGGCGCACATTCCACACCGGTCACCTTCAGGGTAATGCCATCATCGTCACCCAAGGAGGGGAGTGCCCTCCCGCCTCAGAACTCTGCCAGCCGGGCCACCGATACCAATCCCACTTCCGTTGCTCCTAAGTCCACGGACGCAAACACATCTAGCAAGAACCTATCAGGAACTACACATAGTGGCCTTAATAAACCAGTAAATTCTGATGCAGGCGGGCACGCTGTCATTGAATACTCGACACCGCGGTTCGTCTTTATATTCGCTTCTCTCATGCTGTCTGTGTTCTTGTTTGCGGTGAGTGAAATCTCTCCGTATCCCCACGATAAGTGGTTTGTTGATAACCGAAGGGCGACGTGCTATTGTGAACTTATTTTATTTAGCTTGACCAACTCATCATTGCCACCGCTATACCAAAAATCACGAACCAGTTCCACTCGCTCACCCAAATTTCATGGCTTGCAAATGGGTTCTTCTTGACCATGCTCTCCTTCAATCTCATCTACGCCCAATTGCTCACCATCTTCCCTTCCAAACACATGATTCTATTTGCTATCGCGGTATTTGAACTTGGTTCCCTCGTCTGCGGCGCGGCACCCAACATGGTTGTCTTGATCCTCGGACGTTCAATTGCTGGCATGGGAGGGGCAGGGGTTTTTGTCAGCTGTGTGATCGTACTGACGGAGATAACTACGCTCAAGCAGCGGGCAATGTACATGAGTCTCATCGGAATATGTTTTGCGGTCGCCTCGGTACTAGGGCCGCTTGTCGGTGGTGCCTTCTCAGATCATGTCAGTTGGAGGTGGTGTTTCTATATTAACCTCCCTATCGGAGGTATCGCGTTTTGCCTTCTTTTCATTCTCCTCGAGACTCGGCACCCATATGGCAGAGCTGAGACGTACCGAGGGTATGGCTATCACATGGTGAATCAGATTGCGCGATGCGATTGGATGGGTGTGGCGATAACGCTTTGCTGGGGAGTTGTCTTCATCCTCGGGCCGCAATGGGGAGGAGTGACGAAACCGTGGAACGATGGAAATGTTATTGCGTGTTTCGTCATGAGCGTTGTACTGGTGGTAGTGTTTGTTGCCTGGGAGGCGTATATGGCGGACCATGCGATGCTGCCGTTGAAGCTTTTCAAGTATCCAACACTGAGGGGAGCATCGCTAGTCTCATTCTTCGAATGGGGTGCATTCATGATTGCCGTTTATTATCTCTCGGTCGGCTTCCAGGCCGCATATAAGTAGGTTTTAAACTCCCTCAGATTACCGGATTCACATTCGTTAATGTTACCCTCATCCAGCGTGTCTGCCACAGCGGCTGGTATTCGCCTCCTGCCCATGATCATTGTCCAAGTCTTTACCCTTATCCTCACCGGTCGGCTCATTGCCCATTTCGGACGTCCTTACCTTATCATCCTCCTTGGACCTGTCTTTATTGCTTTAGGATGTGGGCTTCTGTATTCCGTCACACCTGCTGACCACATCTCCAAACTCATGGGATACGAAGTCTTTGTCGGTATCGGAGTAGGGATGTTCCTCCAAAACACGATCATGATCACGCAGTACGAATTCCGCGATCAGCCTCAACTGATGTCCGCTGCTACAGGAGTCGTCGTCTTTGTAGGTTTCACTGGACGACTATTTGGAATCTCTGTTGCTGGATCCGTGTTCGAGAATATGATCCAGGTCAACATTCACAAGTATGCCCCTGATCTCCCCAGACCCCTGGTTATCGCGGTGATGAACGCCGCCGATGCAGTGTGGAAGGTCGTGCCACCTCCTGATCGACCAGCAGTCTTGCATGCATACGTCGACACGCTAAATGATGTTTTCCTTATTGGTGTCCCTGCCGGGGTACTGGGATTCTTCGTAGCGCTGTTTATGCCCGTATTGAAAATGGACTTCAGTCAATATGGGGGAAATTCGAAGAATGGGGATGTAGAAAAGATTGCTGGGGCTGCTGTGCCCTCGCCAAGCGAAGCTGAGGCGCGCACGTCGGGCCCTGCGACCGAGGGGGGTCGTACTTCCGATGAGAAGAAAGAACTGGAGCCTGAGAAGGACGTGAAAGTTTAGCTCCTTCAATGCTGCCTTTGGTCTCTCCCTCCGTCCGTTTCCCATCGATTATCTCTCAAAACAAACCTTCTTCAACCACCCACCTGCTTTCCGCAAAGCAATATGTCATCAGGAAATTTTTGCCTTGCAATATCATTGTTTTTGTTTATGATTTATCCTCACGATTTTGACGAATCCACACCTTGCTTGTGTGCGTTATCTTGTATAATAATCATTTACCAAGTTCCAGATCAAACCCCGTCACGAGGCCAAGCAGCAACGCGTGCATGTAGAAGTGGGATTGGCAAGTGAAAATTTTGTTAACAGTCGGCGTAGTCTCAGACTTGTTTGTGCGTCCATAACTAAGTAAGACCTCACTGGGTCTCACGCCCAGCGAGCCCAGACTTTAGCTGTCTCAGTTTAGAGTTCATAGCTAATCGATTACACGGGAGCTAACTGCGTTCTGAGAAACTTTCGGTCGAGTTTAAAAGGTTTGCATCGAGGTGAGGTGTGTTGGCCAGGGGAAGACAATTAACGTTGAAAATGAGGTGCGGAATTCAGAACTTGCGACTGATAGCACCTGACGATATTGAGAGCGTGGCCCAGCCATAACGAAACTTACACAGCTACGCCACGATGATAAGCAAGAACCAAGGCGGGGAGCCCGATTGCGACGATACACCCTGTCGGTGGAGAGCCAGGAATATACCTTGTAACCTCTCTAGGACATGATCGGTGATAGTACAGCACAGGTCTAAGAGGTTGACTAATCTGAATGGTTAGAGTGATGGAGAATGGAAGTAACGTACGTACAAATTGAACCTCAAATCTAGCCCATTTCAATCACAAATTTGCCATCGAATGGCTTTGCTTGTTCGTCGATGCGATGCTTGTATCCTCTCTGATTACTCACAACTCTGATCCCACCCCGTACAAAATCACAGGTCCAGTGTGTATGTCCAAAAGCCCAAGTCTTGATCGGTTCACCCCAGAAGCCCTCCCCAGTTAATTCCGTGGCAAAAGCACTGTTAGTCGGTCCGCCCTTGTATTTCGGATTCGCCGTCCCGTCCACGGTAGGTGCATGATGTGTAAGGACAACAATATCCTTTTCAGGGAAATCAATCTTGATTCGTTCGATTTTTGAGCGTAACCAGGAGATTTCCTCTTCGTGCAGCTTGCAAAATACCTCAGGGTTCATGCCCTTGATAGCTCTAAAATCGTTCAGACCCCATATCAGGAATTCCAAGTCCGCGGGATTGAGAGCGGACCAGAGAGTGCAGCCGAGTATGATAGTGTTGGTCTCTGGACCAGGCGAGTAAGATCGCCGGTTCATGAGGACAAATTCCCCTAAGGTAGGAGAGGACCCCGAAGCGCGTTCGGCGGTAATGGAGTCCTCAAAATCCTCGAACGCTTTGGTGACGCTATCCTAAACAGCCAGCCGCTGCAATCAGATGATCATCAGGTTCTGAAGGCAGGATAGATCTCACATAGCTGTTCCAATAAAACTCGTGGTTTCCAAGAACGTACAATACGGCTTTAAATTGATGGAGCTGTGTTCTAATGAACTCAAAGAGACGGGGGTCGTTTGCGGTTCCAATGTCACCCAGTAAGGCTAATATGGGGGCCACTGGTGTAACCTTGAAAGTCTCATACTCGATGGTGTCCTGTGACCTCTCAATTTCAAGATGGATATCACTGAGTACTTGAATGGAGCTTGGCATTGACGAGAAGGCTGGGTGTAGAGCAGTTGCGAAATGCCATGCCGTGAGAATTACAGCTTCAGATTGTCGATTTCAAAGTCTAGTCAAGGTCTCACACTGTCGTGAACTGCCTCATATTGGGTCGATCGTCTTTGGGCGCGTCTAAATACAGCTAGAAGAGACCCTACTAGATTTTCTATGATGTTGCACCTCTTCCCTACCAGCTATAGACCCCTTAACTTTTGGCTTGTACAGGTGAAGAATAGCGAAGCGACAGCCCCGATGGCAGTCGAGACTTCGGAAGCGACCTGGATACCATACACAGATATCGGAGCTAAGGGAACGGCGATGAGTAGCACGGAAGACTCGAAGCACGGACGCGTGAGCGAGAGCAGAGAAACAATCAGGACCCAAAAGCCGGCAAACTGAAAAAAGGAACAAGAGTAAACGGTAACCGAAGGTCACCTACAGCAAGACCGAATACTCACATCAATGGTCAGGATAGTCCCGAACAAGACTAGCGGAAGAGCAACAGTAAAAACAGAGAAACAATCTAACCCAAAAATACCAAGCATCAGAAATGAGAACGCGCAGCGGGCAACGAAAGTGCCGGACTCAAGGAAGACGCGGACCAGACAATCAGGTCGGCGGGTGAAAGCAGAGCCACAGGTTGGCAGAAACGCTATCGCAGTGCAGCTAGGAGCACGAACAGCCAGATCATGAGTTGCCGAATAGAAGTCATTTGAGTGATATGAAATGCGGCATGGGAACGAGGAGAGGTATACATCAGAAGGTGAGTCAACCACACTTCCACCGGGGTCATGAGAAATTCGGAGTGTTCAGATGTCTCGAGGTCTCTGCACGCAAGAATGGCAGCAGTGACATACCATCTACCCCTTCATCCACGGCGTAATCTGTAGCGAGATCAAGACATTGTTTGCTCTAAGACAATGACTCTTGAGCAGCGTGCCTTTGACGAGCATGGCGACTTCTGCCTTGGCATCTCTGAGCAAGAGCAGCAGTGGATCAACTAGGCACTGACTGTTGGCCAAAGATTCGGGCAGCTGCTCGAATGGACTCAGCCAACAAACGACGCTTATCCCAGGGGACCATAAATTCCGATGGGTCAATCGATAGTTGTTATAGCTTTAGTGGCGATAACCGCGCGCCAACCGTTGCAAAATTATAGTGCCGTGGATCAAACTGTCGAAAAGCATTTGGGAAAAATATGCGAGGAAGTGACAAGAGACCAGAATAGCGCCAGACATCCCAGCTAGAAAGCCAGGGAGTACTACGGTAGGGATGAAGGATGGATGTACCTGTTGGCAATACCTGATCACCTGACATCTGTAAGTTGTATCTAGCCCCAGACTCAATCGAATGCAGCGACTTGTGAGGAGCTTCTGCTCGATGGTTAGCATCAGCCCACCTCAAGAGCTCACATTTTTCGCTGCCCGAACAACTCGTCGATTTCCCATCTGGTTTTCCCAAGCCTCACCTCTCTTTTCAGTATCAGTTGCAACACGATGTGTTTACGTAGCAGGCGAGACTGCGTGCCATTGGTAGGTAGATGTAGTCGTTCCGCTTCAGTTGACACCCCTGGCGACAGAGACACCCATGAGACAAGAACCTGTGCACAACGGTATCAGATCCTGAGGCGGCGACGCGCGTCGTTGTATCTCCACATTATGGGAGAGTTATCACTGCATACTGCGAGCAGTAACTCCCAAGTTTATGAGTGGCGAAATGGATGAGATAACCGATCTGAGAAGGAGAAAGACAGTATTGCTGTTCACGCTGAGCACTCGCCAGCGGTAATTCTCTCGGGTTACTGTGCCAGGACAAGAAACAAGGATACCGAGAACACAAAGCAAGACGAATTGGAGGAATAACGTACGAATTGGCGAGACCTCTACCAAAGAACAGAGATCATACAAAGAGCGCAGTCAATAGTCAAAATATACCGCATGGAGCCTATCAACGGACTTCGAATGGTGGGAACGAGTGAACAGGTGGACGAGGACAACGTAGCTGCGTGTCTGGTGTTCCTCATTATGTTCATGCCCTAATAGACGGATGCGGTCTGGGGGCGGTGCCTTATGATAAGCCCGCCATACAAAGGCTAAGGCAGATAAAAATGGCTGCTACAGGGGTGGAGATGGAAAGAAAACAGGGGGAATGGAATAATTGAGCAGACGCACTCTCTTCATTGGCCCCATATGAAATGAGGTAAGCACAATTGAGCTGCCTGCTTGCAAGAATGGTGGAGGCAGGCATTTAGTCAATGGGGAAAATGACGTTCAGGAATCGGTAACAGATTGTCATTCATTCTCCCATCGTCACAGGGGAGAGTGCGCAGCCGAACTTCAGCAGATCATGAAAAGCCCAAAAAGCTTTGTCTGATTGAAGGAGCTGTGCTGAGGTTAATGTGGAGTGTTTGCTTAATGGCGACTGGTGACATGCTTGCAGGTGCGGTAACCCTTCATGGAGAGGGGATCGTAAAGGATAGGATAGTTATTTTGGGCAATGTGAGCAACCAGACCGTAGCCCAGAATGGAGGACCGAGCATCTAGATACCTCACCGGGAGGATAAGGGAATGAAAACAAAGTCTTGTGGTCAGAAACAGGTGGACCCCACGGGCCGCGAATCCAAGAATATTGAAAGATAGGAGACATGGTCACAGAACTGAAAAATGTTTGGCTAGGAGGCGGTGACATTAACGGAGGATATGGAAATTGTCAGGAGAGGGCAGTCCAATTATTGGAGGCAGTGTGGAAGAATTGCGAAGAAAAAGGCGAACTCATCGCTTACGCAATGAGGCGGGAACCTAACGCAGTGAGCAGGCTGGCAAATTCTTCGATGCTCGGACGCGGAAGCCTGTCACTGGAGAAAAAGTGGGTGTGAGAGAAGCTGGAATAGCGAATGTGGCCTGTTGAGATAACGGTTAATACACTCAAACCCTCACTTGCTACTTGCACCACGAATATTCGCAAGTCGCATGTTCAACCCCCTACAAAGGGGAACGGACTGACTGTTAGGAAAGGAGAATGGATGTGAGCGAGAGGATGCACAACGCTCGATACCATCTAGTCCGCACGCCATGATGGCAGTGAAAACAATGTCGGTACCGACACAAGAAGCACTCACACACACAAGCCAGTGTCTACCCTCTACTAAAACAACACCTTGTTGGAAGCAGGGTCTCCCCATCAAGATGGACATATGTTAGCGGTGGTGAGGAAGATGAAATGGATGGGCAGAGCGACAAGCGTTACCGGTGACTTTCGGAGCTAAATATGCACCTCCGAGGCATTAATTTGACGCCTCATCACACTTCGCGGCACCACCACAAGGTCTGTACCACTTATATCGTCCGTGCACACTTCGCCATCGTCGAAGGATATTCCACGGGCCCAAGCGATAAAAGGGCCAAATGCAGTTACCGTAAAATCAAATATCACGTGTGCATTCGGTCACAACGGCGGCCCCAAAAGTACTGACGTGGCCCCCAGCGCACAACTTCCAACACTTCCATGGGCCGCCTCGATAAGGTGGTCTCCTCGGCGGCTACTGGTGGCGGCCTAAGGACTCGAAACCGCGTCACAAACAAGACCCGTCTCAAGGTTATTGACGGCGATGTTGAAGATGCCGAACTTGTCTTCATTGAGGAAGACTCGGATAAGAACAAGGTCCTGGATACGGCGGGCGTCGAACATGAGGATGCCAAGGTTCGTAGACATCAACAGCGATCGTGGACCGATCTGCTGCCAGCGCTGTCCCAAGTGGCTGACTCACCCCCTTTCCCACTCAATTTTCATTGGCTGCGCAACTATGCCCGTTACCTCCGTTATCTCCGCAATTCGCCATCACCATCACCATCACTCATCCTGTCGGCGCTTAACCCGGATAGGAAGAGCATTTGGTCAAAGGCAAGAAAAACTGGCTCATCATTAAATTCATCTGATTATTGAGAACGATGTAATCAGTCCTCGCCGCGGCTACCCAACGGATTTCAGGCCGTATCCCCAAATCAACCGAAGAGAAACCATCAACAGCACATATTCCCATACCCGATGCTACAGGTGTCGTCGACAACTATTTGGAGCACTACCCAGAAGGTGTTTGGACCGACCCAGCGGCTTATGTCAAGTCTTCGGACACGGTTGAGGAGTGTGTCGATGGTGCCATTCTCGGCGGGTCGACATACGACATGGACGAACGCGACGTTGAATGGCTGCAGAAGAACAACAGCATCGCCCTTGGCGAAGGCTCAAGTAGCGCAATTCCCTCGCCGACTCGCAATGTCAAAACCCGGGGCAAGGACATTGCTTCAGACCGACTTTCTTTTGTCATCACCGAGGACGAGATAGAACTCGTGATGGGTCTGTTCGAGAAGTTCACCGACGAGAAATGCCCTTTCCTTCACCTTGACATCAAGGGCCTCCCGCCATTGTCCGAGTACGAGCCGCTCTTCGCCACCCCCCTGTCCCCAACTCTTTTCGCCTCGTTCATAGTTCCTCCCCATGCCCGAGACCCCTCACATCTCATTCGGCTCGCTCGAACAATATACCCCCACTACAAGGAGCGGAAAATTGCTCGCCAAGGTCACAAAATAATACCCTCATTAAATGTAAGTGTTTATGTTGAGTTACATTTGACACCCGTTGAGAAAGCCCACCAGTTCGACGAATCCAATTCTGAAGATGCTTACGTGTGTTTCCGCCGACGAGATGTCAAGTCAGTTCGTAAGACCCGTCGGACGGATACGACGCCTGCCGAAAAGGTCTCACGGCTACGGCAGGAGCTTATCAAGGCGAAAGATCTCGCTAACTTAACCGTTTCGCGTGAGGTCAAGAAGTTGGAGCTCAATAAGGACGCGCGCAGCGTTCTCGAAGCGAGGATCAGGTTTATCGAGTTGAAAAGGAAGCATCCACAGTTCTCGCTGAGCACAGATGACCAACTACTCGTGGACCCCGAACGCGTGTTGGCCAAGCGGCCGAAGATGACGTTGGAGCAGAAGTAAGTCGACAAGGATGGAACTGGGGGTATTTAATTTGCTAACATGAAAAAGCGCCGTGTCGCTGAAAATACCGCGACGAAGTAAGGATCCTACAGACTTAAATTCGCCCTATCCGGCCCTTGAAGAGCAAGTGCATCCACATGAGCGTGCCGAGTTATTCGCTAAGGAGATCGAGCGCCAATGCGAGATGAGAAAGAACTCGGGCTGGGAGGATTATTTAGATGTCAGAGTCAAGATTCACGTATTAATTGTCTTCTTTCTGATCGTCTGCCTATGTTAGCTCCCGACGAGTTTACCCATCTCAGATCACTTTTTTCACGCTCTTTCCCTCGCTGTATCGCCATCAAAGTCTTCGGTAGAGCACACAGGACGTTCACCGTTCTCGATCCGAATACGTACAGGGCGAGGCGGCCGGTCATTCATCGATCGTCGCCCGTTCCACGGAAGAAGAAGAGGAGATCCTCGGAATACCCCACCCCCAGTTCCGCAACTATTTTCATCAACTCTCTCATCTGAGGGTGGACTTTGGTCCCACTCACCGAAAGAGTTGACCGTTCATATCAAGTCGGATGAGGGCGATGAAGGCTCTCATGATGAGCCAAAGGATGAGTATGTGCGGAAGATCAATGAGCAGTGGAGGTTCGACGATGATGCGGTAGTGATGGAAGAGGAGCAACGGGTATTGATTGATGACTTTGACGCTCGGTACGGTGTTTATTTGCATGCCTGGGTCTTTGGGACTCATCTGCCATGATAGGTATATTCCCTCGCGTCTTTCTCTATTTGGGGAATCGGAACTCATTGGGTTGTCGGTGGACGAAAGCCACATCCGCAACGCCGAACTGTACGCCAACGCTAAACAGGAGTCTGGTCAACGGGCACTTATGGCGGCGCGGCACCAGTATATCGCGATGAAGGAAATGACGATTAAGGAACGGATGCGTCAGCAGCTTACAACGGCTGGGGGGCAACATGGCGTTACTCCTAGTCAACCCGTTCCTAATGGCAATCCTCTTTCCAGACCCACGCCGGACCAGAATGCCCAGATGCAGAATGCGGCGCTCGCCATGCAAGCATCAGGTCAGCTCCCGATGAATACCTCTGCTCTAGCTGCAGTTACACAGCAGCTACAGCAATCCGGCACGATCCCCGTGTATAACGGGCAGATGCCTCAGTCGGCAGCACATTTGAAAAAGATGGCCCAAATGCCTATGCTAGCACCGCAGCAGCGAGCCGGTTTCAACATTTCCCAAACCTCTCAAATGGCTGTCAATGGGAATTTGCCACAAATACAGCAGCAACAAATCCAGCAACCCCACCCCCAACTCCTTCAACAACCTTCACCGACAACACCAGCTTCATCGCAGCCCCAAACCCAGTCCTCTGCAGGCCCAGCGCCTCCACAACCTACTCCGTCATACAACCCCTCTCCTCATTTATCCCCAACTTCCATGCGTCCACCCACTCCCTCCGTCTCACCCACAGATCCCAACCCGGGTCTTACGCAAAACTCTCCTACACGCCCACCTTCTCAGATCACGCAGCAGTCCCCCATGGTCGTGCCTCAAATCACTGGCATGCCATTCCACAGCGCATTACCGTTCAACTATACGCCGGGCCCCCAAGGTGTGCCGCAATATCCCACCCCAAATGGAACAGCCCAACCGTCTCAGCCATCTCAGATATTAGCGGGGCAACAGCAATTACCGCAGCACTACTCGCGGGAGCAACTGGCGCACCAAATAGCGCAACAGCACCAGCATGCGGCTATGAAGAATGGAATAAACACCGTGAACGGCGGGCATCCATACCTGAACGGAACATCTCAACAGCATGTACAGCAAATGCCGAATGGTGTACCTCGCAACGGCATGATGATGATGCCGCCGCCTCAAGCATATCATGGCCTCCATATGGCGAATAATGCTGCGAATGGGGCGCCGCCAGTGATGAACATGTCCGCGACAAACATGCCGTTGAAATCTGCGAGACAATGGCCGCGTCATAGCGGTGGTCAGGCGGATATAAATAGCAACGCTCCAAACGGTAATCCAACAGGTTCTCCTGTTATGCAGCATCACGTCAACTCGCCAAATCTTGGAGGACAAGGCTCGCCTGTACGTATGAACGGGGTGCTGCCTGGTGGGAGGAATTCGCCTATGAACCCTCATCCATCCCTGCAACAGTTGCCGCAACATCAACCCTCGCCGCTGATGGACGTACACCATGGGGCACCTCAAATTCCTTATCGTGCCACCGCTTCTCCTCGTTCTGCCTCGTCGGTAGCTGACATTGCAATGCTTCAACAGCATCGCCAGTCACAATCACCTCACCTCGCAATGCCGAGCCCCGCCCACCAGCATCAGATGCTTGGCAACGGTGCTGGCTGAGGCATCAATACTTCCGCCCTATACTTGACCCCATCACCCCCATTCTAATTTCTAATCAGCCAAAGTCGTCGTCATGCCCGTTCCCACCTCCCTTGCCATTCACTTTTACCCTTGGCTCGTTGTAGCGTGCACCTGCTCCGCTCTATGCCTTTTCTTAAGCTCCGCTTATGAAATCTTCTAGTGCGCAATTCCACGCTTTGCAATCCTTGCTTAGCGCCAATTTCCCTTCACGCATTACTATTCCTCATTTCCATCCCTCTTATCTGTTCTATTCCGCCCTGATGACCCCGGTATCGACGACAACATCAATTCTCCTCTTTTTCCGGCTTTTCTATTTTTTTTTTTGAATTTTCCACTGTACTTTATTCCCTTTCTCCTCTTTTGTTCTATCTTGACATTATTTTGCGGGTGCCAGCGGGCGATTGTAACGTTTCGGACAATTCTACAACTTATGTCACAGGCAACACAACCAGGCGATGAAGAAACTGTATGTGCAACCAGGTGTGCTGCAACAACAAAGAAGAAAGAAATTATTATGGTGTATAGGACTGATAAGCAGAAATACTAAGCCAGAATGCTTTGTTTTGAGCTGCTCTGCCGTTCATGAAAACACTCGCAATTTAGGAAGAAAGGAGAGAAGAAGTGTAGGTCTTCAGAGATTCAAATTGGTTATCATTACACAACCAGGCGTGATGCCCACGCTGCTAGCTCTGCGAAAGAAAATTATACATTGGGTTATCAAATAGTGCACAGAAACTCAAGTGACTTCTATCTGTGTCCGGCCCCTCATGATCGATCTAGCTGCTCGTGCTCCTTAGCTGCACTGCAGTAGCACTGCGGTAACATTTCTGCCAACCTGTGTCCGGTCGCTGCTTTCACCCACCGACCTGGTCCGCGTCCTCCTCGAATCCGAATGCCCCAACCATGCTTGTCAAAGGCATGCTGCCCAAGAATCATCGTCTTAAAGCAGACAATATCTTGTTCTCCCTTATGGATTACGCCGCGGACGAAGGAGGTAACGTCACCGCCGTACGTCATTCTTCAAGCGTGCAGAGACCTCGAGACATCTGAATTTCTCGTGGCTTTGGGGGAAGTGTGGTCGACCCACCTTCTGCATCCCAGTAATATATGACTCCTCTCGTTCCCATGCCACATTCCATATGACTTGCAGTAAAAGTGGCGGGCGAAACGAAGAGGCACACCGTCCGAGGAGCAGACGTACTGTGTGTGTGTGTGTGTGAGGCAGTTCCAACAGAA